>NC_091852.1:50376798-51602631 GCF_037783145.1 Equus przewalskii
TGTGTTTTCAAGTTCTTTGGATAAATACCCAGCAGTGGAATAGCTGGATCATATGGTAGATCTATCCTTAATTATCTGAGGATACTCCAAACTGCTTTCCATAGTGGCTGCACCAGTTTGCACTGCCACCAGCAGTGAACAAGGGTTCCCTTCTCTTCACACCCTCTCCAACATTTGTTGTTTCCTGTCTTGTTAATTATAGCCATTCTGACCGGAGTGAGGTGATACCTCATTGTAGTTTTGATTTGCATTTCCCTGATAGCTAATGATGTTGAGCATCTTTTCATATGCCTGTTGGCCATCTGTATATCTTATTTGGAGAAATCTCTGTTCAGATCTTTTGCCCATTTTCTAATTGGATTGTTGTTTTTTTTGTTGTTGAGCTGTATGAGTTCTTTGCATATTTTGGATATTAACCCCTTATCTGATATGTGGTTTGCAAATATCTTCTCCCAGTTGTTAGGTTGTCTTTTCATTTTGTTGATGGTTTCCTTGGCTGTGCAGAAGCTTTTTAGTTTGATGTAGTCCCATTTGTTCATTTTTTCTTTTGTTTCCCTTGCCCGGTCAGACATGGGACTTGAAAATATGCTGCTCAGACCAATGTCATAGAGCGTACTGCCCATTTAACTTTTATCACTAGAAATTATTCATCTTTTCTTGAATGTACCCATGGATTTTTCTTTCTCTTTCAAATAATTTTTTAAATTACAAAATCATTCACTTAGAGAAAAACGCTTCATCGATGAAGAATATTTTAGTAAATCATTATAAAGTCAATAATTTTTTTGTAACATTTACCTGGGTCAAGAACTAAAACATGGCTGGAACACTAGAAGCTCTAACAGTCTTGATCGCAGCCCTTCCTTCCACCTACAAGCAAGATCACTATCTTCCCTGTGCACCAATCACTTTCTCGATTTTATTTTTAGCTTTTTTCATCTAGGTGAGCATTGCTAAACTGTAGAGATTCGTTTGATTTTGAACTCTGAATAAATGGAACCAAACCATTTGTACTCATTTTTGGCCTGGTTTCTTTCTCTCTCAATTCATCCATGTAGCTGAGGAGCGAGTGCTGTGAGGGCGTTCGTTTTTATTGCTGTGTTGGACTCCACGGTAAGCACATCCAATGATAGAGTCATTCTAATGCTGGTGTGTATTTGTGTTGTGTCCATTCTGGAAATATTAGGGGTGGTGCACATATACATAACCTTGAACATGTGTTTGAGCCTATGTGCACCATTTCTGTTGGGTATACCTTTAAAAGTGACATGGCAGTGTCTTCAGATATGTATATTTTCAATTTTTCTAGATAATGTTGCACAGTCTCCCAGAGTAATTCTCCCAATTAATGCTCCCATCAGTAGCGTACAAGAGTTTCAGTTGCTTCGCATCCTTATCAACAACTGGTATTATTAGTTTTTTTCATTTTACTCCCTCTGTGTGTGTAGTGGTATCTTATTGTAGTTGTGATTTGCATTTCCCTAATGACTAACGAGTTTGAATTTTTTTGGATATCTTCTTAAAAATTCTAATGTTTTCAATTGACGCACAAGAAAATTGACCTTTTTGGTGTAGAGGTCTACGACTTTTAATACATGTATGGATTTGTGCGACCGCCACCATAATTAGGACGCAGAAGTGTCCTAACCCTACTGCTTTCAATGCTTGGCCATCCCTGATCTACTTTCTGTCTAGAAGGTTTTGCCTTTTCCATATGTCCTGTGTTTAGCTGTAGGTAATAAATTGTTTTTATCTGACTGAACTCAAGATGTTTCTTTGTCTTTCATTTCCAGCAGTTTGAACATGAGGTGTCTGAGATGGATTTCTTTGAGTGTACCCTTTTTCAGATTTGCGGAGCTTCTGAATTCTCTGAGTGCACGTCTTTCCACCAAGTGCTCCCAGTTGGCTATTCCGCACCCTCCGTTTCATCCTGACCCAGCTTCTTAGTAGCCCTTCTCCCTTTCCCACAGGCCCTGAGCTCTGCTGCCCATCAAGCCCGAGTGAGCACACACACCCGGGGGATGGGCCCCCTTTCCAGCGTCTCCTGGGAATTGGCTGACCTCAGAGAGATCTTTTCCTGTCAGACCCCCCTGGCCATTTCCCCTCGCTCATCCAGCTGCCCACTGAGAGATTCTGCTTACTTCTGCCTGCCTCCTTCTTTATAAAAGAAAAACCTTTTCCGTATGATTTTGAGACATCCCAGATTTCTGACATCAGAGCCTTCTCCTTATTGCAGTAGTCTTTCTTTCTAATTAAAGCCTCTCTTATGTAAGTTCAGATTAATTTTTTTCCCCAAAGATTGGCACCTGAACTAACATCTGTTGCCAATCTTCTTCTTCTTCTTCTCCCCAAAGCCCCCCAGTACATAGTTGTCTATTCTAGTTGTGAGTGCCTCCGTCTGTGCCACGTGGGACGCTGCCTCAGCATGGCTTCATGAGCGGTGCCATGTCTGCGCCCAGGATCCGAACCGGCGAAACCCTGGGCCACTGAAGCGGAGCATGCGAACTTAACCACTCGGCCCAGGGCTGGCCCCCAGACTAATTTTAATTTGACACTTTTGATAAATTTGGAAGTTTCCAGTTAATATTTCTTCAAATATATTTTTCTGCACTGCGTTCTTTCTTCTCTGCTTTTGGAGCTCCACCGGCACAAAGGCTAACTCTTCAGAAATATACCACCAGCACCTCAGGCTCTCTTCATTTCTGTTTGTAAATCTTCCTCTCTTTTGCACAAACTGTATAATTCATATCTTCACATTTACTGACTCTTTCCTCTGTCATCTCCATTGTCCTGATATTCAGTGGATAAACCAGTGGATTTTTAATTTTGGCTACTGTATTTTGCAACTGTGCAATTTCCACTTGTTTCTTCATTTTCTATTTTTTTTCCTGCGATTTTCTAGCTTTGTATTCATTTCAGAAACGTTTTCCCTTTTGTCTTGGAGCATGCTTATGACTGTGGTTTTAAGGTCCTTAGTTCTGAAGTATTCGGTGCCTTTTGGAGAAGTCCCACTTTTTCCCACCCAGTTGCCGGTCTTGAACCATAGCAGCGTTCTACCCGGCGGCTCATTCTCAGACTCAGAGGCGAGACCAGGATCTCACACTTGGTGCTTTGGGATCTCTCTGGATCTCTGTCCTCCGGTGATCTCACTGACACTCGCCTGTTCTCGGGCCTCTGTTCTCCGGCTGCGAGGCTGGGGCATTCGCTTCCTCCCTCTTCCACACAACTGCTGTGACTGTCCGCATCCAGGACCAAGCAATGGGAGGACACAGGGAGAGAAAGGACAAACGAGGATTTGCCTCGCACTCTTGGAGTCTCACTTCTTCACATCACAGAAAAAATTTCCCCTTCCTGACCTTTAGGGACCTGCCCGGCCACCATGGCTGCCACTGTGGGGGCTTTATGGGGCCCGCACTGGAGAGAAGGGACAACAGAGGAACCCGCCCTCCCCACTCCCTCTGACCAGGAGGATCCCCTTTCCCGCCTCTTAGACTGGCAGAGAGGGCTTCTCTGGAGCCCCGCTGACCTCATTCACGCACACTGTGGGTTCCGGTGTGTCTTTGAGCTCAGCCAAGTGACACTGGAAGGAAAGAAAAAGATAAACAGACTCCTGGTCTGGAAGAACTGTGACCCTTGCTGTCCTTCCTCTGTCGACCTGCACCCGTTTCCTCTTCTGAGCCTTCAGCTGGCTGTCCCCGCGTCTACACAAGATTTATTGTTGAATCCGACGGGGACACGGAGGGCAGGGTGCTGACTCCACCTTTCCTGGAATTGGCACCAGATTCCATCCTCTGCGAAATACCTGCTCAAGTTCTTTTGTATATTTTTTCCATTGGCTAATCTTTCTCACTCAATCTCTCCTTTTTACTTAAAAATAGCTTCATAATGAGATGGTTCACTTCAACTTCTAATGGCTCCTTTGATACCCTCATTTCTCAGTGTCAGATTAGCACTGGCAGGGTTTTCTCAGAGTTTTGTTCTTCTCCTCTTGAACACTTTTCCCTGTTTAGAGGGATTATTTTTAATAGACATCCTATTTCCAAAAAAAGAAAGCTAGATATCTTTTAATATTAAAACAGAAAAGTGAGCGTCCCTTCAGAAGGAGACTGGAGACAATGAGAGCAGGAAACAGGCATTGGCTTGTCATCCTCACTTACTCCTGGGCTCCCCACAGCCTGGACGGGAGGGATGGAAATGTGGGTGTCACTGTCTAGAGCTGTTTCTACGATTTTACCAAGATCCTTCACATCAAAACCACTATGAAATTAGAGTTTGTACATCCTTACACGCTTTGGCAAATGTACAGACATACAGGAAGACGGAAGGAGGTGACACAGCTTGGGAAAAAGAATCCTTTAAAATAGCTCTGATCTTCGACAGGAAAATGACATAAATTCTAGCGCCCTTACTGATAGGGAAAGTAGATTGTTATTTTCTTCTTTGATATTTATTTCTGAGTGTATTAGTTATTCCTAGTAGATTTTAGACATATTAACAAATGGACATACTCCTATCTAATATGTTCTCCAGTGGATTCAATCTCTTCCATATTATAGCTCCCAGGAAACTGTATGTAAGTATTCTGCTCACCCAAAAGATTAAAACTGCTGTGGCTCCTCTCTTTATCTGAAGCATATTAGGATCTGAAAAGCATTATTTTTGCGTGTGTGCAACACTCACCGCTAACTGTGGTAATGCACCCAGATTTAAATGTTCTTAGTGAGGAGTATTATTTATAACACCCAGTATCCTTATGTCTAAATACACACAGTTTTTATAGCAATAAATATCACACAATTATAGCTTGTTATTGGTTATGATGTCAAGACTCTATGTTAGTTACTCTAGAGTATTTTAATCCAGGCCCAAATTGTAGACATTTTCCTTTTTAATCTGCTGAGAGTGGACATAGCAATTATGATGTATAATTCTCCACCTGGCAACCGCGGTTGCCGTGGTGATGACCGTGTGGGCAAGAAGCACTGACTCACTGTGTTTCTCTGCTTCGCTTCATCATCTCGGAAGTGGAAGAATGTGCACCTGGCTGAGGATGGCCCCTCAGGCTCCTCTGTTAGCTTCTGAGGTGCCTGTGGGGAAGTGAGATGGGGCAGTAAGGAGTTGCCTTATTAAAAACTCTCTTTCCACATAAAAGGATGGGTAATCTGTTTTGCTAAAACACAGTTTGCAACAAAACAAAGAAAATCTGATGTTATATCATGGAAACAACATGATTATTGTGGTACAGCTACCGAGGCACGATTAATGCCACGTTCTCCGTGATACAGTTTCGGCATGTGCACTCTTTACATTCTGTGCCACGTTTCAGCTACTACCGCAATTGCAAAATGAAAGAAAAAACACATGATTGATAGATTTCAAGACTGCTTTCATTCCCTAGCTGTGAGTTAACTATTTTAAAAAATACTATCAGTGCAGAGAGATCTGGGTAATTTGAAGTTAGGATTCAATGCCCGAATCCACCATCGAATAGCTCTGAGACTTTCAGAATGTTACTTAACCTCTCTGTGGTTTGGTTCTCTCATATGTAAAAAGAAAAAAAGAACAGTGAGCTTGGAATGAGGATTAGACACAAAAGTATGTTAATATACTTAAAACAGTTCCTGGCATAATAATCACTAAATGAGGGTTTGCTCTCATCACCATAGCTGTCATAGTTCTTTGCAGTAGAGCTCCTGAACTATTCTAAGCTCCCTGAGGAGTGAGTCCCCTTAAACTCTTTTGTCTCCTGCCCTATGCCGTCACCCTCCCCTTGGAGTTGGAGAGAGACACAGGTGGAGACCATTGGAAGCCACTGTTCCAAGTTTCTTTCTTAGATGGGGCTGAGCTGTCAGAATTACTGCATTGGGGGCTTTCTCCTCTAATGGCGGGAGGAGGTAACATGGGTAGGTGTTTCTCCCCTGGTGACTGGAACTTCCCTCTGGGGGACTGCCCCAAGGTCAACCTTAGAGAGTAAACTGGCAGGCCCATTGGTCTTGGGCTGAGCTGTCCTCCTACCCATTTTAATCAGTAATACAGAGTTCATTTGTCCTTCCGTCTGCTGGTTCTGCTGGTTTAGTTCTCAAGAGAGGCACAGCTCAGACGGGAAAAAAACTATTTATTGAATAGTCTCAAAAACCCACTCTTGTGGTTAAAAGCTTAAGATTTATCTTATTGACTTCATATGCAAATTCATCAGAACAAGATATAAAAACTCTGGGATCCCTATATAGAATCATATGAAAGATTTTTTTGTGGTGGTATGCTGTTTTGTTTTATTTTCTGGAGATATTTTAGAATTTTACTTTTCCTTTTGTATTATAGTTCAAGATTGTCAAGGACTTTCTGAGTCACACGGATTTATGTATTTGTGGGACTGTATTTTAGTGGCCCCAGTGAATTTATCATTATGTTATAGTAAACTAAGAGAGGACAGTGTCCAGGTTGCTTCTGAAGGGACGCGGGTATGGGTCCACACGTATCAAAGGAGGGGACGCAGCCGCAGGCGCTTAGCGTTGGAGCTGCCACAGGCTGCCAGGAAATGGAGAGAGATAGACGGAAAGCTTACAAGGGATATAAGGCAATGACACTGGCTTCGAGATTAAAGTTGGAAAAAGTATCCAGAAAAAATTGAATTTATCAACGGTTGACCACTCAGACAGGAAAATGAAAGCTCTATGTTTCTTTCTTCCCTGGTGCTTTCTTCAGTAGGCTGATGATAGACGTGTAGACCCGTTAGCAGCCTCCCTAAAAGGCCCATAAGTGTTCAGTGTCCTTAACTCCTTTCTCTTAATCCCTCTCCCAGTCCTTTCACTTGAAGAGGCAGCCTGTCATCTGTGTCTGTCATTTATCCTCAGATACCCACACACCTCACAAAATGCATTATTTTGATTACGGATGCATTTTTAAGTTTTGTTCCATTTGGTGGCTTTTGTCTTTAATTACTTTGTTTTAAATATATAGCCTGTTACCAAGTGTATATCTAGTTCAAGGGGTCTCAAATTATTTAGTCTCTAGAACTCTTTATATGCTTAAAAATTATTGAAGATTCCAAAAAGCTTCTTTTTCACTGTTGTATTGTCTACCAATGGTTACCATACTAGAAATTAAACTTGAGAACTTTAAAAACTATTTTTTAGTTTATTTGAATTGGCAATAAAAATTCATTGCACATTAATGTACATTTTATGATACATATTTTTATAAAAGATAAATATATTTTCTAGAAAAATTAGAAGAGCGTGTGGCATTGTTTTTCATTTTTGCAAATCTCTTTAGCGTTGGCCTTAATAAAAGACAGTCAGATTCTCACATATGTTTCTGCATTCAGTTTGTTGCAAGAGCTTGTTTAATTTGAAGTATATGAAGAAATTCTGGCCACAACCAGATACATGGCTGGAAATTCTAATAGCCTTGTCAGCTCATGGTGGGCATTCTTCTTTGGTACTCTAACAAAACTTGACAAGTAGTAGTTTCTTGAAGGTTAGTTGTAATGTGGAATCTGAAACCATGTCAATCAACTTTTCATACTCATTGATATTAAAATCCTTTGGTCTGTCTTACGCTTTGAATGGGATCATTTGCCCAAGTGTGATATTGTTAACATCATTGTTGACACAGCGGTCACTCAAAAAATATTGATTCACCGACTAATGCAGGTCTTCCAAATGTTGACACATTTAATTCTATGATATAAAAAATTACATCCAGTAGCCTCTCACCACTCATATCATCAGAAAAGTCTTGAAATATTGGGAAGCTGTGAAAATTCCAAAATTCCAATTTTCATTTGAGAGTTCAGATTTTGCCATTAGGAACAAATAATGCCAGTTATGTTCTGTGAATTGACATGCATACTTTGGTCACTTTTGAGAAAATGTCAGCCAAAATCTAAGTCCCATAACCATAGCTTGTCTTTCAGTTGTTCTATCGAGTACAAACGGTGTTCCATGAAAAATGTGACTATTTCAGTTCACAAATCGAATACGGCACAAGTGATTTCCTGGAGACGGCTCTCCTGCCTCAGCGTGCAGCAGGCCGGTTCCAACAGGCACTTCCTGTTTCAGCACACACGATATTGAAGCGGTGCGGGTACACGGAGTGTTGAAGGTGAGGACCACACGTAGTTTGGTGCCATCGTTTTATTTGTGCTAAAGCTCTACCTGCTTTACACCATCTTTGCAAATATCAATGCAGTAAAAAAAAAAAAAAACAAAACCAAGTAACACCCTCACCTTGTTATGAAAATAGGTTTGGCCTTATGAACTCTCTGAAAGGGTCTCTGGGAACCTCTGGGGTCCCCAGACCACACCTCGAGAACTGATGATTTAGCTCATTCCCTCTACCTGCTTAATATTACGAATGCTTTGACCACACAGTTGAATAAGTCCACTTACATAACGTGACACTATAAGATGAAATTATTGAGATTTTAGAGAGTGCTGGAATGTGTATTAATGATTACGTGGCCAATCTTTAATTTTCTAATAAATAAGTAAATGTAATTTCCAATGAACACACATACAGATTGAGCCATATGAGTTAATAATGAACATTTTAGGTTAAAAAAGCTAGGATGTCACAGGATGACTGGAAAAAAATTTCCAGGACTCGATTTTCTTATAAGACAATAATTATAAATATGACAGAAAAGGAGCTGCACTCCGATTTATCTGCTCTTGTATTCTTAGTGTATTCAAGGTACAGGGCTTGGAATTGTGCTTGAATGTTCACCTTTATCTGTGTGACATGATAACGTCCAGTTTGGTGAACAATGTTTCCCAAGCTTTTGTGTCATCTGTCTTCCCCTTATTGAAAGGTTTTCCATTCAATTCCTAGAAAACGTATGGCTTCTGGTGGCAACTGTAACTATTATCAGAGTCTCTCAGTCGGAGTCGAAGTTGAGCTGACGGTCATTTTTTACCAAATGGCCTTATCTAGTTACACAGGTGTCATGAAATTACTGGGACAGCTCACCCTTTTTCTCTTCTCTGGAACAACCTGACCATAAGTGGGGTTACCTGTTTTTTCAAAGACTGGTGGCACGCATCTATGAGCTTCCAGGACCCAGGGTTTGGGAGGGTTTTAATTGATTTCAATTTCATTAAAAGTTATTGGCCTATGCAGGTTTTTTAAAAATTTCATTTTGTAAAAATTTTGTCATTTTACATTTTCCCTGAAAATTATTCTCTTCTTCTAGGTTTAATGCATACTTGTTCAAAACATTTTTAAAAATTGTGTATCTGTTATTTTCTCTTTATTCTGTGGTGTGTTTATTTGCATCTACTTTCTTTCTAACTGATCTGTCTTGTTGGGGTTTTGTCTGTGTTGTTGATATTTAAAGAAAGAGTTTTAGGTTTTGATAATATTTTCTATTATATGGTTCTTTAATCCATTGATTTCTTCCTTTTTCTTTTCTTATTTTATGCTATTTATAAAAATTTACAAAAATGTGTATTTTTTCTAAGTTTTTCATTCAATTCTTGGTATTGCACATTTCTGCTCTTCTGACTTGGAGCATTAAATTTCTTTCTGTGGTTGCTTTAGCTATCCTCAGAGTTCTTGATTGGTCCTGCTGCATTTTCATTGAGTTGTAGGCGTTTCATAGGTTTCTTTTTATTTTGCACCCAAAGGGTATTTAGTCACATGTATTAATTTTCACACATACCAGCACATACACATACAATGGTGCCAGTGTTTTTTGTGTCTTATTTAATAAAGCCATATCTACCTCAAGGTCATGAAGATATTCTAAATTCCAAAAGCTTAACTGTTTTTAGATTTTCTTTTATGCCTTTAATCCATCTGCAATGGATTTTTTTTTCAGGAAGATTAGCCCTGAGCTAACATCTGCTGCCAATTGTCCTCTCTCTTTTTTTTTTTTTTTTTTTTGCTGAGGAAGACTGGCCCTGAGCTAATATCCGTGCCCATCTTCTTCTATTTTATGTGGGGCACCTGCCACAACATGGCCTGACAAGTGGTGCATAGGTCTGCACCTGGGATCTGAACCAGTGAACCCCAAGCTGCAGAAGTTGAATGTGTGAATTTAACCACTGTGCCACCAGGCCAGCCCCTGCAATGGATTTTTGTGTGTAATCTTTGAGGTCTGAGTCATTGTGTTTCTCCCTCTATGGATATACAGTTGCCCCAGCACCACTTATTGACAAGACTGTGCTGTCCCCACTTTGTCAACATGAAGTACTATCATACGTGAGGATCTGTTTCTATCAAGTTTGCTCCGTTTGGCCTATTTGGCCACCTCTGCAGAAGTCCCACGCACCCCTAATTACTTTAACTTTAAACTAGATTTCGATCTCTGTTAAAACAAGTCCTCACAGCGTGTTTCTATTAAGCACATCCTGACTATTCTTGGCTGTTTGTATTTCCATCTATAAAATTTAGAATCTGCTTACCAAATTCCACACAAAAATTAGGAATTTTCATTGGCAGTGCAATTTTGAGGGAAAGGGATATATTTAAAATATTGAGTATTCCAATCCAATAACTTGTCATATATTCTTATTTCTTAGTCTCTAATGCTATTTCTCAATAATAGTTTAGAATTTTCTCTGTGGAGGTCTTGTCCATGCTTTCTTACGTAAATTCCTAGGTACATGACTTCACATTACACTATTACAAAATCTATCTTTTCATATCTGCCATTGTTTTTTAGTTCTTTGTTATCAACACATAGAAATACAGTTGAGTTTTGTACATTGAGTTTGTATCCACTAAATTTAAGAAGCTTTTTTTGTTAATTCCAGTGGTTTATTTATAGATGCTTTAGGTTAACTGCATGTGAAATGATGTCGTCTGCTATAAGGATTGTTCATTTCTTCCATTTCCATCCTTGTACCTTTTATTTCTTTTTCTTGCCTTGCTGAACTGGCCAGCCTTTCCAAAACAATGCAATCTAATGATCAAAAGCAGTACACATTTTTCAGCTTCTAGATCTCAAATGAAAAGTTTAACTGTACCCATTTTTTAAATTTAGCTTACTTATTAAGAATTTTATTTTTTTGAATTCCAAATACAAAAATTTTAATTTCCAATGTCTCCTGTTTACTGATTTTCTGAGATGCAATATCTTCTAAAATAAGATCAGATACAATGTTATCTTCATAGTTTGACATTTCCAATTCTTCCGGTATTCACACCACTGGAGCCAAGGCACAGGCAACTATAAGATGCCCACTCCCAGAGAGCATGACATTCAAGCCCTTCTAGAACCAATCATTTTCTCCCACATTTTAATTTCACAAAGCCAACCACTGTCAAACCACATCACTGTCCACAGGATAAAGGCATTCTCCATGCTTCAAGTGTTCAGAACATTCAGTAGTCTTCGGCTTCTAGTACATTATCACACAACTTTCTGGGCTGGAGC
Organism: Equus przewalskii; assembly: GCF_037783145.1. Taxonomy (NCBI): domain Eukaryota; kingdom Metazoa; phylum Chordata; class Mammalia; order Perissodactyla; family Equidae; genus Equus; species Equus przewalskii. Next base: position 50,388,182 of record NC_091852.1, read on the forward strand.
TCTCAGTCAAAACGGCCTCATATCTCTGAGGTATCAGTGGTTCATTACTCCACGAAACATTTTTCCACAGACCGGAACTGTTCATAAATTGGCCAAGAAATCCTGGCGATTATGGTGTGACTCACAAAGTTTCCCTGCTACTACCATGATGGTGCTTTGACTGTTTTCCCAGATGCTTGGCAGCGTTTTTCTAAACACCGTTCACCCTGAATGATGCCCCCATGTGTGCACCGCTTGAGACTTTTAGTCTGTGTTTATGATCTAAAACTAGAGGAAGAATCTGACACTGGCACTGTGAGTTGTAAATCCCTGATTAGAGAGTACTGTGGTACAGAATCTGGTACTGGTGGTCAGTTGTGACATTGCTTGAAATCTTCAAATCATTCTCAAGATATTAATTTATAAAGGATAACTTTGATTGGAACAAAAACCTGCATTCTTGTCGCTGATCACTGTCATGATATACAGCATATTCAAGGAGAATTCATTTCAGAGATAGAATTATGAAATTGAGTTCTATAATTAAAACAAAATATAAAGAACAGTTATGTATAACAAGGTCTAATTGAACTTTTAGACTTACATGCAAAATGCTGAAGGCAAATGGATTGATGTGGTATTATCATATTTGTCAACATTGTATTCCCCAGAGTGACTCATTTCCATGAGAAACATATTTGTTAATGCCATCTGGTGATGTACATTTTAGCAAGATTTTCCTGAATATTCAACAAGGTCGTCATGAAGGAAAGCAATGTTCGTTGGTTTCCAGCAGCATCGCTGAAGTGGGTTGCATGATATTTACACGTCCTGATGTTCCTACTTTTTACTTATCACCTAAAGGAAGGCTCTTTAAAAGGGGACTTGCTCTCTGCTTAAATGTTAGTTTAGGAGTCACGTGAAAAGTTATATTTGCAGGAAACTGTATTTTGTGGAGCAACTTCTAGAATTTAGTGATTTAGTGATTGTGTTCAATTTTCGCATTTGTTAAATATTTTACAATGGTAAAGACTTCATGTTTATTCTTTGAGGAGGTAGTACTATGATTATTTCTTTGTGCAGTTATTCAGGACAACAGTAGCTATGTTCTGAGGACAAAGTACAAGGAAAGAATAGTCCCATTGCTTGGGCAAGACGATAGAAGATAATAGATGACGAAGAGAAAGAAGAGACTCTGCAACCCATTTTTATTTCACATAAAGGCAAACGCACATTTTCTTTGGATGTTGTAAGAAACAAGAAATATTTCCCTGATACATGGATAGACTTTGCGTATGGCAGATATATTTAAATGAGTCAGAGCCTCAGGTCAAGATTGCTATACTTCAGAAAAACCAAAGACATTCAAAGATCTTGAAAGCAACAGGAGATTCAGCAAGATCACACTGCAGAGCAAAAATAAATTCTCCTGGCTGAGCTGACATTTACAGAAGATTTCCCTCATGGCTGCAACAGAAATTGACTAAGCCCGGTGCCAAAATCCAGAGCCAGGGCCTCGGGCGCTTTCTTGTTTTCTAGTCTTAAATTCTCCTATTCTAAAAGCACCGCCTTGCTTTGTACCCCTTTGTAACTCAGGTGTCAATAAAAGAAAAATTAGAAATAATAATCATTGATAATAATAATAATGGCAGGGACTTATACTTTAAATGGACATTTAATATATGTGTTTGAAGATCAAATATGATAATTCGTATGAGGGTCTTAACAGAGTATCTTGCATGTATTTAGGATGAATAATCCTTCGTTCTTAGTGTGCTTCTTAGCTCTTGTTAAAAAACAGTTAGTAGGTAATGTTTTTAAAGATGAGCTTACCTTGGTATTCAGTGTGTAATGAAGTCTCTCTCTACTCGTTAAATTTAATCACCTTTATTTTAACTCCTTTATATTATGACTTCTCCTCTTTAGGTCAGGGGTTCTTGTGACTTTCCACAATGTGACACGCTTGTCTCTGCCTCGAGATTTGTTGGTGCGACACACAGACTCTCTCGCTCAGTTTCTACTCCCCAAATCTGATCCCTCCTGGATTCTTCTCTGAGTTCTCCAGCATGAATTTGACCTGGTGATTCCTGTTCTTGTTGCATCATTTCCTGGCCACACTGCCCCACACTGCTTGTGCCGTCAGTGGTCCTGACATTCGTTTTGTGTACTTCATGTGGACACCCTCGAAAGGACTGCCATACCTTGAAGAGGCATTGCTCATGCTTCTCTCATGTAGACCTAGCAAAAAGCCAGATATATAATTCATGGTCAAAATTGCTGAGTCATCCAGTGAGTTTAATTTTTTAATGGCTTCTCTTTTAGATTATAATCATGTACTTCACAAGTCATTTCAAATTTATAGTCGTTAAGATGACTCTATTTTGTTTCACAGAATTTTTTGTTGCGGGAACCTCTTTTGTGTTCTATTTTAAGCACTAGTCATTCTTTCATTTGTTTATACAGTCAGCCATTATGAAAGTCACGGTCTGAATCACGGCAAGGGGCACAATTTATCTTTTAGAATAAAATGAAACAGAGTGTAAGATTCATTTGGGGGACCTTGAAGTAAAGATGCATAGTCATCAGCTCCATCCTCCATCCCGAGAGCCTTCTATTGAGAGGAACAAAATAAATCCACGAAAAACAGTGCACTACTGGCATAGTGCTCAATTCCCGGAGGTGACTTGTTAGGCTCTCTGTATTTTAATTATTATCTTCTTCATTAGCCAAGAGAACAAGCAAATATCACATGCTAGCTGTCAAAAGGATGCCAACACATCTAGAAAGATTACATCCATCACTTGATTCCGTATGGTGGCTACATTCACCCTTCCTAAAGCAGCTGGAATCTTATTTTAACACTCTAAAACAAAACCTTAAGGACTGCTGACAAGAGGGCTTCCAGGATAGGCCCTCCTCTCTGGAATTTCTTACTTTCCCTGGATTAAATTCTGATGAATTCTGGAGCCAGCTGGAAGTTGCCTGAACATCAAAACTGTATTGAAGAGATAATCTCTAGAAAAACACTTTAATAACTATCTTCTGTGAGGTCCTAGATAGATGTCAGAGGTTTCTTCTTATTTTGTGTGAGGTCCTATGCAGCTTCATAACTTCACGTATAGGCAGGAAATGAAAATTATGATTTATAAGAATGTTGAATAATTGCAGTTTTTTTCCATTGTCAAATAATGTGAGTTAGAAATATTTCCCATATTCAAGAGAATATAAAAGTATAGATTCATAGTTGCTTCCTTCTATTATCTTTTAATATCATGCACTCAAAATATTCCGTTTATTTTCCTGATTTGTGTATATGAAGCCAGGAACCTAAAAACCTGCCTTGCAGCACATGCACACTACACTCAATAGGTACTTTTGTGGACATTTATAAGTTGTAATCATAAACACAAAAAGGTTGTAAAAAAATTAGCACTGTAATAAAAATAACAATTAACATTTATTGAGAACAAAATATGTACCATGCCTGTGCATAGACTCAGTGTAAACTCACGAGCGAAGCGTACTTTTCAGTCCCAGTTTGACAGGAGAAAATTACCGCTCAGTTAGGTTAGGTAAATGCCTCAGATTAGCGCAGCTAACAGTAGCTGAGCTGCGTGAACTCTGTGCTTACGTCTAGACCACTGTACAAATGAGGAAACCCGCTGGATGCCTTTTCTTTATCCTTCCAGATCTTCCTCACCTTTCTCCATCGTTTCCCATGCCTCTTGGGCTTCCATTGGCTTTGGCCAGTGGAGCTCAGTGAAAGGGGAGCGGGGAGGAAAAAGTGAGGCTGGGCATCCATTTCCTCCCTGCGAGGACGCTGAGTCAGTGAGTGTCTTCAGGAAAGTCAACAACTTGTGTCGGGCAGTCCTTCCACACAACACTCTCTTCTCTGGGTTTTAGGACTGCTCCCACCTCACCGCTCCAGGGTTAGGAGTTGAAACAGACCCAATAGTTGCCAGCTTTGGGGTGCAGCACCGTTCTCCTATCCAGCTTAAGTGCCATCTCGTTCTTGCCAGGATCCTGGTAGATTCACAGAGTCTGTGAGAATCTGTTTCAGCAGAAAGAAATTATAAAACCTCTGTGTAATTTTCTTACCCTTATAAAGGGGATATAACCACAGATATTATAAGAGAGTACATCAGAGCATGTGGCACAATTTGTCTCATACAGAGAATTTCTCAATCATGTTTACTGTTATTTGTATCCTTTGGTACTAACTATGACATTGCAAACAAGACTTTTTGTGAAGATGTTGATGACGCCGTGCGATTTTATCCCGTGAGCTAATGATGCTCAAAGTTAAAAATCTAGCTTAGGGAACATTGCTTTGGCAAACTCTCTGATTCCCCTCTTCATGGACCCCACCTTACAGCAGATCATATCATCTGTGCTGCTCAGTACCTTGACATAGCCTCTAGTGCCTTGCAACTCTTCATTCATATATCGCCTTTACGGACTGTGGCCCTTTGCGGGCAGAGCATAGGGCATGATGCATATGAAGAGCTCACTCAATGTTGTGGAATTTAAATAAGGTACCCAAGACAACAACAACGAAAAATAAAGTACTCAGGAGCACAGACTCGCTTTGATGGTGGGGCATCATCTTTAATAGGATTGTTGACGTTTTCTCTGGTGGCTCTGATTTGGTTCTACGGGAAAACCCCAAACATTTCAAACTAAAGATAAGCAGATGGGTCCCTAAATCACCTTATCTTATAGGACAGCTTTAGTTGTGTCCCGTTACCCTCCTCCATTTATAATAGGATTGTCATAAACATTTCTTCTTCATACATTTAGAACCACATACATGTGTTATAATTTTTGCTTTAATCATCAAACATAATTTGGAAAACTCAAGAGGAAGAGAAAAGTGTCTTGTATTTACCCACCCTTTTACACAGGCCATTGTTTTCTTCTTGATGTTTCAAGATTCCTTCTTTTGTTATTTTCCTCTTTTTAGGGAATTTCTTTTAATTATTCTTTTAGAGTAGATCTACTGGTGACAAATTATTTTAGTGTCCTTCACCTGAAAATGTCTTGATTCTTCTTCCTTCTTGAAGAATATTTTCACTGGGTGTAGAATTCTGCAGTGATTTTTTTTTTTAATTTCAGTATTTCAAAATGTATTTTGCTACTTTCTTCTGGCCTCTACGATTTTTGATGAAAAATTTGTTGTCATTATAATTATTTTTCCCCTAGAGGTAAATTATCATTTTTCTTAGGCTGTTTGGGGTTTTTCTATGTCTTTAGTATCCAGATGTTTGAATATTACATGTTTTGGTGTGAATTTCTTTGGGTTTATCCATTTCTGAAGTTCACTCATCTTGAATCTGTAGGTTTATGCTTTTTGTCAAGTTTGGGGAGATTCAGCCAATCTTTCTTTTTTTTAAAGATTCTATTTTTTTAGAGCAGTTATAAGTTTACAACAAAATCTAGAGGAAGGTACAGAGATTTCCCATATGTCCTCTGCCCCCACACATTCACGGTTTCCCCATTGTCAACATACTGACCAGAATGGCACTTTTCTTTTCTTTCTTTCTTTTTTTTCCTTTTACCAAGAATGAATCTACATTGACTCGTCATCATCACCCCAAGTCCATAGTTTAGTTTAGAGGTCACTCTTGGTGTTGCGAATTCTATGGATTTGAATAAATGCATAATGACATGTATACATCATTATAGTATGCACAGTATTTTCACTGCCCTAAAAAATCCTCTGTGCTTTGCCTATTCATCTGCCCACCCCCTGAAACTACCAATGTTTAATTGTCTCCATAGTTTTGCATTTCCAGAGTGCAATGTAGTTGAAACCACACAATAAGTAGCCTTTTCAGATTGGCTTCTTTCACTTAGCGATGTGTAGTGACGTTTCCCCCATATCTTTTCATCACTAGATAGCTCATGAAAAAATATTTTTAGTGCTTTAATGTTCCATTATCTGGATGTATCACAATTTATTTATCTAACCACCTACTGTAGAACATCTTAGTTGCTTCCAAATTTTTGAAATTATAAATAAAGCTGTTATAAACATCCATGTGTAGGTTTTTGTGTGGACACAAGTTTTCAATTCCTTTGGATGAATACTAAAGAGTGCGAGTGCTGAATCATATGTTAAGAGTATATTTAGTTTCAAAAAAAACCACCAAACTGTCTTCCGAAGTGGCTGTACCATTTTGCATTCCCACCCGCGATGTCTGAGACTTCCTATTACTTCACATCCTCATCAACATTCGCTGTTGTCAGTTCTGGGGTTTGGCCATTCTAACAGATGTGTAGCAGTATCTCACTGTTGTTTTAATTTGCGTTTCCCTGATGACACATGATGTGGAGCATCTTTTCATGTGCTTATTTGCCATCTGTATGTCTTCTTCAGTGAGGTGTCTGTTAAGGTCTTTGGCCCATTTTATAATCAGGTTGTTTCTTTTCTTTCTTTTCTTCTCCCAAAGCCCCAGTACCTAGTTGTGTATCCTAGTTGTAAGTCATTCTGGTTCCTCTATGCAGGATGCTGCCACAGCATGGCTCGATGAGCAGTGCATGGGTCCATGCCCAGGATCCGATCCTGTGAACCCCGGGAGCCACCAAAGTGAAGCGTGGGAACCCAATCACTTGGCCATGGGGTCGCCCCTCTGTTTACGTTCTTATTGTTGAATTTTAAGAGTTCTTTGTATATTTAGGATAACTGTCCTTTGTCAGATGTGTCTTTTGCAAATATTTTCTCCCAGTCTGTGGCTTGTCTTCTCATTCTCTTGAGATTGTCTTTTGAAGAGCAGAAGTGTTTCATTTTAGTGAAGTCCAGCTTATCAGTCATTTCTTTTACGGATTGTGTGTTTAATGTATCTAAAAAGTCAATGCCATTGCCAAGGTCACCTAGGTTTTCTCTTATACTATCTTCTAGGAGTTTTATAGTTTGTGTTGTACATTTAGGTTTACAATCCATTTTGAGTTAATTTTTGTGAAGTGGGTAAGGTCTGTGTCTGGATTCACTTTTTTGCAAGTGGGATGCCCAACTGTTACAGCACAATTTGTTGAAGAGACCATCTTTGCTCCCGTATTGTCATTGTTGATATCCATAAAATAATTTGCTAGGGTTTTGATTGGGATTGTGTTGAATACATAGATCCAGTTGGGAAGAACTGACCTCACGACAATATTGAGTCTTCTTGTCCAAAACCATGGAGCGTCTCTCCATTTATTTATGTCTCTGTTGCTTTCGTTCATCAGAGTTTTGTAGTTCTCCTCAAATAGATCTTGTACATATTTTGTTAGATCTATACCTAAGTATTTTAATTTTTGTGAGGCTAATGTAAATGGTATTGTGTTTTTAGTTTTGAGTTCTATTTGTTCATTGGTGGTAGATAGATCAGTGATTGACTTTCATACATTAACCTTGCATCCTGCAACCTTGCTATTATTGCTTATTAGTTTCAGGAGGGTTTTGTTGACTTTTTCAGATTTTCTACACAGACAATCATGTCATCTGTGAACAAAGACAGTCTTACGTCTTCCTTTCAACCTGTATACCTTTTACTTCCTTGTTGCATTAGCAAAGACTTCTAGTATGACATTGGAAATGAGTAGTGAGAGGGGATATTCTTGTCTTGTACCTGAGTTTAGTGGGAAAGCTTCAAATTTCTCACCATTGAGTATGATGTTAGCTATAGGATTTTTGTAGATAGCCTTTATCAAGTTAAGAGAGTTCCTCTCTATGCCTATTTTTCTGAGCATTTTTTTTTAAATCATGAATGGGTGTTGGATTTTGTCAAGTTTTTGGGGGATATCTATTGATATGATCATGTGATTTTTCATTTTTGGTCTATTGATGTGATAGATAACATTAGTTGACTTTTGAATGCTGCCCAGCCTTGCACACCTGGGATAAACCCTATTTAGTCATGGTGTATAATTCTTTTCATACATTTTTGGATTCAACTTGCTAATATTTTTTTGAGGATTTTTGCACATATGTTCATGAGAGGTAGTGAGTTGTAGTTTTCTTTTCTTGTAATGCCTTTGTCTGGTTTTGGTATTAGGGTATTGTTGGCCTCATAGAATGAGTTAGGAAGTATATTCCTAACAGAATCATAATAGCATATTCTACTGAATGAATATGGCTGAGACAGTGATCGAATCCAGCTTCCCAATGAGTCTCAAAAAGAAGGCTGGAAAGGGAAGGCAACCTAGGAAAATGTGGGTGGCATTGGGGAGCCATGCATTTTTACAAAACTTGTTTAGGTGAGAAAAAAATAACAAAAGAGAAGAGACTTCTGCCTTCCGTCAACAAGCGGTAACCTTAAGACTAGGCAAAATATGTGAAGCAATGCTCTTCAGGAATTGGAATACAGAGAAGAAAATAAAAGGTGAGACCCAGGTTCATTTCTACCCACTTCCTAGAGGCCCTGTGAAATTATGGAATGAGGTGGTGCAAACACTGATTGGTGGTCTTGCTCAACTGAGAAGGTAGACGTTAAAATTTGGGTTGCTGCAGTGGCTGCAATTAGAGGACAGGGAACTGGAGAAGAAGGAGCTGCATGGTGAGGTATCTAGAAGTCTTCAAGAGAGTTCTCAGTGAGTTCTTGTGGAGAGCTTTGGTGTGCATGCACAGGGCAAAACACTGTGATGCCTAAGGATGAGTGGTTCTACCAGGCTGAGAGCTGAACGATAGTGCCAGAGACTGTGCATGGCTGGTAGATGTTGGGGAACATTGCCCACCTAGGATGAAGAGATCTTGCTGGGCACCTTAGACATTTAACTGATCGCCAAGATGTGTGACACTTTAAGAGTAAGAACCATGATCTGGAATAAAAGCTACACCCTAGGAATGGAGAAAAAACTAAAAGAATCCCACCACAACAAATCATAAACTGAAGCCTGAAAAGAACTATAGAATATGCTAATAATTTAACTATTTTGTAGAACAATAATGACATGAAGCAAGACATAAATCAGAACATGCTTTAAATAGAGATGGAGTAATCCAGACTACCTATAATGTATGAATCACAATATATTGCACACAAAAAACAATGACTGTACATGCAAAACTCAGGAAAATGTGAGCCATAACTTAGAGGAAAGGAAGCCAACATTAAAATATGCTGTGATGAACCACAAATTGAAATTAGTATTCAAAGACTTTCAGATGGTTATTATAAATAATGTTCAAGGATTTAAAGAAATAGATGGATATAATGAATGAACATTTGGGAATCCATAGCAGAGAAATAGAAACTTTTAAAAAGAACTGAATGGAAAAGCTAGAATTTCAAAGCATATATTTTAAATAAAGAAAAAAAATTGATCAAGCTTAATAGAAGATAGCATACTGCAGGAAAACGGGTCCATAAACTCAAAGACAGACCAACAGAAATTATCTAAATTGAAGTACACAGAAAGAAAAAAGTGTTTTTAACACATGAACAGAACCTCAATGACCTGCAAGACAATATTAAGTAATTTAACATACCTGTAATTAAAATCATAGAAGAGGAAAAAGAGAGAATGGGGATGAAAAAATTGTTTTAAGAAATAATGGTTAAAAAAATCCCACATTTGCTAAAAACCATCACCCTAAATATAAAAGAATTTTAGCCACCCTAGGCAAGATATATCCAGAGAAAATCAACTAGGCATGCCACAAACAGCTAAAAAATAAAGATTAAAAAAACAAATCCTAAATGCAGCACAAAAAGAAAATGCACAGTGCACGTTGGGTAGTATTGCTGAGAATGATGGCTCCCCCGTTATTAGAAATAATGAAGGCCAGAAGACAATGGAACTTCAAGTGCTGAGAAAAGAACAGCTGCCAATTCTGTTTCTTGCAAAAGACTCTTCAAAAATGAGGGACGAGTAAAGATGTTTTCACACAAACAACAGCTGAGACAATCTGTGACCTGCAGAGATGAACTACATGGAATACTGAAGAAGTTCTTCCCAAGGAAGGATTTTTACCAGATTGAAAACTCTTATTTATACGAATAAGCAAAGAGTCATGAAAATGGTAAATATGTAGGCAAATGTGACTGGTTATCTTTTTTCTTCTTTTAAACAATTTCTTTAAAATCAACTGCTTATTTAAAGCAACTATAGCATTGAATTTTGAGTTTTAGAACTTCTAGAGAAGTAAAATATATGACATCAATAATGCAAAGAATAGGGGTAAATTAAGTTATATTTTTGTAAGGTTCTTATATTTTAAGTTAAGTGATACAATATTAATCAAAAGTAGGCTGTGGTAAATTAAAGATTCATAGTAACTCCTTGGGCATCAACTATGTAATATTCAAAGAAGCACATCTTAAAAATTAAAGAAGAAATAAGTGGAATATTAAATATTAACCAAAAAGAAAGCTAAAAAGTGAAAATAATAATGGAAGACAAACAAATGGGCAGAAATCAAATGAAATCACAACTATGTCAATAACTACATGAAAACAATTCAGGCTAATCCCTCCAAATAAGAAGTCAAGATTGTGAGACTAGATTAAAAAAATTTGAGACCCAATTATATGCTCTCTGTACAAGAGTCACACTTTAAATATAAAAACACAAATAGTTTGAAAATAAAATGATGGAAAAAATTTAACCTGGAGTTAAAAGCACAAAATTGCTTCTGTGATCCTATTAATATTACTGATATTAATTTCAAAACAAGGAACATTACCAGAGGTGAAAAAGGATATTTCTTATGAGAAAGGGGTCAATTCACAAGGAAGATATAAAAATCCTAAATGTTTTTGCACATAATAGTACAACTTCCAAATACATGAAGAAAATATTGATAGAGCCAAAGAAGAAATAGAAAATTCATAATCATAATTAAGAGATTTCAATACTCTTCTGTCAGTAATAGATGGATCAAATAATGAAAAAGAGTTAAAGTATTTATCATGTGACTAACACAACCAACTAGACCTAGCTGAAATTTATGGAATGTTTCACTAAGAGTAGTAGAATATACATTCTTTTCAAGAACACATGTTACATTCACCAGATAGGCTATATGCTGGGCCATGAAATAAGTGTCACAAAATCTCAAGATTGGTATATTACAGAACATTTAAAAGCCAGTGGCAATGAGATATACAGAACCGCCCCAAGTATTTAGAAATTAAGTTACATACTTATACAGAACCAATCAATCAAATAAGAAATTACAGTGGAAATTAGAAAATATGTTGAATTGAATGACAGTGAAAACATGTAAAAATTTTGAGATGTAGCTAAATCAGTACTTAAAAGGATATGTATTGCTTTAAAAGCCTGTATTAGAAAACAAAAAAATGTTAAATCAATAACCTAAGTTTCTAACTCAATAGAAACAATAGAAAAAGAAAAGGAGATTATATCAAAGGAGAAGAGAAGGAGGGAAACATAATCATATGAGCAGAAAACAAAGAAATTGAAAATACAACATAAATTACTACTATCAGGAGTGAAAGAGGGAACATCATAACAGATCCTATAGACATTAAATATACGGTGGACTATTATGAACATTGTTATAAAATCAAATCTCAGCCAGTGAGTTAAAAATCTTAGATGAAAACAAATTCCTTGCACAAATCACCAAAATGGATGCAAAACGAATAGGTAAATTGGATAGACTTTTATTTTTTTAAAAAAATGGCACTTCATAATTAAAAATGTTTTCATGAGTAAACTTTAGACTAGATGTTTTTACTAGCAAATTTTGATATTTAAGGAAGAAATAGTACTAAACTTAGAGAAACTATTTAGAAAATAGCAGAAGTAGCACATAAACATTTTATGAGGCCAAAAATAATTCCAAATCTTGAAAGTAAATTTCAAAAGAAGAAAATTACAGGACAATATCCCTCATGAACAAAATATTAGCAAATCAAATCCATCCATCCATCTGTCTGTCTATCTGTATGCCTACTTAAGATTAAACATATGTTTAGGGTTTACTCCAGGAATTTAAGTTTGGTTTAAAATTTAAAGACTAATAATGTAATTTGTTACATTAACTAAATAAAGCAAAACAACAGATGGTCATCTCGATAGATGAAGAGAACGCATGTGATGAAATTCAATGAAAAGTCATAGAAAAAGATTCCAGCTAACCAGGAATTGAAGGGGAGTTCTTTCATTTGTCAAGGTGCATTTGTAAAATCTTACAGTTTACGTGATAATTAGTGTTGATAAATTGAACTCTTTTCCCTTAAGATTGAAACAAGGCAAAGATGACCACTGTTGTCTTCTACTGAACATTTTACAGGAGATCCTAGCCAATGAAATAAGCTTAAAAAATAATAAAAGGTGTAAAGATGAGAAAGGAAGAAATAAAATGTTCTTTAACTGCAGAGAATGATTTTGTACATAAGAAAACTGTCTTAAGAAATTTATAAAAATGTGAAAGTGAATAAATAAAATTTTCAAGGTCATAGAATATGAGGTCACAGGATATAAAATTATGAGTATTTTATATGTTGGTGACAAAAATTTGGAGAATAAAATAAAAAATTTTATTTACCATTTTATATCAAAAATATAAAATAGGAATGAATTTACTGGAAGATACACAGAACTTATACAGTAAGAACCAAAAATCATTGCAGAGAGAATTTATAGAATATTGAAATAACTGGAAAGATTTGCTAAGTTTGTGGATGAGAATACACAATATTGTTAACATTCCAGTTATCTCCTAAAGCTGTAGAGATTTTATGCAACCCAACTAAAATCGCAATAGGCTTTTACTTTGCTAGAAACTGAGAAGTTGATTGTAAAGTGTGTATAGAAATGCAAAGGATCTAAAATATCCAAAGAAATTCTGAAAAATAAGCACAAAATTGGAGGACTTATACTCTCTGATTTAAAGGCTAACTATAAAGTTTTAGTAATCAAGATAGTCTGGTACTGGGGTAAGCAGAGGCAAAACGTTAAATTACACAAAATATAAAGTCTAGAAATAGACTCTCACATTTGTGCACAATTATTTTTTGACAAATATGCTAAGGACATTCAATAGAGAAAGATACGTTTTTAAACAAAGGTCATGGACCAACCACATAAATTTTTAGGATAAAATAAATTTTGATCCCATCTCATACCATACATAAAAATTAATTTGAGACCTGTAATATTCCTAAATTTAAAAGTAATCTATAAACTTGCTAAGGAAAACAGAAGAGTATATCTTCATGACTTGGGGAAAAGCAAACATTTTGTTTGCTCTATCTCAAACCCAAGAGAAATAAAAATACATGGTCAAAAAAAAAATACTTGTACAAGCATGTTTCTAATAGCTCCAAGGTGTTAAAAACAACACATATTTCCTTCAATAGAAGGATGATTAAATTCTTGTGGCATATATTCACCGTAATGGAATATCACTCAGTGATACAGTCATGTGCCACATAATGACTTTCCGGTCAACGATGGACTGCTTAAACAACGCTGGGCCCATATCACATAGCCTAGGTGTGTACCAGGCTATACCAGCCAGCTTTGTGTGAGTACACTTTACGATGTCTGAACAAAGGCAAAATTCCTTAATGACACATTCTCAGAATGTATCTCCATAACTATACAAAAGAATGAACTACTGATACACACAACATGGATAAAACTCAAAAACATCACACTATGCAAAAGAAACCCAAAATGCATTAGAGTATATTAGCATAATTCCATTCATGGGAAATTCAAAAGCAGGCAGAAACGAATCTACAGTGATAGAAATCCGTAGCATTTGCCTATGGGAGGAGTGCTGGCTTGGGGTCGGCTGGACAGGGGCACGTGAGAACTTTGCGGGATATGGAGATGTTCCTCATTTTGATGAAGATGTTGGTTATACGAGCAGAAACATTTAATAAAAACTCGTTGAATTATATGCTTAATTCTTGTCCCTTTCCCTATACATAAATTTTCCCTCAATAAAAATATTTAAAAATACGTCAGCTAACATATGTAAAAGATATGCATATTACACTTCACACAGAATATATACTCATGGTACCTAGAGACTGTGCAAATTTTACACGGAAGATAGGCAGGAGAAGGTAGCATCATTCCTTAGTCCACCTCACAGAATCATAAAGACTTGGAGTCGTCACTGGTTCAGAGTAATTCGGTATTTATCACATAGTGCATAAAGTCACAATCATAACAAAAGTCGAAACATAGACTGTCTCAAATACAGTAAAAACCTATCTCTCACTCACAGAATTTCCAAGTCGGTGCTCTTGATTGGTGGGTAGGTCCTCTCCAAGTGGTCATTCAGGGACCCAGTCTCTTTCCGCTGCTGGCTCTGCTGTTTTCAGTCTGTGGTTTTCAAGGTCACACTCCATGATGTCTCCATTCCAGCCAGCTGGAAGGGAAAACAGCTTGAAGAACTGGGCCTGGAAGGAGCACACAGCACTTCTACTCACGTTGTGTTTTCTAGAACACAGCCACATGGCCACCTAAGATCGCAGAGGAAGAATGAAAATAGAAACTAGCTGCATGCTTAACGGGAAGCAAGTCTGGCGAACAGCCAGCCAGCTATCACGTCTGCGTGGAATGACAGGATCTGTGGTATGATAGCTCACGTGCCAAGAAGGGAGTTCTGCTTCTTTTTCCTCATTTTCTCCTTCCTTTGTCAGCTTCCATTGAGGAAAACGTGCAAAACCTACCCTGGATAAACCTGAATACCAAGTACCTATCATTTATTCTTAAATATGATGAAAGCCAAATTGCCAGGTATCTTCACGAAACCATCACATTTTATTGTGTTTGTTGGGAACAAGCACCCAAAAGAAATGGCTCCCACTCTATGAACCAGAGAGCCCTGGCATCCTCAGAAAAATGATCAAATGTCCACCGATCCACATGAAATCTCAGTAAGCATTGTCTGCAGACTATATAAATAACATTTTTCACACATTCATGTCCTCTTTTTTTTTTTTTCAGAAATAGTAGCACATCTAGTTACTGTCTTACTGAAATCATAGCAGTTTTTGGTCACCATATATTCTTTCCATTGCTTTTTTTCATTCTAGAATGGAGTTCTTATATCAAAATGCTTGGGAAAAACATATTCTGGATGATTACCAGTTGTCACCATTACTGAGGCCAAAACAACAGACTGTTTCAAGAGAGGAGTTAATTCAGATTTTTAAAAAGTCAATCAAATTATTTCTTGGTATTAAAATCTTATAAATTCTTAAACTTTCCAAACAATTTTTTTCTGTAATGTTTTTTTCATTCTAAGAATTAAAAGGCATCAAAGCCAATTTCCTGTGGGGAGGCACCCACCCATCAGAGCAGGAAGTATCAAGACCCTTGAATCTAATAAAATCACAGATCCACCCTCTGGCCGGTCTCCACAGAGACTCTCTCTCTCCGTTTATCACTCATCGCTTTTTTTAGTTCTTTCTCAAGTTTTGATGTGAATAATATCGTGATGTGCATCCAACCTCTGAGGACTCTCTCAAACTGACCTTCAAACCAACAAAATCATCTTCCTCTCCAATACTCATGATCCCACCTGCTGTTTACGCGGCATCAAATCCACCAACTGGCAGGTCTTTACAATTAGTGTGTAGTAGTATGTCCTTCATATTATTAACTCTGGAGGAAAATACAACTTTACTGCATTCACACTCATATCTGCACCAGGAGGAAACATTACCTCTCTGAGGGTGAGTAGTGTGCAAAATCAGGAATCCAGAAAGTTCTGGAGCCTTTGACCTTCCATCCAGTATCTAGGTTTCCCATAAGGCTGAGAAATTAGAATCTGGCTATGAAGAGAGCAGACGTGGGAGACAGTCCCCAAACTTTAAGCTTTTTAAAAAATGCCTTTCTTCTTTTGTCTCCTAAGGGAAATAAGACAAGTTGCTCTGTCCTGTAGAGAAGAGCACTGTTAGTATTTCCGCATCTTCGTTAAGAAAGGACCCAGTTGATGAAGGCAGGTTACAAGATGTTATGGTGCCGATGAATGCAACTGGGAAGAAACATTTCAAGGTCCTCAATGGCAGGCCCTGGCCACTGCTTCTTGCTGGATGTACAGACTCCTCTCATGGCAAATGTATGATGCTCAGAGTGGGTGACAGTTTTTGAACAAAAGAGAGCAGCCTAAGTATTAAATGAACTAACCAACAGTCATCTTGAGTCATTTGATTATTGAATATCGAGCTCACCTCTCCTTCCAAAAATAGCTGAAATAGGGGTTTCTACCCAACCACCATCTAACACTAGATAGGATAATTGCTATTATTAAGTTACTTTTTAATCAAGTTCAAAATACAGTATATTTTAAAAAGTCACAAAAATGGCTCATTATCATTAGGCCTGAACTTCCTTAAAAGGGTTTAAAATGTTAAAAGCCTTCAAAATCAGACTTCTTTGGCATCCTACGGTGGCCAACATCATTGAGCTGTCTGCTTGACTCTAAGTGAATTACTCTAGCACGAAAGCTTATTTCGTCGCCTGAGTGAAAATGAGAAAATGCAGAGTCATCGGTGACGTTTTTAATCACTGAATGCTAAGGAGCAACGTGTCCCGACACTCATTGAATTACCTCTTGAAAGTCATCACAGACATTCTTCTCTCCCGAGGGCTGGGTTCCCTTTTGTGTCTTCAAATAGATTTTGGGAAAAAAGCCATCGTCATGGCTGTCACTGTTAATTAGTGTCTCCGAGTGCTGCTTCCTGCCCGAGGCACTTGCCATCCCCTGCCAGGCTCAGTGGGGACGGACGTGCAGACAAACCTCGTTTGCCCAGCGTGGCTCTCATGCTTGGATTCCGTGCCGGCCTTTTGGAGAGGACTCGTCAGCGTCCCCAAGCAGGAGGGGAAGTCAATTTTCTACGTGCTGAGATCCTCACCTGAGCTGATCTTGGAGTGAGGAATCCTCACCTGGACACAGAATTCTACAAGAAAACTGTGAGGTGAATTATCAGACAGCTTATAAGTTACTAGCGGTGAAAACACTTCCCTTGAGTGATCCTTGTAAATCTATTTTTATTCATTGTCGTTTCATACATTCCTTGTTGTTAGTTCTTTCCCCTGTCTCAAATATGCCGTTGCTTCTCATGAGAAAACGACTTTCTGAGAAAAACAACATGGCAGTCTCTCCAGACCCAGCAGATCGCTTTTTAAATTTATGGTTATAATTATTGAAATTCTTTCCGAGGGCGTCTATAGACTCAGACATACTAATGTGCCAAATCGAGCCACATTTTTCATCGGATGTATTTGATGGGCATTCACGTATTGCTGTGTTCCCTCATTCCATTTCTCCTTCTCCTGAAAGGGGATTCACCCCAGAAGTGGATGTGAGACGTGTGAGGCCATCTGTGACCTTCCCAGGACCTCTCCGTCTGCGCTGGGGAGAGAGGAGGCTTCAAGCCTGAGATGGGGGATCTGGGAGCTGCCGGCTGTCAAGGTCCTTCCTGAAGGAGAAGTCATCTAGAGAGACGAAGGTGACAAGGGGAAAGACTCAGAGAGGACAGAGATGACAGGCTGGGGCTCTGGGGGTTGACAAGCGTTGGTAAGGTGGGAATCCCCCTTTCCAAAGCATGCTAATATCAGGGGACAGTCCGCCTTCTATGTCAGAGCATTTGAATTGGGTTCCATCCTACGGCTGCCCTCATCTGCTTGGAAACCCAATGCCTGTCTGGGCTGGAAGACTCCATCCAAGTCTTTGTAGAGCTGAATCCCTCTGGTTTCCATCCCGACCTGATTAGTGATTATTAGAAACAGATAATTGCTCCTATAACTTGAGCTGTGGCTGTATGCTAGGCACAAGACTAAGTGCTTCCTGGGTATCACCACACTGAATTCTCACAGTGATGCTGCGAGGAAGATGTCATCATTTTCCGCTTTTCAAAGATGCAGAAGTTACTCAGGCGAGGTGCACCACGAGGGTATGCCCAATTCGAACCCAGGCAACCAGATGCCAGAGCCGCATTCTTAACTTCCCTGTGGAGAGGATCTGGACATCTCAGCTGTGGGCTGGGGTAGCCGGGAGGCCCCCAGGAAAGGGGTGGCAGAGACACGGGCTATTCCTTATTCATCTCTCTCTCCTTGTTCTCTGCCTTCTTGAAACCAAACCATTGGCTGCGTGGGCCGCATCTGCTTTGTTTCAGTGGCTTTCTTGTTCACAAAATATAATTGGAAATCTCTTCCTGTTTTACCTAGGAAAAAAATTGATTTTTGAAACCATAGACCAACTACAGATTTTTTGTAGAAAACTACTGAATATTTATTGCTTTCGTGCAGAACGATAGGCTGACAGTTCCCCGTATGCTCACTATCACTGGGCATTGACATAAAGAAGTGCTTTCTCAAACACCCACGGAACACTAGCAAGGCTGTCTGCCCGGTGACATTCACGACGTAACTAACATTCACACTTTCTCTCACTTCCCGCTATGGAGGAACGAGAAGCTTTGTAAATGACACTTATTAAGTTATAGACTTGAAATTTTTCTTTTTAATCTGTAGGCTCTTTGTTTCAAGTCTAAAAGTCAGAAATTAGTTTTGCCCAATGGTTAGACTGCTGGTGCTGCTTCTTATTAGCTGTGTGGCCTTAGCAAAGTTGTTTAACCTCTCTGAGCTTTTGCTTCTTCAGCCATAAAATGGAGATAAGAAAAGTGTCACACTGTATGGTTGTTGTGAGAATTAAAGAGTGACACCAGCATGAAATAAGTGGTGCCCTGCCTGTTGGTGATAAACAGAAGCCACTGCGGTTGTTTGTATTATTAGCTTGGCGGGTTATGCCTGCAGACCCTTGCCTTGGCTTGCAGCTGCTCCTCTGCATACACTCTGACATTTCTTGGCTGATGAGAGCCTTCGTGCTGGGCATGGGGTGGGGACAGCCTTTGGGGTGGTGGACAATTTGCCCCCTCTTCTCAGCTGGCAGAGAGACAGTGAGATGGAAGAACAGGGATGTGTCGCCTGGATCCTACACAGAGTCCCCGAGAGCTAGTCCAGAGAGGGCAGGAGGAGGAGGGTCACGGGGTTGGGGTGGGGGGTGTTCCTCTGCTCCCAGGGAGGCTGAACAGACTGTGTGTGGAGCTGTCACAGCAGGGAAGACGTCTGGGGCCATCTGAGATGTTCCATTGTCAGCTCCTTCTGTAATGTCAACAAATAGTTTTCAGCTCCCAGTACCGTCCCAGGACTCCAGAAGCCAGGCGGCATCCGGGAGAAGGGCTGGGCGGAGCATGGGCTGCAGGAATTGGCCCCGAGGGAGGCACAGGCCCTCAGAGACCATTGTGAAGGACTTGGGCCAATGGATGTGGAGATCTAGTTACACTTTCCAGAAAATAATATGACCCAAATTAGCTCAAGTGGGAAAACGTCTTAAGAGAAGTTGTAAAGGGGATCCAAGAACGCCCCTGGAAGAGCTCCAGGTCCGGCTGGGGAGCGCGCGCTGCGGCCTCTGAGGAAGGCCTGCTTCCCAGGGCCAAAGCTGGTCTACACCACGGGAGAAAAGGTCATCAACGCAGTCGACGGAGTTTGATGATGGTGGTTCATCTGTAACTATACGAAAAAAACCAGAAAAATCTTATCTGAGACGTAAAAAAGATATAAATACATGAGGAAAATGATCACATTTCTGCAGGGTACACTGAATCTGGCAGTGCTCCCCAAACTGATAAGTTGAATGTAATCCTAATCAAAATTCCAAGAACATTTTTATGGAACTTGACAAGCTCCTTTTAAAGTTCACATGAAGGAGAAAATATAGAAGATTAGCAAAATAAATAATGAGGAAAGAAAAATAAGGGGTGCCTGCTCAGCAGATAGCACAGCATATCATGACACATATAAAGAAATAAGACTATAAATATAAGGCTGGAATAAATAAATAATTCAGGGAACCGAATAGAGAATTCAAACACACACACAATAAGTGCATATAGTGTTGAATATGCGACGTAGCTTTCTGAATTGATACTATGAGTTGTAACAAAATTGCTTTGTATTATCAGAAAGTTTGTAGAGAATGTTAATACGTATTTAAGGTTTTGACAGTAAATAACTTCCAACTGCAAGTATTGTAGGTCTCTGAAAGTAGCACAAAAGCTTTAAAGAGGCAACGTTAGCAGCCTGTCTCTTTTTCGTTTACTCTAAATAAACACGTAAGTCTTACAACATGGAACGTATTATGCCAGGCTGTGTTTGCTCTAAGTGACTTTTGTTCCCTGGGCCTTTGGCATTTTAATCTTTCCAAAACATTTGTGGGATAGGCAGAGAAAAACACCTCCCTTTGATAATCCTGGGGAGAGAAAAAAAAATCTCCTGAAAATGTCCTGATGTAATGGGTGTTTGTCTGCGGAGTGTCAACAGAGACACATTAATGCAACCATTGAACTAAGAGCAAAGACAGGATGGGGCAGGAGAACGGTGATCATAGTTTTGATGCTGAGATAGAGAAAAGCAGATGTATATAACACCTAGCATTTGTTCAAAAATACGCTTACCAGTTGTTTCCAAGAAAAGCGAATGGATCATAAGGTATGCTTTATGTTAGACGACACAGATATTGAGTCTTAAATTAATTTAGAAATGTTTGTTAAGATTCAGAGCTCCGCTTTTCTGAGAGAAATCGTGGTCTTGTGTGTGAAATCTCGATGGCCAGAGTCCTAGAGGAGGAGATGGCTTCTGCCGAGGCAAGGAGGCAAATGCAGCCTTTGTTTAAATTTTGTGAGATTTAATGAAATCGAGGGAATGCAGAACAGCCTCCTGAATCTGATCACTGGAGCTTTTCGTCTGAGTGAAGTGCTGGTCTTTAATGTACAGCAAATATTACTCGATGCACTCTAACCAGAGATATTTTTCTGGAATATTGTTGGTTTATACTTAACATGTAGATTTTCAAGGCAGAAACCAGAGCACGGCCAGCCCCAGGAGCCGCCGCCCCTTTCCACTCTGCGTGCGCTAACTCACCTCCAGGAGCCACTCCAAACACCATGGAGCAGTTACGCCTGTTTTTGGACTTTCTAGCTCCTGGTTTTTAAAGCCTCTGCTTTAGAAAATAAGGGATGTGTAGACTGACTGATGAAAGAAGAGAACTGTGGTCATGGATCTGGACCTCGGGGCCAGTGTCAGACGGGGAGCTGTGTTTACACTAATTAATTGTCGTCTTTCGTACCCTCTACCCTACCTGGAGAATCCTCAGGGTGGTTAACCTTCTAGGTGTTAACCACCTAGGGGGCTGTCATGGCCAACATCCCCTGCAGTGGCCAGGTAAGCCAGGGGACCTTGTGTGTCCTGACAACACCAAGAGAGGAGGCCAGGAGCAAAAGAGCAGATTGCACCGGAGATTTTCCCAATGGCCCCTCATGCCCACCCTCCGCCGTTTCTCTCCATCCTGCTGTGTGTCCTGGGAGCTGACTCTATGCATGCCATCCACAGGGTCCCGGCACTCTGGCTCCCACGAGTGTTTCCCCAGTGGGAAGGGCTGGCAGGCGACAGGGAGCAGGAGGAAGGAGAAATGGGAAATTGATTCCCCCAGAAATTTCCCTGCAGAGATGCCGTTAAAGAATGAGTCATTCTGACACTTGTAAAAACGGTCAGGAGGATGTTTTCAGGGCTATTGCAATAGTGTGAAGAATATTGCAACAGGGGAGAGAGATCAGGCCCAACTCCTACTACAGCAAGAACGAGGCGGGATTCACAGCCAAGGGGCAGGTGGGGAGCGGTCAGTAAATGGAAGTGTGTAAGAGGCACCATCAAGGGTGGGAGCATTCTTGCTAAACTGGCCCAACTGCCAGGAGTCTGGGCAAGGAGAGGGTCTTTGTCCTTGCCCCCTGAGGGCCGCTCTGCCGGCTCCTGCTCCCTGCCCTTGCCCCTGAGGCCTTGGATGGGGTGGTTCCCCACCATTACACAACCTCGGTTTCTGGTTTTCCTTAATCGGGGCCATACCTTTATAAATAGCGCCTAATACATTCCTCCCGTTACCCTGTGGAGGAACTCTTCTGATACCATTTCTCCTCCCCCACCCCCAGCTGCAGCCAGGCTGACCTTCTTTCCCTTGCTGGAATATGCGTCACCTTAGTGGCTTGCATTTCCTCTGACCTGAAGCTGCATCCCCCATTCGTCTCCCCACCGTCTTCTTTTCATTCTGGTCCTGACTCACCTCCTGGACCTCCCACCAAATTACGTTTTCCAACCATACTTTGCTCCAATATCACATTTTAGTTTCTTCTTAGTGCCAATCCCCATCTGAAATACATTAGTTAGATATTTATTTACTGTATTGGCTAGGTTTCAGTTGTGGACAACAAAGTTCACGTTACCATTTTTAAGCAAAAAAGAGATTTTGTTTTGCCTTGTATGCTTTGGTTTACAGAATCTCAGAGAGGCTTAGAAAACACAGTTTGGTTGTTTCGTGTCCAGAAGACATCTACCCAGAGACCTGGTTAACCACGCGTGGAGCTGTCGGTGAAAATCCCACTGCTACTGCCACCTGGGGCTGGTGAGGGCAGAGACCAGACGCAGGGTTCTCCACTGGAGCCACAGCAGTGACGAGACCCCCAGACTGTTCTCCCAAAGGCACAGGGCCCTGGCCTCCTAAAACTGACTTCCACATCCCGGGTCTTTCGCAATGCTGAGCTAGGTGCAAGGGAGTCCGTGAAGGGGTTACAGGTGTCCCAGCCTCTCCTCGGAAGGCCTCCTTCAAGGGGCTGACACGATGTTGAGAGAGCCGGCTGCAGTTTCCGCCCCACTCCTGCCTGTGAGATCTACGCTCTCCAGACTAGCAACTGCGTAGACGGTGTTACCACTGAATGTTCAGGGACTTGGAGTAGTGCTGCTGTACCCTGAGTGAGCAGTTAAATCTTTGTGGAATAAATTGATTTTTATCTACACAAAGGGACCATACCCTATGTTTTGCACTTTTGTCCTTTAATAATACATCTTATAAAAGTTTCCTTATATCAGCACAGATAGAGTTACCATATTATTTTTAATAGCATACACAACAATCATTATATAATTGTGCCATGATTTTAAAAAACAGCTCCCAATTGCCAATTGGTATTCATTTTTTTTTTTTTCTGCAGTGGAAGATTAGCCCTGAGCTAACATCTGTGCCAATCTTCCTCCAGTTTATATGTGGGTCGCCACCACAGCATGGCTGATGAGTGGTGCAGGTCTGTGCCTGGGATCTGAAACCCTGAACCTGGGCTGCCGAAGTCAAGTGCAGCAAACTTAACCACTATGCCATGGAGCCAGCCCCCAATTTTTTTTAATGCTGAATTAATGATTTAATGGGAAAACTTGAATTCATGTCTCATCAAATACATCCTTAAGATAAATTTGTTTGTGTAATTGCTATCTGAAAGTACGTGTGTACATAAAAATATGATAGTATTGCCTAATTTCTTTTAGTAAAATTATGCTGTTGCTGAAAGCACTTAAGAGAACCTAGCCCCTCACATTCATTTTTTATTGTGCTAGATACACGTTACATAAAATGGACCATTTTAACCATTTTGCAGTTTAAAAGTCAGTGCATTAAGTATGTTCAGGATACTGTGCAACCATCAACATTCTCTAGTTTCAGAACATTTTCATCACCCCAAATGGAAACCCCCTACTCATTAATAGTCCCTCTTTTTTCCTCCCTCCCTCCAGTCCCTGGCGACCACAGATGCATCTGCCTCTGTGGAGTTGCCAATTATGGATATTTTATATAAATGAGACCTGGCTTCCTTCACTGAGCACAATTTTTTCAAGGTTTATGAATGTTTTAGCACACATCAGTATTTCAGTTCTTTTTAGGGTTTAATAATATCCCACAGTTTGGATAAACCACACCGTGTTCATCCATTCATCAGTTGACGGGCACTGAGTTGTTTCCATCTTTTGGCTAGTGTGAACAGTGCTGCTACGAACCGTTGTATACCAGGTTTTGTTTGAATTATTTTGTTTTCACTTATTTTGGGAACACATCTAGGAGTGGAATTGCTGGATCATCTGGTAACTCTGTTTATCTTGTTGAGGAACCATCAAAATATTCTCCACAGTGACTGCATCATCTTACAACCCACCATCAATGTCCAGGAGTTCTAATTTCCTCACATCCTCCTCAGCACCTGTTGTTTTCCATTTTGTTGATTTTGGCCATGCTAGTGGTGTGAAGTGATTTCTCACTGTAGTTTAGACCTGTATTTCTCTAATGATTAATATGTTGAGTATCTTTCCATGTACTTGTTGGCCATTTGTACATCTTCTGTGGAGAAATGCCTATTCAAGTCCTTTGTCCATTTGTTAAATTAGATAGTCTGTTTTTTGATGCTGAGTTTTAGGAGTTCTTCATATTGTCTGGATCTAGACTCTTACTGGATATATGCTTGGAAAGTATTTTCTCCCCTTTTCTGGGTTGTCTTTTCATTCCCTTGATGGGATTCGTTGATGCTCTCTCAATTTTCATTTTGATGAACTCCAATTTATCTGTTTTTTCTTTCATGGCTTGAGCTTTTGGTGTCATATCTAGGACACCATTGTCAAATCCGAGGTCATGATAATTTACCGCTATGTCTTCATTTAAATTTTTATGGTTTTAGCTCGTTTAACTTATTTTGAGTTAATTTTTGTATATTGTGTGAAATAAAGATCCAAATTCCTTCCTTTGCATATGGATATTCAGTTCTTCCAGCACCAGCTGATGAAGAGACTGTTCTTTCCTCCTTGAGTGGTCTTGGACCCCTTGTCAAAAATTAACTAACTGTAAATAGGAAAGTTTATTTCTGGACTCTCAATTTATTCCATGGATCTATATATTGACCCTGACACCAGTACTGTACAGTGTTGATCACTGTGTTGAAACTGGAGACTATGAGCCCCCCAACTTTGCTCTTCTTTTCCAAGATCATTTTGATTATTTGGGGTAGGTGGGGAATCACATAAACTTTTAAAAATTTTCCTATTATGCTAAAGTCAAAAGTGTGTGCACAGTGTTGTTGTAATTTTTCATTTGTTTCATTATATTCTATCCTAGCCATCTTTTATATAAGTAGGCACCTGTTCTAGTGTTTTTTTCATAAAGTCCCTGTTCATTTTTATTTCTCATTTTTCTATTGAGTTGTCAGTCTTTTTGTTACTGATGTGTATGAGCTCCTTACAAATTCAGAAAGTAACCTTTTTGGCTCTCATGTGCACTCTTTCCCTTGTTTTTGTTATTCTTTTGACTTAGATGTAAAAATTCTTTAGTTACAGGAATGCTTGAATTTTTATGATTTCAATGTTATAAATATTTCCATTTTAACCTTCTCCATTCTGAGACATAAAAACCAGCAATGTTTTCTGATAGGACCTTCATGGTTTTGTCTGTTGCCTTTAAATTGTTGATCCACTTGGAATTTATTTTGGAATAAATCATGATATAGCAATTCATCTTTACGTTTTTTTCCAAAAGATGAGTCAGTTGGCCTGGCATGAAACCCACCTCCTTATCATGTATTATCTTTAATACATTGATTTATATTGATTAATTTAAAAATTTCTGAATGAAGTATGACACATATGCACAAAAGGCTCACAGTCACAAGTACACAGCTCAAGGAATTTTCACAAAAAGAACACATCTGTGCAACCAGCCCCAGATCAAGTAACAGAACTTTATCGGCACATAAGATACCCCCCACCTCCTTTCACAAGTCATTTTTCCCTTAGGGTAAACACTACTCTGATGGTTAATACCGTAGCCTGGTTTATACAAATGGAATCATACAGAATCATACACTTGTGTGCCTGGCTTTTCACTCAACGTGATGTTTGGAGATTCATCCATCCTGTTGCGTGTATTGTCGTTCATCCCTTCTCATTGTTGCACAGTATTCCACTGTGTGAATACACCCAGTTTATTTATCCATTCTACTGTTGATGGGCGTTTGGGTGGTTTCCAGTGCAGGGGCTATTACAAACAGCGCTGCTGTGGGCATCCTTGTCCTACGTACCTTCTGTTGAACTCATGTGTGCCTTTCTGTTGGATGTGGTGTTGCAGAGTCATAAGGTGTACATGTGATGAGCTCTAGTAGAGGCTACAAGACAGTTTTCCAATGAGGTTGTACTAATTTACACTCCCACTGTCAGTGTACATGAGTTTCAATTATTCCATGTCCTCGCGGACACTTCATATTGTCAATCTTTCCATTTTAGCCAGGATGCTAGCTAAATTACAGTGTTACACTGAGGTTTTAATTTGCATTTTCTTGAGGAGAAGTGAGCTAATGTGCATTTTCATGTTTCTTGGCCTTCAGATATCTTCTTTGGTGAAGTGCCTCTTCATTTTCTTGCCTATTTCCTATTTGGTTGTTTGTCTTTTCCTTATTGATTTTAGGGTTTGTTTATGTATTCTTTCCATTGTCAGATAGATACATTCCGAATATCTTCTTCCACCTGTAGCCTGACTTTTCCCAGTCTTATAAAGTGGATTTTTTGATGTAATCTTTGAACTTGATATGATCTATTGATTTTTTCGTTTATGGTTAATATTTTTGTGTGTCCTTATTAAGAAATCTTAACCTAATCTAAGCCCATCAAAGTAATCTTCTCCTTCTTTTTTTTGCTTTCTACATTGAGATCTGCAATCTATCTGTAATTGCCTTTTCTTTGTGGTGAGGTAGGTTCAAGATTTATTGTTGTCCATACTGATATCTAGATGGTCCACCACCATTTATTGCAAAGCCTATTCTTCTCTGCTTCATTGCAATGTCTTAAGTGTCACTTTGCTTCTGGACACTATTTTGTCCTTCAGTGAATTTGTAATCTTTGCACTAATACCTGTTGTTACTTTAACTGTAGAAAATTTAATTAAATTCATAAAAGGTCTTGATAAATAATAGTGTAAGCTTTGTCTTTTTTCAAATAGAAATGCAACAGAATCTCCAAGAAATTGTAATTAAACAGTGGCTTTAGCAAGATCTCTGGATACAAAGTCATATATAAAAATTATTTTGTCTCATATCAGCCACAGACAAATTGAAAACAAAATTTTAAAAGTATTTTTTCAGCATGGGGTTTCAAAAATCATCAAATACATAGAAATAAATCTAACAAATGACTTGCAAAACCTCAACACTGAAAATTTTAAAACACTTTTGAGAGAAATTAAAGATGACCCATATATGTTGGGAAGGAAAAGTTAACGGATTGAAACACTCACTATCGTAAAGATGTCCATTCTGCCCAAAGGGATCTACGGATCAGGTTCAATTCTAATAAAATTCCAAATGTTTGTGTGTGTGTTCATGTGCACATGGAAATTGACAAGGAAATTCTAAAATTTATATGGAAATATGAAGGGCCAAGAATAAGGCAATTTAATTTATTACATTAAAAAAACTCATTACTATTTAAAGTTCATATTTATTTTCACGTTTTATTTGATATTGCCTTTGTTTTTGTGATGTTTCATGTTTTGGTTATTAGTATTATCTTATTATTGTAAAAAAAAATCTTTACACAATGAGAATAGTATAAGTGCCTACATGTCAAAATATTGGAAGACTCCTGGGAAGTGATGTGGATCTGTCTCTCACACACACACACACGCACACACGCACATGCACACACACACACACTTTTTTTGAGTAGGTTGTGGGGTAGCTCTTTGACGATTATCTCAAGTTCTTAAATTATTTTTTCCTGCTGAGAGTCTGTAATTCTTCTGGGGAAAATTGTGTTAACATTCTCCTCCTGCAAATTATCCATATTTTTAAATGTGCTTACATCAAGATTTATAAATTAAATTATTACAAATCTCAAATTTTGTTTTCAAGGTTTCTCTTTAATTAAAAAATTTCATTGAGGGATGTTTGTTTCCGCCTTAGTTAGATAAACTTGTGATTATCTTGTAAAAATTATTTCTTTCAAGGTGCAGATTTTGGATTCAGCGGTCCATTGTACGGGTCCATTGTGGGGAATCAGCCCTGCCCTGGAACCGCTGAAACACAGCTGGTGGGGGGTCTTGCAGAACGTCCTCTGAGCCTCCTGGGACATGAGAGGGTGGGAGCCTTGTGAGCAGCTCCTGCAAGACCATTTCTCAGGGTGTCCCTGTCTACCAAGGAGGCTGGCACGAAGCAGCTTCTTCCTGCCACCTGGGTTCTGACGGGGGTCGCGCTCTCTGCCTGGTGGCCCATAGGTTAGAACTGCGGGCTGTAAAACTGCCAGCAAAGCCCGGCCTTTGTTCCTCAGCGACAGGGAGTCCTGGCACCCATTTCCAGTTGTCTGATCCTTTGGTTTCCCTGTTGCCCTGTGCAAGGGCCGAGGAGCTGGGGCCTGGGACTGCCCTTTCTTCATCGCCCATGCAAGTCATAAACTGCCTGAATCTTTTAAATAGGACTTGTGATTCTTTATCGGATGAATCTGTCAAGCTTGGTCTTAGCTTGGCTTTACTCTTTTTAAATATTTTATTTTAAAATTTTTATTATTACTTCTTCCTGTTTCTTTTGTTTGTTTTTTTAAAAGATTGCAAATTATATTTAAGGTTTAATTTCATTCAGCTCCCTCATCTCATATGGAAGCTATAAACCGTGTGTTTTAAGAATTTTCTTCTGAGCACAGTGTTAGCATTTCTTATCAGGTCTAATATGTTTTATTTTCTTTATAATTGTTTTCTAGATTTTGATCTCTTCCTCAACTCGGCTGCTATTTACATATTTAAAAGTTTCTAAGCCATCTTTCTTCATTCTTTTTGTGATTGCTGTTTGGTTATCTCACACTGTGATCAGAGAGTGTGATTTGTACAGTTGAGATTTTCTTTTGATTTTTTGCGATTTTTCTTTGTGTTTGTATGGTTAGATTTTGTCCACATGTCACAGATGCTGGAAACACTCTCATCCTTCTGTTCAGAATGGTCTCCTCACTTGTTCCTGTCTATCTGACTCACAGCTGACAGTGAAGGTCCCCAACGCTCTCCCTGCTGTGCTGACATCAGTTTCCCCTGCGCCTGTTGTCCCGGAGGGTGATGAGGGCTTGGCTTTGTTACCGATTCTGAGCCCTTCTTGGTCTTGCTTAACAGTCTCTGCCTTGAGTCCAAGCTCGCCAGATACTATCATCTCAAACCCTACTTCTCCTTGGCTGGGATTT
This sequence comes from Equus przewalskii, assembly GCF_037783145.1. NCBI lineage: Eukaryota > Metazoa > Chordata > Mammalia > Perissodactyla > Equidae > Equus > Equus przewalskii. The sequence goes on from NC_091852.1 coordinate 50,417,210, forward strand.
TTCGACTATGTATCTGTGGATCCTTCTACTTGTAAACTCTGTTAGAACCATCAGAGAGAAATGACTGTTGGGTATTGATTTACCGCACCTGTGGCATTAACTGAGTTCACTTTACTCGCATATATACATACACATGTAATTTCACCCACAGGAATAAACTTCATGCGTAGCTGTGATCTATTCCAACTCCCACCCTCGTTCTCAGTCTGATGCTTCTCTTCCTCTAACCTTTCCCTTCTGTCCAAACCAGGTCCCTCTCCCCACGCGGAGAACCCTGATGACGGCCTCGTATTTCTCTCCCAGATTTTCCCCACGCCGCACACCCCCTACGGACACGCATCCCCATCTACCTCTCAGGCTGTGTCTGAGTCTGCACTGACACCCATGGCCCTCTGCGTGCCCCCTCGTGGTCCACGCCCGCCTTGGCCCACGCATGTCTCCTGCATCTGCACGTCCACATCTCTGAATTCCATGTCTTTTCAGTTTTCTCTCTAACTTCTTAATTAAGTTCTTAGGGGATTTCAGTGTTTTTAAGAAAATTTTAAAAAACTGTATCCACTTTGTAAAATTGGTTTCAGTTGGAGACTTGGTCTGTCATTGTTAGAAACTAAAAGCTCTATTTTGGAATTTAACTTCATGTTAAATTAATTTTTATAAAATTGACACGTTTATGAAAACAAGTCTTCTTATCCTTTCCACCTGTTTATTTCTTATTTTGCGTCCTCAGTAACATGGCATAATTTTTTTTTTGTATATAGGCCTTGTGGCATTCCTGCTAAATGCATTCTTACACATTTTAAAGATTTTGTTGTTCTTGTGAATTTGCTGTTTATATACGTTTCTTTTTCTAGTTACTTACTAGAAAGAGCACGCTGATTTTTGTTTCTATCCAGACAGTTCACTAAATTCATAATGTTTACCTGGCGAGTTTTGGCTTGTCCAGGATGCTCTCATGTCACCAGCAAAGAGAAGCAGTTTTCCCTCTTACGTTTCCATGTTTGTAAAGTTGTGAAAGCTTCGTTATAGTCATTACGACTGCTCAGACAACCTGGAAACCTCATGGGTACCAGGGGCTTATAACTCAATGGTTTTGTGGTTTTGTTATTTAGGGTATTACGTCATTTTGGTATTTACCATGCCATTCTCATGTTTAATAAGTTTTGTTCTACTCTCACTACTAAGATTTTGGTGAGAACTTTTACATCTATGTTGATAATTATTTCTGTACCACCACTCTCTCTTGGAATTAGAGTCCTGTCGACCTTACCAGACAAAGCAGAAGCCTCCTTTCCCTGATCATGTCTTGTCTGTGGATGTGTCCACAAAGGTGGCCCCACGCAGTGCGGGTCCATGGCCCCATCCTTTCATTGAGGGTGGTTCCCTTTTCTCTGTCCTCTGTGAAAATTGGTCTTTCTCTTGGGTTGGTTTGAGAGTTTTATATTTTCCTAGAAAGTCACTTTTTTTCTGCAGTTATTTAAATTTGTTGCATAAGATTGCCTGTTGAATTCCCTTATGATTTGATTGATCACCTTTATTCCAGGGAAGTCCTCCTAATATTACTCCTAATCTTGTACATTTTTTGCTAACTTACTTCTTTCATAATCGGGCTCATGTGGGGTTAGTCTCCCCTATGTGGCTTTATAATTTTTCTTTTTCTAGATGAGATTTTCCTAGTTTACAATATCGATGTTACATATACTTGGTCTAAATCTATCATCTGCTTTTAAGCTTCCTTTTTCTATCTTTTGCTATTTGGCCGATCTTTGCTATTTTAGAGTTGTTTTATGCATGAACATGTGTACGTGTGGGTCGACTGTTAGTAACGTGGAAGCCATAGATTCTGTTTTTGGTTTAGTAGTGGATCTTTTTATAAGTCTTTCTATCACACGGAGCCCTCTGCTTCTGAATTTAGAGCTCTTACAGAGCATCTGCCGACTCTGTTATGACTAAGAGAAAATTACCACTTGCCCGCTTCCTCTCTCTTCCCTCCACCTCCAGACTTTTCTTGGTTTTGGTCGTATATTTAGTCCTTCTGGTGGTTCCCTTCACAGCTCCAAGTAAACCCAGCAGCTCCTTTTCTGGGCTCACCCACTCGGGGCTGTGACAGATGAGGAAATGACAGCCTCACATTGTCATCTTCCTGTCCTGATTCTCGTTAGTTTTAGAGTGAGTTTTACCTTCTTGAGGTTCACAGAATGTGCCTTCTGGACGCACATTACCCTCAGAAGTTTTGTCTTCATTTTCCTCTTTGCTCCACCCCTCCTACTGGCTCTTCTTTCATCACTTGAATGTCCAGATTGGAGCTGTTTTGCAAAGAGCAGGCACTGATAATCCAGCACTGGATCACTTCCTGTGTGAGCTGTTCCACCTCGTGACGTGTGCTGCAGTCACAGCTGCCTGCACGCGGTGCCCCGTGCCAGCAGTGCCCGCAGCCCATGGGTCTGTAGTGTTCCGGGGAGCCCCGGGCCAGGCTGTTGTCTTGTCCCTGCACTTGCCAGTCATTTGTTTTGTTCTACCCGGATGTCTGAGGAAATTTTTCATATATATAATTTAAAAGCCTGACTAGCCTTCATGTCTCGTAGATAATTTTGTGCGCATTGTTGGTGGGGACTCATGGTTTGCCCTTTGGGTTTGCAGACTGTTCTTCCTCAGGTTCAGGAAAACCCTTTTCTATCACAGCTCTGAAGGCACCTCTCCTACCCTTGAAGGGGTCCCTGTGCATCGACACCGTGACCTGTGTATCGGAGGCACCCGCTCTCCGTTGGTGTCAGCTCCTCTTCGACTGTGGTGACGGCCGCCTTTTCCCTTCGGGCTTGTGGAGAACGTCTGGAACCTTCCCTGCTCAGGGTAACTCGGCTTGACTGCAGAGCTAGTGTATTCCTTGCTATTCCCTTCATCAAGTTTGCACTGGGGATGTTTTGAAACAAAATTGTGACCTCAGCCTCTCCTTTTCCTCTGGAATAGATCTTTACATGTGCCATTTCCTAGTAGATTTCTTCCTTCTTCCTTCCTTTGTTCTGTTTTCTTTTGTAAAATCACTTTATTTACGTCATGCTATATTTGTGTAAATATCAAGTAATTTTCCCATCTTGCTTGGGCTTAGTGTAAGCATCTTCCGTCCCGAGGCAAAGTGGATGGATTTTCTCTGACTCCCTCATCTCGCCTTTGAGGCCTGTTCTGTTTCCCTGCCGAGCTCTGGGCTTTCTCTGAGCTGTTGCTGAGCCCCCTCTGGGTTTTCTGCATCAGGAGGTGCCGTGTGTGGCTAGGGCTGTGGCGCCTTTCCTGCAGCTGCCTTGTGGCTGGTGCACCCAGCTGCTTTCGACCTGTTGGGTGCAGAATGACCTGCAGGGCCTCTCTCCTGGTCCAGGGCCCCTTCTCTCTGATAGCTCTTTCCCCTTGGCTCTGGCTGTCTGTGGGGACCCCCATGGCCACCTGCTGGTTTCTGGTTTCCCGCCTCTCTGCACATGAACTCAGGTGCACTTGGAGCAGAGGCTGGAAAGATGTGTGGAAGCAGGTTTGGGGCCCCCCAGGGAAGCCACAAGGTGTGGAGGGTTTTACTAGGTTCTCTTCTGGTCTTCTTCCCCCATCTCCCACTGACATTGGTGGTTTTCCTATATATTTTCTCTTTGATTAATTGCTCCTTAATTTTTGGAGCGTTACCTCTGCTTTTGTGACTTTTCTGCTTTTACTCCTCTGCTCTGGGGAACACGGGAAGATTGGGGGAAGTCTTCCCTGGGGTACCTTTTCTAGTGACTTCTCAGCCCTGCCCAGACCACGCCTACTTGACCTTGCTCCACGTTGGGATTATTCATGACCATGTCTCATCTCGTTATGCTTCCAGCCTCTCCTCTGCAGTTTTCCTCCAAATGCAGGGTGGAGCCCTGTGGTGAGACGTCACACCAACCTCAAGGATCCCTGGAAGTTTCTACTTTCTCTGTGATGAGACAGCTGCCCTTTCCTTGGTTGAGGTGTGGTTGTTGGCACTGGCTTTTATTTTTTTTTAATACGGAATTCTACATTTCAGGTTTCCTGGGATGCAAGTTTTCATTCTGTCACCTTAAACTAGACGTCTCCAAATCTGGCTTTCAGAGTGTCGCAGGAGGGCAGCCTGTCAGCAGGAGACGCGATGGTCGATCACCACCCGTCACACACCTGTCAACAGCACATGTGATTTTGGAGAGACTGCCAAATAGATTTCTTACTTACACATATAATTCTTTTATTTAAACCTGTGCTGTTGTTAGATTGTCAAAAAAAGAATCAAAATGCTTACATGGCATATTTTAAGAGGGAATTAAAAAAACTGGGGGACTCTTTAGGAGGGCGAACGAGATGGCACGGGTTCTGGAAACCGTGCTGTGCAGATAAAGAAGTCACCAGCCCGAAGGTCAGGGAAGGTCAGTAGGTGAATGGACATTTGTAAAGCGGCCAAGTGTAAGGCCAAGGGGGTGGGGGCTGTGACGAGCTGTTGTGCATGTGGTGCGCCTGTGAGCATTCAGAGTAAGATTGTCTAGAATCACCCGCCCGGGTCAAAGTTGGAAGGAGCAGTCTTCATGCCCTGGGTAAGAGAGGGTGCTCTGGCCTCCACAGTCCTTGGGTTGGCCGTCTCGACAATGCATCTAACAACATCTCATAGGAACAGATAGATTATGCTATCGTACGTAATGCACACACATTTAATATAATCCATGGGGTGAAGCATATCATGTCATGCATACACACACAAACGCAAATTTACCTCTTCTTCCCCATAAGTCATTCCCTTAGACTTTGTAGCTATTAATTGATTTACAAGCAATACAGGTCGTTTTCTGGCTGTTCCTGTCAAGAGATAATGTTCTCCCCCTCTGTTTTAAAAACACTATCGGGGTAAGTTCGGTTTTCAGAATCGATGCACAGAGAAGCTTCTGACTCAAGCTGCTCCGCTGTGGCTGCTAATATGGTCAAACTGATTCCTGTCCACAGAGATTCCCACAGAGACAGTCACCAAAGACGTTATTAACAGATGTGCAAATAAATTTTAAAATTCCAAAGTAAAAAGTGGGGCTGGAGGGAGAAGAGAAGAGTGAGTTTTATTCAAGGAAGATGGTTGAATCTGGAAATCATTGACTTGCCATATTGGTTTTGTCTTCTGCAAGCAAAATGCAACAGAAGAGTCACCGTTTCTTGGGTGTCTACGTTGGGCCTTCATGCTTCACAATAATTGTGTTATTTAACGCTGAGCCCAGGCCAGACAACGAGGTGCTGCGTCCTTACTGTGCGATGGGCCACTGGGGCAAGTTTGTGCTTTCACTCAGTCTGTGCCCGTGACTGGATCTTGTTCAGTGGTGTGTCTCTGGGACCCAGCTGAGTGTAACATCATTTGATCCTTCAGTTAACATTCTTGGTTGATGATGAATATAGCTAGTAAGTAACAGGGCCAAGATTCAAATCCAGGGCCGTCTGACTCCGAACACAGTGCTCTTGTCATGGTGCCTGGCTGTTTCTCAAGAAGTCTTTACTGTTTGGCTCCAGGCATCTTCCTTCAGGCCCAGCCTTTGATAACGACAGTGATAATTAGATAGATGTCAGTGGGTCTGGGCCTCTGGTTCTAAGCAAATTATGACGTTATTTCTTGAAAGTATTTCTGGATGAGTTGTTTTCTTTCTTTAATAGAATATATTTACATATAAGGCATACTTACAAAGGATTTAGCCTAATTCCTGAACATGTTTAATTTTCAAATAAACTCTGACAAGTCCATTTGCTGCATTGTTTACAGATATCCACTTGTACAGTAGAGGACGAGTGACAAGGGAGAAGGGTGGAATTTGCCCTTGCTAAGTGGATGAGGGAGTTAGAGTGTGCGGGGCCCAGCAGACAGAGGCAGGGTAGAACATAGATGTCTGAGTGCAAATGCAGGTAGGAGGAGCGGCCCATGGGAGCAGTATATTTCCACGAGGCACTAAATATACGAAGTACATGTGGCGCTGCATATTCATGAGGTTTTAAACCAGCCACTCCTTGGTGCCACCCATTCTGTCTCCAGGTGTCCTCGTCAGGGAACGTGAATAACGTCCAGAGCTACTCATCGGACTAACTGGCCCTTGAGCTGTGGCCAGGGCTTCCTGTCCCTCCCTCTCACGTGTGTGCCCTGTGTGCCTTGGCTCCCAGTGCCTTCCAGCTTTGGACCCCTGGCTCAAACCTCAGCTCTGGTCCTTGTAACCACACTGTGTGGCCAGGAAGGCTGACTGAGAGGGCAAGAGGGAGCCTGTGGTTATCGCATAACCCAGGATGCAGGAAGTGGGGGCCCCCATCCTCCTTGCACCTCATTCTCGGGGTTAACCTGCCCCGTTCCTCTCCGCTTGCATCTCACTGTGTTTTCCCTTGATTGGAAAACCAAGCGGCTCGGTCTGTGAGCCTTTTGTTCTGTGACCTCCGGGAGAGGCCGGCCAATGGTACACTTGGAGGCTACCATGGAAATTATCATCCACATAATTCCTTACAAGGCAAACCGAGCATTTTCTCCATGGTTTTCAAAATGCCGAATGAAACAATTCTATTTCTGCTGAGCATCTGTGAATCAATGCCTATTAAATATTATCCCTCTCTCTCCCAGCAAGCAGACGTTACATCTTTAGTTCAAAAACTATTTATTGAGCTCTTCGTATGTAGGAGACACTGTGCTGGGTTCTAGCAACGAACAAGACAGATTTCCTAGAGCTCATCGTCAAATGATGGAGAGAAGTAAGCCCTTCCCGTCATGCTGGAGAGAAACTCCAAACCCCGCTGAGGTAACCCAGCCCGACGCCTCGGTCTCTAGCTCCTCCTGCTCGGAACCTCCCTCAACGCCCGCACCCGCAGCAGCCTCCTTTTTCCGGCTCCTGGCTCCCTCTCTGCCCTGGACTCTGCCTGAGGCCTCTCAGGGTCTTCCCCTGGCAATCCTTGATCCCGCAGGGGTGTGGTTAAGGGCATCTCCTCAAGTTGCAGTTAAGGTAGCCCCAGTTCTTTCTTTTTTCCTCCATTTTCCTGCTTTTCTTTCTTATGGAAATGGTACTATCTAAAACGATGGAGCTTCTTCGTCTGCTTACTTGTTTACATCTGTGTTCTTCACTACAATGCAACCTTTTTCAGGCAGGCACTTAGTCTTGCTTACACTGTCTCCCCACTACTGGAATGACCTCCTTAAAGGGGGCACTTGATATCTCCTTGATAAACAAATCAAGGAATGAATAAATACAGGGGTCACTTAGAAATGCATTTGGATGCAAGTTCCACCGAACACGTTCACAGAGACTGAAGCAAATACGAGTTTCTTTCTCTGGGTAGTAAAAGTCCAGAGAGAGATTTTGCAGCATGAGGCCAGCTCAGCGGCTGCCTGACCTGATTTCTGATATCTCCGCAGTTCGTTCAGCTTTTCTCTCATGCTCTCCTGTGCGTAGTTGTTCCTGTTGTTTATTTCTGCATGACAGTCCACTCCGAAAGGTAGGGGCTTAGCTCAGCAACTCGTTAGGATCTTCCGAGCTCTTTAGGTTGGCTCAGCTGGCCCATTTCCCCTCGGAGCCTCTCAAGCAGTTGCTGTGTTTAGAGGAAACATGTTTAAATACAAGAAGATGCAACTAAAGGAACTGAAAGGGTTTGCGTCCGTCCTTTGATATGTTGAAAGAGCATAACTTATGACGTGCAATTATAAAATATCTTGTCTTTTAGCATTTATTTTTTAGAGCTAGTTTTTCTCCTGCCTTTGATGAAAACTCGAGAAGGCCCATAAATTTGTTCTTTCTTGAATACTGTGAAATCCTGTGATCAATAATTCAAGTCAGTAATGTGTAACTGAAAATTGGAACGGCTGCTGCGGACACGGCAGTCGAAATTCCGCAGAGGCTGGGCTTCCCCTCTCTGAGCTGAGTCAGAGCCTCTCCCCTCCTTGAAGACGAGGAAGAGCAACAGGCGCAGGGAAATTTTACTTAACTGGTCCTGTCTTGATCTGGGTTCAAGCTCTCGTGTCTGCAGATGTTTCAAACTTACTCCATCTCTAACACGCATTTTTAATGGTTCCTCAAAGTGGCCTGTTTGCTGCATAACAAAACATCCCAGAATATAATGGTTTAAAATAACCACTATTTTATTCTATCTCATGATTTTGTGGTCCAGGAATTTGAGCAATTCTTGGCTTGGTGATTCTTCAGCTTCTGTCGCCTGGATTGAGGTCAGTCTGTATTTGCCCCTCGCTGATGCTCAGTCTCAGGGGACCTCTCACCTGCAGGCCCTTTTTTGGGGACTTGCCCCCTCCCATGGCTCATCGTTCACTACTCCCCTGGTCCCTAGGCATCCGTAGTGTCTCTCTCTGCTGAGATCTGCCTTCTCTTTCAGCCGGCCCTCGTGAGCACACTCTAAGAGGACCCTGAGCTGGCTCTCTCTCCCACCTGTAGAGAGCGTCTTGTCCAGAGGGAACACTCCTGTCCCTTTGCCCTGGCAATTTCTCCAGTACACCTGTTCCCATTGGCTCGTGAGTCAGCACTCTCTAGACCCTCTCTGACTCTTGATCCCCCAGCTGCAGTCAGACACCAACCACAAGGAATCTAGGTCGGAGGACACGCCTGTACCCGGGAGCTCGGGTAGAAGAAGAAACCTTGGCCCAGATCTAAAATCCTCTCTCAGTCTCCATCCTCTCCTTTTTCAGCCTCCTCAGCCACCTTCGTGGGTGGGTGCGATGAGCTCAGGCTAAGAAAAATGTGGTTCCCATCGTACCAATTTTGCAACTCTTTCCTGTAGATCCCACTCAAAACATTGCCTCCATTGTCTTCCTGCCTCAGCAAAACAAAGATGAAAAGATTCTCATTCAGTTTCTAATAGCGTTTTAAAATTATGTGCATGATTGCTTCCATCAAATTAAAACTATTAAGAAAAAGGTGTAGCTTTGTTTTATTGTGACAGTTTGGTTAATGCAGGGACCTTACGTAAATACATCACACTCTCTATAACCTCCTTAGCTAGCCCTGAGCGCACATAAGGGGTGGCACACCATGCAAATCCCATAAATAAATGATACGGTAGAAGTTAAAGATGGAGCCTCTGGAGCAAGACATGCTGGGATGTGGTTTTCATGTCTGGCTTTGTGATCCCGGATCCTGCGGTTTATTTCATCTTTCTCAGCCTCACTTTCCTCATAGGTAAAACTGGCAAAGTCACGTCTGCTTTCTAAGGATTATATAAGACAGAGATGCAAAAATTATAGTACTTGATGTCTTCCCCTAAAGGGGGCAATAATCATAATTAGTAATGATGTTTGATTAACTTTTCACACAATGTCAATTAGAAACTGCTTCTAAATCTTTCCCTGAAAATCGTCTTGTTTCAAATGCTACATGTCATCCTATCATATTTAGTGTGAAAGCTTGTTTTCAGTTTTATCACTTTGCAGAATTAATTGGGTGTTTTGTGTTGAGTTGCCCACTGTGTCCGTCAAACTCACTTAATTTATATTTTAACTTTATCATTTTGATAGTGAAGAGCTTGAGTAGAAACTGACTTTGGGGGAAATGCTACTGTTTCTGAACATTACAAGATCACATTAGCAACACGTAGTTCAACCTGCTTAATTTTCCAAACCTCACAGCCAAAAACATAATCCTGATTCTGCGATATCAGTGTGACTCATCTGTGCTTCACAAAATACAAGGGAGCGATGGGAACTCCTTCAATGAAAATAGCACTGATTTTGCCTCCAGTGGCTTTGAGTCGGTTCAAGAGAATACGATGGATTCACAAAATGTTAAATCATCTTGCAGTGTGGACATCACTTCCCCAAACACAGAATGAAATAGCTAGCCTGTGTGGGCCTCAGTTTCCTTCTCTGCAAGGGGAAGTTGGTTTGCAAAAGATCTGCAAGGCCAAGGGGTCAGCCCCGGTAGCCTAGTGGTGTGCTTGGGTGTGCTCTGCTTCAGTGGCCCCAGTTTGGTTCCTGGGTGCAGATCTACACCGCTCTGTTAGTGACCATGCTGTGCTGGTGGCCTACATACTAAAAGAGAGAGGAGAGGAAGATTGACATGGATGTTAGCTCAGGAAGAATCTTCCTCAGCAAAAAAAAAAAAAAAGATTGGCAAGGTCAAATTCTGAGTAAATTTTATAATTTTTTTATTCACCTGTTTGTCCATTCATTCAGCCAAAAGCGATTGACAGAAGCGTGGCCTAGTGGAACAGGCCTGGCTCTGAAGCGATCAGACTGGACTTTAATCCCAGCTCTACCATACATTAGCTGTGTAACCATAGCAGGGCGTGATTTCCATTCTGAACCTTGGTTTCCTTTTCTGTAAATTGGGGCACTAAATACCTCTGGTGTAGCTAAGAGGATTGCATAACATCAGTGGCTCCCATATGAGGCAATCTACCACCTCTTATGCAAAATATGGAAAATTCCTGGGCATTTAGAGAACAAAGACTGGAGTTCTAGATATCCTGAAACATCTAGAATCCTTCAAAATCTAAAAGATGCATTTCTGTGCTCCAGAAAATCATGCTGCATCCCAAATTACTCTTGAGTGTTCCAGTGAAAATGACGGAGCTAGAAAACCTGAGTCTAGAACCCAGCCCCATTTTATGTACAAGTACAGTGTTTTTTCACAATTGTGATATGCACTGAACTTTCTCGAAATGGATCTGCTGTATAAATCAAGGGAAGATTACACGCTGTTTCATTTGGTGCTTTACTAAGAGTTGTTCATTACTTTGGAAAAGCATGCTGCCATCAAGAAGCGTATCCTGTTTTGAATCCTCGGGAAAGCATTCTCCCGCGGGCTGCATTTGTCCTGTCCTATTTACAGTGATTCTGTGTGTTCATATAAATAAGCAACTTCAGCCCTTACTTAAAAATGTTGTATATAAGGATAAAGTGCCGAATAATGTTAGATATTGAATATTGATTTTTATGCCTATATTTACTCTGCTAAGACAGAGTAAAACCATAAATTAGGCAGACATTTTCCAAAAAAATACACCAACAGAGTTGTCAAAGATACGTCACACTTTCAAGCTATAAAGCTATAAAGAAATGCTTTGGAAAACGTAATAATGAATCTGAAATATTGAAGGTATTTTTTGATCAGAAGGAAAAAGATTTCGTTGCTTCTTAGATAAAACCACAAATTGATTTAAAATATGGCAAAACTACACAGTGCTAGACAAAGTTATCTTATTAGCAGTATGAGCAATTGTTAATACAAACGTGGAAAGAGATCCAAAGGAAGCAATTTTCCATCGAGTAACTTGCACGCTTGAGAAGAATCGCGGGGTGGGAAACCTGTGCAAAGACAACCTTACGGCGAGCTCAGTGCAGAAGACTTTCATTACTAGAGAGTAAACACATTTCCTATGACAATGAAGCTCTGCGTTTGCGCAAGTTGTTTGTAAGAAACGAACCGTTAAAGAGGAAATGTTATATTCACAATTGTGGACAATGGATACAAAGAAGTTTCCAATACTTGAAACTCAACAATTATAAAAATAGTCCATTTCTTGGGTCACCGCTGCAGCCGTCGATGGCACGGCAGCCGCTGTGAAGCGGGCGGGTGGACCGCAGGAGGACTTCGAAAGAGCTGCGCCAGGGGTTTCAGCACCTGTTTGCCTGACACTCAACAACACCTGGGTACCAAGAATCACGGTGAAAAGTCACCGACTGGCTAATAGCATCGGTGCTCCCAGTGCCATGAAGGGTGCTCCCAGGACCATTAGATGATTCCCCTCACCGTGCAGCAACGGTGGAGACCTGTTCGGATGTACTGTTCTGTACAACAGAGGAAGCAGCTCTCCAAAGGAGATTGTTTTTGAAAAGAAGATCCTGTTCACTTTTTGGTGCTATTGAATAACTTTTAAATTTAATTATTGAAAAATTATCCATTGAAACTAAAATATTGGAAATTATGCAACATATGTTTCAGACATATTTAAAAATGTTAAATGGGTTTTTCCTGAACTGTAAGGAAATGAGATCAATCTCATTAAAGCGAAGGAGACTTCACGTATTTGCTAATAATGTAGGTTATTTAAACAGCCTTCCACATTGAGAATTACATATGGATACGCTTAAAGGTTCTGATATGGAAACAAATTACTCACAGCTTGATATGTCTTAAAATGTATAAAGAATTGATTTAAAGATCTCTATCAACTTAACATCCCAGACTGGCTAATTAATCCATTTAAAATAGCCAAAGAATATGTTAAACATTTGCAGGAAGTTAAATAAGTTAAAAATAGAAGTGATTTTGAGACCAAATTATCTTTTGACTGGTATAGTTAGAAAAGATTTTGCATTTAAGGTTTTCCCACCCACTAATTTGGAAAGAAACTAAATTACTTATTTAGCCCTGTTCCCAAATCTGCATTTTGCTAAAGATGGTTTCAGCGCAGAAGGGTGGTTACTAAAAAAAGCACTGGAACCAACTGCAGCTTCTGGGAGAAGGAGATCTGAGGCTCCTTTAACAGTCCGAGAGCCAAATGTCATCAAGTTACTGGAAACACACGAAACACAGGGTCTCAGTGGATTTCATGGATGCAGCTGGCTTTAAAGGCATTTCACATCACTTGTGTCTTTTGCTTTTTTTTGGTAAGGAAGCTTGGCCCTCAGCTAACATCTGTGCCAATCTTCCTCTACTTTGGATGTGGGATGCTGTCTTAGCATGGCTTGATGAACCATGCAGAGGTCTGTGCCCAGGATCCGAACCCATGAACCCTGGGCTGCTGAAGTGGAGTGCGGGAACTGGGCTGGCGCCTCATTTGTATCTTATATATAGCATACACACACTACTGTGTTGCATGATGACAGGAAACCCGTGTTGTGAAAAGTGCCTATTGGATCAAGTCAGGAGTTGCCACTGTTTGTCGTCTTTCTCTGATTCCGCCTCCCAGGTCTGCCACGTTATCACTTCATGTCCTCCTGGCTAATTATTTTTCTTCTTTTCCTTCCTCTCACCAGTTGAGGGATATGATCCTGGAGGTATGGTCCAACATGGGGAAAACTGGAGCGAGGTCTCCTGGGATAGGCTGTAATAACACAGGCTCTTATTTTGAACCCATCTCTGCAAACAAGGCTAGACTCATGTGTATGAATTTGAGGCCTTGTCATTTTTCTTTTCCATTTCATGGTCCGTAATTTGCCTTGGCTTATTACCCCACTTCTGTTAAGAATATTTATCTCTTCTTTTTACTATATACAATCCATCCTGTAATTAATTCTCCTAAGATTAGATTTAATACCTTTCCCTCTGCGTTTTCGTTATCCCCACGCCTCTTGTCAGCATGATCTCGGAGTGTCTTTCTTCTCTTAAATCCAAATTTATTCGTTATCAATAAGGGCAAGCAGTTGTCTACTTAACATGTCATCCAGGACAGCTGTCTCTGAGCATTTGCGTACTGAAATATATGCTGTTTAATTATAGCTTAGTTTCCATTTATACCTCTCATATCTAATGTCAGATTGATCACACGAATTTGACATTTTATTGGTTAAAACCTGTTATATATTATTAAGTGCCAAATACTATTACGGCATTACACTGATATTTTTTGACAATTATATGCGTGCAGAGTTAGGGAGTCCTAAGACCTCCCTCACTTCGGACACCAATTGCATGTCTGAGGGTCCCCAGACCGCCCTCGGGTTCAGTAATTCGCTAGAAGGACACACAGGACTTGCTGAAAGCTGTTATCCTCCCGGTCACAGTTCATCACAGCAAAGCGCCCAGGTGAACGCCAGCCAAGGGACGAGCTGCGTGGGGAGCATCCAGGAGAGCTCCACGTGGGCAGCCCCCAGTTGTCCTCTCCCGGTGGGGTCACGGACAGTGCTGACTCCCCTCAGTGGTGTGTGACAAGATGCACGCAGTACTGCCAACCAAGGCAGCTCACAGGGGCTCTGGGGGCCAGAGTTTTCAGTGGGGCTTGGTCCCTAGACATGGGCACCTGCCTGTGTGGCTCAGCCACCGTAAATCATTTTGTGACGATCTAGTGTGGCTCCATGCCCCCGGGGGAATAAAGACACTCTTATCAGGCAGGACATTCCAAGGGCCTAAAAATCACCTCCCGGGAACTGAGGGGAGGCCAGACCTCTGTTTAGGCGAGTGAATTCTTTACCATGCACTAGGATGTGAAGTCCATTTCAGGACAGTAAAGGGAACATCACAACGTAATCTTCATAAACAAGGGGCTTTGTATGATGGGACGGAGGACCACGGGATACAGGGGTGCAGCGGGCCAAGTGCTGACAGAGAGGTACTGACGGGCGGTCAGCTCTTCCACGGTTATCATTAAATCGCGCAAGTCCTTGCTTACGAGATGATTGCATCTCCTCCGCTCATATCTCAGCCTCCCTCAAAATAAAGAAAGTAAGGTGTGATAGTGTCCTCTGTACCAGCCCTTTGTGGCAATAGAGCTCACACCATGAGACCATCACATCTGAGAGGCTCAGAGTCTGATGAAACATCAGATACACATGTACAAGTAGATACTTGCTAAGCTCACAGTTAAATTTTTTCTATACCTGAAAAAATAAAACTCACTGCATTCATTTAAAGCGTTGCGTTGAAGCCTTCGTTTTGCAGGGTCATGAGCTAAATATTTTCTGTGTAGATGTCCTAAGTTTCTGGGCGACAGCAGGACAAATGTTAGGAATATTAGTGATTGTCGCTACACTAGTTAGAAGGAATTGGCTGCTATGAACTATTCACCTAAGCCTTGTGCATCTGTAGCAATTTGTTTCTGCTACTCCGGGAAAACATGAAATAAGTCTAACTCTATGAAATCCCAGCAAGAGTGCAGTGTTCCCTTCATCCTGAGGAAGTACAACATCACAAACGTGCTGTTTTTGGTACAAAGACCCAGCAGCAAGAGGTGTCCAGGGATGCAAGTCTTAGATAACGTTGGTGCCACTGAGCTCAGCTGATGACATTTGTGTGAGAATCATGTTCCAATCACACATTCATCTAGCCCCAGTCTTTCCTCCCCCATCTTGATGCGAATGCACATTTCCAATTTGCCCTAAATCCCAGTCTGAACAGTAAGAAAACAATATCAGATTGATTTACTCAGATCTCTTGCCTTCAGCACTGAAAATATTGTTATATTGTTTTTATTTTATGTTCTTTGTAAAATAAATTATGGTATCCTTTGCAACGGAATATTATGTAGTAACTAAAAAGGATGGGGCCAGGCAAAACAATGGAGACAGGAAAGAGATCAGTCTTGCCAGGCGCTGGAGGGGAAGGAAAGATGAACAGGTGGAGCACAGAGGGGTTTTAGGAGAGAGAAACTCTTCTGAGTGATGCTATAATGATGGATACATGTCATTATACATTTGTCCAAACCCATAGAATGTCCACCACCAAGAGTGAACCACATGTAAACTACGTCTCTCAGTGATGTAATGTGTCAATGCGGGTTCATCAATTGCAACAAATGTACCATGATGGTGAGGGGAGGTTGTTGGGGATGTCAGGAGGCTGTTCGGGAGGGCAGGGGGTATATGGGAAATAGCTGTACTTCCTGTTAAATTTTGCCTTGAACCTAAAATTGCTCTTAAAAATAAGGTCTATTAAAAAATAAAAACTAACAAAATGGGGAAGAAGTTTACAGAACATTTATTGGAATAAAAATGACTCATGATAGATTGAAATATACCTTTTTCAATAAACTAATTAGTAGGTTTAAAAAAAAATGATGTGGATCCACATCTATTGATGCAAAAAAATACCTGTTCTATGTTTTAAG
Source organism: Equus przewalskii (assembly GCF_037783145.1). Classification (NCBI taxonomy): domain Eukaryota; kingdom Metazoa; phylum Chordata; class Mammalia; order Perissodactyla; family Equidae; genus Equus; species Equus przewalskii. The sequence goes on from NC_091852.1 coordinate 50,432,948, forward strand.
TACAAAAGCAGTGTTTTCTGTATGAGGTCCTTTTTTTTAATCTTTCCTCATAAACTCAGTTGTTTTCCAATAAAATTTGGTAAAATGTTTTCAACTTATTTTAATTCAGAAAAGAATTATTTTGGCCTTTTTCTTGATTGAGTTGATATAATTGTATAAATTAAATAAGTGATCACACTCCTGTCTTAGTGAACAACATCACCATATTTTCAGTGTGGAAGGCGAGAGGTCCAAGTAGGGAATCAATGAAGTTAAGCAAAAATCCTGTGATCTTAGCTTTAAATTAGGGTATTGGGAAGACTAAAGTTTTTCTCTTTGTAAGAACTTATGTATGTATTTCCTGGATCTATCCACTGGAAAGGTCTAGAAGCAGTAAACATCCATTAGCAATGAGCGTGCCTAGTGCCCACACTGTGCTCACCACATATCGGTTCCCAAGGAATCCAAGCAAGGCTTCTTGAGGAAGAGGCTGATTCCAGGAAACGTGCACGAGGAGTCTGGGACTGAACACTGTATCAGAAAGAAAAGCAAGACCACTGCGGTCGTGACGAGAGGACCCAGAACTCAGTCTGAAGGGCTACCAGGCAGCACTGGACATCTTGAACATCCACAAGAACGTGTTTGTAATGGATCGGAAAACAGCAAACACACTATAATTCATGAGTCCACGGTGATGCTAAAAACAACTCACTGGTCTCCTTTAGACCAGGCCAGAGCACGAGCCCATTATCCTAACTACTGCCCACAAAGGGAAAGGTCAGAGTTCATGCCACCTCTCAGAAGTAGAATGTATTTCAAAGTAATAAAACAATTATTTAATTTTATGCTGATACAAACATTGCATAATCTTAAATTTGAATTTAAAATATCACTATGAATTCTTTTCTTTTTCTTAAAATGTACATTTCACAGGTTTGTTCACTGAAATATTTTAAAAGAAAAGACAAGCCAGAAGCAAAGTGTGCCTGTTTCCCACTAAAAGAAACCCGGTTTCTTGGACAAATGAGCAGGAGATGTGCAAAAGGATAAAATTTTCCAGTCAGGGCTTGGGCAAGAAAATTTCAACATGACCCTGGGATGTCATATTCTACTGGAAAGCAATGACGCTCTCAAAGACAAATGGGGCCATGATGACAAGATACAGGTGCTAACTGGATCAGGTTCTTGCTCCTAGTATACGGTACACCTTGATCAATAAAAAGAATAGTGATGGCGTCGGGTTGAAAATTTGGTCATGTGTAAAACGTGATTACTTTTGGTTTCAGCTCCAATATTTAAATAGCTTGGAAATTGTCATTTCCATCATTACAGTGAGAAAAGCTAGACACACTGAAAGTCAACAGCTTCTCTAGGACCCTTTAGAGAACTAAGGTTGCAGGTCAAACTGCAACCCTGAACTTGAGAGACAGTCACGTGCAGAAAGATAGAGCAACTGAGAGCTGCTTATCCACAGCAGAACTGTGGGAACTCTTAGGTGGTGATTTTGACCAGTTCTTGGAGGTTGACTGTGGACTGGCGTGAGAGTGAGCACGGCCAGGGCCCCGGTCTCACGGGGGCTCCTGCAGTCATGGGACTTCAGCGCAGGAACCCCGCTAGACTCTCACAGTGAGGAGCTCAGAGATCTGGGCAGAGACAGAAGGAGAGGAACAGCTGTGCAGAGACCAGAGCCTCCTCCATAAATAAGACCCGCCTTCCACGGACAGCACTTCACCAGAGCGCATTCTGAACCCTCCTCTTAGCTGGAGCAAGAGAATCCCCCCCCTCCAGCTCCCTCCTATGTCCCTGTCTCAGCTAAGAGGGAAAATAGAGTCATAAGGGACAGAGATGAAGGAAACAGACTGGGAATGCCAGGGCCAGGGAGAAGAGAAAGGGGGAACGCTGTGCCACTGGAGGAGGGACCAAAATACTTGCAAAGGCTACAGCCCTGAGACGCGGGCTACAGCCCTGAGGCGCGGGCTACAGCCCTGAGACACAGGCTACAGCCCTGAGACGCCGGCTACAGCCCTGAGGCGCAGGCCCACGGGAAGGCTGAGACTTAACCAGAAGACCACGAATGTCCCCATTCGCTACACCCCCCACCACGGGAACCAGGCTCCAGGAGAACAACAGTGGGTTACAGCTGAGCTCCAAGATTCAGACTCTGTTTAAGCAGGAGAGCTTAGAACCCACAGTCAAGAGGGGAGATGCCCAAAAAAAGATGCTAGAGGAGACAGCAGCCTCTGACACCCACAGCTACAGCCAACAGTAAACACAGCCACCTACAAGCCAGATGGACATATGTCCTCCCAGCCACGGCCTACTGACCTCAGTTCATACTGTCTGACGGCACACGTCCAGCTTTCAACAGAAAGGTATAAGGCACACAGGAAGACAGGAAACAACACAGTCTGGAGAAACAAATTAGTTGTTAGAATCTGACTTGGATATAACATAGATGTTGGGATTATCAGTCAGGGAATTTGAAATAACTGTGATTAATATCTCCCTGGCTCTAAAGAAAGAGCAGACAACGCACAATAACTGACAGCTGATGTGAGCAGAGACATGAAAACTCTGAGAAGAGCTGCTAGAAAAGAAATGCTAGAAACAAAAGCCTGGTAAGAGAAATGAAGAAGGCCTTTGACGGGTTTATCAGCTGACTCAGTGCCGCTGAGGAGAGAATTGGTGAAGTGGAAGGTGGGTCAATCGAAAATTACCAAACTGAGATGCAAACAGAAAAAATGATGGGAAGAAAAAACCAACCCCAGAACACCCAAGAAAAGCGAGACAGTATAAAAAGGTGGATCACACGTAACGGGACAGCACAAGGATAAGAAAGAGATTGAAGTGGAACAGTTGGAGCAGGAATGGCTGGGACCTCTCCAAAATTAAAGAAAGTCACCAAAAAACAGGTCCAGGGAGCTCACAGAACACAAAGCAGGATAAAGAAAAATGATACACCTAGCTTCTTATTCAAACTGCAGAACGCCACAGGCAAGCAGAAGATCTCGAAGAAAAAGAAAACATCTATAGAAAAGCAACGATCAGAATTACAGCATTGTTCTCAACAACAACCACGCAATAAGAACAGAGTAGATGATGTTGCATAAAGTTTTGAAATTTGTCTTCACCAACCTAGAATTCTGTATCCAGGAAATTGTCCTTCTGGAAAGTGAAGGAAAAACACTTCTCAGACAAACCGAAACTGAATTTTTGGCCACTCTGACAATCTGTCTCTTTTAAGGAGGTGTGTTTTGATCATTTTCACTTAAAGTGCTTATTGACATGTTTGGATTAATATCTGACATGTTTGTACTGTTTTCTATTTGCCAGCAAACCTGTCTCTCATGAAATGTTAAAAGTTCTTCAGAGAGAAAGGAAATGGTATAGATCAGAAGTGAGGATGTTCATATAAAAGGAGGAGCATCAGAGAAGGAATTAAAATAACTTTTGTGTCTACTCTCAATTGATATAAAATATCCCAGCTTGTTTAAGCAATAATAGCAGCAGTGTACTGGATGGTTACAGCATGTGGACAAGGGAAAGAAGGACACAGTGTTACCATGGATGCGAGGGGGGATCTGAGATACCTGTGATGACTTACTGCCGCTACCTGGAAGTGTTACACTGTCATTTGAAGGTGAACTTAAATTATTTAATAGTGTAAATAGTAAACTCTATGAAAAAAATCAGTAGGAAAATTTTAACAAGGAGAATGCACAATACACCAAGTGAGGATAAAATAGAATCATACAAAATCCTCAATTAAAACCAGAGGAGGCAGGAACAGTGGAGAAAAAGACATTAATTGTCTTGGTTTCAGATTATACATTTGTTCTCCATAATGTATTATCTTTCCTTTAATTGCTTTAATCAACTTACTTCTTTAGCTGCATTCATGGTGATTATTTAAATCCTTTTTATATCAGTAATTTAGTTCTAAACTGTTCTCTTTTTTCTTTGCTGTTTCCATTTTCTCTCTTTGTTCAGTAGCATATTGACTTTATTTGTAATTTTGTAATCTCTATGATCTCTATCTTTAGCTACTTTTAAAAATAACCCATTTGAAATCCTTCAAAAATAAACTCACTATTTATATGTTCTTCTGTATAGAGTAAAATATTAATGAGTTTCTTACTTCTTTTGATTAAGATCTTTTCCATAAGATGCTTCATCTTTCTTTCTCTTTTTCTTATTCTCTTTCTTTCCTTCCTCCCTCCCTCTCTCCTTCTTTCCTTCCTTCCTTCCTTCCTTTCTCCTTCCTTCCTTCTTTCTTTCTTTCTTTGTTTCTTTCTCTCTTTCTTTCTCTCTCTCTCTCTCTTTCTTTCTCATTCTTCCCTCCCTCCTTCCTTCTCTCTCTCTCTTTCTTTCTCTTTCCTTCCTTCCTTCTTTTCCACTCTCTCATCCTCTTATTTCTCCCACTTCTTTTGTTTTTTCTGAGGAAGATTCACCTTGAGCTAACATCCACCACCAATCTTCCTCTTTTTTGCTTGAAGAAGATTGGCCCTGAGCTAACATCCGTGCCAATCCTCCTCTCTTTTGTATGTGGGATGCCACTATAGCATGGCTGATGAGTGGTGTAGTTCTGCTCCCAGCACCCGAATCCTTGAACCTTGGCTGTGGAAGCAGAGTGTACAAAATGTAACCCCTAGGCCCGCTTCTTTATACGTCAATTGTTGCATAAATATCATGATGTTGAAAGTGGACATTTTTGTCTAGAACTTCTGTGTGTATTCATATGGTGAACTCTCCCTGACTTTCCCTTCCTGGTGCATGGGCCTGCCTCACTTCCTCTATGAAGCAATACGATAACTCCATGTTCAGGCCTGATGTTCCAGGGGTTCAAAGCTCAAAGAGGACTATATGCAGTGGCGGCTGGCAGTCCCAGACTCTGCCCTCTCTTTTGTTGTTGTCTTGATTATCTTGAATTCAAGGGAGCACATCCCATTCTAAGATGTCCTGGAGTCCATCAGTTGATATTCGTCTCACTTGCCCTTGCACCTTTTCTGGGTTGTGTCCTACTCCTGGGGTGGGATCCCTGCACCTGCAGCCTCCATCCCACTCGGACTGGTCCCTGCCCTCAGCTGGCCGTCTCACTCCACAGCCCAGGTGGGCTAAGTGGAAGAAGATCGGGTGCCTGTGAGGAGCCCACAGGTCCTCTCCTGGACTGGGTGTGTGTTCTGTTTGCCTAAATTTCTATTTATTGTTTCAGATAATTAGGCCCTTCCTTCCCTTTTCCTGTTTCTCCCCTGTGAGGAAGTCACTAGCTGGGCCTCCCTGTGGGTTGTGTCTTTGGTCTTTTGCTGTTGCTCTTGTAGAATGGAGAGGGTGACGGCAGCGTCTCTCCTTTCCTCCTACTTCTGCTCAGTCCAGGGCACAGCATGGCCTCTGTCTGGGCCTTCCGCGGCTCTCGCCAGGATGCCTCCAGGGAGCACAAGTGGAAAGCTGCCTGCAGAGGCACTGCAACGAGTTCTGAGGGGTTTTAGACAATCCTTTCTTCTTGTTTGTTTGCCAGCCACCTGCCATCAAACCATTTACTTTAAATTTGAGCAGGTGTACTTTTCGCTGCCTCCCCTTGTGGCACCTGTCCTTTCCTCCTCTTTCCATTATAACTTGGGGCTTATGCTGCTAGGTGCTGGGACAGGGAGCTTTCACAGCCAGCTTCACGTCACGGTCTGCAATGGCACACTGCTTTCATGAATTCCCCCGCTGCGAGGCTGGGCAGCCATTTAAGACATCTACAGAAGTTAAAACGCACACAGCTGCTTGACACCTTCTGTGTGGCCCAGAGGCACTTTCCAAAAGCAGATTGTGAGCGTGTCTATTTCTAGCCATCTCTGGAGAAGCAGCGATAGTTTTAAAATGCCACTTTCAGATTTTTAGAATGTACTTTTTAAAAAAGCAAATACTTTTGCCTCCATTCAGTGTCACCTGGATGTCAAAAAGCTGAGTTTGAGAAAAAGCTGGGATGGCCAGGGCTCTTTTGAGCTCAAACCTAATGGCCAATAACACATTCTAAAAGGGACCACTGCCCCTCCCTCACCTGTTGGCCAGAGTGGATTCGTGTCCATCAGAGGAGGTACAGGAACGTGTGCAGAGTTCATGGGGATGCTCTCAGCTGCGGGAGTGAGAGGGTGGCCTTCCTGCCTTAAAACAGAACAGAGACAATACAGCTGGATAATTAAGAACACAGGCTGTATGTTCAAACGAGCAGTGGCTTCTATTTCCTCAAACTCTTTGCCCTTCTTTTGTAGTAAGTTATAAAATGTTGCTGTCTAATTTACCACTTTATTATTATTTATTACATGCAATGACACTGCCATGCATTATATGCTTCGCATGTGTGAGGCCCTATTTCAGACACTTAGTCAACACCGTCTCATGTAATTCCCACAACAAGCCTACAACGAGTGCTGTACGTTTGGTCGTGAGAAAATGAGGCCCTGAGTAATCAGTCCACTAGTCTAGGGTCACACGAACCGAGGCTGACGTCACAGTCTCCCCGCTCTGGGCTACATTCCTAGGAAAGTCACAGCTCTTAGCACAGGGCTGAGCAGGAGAGCACAGTGACAATCGGGACACAGTGGAACCCGAGAGCACTGAGGGTCCCAGCACCGCAGCACCAGCTCCACGGGGTTGAGCCCCTGGCGGTTTCCTTGAGCCTGCTCTTCATGCCTCCACTTCGCAGGGCTGTGCTAGGAGTTGCAGAGATGACCTCTGTGGGGTGTCCAATGTGCCTTGCATCTCCTAGGTATTTGCTTATTGACTGACTTTGTGTGGAATTTATATCGTCTACATCTTTAAAACATATGAATCCCCAGAGAAACAATTCTTACGTCTATTTTGCATATACTATACAATTGCAGTTGAGCTGTTGTATAAACATTGTCAGTACAAAATCTTTTAATATACATTTTCAAAACAATGCTGGAATTTTAATAGTATTCAAAAATTAAAGATACATTCAAATTGTACGGCCTAAAAAATGAGTTACCCATCCACAGATCTGGTAATTATTTCATCAAATTGTAGCCCCTTCCTCAGGCCAAATTTCTAGCTGGGGAGAGCGGAGAGCTGTTCCCCAAGAGCATGAGTCCCTGACGGGCATTGGTGGGACGCGGCTGCAGCTGCTCCTCCTTCGGTGCAGATGCGAGAACGCGGTGTGCGAGCTTGTGTCTTATGGGCCCCATCTGTTGACAGTCTTCTTTGTAAATTGGAAAGGAAAGTACAACTGTCTTGACCACAGAGAACAAAGAGGAAGTGGGCTGTCGTGGGATGAAATGTGTCACCCAAAAGACGCTGACGTTCTAACCCCCAGTGCCTGTGAATGTGACCTTATTGGAAACAGGATCTTTCTTGCAAAGGATCAAGTTAAGATGAGGTCATTAGGGTGGGCGCTAAGCCAATGTGACTGATGTCCTTTAAAAGGGAAATTTGGACACAACGACACACACAGGGAGACGCCATGTGGAGATGAAGGCAGAGACCAGGGTGATGCTTCTACAGCCAAAGGGTACCAAAGATTGCCAGCAGCCGCCAGCAGCTAGGAGAGGGGCCGGAGCAGACGAGCAGACTCTCCCTCAGAGCTCTCGAAGGTGCCCTGCTGGCACCTCAGCTTCGACTTCTGGCCTCCAGAACTGCGAGGCAACACTTTCTGTTGTGTAAGCCACACAGGTCGTAGCGCTTGGTTGCGGCAGCCCCAGGACACTAACACATGGCCACAGCAATGAGCTGAATTTCCCTTTTGCTCGCCTCCTTCACGGTCAGAGGCACTAAAACGTTGTGCCTGACTCTGAATCTCTGAAGCCGCAAAGAGTTTTGGAAAGTTTCAAATGGAGACGTGGAAATAGAGCTGAACCGTGGGCTACAACTGCCGGAGTGCAGGGGGCCTGAGCACAGCAGCGTCACTCACCCCGGAACTGCGGGGACTCCTGCTGACACGTTAGTGAGGTGGGGAGCTCATGAAGGCGAAGCAGAGGTGCCCAGCCTCCCTGCCAAGCGCTTCCTCACAGATTCCGCTGCTCCAGACTCTCCCTCACCTGCAGGAGCATCAAAGACTCACAGAGAAAGAGGGCGCATGGCCAATGCACACATTTGAATGAGACAAAGTCATGCATTAAGGAGGACTTGGAGAAAACTGTGACAGAAGGGCAGAAAGGTGACCTTTTCCTGATAATGTTGAATTATTCATGGCCTTGGTGCACATTCTCCCCAAAAACTCCATGCAACTTTTAAAAACAATCAGCAGGAATTTGTCTTTACCCTTTATTGAAGAACTTGTTGCAAGAAAGACAAGAGAGTGGGTGAGCCTAGAAGAAAATACCTTGCCAATGGGAAAGGCGTGGTAGAGAAAACCTGGAACAGTCCTGACAATTCTAAGGACATCATAAAACACTGACAGCGATTCCCTGCAGGGAAAGACAGAAGAAAACTGGGCATTTTCGCTATCAGCCAGGCTCACATACTGGATGATCACTTTGTTTAATTCTCATAATAGAAAGAAAGAGACGATGATAGCTTGATGGCATAACAGCCAGAAAGGCACAAATTATCCCCATTGCAGAGACGAGAAAACTGATGCTCACAGACCTCAAGTGGTAGTTTTCCTCAGGTCACAAAAGTAGTGAGATTGAAAATCACAAATTGAACCCAGCCTGCCTAACTTGAAAAGCCAGGATTTTGGACCATGGGGAAGTCACCTGAGAGCATGTGACTTCCACCTTTGAGTCAATAGTTAACATTGCACAGACGGCTCTGTTCTTTCTGCCCAGAAAGTCCTTGAGGCTACACATCCTGAAATCCATCTTTATAAGATGAAATGTCTGAAAACAAAGTTTGAAATAAGGACTGATTCAAAACAACTGAGTTTGAGGCATTTCCTGGAAAAAAAAAGTCCATTCCAATCTAGAACTGACCGCACCTTCCTCTATGGCTACACTTCCAGGGCATCAGACAACCAACGGTTAAAAGTTGGTGCCAAGTTAAGTGACTTTCAGGGGACAATTTAATCAGAAATAGGTTTCCAAGAAGCTGTCACATATAAAGTCATGTAACCAGAGGCTGGAAAGGCAAGAGAAACGTCTTAAGAATTCACAGAAACACAACCTCAAGTAGAACAGCATCAGTGTGACAAAATGGTTGTGATTTGGAGGCCGGCCAGGCACAAGTGCATAAGTTACGACAGGAACTATGGAGACACTAGTTACCACGTATAGAGCACTAAGTGCCGGGGACCTGGCCCACATTCTCTTCAAGCTGCGCCTCAGCAGTGGAAGGGGCAGGTATCATTTCTCACTCCCTCCACGGAGAGGAGAAGACAGTCTCAGAGACGACTTGCTTTCCCAAGGTCAGATGCTGCAGGGACAGATGCAGTGAGCTTCTCTTTGGGGCAATGACTTCGTATCAGTGTGGAGTCTCAGAGCCACCTGCAGTGACAGTTCTGCAATAGTGGCTTTTGGTGTCAGTTCAGGGACAGACTTTTGTCTCGGGGGAGCTGGACTGACGCAGGACTGCCCAGCTGCAGGTGGACACACAGGTGCAGCGTCCTGCAGAGTAAAGGACAAACACCTTCTTATATGGAAATCTCAGAGGCAAAAGCAGAGCGCGATGAACCACCATGCACATATGGCATAGCTTCAAGTTACCAACTCACAGCTAATCTCAGGGGACGATGCTTTTAATTAAAAGGAAACTCTGGATGCACCCCTGTACCGCTTTTCCTCTGTATTAGTTTGTCCGCTTACAGAGACCAATATTTTTAGGTGTGGATTTAAGGGGGAGAAACTGCTAGTAGAGAAAGGTAGAGATTTCTGGAATTGAGAGCTAAACTGATCACCTTTACTAGGAATTTAAAGTGAGCAAAACCCAAAATATTTAACAACTATGCACATTTGTTAGGCACATTTGGATCTGATACAAAAATTGGGCATATCTTTAGCAAAGAAAATGTCTTCCTTGTTATTTTTCCGCTTAAGACTATATTCGCGACCATCCTTGACAGCACAACTGTAACTTTTGAGTATCAGGGAGTCTGTCACTTCATCAAGGATCTCAGACCATAATGCCCAGGGCAATCACACAAACAAAGCTGAAGGTCCTTGTCATGCAGGGCGGTCCTGGGGACTGTAGTGTTTCTTGAGAATGCTTGCTGCCCAACACTGTGCCCATTCCTAGCCAAACCCATCATGCAGGCTGTCTGTCCTGCAGTTGTCAGTCTGAAACGCTGCCTTGTTTTTATCACCTCATTGGCTACTCACCACAGCTGTGTGGGTGTGTACTTTCGTTCCCATTTCACAGATATCCAAACGAAAGCTCAGCCTCACAGCTAATGACACAAATGGCCCTTCTTTCCTCTTCATATCAGCCATTCCCAGGACTGCGCCCTAGGGCCCGTGAGCCCCCGACATCCAGCCACGTTGGCATTGCCGTCTTCAATGGTCCCGCCTCCTGCCGCCCTCCCAGGACATGTGTTCCCAGCCTCAGGGAGATTTCAGTCCTTTGGCTCTTCTGTTATTCACTCAGGAGATTGTCTACCTGGAAGGCACAGATTTGAGGGTGCTCACCTGTCTTTCCTCCGGGCCTGACTTGAAGATAGCCAGTGTCACACCACACTGTCTTCTGGGCACTGAGGAAAACCTTGTGTGAACTGGTGGCTTGGTGGCTGGAGTAAAGCCATCCAAGGTCTCCAGCCCCAGGTGAGAGGGCGGCCTTGCTGGGTCAGCTCATCTCTCCATGGCCGCTTATGTTCACATTTTAAGCCTGGCTGAGTTCATCTTTTTCCCCATTCCCAGCCCATGATGTTAGCTCCTATTTTCCAGAGGAAACAGGAAAGCTCTACTTGCTCTTTCTGTCCCTGTCACAAATAATACACGCATCCTCCATCTCCTCCCTCAGGGGTCCTCTCAGCCTCTCCCTCTGTTTCCCCTCTGGGGCCACCTGTCCCTGCTGTCTCAGGGCAGCGTCCCACTGAGGAGGTCCTCAGACCTGCTCTTCAATCCCTCCCTCAATTTAGCCCTTTCCTAGAAAATTCAATTCCTGTGGGTCTTTTTAATTTTTTTGCTTAATAAAAGTCCTTTCTCTATTCTGTGGTTTCTACCTCTTGTCCTATCTATCTCTATTTCTTTTTCAGATCCTGCAAAAGGAAAAGCAGAGTAACGGCTCCTCAAAATTGTCTGTGTCCTAATCCCCCAGAATCTTGGAATACACCATGCTACCTGGAAGGGGGAATTCAAGTTGCTGATCAGTGGACCTACAGATAAGGAGATTATCCTGACTATCCAGGTGGATTTGAGTGTCCTTAAACGAGGAAGAAAGGTATGTCAGAGCAAGCACATGGAAGAAAGACTCAACCAGCCGTCGCTGGCGGTGGATACAGCAGGGGTCGTGAGCCAAGGAATATAGGAGGCTTCCAGAAGCTGGAAAAGGCAAGGAAATTGTTTCTCCCCTAGAATGTCCCCTAGAACCAACACAGCCCTGCTGACACGTTGATTGAGAATCAATGTAATCAATTTCTTTTGTTTGAGGCCACTAAGTTTGTGACGATTTGATACAGGACCAATGGGAAACTAACATTTACTCCTGCCTCACCATCTGTCTCTTTGACTAGTCTCCTTTTGACTCAGCAGGAGGAGGGAAGAAACACACCATAAATTCAGTGAAGTCTTACATGCATTTAAGCAATCACAACAGCTGTTTCATATATTTGGAAAATAATACATTTTCATGAATATATATGTGTAATTAGGATTAGGATTAACCACATGAAACTGCTGTTTATGTAGGTCAAAGCTTGAGTATTAGCAATTTCATATGGTTCAATCTTAAATAGATGGCAGGCAAATGGCATTCTTCCATGTGGCAGCAAGCCTTGGTGACCTCTTGGCTCTGAGGACAGCTCACAGGAACTCTGTAGCCCCCCAGGGTAGAGGCCCAGACTCTGGGAACCATTGCTCCAAGGGTGCAGACAGCTGGAAGAGAAATATATCCACAAATATGCCTTTTCTATGGTCTCTTTATAGAGCATTTCAATCAACAATATGACTGTGAGAGGAAAAAGAACACGCTTTAGTGAAATGACACCACTCCCAGGAAGGTCCATGGATTTCCCTTAAGCAGAAAATTAGTGCAACTGAGCTTTATTGTTTCTATGCTGGTGATACGTGTATATGTGTGCACACGTGTGTGTGAAGTCAGTGAATTAGAATCCACTTATAGAAAGCCTGGAACAAGCCCCAGGAAACAAACTTTTGGGACAGTCAAAACTTTCTCTAATAAAACATATGCATATGTATGACAAACCAAGGCTCTGAGCCTGTCTCAACTATTTTTATTTTCCCCCAACTCAGCAGGAGAGAAAAAAAAGCTAAATAAAGGAAGGAAAGAAGAAGAAGAGGAGGAGGAGGAGGAAGAGCGGGAGAAGCGGGAGGAAGGGAGAAAGGAAGAGGGAATGGAGGGAGGAAGGCGGGCAGACGGAAAATATACAGGTCGAAGAAAAGAGAAGCTTCTAGTGTGACACGATTCAAGCTCCCTTCAGATGTGTTGTCCTTTTGAGATGTCTTTGGAAATAGGCTTATGACCCCCAGATAACGATATCTGACATCATTAAATCACTGATAATGATATATTAATTTTCCACTGCTCTATTGAGTACGTGTCATGTAATTAGTGCCATAGCCTGAAACTATAATAGTGAAAACCACTGAGTTTGACCCAGTCTACTTTTTAGCATCATCTGAGAGAAGACTGATTGAGCTTTAGGATAAAAGTCTTTATTTGTCACTGTTAGACTCAGAAAAGCTGTGTCATTCTTTGATCTATTTCTTTGATGTATTTCCAATATAATAGAAGACTCTGTTTATCATTGAAATTTTTTTTTTTTTTTTGCTTGAGGAAGATTGTCACTGAGATAACATCTCTGCCAGTCTTCCTCTATTTTGTGTGTGGGATGCTGCCACAGCATGGCTTGATGAGCGGTGTGTGGGTCCGTGCCCAGGATCTGAACCGTTGAACCCCAGGCCACTGATGCCAAGTGTGCGAACTTAATCACTTTGCCACCAGGCTGGCCCCAACAGTGACGTTTTTAACCTGAACGCTGGGCTCATTTTTAGCCAGAATATTACAAAGTGAAGCGCAATTCTTACTTAGAGAAAAAGTGATGAATTTGGTATCTAGCAGAGTTTCCATGCAGAATAAGCTTCTCACACTAAATATTGGTAAAAGTGAAGTGAGGTGAGATCTTTCATGTATTAACTTTTTGTTGCTGTTGTTTTACTAGACTTTTTTTAAAACGGCATTTTCAGGTTGACAGCAAACTTGAGCAGAAAGTGCAGAGACTGCCCATATATCCCCTCCCCAAACACGCACGGCCTCCTCCAGTACCAACATTTCCCACCGGAGTGGTGCATGGCTTACAACTGATGGAGCCACACTGACACGTTGTTACACTCAAAGTCCATATTGTACATTAGAGGTCACTCTTGGTGTTGTACGTTCCAAGGGTTTGGACACGTGTGATGACATGCATCCGTCATTCTGCCATCATACAGCGCACTTCCACTGCCCTAACAGTCCTCTGTGCTTTGCCTGCCATCTCTCCTTCTCCATCGCTCCTGACAACCACTTTCTACTGTCTCCACGGTTTTGCCTTTTCCAGAACGTCGTATGCTGGAGCCATGTCAAATGCAGTCTTTTCAGATTGGCTCTTTCACTTAATAATATGCATTTAAGTTTCCCCCATGTCTTTTCATGGCTTGATAGCTCCTCTCTTTTTTAGCACTAAACAATTTCCCATTATCTGGATGAACCACCGTTCACTTATCCATTCACCTAGTGACGGACATCTTGGTTGCTTCCAAGTTTGGGAAACTATGAAAAAGCTGCTATAAACGTCCCTGTGCAGGACTTCGTGTGGACAGACACACATTACCTCTTTGAAGAATAGATGAAATCCTTTGGTTTTATGATATAGGACAAATTACAGTCACATGACACAAAGTGGATGGGCGGAGGAGCGACACGGTGGGCCTCCCCTTGAAATCATGACTCACTTGAATCAAGCTCATTGAATACATAAAAACACACAAAATTATAATTATACATGAAAAAGAAATTGAAAAACAAACAACAAAAATAAATAGATACATAAATAAAATGCTTCTTGGTCATGATTGAAGGCACTGCTTTACTCAGACTTCCGCCTCTCTGGTTCAAATGTATTTCAGGTGGTGAAGAGCTGAAGCTGATGAGGAACGGTTTCTTCCACAGAGGAGTTCCAGGTGATAATCGTGGGAGGAATGGTAGGACTAGAGAGTCACCATTTTGCACCTCTCGCGGAACCTTCCATTCAGCTGGTGGTCATGTGGCTGACAGGACCCTGAGGGGGAAGTGGATGGGGATATCCACTCTCCTCCACTGATGGGTCTCAGCGTCGCTGGAATGTGGACGAGCAGACCCCAGGCGCCTCCTTAATGCCTGGCAGCGTGAAATGCACTACATCGTGGCGAGGTAATTTTGCCCCTAGTGCTGAATCCAGATCTAAGAAAACCCTTAGAGCTTCCAATGACAGGCTGCACAGGAGAGAGTGGGAAAATTTAAATGATGACTTGAGGAAAGAAAGTGAATCCAGAAATCAAGGTTTTCTATAGCGCAGTTGACCCCATTGTTTCAACAAATCAATTTCATTTAAAAAAGATGTGAAGGAAGCTCAACTAAAGAAGGATCAAGAGGCTAGACCAAAGGCTGTGGATGGGAAGATTTTGGGTTCAGATTTGAAAAATAAACAAACATAGCAAGATATTTTTAATATGGTTTGAGATACTTGAATATGGAGTCATTATTATATGTTACTGAAAAATTATTAATCTTGTTAAGTGTTTTAAAGGTATTAAGATTATGTTTTTAAAAATCTCTCTTTTTTTCCTTGAAATATATGGTGAAACATGGTAGTAATGAAATGACAAGAAATCTTGGCTTTTTAAAATTCTTCAACAATAACAAGAAATGAACAAAACAGGGATAAATGAAGCAAATGCAGCAAAATCTTTACTGTTGAGTCTGGGGGTGTATTTTGAAAATTTTCACTATGGCAACAACATATGTATAAAAACTTGAAATACACTGAACCTGAGAAAGATGCCACTCCCTAGTTCCCATTTTAAAGAAGTCCTTTATCCTAAATCACGCTCAGATGAGCCATTGGCTGTCCCTCCTGTGCCCTCAGCCCCCTGACGGAGCACCCCTGTGCCCCCAAGCACAGCGCTTATTCTTGATCAGGTATTCGCCCCTTCCTCTCCCCAGCTGGAGGAGAGAAGATGCAGAAAGAGAGCGTGCGGGAAGGTGCAGTTTTAACTGGAATCTGGTGCACTGAGGACGGTTCTTGCAGCGCCACAAGCTGGGGAAGGGAGCGCTTACAGCCGTGCCTGAGGTTACGGCCGGTGCTGGTGCCCCAGGGTCACAGGCCGCCTTGTCCCTTGCTTATGGGATTGTCACCTCCGCCTTCTCTGGAACTTTGCACCCCCAGTCTCTTCTGTACTTTTTAATGTTCCTTTCTTTACTTTTTACCTTCAAACCTGTTTAAGTGTCCATCCAAACCAGCACCAGGGAAGCCAACATCCTCTCCTTGACTGACCTTCCAGTCAGGCTCAAAGCCTTCCTGCTTTGCCGGACGCTGTGAATGATGTTTGTTCTGCAGCTCACGCTCCCTCTCCCACCTGCTGGAAAAAGCCTCGGGCCGCCATTCTCTGCACAGTTTCCTCCATGCAGTCCACAGAATCACTCTCAGGTTCAACACATAACTTGAGCACTCCCACCCTCTCTCTCAGCCGCCTCCTCTCTTTCCTTCACGGCCTCTTGGTCATGCATCTATTTGGTAAACGCTGGAGTTAATAACCGTAACTTGTTCAGTACCTACCATATGCTCAGACACTGTGTCAATCACTTTACATGCATTATCTCACTTAATTCGCCTAACAGCTTTACATGGAAAACTTCAATATCCTCACTGTCATTAACTGAGGATTAAAGAAGCTCAAATGGCTTAACTGAGGCCACATAGGTACATACTAAATAGTAGCAGAATCAGGATATAAATCCATGATAGACCACACACGCGCGTACACACACATGCATATGTAGACACGCATACACACACATACACACATATGCATACACACAGACACACGTGCATATGCATACATATTCAATATAATATCCAGTTGTGATTAGGAAGAATAAAGTAAAGTAAGGAGACAGAGAGTGAAAAGGGGCCTTATTTTTAGAAGTTATAGAAATCCTCTAAGTTATGAAGTTGTCTAAGTTAAGGAAGTCTTTTAACATTTAGGCTGAGACCTAACTAAAGTGAGACCACAGGCACGTGGCTAGCAGGGCAAGAGTGTCCCCTGCAAATGCCCTGAGATGAGACCAACAATAATTTACTGAGGTGGAATTCACATAACATAAAATTAACATTTTGTCGTGAACAATTCAGTAGCATTTACTATATTCACAATGCTGTCTAGTTCCAAAATAAAACCCCCAGCCATTAAGCCATTTCTCTCCATCCCCCCCCAGACCCTGGCAACCAGCAATGTGTGTTCTGTCTCTAAGGATTCATTTATTCTGGATGTTTCACACAGAAAGAATCATACAATGTGTGAGCGCTTGTACCTGGCGCCTTTCCCTTAGCATGCTGTTTCAGAGGTTCCCCCGCATTGTGGAGTGGATCAGTGCTTCATCCCTTGTGATGGCTGAATGATATTGCACTTTATGTATATACCACAATTTCTTTATTCATTCATCCACTGATGGACATTTAGGTTGTTTCTACATTTGGGCTATTGTGAATAGTGCTGCTATGAACATGAGTGTATATGTACTTGCTTGAGTCCCTGTGTTCAATTCTTTTAGGTATGTACCTGGGAGAGAAATTGCTGGGCCATATGATAATTCTAAGTTTTATTTTTTGAGAAACCACCAA
The DNA here is from genome assembly GCF_037783145.1 of Equus przewalskii. Lineage (NCBI taxonomy): Eukaryota > Metazoa > Chordata > Mammalia > Perissodactyla > Equidae > Equus > Equus przewalskii. The sequence continues at coordinate 50,449,899 of NC_091852.1, forward strand.
GCTGTTTTCCACAGCAGCTGCCCCATTTTACACCCCCGCCAGCAATGCACGAACGTTTTGCACCAATTTCTCCACATTCTCACCCTAAGATTAGAGTTTGATTGACGTGTTCAAGGAAAACCAAGGGGCCACTGGATTGGAACTGAAAAAATAAGTAGCAAAGAGTCAGAAATGAATGTGCAGAGCAGCCAGGGGCCGGAGCTCGGAAAGGCCTGTTAGCTGTAGTAAGAAATACATAAGAAATCATCACCAAGACCAACGTCAAGAAGCTTTCCCCCATGTTTTCTTCTAGGAGTCTTACAGTCTTGGGTCTTATGTTTAACTCTTTAATACATTTTCAGTGGATTTTTGTCTATAGTGTAAGATAAGGTCCAATTTCACTATTTTTGTAGGTGGGTATCGAGTTTTCCCAGCACCATTTGTTGAAGAGACTACCATTTCCCTTTGTGTTCTGGGTGCCCTTATTGAAGATCAGTTGATCACATATACATGGACTTATTTCTGGGCTCTCTATGCTGTTCCATTGGCTATGTGTCTGTTTTTATGCCAGTACCATACTCTTTTAATTACTACAGCTTTGTAATGTAGTTTGAAATCAGGAAGTGTGATGCCTCCAGCTTTGTTATTCTTTCTCAAGGTTGCGTTGGTTATTTGGGGTCTTTTGTGGTTCCATATGATTTAGAGGGATGACAGAAGCCGATTAAGGGCTGTGCATAAGAGAGCAATATACGATTCATGTTTAGAATGAAACTTCTGGCTGCCTTGTAGGGGAGAGAATACAGAGAGGCCATTTTGGAAGGAGGGCAAGCAGTTAGAAATGCATTGCAGAAATCCGCCTAAGACAGGCTGGCAGGTCAGGCTAGGCTGGTAGCAGTGGAAGTGGGGAGAGGGAGTCAGATTTGGGATCTCCTGGGGGTGACTGGTAACAGCAGACACTGATGACGCCCACATTTTTATCTCCCATTCTGATCTCTCCCATGAACTCCACACTCCAACTTGTTATTCACTACTTCCATAGGGAAATTCAAAGGGTTGCTCAAATGGAGATTAAAAGCTGGTTTTCTGCTCTCTCCCTGCCCATCGCTATACCTGAAAAGATGCTCTATAGCTACTGCTCCTCCTCTCACCACGTGGCAGTCAAATTTTACAGCTGTCCTTGACTCCCCTTTTCTTTTCCAGCCTACTTCTAGTCCATTCCACAAACCTCCTGGCTTGATCTTCAAAACATTCAGATTCAGATTGCTTCTTAGGATTCCAGGGAGTGACATTTAAAAATATTAATCTGAGGGGCTGGCCCCGTGGCCGAGTGGTTAAGTTCGCGCGCTCCGCTGCAGGCGGCCCAGTGTTTCGTTGGTTGGAATCCTGGGCGCGGACATGGCACTGCTCATCAGACCACGCTGAGGCAGCGTCCCACATGCCACAACTAGAAGGACCCACAACGAAGAATATACAACTATGTACCAGGGGGCTTTGGGGAGAAAAAGGAAAAAAAATAAAATCTTAAAAAACAAGTATTAATCTGATTATGCTGCTCCTCTGCTCAGCGCCCTGTAAAGGCTTTCACACCAGGCATCCTCCATCCTCGGGTTCTCTGAACTCTCTGTTCCTCCCCTGGAACATCCATGCCTCATCCTGCATGTCACATCTCTGCTCACATGGGACATTTTGAGAAGTACGTTCCCTGGCCTCCATCCTCTTACTGTCCTTTATTTTTCTTCAGGTACCTACAAAATTATGTATTTCTATTATCTGTTTCCCTTTAATGGAGGGTAAATTCCATGATAATAGAGTATGTTCTATTCACTGCCATGTATGCCTTAGAAATGGGCTGGGTACAAAAAAGGTGCTCAATAAATATCTGCTGAATGAAAGAATGAATGTGTGTCATTTAAAGACACAGAACCAGATGAGACCACTGAGGTGGTAAGTGTAACTAGGGAAAGGAATAAGGCCGAGGGTGGATCCTTACAGTATTCCAACAGTTAAAGATGGGGACATGAGGAAATCCAGGAGGATCAATAGCCCAGTGAAGAGCTCATCCCAAGGAGAAAGAGACCATGTAAGGCATGTGTGCCAGAGGCTTGTTAAGAGAACTGAGAAGTAGCCGTTGGATTAAGCTATTAAAACAAAACCTTTTCTCAAAATCCAACACCGATGCTCTCTTCTCCTTGCTCTACAGTCTGTCTGGGGGATGTCACCATTCCCATGGCTGGAAACTCTATGAACAGAGAGGTGAACTTCAAGACTGACTGCATCCTCACGTACAGCCTCTCTTCGACATCTGCCTGGATGTTCTGTAGGGTCTTCAAACAGCATGGCCAGAGCTACAGTATCTTCTCTGCTTCCTCACCTTTTGCGCCCTTGAATTCTTGATGTCATTTTGCGGTACGACCCTCTCTCTTCCATCTTAGCCCCACGTCGTCCTCACCCCCTCTCTTGAACCCCTCCCCAAACCCAGCAGTTATTCACCAGACCCTCTCCATTCTCTCGGATACAACTTGGCAGGAACGCCATGCTTTAGAACCAGCATTGACTTCTTGCTTATATTCTTACAATAGGCTCTTAAATGATTTCTCTGTCACCACTCCCTTCTCATTGTAGTTTATCTAATAATCGATATCAGTGTTATATTGATTAAATTAAAAAGAGCTTAAAACACCATGTATTTTTAATTAAAATCACTAGGATCAATTTGAATTCTTGAAATGGCATGTCTAAACAATTAAGTATCATTTTTAAAGGATGAATTTTATAAAGGATAACATTTTAAATCTTTAGCTTGATGCAATGTGCTTCACAAGCCAGGCCATCTTATCTCTAACACCATCTCCAGCTTCTTCCCCACATGCCCTTGACTCTGAGAGAATTATGGAAAAATAAGAGATGATTTTCATTGTACTCCTTTGCTGAAAGTCACTCACTCTCTGCAACGGCCCGTAAACTCCTCTACTCCCTGTAGACCCAGTTGAAATAACTCATTCGCCTTCCCCAACACTGCTAAACAATTACTTGGTCCTTGTTGCCATGACAACACTTGACTTTGACCACATCCGCTTAAGAAGTTGCTCCTAACACATTTATTTACCTCACCTTGTCCTCAGTGAATGACAGAAGTTTTGTTTACCCACCTTTGTTTCCCAGTGAAGGCCACACGTACTCAATATACATACATATATTCAATGAGTGCAAAGTCAGTGAGTAATTCATCATATTGACTAAAGAATAACAACTCCCAGCATTATATCCCAATCCAGCGCACACCAGTAATGAATGTCCCTGGAGCAAAGTACCGGGACTGTCTAATCCATCACTGCCCAAGCCACTCATGAAAACAGAGGTAGCAAAATGCCCCATGTGCTGTCTCACAACCATACTCTCTCTTTTTTCTTAACAAATTCCAGGTCTGCCTGGGTCTCTCACTTCAGTACTTTCCTGAAAGAAATGGCGGGTTTCTGGATATCTGATTTCCTTTGGAACGCTTTCATACTTTTGTGGGAAATCATTCAGGAGATGACAAAACTGTGCAGCGCTGTTACCAGACAATTGTTAGACTTTGATTCTATGGACAGAAAGTGGCCGTGAGAAAGAGTATGACCTTCACGCAGATGCCCATTCACTACTTTTATTGCAAAATATGTATCCTAATATCATAGTAGAATCTAAGTAAATAGAAATGCAAGGTTGGTCCTTTAATGACAAGATCAAACTCTCAAATAAAGCTATGTCTTAATGGTCTCGTACTGCATACGCCTCCGTGAAAACAGGAAACGGTATGCACATTTATGTTGGTGGCATTGCTTACGTTTACGTTGATCCATGTCTGAGCTGGAACACATTCCATTCCAGGAGGAGCTCTGTTAAGTTTATATTAGAACATAGAGGTTGTAGGAAATATGAAGAGGTATGGAAAGATGCATGGTCACTATGCTGATCTTAACAAATGCAAAGAAATACATACACGATTTCAGATACAACACTCTAATGTTTCCTGAAATTCAGTAACCATCTCAGCCCATCCCATAAAATAAACTGGGGAAAACAGTAGCTATTCAACTAATACATGCTTAACTTAATTTTTCATATTATTAATTAAATTTTTTGGTTAACTCTCTTATTTCATCAAATATGAATTGTGTATCTGCTGGAAAGCAGTCACTGGGGATAAAGCAAATACGGAAAAGTCTGTGCCTTCATTGCTGTTATGTGATATAGACAAATCAACATGTAAATATATATCAGGGCGGTCAATGCTAGGAAGAACAATAAAAATTAACCTGCTTAAAGCAGGATAGCAAATTCTCAGTGCTATTTGCCCATAGTCAGGTTAGAGAGAAGATTAAACAAATCCTTTATAAAACCCGTGGCCAGTGCCACGACGGGGATGGAGAGGGGGGAAGCAGGCACACCACAAAAGGAAGCCCACCTGAGTGTCAGAGTGGTCTACATGGAGGACAATATTAAGTAGAGGCCTGAGGGATACACGTAATTTCTTTAGGAGAGGAAGTAGTCTTGTGAACAGCCCTACCAAAGCAGGAGGAAGTTCGCGGGAAAGGACAGAGGATCAGGCTGGGCCTTATTGTGGCCGATGATGTGGGGAGACAGCCAGTTGGTTTTGCGCCATCTGCAATTGCCTCCAGGAGGTGAGCGTGGAAGGAGTCCTGGCACGGAGCCATGTATTTGGGAGATGACAATGAAGGCACAGGGCTTGATGAAATACCTCCTGGGGAGAGCATGACGTGTGAGTGAAGAGGAAGCAGCCAGCCGTTGAGTGAGCCCATCAATGGCAGAGAGGAGAGGAAAGAGGATCAGCAGAGCAGCCGAGGAAGGGCCACAGAGGCTGGAAGAAAACCGGGAGAGGGATTTTACGAGCACTTGTAGAAAGAGGGCATTGTTAGCATGGTCTCCTGCTCCTTATAGGTTAAGTAAGAAACAGACTGAGAAATATCCACGGCATTTACTCAAAAGAGGTTTTCGGTGACCGTGAGAAGAGAGCCATCTTGATTGAGTAGTGGAGTAAAGGCCAGATTGCCATTTGAAAAGTAGTAGCTGGGATGTCAGAAAACGGAGCCAATACTATGCTTTCAAGAAGTTAGGCATGAAACTGAAGGACGGGGTGAGCCAAGTGGCTACAGGAGCAGGAGGGACAAGAGATGGACGCATGGTCCCTTGGACGCCTCGACACTATTCGTGATCCTTTGCGTGGCCTGCCAAACTTAACTTAGGTTACGTCTTGTAAATGCCTCTGACAATCACAAAAGGAATTTGAGTCACCTTCCTAAAAGTGTTAGGAGGCAATCACTTTAAACCAATCCCCTGCCATCTGGAAACCCCACTGTAACAAGCAACCACTGCAGAGGCTAACAACATCCTCATTCTCACTTAGCAAGCCATCCTGTAGCTTCCCGCCCCTGAGCAGCAGTTTTGAATTTGAAAGCTCCCAGTTCACAAACTGTTCTTATATGCACAACAAACTCTACTAAATACTATTTCTTGATTTGGTGGTTTTAATTTCGCTGTTTCTGGAATTTTGACAAAGGGCAATCCCATGCCCGGGTTTTGGACTAGCCTTTGGAATGGACTTCTCCTTTTAATTTCGGTGGTTTCATGCTTTCCATGCCCAGTTCCTCTATTTGTAAAATTGGAAGGCTTGACTAGTTGCACGCTTAGTTTTCTTTTAGCCTCAAAGTTGTATGAAGATGTCACTATTTTATAACAGTTTGACAGCACCAACACAAAACCATTCTGTTTTCTCAGAAAGGTAAATTAGAACTCGTTGGTATTTCAGAAATGCTTTAAAAATACTCTTTCAGTGAATTTGGGAGAAGGCAGAATTGTGAGTGCATGTGCATGTGTGTATGTGTGTGTATGGGTGTCTGTGTTTGTTTTAGGGAGATTGGAGTAGAAGGAATAGAGAAAGATCAAATTAAAATATTAGGAGATAATACCCATTGAAACATAATTTAGAATAAAGTATCAAAATAAGTTAGTGGGAAAATATACCAATTTATATAATTTGATTCACTTCTACCTATTTAAGGATATACTAATATGTAACGTGAAATATAATCACCAACTCACACAAGTTTCTTAAAAGAAATTTTTGAATCTTTGTCGCGACAAAAAGTCACATATATGAATTTAGCTTACTCTTCTGATGGCATGAGAAAAGTACAGTCTCTGGACTGTATTAACAAGGTAATCCTTTCAGCTGTAATTTCTCAGTCAAAATTTGTAATTGCTTCAGCATTCTAAGCACTCAACACAGATAGTTAAATACTTATTAAAATTTTATCACAACAGGTGTTTGCTACATGGACAAAAAACTATGAATATCATACAGAACTTCAGGATATAGAACTTCGTATATTAATCATGTTTTAATGGTTTATGGTAATTTTTTATTGAGGTAACACTGGTTTATGACATTATATAGGTTTCAGGTATACCACATTTTTTTTTTTAAAGATTTTATTTTTTTTCCTTTTTCTCCCCAAAGCCCCCCGGTACATAGTTGTATATTCTTCGTTGTGGGTCCTTCTAGTTGTGGCATGTGGCATGAGGCATGTGCCTCAGCGTGGTTTGATGAACAGTGCCATGTCCGCGCCCAGGATTCAAACCAACGAAACACTGGGCCGCCTGCAGCGGGGCACGCGAACTTAACCACTCGGCCACGGGGCCAGCCCCCAGGTATACCACATTTTAATTTTATTTCTGTACACATGATAATTCAACATCTGTATATGCTACAGTGTGCTCACCACTAAAAGTGTGGTTTCCATCCATCACCATACAATTGACCCCTTTATCCATTTCACCCTCTCCTCACTTCCTCCCCCTCTGGTAACCACCAATCTCACACCAGTTATAATCGCCATTGTGAAAAAGACAAGAAATGATAAGTGTTGGAGAAGATATGGAGAAGCAGAAACTCTCTTATACTGCTGGCGGGAACGTAAACTGGTGCAGCCACTATGGAAAACAGTATGGAGATTCCTCAAAAAATTAAGAACAGAACTACCATATGATCCAGCAATCCCATTTCTGAGCTTTTATCCGAAGGATACAAAAACACTAATGCGAAAAGATATCTGCTCCCCCATCTTCACAGCAGCGTGATATACAACAGCCAAGACATGGAAACAAACTACGTGCCCATCAACGGATGGTTTAGGGTAATTTTTCTCAAAATAGCTGTGACTACTGTAGGGCAGTCACTGAGAAGCATTATTATTCTATTGATGATGAATCCCAGAGAAAAGACCAAACTTATTCCAGAATTTCTAGGGTTCTGAGAAGCACTGCCATTCAACCTGCCATTCAGCCTGACAGTGCTCATAGCAGGAACAGATTACCTTCACGGCGATGTACACACAAATGGCAGAGAAGCTGTCTCGTAATCCTGGACGTCTGAGGTCTGGGGAACAATCCATAAGAAGTGAGAACAGTCTGACCAGGTATTATAACTTGAGATTTCTCAAGTTTTAGATAGAAATCTAAATCCATTCAGGTACTTTTCTTGGGGAATAAGGCCTAACCCTGCATTCTAGTGCAATCTTTGGGGCAGCAAAACATATTCAATTGTATTAATTCCACTTAAATTTCTCTAGGGTTGAGAACTTTTAATCTAGAGTTTATGCTGTGTTGTTGATTTTATAAAATATGAAATGTATAGAGCTCAAGAGCCGTGTGTGTGTGTGTGTGTGTGTGTGTGTGTGTGTGTGTGTGTGTTTCTCTTGTTTGGTTATTTCTATGGAATTATTAACTGGCTGATTTCATCATCCAGGGAAATGAACATCTGTTAAGCACACTGTTCTGTGTGTCATCCATCTTCACTTACACCATGAGACTAGAAATGGTGCTTTCTGCTCAAGGTTCTTGTGAGGATAAACAGAATTAAAACAGAGCCTGGCGTATACCGAGTCCTCAGCAAAGATTCGCTACTTGTAATGAGCAGGGCTTTACAACTACTTCTTCTTTTGTTTTGTTTGTGTATTGGTTTGTTGTTTAGATACTTATTAGTTGTTTCTTTTTAAAAAATATTCATTACTTGCAGATGACTTGTGTGGGCATGACATTCCGGGATCTTATCTCCTTTTCTTTGGAACACATAGATCTCTTTCCATTGTCATCTAAACTTAAATACATGTTAATGCAAGGAATGGTGAGAGCAGCCTGTTTTTTTATTTCTAATTAGGTGATTCGTTCTATGATTGGAAAGTTTTGTTTGTTGATCTTGAACTGCAACAAGTTAACCAGGCTATGTTGCATCTTTATTCTCATGAAAGTGTTTTCTGAGTTGAAGTGTTGCAAGGAATTTATTTCTGTTTCTCAAGTTATGTTTTCTTCCATGCGGAGTTTCTCAGACCCACTTGCCACTGTTGCTGTTTTCCCTACTTCTTCTGCCGGCCTCAGTGCCTCTGGAACCAGGACGTTCATTTCTCATCAGACCCAGGCTGGGGCTGCTCTGTCCAGGAGGGTCAGGCTGGTGACCACTGACTTCACTTGCTTCATTCTTTTCCCTCTGAGTCTCATGTCAGGACAGCCACTTCAAGTTCAGGCTACTCTCCTGTGGCCTGAGGAAATGGGGGTGGGGTCAGGGATGGCGGGGGAGAGCATAACGTGGGATTTTTGTTACAAGACCTGGCTCTACACTCTAGTGGAATACACTGTTACAGTACTGGACCGAGGTTTAGTGAAACCAGTCATCGTGTTTCCCAGGGCCATGAGGTAAACTCTTGGGTTTTGGAGAGTCCCCTGGAATCTTCATTCACGACAGACAGAGACAGAACCTCTCATAGCAGTCACACCCACTACCCTGAACTCTTGTCGGAAAATACACACATTGACCTTCTTTCCAGAATCTAGGGCTGAGGAAGCACCCTCAGAAATTTGTCCACACCCCACTGTGACACCTGGGCTGTGGGAAGACAGAGTCAGGGTTAGGATCAACATCAAGTGCTATGGACTGAATTTTGTTCTCCCAAATTGACTTGCTGAAGCCCTGACACCCGCTGTGGCTGTGTTAGCGATGGGGCCTTGAAGGAGGTGATTAGGTTAAATGAGTCCTAAGGGTGGAGCCCCAATCCAATAGGACCTGTGTCCTCATAGGAAGAGGAAGACACAGTAGCCTATTTATGTCTGTCTCTGTCTCCTCCACGTGAAGACAAAGCAAGAAGTTGAGCATCTCCAAGCTGAGAAGAGAGTCCCCACCAGGAACTGAATTCGCCAGCACCTTGATCTTGGACTTCCGGCCCCAGAACTGTGAGAAGTCAACGTCTGTTGTTAAGGCACCCAGTCTGCGATGTTTGTTATGGTGGACGCACAGGCTAAGATGCCAGCCATCCCAGAATTTTCTGTTTGTTCCCTCGGTCACTACGTTCTCATCTTAAATGACAAAATATTCTCCCTCCCTGTGCTGTTTTGCTCCTGCCATTGGTTTCTTCTTTGTTGTCTTCGCTCTTGCTGACTTTTCTTATTTGGATCATAATTATTTGGATTTGAAATTCTGGCACCCAGCTCCCTCTGCCATTTCAGCTGAGAAATAAGGTTGATTGTGTCAGATTTCCTCTGTCTGCCCCCAAGCCTACTCTCTACCTTTTCCACCCTGCTCTTTGCTCCTATTGCTGTGTAACAAACTCTGCAAAACTCAGTTGTGTGAACTAACCATTTTCTTAAGCTCACAGTTTTGTGGGTGGGGAATTCAGGCAGGTCGCCATGGGAACATCTTGCCTCCTGGGGCTCCAGAGCGGGTGGCTCTAAGGGCTGGACAGGGCTGGGATGCTGCCCTGCCGCCATGTGTCTGCATCCACCACTGGGTTCCTTAACTCTTCTCCACCTAGAACCCACTGGGGTTGGAATATTTAATGGCTTTCACTCACTTCTTCACTCTGCACTGAAGATGACACCTGTGCTGGGATGACGGGGACAGCTGGGGGCTGGTGGGCTGTCTGCCTCTCCACACGGCTAGCTGGGGCCTTGGTGGCCCAAGAATGGCAGTCCTGGTGTGGTCCTGCTTCTCACACTGCGGCTCACTTTTCCCAGAGTGAGTGTCCCAGGACAGGAGACGGAAGCTGCCCGCTCTTAAGACCTGGACCCGGAAGCTTGCACAGTATCGCTTCTGTTTTACTCTGTTGGTAGAGTAGTCACAAACACAATGTCAATCCAACACAGTCTTTCTAAACTCAGCAAGTTTTCTTTAGCGAAACAGAGAGAGGCCTGAGGCGTGGCTGGAGATGGCATCCGCATTCCCCCATGAAGACTCTTTATTTTATCTCAGAATGATTCTGAGTTCAACCTTCTTCAACACTGCGTGTACTGAGACACACAGAAGACAGACAGTGGTGCAGGTGGATCGCTTGGGCGTTGAACTGTTTTGGCTGGAAGTGGTCCTGGAGATCCTCTGCTCTAGCCCCGTTATTTCATAAATGAGCGAGCCTCATTCCACTCACTCCAGCCGTTGTTTAAATCTTGGCTGGATGAGCTAGTAGCTGCGACTGTTTAAGCAGAGCGTCACAGAGAAGAAACACACTCAGAATGTGCTCCATGGAGGAGCAAACCGCCTGGCGATGCTCACGGCCTGCACTGGATTATATTTCTCTTCTTTTATCCTCCTATATTTGAGTTTTTAAGTGTACAGAAGGGTAAAGGTAGTAGTCCCATTAAGAGTATATATTTTAGAAAACGTACTTCCCAAGGATGGCGAGAAGTGATGAAAATCAGCCATTTGCTGCACGCGAATCTTCATTTTCCCCTGGAGTCCTTCTGGCCAGCACCTCAGCAGGAGCTTCTTTTTGCAGCCCCTGAAAAGTAAGTTGTTTGTACGTGTATTCAAGACGACTGCACACGTTGTGTGTTCTTTTATTTATTTATCACGCATAACAATTTCTTCCTCTTTTCCTGTCTTTCAGTTTTTAAGGGTGGCCTGAACTTAATTTGTTTTTCTTTAACTAACTTTTTCTTTTAACTTGAGAAATAATAAATAAACATATTAAAAGAAAAATGCCAAGGTTAACAAAAGTTTTACTGTGACAAAATCATTTCACCACTCCCCAGAGGCAGTTATAGTTGCCAACTGCTTGGAAGTCCTCTAATAAATACTGTTTCTGTTTTGTACCAGATATTGCACAGGTGTGTGTGTGTGTGCATGCCTCCAATTCTTTTTATATAAATCTGGGGACCAGATAGAAGAAAATATACACAATTCTGTACATTGATTTTTTTTGTCCTAATATTTGTTAGAAATCACTCAGCAAATTGTTGCAATTCTTCTGTAAAAGGAGGAGGATTGCTCAGCTGTCCCAGGCAGTTTGTGTCGCCGGAACAAAACACCACAGCCTCAGCGGCTTAAACATCAGACTGTTATTTCTCATAGTGCTGGAGGCTGAGAGTCCGAGATTAAGGCAACAGCAGATTTAGTTCCTGGTCACTACAATTTATCTATCAGTGTGCTGATACCATACTCCTTTGTTTTAAGTGATAAAATATGCCTTTACAATAAATACTGATATTAGATAGCGTGAGTCCTCAAACACTGTTTTTTTATTACTAAGATTATTTAGATTATTCCTGGCCTTTTGTATTCCATACATATTTTTAGAATGAGCTTGCCAATTTTTTGCAAGAAACAAAGACAAAAACACAAACAGGGAAGGTTTCCACTGAACTGACACTGAATCTGTAGACTCAGTTTGGGGAGAATTGACGTCGTGACAGGGCAGAGTCATCTAATCCTTGAATACAATATGCTCTTCTCTTTTATTTAGCTTTTGCTTAATTACTCTCAATAATATTTTGCCTCTTTTGTATAGAAGTCTTGTAATCTTGGGAGAATTTTATGCCTATGTATTTGATTTGTTTTATTTCAAAGTGTAGCAAGTATCATTTAAAAATTACGTTCCCTAATTTTCTGTTGTTGATAAGTAGCAATATAATTTATTTTTGTATGATAGTCTTGCATCCAGAGACTTCGCTGATTTCAATGAATAATATTGTAACTTATTTGTGGAGTCTTTCGGATATTTTACATATACAATCATGTCATCCATGGATAGAGACAATTTCTTTTCTTCTGTCCGATGCTTAGACCCTTTCTTTCTTCTTCTTGCCTTAATCACGTTGGTCAGAACCTCAAGCAAAAAGTTGACTGTCAGTGTTGATAATGGGCATCCTTCTCTCAGTCCTGGCCTAGAGGAAACTTTTCAATGTTTTACTATCAAGTGTGATACTTGTTGAAAGTTGGTGTAAGCATCCTTGCTCAGATTAAAGAGGTTTCCTTCTGTTACCTGTTAGCTGAGAGTTTTAATCACAAGTAGGAGTTGGACTTCACACAATTCTTTTCCTGTATTTCTTGAGAGAATCATGTGAAAATTCTTTTTTCCATTAATGTAGTGATTTATATTGACTAATTTTTCAATGTTAAACCAAGTTTGCATTCCTGGAATAAGCAAAACTTAGCTATGACCCAGCGTCATTGTCACATATTTCTTTATTTAGTTTGCTACTAGTTTGCTTAGAATTGTTGTATATTGACGAGAAGGGTTGGTCTGCAATTTTCCTTTCTTTTAATGATCTCTACAGGTTTTGGTGAGCAGGTTACGTTGTTGTCATTAACCAAGTTGGGAATTTTTATCTCTTTTTCTATATTCCGAAAGAGAATATGTGTAAGATTTGTGTTATTTCTTCAGTAATTTTTTTTTTTTTTTTGCAGTTCTCTGGTGAAACCATCTAGTACTGAGGTTTCCTGTGTGGAATGAGTTTTATTAAAGGATGATTAAAACTTTCTAATTATTGTTGCTTTAATTTTGGTTAGCTATGTTTTTCTGGGAATTTGTCCAAAATTGTTGCCATGAACTTTTCCTAATATTCTCTGATCGCTGAAATGTTTTAGTGTCCAGTGTCTCCTATATCTGTCGCTTCCTTCCCTTTTTCATTCCTGATATTGGTTGTGTCTTCTTTCTTTTCTGTGATCAGCACTGTCAGTAGTTTACCAGTTTTTTAATCTTCTGAAGATTCTGAAGGGAACTTTATTTCTCTCTATTAAATATTTTTTCTATTTCACAATTTCTGCTCTTGTTTTAGCAATTCCTTCTTTTCACTTTGAGTTTAATTTATTATTTTAAATTTCTTAGCACTTACTGATTTTGCAGGTTCTTCTTTTCTAATATGTGCATTTAAAGCTATGCATTTTCCTTTAGGCACAGCTTTAGGAGCATTTCATAAATTAGATCTATTATATTTTCATTATTATTAAGTTCAAACATTTCTAAAACCTTGTGATTTTTTTGACTCATTGACTATTTAAAATGTCATTGTTTAATATTCCTACATTCAGAGATTTTCCATTTTTCTTTTTGTTTTTGACCTCTAGCTTTGTTATGGTCACAGAATCATACTTGGTATAATTTCAAGCCTTTGAAACTCATTGGGACTGACCTTACAGCACAGCATATGTCAATTTGGTTAACCTTCCCTGCTTACTTGACAAGAACGCATGTTATGTGATAGCTTATCCCCATCCTTTCCTTAATCTTGGACCCTTGTTGCTCTCTGATTTTTTTAATTGAATTTTTTGATATAACTGTTGAGTCACATGCAGTAAGAAATAATGCAGAGAAATCCCTGTGTACTTTACTTGGTTTCCCCAAATGGTGAAGTTTTGCAAAATTAGAGAATATCACCACCAGGGTACTGACTTGGGGGTGGTGATATTCCCCTGCTGTGAACCCCTTGGCAGTCCCTGTGTCTCTGGGTGGTGGAAGAGCATGGCCTCAAGGCCCAAGGGGACCATCCAGATTTCCAAATCAGGTCACTCGGTATGACTGCGCCCCTTTTCCTGGCTCTACCTGCTCTCCTATGTATCTTCCTACAGACAAGGGAGTTTCAGGCCCAGAGCGGAAGGAGATTATTTTTGGCAGGGATCCCAATCTACCGTCCTGGTTGTGTGGTCCTGCCTGTTATTGTCACACGGACTCGTGTTCAACTGGGGGAATGAGCCCAGATGGCCATCTGCTGCTTTGTGGAGGCTGAGAAATGTCAGGTCTGGGGACCTTCTTCTCTTAGAAGATGCTTCTGCTGTCCTCCAGTCCTGGAGCTACCAACCAGTTTTCCCTCCTCTTCCCACATTTCAGAGTTTCCCTTTGGTGTCTCTTGTGCCATTTCTAGGGTTTATAATTGTGCATAGCAAGGAGGAACAGAAAGAAATGGGTCCACACTATTTTGTCTGGACCAGAAGTCTCTGGTTTTTAAAAGATATTTTGTCCAGATCATTAGATGTTTTCAAAAAGTCAGATAGGAACGAAACTAGCAAATCCACAGCAGAAGGAAAACTGGAAAATCCACAAATAAGTGGAAATTAAAAAGCACACTCAAACAACAAATGAGTCAAAGAAAAAAGAACAAGGGAAGTTAGAAAATACCTTGAGACAAATGAAAATGAAAACACAGCATGCCACAAACTGTAGGATGCAGACAAAGTGGTACCGAGAGGGAAATTTATATCTATAAATGGTTACATTAAAAAAAGGTTTCAAATCAACAACCTAGCTTTATACCTTAAGGAACTAGAAAAAGAACAAACTAAAAAAGCCAGCAGAAGGAAGGACAAATAAACTTTAGAGCAGAGATAAAATAGAGACTAGAAAAAATGTTTGAGAAAATAAACAAAACCAAGACTTGGTTCTTTGAAAAGATCAACAAAGTTGAGAAGACTTTAGCTAGATTAAGGTAAGAAAAAAAGAGAGAAGGTTATTTAAACTATAAAAAGTAATCCCATTATGGGTGAGAAGCTTTATCCAATCATCCTGGCCCCTCCTACACATATTTTTCGTTTGTGAATTCTCTTTGTTGCAGCCGTACCTGTGTCTGGTCTTCCTGGGACCCTCACATCAGCCTGTCCCAGCAGTTGACAGCAGGGCTAGTGCAGCACAAACACCCCTGGCACCCACACCTGCATTATTCAAATGTGTTTAAGTCTGTAGGAAAAACCATGGCCTGACTCAAAACCAGGGTCCATTGGAAAGGCTATTCACTCATCACTCACATGGGGCCTGTAACCACTGGACCAGTTCAAACTGGCCCCATCATATCAACAACAGAATGTCAAAGTCATCTTGCAGGGGCAGCGAGCCAAAACTGCAGGTCAAGAGCTGAAGCACAAGCAGAGGAGGAAATTTTGACCTGAAATAACACCTAGAAATAAAATACCCCCCTCCCATACACAGAACGAAAGGACCGGGACACGATCGGAACTCAAAAGCCAGACCCTTTTCAGAAGCAAGAGGTCTGCTGTCCAGTGACTAATACAAATGGCAATCAATAGGATATATTGGAGAATAAGAGGAAGCCATTTGGTGTAAACCTAATTCAGTCTGACCTTGTCTTTCCAAAAGGGCCTGACCGAGGCTGTTGAGCATGCATTGTATATCTGCTTAGACATTTCCTATGGCAAGAACAAAGGCCCTTGAGATAAAGGTGCAACTTCCCTCCCCCTCCCAATGTTGGCATTTCCTTAAAGATTAAGCATCTTTCCTTAGGCTAGGAACCGATTGCTGAGCTCACCTGTGACTACCCAGCTCGAGACAACAGACCTGCCACCCTACTGTGTTCACCAAGACAGCAGACCTATCTGCTGTTTCCATCAATCGCTGTGCCAACAGAGCAGTCTTGCGACTATTGTAAAAGGGACATTTCAACCATATGTGAAACACCCTCTTTGAGGGTATATAACCACCCTGTATACCCCAACTTCAGGGAGTGCTCTGTTCCTTTGTGGAAAGACTCTCCCGGGCCATGGTCCTCAGATTTCAGTTCAGAATAAACTCACCCAAATTTTCATTTATAGATTGGTTATGGATTATTTTCGTTGACACCAGGAAGATCTGGTGTTAACACCTTTTCCCACCCCTTCCGATAAATTGTCCTGTTTAAAGTCCTCCCAATCAAAACCTGTCTTGCCAGTGCTTCCACATACCAGCCGGCCCTCCCTAACCCCTTAAGTTTTACCCCAAACCCTTGATCAAGGAGAGAGATTTGAGAGCCTTGCCTCCTGTCTCCTTGCTGGTTGACCTCACAAGAAATCTCTTTCTTTTCTCAAAAGCTGATGTCATAGTACTGGCTTCTATGGACATTGAGCAACGATGAATATGCCCTCACCTAGCATTAGAGAAAAAAGGGCACAAATTTCATGATTAAAGACAAATATGCAAGTAAAAATAACGACACACTTCTGAAGATGTGAAGGCAAATGAAACAAAGGAGGATTCCTTAAAAGAACTGAAAAGTAGAGTATGTGGCCACGGCATGAGTCATTTTGCATGAAGCCCCCTGAACCCAGCTGTCTGCAGAAATGGGCTTCCGGAGGCTGCTCTCCTTTGTTGTGGTCCCTTGGGCTCCTATTTCAGATCTCTGCGCATCAATTGCCAGCAACACGGCTGACTTCTCCAGGCTACATTTTATATTTGTATTTATGTTTGCCTTTGTGGAAAAGCTTATTTGTTTTTAAGGCACTGATAAATTTCTTTAGGTCTTTCGACTGTAGCATTGAACCATTATTAAAATACCTCCAAGTCTAGATAGATTAAAAATTGTAGGGAGGAGTTATGTGTGTTTCCCCATTAATGATTCCATACCTTTGCATTGCAATGTAAACTGGTTTCCAGCTCATAGACTGGAGGTGCTTGCTGGTGTTGACCTAGTTCGGCATTCCCCAAGCTGCCAAGAGAATTGAAGAATTGCTGCTGACGGCTCCCGCATGCTCCATTGACAAGGCTCCAGCAGAGCCAGGAGCTCCTGAACCCAGGGTCCTGCTGCGTCAGACTGGAGCACGCAGTTCACATAATTGCCTCGACCATTTGTGGTTGATTAAAAGTTTTATGCACATGCTAAGTAGTAGCCTGGATTGTCTCAAATGGGGTTTCTAGAGCACTGTTTTAGGTCCATCGCTATATGTAAATAATGCTGCAGCTTTCAGCAGTGTTTGTGTCTGTGAATGAGGCACACGCTGGGGGACAAAAACGAGTTTCTGCTGCAAAAAAGAATTGAGGCAGTGGGAGGGAGCATCTTGGCAGTTGAAGATGCCAGGGAAGAAGTTGTTTTTTTTTTTAAACCCTCTCTTCCTTTAAAAAAAATACTAATGTAACTGTAAGAAAAGTTCCATTTCATATAAACTAAGTGCTTTTGTCCTTACGCATACCTTTTTAGCTCCTAACTTCCAATATTTAAGCAACTGGGAGAGTTCTGGGTGAAGTAGCTTTCATTATTTAATGCAAATTCTCCAAAGGAACCCCAGCAGGCTCTCCATCTTAATGGAACACAATGCTTTCAAATTACAGCTGAATCTGCCAGGATTAGAACTGAAACATTATTTGCATTTAAACTAAAAATGCATAAGACTTAAGCAAATGTCAGTTTAAAGAGTAACAGTAAAATGTTGATTCAGAAAGGAGAATTGTAACAACAGGCCCCCTGGGACCAGTTCAAACTGACCCCACCTTGTCAATAGAGCCATTAGAAATTATTTTTCAGGGGACAAAACTGCAAGTCACGTAGCTGGAGCATGCACAGAGAAGAAAATGTTGACCTGAGATGACACCAGAACCAGAGTCTCCCCCTCATGGAACCAAAGGACCAGATACCACCAGAACTTGAAAGCCCATTCTTAGCAGAAGCAAGGGGTCTGTTGTCCAGGAAGATCTGGCGTTGGAGCCCCTTGCACACCTTACCTCAGATAAAGCCGTCCCATGAAAACCTGCCCCGCCAGCATTTCCAGGTACCAGCCTGTTCTTCCCAGCCTCTTAAATTTCACCCCAAACCCTGAATCCAGAGACAGATTTGGGATTTTTGCCTTCTGTCTCCTTGCTGGGTGACCTCATAATAAAGCCTTTTCTTTTCTCAAAAGGTGGTGCTGTAATAATTGGCTATCCTTACACGCATCAGGCAGAGAACCCCGTTTTTGTGCGGCAACACAATCAGCATGCTTCCTGGGGAAGGGTGACCAGACCTGCGGTGGGTGGGGAGGGACAGGCACGACCACGAGAGGCTGAATTTTTGAGAGCGCACAGCCCCTGTGCGCAATGAAGGGTCCAGTCCTGGAAAGGCAAGACTAGCCAACAGGAAACAAAACGGTGCAGTGGGAGGAGCTTGTCCTCAGTGGCCACAGCCCCCCCTTGGGGCTTGAAACAGGCTTCCAGGGCTTTGCCCTCATCCCCTGGCCCGTTGACGCCTAGCATCCGATGCTCTGCCTGAGCGCTTTGTTCTGCTGGGGGATCACCCTCAGACTTCGCACAGCAGCCAGAAATCCCTCAAACCGTGCAGGGCCAGCACCTGGTGGGTGAGCACCCCAACATGCTGGCCCCTGGCAGGGTCAGTCCCGTGTGCTCTCCACAGTCCCCAGAGCCTACAGGTAACTTGCCCAAGAAAGCGCCCTGGATGGGCTTCCTGCCCACCGGGTTGGCAGGCCCACCCCTCTGCCCGGCCCTCTTGGGCTCACCTCTCCAATCCAGCCCCTTGTGCAGGCTGTGAAGGTGCAAATTCATGCCAAAGGGACTGATGTATAGGCAGCAACTGAGCGCGACCGAACTTCACATTTGCTTACACTCGACTTTTTGAGAAGCTCGAGGTGGCCACAGAAAGCTGCCCCCTGCTGAGGCCAGTGCACAGGAACACAGGGCGGGCTCCCCTGGACACCCCAGAACATCCAGGTGCACAGCAAGTCCCGGTGCCCCACGTCCCTGCAAAGCAACCCCAGTGAAACAGGATGTTCTATATAATTTGCTTTATATATATATGCTAATGCTTCTCTTACCATTCTAGGAAAGTGCATTTATAAGTTCTCATTCCAGAATATAGATTCAGTCTAGTAATTTTCAATAAATCTTTTTGATATTTTTATACAAAATATTTTCAAATATTGCTGAAGATCCCTGTCTGAGATCCTGGTGTCCAGAATGAGGAGAATTTCTTCACAATTCCGCCTGAACATTTTCAGTTTAGTGAGAGACATCTCCTTAAACATACATATTTGTGACTGTGTGCACGTGTTTACGTGTGTGTGTGAGTACTCACCCCCCCACACACACGTGCTTGTCTGGGAGGGTGTGAAGCAGTTACGTCAGCAGGGTTTGCTGTTTGGTTTGTTTGGTGGTTGCTCCTGTTTGGTGTGGTTTTCTTGATGAGGCTCTGTGACCGCACAGGGCTGCCTAGGCGTGCCTGAGGGGATTTCAGCCCCAATCGCGTTCCTCAGAGCCTGCCAGTCATTCCCTAAATCATGGAGAGAAAGAAGGGTGCTGCTGAGCAAGGACCTTGTCCAGAGAACCCTCCTGACTCCCAAGCCCCATTTGCTGCCCCCGAGCCCTTTCCAGATGGAAATTCCTGGGGCTGTTGCCTGTGCCCCCGAGCCGTGTGCACCACTCCTGCCACACCGTATTTGGAGAGTACTTCATACTTTACAAGTTGCCTTTGTGCATCGCCTTTTGAATTTTTACATCAGCCTTAGGAGGTGGGTGATATCAATGGCAATTTACAGCTGAGACTCAGCCGCTGCATGCTCTCTAATCCTTGGATGAGGTCACACAGCCACAGGCACCCCGGGGCCTGCGATTCCTTTGTCCTTTGGTCCCAGGAGGTCTTTCAACGTGTAACAGTCACTCATTCCTCTTGTCTTGTGATGACCTCAGAATTCAAGGACTGGGGTGATGTGTGCAGGGGGCACTTTTCCAACGCCTGTTAGTAAGGGGGCTGCATGCGGACTATGTTGTGGGTGGGAAACAGGGGTGAGCCACGACCTCTTGCAAAGGTGTAGCACGCGACCTTTATCGGAATCCTATCCGCCTCTGACTAAGGGGGATAGTGTTCATTTCTTTCACCTGCCAATCTACGGGGCCGCCAGGCCAGAAACATAGAAGTGCCAGTGGTGGCACCACTGTTAGATGGTAGCCTCTTCTTCACAATCACACTCCTAGGCCCTTCCCTGGCAGTTCTGATGTGGTTGGTTTGGGGAGGGGCCCTCTACCTTAATAGTGACTCTGGGTTCTCCCACCGTCAGGAAAGTCTAAGACGTTGTGACGGAGGAGGAACCCCCAGGCCCTGGACATGACGCTGTGGGAGGTCAGCAGGAGCTTCCGAGAGGCAGACTCCAGGGTACTCCTCCGCGTCTCCTGCAGCTCAGGACTGCGGGAGTCGAAGGTTGCTCTGCTGCGCCAACGTTTGCCAAGGTTTGTTGTGTCACTGTAATTACAGGGTGAGCACAGCCACGCTCCTCAGCACAATTAAAGGCGTCAGAGCCCACTCCACGGCAATTGTTCCCCATTAGGGAAATGTTAGGTTTCCTCTATTGATGAGCGGCAGCGACACAGCAGATAATTCCAGCAGCCGACAGAAGGCATCCCAAACCAGAAGCCCCACTCCTGCTGGCCACGCCTCCCGGTCCAGAGGTTTCCTGTTTATTGTTCCCTGAGTGCATCTACATTTCTTCTTCCCAGGAAGCTGGGCTGTGACAAAGGGTCTTCCTGCCTCACCGTGGCCCCAACAGTAATTAAGCAGCACTTAACATGTGAGCTCGACAAATGCATCAGGCTTAGTTATGCCGAAAGAAAAATACGTGTTTTTTGTTTTCTGAAATTTTTTCATCTAAACCTTTAAGTATTGTAGATAATTCTAGCCCTAGAAGTTCTGTGGAAGTAATCTGAAAAATTTCCATCTACACCTTTCGGCTTATAGATAATTACAGCTCTTGCGCAGCGGTGGGGATGCTCGCCTCCTCACAGCATCCCCCCCTCCTACACGTTCTCCCTTTCAGAGCCTCAGCCTCCCCCACAGCCTATTATCTTCTCAGAGATGCTTACCAGAAAGAACTAATCAACCTGTGAAGATAAATTGATGTAACTTAAGCCACCTTCGTGTGGAGAGATGCAAAATTTTATGATAGAATCTTGGTATGTCTTTTTTTTATGTTTATGGCTAAATACGTAGTAATAAGTGAAGAGGGATAGAGAGGAAGTTGCTGAAGGTGGAAGGGAGAAAATAGTAGGCGTCAGTGCCCTTGTCTCCCCAGCCTGTCGCCAGCTACCCACACTGGACACATTGCACAACTTCTGATTTCTGGCCCAAGCATATTTCAGGGGCTCATTTTGGGGAGTTATCTCCAACTGAAGCCAGTTTCACGATTTCCCGTTTGGTGACGTATCAGGATCAGGCCAGGGGTCGTTTGCCTCAGATTCGTGGAGAAAATTGCTCTGGAAGATCTTTACGGACTATCTGGGAAATTGACTTCGAAGATGACGTTGTGATTTGACTGGGAAGTGAGGGTTAGAGGTTGTCATTTGAGGGCAGAAAAAGTATCTTTCGCTTAGATGGTTTTCCAACCAAAGCTTAAATTGTTGCCAGTGCAGTCAATCCAATTGAAAACAAAATATCTCTTTTTATCACACTCTTCCAGGAAGTCTGGTGCCTGCAGCCTTGGAGGGGCTGCAGAGAGCACAGGAAATGGGGGTGGAGGAGAGAAGAATGCTGATTTGACTGCAAAGTCAGGGAGCCAGTGCTGGCCCTGGGGAGTTCATTGGTCACTGGCAGGTGGTCGCAAGGGCTCTAAGAACACCCAGGAAAGAGGCTTGGGATTTCCAGAACTAGCTAAAGGGCAGTAATACTCCTTCAGAGAGGGTGGGGGCAGAGCCAGAGAGATCTGCTTTTGCCATCATCTATGATTGCTTCTACACATCAAACTGCTGTGTCATGAAAACCGTTTATAAATTTTTGAGAAAATTAGATTTTCTACTGTGTAATAGACACACACAGTAATTTCTGCATGAAATAAAATTTATTTTCAAAATATTTCCCAAGGGCTTTCTTAGGTGTATCTTGTATGTTTAGAGATTTAAAAAACACTGTCTTTATTAAATAATAATTTACCTGATTGTTATTTAGTCCTATTTTAGTCTTGCTCTGAGATTATTTACTATAACTTATTACATTTGCAAAAACACACATTTATGCAAATTGCTAGTACATTGTTGTACACTGTTCATTTGTTAGTACAGTGCAATAGCAAAATCAAAAAATAAAATTTTTTAAAACAAAGCGAAACAAAAACCTGTCTTCTATTCGCAGCTGATAAAACACACAATTCAGAGTTGAGGGTTGTTTAATAAGGCTCATCACCTCCCTCTGCCCAACACACACACACACACTCACACACTCACACACACACACACTCACACATATTCATGCACACTCACACACCCTCACACACACACACACACACACACACACACAGAGTCTGTTTAGGTACTTAGAACGTCTTCCAAGAATATTTCCCAAACACTGTGTGTGTGAGTCTTAGGTTTTCATTTTGGGGTCTTTCCTCTGATTTTGTATTTCCTACAATATTGCCATAAGCAGTAGCACTCCACGGAGTTGGCTTCTCTCTGCTGTGGCACATCCTCTGCCATGGACTGAATGTTTGCCCCCAAACTCATAGGATTGAAGCTTAATCCTAATGTGATGGGGTCAGCAGGTGGGGCTTTGGGGAGGTGAGTAGGTCACGAGGGTGGAGTGCCCATGAATGGGATTAGTGCCCTTATGAAAGAGACCCCAGAGAGCCTCTTTGCCCCTTTGCCCACATGAGGACACAATGAGGAGACGGCCACCTCTGAACCAGAAGTGGGTTCTCTGCAGACACTGAATGTGCTGGTGCCTCGGTCTTGGTCTTCCCAGCCTCCAGAACTGTGGGAAGTCATTTTCGGTTTTTTCCAAGACGCCTCCCCCTCCCAAGTCTATGGTATTCTGTAATAGCAGCCTGAACAGACAGGGACAGTCTCCTTTCCTGGTGTGGAGGCACCTATCTCTCTCGGTTTCCTTCCTGCCTCCCTGGCTGCTCCACTTCTGTGTCCTTGGGTGACTCTCCTTCTTCTCTGGGTCCTATAAATGCAGACTTGTCTGTGGCTCAGGTGCCCAGGCCTGATGCTGCCTATAATCTCCCAAGACAATGTCATGCTTTCTGATGGCTTAAAATGTCTTGTCTGTACTGACAACTTTCAAAGTTATTCATGATTATGCTAATCAATTTAACAATTTTAAAATGATTTTCTAAGCACTGAGCCGGGGGATGTCCTCTTATAAGCCCAAAATCTTATAGACAGACATTAGTCAAATAATCCTAAATTACATGGAAAATTCCCAGAGTGAAAAGTGCTATAAATGGGAGCTAGTGTTCCCTGAAAACATGAAATTTGGTCATGTGATTCTAAAAATTAGGTCAGGGAAGGCTTTCCTGAGGTAATGATGAATAACGTGGAATCTACAGGATGAGCCTGAAGACAAGGGAGGGATGACCCCCCTGACCATGGGGGAGGACTCATGCTTGCAAGTACTGTGGACTGGAAGACTGAGCAAGACCAGTGGGCCCAGGATGGTGGTGCGACATCTGGCTGGACAGGAATGTAAGGGCCGACCTGCATGGTTGGGTTGTCTGTTGCCATGTTAGGGACGATTTTTCCCTAAAAGCAGTGGCAATAGAGGCCACGAGATATTTTGAGGGGAATGGCAGGAGAGGAGGGCTAATGATGAAATACGGTGTGCCTTTCAGAGAGCCCAGTGTGAAGGACACAGAATACATGAGCAATAATAGATCATCATGGACCAGATAGTTGAGCCTGGGAAGAAATGATAGCAGATAAAAATGAGGTGTAATTGTCAGTTCCTGCTCCCTCTGCCTGAAAGTCCCAACCAGGTCATCAGTGACCGTCTGCTCATCATTCAAGGCTCAGTTCACACATCTGCCCTCAGAAAGCGTCCTCCGGCTGCTTTATAGATTGTCGCTCCCTCTCCTTCAGACAGTGTTACAGGACCCTTGCTTTTGAATTTTTCACTCATCGTGTTGACCGTGATCTGAATTTCCAATGTGTTTATGGTTTCTGTCGCTCATCTTTCTCTCCTCCCTGGAATGTCACCTCCAGGAGGGCAGAGCTTGTTTTCCTTCGTGCCTGGCTGTATCCCGCTGCTCAGAGAACACCCAGGACGCGGTGGATTCAGGTGTGGGAGTCCTGCTCCAGGCCCACAGTGTTGGGTCTTGGATGACACCGTGTTCCAGTTTCAATCAACTTGCTGAGCAGAACAACCAGGAAAGAGAGGTGAGAAGCTGGTATGTTACCACCTTCCCACTGTGCTTCTATTTCTGGGATCGCCAGGGCGGCCCCCTGACATGATCTGTGGCAGGTGCTCTGTGTCTTGCAGGAGGTGAGTCCTCCGAAGCTGCTGGATGCTGGAACATCTCACTCTTGCTGATTAAATCGTGCAGCATGCAGAGAGCCCCGCTGTCTCTGGCAAGTGCTTTCTGAAAATAAAACAGGGAAGCAGAGCTCAAGCAGAGCCGGGGGGAAGAAAGAAGCTCTGCTGTCCTGTGACGCGGGAGAAAGAAAACCCCAGCAAGTCCCGGATAAACGACAAGAGAGAGAGTTGTTCTGATTTTCCCTCGGGGAATATTCAACAGATGAATTTGCCTGTTTTTTCTCTCCTAAACAGTCAACTGACCTCGAGGGAAGCAGTAAGGCCTTCCCTCTTCTGCCGGGATCTGCTCCTCTGGGAGCCTGTACTTTCCTCAAACACATCAAAGACTTTGTTTGACATTTTTCCTGAGGCATTTTCTTTGTTGTCATTAGAAATTACCCTTAAATATTAGAAGATAAAGCAGCATCTAATGAAATACTGAAGTTTTGCTAGTTTGAAAGCCAAGTCTGTAAAATTTTACTTATTCAATTGCATAAGAAATATGAAAATGAACTGATCCATACGGAGAACTAATCTGTGGTGAACAAGATCAGGGCAGTGGGCCTAGTGGGGCTGGTGCCGGGGATGGAAGGGGACACGAGGGAACTTTCTGGAAGGATGTAAAGTCCTGTATCTTGATAGGGATTTTGGTTATACGGGTGTACGCATTTGTCAAAACATCAAATGGTCCTCTTCAGATTTGTGCCTTTCATTCTCTGTAACTTTTACCACAAACAATACTGAACAGATAACCAATATTGAACTCAAGTCAATGATGGGCCGGCCACAGCACTTAGTGGGCAAGGGAAGTGATGTCCGAAACTTATTTTGAAATGCATCCAAAAATGTGCTGTACTGAAGGAGGGGCAGACGGAAGGATGGATGGACAGACAAGCCCCCAAGCCAGTGTAGCAAAGTGTTAACAGTTGAACCTGAGTGGTGGTTACAGAAGTTGCACCCTGTAGTTCTTTCAATCTTTCTGTGTTTGAACATTTTCAAATAAAATGATCGGAAAAAAATGAACTGGTTAGAGTTGTGTCAAATGACCATTTCCTGTCCATGTTAACTGTCTCTTTCCTTCTGAGAAATGTAGGATTATTATCACAAAAAGACCTGGACCTTGAATGCGTCTGCTGCCCCAAATCCAGTCGCAGGCCGACAAGGGCAGGGGCGGTATATTACTATAAAGGGACGTCATTGCAATCTAATCTACAGCAGCGGGTTTGAACGCCAGCGCTGTGGCGGGTACTGAGTTAATCCCGTCTTCATCCCAATCCTGAGCTTTCCCTCACTTAAATGCAGGTTCTGCAGCACCGTCTTTGGGTTCTGACCCAGTGCTTTATTTTAACGAGGGTATATTCCAAAGAATCATGCAAATGTCTGGCAATACATTCCAAGAAATGCTTTTGGCTGTTTCTCCAATTTTACAGATTCATTTATGCAGTACATCAGTATCACATTTGCAATTAAGCGTAATGAAATTTTTCAGCAGCAGAGCATATATTAACAAAGATGCTTGCATACATAGAATTACTATGTAGACAGTCAAATGCATGAATATAATTCATGTTTATAATTTCATGTTTGTGGCTCTGATTGGCCTAGAGTAGCCCTAATAATCCACCTTTCCCACCCGTCTTACCATGACGGCTGTTCTCCCAGTGAAAGGACTTACTGTCGGAACCCAGGCTCTCCCTGTCCCTGGTTTCAGCCACAACACGTGCAGGGTGCCTGCAGAGGAGCGGCAGCGAACCTGAGCCCGGATGGAGAGAATGTCTTTGCCAATGTCTGAGCTAAGGTGTCTGGAACGAGAAACCAGGAATGACCCCACAATGTGAGAAAGCCTAGAACCCCATCCCGCTGGCGTGGTGATGCCGTTGGTGTCAGCAGCCCTGTTTCCTGCAGGGAAGGAGTGGTTAACCCCACAGTGAGGCATGCCAGACTCCACACAGACCCCAGAAGGATGCTCCAATAGTCAGCACCCTCTGAATACAATCGGTGGAGGCAAGGACAGCTTCATGGGCTTCCAAAGGGGCCCCCACTCTCAGGAGGGTCCCCATGCTTGGTTTAATGCACTGCTGTCATTGGTTGAAATTATTAACAATTTTATCTTTGAACTTGTGCTTTTTAAATGAAGTGTGGACAACAGGGCAGCGTGAGCAGAGGAGACACGCTGGGTGGTAGCACGTCTGTGCACACACTAAGGCCCATGGCAGCTGCCCCCGCTGCCCAGCACACACCATGCATGCCTGGGGTGGTCCAGGGCGTCGTGGGCCCAGGGCACAGCAGGGCTGGGACGTGGGGTCCTGTGGCTGGCGCTAGTGTGGCAGTGGCAGCGGCAGCAGCAGACGCCGTGGGAGAGAGGAGGGCTGCTCACGGGGCCAGCGCCTGGACCCAGAACAGGCACTTCCCGAGCTCGGGCTGCAGATTTTTTCAGGAAATTATTACAGGTCAAACGTGCCCGCATGGACATTGTTCTAGGGCATTCCAGGGAGTCAGGAGATTCCTCCTAAGGGTTTAGAATCTGTAGTTCGGAAAGTGGTTGCAAATATCCACAGTCCGAGTAATAGAAACGGAAATTAAATGTAAAGATGTTGATATTGAATAGAAAACTACTTTCAGAAGAAGCTTCTGATGGACCAATTAGGAATGAGCACAATTTTAGAATTGTTTTTTCTTGTAACTGAAAATACAGTGACAGGGCGCACAAACGGGTATCTGAAATACGTACAAATCATGAAGCGACTTGGGCTTTCTTGTACAACTGCCAGGGGCTTCTGGAAAATATTAAAATGCATTGAATTTACATTTAAAATTAAATTCAGAATTGCATGAAACAGATTTGTGTGGAAGGTTAAACCTTTTTAGAAAATCCGTTTGGCGAGAATCACCAGCCCTAGCTGCACTGAAATATGTGTGTGAGATCATTTATCAGAAACTTACCCCAATGTTGCCAAGGCCTATACGACACCCTTAACAGCCCCAGTAACGTTTCCGTTAGCAAAAGATCCTTCTCAAATTTAAACAACGATAAGAAATTAGTGCATTTTCCAATAGCAACTCACTTTGTTTTCAATTATGTCAACTGTAAATAAGTTAACAGAACCATCGATTTTGATCAGATAATAAATGCATTTCAGAAAAATAAGCCAGAAAAATCTTATGATCAACCAAGATCTCACGTTAACAGAATATTGCTATTTATTGTGTTAAATTATGAGGCTGTTGCATATATATACATATGTATACACATATACATAGACCTTTTGGGAGAGGAGACTTGTAAGTTTTTGTTGCGACTTGTGTGTCACTGTTGTCCCCTGTGATGGTTAATTTCATGCGTCAACTTGACTGGGCCATGGGTGCCCAGACGTTTGGTTAAACGTGATTCATTCCTCTTCCAGGCCTGTCTTTGTCCATCCTGCACCCGTCTGTGGCAACAGGAATGGGCACAGGTGATGGGATCCAAGGCGACCCTCAGTACAGCCTCTGGGGAGGGTCCCGGCTCTGGACTGAGCCATTGGCTGAGGTGCCGCCTGTGACCATTAGTGACCATTAGTGAGGGTGGACAGGGCTGCTTGCTCTCTGCCTCACCCAGGACCCTGTCCTCCTGGGCCCTCTGCAGAGCTGACAAGCCTATTTTATGAGAGATCTTTGGACGTCGCAGTCAACAGGTCCCCAGCTAGCCATGAGCCTTGGCTCTTGCACATCCTTATACAAGAGTGGTTCTCAAAGTGGGTGCCCAGACCAGCAGTGTCACTTGGAACTTATTAGAAAACCAGATCCTTGGGCCCCACTTCAGACCTGCTGAGTCAGAAACTCTGACTTGGGGGACCCCGCAAGTGTGCTCTAGCAAGCCCTCCAAGGGGCTCTGATGTAC
This sequence comes from Equus przewalskii, assembly GCF_037783145.1. Classification (NCBI taxonomy): domain Eukaryota; kingdom Metazoa; phylum Chordata; class Mammalia; order Perissodactyla; family Equidae; genus Equus; species Equus przewalskii. The sequence goes on from NC_091852.1 coordinate 50,478,034, forward strand.
ACAAAGCTCGAGAACCACTGAGGTACACTCCCCCGTTTGCTGTCCACACTGGAGTCCCGTGTCAGCTCTGCAGCTGTCAAAACGACATCCCCAATAGCCAAGACGCCAGCTCCCTGGCTTCCCCAAGCTCTCCCCACGGGAACTCAGTGCTGGTGGGATCAGCCCTCATTTAGGGTCCAGACCCCTGAAAGGAGGCTCTGTGACCAACAAGAAGCCCTTAAATATACCTGGGGCAGGCTTTCCTGCCTGCTGTGTTTATTCGGCAAAACAATGGCACGGATCCATGGGCGAATCCTCCCGAAAGTCTCTGATAAACTCTGGGACAGACTAAGGGCACAGGGCGTTGGTGTGCTGTGCGCCTTTCCTTAGGATGGGATAATCCTCACACATCGCACTTTACAGGCTTCCTAACATCCACCCACGACTGCGGTGTGGTTTGGAGTTCTTTGACGTGATGGCCAACCTCAGAGGGAAAACTTCCGGGAGGCCCTTTACAGTATGGTGGGCGTATCACTCCTTCTGAGGATGCTCCCGCTCATGAAGGAGAACCCAACAGTCAGTTTATAGTTGTCTTTTAGTCTCTCCTTCTATTGCCAGAAGCTCAGAGAACTGGAAGCTTTTGGAGGATTTCTCCCTGCAGGGGCCTTTGGCTGCAGAATCATGCACAGCCCACCCTGAGGAGGCTTCCCTGCCCGGTACACTCACATGAATGCCTGTGTCAGCATAAAAGTGGCTAGATGGACACCCTGAGAGGAGAACAGCCAGAGGATGCTTGCTCTAGTCCGTGCTTTCTCCAGAAACAGCACCATAGTGGGGGCTCCGGCTTCTTCTTCAGACGTTGCAGGCTTACACAATGCACCCCGATAGGGTGGTGATATAATGACAAGGAGGACGCCTGCAAGCTTGCAAAGGGGTGAGGGCCACAGACTGTCCAGAGACAGACTGAAAATAGGCAGCAACTTGAGGTTCCACTGTCCAACGTGCCCTAATGAGGCTTTTTCTTAATCTTAGTGGCCTGTGTTCCTGCAGCCTCACCATCCTAGTCTTGAGAGAGCCTGGAGCTGCTCATGACCACTGGGGTGGGTATCAGAGCCTGCCCTGGGGACAAGCCTTGTTCAATGGGGGCTGTGCTTCCTACTCTGTAGCCCCCAGTTCCAGCACTCCTGAATTTCCAGCCAGGAGGAATTATACCATTGAGGAGGGTGTGAGTTAGCCAAGAGCACCCAGCCCACCACAGGGAGGGATGGGGATGTGGGGAACCTCCATGTCCAGTGCCTCTGGAGCACTTCCCTGGTTTTCAACTCCGTCTCTGTGGTCATGTCTGCACTGCCGACCATAGCCCAGACATCAGCCTACGACATGCTACACATCCATGGTGTTGGTATCAATAGCTTTCTCCCCTAAGCTCAAGTTAACCACAGAGGCAGGGAAATCCTGTTGGTCTGAAGGAGTGAGCCTGCAGCCTGATGCTGGTCAAGACAGATTGGTAGGAAATCCCCCCAGTCAAGACACGCTTGGGCCCCATACTCCAGGATCGTGGGTGGTGGCCTCCACTGCCCTGGCCCATAGCTGCCAGGTGGCCAAGAATGTGGCAAATGCCTCTTAGACTCCCTCTGCCCTCCCCAAGCTGTACTCTAAAAGGAGAACCGTCACACAGCAAGCAGGAGCTTCACCCCTGGTCTTTAGCCAAGTTCCTGCAGCTTTGGAGAATTCTGCCTTGCTCCCAGCCTCTGAGCTCCTCCTCCATCCTGTGCTCAGCTTCCCCTCCAACTTCTCCTCCCGTCCAAGCCCCAGGGGCAACCCACATAGGCAGCCCAAGCCTTTGGTACTTGGTGGTATGGAGCAAGGCTGACCCTCTGACCACAGTTTGCGAGTGGCCACCACTGAGTCCAGGGCCAGCCTGAGTCCTTCTATCAGCTCTGCCGGGGTACGGCTGGCCACATATTTCTCTTCCTGCGTTCTCTGTAGGTCACTGTGGGATTATAAACCATGCTTTGGGGGCTGTGCTCCCCTCACGCTTTCTCGTGGACCCTCACATGGAAATTGGCTTAGTACTCATTTTCATGCATAGTCCCAACGCCCTTTCCCAGCTGTGAAAACACCTTTTCTAGTCCCCCGTTACCCAGCACCTCCAGGAGGGACTCACAACTCTTCTGTCCTTTCCTCCCACCCCACAGTCTCTCCCAGAGGGAACATCCACGCATCATTATTGCTCCTCCGGGGATGTCATTATTGCTCTTCTTAACTCTGTAGACATCCTTATCAGCTCCATAGACCATCCCTCAGTCTGGGAGCAGATCGCTAACGCACCACCCTTCTGTAGTCCCGGGGGAAAGGTCACCATCTCCTGCAAGGGAACCCTAACCCCAGCCCAGAGCTCAGGGTCTTCAGGGAGGGGGACCACCGTGGACTGGCGTCAAAGCAGATTATTCCAGACACAGCCAGGCGTTGCACTTCCCCAGTTAGCCTGTGCTTAGCGTCTTTTGTTGGTGATGGTGCAGCAAGCATCTCTCTCTGCCTTGCATTCTCTTGCTGGGGAATCCGTTCTGTTATTCTTTGCTGTGTGCAAGGCTGGGGGGCTTTCCCGTCACACAAACAGTGGGCACGTTACTAACAACGGGAGGCAGAGGCTCAGTAGAAAGCCCGCAAAGATAATTATGCCCTCCAGGCCAGGGTCACAGAGCCCTGCTCAGATTCACGAGGGGCTTGGGAATTTCCTCAATAAAAACTGACGTCTTTCTGACCGGAGGAAGCAGGAGAGCCTGTGTGCTGTTGGCACGCAGATGATTTAGGGCAAGAAAGAGATCCAGATACCAGAACCAGCGCAGCTCAACTTCTGCCGGATCGATTGGAAGTTTTCCTCTAATTAATTGCCATGACTTGGAGCACAAGAGTCAGATAAAACATGTTGGTAGAAAAGCCGCGTTTTAGTGATAATTAAGTGAGAAGAATTTTAACACGTTACAAATCAGAGACTGAAAAGGCCAGAGCAGGGCCTGCTGAGTCCTGGTGAACACATGTCTGCAGACGAAATATCGGTGCAAATAATCCATAATCAATCTATAAATCAAAATTAGGGTGAGTTTATTATGAGCCAGACCTAAGGACCATATAGCCCAAGAAAGAAGTCTTCCAAAGAAGTGGGGTGTACAGAGCGGGCATGTACTGTCTTGGAACAAAGAGCATACATCACATATGACAGGAATATCTGTTTTACTCCAGTCACGAGAGGCTTTGCTGGCACTGCACGTCCATGGTCACAAGGTGAGCACAGCAGGTCAGTGGTCCCCAGGTCAATGGTCACAAGGTGAGCTCAGCAGGTCGGTAAGTAATCCTTACTTTCTGCGAAGAGATGCTTGCCCTTAAAGAAATGCTGATATGGGGAGAGGCAACATCCCCGGGCTTAAGAACATCATTCTCAGCTTTGGGACATTGTAAACATTTAAAGCAGATGTAAAATGCATGCTCAACAGGCCACATCTGGCCTTTCTGGAAAAGCCAGATCAGGCCAAATTAGTTTCAAACCAAATGGCTTCCTGATATATATTCTGATATACACTATTGCTGGTCATTTATTCATCTACCCAGTGGAGGGAAGGGCCACTCCTTGCAGAAAGGGAGAGCACAGGGGTACCTTCCTGGATCTCTAACAACGTAGAAATCATTGGCAAGAAGTGATTCTCTGTGTCTCTCCTTGGGCCATTCCATTTTGCTTGTCACTGTTTCCTGATGGATTACAGTCAATGATTTTCATGATACTTAAAGCAAATGAAGGTTTTCCCTCTGGATAAAATACTATCCAGAGTCTTTACATATAAAGACACAAAACAGGGCTGCTGCTGGAGGCAGAAAGGGGGCCAGGCTAGGGGCTGCGGGGTCTGGATCTGCCCCGGACCCATGGAGCAACCCCTGGGACAAAAGAGGTGGGGTGTGTGGGTGTGTGCATGGGTGTATGTGTGTGTGCGTGTGCATGTATGTGTGTTGGGTGCATGTGTGTGTTTGCAAGTGTGTATTGTGTGTGGAAATTCTAGAACAAAATTTCATTAGCTACTAAGCCTAAGAAAAATTTCTGCCTGGGGTGAGATCACGTCTTACACAGGAGCTCTGCTTTACGGTCAGCATAAGGGAAAATCGTGCATGGTCATATGTTGCTTAACGACGGGGATACGTTCTTAGAAATGTGTTGTTAGGCGATTTTATTGTTGTGTGAACCTCACAGAGTGCATAAACCTAGCTTCATAAACCATAAACCTACCTAAACCATAGCCTACAACACACCTAGGCTACATCGTACTATCGTATTGGACCACGGTTTGATGTGGTCTGTCGTTGACAGAGATGTTGTTATGCGGTGCAGGACTATATAACCAAAATTACACAGGAGAGATTCACTTCTTGGGAAAAGGGGAAACTGGAAATTCAGATACGTTCTCTCGACCGGGTCCTCAAAGCTGTTTTCTTCTTTTCTACGTTTGAACAGCTCAGTTTCTTCCTTTGAATATCAGTAATTACCGTGTGTGTTTTTAGGAGCCATGTTAAGAGAAAATCATACATTTTAAAATTGTAGAAGAAAAGAATTTTTTTCCTCTACTCCCCTAAGCTTCTTCAGCTGGGGCCCCGCAAATTAGACTGACAAAAGACAGATCAACAAGAGAAGAAGACACAGTTTACGAACGTGTGCATCGCACAGACGTGTGGGGGCAGGCATTGATGAGTAGACGAAAGGGTGGCTAGAATGGGCTGGTACAGCATCTTAACGAAGAACAGCAAATCTGTAGAGAAGTGCCAAGACACAGGCAAAGGAATTAGGCCTCCGGGCGCAGCAAATTTGGGAAGGTAAATATACTGGGGGAACTAGTGGAAGATAAGGGTTGTTTTCAGCAGATCTGTTACGTAGATGCCCCTCCTGCCGTCTCTGGGCTGCTAAGAGTCTCTGGTGAATAAAACTCTGAGCCTGGTTCAGGCAAATGGTGGGGAGGGGTGGGGGAAGCTTTTCTTTTGGTGGCTGCTGTTTCTCAGTTGTCTCTAGCTCAAAATAATCCTTATGCCAAAGTGGTATCTTTTGGAGTGGCATGTTCTGGTCTCCTACAAAATCTAAGATGCCCATTTAACCTGGAAGGGTGCTCCTGTCGTGCGAGACTCATGGGAACTGAGAGGTGTAAGGGGCGGACTCACATCTCAGTCTCAAGCTCTTCCCGGGTCAGGCATTCCGGGTAGGACGGGCAGAGCAGGCCTGCTAAGTCACTCTCTGCTCCCCCTGGGTTTAGCTATCGTGCAATTTTCGTTGAATTCACAAACACTAACTTCACATGTGCCTCTGCTTATTAATCGGTGGCATATCCTGGCAACTTTGGGGACTCTCAATTTAATTCACTATTTTTAAACATGACTGCACCCATAGAAGTTCCACTCCACAGCTCCTGGGCATGAAACAGGGATTCAGAGATTCCAAGGAGAGCTGATTTACAGCATCTTGCAGTCGGCTTTCAAATGTGCATAACTCATACTGAGAAGGAAGCGCACAAACTAGAAAAAAAAAATTCTGGTTCAACACTTCTGAGTAAAACATTTGCCCTGGAGCTCTTCAAAGGCAGTTGGAATCTGCGAGTCCATATTCCTCGTCTTCCTTATTTATTTATCACAGGCCTTCTGCGGGGCCCTTGGACGAGGGGCAGTTAAGAAGTTCATATTCCAACCAGCGTCCTGGGTGCTCAGCACAGAGGCTCAGAGGACCCTCAGCGGCTGATGACTCTGCAGCAGCTTTGGCCTGTCGTTACCCTGGCGTCTGATCCAGAGGAAGAGATGACAGCGTTGATCTCTTTGCATTTCCAAAGCAGAAGAGGTGATATCTTGCAGGATTTCATTGAAATTATGTCTGACAAGCTCTTCTTCAGGTTTTCATGAATCAAAGAAGAACAAAGCTGAGCTGTGCGTTTCCCGTCTAAGCAGCGATGTCGTGGGGCCTTGCAAGGCCATTGGTACAAGATGTGAACCTGCAGAGGGTCTGGGTGTGACCGGGCTTTGCAACTCCCTTGAAAAGCAGGCCGCTGAATTCCATGACTAGCTACAGATGAACTAACGCATGGTGCTTCGGACCCCGCTTTCACACTTTGTTAACCAAACTGAGTTAGCAGAACCAGGCAAGCGCTCTTGCTGCACTGATCTGGATACCACCTTGCATCCTTCCTCTGTATCTAGAACAGCGCCTGGCCTCACACCAGCCCCACCTGCACAGGCTCTAGAGAGGCATGGTGCACCCACTTTCCATCACTAGATTCCATCAACCTCGTGTTACTCAGAGCAGCTGAAACCCCTGTGACCCCCTGGGGGATTGGAGTGGAAGCTGCTGTATTCTCAATGGAGCAAGCATCCTGCGGGCCGATGCATGAGTTGGACCGAGGGGATGGGGATGTCTCCAACAACAAAAGCTGGTTTGTCAGACACATACGTCTCTGAATATACACTGAGAAATTGGAGGTATCCATTTGGCTTTAAATATCCTTTCTTATTTCCCCGAGTGTCAGCACCATATTTCCAGGAGGTGGCACGGCTTTACAATTTCTTGCCTTGAGAACTTCGGCCTAGAAGGGAGGCAGCCTTTAGCAACATATTATGGGCACGCATCTCAGTCACAGGGGAGATAATGCATGCAAGCCATTCTGAACATAAACCAGGGAGGGAGCCACCAGCTGAGAAGCAGAGAGGGGCCTGGGAACTCTCTAGCATCAACAGTGCTTGCAGTTTCTTCTGCATCTCTTGGGAGAGATGAGATCTCAGAGACGCTGACACCGTGGTGGGCTTAGGGAGTCAGGGCACTAGGAATGGGGTTGCCAGGCTCAGCAAAGATTACAATGGTCACAAATATCACACACACATGAGCTCTGGGATTTAACTGACTGCTGAGAGCTCTCACAATGCCGATGCCAGTAGCACGGAGATACTTGGGAAGTGAGCAGCCCTTTCCTCATTTGCAAGGACCCAGGGAACCTCCAGGATTCTCATGTGTCTCCTGGGAAAGGCCATGAGGACGGACCCCACGTGTTATGGATGTAGGATTTTCTCATGAGACTGCTGAGACTTGCTGTTAGAATGCAAGCTGACGTAAGCAGTAAAAAGAAGAGGCTTTGTCTTGCCCATCTGAGTTAGACACTGAGACTCGTGTCCACCTCACCATTTTTTTAAGATCCACTCTTTTTGGCAGTCAGATAATTCTCTTTAACCTCTCCATCTCCAAAAGCTTCCCCTTAGCATCAGCACACAAATGGTTTCTGGTGCATGTTATCAGGTATTTTCTAACTTTAGTTGATGCTCTTTCTAAACCAGACTGGTGTTGAATTGCTCTTCCATCGGAAACTAAGCCACAGAGTTAGGACCCAGGAAGGAACTGGTTTAAAATAACCCAAAGCCTGTCTGATGTTGCAGCAGCCCAGGGCGCTTCGGGAGCTGCGGGTGCACAGCCTAGACCCTTGATTTCGCAAAGGATAACGGGATTCTATAAAAGGGCCCTAGCTGAATCTCTCATTCTTTTGATAAACACCTACATGAAGGAAAAATGTTAAATTATGAGTGACTGTTGGGTGTAGAGCTTCTAATTTCCTAACAGGGCAGAGAGAGGAGAAATGAGGACAAGGAAGGATACGGAAGATACGTTCCCTGGAAGTGAGGCCAGGAAGCAGAGTACTTAGAAAAGGACAGGAGACGGCAATGGACAACATCCTTATGTCCTCATTTTGCAACAACCAACACAGTCACCAGATTCTCTTAAAGAGGACCAGTCAGCTCATGCGAACAGTCACTGGTGTTTCCCTCCACAATAACTCTTCACCACCTATGATTTCGAGTCCTATAAACCTCATCATCATAACCATTTTAGTCATCACCACCAACGATGCGTTAGCTTCTGGACGATAAGCATTGACGGGGCAGGCATTGTCTTGTAACTATTTGGTTAGAATCAAAAATGTCTTCTTAAAGAGGGAGGGTATTCCACCTTCATTATTAATAAATACAACCATCTTCTCCTTTATTTCACTGTAGCCAGGGACTTAGAAATAAGACATCTTATCAGTTCTATATAAAGTGTTCCTCAACATTGTTGAATTGGATGGTAAGATCGCCCTCTGAAATTTAAATCTGAAATCAACACATGTTGAATGAGAGCCGTGGAATTTCTTTTAACTGTTGTTATTATTTTTAACATTTTATTATTGTTGTATTTAAGAACTATTTCAAACATAAAAGAAAATGCATAAAATAGTAGATCTCTAGTAATTATTACTAAATATTAACTATTATTAAATAGTAGTCTCAGATAATTTCTTTCATTCATCCGTTCTTTTCTTTCTTTTACCGCATTTCTAACGTCCAAACTGATAACTCCAGGGCAAACATTTATATTTAGCACGTGTGATATCATAAGATTGACTTCTTATCATTTTTTAACAAATATAATTTTACAAAATATTAATTTAATACAGAAAGGCCCACTTGCCCATCCCCCGTGTATGGAAGCCCTGCAGAAACTGGTAACAGGGAGTGAAAGCAGAGGTCACGGTGCCGGGACAGACGAGACCGTGCCAGCTGTGAACGTCAAGTTTGCAGACAGTTCCCACCTGTCGGAAGCTTGCCATCGGAGAGCGGAATCAAGAACATTCAAGACAATGTGGGGAGAGGCAAGGAGTCCACGAGGATGGAACGGGAATTCAGACGGGAGGAGACTATTTCTATCTGGAGGAGCCAAGGACGGCTCCGTGATGGTGCTCTTGATATCTGGGTAGGGATAAGCTTGCAGAGGGGCTGGCAGGGCCATGCTGGGGAGAGGAACCGAATGGACACTTGGAGGCTGCTGAGGCACCATCTCTCCTGGTATTCCCACCTTCTCCAGAATCTGAGCTTGCCTTGTGTTCTGCTTTAACCACTAGAATGTGGCAAAAATGACACGGTGCCAGTTCCAGCTCTAAGCCTTAAGCCACCGCTTTAGGGCGCTGCCTGAAGCCAGGCAGCACGAAGAGATGCAATCATGTTGCTGTAAGGAAGCCCAGGCACGCCACGTGGAGAGGCGCACGTGAGAGAGTCAGACACCCAGCCAAGAGTGAGCGCCGAGGCAGCAGGTGTGGGGTCCTGGTCAGGCGGCGCCCACCAGTCTGCAGCCTTGCCAGCTTCCTCAGCTGATGCCCCACGAAGCAGAGAACTACTCGCTTTGTGCCCTGTTTGGGTTCCTAATCTGCAGAATTGAGATCAAATACAGTGGTTGCTGTTTAGGGGTGGTCTGTCAGGTAGCAAGGGAGACCTGGAACAACATCAGGTCAGGTAAGGAGCAGCGGATGCTTGAGCTTGGCTGGAAAGACCTCCTGGCAGGAGGGGGAGCCTGAAACGCAGAGGGTGCTAAAAATGTGGACATTAGCCTGAATACAGGGTATGCAAGGTGCAGGCTGCTTCTTGATGCTTCTACAGATACTTTAGGTGAAAAGTGGTGCTTTCTTATACAAATAGAAGCTGACCACCAGGAATTCCAAGCAGCGGATGCCAGTGAAACCGTGCCAATGGCCTTGGGGTGATGTCTCGCTTGCAGAGTTCCTGGGAGCCCCTCCCAGCACCGCAGGACCAGTCCAGCTCCCATGCGCACGGCTGTAAGTCTGGGAGAAAACAGCCTCAGACTTGCCAGAGCTGAGTCACAGGCACCAATTTCTGCTGTTTTATGGTGATGTGGGTGGCGAGAGGCTGTGTACCGATAGATGTCATCTCAGAAGGGCCTCCAGGTGACAAGCAATTACCAGACACATGCTAAGGAGCAAATGGGAGTCTCAGGGAAGAAAGGTGTTCCTTGGGCTTTCTTTCACTAAGAGGCACACGATTTGGAAATTGGCAGGGAGAGAGATGGGAGATTTCTTTTGGGAGTTCCACACTGAGCACAGGGGCCTCAAACGAGGACTTCAGAACTAGAGATTCTTGCCGTGGGAGCGTGGATTCATCACAGGGGCTGTCACCATATCCCACCATTAGGACGAGACAAATGGCTTTCTGAGCCCGTGCAGCTCTGTGTGTGTGCATCTAAATCACATGTATGCAAGTCCAGGGGTAATGTTGTCTGTAATCTATACCACCCCGCCCCGCCCCGCCCAGCGGCTTGTCTTGCTAATCCAAATGTCCAGACAACTTGCTCAGAGGGGAGAACATCTGTTCAGGGCAGCCCCCCCATATCAACCCGCTCAGCTCCTCTCTCCAGAGAAAAACTTAAACCCTTCAAGTGGAGCCTTTTTATTAACTGGGTTTTCAGTCTCAAGACAGAAAGGACTAGATTTCGTACAGTTCCTGGTGACCCAGCTACTGACACACAGAAGGGGCCTTGTACCAGCCGGCCTTCGGGACCTGTCAGAGAAATAAGCCCACAGCCAGGACCCAGCCCAGGAGCTGAATTTTATCCAGACTGTGGCAACAAACATCAGTGACTATTCACTCGAAGCCAGATGTTTCTTTTTAATTTAAAAATGCAACTGGTAAAAACACATGGTATTCTTCAATGCACTATAGGTACACTCATATTTTGGAAACTTTTAAAACTATGGACAAAGAGAACCCAAGCCAACCTCAGCATATTTATTACATCTCAGGCGAAAGTGAGAAGAATGGAGTAAGTTCACCAAATTTTAATTTTGAGAGGATTTCTCAAACATCGCAAATCCTGTTACTGACAAGTCTGATCTTTGCCTAATGCTGGTATGAGCCCACCTGACTGCATTCCTGTGATGTTACATTATGTCTGGGGAGGAGGAGATAGACGTCGAGTGAGTGGAGAAGCTGAGGAGACAGCGCAGCCTCAAAGAAGTGATGCTGAGACAGCAGAGAACAGAGGACCAGGACCCCGGCCCTGCCTGTCGGGGAGAAGATGCTGTGGGGGTCGGGAAAATGTTGGTGGCTGTGTTCCAGCAGGAGGCTCCACCTCATGCTCCCTGAATCCTGGGGTGGCTGAGAATGCCTCTGGCATGTTTGGGTATCCTTTTCTAGTGGAGCGTTTCTCAACTTTTTCCCCATTGTCAGCACTGCCCTCCCCAATCCTGACCCAGATCCGAAAGCATGGGCCAAAGCCGGTTTAGCTATTTTTTGCTTAATCACCACCCTCAAGAAATTTTAATACCACTGATACACCATATATCTGCTTATGTATCACATATGTCTGTGCTTTATACAGAAAAAGAGCAGGATAGATCTTACTCATTTTATTCACTGCAGGGTTAAGAATAGCTAAATAAAATTTTTAAGTTAAAATTTCAAATAAAAATTAGAAGCTATAACATTTAACTTTATTAGCTGGACAGCTTTTAATGTAATTTATTGATTTGTATAAACTATAACGTATCACATTAGTAATATAAACCTGTAATAATAGCAAAGTAATACAAAATTTAAAAATCATTCATATCATTTTGTTCTTATTTTTTCAGGAAAAGTGAAATAATTGAAAAATATTAATTTCTTTAAAAAATTAGTGAAATGAACTTTTAACTTTTGTTTGATATGGGACAATAACGTCTAACCATCATTCAGATATTACCAGTTTTTTCTTTCAGCGCTTGACATAATTAATAGTGAGCTGAATAATACTTTTAGAATTAAATGATAAAATATGAACTCTTTTACCTCATTTTCGAAGGTGAGGTCACATGTAAGATCACTGAGCTCAAACAAACACCGTCCACAGGCAGCCAGTGGGCACGCCGCCTCCGCCACGGGACCTGGGCTGAACAGCTGATGGAGAGCAAGCCCTCCGCCCACAGCCGTCTGTTCACAGCCTTGTCAGCGACTTTCATACATTCTGGCCAACGCCATTCACTCAGTGTCAACGCTGCTCGTGTGACAGCCAAGAAAACCCAATGAGAGAAATTCAATACTCAGGAATAAAATTTTGCTGGGTAAAGTTGAGCTTTGAAGGGCCATAAACAGTTGTAATAGCTAAGAATTTTTTCTCTCAAAGAACCAAGTCCCCCCCCCAACCTGGGACTGACATTGGCCTTATTGAAAACACACACTGTAGTCATATCTGCTTTATAAAACTTCAGTATTTGAGTTACTGTTTATATTTTTCAAATAATTATATGATCACCGTTCTTGGGTCAAAAGAAAGATTATTTGAATGTTTTATATTTTTCCTATGTCATAAAACAAAAAGAAATAAACAACATACCTATTTGATATGTTTACTTTAAAAAAAAACCCCTGTGATCTTGGATGGAATCACCATCTGAATTACAATCTTTTGATTTAAAAAATAAATCTTCACCTTTATTTGGAGTTGCCCCCTGTTCCGTAAGAAGCCTGGACCACAACATTGAACGGTTCCACCCTGAACAGCTAAACCCCAACGTCTCCTAGAATCCAGACCCTCAGTCCTCCCCGCTTAAGCTCCTTATTCTCTCTACCCTTCTGCCCTGCAGCCCCCGGGCAATCACAGTGCCTCTCCAGCTTGAACTCCTTGGTTAAATTCTTGACCTCACCTTGCCCCAGAATCCTCGACAATCTCAGGACCTTGTTTTCCACTGTGCTCAACTCTGCAAACCCTAATTTGACACCAGTGCTGTCAGCTGTTGCCTCCTAGCAGCTGACAAAATTTCGCGACTCTTCTGATGGGTGCTAACATAAATTTGGAGTTTCCACACATGGTAGGGGCCTCAAAGTTCTATTCAATCCCTTGTGAATGATTCTAAAACTTCTTCACTCTAAAAATATCCTATTATAAATGCACACATGCATGACCTTATTTGATCTTGACTACAACCTGTGAGACAGATACAATTTTGTTTGTATTTTACAAATATGGAGACTGGAACGCAGAAAGGTTAAGTGATTTACTCAAGGCCACACAGCAAGTAAATGCCCAAGCAAGACTGGAATCCAGGAGGTCTATGCATTTTACCTACGCCATCTATCTAGGTGATGTTTGCCAGACTTCTAAGTAAGTGATCAACCTATGCAATGATTTATTTCTTAGAGGATTTAGTTATGCACTGCCTGGAAGGCAATGGAAAAACGACAAGGAGAATTAGGGCTTTTGAGTTCTGGTGGTTTTGACCCCTATCTTTTTTCCTTTTTCTTAAAAACCTGCCGTTAGCTTTTAAAATCTTATATTTTCGTAGAACCTAGATTCTGTATAGGAGTTTTGGAAAATGAAAACAATGAAAGTCTTTGAAAAGGAGTTCAGCCCAGGTGTTCCATCTGGGTCAGGCGAAAAATTGGACTCTGACATCCTCATTCCCCACGAGGACAGGAAACCGTAGTCGGGGATCTGGCCAGGAATGAGCTCTTGTTAGAACAGAGGGAGGTGTTTTTTGGTCTGCTTCCTTGGGACCCTGGTTTCTGATTAACAGAAACTTGGGTCCCCACTAGCACCGTAAAGTGTTGTTGAAGTTTTGTTTTTCGGATAATGAATTGCAGGCTTGGAGGCTTCCAGGAGAGCTGCTCTTACCTCGATAAATTGTCCGACACGTTGCTAAATATGAAGGAGTGCCTGGCTAAACTGGCACTCGATTTTCACCATTATTCAGAACCAGCCTGCTGAGCGGGGAGAAGTAGTTAGTGGTGAAGCCCAGGCTCCCTGCTGGTCAGCGGACGCCACACTGAAGTCCGGTCCTCGTGCTGAGCATGGATCCAGGGCAGATCACACGATCACACGAGAACACCGTCACCCGACAGAGAGTCGGATAGCTTCCCACCGGCCTTCAAACGTTACTTAAAAAAAATACGCCAGAGTGAGTACTTCTGTTATGCAAGGTTTGGAGAGTTTGACGGAAATAATCAGTGATTCAAAGAAACTCTCACACAAGTGGACGAGTAGATTTCCCCTGACTTTACAACTTCCCTTCCACCCTCCAGATACGTCCGTAAGTCCACTGCATGCACATCTTATTCATACAGATGAACTATATACATATAAAGGCAAGTGTACACACGTCGTAAACATGTGCACATTGTCTACAGTCAGATTGAAAGGCAGGAAAAAGAGAACATATTATAATAAAGCAGGTCAAGGATAAAAGCTGAATATAATTTTTCTGTGACTATGAAAACAACATAGCCTTGTGGAGTCCCTGTTTCCTCTTCTTTATCGTCATTGCTATCACTCCTCCCTGTGTGTTTTTTCTCCAGCTTTTCCTGGAGTGCCAAGATTCTCAGGACTAGCATCCCCTCCCCCTAAGGAAAGGAATGAGGCTACTGGTAGCGCCTCTCTGTGGAATGGCCACATGTGACTTCTGTGCACTTAAATGTGTCTAGTGCCACATGCGGGAATGGTGAGTATGTATATTTCATGTAAATATGCTCATTGTATTTCATGTAAATATGTGTATTACATATAAATGGGTTCATCTGTATACATACATTGGATATATTGGGATAAATGAAATACATTGTTAAAGTTAATTTCACTTGATTCATTTTACTTTTTTAAAAAAATGGGGTCAATAGAAAATTTTAAATTACACATGTGGATCCCATTATATTTCTTTGGACTGCACTGCTTTAAGGTGTGGCTAACTTTCCCTTTGGGACTGACTGAGGAAGCCCACTTGGTTGCTGGGCGCGATCGCTGCACTGGCTTCCTGTGGAGCAGCCTTCCTTGCACCAACACGTGTTCTCATCTAAGTGTTCTGTCTGTTTCTCTCTTTCCCAGGACAGCTTGGCTTCTTCACAGTTCTCTGGTTGGTTGTTCCCTCTTACACAGATGGAAACAAGGACAAACTCATTCCTTCTTTTAAAGTTCTCTCTTACATTTGCTATTATTAATTCATTTCTTAAATTCCTGACGTTCTTTTCTCAAAAGTAGCCTTTCCTGTTGTGTTATCTCTTCAAACGTTGCTAATTAGTTTTCTTCCAGTCAAAGATATTAAGAATATAAGTCAGTGTGGAAGCAAAAAGAGGAAAGATTTGGACTGATAGTTAATTCATTTACTTATTCAGCGAAGTTTTCTTGGGTCCCTGCTGTGGTCCGGGTACTGTTTTGGGCGTGGTGGACACAGCAAGTAATGAAGGAGACAGGAGTCCCTGTCTTTACATTCTGAAGAGGGGAAGCAGGCAATCAATGAGACAAATAAATAAACAGCGTCGTAAGTGGATGTGGAGGAAAAAGCAGAGGAGAGGGGTGAGGAGCACCCAGGGAGAGGCGGCAATTGCAAACAAGCGGTCAGAGAAGGGCCTCTTGAGGAGGCTCGTACACCGACCTTAATGGTGGGAGTGGGCCGTGCAGACAGATAGGCAAAGAGCTTGCAGGCAGAGGGAATAGTCAATGCAAACTCTTGAGGCAAGAGACTGCCCGTTCTGTGCAAGGATCGGCAGAGAAACCAGTGTTGCTGCAGTACAGTGACAAGGGGAAGAGAGAACAGAACAGCGAATGGGGCCAAGTGATGCTGAGCCTGGGACAAGTCATCTGTGGTGTTTGATTTACTTGGGGTGAGTTGGGAAGACCATGGAGGGGTTCAAGCAGAGAAGTGACTGCTGAGTCTGAGACTATGAAGGGTCTGAGCTTTTACTGTACTTGCAAGCTAACAAGTGATCCGGCCACAGAGCCATATGCATACACGGACCAAAGATACAGGCGGGTAATACAGCAAAATCAGCAGCTGCAGAAGCATCTTGCGCTGGCTCCATGCCCACAGCGCAGCAAGTCAGTGTGATGAGGGCGCTCTGTTACCTGCCTGGGTGGTAGATAGCGGGTGCTTCACAAAATCAGGTGGCTGTGAGCTTTTATAGGGCCACTGTCTGTGCTGGCTTGCCTCTTCTCCCGTCCAGAGGGAGAGACAACTGATTACCCTGGAGTGTAAGCAGCGATCTCTGGGAGGGGAAGGAGAGGGTTTTTCTTTATTACCATGTGGTAGTAGGTTTCTAAATCTGGAAGGATACAGCTTCTTTGGGCCCAAGGCTGCTTGCTATCCAAACATGTGCTCTGACCCAGGAAACCCACGGAGAATTGTCTCCCAACTGTGACATGGCATGACTTAAGCTTTTGCATTCTGATTGTTTGGGTTTTTTTCCAGCTTTACTGAAGTATGAACTACAAACATAAACTGTGTATAGTCATGGAGTACGTGATGTTTTAATATACAGATCCATTGAGAAAGGATCACCACAATCAAGCTAATTAACAAATCCATCACCTCAAATAGTTGCCTTTTGGTTTTTTGTTTTTGGTGAGAACACTTAAGATTTACTATCTTCGCAAGCTTCAGCATACAGCACATTATTATGAACTCTTATCACCGTGCTGCACGTTAGCTCCCCACCTTATTCATCTGACAACTGAAAGTCTGTGCGCTTTGAACAACATCTCTTCACTTTCCCCACCCCTCAGCCCCTGGTGACCACCAACTTGTTCTCTGTTTCTATCAGCTCAGTTTCTTTAGATTCCACGTATAAGTGAGATCGAATACAGTATTTGTCTTTCTCTGTCTGGTTTATTTCACTTGCCATAATGTTCTCCATCTTGTCACAAATGGTAGGATCTCCTTCTTTTTTTAAGGCTGAATAACATTCTACTGTATACCTATATATCACCTATTCTTAAACTATTTATCCATCAATGGATACAAACACTTAGGTTGTTTCCATTTCTTGGCTATTGTGAATAATGCTACAATAAACTAAAATATTAGCAAAAAATAAAATGAGAGTGTAGATATCTCATTGAGGTAGCGATTTTATTTCCTTCAGATATATACCCAGAAGTGGGATTGCTGGATCCTATTGTAGTTTTATTTTTAATTTTTTGAGGAGCCTTCATACTATTTTCCATGATGTCTGTACCAATTTACATTGCCACCAGCAGCGTGTAAGGGTTCCAATTTCTCTACATCTCTACCAGCATTTGTTATCTTTTGACTTTTTGGTGGTAACCATCCTAACAGGTGTGAGAGGATATCTCACGGTGGTTTCAATCTAAGTTTCAACAGCAACCTAGCTGCTGGGTTGAGAACAGGCGGAGAGTGGGAGGGTCAGCTGGGAACCATGACCACGTTCCAGAGCAGAGACGATGGTTTCTCCCAGCTTTTCTATCTACTGTTTATGTGAAGCTGGCCTTGCGACTTAAGATCTTTGAGCCTCAGTTTCCTTATCTGTAGATATGAATAGCTAGATCCTAGGGCTGTTGTGAGCAAGGCATAAAGAATATGAAGTGACTCACACGCTGTAATCTTGCATCTACACATGCTATCTCTGCTCTTCCTCACTTAAAGTAGCAACAACTAGCACAACCAAGGCTTCACTTTGGAAAACTATCCACGGGAAAATACTTGAGTTGAAAATTAACAGTTATTCTGGTAATTCAAGCATTGCATTAAACAAACAATTCTAGAGTTAAGCATAATTGCTTGATAATTCTTAACTACAATTGATACTCAAAACACTGAAATTCTTAAATCCTTTTAAAGAGTAATTTAAGCATTCTTTTTTGCAAAAGCAATTTTATTTGCATCTTTCTTTACCACAGTAACAGTAGAGAAAGATGAACAAAAATATAAATTCCTCAAAAACATTTCTTTTGAGGGAATTATTGTGTTTCTAAGATTTAAAATATATGATGTTTTGCAGGTTTATTTAAGATGGTAGAGTGGAAATGAGTCATCTGCCCTATCTTTGGAAAGCAACAAATCTCAGCCAAAAAGCATAAAAACAGAGATAAAAACTACATATTTCAAAGAAGTTTCAGTTATGCAAGATGGCTAGGTGCCGCAGATCTGCCGTGCGCCGCAGCGCTGTAGTTACCGACGCTCCGTTGGACACTGTAAAGTTTAAGAGACTAGATCTCAGGTTAAATGTCCTCACCGCAAAAAATAAAGAAGGGGGGCAGGAGGAAACTTTGGGGGGCGCTGGGTGGGTTTCCTACCTTGATTGTGTGATGGCTTCACGGGTGTGCACACGTGTTTGAGCCCATCAAGCTGTATACACTGAATACGTGCAGTTTTTTGTGTATCGTTTATACCTCAATAGGGGTATTAAAATTTTAAACTAAATACTTCAGTTAAAAACAAACAAAAACCCAAAAGAGGAAGAAACAGGCACAACACAGCCCCAAGTGTAAGTGATGAGGAATACCTGTCAAATACATGAAATTTGGACCAAATTTCAAATCAAATGGGGCCAATCAACAAAACGCTCTGGAGCCTCGTCAATGGGACATGCGGGCCGCTCCTCCGCTGGGCCCCACTTATCTGGTTAGCATACGAGTTCCAGGCCTCGGCACCCTCCCAGTTGACCGATTGGAGCCCATGGCAGGAAACACGGTCCCAGGCCAGAGGCGCCCATCGGGCCTTTAGACCCATGAGCTCCCAGAATCAGCTAAAAAGTACACAGCCCTTGAGAGACTGTGCTCGGCCTGTTTCGGGCTTCAGTAGGTACTCAGCACAGGACCCATGGCTGTAAAATAATCTTAAACCTAAAAAACTCAATCATGTTGTGAGTCTGAACAAAAGTCTCAAATCGCTGGGTGGAGGCAGCTCAGGAATCTTACGTTGTAAAATAAAAATGGTACTTACAGCAGCAGGCAGAAGCCAGCCTGGCCGGGGGTCTGTGACTCCAAGGCAAGCTCCCCGGACCGCCCCTCCGCCCCAGCGCCTCGCCCAGGGGCGGCGGTCTCCACCGGCCCCGGGAGTCGAGACAGAGGCCTCCCCCCAGCCCTGGCCGGCTCGCTGTGGGCTCTGCCTCGTTTCCTTCCGCGGGGCCGGGATGGGAGGCACCTGCCCGCCCACCCGAGTGGGACCATCCCTCACCGAGCGTGGGGAGGGGCACTCAGCACCGCGGGCAGAGCTTCATGCGGTGTGGACGGCTGTGCAGGCCGCCCCCCAGACCCCTGCTGTGTTCCTGGGCCGTGCTCCCAGTCCGCCAGAACCACAAGTGCTTGTGGTGCTTGCTCTTCAAGTTTCCTGAGCTCATGGCGTCTGATCGCAGCCCGATCCTGGGGTGTGAACTCTCCGGGCTCCATATCACCCACAAGCTGCTGGGTAACTGAGCGTTTCCACGAACAGATAAAACGCACTCTTAAGTGGCTGATAAAAGGAGACAAAATAGTCCCAATTTGGACGTCGTAGGTGACCAGACTGGGGGCTCAGTATAAGTCCCCCAGAAGGGACTTCTCGTTGGCGCCATGTGTTTGCCCTTCCTGCAGCTATACGCCCTTCCTTTACAGTGACCGACGCTTGGCTCTTCCTGGGGGCCCCGCGTCCTCTTCCGCTCCTTTCTAAAGACTTAAGTAAATAGGAGATTAAATGGCTGTGAAACAATAAAGAGCGAGAGGTTATTGAAACCCATTTTAAAATATCTTAAAAATTCAGAACGCTGTGCTTACCAATCTTTAAACCTGATGTGTTTTTCTAGTTGACTTATATAAAAACGTTTTCTGTAAAAATACTTTTGTTACTCTTACATACAACCCTTCCAGACAAAATGTCTAAATAAAAATAGAAAATTAATTTAGAAACTTAATAAAGATTTGATTGCTAAACAAAGCACACTGATGACAACACAAACACGAAACCGGCCCCTAGCAAGATGTGAGGAGAGACATTAATGATCTTTGTGTTTTCAAAACTGCTCCTGAAGGCTTTCCTCTCCTAAAAACAAAATGAAATAAACTCCTGCTGCCGAGTCCTTTAGAGTCGGGCTGAGGGCATAGCCTGGGGTCACGCGGGACACACCGGCTGGGACCGCAGAGGATGGCCCACACAGAACGCCTCCAAATGTCATCCATGCTTGTGGACAAACAAAACAGGTTAAAGTGGTTGGCCTCAGGCCGTGCCTCTAAAACCAGAGGATGAATTATTCTGGCTGGACCAAAATCCTGGGAGAAGAGACTCCGCTATTAACCCCACTACCCCATTAATCCGTGTCCCACCTGGAGCCTCCCGACATTATCAACTCTATTTCCAAAGACAGGACCCACGTGTGCCCCTGGGGATCCTCTCCTCCTGTGTGTGTGTTTGTGTGTGTGTGCGCCTGTTGTGTGTGTGTGCCTGACCGTGACGACATCGCCTCCGCCCTGGGTGACATTCACAGTGGCTCCAGGCTCCTGGCCAGCGCTGGCGAGGCCTGAATTAATGCCTTGGGCCAAGTGAAAAGGCTCAGACAACAATTTTAAGGAACCCCTCACTCTGTCAAGCAGACCTGGGTGGTCTAAGGGACACTTCTTTCTGGCTTCGTAGCTGTTGACTTCTGGTGAGACTGGGCCCTCTGGGCAGGCCTGCTCTTCCTCCTTAGAGTGATTCTGATGGAGCTTGGTCCCTGTGGTCTCAAACTCATTTCCCGGTTCTGACACAGCCACTCAGCGTCTAACCTATTCCAGTCTGTGATACGTGTTTCACTCGGGTCCTAAGGAAATCAAAGGGTAGAGTTAGAGCCTGGCTCTAGGCCCACATCCTGCGTGTGGTTTCTCAGGCCTGGTCACAGACGTTGCAGAAGTTGGAGTGGGCAGGCCTCACCAGGAAGCTGTCCCCACACCCACTGGACCTCGGGCGCAGCCAGTGTGCTGTGGCTCTGCAGGGAGATGCGGTCAAGGACTCGGGCCCCTTCCATCAGCCGTGCACTTACACACATCTGCATCCCAGCCCGGGGCTTCAGTGGGAGCCCTTCCACGGTGGCCGTCCTCAGGGATCTCTGCAAAGACCTCCTTATAGGGGCACAGGGGACACTTGAAGAACTTTTTGTCGCCTCAGCCTCAGAGCTCAGTCCTTTTCCTCTCTTAGCACTGCCCTCTCTCCTTCCCCTGGTCCCAGCGTCCATTAAGTGGCTGGAGCCTTTTGTTAGGGTGACGTGGCGACCTCCACATAGGTGCTGACCTTGACCGGTGAGCCATTCCCTGGGAACAAATAGAATGGAGAGAGAACGGAGCCTTTCTCCAGATTAGCCTCTGGTTTATACTGTCACAATATGCAATTAAAGGCTCGGCCGCTGCTTTCATTTGGGGCTTATTGCTTTAATCGGCTCCTCCACACCTGGCAGCCTGGTTGCAGCTGTGCTCCTGGGTCGGCTCTCAGCACTGTTATTCAGCTTCGTCCTAGAAGTCCCAGAAGGGCAACAAGGCGAGGAAAATAATGAAAGGTACGCAGGTTGGAAAGGAAGAAATGAAACCGTCTCTGTCTACAGATGACACGATTGTCCTTGTGAGATAATTCTAATATTTGATTTGTCTCATTTGATTGTCTTTTTCATTTCGGTTGAGATTTTTCTGGATCTTGGTATCACAGGTCATTTTTTTATTGCATCTTTGAAATTTTGTCTATGATGCTAGAAGACTCTGGGTCCTCTCCAGATATTTTATTTTAACAAGTCGTCAACGTTTTTAGAGGTTAGCCTGGCATTCCGGGCCTACTTTGTGGACTGTGGTTCTAAAGTCAGTTTAGTTTTCAGAGCCTCTCTGGTCCTATTTTGGTCTGCTTGGTTTACTTGATGCCACAGGGGCATCCTCTTGTCTCTGCTGGTCATGCCTGGTGGGGGCATATGGGGTTTTCCCCAGTCAGGCCACCCAGTATCTTTGGTGTGGGAGGGGAGCCTCAGGCCTATGGAGATGAAGTGATTCCCTAACTGGGAGCTTGCTGTGGTGGGTTCCTTGGTACCCATGTTCCTGGAGAGTGCGTACGAACTCTTGGGCTGCTGGTTCTGGCCGGATCCCCCGGTGGTGACCTTTGGCTACTCCAAGTTCTCTAGAGGGTGGAGTGGAGTGTCAGGCCTCCGGAGACAGATCAGCTTCCTAGGCCAGGCACCTGTTGAGGTGGGTTCTATTGCTCATGCCCCCACTGCTCTTCTCCCTCTCAGTGGTGGAGGGAGTCTCAGGCCTGGCAGCTGAGGAGAGCACTGTCCCTGGCTGCTGAGTGTTTGCGGGGCTCCCCGATCCTTCCCCTTGCCAGGGATGCTGGGCCCATCTACTGTATATGCAGGAGTCCCATACCATCTTGGGGAGGAAGAGGCCTGTGGGAGCTGCCTTCTTTTGGTAAGAAACACCAGGATTGGGCAACCTTCTTGTGTTGCCCACAAGAAGATGGATGACACCCACTGCTGTGTTGTCCCTTTAGTCCTGGCACCCCAGGGCAGCCGACTTTCCTCTCTCCCCCGCTCAGGATTCACAGGTAGTTGACTGTTTCATTATTTCCAGCGTACGTAGTTGTGATGAGTGGAGAGGAGGCAGGAAAAGGCAGACTCTTATCTGGAGCGGAAGTGCCTCCAACTAATTATTGACACAGGTGCGAAAGTGACTCACTGGAGGAGGGTGACCTTTCAGCCGCGGGACACTCACGGGCAAACGAGCGAACCTTGACCTAAAACTTTCACCCTATACAAACGTTAACTCCAGACAGATCACAAACTCAAATGTGAAATACGACACTATAAAAGTTTTGTAAAAAAGACATGAGAAAACTTTCAGGAATATAAGGCTGGTCAGAGAGTTCTTAAACTTGACCCCCTAAGCATGATTCGCAAAAAGAAAAACGACAAATTGGTCTCATCCAAATTAAAAACTTTCGATTGGTGATAACTCAGATTGCTGGGAGGAAAAGACAAGTCACAGACTGAGAGGAAATACTTGCAAAAGACATATCTGACAAAGAACTAGCATATAGAGTACATAGGGACCACTCGAGATCCAACAGTGAAAAACCAACAATCTTATTAGAAAATGAACTAAAGACCAAGGTCTGTACAGACAGCAAATAAGCACAGGAAGAGATGCTTGACGTCATTACCCATCAGGAAGATGCAGATGGAAACCACGTCAAGCTGTTGGTACACACCTACCAGAATGGCGCAAATGAAATGTGACAGCATGAAATGCTGACAAGGATGCAGAGAAATGCACCGCTCATAACTTGCTGATGGGAATGTAAAACCTTGGCAGTTTCTTACTAAATGAAACATGCAGTTACCATGTGACCTAAAAGTTGTACTCTCTGGCATTTATTGCAGAGTAACGAGAACTACGTTCACAGAAAAGCCTGCACACAAATGCCCATAGAAACTGTGTTTATTATAGCCCCAAACCAGAAAGGACCTTCAATGGTAGTTTGTCCTTCAATGGGAGAATGGTCGCGTTGTAATGCATCCATCTCTTGGAAATCCACTCTGCAACAAAAAGGAGCAAGGTACGTGCAAAACTTGGATGAATCTTCAGGGAATTGCGCTGACCGAAAAAACCAATGCCAAGAAGTTACATTCTGTGTGATTCCATTTCTATAATGTTCTTGAAATGACAACATTTTATAAATGGAAGACAGGTTAGTGGTTTCAAGGTTTAGAGCTAGAGGTGAGGCAGATGTCGGGGAGGTAAGTTTAATCGTAAAAGGGCAACAGAAGGACTCCCGCGTTCATGGAACTGTTCTGTGTCCTGACTGTGGTGGTGGATGCACAAACCTACGCATGTGGTAAGATTGCACAGAACCACACACACACACACACACATAAGTACAGATAAAATCAAGGAAATCTGAATAAGATCAGTGGGTTGAATCAATGTCAACATCCTGTCTGTGAGATTGTACTTTGATTTTGCAAGATGCTAACATTGGGGGAGATTGGGTAAAGAATACATGGGATCGCTCTTTATTATTTCTTAGAACTCATGTGAGTCCACAATTGTCTCAAAATAAGAGTTTAATGACAAGATAAAATGTTTCATAATGCATGGCTCGTTTACACAATACAGTCGACCCTCTGTATCCTGGGGTTCTCAATCTGTGAAATCAACCAACTGTGAGTCATGTGTACGTACTCCGTTTGCCAGCTGTGGTTGGTTGAATCTGCGGATGTGGAACCCACAGATACGGAGGGCTGACTAAGGGACTTGAGCATCCGTGGATTTTGGTATTGGGGGCAAGTGTCCTGGAACCAACCCTTTCCCCGTGCTGATGGACGATGGTATTGCTGAGGTGACACATTAGGGTGAGGAAGAACACACCAGTGTTTTCCAGGTGTTAGGACCGGGTGCGGGTGTGACTATTAAGTGGTAACATGAGGGGGTTTCTTTGTGTTGGTGCAACAATATCCTGATTGCAGTGATAGTGAATTTATACGTTATAAAATTTCACACAGGTAAAAACTCTCCTCCTCAACAAAGGGCACCTGTAAAACTGGTGAAATGTAGGATCTGTATTGGACTTGGTCATATTTTACTAATATCAACCTACTTAATTTAACAATGTGCCATGGTTATGAATATATTATCACATGGGCAAGCTGGGTGAACGGTACAGGGGAATTCTGTACTAGTTTTTAAATGTTTATAAGTTTTAACCTATTTAAAAATAAAAGTATTGAAAGAAACAAGAAGTATTAACTTATGAATGGACTGAAAGGTTAATCTAATTGAAAGTCCAGAAATACAAATTGATTGATTCAGAAATTTAGTATATGATAAAAGTGTCATTTTAAATCACAGATGCACAGAAAAATGAATTATTTGAGAAATGGTGCTGACGTAATTGCATAAGTACTTTGGGGAAAGACACAAAAGCTGGGTTCCTTCATGATACCTGACATGAGGACTGGGTAGAGTTCTTTTTGGTTTGAGATTTGGCCCATTCTAAGTATGAATAAGACCTAGAAATCATAACTTAAAAGAAAATAAATTTGATTATGTAGTATTCAAAAACGTCTCCATGGCAAGAGCCGTCATATGTAAAGATGTGAAGCCAAAGACAAATACATTGGTGGGAAAATATTTGCAACTCATAGACCAAACCAAGAGCAGGGTGTGCCCCCTCTGGTCCCTTGCCTAGTTTTTCACCGCCTCTCCCACTCATGAAACCACCAGTCACTGCTCTGCCTTTTTATTTTTATTTTTTTATTTTATTTTATTTTTTTGGTGAGGAAGATTGTCCTTAAGCTAACAACTGTGCCAGTCTTCCTCTATTTTATATGAGGGACGCCACCACAGCGTGGCTTGATGAGCAGTGTGTAGTCCCATGCCTGGGATCTGATCACAGGAACCCTGGGCTGCTGAAGTGAAGCACGCAAACCCAGCCACTGTGCCACTGCGCCAGGCCCTGCTCTGCCTTTTCAGTTCTCTCTGCTCCGCTTCTAGTCCTTTTGCTCTGGGGAGCTTAATCAGCACCTGCCTTGGGGCCAACTTCTGTGTTGACTATTTTGGGGGTCTTAGTCACTTAGGTCCAGGTGGCTTTGGCAAACTGACTCCAGGTTTTGTGTCCCCATCCTTATCTCCCCTGTCCCCAGCCTCCATGTGATCGCATCTCTCTGATGGCTGCCCTGACTCCACCGGGCTTCTCAGCCTATTGCCCAGTGTCAGGAATCTGAACTGCTTGAAAGAAGAAAGGGGTTTGCAGGCAGCTGGTTCCCCTGGCTGAGGGGCGCGTCCTCTGGGTTGGACCCCGCACGTCCTGGCTGCCTCCCAAGACGTTCTGTGTATTTTCACGTAGCTCTTCTGGCTGTTCTCACAGGGAGGGTCGATCTACTGCAAGGGTCTCTGTTATAGCCCTATTTGATTGATTTTTACAAGATGATTAAAATAGAAAACTTTTAAAAATGACACAGTTTAGAGGAAAATCAATGTCTTGTAAAAAGGTTACTAGTCTAAGAAATAAGTTTCCTTGATTCCGTCGTCCTCTTCCCTCCTAAAACTTGAGGTTATAGGACACACATGCAAGTAAGGCACAGTGATTACAAGCAGTATTTTCTCTTTGCCTAACTCTGTTCGGACTCCCCCAGAGCTGGGACACACCACACCACACCACTTAAACGGGATCATTCTCCAAAGCTTCTTGGGTTCTTGTTCCAGTTTTCAGTGGGATAAGATCAAACCGGCATTCAGGTGATTGATTTTAACCTTTCCTGTAAAAAAAATAAGAAATAATTATCCAGGGTGACAGACACACACACACACCTCACACACACTTGACCCAGTGGTAAATATTTCCTGTGTGAGTAGTTTATTATAACTGTCGGGTTTTTTTTTCTCTCAGATGACACATTCAATAACTATATTTAAGCAAATGCTAAAGATTTAATTTAATTACACCATCTGTCCATATAGTCTTAAAAGAATTCTACTTACTTGAAATGTCTTTAAATGTAGATTATTTTGAACAGATTATTTGTCAAGATTCACCTGTTCCTCTGGTTTTCCAGTCACCTGAATAAAAAATCGTGCATATTCTCTTGTAATATTTTTGAGAACAAGAAAGTACAATTTTCCTCCTGTTATTTTGCGTTCCTTCAAATGCTGACTAGATGGAGATTTCATAGTTACATTTTATTTGTTCTAACGGAAAATCTATTTGACAAGGTTTGCTTCACAAAACCCTGCCTAGAACAGGCCAGCAAAGCCAGAGATTCAAAGATCTGATTGTCAAGATGAGTTGAGAATAAAGCAAAGAAGGTGTGGGTGAGGCCACTGTGAGAACGCACCGCAGAGTTCTCCTTTTGTGTGCAAGAAAGAGCAGGAACACGGAATGCATCATTTCCCTCCTTGCAGCAGAAAAGAAATGCTGGGTGTTAAAGAAGGCGAAGGAGGGGTTTCCAGTCTATCCAGCTTGAGTTAACTGTAGGATTCTGGGCCAAGAGGGACTCTGCCTTGCTTTCAGAGATTTAAAAAGAAAGACTTTTCAGCTACCCAGCAAACAGTTTACTAAAAAATAGTACCTGGTCAAAACTAAGATGAGCTGAAACAACGCTAAGGCACCAGGAATGGCAACGAAAAGTGAATGAATGTGCTGCGTAAATCAGAACCAAGTACCATTTGGGGGAAATAAATAGTGTGTTCAGAGAGCAGGTGCTTCCTAGAATCGGAGGAGTGTTCCTAGAATGGAGCAGCTGACCTCTGTATACCGCATCATCTGTGCAACATCAGTAGTGACAGAAGTCCACGGTTTAAGGGGCTAGGAAATAGCTGATGAGGTGTCAGCATTGTGTGATTAATAAATGGTACACTGGTTAAGGGCCTGGGGGTTCTGGTCAGACCAGGGTGCAGATCCCGCTCTGTAATGCGCTCACAGGGCTTCCCTGGGAAAGCGCCGCCTCGCCTGACCGTAGGCTCCCCATCAGTACAATGAGGCAGGATGCCGCTAACCTCGAGGGGCATCTGTGAAAATTCCCAGAGAGAATGTGAGCAAAACGGCTGGCCCCGAGCCTGGCAAATTGCGGCAAGGTGGCCCCGCCAATTTGGTGTCTGGCAAATGGTAGGTTATGTTGGAGAGCACCAGTCGGTGCCACCATTCAGAGTCGCTCCCTCTGCAGCCTTGGCTACCAGGAATAAGCCTGTGAAAGCGGGTTTTGGTGCACATCCTGTCAAACACACACACGCGGAGCAGGTGTAGAGGCCATACGGACGGACTACCCTCAGAATCCTGGAGCACGCGGGGTGAGGGACTCCCCTCGAAGGAGACACCCCAGATGCTAAGGGCAGGCTCAGAGGGCAGGACTGGGCAGGTGGCAAGATGCAACCCGAACGAGAGGCTGCAGCATCCGCAGGCCCCAGGGACTGGGGAACCTCATTTTATACGTCTTGTTTATGCAGAGGGGGCAAGTCCTGCCATACCACTCCTTCCAATCACACATCCAGAACAGCTGTAATGGCACTAAAAAGGAGACTATGCTAATTATCTAAGCTTAAGGTATTGATTCAGACGGGGATGCTTCGTAAGCCGATTACTCACCAATGAAGTCTTCCTGAGAGTTCCCTTGCACACCATTTACACAGAAATGTTTTCCAGTCATTTACTCCACAACAAATGTAATGATGGACAAGGGTTGGAATAGTTCATCAAGTGCTTCCTCTATGTCAGGAATCTTCTAGAAGTTTATTCAAACCTCACCACCACCCCCTGGGCTGGAGATGCTCATCCTTATTTCACAGATGAGGAAGTGAGGTGAGAAGCTCAGTACGATGAGATCACATGCTGCTGAGCAGAGTTGGGTGTTAGTCAGGCAGTCTGGCTCTAAATACCATTCTCTCATGCCAGTTAACCAATGGCCGTTATTATCATTTCCATCAATCCAACTTGGGCCACAAATCTAAAAAAGCAGAATATATAAAAATCTACAAGTTAAAAAGAAAAAAATTACTGGTTTGGGCCAAATACTTGTGAAATGTCCATCCCGATGGACAATTCACAATTACTACCTAACGATAGGAAAATACAACTGAAATTTTTTCTCTCACAGAAGCATCATGTGCCTACCATATTAACTGCACTAGTTTGAAAATACATATGTATGGAAACAGTGACAAATCAGTTATGTAAAATTATGTCCTTAACAGTAAGATTGATAGTAATAACAACAATAATAAGCTTTTTGCTCATGTAGCAATTCATAGCTTTCAGGCTGTTTTATGTATGATTTAATTTGATAAAATTACCATTTGTTTTGTAAAGTGGCAAGAGTGAGTCATTAGCAGGGATAAAATTAGAAAGCTGTCTCATGCCTGTGGCCTAATTCTCTTTATATTGCTATTATTATTAAACACATTTTTAATCACAACTAGTCACTTAATTGTGATCTTAAATAATTGAACCACCAAAGCCAGATAAATAATTTTGGTTACTAAGATGATTCATCCCACCAAAATAAGAATTGTTTTATTTTATTTTTATTTGAGCCTTACGGAGGTGTAATTGGCAAATACAGTTGTAAGATGTAAGTGTACGCCGTGGCCATTTGATAAAGGGAAACACTGTGAAAGGATTCCATCTATCTAGCGAGTTAGCACATCTGTCACTCCACATATTTACCTGTTTTGTTTGTTTCAGTAAGAGCAGTTTAGTTCCACTCCCTTAGCGAATTTCAATCATAGGGTACAGTGTTATCAAACTATTGTCACCATGCTGCACGTTAGATCCTCAGACCTTATTCATCTTATAGCTGAAAGTTCGTACCCTTTTACCAAACTCTCCCTATTTCCCCCACCTCGCAGCCCCTGGTGAATACTTTTCTATTCTCTATTTCTGTGAGTTTGACTCTTTTTTTTAATATTCCACCTGTAAGTGATACCAGGCGGTATTGTCTTTCTCTGTCTGACTTATTTCACTTGGCGTAATGCCCTCAAAATCCATCCACGTTGTTGCAAATGGCAGGATTTCCTCCTTTCTCATGGCTGAATAATATCCCATTGTATTTATGTATCATTCTTCTTTGTCCGTTCATCTATCGATGGTTGTTTCTTTATCTTGGCTACGGTGAATAATGCTGAAATGAACATGAGAATGCAGACATCTCTTCAAGATCCTGTTTTCATTTCCTTTGGATATCTACCCAGAAGTGGGATTGCTGGATCATACGATAGCTCTATTTTTCATTTATTGAGGAACTTCCATACTGTTTTCCAATTTACATTCCAACCAACAATGTACAACCAACAGTGCACTATGTTTCCCTTTTCTCCACATCCTTGCCAACACCTGTTATCTCTGGTCTTTTTGATAATAGCCATCCTGACAGGTATGAGGTGACATCTCATTATGGTTTTGATTTGCATTTTCCTGATGATTAGTGGTGTTGAGCACCTTTTCATGTGCCTGTTGCCCATTTGTGTGTCTTCTTTGGAAAAATGTCTATTCGCTTCCTCAGCCCATTTTTAAATTGGATTATTTGGTTTATTGCTGTTGCGTTGTTTGAGTTCTTCACAGATTTTGGCTCTTAACCCCTTATCAGTATATGATTTGCAAAGATTGCGTCTTCATCTTGTTGATGGTTTCCTTTGCTGTGCAGAACTTTTTAGTTTGATGTACCTCTTTATTTTTGTTTTCATGGCCTTGGCTTTTGGTGTCAAATACAAAAAAATTATTGTCAAGACTGATGCCAAGGAGCTTCCCTTCATATGGTTTTCTTGTTTCTTCTGCTTGGCGGCTTTGGAGCAACTTGGGAGTCTGGGTTTATAGTTTTACTCAAATTTTGAAAATAATTAGCATTATTTCTGTGATTCCTCCCTCCCTGCTCTTCCTGGCTCTCTAGTTACTCATCTGCTCTGTTGCCCGGTTTTGCCTCAAAGCTCACTCACTGATCTCTTTCTGGTCTTTTTTTCATCTCGGCGTCTCATTTTAGATAGTTTTTATTCCTATGTCTGCATGTTTGCCTTTATCAAATCGCCACGATGTACACTTATATGTTACAACTGTATTTGCCGTTAATCTTTGTGTTTGCAGTGTCTCATGCTGTTGACTCTATCTAGCAGATTTTTTCATTTCGGATATTTGTCGTCTCTAAAAGTTTGTTTCATGACTGTTTTACATGCACCGTTTCTCTCCTTGTCTTGCTCATGGTTTTGCGACCTAGTTGATCATGTGGAATATATTTACAATACCTATTTTAGTCTCCTTATCTGCTAAATCTATCATCTGTGTCACTTTGGACTATGTTTCTTTTGGTTGAATTTCCCAAATTTATGGGACATATTTTTTATACTTTGTATGGCTAGTAATTTTTTATTAGTTTCTGAACATTGTGAATTGATGCTATTGCGTGCTGTATTTTTTCATTTAAAAAATATATTTTGAGCTTCATTCTGGGATGCAGTTAAGCCCCATTCACTTTGTTCCTTTCTTTTAAACTCTACGTTTAGTAGAGAGAAGATTTGGCCCCATGACTGACTACCGTTTTTGGAGAACTCTCCCCAGTGTCCAGTGTATTAGGTAACTTTTTCTCTCTAGCTTTGGG
This sequence comes from Equus przewalskii, assembly GCF_037783145.1. Lineage (NCBI taxonomy): Eukaryota > Metazoa > Chordata > Mammalia > Perissodactyla > Equidae > Equus > Equus przewalskii. Next base: position 50,508,664 of record NC_091852.1, read on the forward strand.
AACTGAAACTTCCCAGCCTCGTGAGAGCTCTGGAGATAGTTTCGTGTGTTTCTCTCCGGTGGTTCTTTCCCATAGGTTTTAGTTTCCTGACTTGCATGCCCAGGTCAATATGCAGCCAACAACTCGAAGGGACCCTCTGCGGCCTTCTGCAGCCATCCTGGAGGCTCCAGCCACTCTTGTATTTTCCCCGCAGTACTGGCCACCCTGGGCTCCCTGTACTTGAATTCAGTGTTTGTCTTTGTTTTTCCCATTTTCCATTTTCTTTCAACCTTATTTATGATGTTTTGTTATTGCTGCATTTTTTTTAGCCATGAAAATATTTCAATCTTTATGAGTAAAATTTATCAATTTTATGGTATGTTAGTTAAGATCTTTTCCATATAGATGATAAAATCGTGCATTCATGTTTCTTTATTCTATGTTTGGGATTTTTTTTTAATATTTATATATTTGATCCACCTAGAAATTATTTTGATGTTAGAAATCCAGTGTGATGGTTAGACTGTAGTCTAAAAATCGCTTGTGGAACTATCGTTTCCTGTTTCGTTGAACTGTGTTCGTCATCATCTTTAACTGGGTCTCTGTCTGTCTTTTTCTTGTGCTGTTCTCTTCGGGCTTTCATTCGGTTTCATTGTTCTGCCTGGAGATCCTTGTGCTAGGACCCCAGTAGCTTAATATCACATTTTACTAACTGGTAAGGGAAAACAATCTCTTGAATTACTTTTCATTTTCCTATTTTTTTCCCCACGTCATCCTGCCTTCCCTGCAGGTTTGTTGGTTTGGGTGAACTTTAGAATGAATATTGTCCAATGAGCCGGAATCCCTTTGGGACTTTGACTGGAAATCGATTGGAATTTTAGACTGATTCAGGGAGTACTGACATCATAAGAATAATAAATCTGCCTATCAAGAGAAAGCTCATGTTTATTCACTTTTCATACATTTTATATACTTTATTCATATATTCACATTGCTAATAGTTTCTACATGTAGTTAAATATCTTTTTATATATTTTATTCAGTTTTGTTGTTACTTTAAATGAATTTTGTCTTATTTTCTAACCAGATTGGTGATATGTCAGAAACTTTGATTTTTTGTGTCAATTCTGTCATGTTATAAACTAACTTTTAGTTTATAACACTCCCAGTTATTTGTCTTGGATTTTTTCCCAGTTCTTCCATCTTGTCATTTGCAAATAATGGCCGCTTTCTATCTTCTTTCCAGCACTGTTCCATCTTCTTTCATTGGCATGTGGTTGGGAAATTCCTGTTGTTACTGATGGCAGTAGGAAAGCACTTCATGTTTCATAATTAAGCAGAGTACAGGCTGTTGGTCTGTTCTGATACCTTTTTGAAACCATGTTACGACTGTCTGGTACTATTCCTGTTTTAATAAGATGCGGGAAGAGGTGGAGCAGAGAGCTCAAGATCACACACTCTGGCGCCGTATTCACAAGGTTCAAACCAAGCTCTGCGGCGTCACAGAAATCACCTCAACTGTCTGCGCCTCAATCCCCTCATCTGCAAAAGAGGACAAGGCCTCTTATCTCGGGAGGTTTTCATGAGTTAATATTTGTAAGACTCGTAAAGTCTCTGACACGTAACAGGTGCAGGCTAAGTGCTTGCTCTTTTTATCACTTTCTATAAAGCATCTGTTAGATTAGTAATAGCTTCTGAACTCTGGTTATTCTTAAATTCTTATTCAATTTTTTTGGATATTTATGTTATCTCTTTTATTCTGATTAGCATTGCTATTCATTTAATTGTATTATTACATTTTCAAGAAAAGAAGTCAACGTTTATTTATCAAGTCTCTTTTTCTGCTGTCTTAATTAATTTCAGCTACAGTTCTTCTTACACTTTTGTGACGTATAATTCACGAGTGCATTCAAATACTATAAAATAGGCAACAAAATGCAAAAGAAAGGACATGAAACAAATGGAAGCTCCCCTTCACCCCTCACTCTCGCTCCCTGGAGGTTTCGCGGCCGCAGATGTGGTTTGCATCCTTCCTCTCCGTGTTTACACACGTGCACACATGCTGATGCCTTTATACGTCTACGGGTACGTTTTACATGAATAAACGTTGTCCTGCAACTTACTAGCGTTGCTTACAGTTCATCTGAGCAAGATGCTCCGTTCAATGCACAGAGATCCCCCCCCCCCTTTCAAACAGCTCCCTGATACCGTGTTCCACAGACGGGTTGCAGCGCCCATTCCATCAGCACTTCCTTACTGATAGATAAGTCTCCATGTGTATGGTCCCATGTACTCATGGGCAATTATTTTTTAAGGCTAACTCTGGAAATGCATTGCTCTATCAAGGGGAAGGTCTATTTTCAAACTTGATGTGTAGAGGAACACTGCTTTCCAATGAGCTTTCCCCATTGACACAACCGCCAACGCTTTTGGAAGACAGCGCCAGGATCTGATCCCTGCTGTTGTCGGAGCTTGCGATTTTATTTTTCGTCAGTAGGATAGGTGAAGAACTTTTCTTCTCTAGTTTGCATTTTGTCTAACGGCGGTCATTGCTCTGAGTGGCTGTTTACAGACTCATCTCCATTTGGATGTGGGCTGCCTTTTGTTCCCTCTCTTCCAGTTGAGCAGGTTGAATTGGTAAAATTTGGTTTACAGCAATTGCTCACAGTTCACAGGACTGTTACTGACCGGGTCAGCGAGCGCTTTCTTCCACGGGGCTGCCTTTGGTCAACAGCTGGCTTGTTGACTTGGCTCCAGTCTCATTGTTTTTTAATTTAAGGAGACAGCGCAGACTTAAAATAGCCCCATGCTTGGTTCTTCCCCTGGGCTCCCGCACTGCCAACTTGAACTAAGGGCTATCCTCTAGCCTGTGCCTGCTCCCCGATCACATGGCCGCACCTGTGCTTTCACTGCTGGGGTGGCACTGGTGACTGCACAGCTTCGTTTAGCTCATTCCTGCAAAGCCAAACCATGCTTGGCATCACAAGGATTTAATCAGCTCTGAGCAGTTGCTTGCAATTTGTTGAGAATGTTATTATATCAGGTGCAATGTGCTTTGCAGTTGTCAGGATAAGGTTATAGTCGTTTTCTAGTTCAAGAAGGGGAAGTTGTCTTCCTCAAAATTCATTTCAGGAGATTTGTAAATGGACCTCTGTGCTGGTAGCCTTCCGGGAAGTCTTCGGTCAATGCTGCGTCACTGACTATCATGACAATCTCTATCATCACCTGCACTAGGCTAATGGGTTTTCCGGTAGTTTTATTATTTATCAGATCTGTGATAAATCATAACTGTTAGTCAAAACCAGGCCTAACACAGGGAGCACTTGTCTATTACCCTTTGGTTAATGAAGAAATCTGTACATCTGCAATTTTCTGTAGCAGCAAGAGGATTCTGAGAAACTCTGTAACCACTTAAGCTATCAGATGTCTGAGTCAATCCAGGCTGGATGAGAGAGCAAGGCGGATCACGTGCCTGCAGGCGAAGCTGGGGAAGGCTGAGGATGAGGAGGAGAGGGGGTCAGAGGAGCGCTGGGGAGAGGGGAAGGCACTGGTAGGGAGCTCATCCGGAAAGGGTGGAAGCAGGAGGAGTTACTGCAATGAGAGGTGGGGGCACCATGGCTGGAGGAGGCAAGACGTCAGGGGAAGGAGAGTCCTAGAAAGGGCAGATGGGGAGCCAGAGGGGGTAAATAAGAGGGAGGGAACCTAAGATAATGAGGGCCTGGAGTGAGAGAAGGAGGAGAGCGGAGGGTCCGGAAGACGGGTGGGGAGGGGAGGGATGTAGTGGGGGAGGTGATGGTGGCTTAGAACATGGGGGGCGTGCCCGGAAATTTGGGCTACCACTGGAGTATTCAGACTTCCTCGCCTTTTCAGCTTCTACTGAGTCCCCATTATAATTTAATATTGATTGTGGGGCAATAAATAATCTGACCTAAGGTGTCTTCAATCAGGAGGGGTAAGCATACACAAACAGTAAGTAAAGGGTTGTTTAGGGGCTGGCCCGATGGCATGGTGGTTAAGTTCAGCCTGGTCTGCCTCGGTAGCCCAGGTTCAAGGGTTCAGGTCATGGGCACAGACCTACACCACTCATCAGCCATGCTGTGGCAGCAACCTACGTGTAAAGTGGAGGAAGATTGGCACAGATGTCAGCTCAGGGCTAATCTTCCTTAAGCAAAGAAAAGAAAAAACAAAAATTATATGATTATCCCCAGGAGAAGTCTAATTGTTGACCATGTGGTTATAAATATATACCTGAGAGAAAATAGGTGGCAGATTTTTAATAGATGACCTTATAAACCTTAAAAGAAATGGTGAAATGGTGAAACATCCAGTTGGTTGAATTAGTAGATAGACCAAAAAGTTGAAAAAGTATGTTTTTCAAATGTAATATAAATACTTTAGTTCCAGAAATGCATTTCATCCTGCTTTGGGAGGTGGATGAGACTTCTTGTCACTGTCACCCAAATTATAGTTAGGTGTTTGAAAGTGTTTGTGACCAGCAGCTCCACTCTACACAATGGATCTCAATCTCTGTGAGACATTGGAATCACCTGGAGAAGTTTTAAAATGATGATGCCTGGGTTCCATTCCCTGAAAGTCTGGTTTAATTTATTTGGCATGTGGCTTGAACATTGGTTTTTTGGGGGTTTATTTATTTTTTTGGTAAGGACGGTTTTTGCTGAGCTAACACTTGTGCCAATCTTCCTCTCCTTTGTATGTGGAACACCACCACAGCATGGCTTGAAGAGCAGTGTGTAGGTCCCTGACTGAGACGTGAACCGGCGAACCCCAGGTTGCCAAAGCAGAGTGCATGAACTTAACCATTATGCCTCTGGGCCTGGTATTTTTAAATGCTCTCCAGGTGAGAACCGAGGTTGAGGACCACTGCCAACCTTGATGATCATAGGACATTAATAAAAATAAAAATTCCTGGTTTCCTCCACTCAGAGGCTCTGATTCAGGTGGTTTGAAGTGGGGACAAAGGACCCCCAGTTAATTCTGATGGTCGGCCGCATCTGGGAACTGCTGGATGAAAAAGTTTATTTTAGTAATATTGATAATACAATTACACAGGTCGGAGACTTCTGCCTTACAATACCCAGCTCTAACCATTGTCCCTCACTGACTCTGCTCAGTCACGTGTTTGTGATTTAGTTTTTAATATTTAGTAGGGAAATCTTCTTTTGAGAAAGAATAAAATTCCATGTAATTTTGAAAGGAGTCAAGGCATTTTCCTAAGGGACAATACAAACAGTCCTGTGACTGAAGTGTAAAAGCCATATCTTATGGAACTTCTGTAATTTCACTAACAAATATTTGTTAATTAGGGAAACAAATTTAACCGCAAGTGGACAAAAATTGTTTCTCAATGTTCTAAATTAAAATCTGCCAGAAATACTGGAGCTCGATAAAAGCTTGGCCCCAATAACAGAGCGCGATGCAGAATGGAGCTGCTTTTGCCCTAATGCTGGGAATTATAAATAGCTCCCTGAAATGCACATAACGCGGCCAACAAAGGAGCTGCTGCTCTCAATCTGCAGGAGGTGAAGCCCTCCAGCTGTTAGGTGGTGAGCTCTCCGGCTCTCTTTCTCTTTACCTGCACAACCGTGGATCTCTGAGAGGGTGGACAGAAGTCTACTTCCAGAAACAGTAAACACTGATTGAGCTTGTGCTACTTTTTAATGTTATATTCTTTTTTTTGAGGAAGATTAGCCCTGAGCTAACATCTGCTGCCAATCCTCCTCTTTTTGCTGAGGAAGACTGGCCCTGAGCTAACATCTGTGCCCATCTTCCTCTACTTTCTATGTGGGACGCCTACCACAGCATGACTTGCCAAACGGTGCCATGTCCGTACCCGGGATCCAAACCTGTGAACCCCAGGCCTCCAGAGCAGAACTTGAGAACTTAACTGCTGCGCCACTGTGCCGGCCCTTTTAACGTTATATTCTTGTAAGGAAATTAAAAGAATGTGTAGTTGCACATTCTAACACAGGTGTTGGTAAGAAAATCAATTTTATCACTAAAATTCTGATAGAGGATGTAGGATTTTCAAGCTGAGGATTCACATCTTTCATTAGTTCTGGAACATTCTCAGGGACTAGTGCTTCAAATATTGCTTACCTCTCTCTGATTAGAGCTGGATTGCTCCTTTGCTTTCTATCTTCTCTGCCTCCTAACTTTTCTTTTATTACTTGCAATTTATTGTCTTTGTGACGAATCTTGGGTGGTTTTCACAGTTCTGTTTTTCATTCCACTCATTCTTCCTTCAGGGGTATGCGAGCTGCTGTTTAGTGTATCCATTTACTATTTAAACTTTACTATCCGTATTTTTGCTGCCAGAAGTCACCGAATGACTGATTTCCTCTCACTGGCCTGGTCTAGTGCTGGAGGACCGTGGGGCTCCAGGTCCCATCCCCAGCAGGTATGTCCTGCACCCAGGGCTGGGTGAAGGAGGACCTGCTGGGCATGGGGACACTTGAAGCTCCATGGTCCTCCAGCACTAGACAAGGTCCGTGAGAGGAAATCAAGACAATAAAATAAACAGAAAAAGGTAGAATAAATACTAAATATAAATAAAGGCCAAAATTAATGAAAAAGAGAAAGGGAGGGTAGTTTTATTTTAAAATACAAAGTTTATTTATTTGAAATAATCAATTACAGAGAGGAAACCTTTGACAAGCCATTTAAAAATGAAAGGAAACACTCTTCAGAAATAATAAAGGTCATTATTTACGGGATAATAGAATTGTAAAACAATGAGTTTTGGGGTGTAACTATAGGAATAATCTTGCAAATCTATGTGAAATAGGTGGTTTCTAACAAAACATGTTGTCAAAATTAACTCAAAGATAGAAAGAATGAATGATTTAACAGCCACATGGCGATATAGTTTAGGTAGTGACAGAATAGGCAGTGCGGGTAAGGTCCGTGATGCGGTGAAGGAAGAGAGGAAGGTTGGGCAGAGGCCCTGGGGGGAGAGACGGACTTAGGGATGGGTTGGTAAAGAGGAGCTTCATCAGTAATAATTGTACTGTCTTTCTGAGAAAACATCGGGACTGATATGACACAGTGTTGGCAGTTCTTGCTTTGGGAGGGCTGGGGCTGCAGATGTCTGTGTCTTTGTTCCTTGTATGTCCCTCCCCCCAACTCCATGCAGAGCTAACAGAAGCCGTGTGAGTTCCTACAGAGATGAGAGAACCATTTGGCAAGATTCAGCACCATTCACCACAAATGGTTTTCAAGTGGGTGATAGAGACATTTTGAAGAAGCATGCAGACAGCTTTGCCTCAATAGGAAAATGCTAGAAATATTCCCAGCAAAATAAGGCACAAAGCGTCTAATGTCACCACTTTGACTTTGGCTTTTATTTACTTCTCAAAAAGGCTCAGCACCACTCTAGTTTGGACGAATATTTAAGATGATTTTACTGAACCTGCACAGCTCAAGAACATATATTTAAAACTTCTCTTGAGATGCAGCAAACAGGCCCCCGGGCTGGTTTCCTGGGAATTCATCAATAAATCATATTAGGGAATTTTTCTCAGAATGGAAGCTCCTCCTGCAGGCCCTCGAGCCCTGGCTGTCTCGCCGTCTCAGGTCTGACTCTTCTGTACTCCTGGACACCGAAGCTCTGAGGGCAAGAGTCAGCAAGGAGAGGCATGTTGATGTCATGGTGATCTTTGTCAAGAAAGTTTTGTATGATTTGCTACAAGACTCACTACATTCCTTTAAGGTGGGTGGGGGTGATTGACACAGGCTACTGTGGAGTGTTGACTCACCAAGGCTCACAGGGGGGCGTGGAGAGTTGGAAGCAGAATCAGGTCCCTGACCAGCCATGCCTACCCCATGGGGCTCATTCCACTCTCTGCTGGAGACCACATGGAACAGAGGATCCAGTGAAAATTTCTTTTATTATTCCTATTCTACAGATGAAGCTATTGAGGTGCAGAGAGGTTAAATAATTTTTCCAAGGTCACACAGATAATTTAAGTAGCAGACTATGGATTCAACTCCAGGGACACACTTCCCAAGAAAGATGTGGGGAATCACTGCACCTCAAGTGTCCTGAAACAAGCACTGTGTCAACAGATGTGATGATGAGGACCAGTCCAGAAGACGTTCATCAGAGTCAGAGGGCACGGCTTCACTTGGAAGAGGGAGTGTCTGTTCTGCTAAAGAGACAGACCTCTGATTGCTTATAACACGTTACTACACGCAGTGGGGACTCTGCCAAACCCATGGCCTGTGTGTCAGAGATGCAGAGATGTTAAAATGAGACATCTTTTTGAAAGGGCATTTCTTTGATCTACAGCCAGTGTTATTTCTGCTCTGCCATTAACTTGACAAAGACCAGCTAATCCTGAATCTGACATCACACGGAACTAAATTGTATGTACGTGAGGAGATGCATCTGTGCGATTATCAATGACACTTCGGCATTAGTTAGAACCTAAAAGTGGAAATTCTGGATCTGTTATATATTAGAATAGAAAATTGCTCTTCTCAGCTACTGGTTCAAAAATAGCTCTCAGGTGGTAGTTGACGCTGGGGAAGAATCGTATAGAATTCCAAATTGTAAACACAATGTAATTGCAAGTATTTTTGAGACAAAGTCTACTTGTTGTACTGCAAGCAAGATGTTTGGGAAAATTCCACGTCATGTGTTGGGGTTCTTTATTCACTTCTCCCCCGAGATTCTAACAAGTTAACAAATATGTGTAAATGTCAGGGATTAAAATATCTCCTTTGCTGCAGATAAAGTTGAGTTGCAGATCTCATCTTGGATCCAATAAAAAATGAGATTCTTTCTGTCTCCCACCCACACTGGACTTACAGGGCAGAGGGATCCTGCCAGGTGAACGGGCCACATGCAGCAAAGGCAGACAAAAGATCAGCCATTGAGACAAGCTAGAGAGGCCAGGGAGAGTGACCTCACATCAAAAGAAGTAAAGATCCACGGAGGGAAGGGCAGATGCTGGCTCCCCTTTACTCATGGGTGGGTATGAATCCCTGTCTTCTGGGATGAGGCAGGAGCACAGGGAGGTGGAGAAAAATATCTCCTCTTCTAGAATATGAAAATCCAGTTCTAAAGCAAACAGGGAGCGTGGTGGTTCAAAGACTTAACATCGTCTCTCCACTGATTTTTTGGCAGCCTCGTGTAGGCATGGCCTCCTGTTGCTCAGCATAGGTGATGCTCAGAAGTAGAAATCACGACCTTGCTCTGGAGACCTTCGTCTCTAAGAAGATAGGAAAAGCCAGTACACACACACATTTGATTCAACCCTGGCAAGACAACACAACAAGCCACATCACAACACACAAGTGGCCCTCAAAAGCGTAGAGATTCCACTGCATCCGAACAGATGAGAAGCTTATAGATTCAGAGGAGGACGAGACCATTGGTGACTGGAGTAGTTCGGGCATCTTCATGGGGCTAGTGCTTCCATAAAGAAATCCATTCCTGAAGGGCAGGTGAGGTTGTAATAAGGGAGATGGACCTGGCAGAGAGGAGGGAGCATGAGGGTGTGTGTGTGTGTGTGCGCGCGCAGGGAAGAGGGTGGAGAGTGGTCCACACAGGTGAGAAAGTGAGTAATGAGAGAAAGATGGGGAGCAGGTTGGAACCAGGTTTTATGGAGTGCCAAACTAAGGAGGCTTTTGCATAATTGACGAGAACAAAAGATTTTTGATGGGTGATGCCTTGGGGAGACAGGTTAAGCCTGCACCTTGTGCATTGGGAGAGAAGCTAACTGAGGCAAGGAGCCCGTTGGAGGGATTGAGACAAATAGCCGAAGCAGGAGGTGATCAAATCCCGAACTCAGGTGGGAGAAAGGGGGACGGAATGAAAGGGGCAGAGATGAGAAAGTTTCTTGGGGTCTCCAGGTTCATGACCACACTCATGCTGTCGGTGCTGATTGGAATTTGGCCCATGTTCTGATGACAGAATCAGTTTGGGACAAGTTAACCTAACCTGGGTCCCCTGTAAGTCACTCATCCAGCCGGCCCGTGAGGAAGGACAGAGCACAGAACTGCACCTCACGAAGTGGGGATTCCGTGTTTGTGGAATGGTGAAGGCACGCAATGGCAGGCAATGACTTCCACATCGGAGAATTCTGGGGTCAAATCTTGGCTTCCACACTACCTAGCAAGGTCACTGTAAACAGACAAATGCAATTTCTGTGAGTCTATGAAATTACTACTTCTCTTGTTTTGAAAAATAAATAAGTAATGCAAAGTGCCTGGGATAAAGTGTCATTTGGTTGTTATTTGAAAAACGACGACTGACATTTTTTGAATGTGCATATCTTTTCTGCACATTCCAGGATTCGAAGCTCCTTGTGGTCTCCATGACCTTGAGCATCTCATCTATCCAGTCGCTTCATCTCTGGATATTTCAGTTCCGTTTACATCATCACGCTGTTAGTGAGTTCTTATGATATGCCACACATAGTGCTATGTCTTCAGTACAGAGCAGAGTAAACATGGTCTCTGCTTTTTAGGAGCTTAAAATCCAGTCACGGAGACAGATGTGGAAACAGGAAGTGGAGTGATGTGAGCCATGCCGCAGATGAAAGGACAACACTGTGCAGAGCGCAGACACAAGGCGTCGAACCAGGGGTGAGTGAGCAGCAGAATGATGGAAGCAGCGCCCCCACAGAGAGAGGGCAGATGCTGGAGAGAAGAGGAAGGTGGAGTGGCATTTACTGACCACCCCCACTTTCATATTCTGTGCTGGGTGCCCTTAAAAGATAACCTCCGTAATAAAAGCTAAAGTGAAGAGTGAGTGAGCCAGTGTTACAGGAACAGCAAATTATAGAAGAACTCCAGTTCATGCGTGAGTCCAAGTGCAGAGCTCTCTCCACAGTATTAGATCATATTTATCACAATCTTCCAAAAGGAAAATTTCTGTGAGAGTGCCTGGAAAGCCATAATGTATCTTATTTTTGTTTATAATACATAGATTTTGCTTATGTTGATGTATTTTTTAAATTTCAACCATTTGCATACTGTTCTGTGTTCTTTTACGTGAAGGTCAGTCAGGAGCAGCCACAAAAGCAGACACAGGAGAGGCTCAGGGAAACATAGGTCATTATACACCAGATCCTGGAGCAGGAGGCATGGCATGCCTCGCGGGGCCACGTGGGGAAGGGCCAGCATCGGTCAGGAGGCTGACGGGGTAGGAGCAGGGGAAGCCCAGGCCACCATCTTTATGGAGTTTCTGCAGAGAAGGTGAAGCAGGGCCTGGCAAACAGTTCAGGGTGGCTGGTTTGAATAACTTTGGTGGGATCTAAGCTATAAGGGTGGTCCCTAGTTGCCTGGCACCTAGACCTGGGATTATTAAGGCAGAAGAATGCTGCTTCCTGGGGTGCATAGACCAAACAGAGGAGACATGGCTCAGGTTGGTTGGTTTGCATGTCACAGGCATGGTCAGGGCTGGGCCCTTGGCTGTCTCTAAGAACTGGCTAGCCTAGGGAGGGGTGGTCTCTCCTCAGCCAAAAAGTTTTCTTTTAAGATGTCAAACACCATAATATACAGAAAATAAAAAATATGAACAATACACATACCAAAAAATTCACCCATTATAAGTGTATACTGCAATGATTTTCATCACTTTGAGTTGTGCAATCATCACAACTTAGCTTTAGACATTTGTATCACCCTAAAATGTTCCCTGTGCCCATTTCAGCCAATATCTGCTCCCCTCCCCATCCCCAAGCAACCACTGACCTGCTTTCTGTGTCTACAAGTGTGCCTTTTACAGATATTTCATACAAAGAGAGCTATGCAATATGTACACTTTTGCACAGGGTTTTTTTTTTCCCCACTGTGGTTTGTTGGGCTTCTTGTGTGTGTGGATGAACACAGCCATCAAAGCTGTGAAGTGGTCAGTCATTATAGCTAAAGTAGAATGAGTTGAATGCACATTTATGATGCAGCTCCACTACCCAAGCATGCTTACAAAAGCACAATCTGCAATTTAAAAAATTGGAAACAGCCTAAATATCTATCAATAGAGTATGTTCAAATCACTTTAACTATGTATTATGAAATGTTTATATAGTTATCAAAAGGAAGTGGTAGCCAGGAAATGACAGAGTATGGCTTCTAAGACACAATGTTAAGTGAAAAAAGTAAACTTTTGAGGAAATGTATAGTATGACCCCTTCTATGTTTAAACATGTAAGTGTACATCTATATTACACACATGCTTACAAAGGGAAGTGAGAGGAGCATCAACTGTGAGCAGTAGGATCTGGGAGAAATTATGGCAACAGAGGAAGGCAAGACAGCAGTTTTTTGCATTGTTTGACTATTGTCATTAGAATATACTCAAGCATTCACTGCATAAACAACTGCATAAATAAGTGGAAACTAAACAAACACTTCTAAATAATGTATGGGTTAACAGCAAATCTCAAAGGAAGTAAAATGCACAGAACTATTTGAAAGGGAAAACACAATATATAAAAGTATGTGATGTGTATAAAGCAGTACTGAGAGGAAAACTTATAGCACCAAGTACTGACATTAGGAAGGAGAAAAAGGCTCAAATGAATAATCTTAGTTCCTACTCAATAAACCAGAAAAAGAATGAAATAAACCCAAGTGAGCAGAAGGAAGGATACACTAAACATAAAAGCAGAAATTAATAAACTTGAAAATAGAATATAGACAAAAATCAATGGAACAAAAAGCTGGTTTTTTTAAATCAATAAAAACGGATAAACCTCTAGCAAGACTGACAAAAACAAAAAGAGAGAAGAAACACACCGTCAGTATTAGGAATGAATAGAGAATATCATTACAGATTCTGCATCTAAAAATATAATAAAATTATTAAACAAATTTTCACTCATATTCTACAATCTAGAAGAAATACGCCAATTCTTTGAAATACCATAAATCCTGAAATTCAACCAAGGTGAAATATACAATCTAAATAGTCCTATAACCATACAAGACATTGAATTTGTAGTATAAAGCTCTCCGAAAAGAAATCTCAGGACCTAGTGGGCTTTATTGGATAATTCTACCAAATATTTAAAGAAGAACTAATATCAATTCCACACAATATATTTCACAAAATAGAAGACAAAGGTACACTTCTCACACGATGTTATAAAGCCAGAATTACCCTGTTACCAAAACCAGACAAAGACAGAAGAAAACAGAAGGAAAGAAAGAAAGCTACAGACAAATATCTCTTATGAACTTAGAAGCAAAAATCCTCAAGAAAATGTTAGCAAACCAAATCCAGCAAGGTATAGCAAAAATTATACACCCTGACCAAGTGGGATTTATTCCAAATATACAAGACTGGTTCTACATTTGAAAACCAATCAATGTAATCTACCATATCAACAAACTAAAGGAGGAAATCATATGATCATATCAACTGACAGAGCAAAAGCATTTGACCAAATACAATACTGATTCATGATAAAAACTCTCAGCAAGTTAAGAATAGAAAGAACTAACTCAACTGGATAACGAGCATCTACAAAAAACTCACAGCTAACATCTTATTCAATGGTGAAAAGCCAAATGCTTTCCCCTAATATCAAGAACAAGGCAGAAAGTCCACTCACGTCACTCTTCTTCAGTAACACTGGAAGATCCAGCCATTACATTAAGGCATTCAGATTCCGTAGGAAGAAATAAAACTGGCTCTATTTTCAGCTGGCATAATTTTTTGTGTGTAATATCCTGAGGAATCTACAAAAAAACTCTAGACAAGTTCAGCAAAGTTGCAGGATATGAGATCAACACACAAAACTCAATCTCATTTGTGTATACTAATAAGGAACATGCGGAAATTGAAGTTAAAAACACAATATCATGTGTAATTCAAAGATAATGGAATACTTTGGCATACACATAGCAACACACGGGCAGGATCTGTATGCTGAAAATGACAAAATATGGCTAAAAGAAAAAAAATACCCTAATAAATGGAGAGAAACACTGTATCATGGATTGGAAGATTCTATATAGTAAAGACAGCAATTGTCCCCAAATTGATCTATAGGTTTAATGCAATTTGTATCAAAACCCCAGCAAGGTTTTTGACATAGACAAGCTTATTCTAAAATTTGTATGGAAAGGCACAGGCTCTAAAATAGCTAAAACAATCTTGAAAATGAAGAAAGAAGTGAGAATAATAACTCTACCAATATTAAGACTTACTGAATGGCTATAATAATTAAGACAGTATGGTATTGGTGAGCGGATAGCCACATATCAATGGAGCAGAACAGAGGATCTGGAAATTGACTCACACGTATATGCTCAGCTGATTTTTGACAAAGGGGCAAAAGCTGTTCGATGTTGGAAATAGGATCTTTTCAGTAAATGGAACTGGAACAATTGGATATCTTTTGGCACAAGAGCAAACCACAACCCGAACCTTACACAATATACAAAAAGAAATTGAAATGAATCATGGACTTAAATGTAAAACTTGAAAGTATAAACATTTTTATTAAAAAATTAGTAGAAAATCTTTGGGATATAGGGTTAAGCAATGAGTTCTTAGACTTGATGCCAAAACTATCCATAAAAAGAAAAATCAATAAATTGAACTTCATCAAATTTCAATGTCTTTTGCTCTGTGAAAGCCCACGTGAAAGATATAAAAAGATAAGCTACAGATTGGGAGAAACCAAAGCACATATTGCAAACCGCACATCCGACAAAGGACTTGCAACTAGGAACTGTGAAGAACTCCCAAAACTCAATGGAAAAACATCCAATGAATCCAATTAAAGCATGGACAAAAACATAGACATTTCACTAAAGAGGATATACAGATGGCAAATAAGCACATTAAAAGATATTCATCATCATTAGCCACAAGGAAATACAAATTAAAACCACAAGGAGCTATCACGACGTAGCTATCAAGATGGTTAAAATAAATACTAGTTAGAACACCAAACATTGAGTAGGATGCAGAGAAACTGGATCACTCACACATGTTGGCGGGAATGTTAAATGGTACAGCCACTCTGGAAAACAGTTTGGCAATGTCTTATAAAACTAAACATGCAATTATCACACAACCCAGCATTTGCATTCTCAGGCATTTATCCCAGAGAAATGTTCACAGAAAATTCTATACGTGAATGTTCATAGCAGCTTTATTTGTAATAGCCCAGTTGAGGAAATCACTCAAATGTCATTCACCAGGTGAATGGCTAACGGGACTGTCATACATCCACACAGGGGAATACTACTCAACAATAGAAAGGAACAGACTATGGATACATGCAACAACTTGATAGATCTCCAGGGAATTATGGTGAATGAAAAAGCACTTCAAAAAGATTTCTTATTGCATGACTTCATTTATGTAACAATTTTGAAATAGCAAAATTTTAGAAATAGACAACAAATGAATGTTTACAGGGTCTATGGATGGGTCAGGAAGGAGTTGATGTGGTTATAAAAGGGTGACACGAAGGAAACTTGCAGTGATGGAACAGTTCAGCACGATGACTGTTATGGTGGCTCCACTCCCTCTTACCCACCCAACGAGACCTGGTCAACTGGGAAATCTAAAAAGATCAGTGGATTGTATTAATGTCAGTATCTCGGTTGTGATATTGTACTATAATTTTACAAAATGTAACTATTGTGGGAAACTGGGTAAGCATATATGAGATCTCTCTGTTTATTTTTTACAAATGCTTGTAAATTTACAAGTATTTAAATAAAAATTTAAATAAAAAATATTAATAAGAAATACATGTAGCCACTGGAAGCATAAAACTGGATATTAGAAAGTTACATCCATGGAAAACAAACTTAAGTTTAACTAAAATTTTTTAAACTGATTCATCTAAAGATTTTATAGAACTTTGATAGGAAACATTTCCCTGCTGTTTTTATTGTATTTATTATACTTTTATAATATTAAGAAACAGTAGTAAATGTTGCCACAAGCTCACGTAAATACCCCCATATCCACTTTACTTTGCCATGTGACAAACCAAAACCCTTGGGGCTCAATGTGTTTTGAGATTTAGAGTTTTTCAGATGGTAGAGAGGATATGAGCACCCAGCATACACTGAGCATCACCCTCAGGGATGTCTGGGCCAGCACCAGAAATAAAACATGCATTTCTGCACAAGACATAGAGGTGTTCACACTGAGAGGAATAAATCAACCAGGAAGAGTCTCGTGGAAGTTCAATTTGGTTTTTCTGCTCGAAACTTGAAGAAAGTCCTTTAGTTTTCATGGTGTTGAGGTTTCAGAATTGAGAACAAGTCATTATGGACTCATTATTAATTTCTACGTGTGCGATTGGAGTGAAAGGATTTGGGAGAGCATGGAGGAGAGAAGCTTCCGCAGCAGAGAAGCCTGCCCATGTTCCCACGGCAAAGGGACCAGAGCAGAGAGGGACACAGCCTGGGGCCCCGGAGTGGGGCTGCTTCTGAGGAGGGGGGATCTCACCGAGGTTTTCCACTGAATGGCCTCAGTTCATCCAAAAAGAGAAGGATCCAATTCTAGAGGACAAATCATTTCAGAGTGATATGTGAAAATGGTGGTTGTCATGATGACACCGGATTGAAGAAGTAGTTTTGCTAGATCACTTAGTAAACTGTCTTTCTGAGAAGAAGCTGTAAGAATGATCCCTCAATTACGAAGATCATTCAGTTCATTTGAAGAGATGCAACTCAAAATTCATGGGAAAAGCTTTCAACCATTATCCAACTGTACTCTCTTTTAGAACAATATAATATTATGCGATGATAAGTTCAGATAAATCTGTCATCTTAAACCATCTCAAGTGTAAACACTTAAGAAATCATTCTTCTTCTAGGGAAGGTTTTTGGACAAACAATGAAAGGATTTTAACACGAGGAAAAGGACACTTACAAACCAGAATGGCTGAGGTGGCACACGTACCACTCGGCCACTCCTCTGACCCCATAGCAGTAACGTCGATGTCTCCCAAGGAGCTGATACGGAGGCAGCGGCAACCTCGCATCTGTCATCCATGTGGCTGCAGCTGTCCCCCGAGAGTACTGGCCTCATCTTCATCTCCACTTTCCAAATCTCACACAAGTTCCTCTCATTGGTTGACTCTAACCCAGCACCATGCCAGGATGAGGATTCTGGAAAACGTAGTTCATAGATCTTTGCTGTCTCATTTGTGTCACCAACAGTCAGATTCTTCCCTCTAACAAAGTTGCAAACATGCAAAAATCTTCATTACGCATAAAACGCTAAACAGCTCCCCAGCACCTCCTCTCCCCCGACCCCTGACACTAATTTTTAATAACTGGTGTGGCCTTATGGGAATAGAGTGGCCTAAACATGCTGTGCTGAACTCTCCGAGGGGAAATTTACTGAGATCACATGTCTCTAGACAAAAAAGGTATTGTCACAGGCAGGTCAATTGGTCAAAACTTCTTCCTCTCTCGTGGAGGCAAGGCTGTCTAGTGCCCCCATGCCACGTGGTTCATGAGATGAAAGAAAACTTCTGAACTCAGATTAGGCCAGCGATGTTTACAGACACTGGACTTTTCCTGATACACCAACCACAGTGCAATTAATATTCAACAAATAGCATAATTTTCATACTCCCAATGGCATGTCACACTATCTGCGCTATTACTCTCCTGGTTATGCTTCTCAGCTCAAAATCAGTCAGCATCATCTCAGAGTGTGATGTTATTTGTATAGTGTGCATTGTTATTGCATGATTGCTGGAAATTCTATTTCATCGTGCTCTCCAGGCTATTAAGATTCTCTACGGATCATTATCCCCAGAATGCTTGTATTGTTTCCCTATTCTCAACTATTTTTCTCAGAAGTATCTATAAAAACATATCAAGGCATGAAAAAAACACAAAGAGGTTGGGAAAAAATTATTGTGTTGAAAGTGATGAAATTTGAGGGAAATTTTCCAAATTTTTCTTTATTTTCATATTTTCTTATGTATTATATTTTTAAAAAGAAGAATAAGAAAATTTGCACTACATTTGCATTATACAGGAAAGTGAAAAAAATGCATTGCTTCAAAAACAAGGCATATTCTCCATCAGAAACCTTTCTAATTGTGTGTTCTTTGTTTTTTCTGAAAGCATTGCTGATTGGAAAAAGAATTCCCGCATACTGTTAGCCAAGCAAGAACAAACTTCTTTCAAGAATCTGTAATACATCAGTGTATATTACTCTCTGCACTGATGTGAGTTCTACACAATTTACCAACAATCTTGGACAGAAAACTAATGTATTGATTGGGGGGAGCAATAAATAATGATTATTTTTCGCCTTCTGAGTTGGAGCCAATTGAAATGTAAAACACAAGAGAGAAACACCTTGAGATCAAAGCATCCGTTTTATTACTGATAAACATGCCGCTAAAAGGAGAGGGTGGCTTTGTATCTTCAAACAATTGGGCTTCAACAAATGCACTCAGTCGCAGCACAGATGGAGAACCACGGGTCTTGCTGCAGAGTAAGAGAGCAGAGGACAGGCTGGCTCATAGAAGGGGCAGCCCAGGAAGGTCCTGAACCAAGGGTGCTCCTTCTCAACTCACTAATCAGATCAGTCTTCTTCCTCTCAAGGGAGAGAAAGTGGAGAGAAGTTGGAGTTCTTCCCAGAGAGTGTAGCAGGGATCCACTTTCTCTATGAGAAATACGAGGAAAGGAAATTAGTGGTCTCTAAACAGGCAGAGAGGCATAGGAAGAGCCCCTTTTGAGTCTACCTGTGATGTATGATGTACCCTTCTCCTCCTCCCTTCACTCTACACCTCCAGGTCATCAACAAGTCCATCCCAGTAGAGTTCTAGTCCATCCCAGTGTATAGTATAGTCTCCAACTCCATTACCACTGTCTGGTCGAGCTGTGTCTTCTTTCATCTGAGCTCTTGGAATAGCATCGCCCACCTATGTTATCTAAACTGGCGCTGGAGAGAGCTTTTAAAATAACTAGAGGGTGTAACTCCCCTGTTCAAAGTTCTTCAGTGACTGTGAATTGACCCTTAAATAAAACCAAAATTCCACATTCCTTTTCCTCCATATTCTTCCTCTACGTTGATTGATGTCTGACTTTTCTTCTCTCTCATTACACACCTTCATCTCTTTTTCCGTGCCACTGGCCTTCTTTAGTTCCAGTGAACACGTCAAGCTCATCGCTGTCTCAGGGCCTCCTTTCTCTGCATGGGCTCCCCGATGTCATTACCTCCTCGACATTCAGATCTTCACCTGGATCATAATTCCATAGAGAAGCCTTAACTGACTATCCGACTGAAAGTAACCGCCACAATGATCTCCAACACACTACCCTATTTTAACCCTTGGCACACCTACAGCTATCTGATAATTTTCTCATTCATTTGTTTTTTGCCTCTTCTCCCTAATTAAACATAAGTTCTGTAGGAGCAGGAAGACTTTCACGCCTTGTCCTTCACTGAATCCCTTGCTCATGGAACACCTGGGCACAAAGCAGGAGCACAAAAAGGTTTATGAAGTTGAAAAACTGTTTACGTTTGCCTCCACGCCCACCTGCACCAATGAGTGGACGGAGGGGAGCTGTTTGCTGCTTATGTTTAACCCCTGGGGAGTTATAGTAATGGGAACAAAGAAATGGATACAAGAAGTATTCCAAGTTCTAAATAATGGAGTGAGCTTAGAGTTTTATTAAACCTAAGAAGGTAAGGGGGCCGGCCCAGTGGTGTAGTGGTTAAGTTCACGCACTCTGCTTTAGCAGCCAGGGGTTTGCAGGTTTGGATCTTGGGTACAGACCTACACAATGCTCACCAAGCCATGCTGTGGAGGCATCCCACATGCAAAATAGAGGAAGATTGGCACAGATGTCAGCCTAGTGACAATCTTCCTCAAGCCAAATAAAAGAGGAAGATTGGCAACAGATGTTAGCTCAGGGCCAATCTTCCTCACCACCCCCTCCCAAAACCCCCAAAAACTAAGAAGGTAAGGAGAAAGAAAGGGGCCAATAATGGTTGAAGATTGAAATTTGATCTTGGATGACAGACCCCAGCTGAGTCCCATGGAAACAGTTAGTATTCTGATTCTTCTACTGGGTGGCCCAGAGGAAAGAGATAGAACATTTTTCAAGTCCTGAAGGAAAAGGACCACTAAACATTATATATGTGGTGAAAACATCTTTCAGGAATGAAAGGTAAATAAAGACATTCTCAGACGAAGGGAAATTAAGGCTGGTTGCTGGCCAACCAACCTGTAAAGGATGGCTAGAAGAAAGTTCTCTAAACAGAGGTGGTGTCAGAACAGAAGAAATCTTGTAACTTCAGAAAGGAAAGAACATCAGCATGGGTAAAAACAGAGAGAAATATAAAAGGAAGTGCTTCTCGTGAGTTTCTTAAATCATATTTGATGGTTGAAATAGAAATTATGTCACCCGATGTGGTGCTCAGTGAATGAAGAAGAAATACCTTAAGGTGACTATGTTTGAAAATTGTGGAGGTTACAGAGAACTAAATGGAAGTGAGCTTTCGACACTTCACTCAAAACAGTAAAATGTTGACAGCAGTGTGTATGTGTGTGTCGATGTAGATATATAGTAGTATTTAGAGTAACATCTGCAAAACTACCCAAAGAGATACACAAAACAATAAATAAATTGACGGACTTGTATAAAATATTTAGCTAACTCACAGAAAGGCAAGAAGAGACAAATGGAGACAGTGATAAGAAGCAAGAAACAAATAATAAGATAGTAGACTGAAATTAAAACATATCAATAATTACCCTATGTGTGAATGGGATAAATATACCAACTGAAGGAGAGATTGAGTGTATAAAAAATGATCCAACAATATGTCGTCTACAAAAAATTCACTTTAAGTACAAAAGACTTGGTTAGGTTGAAAATAAAAAGATGAAAAAATATATACCATGGATACATTAAACAAAAAACCAGTAAAATGATTATGTTAATATTGAATAAGTTAGATTTCAGAGCAAAGAAAAATACCAGCAATAAACAGGTGTATTACATAATACATATAAAAAAAGATAAGTCCATGAGGATCCTAAATATGTAGGCACCAAACAACAAAGCCTCAAAGTCCAAGAAGGAAACACTGGTGGAGCAGAGGGGAGAAATAAACACCCCTCAATCACGGGTGGAAACTCACTCAATCCACTCAGGGCGTTTAATAGAAATATTGAATAGTGACAATATAGAAGAATTGAACACACTCAGACAAAGGACCTAGCTGACATGTACAGAACACTCCACCCAATAACAGCAATGTGTGTGTGTATGTGTATTTTTTCAAATGTCTAACACTCATCAAGATAGTTCATATCCTGTGCAATAAAGAAAAAACCCACAAGAAATTCAAAAGAATTGAAATCATATATGTTACACATTGTACAGAGTATGTCCTGTGGTCATATCTGAATCAAATTAAAAGTCAACAAAAGAAAAACACAAAGACTCAAACACTTGGAAAGTAAACAACATTTTTGTGAATAATATATGAGTCAAGGAGAAAGTCTCAAAGGAGATTTTAAAAATAGAACTGAATGAAAATGAAAATACGTTTCAAAATATGTGAGCGCAGCTAAAGCAGGGATGAGAGGAAAATGTACAGCATCCATGCTTTCATTGGAAAGGAGGACAGACTGCCAATGAATCTACTCTGTTCCCACTGGAAGAAACTAGAAAAAGAAGAACAAAATAAATCCAAAGCGTGTAGAGGGAAGGAAATAATAAAGGTAGCAGGAGAAATCAATGAAGTTGAAAATAGGAAACAATAGAGTAAATCAAAGAAACAAAAAGCTGGTTCTTTGAAAATATTCACAAAATCAGCAAATCTCTAGGAAGACTGACAAAGACAAAAAGGAAAAAATACAAAGTACTAATTTCAGAAATGAAATGGGGGATGTCAGTAGAGGCAGCCATCAAAAGGATGAGGAAACACTACCAAAACCTGAACAGAAATAAATTTGACAACTTTGGTGAAATGGAACAACTCCTCAAGATACACAAACTACCACAACTCACCAAATATAAAATAGATCATTCGAATCTGCTAA
Source organism: Equus przewalskii (assembly GCF_037783145.1). Taxonomy (NCBI): domain Eukaryota; kingdom Metazoa; phylum Chordata; class Mammalia; order Perissodactyla; family Equidae; genus Equus; species Equus przewalskii. The sequence continues at coordinate 50,530,671 of NC_091852.1, forward strand.
AAACCAATAAAGAAGTTAAATTCGTAATTAAAAACCTCCCACAAAGAAATCTTCAGACCCAAGTGGTTTCACTGGAGAATTCCACCAAAAAGGAAAGAAGTAACATGAATTTTACATGATCTGTTCCAGAAAACACATGAAGAAAGAACACTTGGCAACTCATTTTATAACACCAGTATTACCCTCTAACAAAAAGGACGAAAAAGTACAATAAAAGAAAACTGATATTTCTCATGAATTTAGATGTAAAAATCCTCAACAAAATTCAACAAAATTGCTGAATCTAGTGATGTATATGCAAACACTTATACACCATAACAAAATGGCATTTGTTCCAGCTGTGCAAGGCTGGTTCGACATTCAAAAATCAGTCAGTGTAATCCACCACATCAACAGACTAAAGAAGAGCCATCATAAAATCATATCAACCGACAAAAAAACATTTGACAAAATCCAGTATTCCTTCATGATAGAAACTCACAGCAACTTAGGAACAAAGGTGGAATTATCTCAAATTGATAAAGAGAATCTACAGAAATCCCTGTAGTGACATAATCATTAATGGCAAAATACTGAAGCTCACCCCTAACATCAGAAATGAGGCGAGAATTTTCACTCTTACACTCTCATTAAACACAGCCCTAGAAATTCTGGAAAGTGCAATAAACCAAGAAAGGAAACAAAAGGGATACAAACTGGCAAAGAGGAATAAAATTGTTTTGCAGGAGACATAATTGTCTGTGTAGAAAATCCCAAGGAATCTACAAAGCAAAAAAAAGAAAATCTCCTAGAACTAATAAGTGAATTCAGCAAGGTCACTGGATACAAGATCAACACACAAGAATCAATTGCATTTCTACTGTCCAACAGTCAATGTGTGAAAACACAATATCATTTACAATTACTCCAAAGCTGATGAAATGCTTAGACATACGCACAGCAAAAGATGTGCAGTCTGCATGCTGATTATGACAAAAGGCTAAGGAGAGAAATCAAACATCTAAGCAAATGGAGAGGTGAACTGTGTTAAGGGACTGGAAGACTCAGCATAGTAAACATGTCAATTCTCTCAAATTGATCTAATGATTAATGCAATCCTATCAAAATCCCAGCAAGGGTTTTTGTAGACATAGACAAGCTTATTATAAAATTTTTGTAGAAAAGCACCAGTCCTAGAATAGAGAAAACAATCTTGAAAATGAAGAATGACGTGGGAGTACATCCTCCAAAGAGGATACACAGATGGCAAAGAGCAGAGAACAAGATGTTCGACATTACTAGCCACCAAGGAAGTGCAAATTCAAACCACAATGAGATGTCACTATCCATCTATAAGAATGGATAAAATAAAAAATAGTGAAAATGCCAATTACTGGCAAGGGTGCAAAGAAACTGGACCATGTGCACGTTGCTGGTCGGAATGTGAAACCATACAGTCACTTTAGAAAATCGTGTGGCATTTCTTATAAAACTGAATATGCAATTACCATATAAGCCCACAATTGCACTCTTGGGCATTTATCTTCGAAAAATGAAGACTTATGTTCAAACAAAAATCTGTACACAAATATTTATAGTAGCTTTATGCACGATACTCAGAAACTGGAAACAGCCCAAATGTCATTCAACGGGTTGAATGGTTAAACAAGCTGTCATCGATCCATGCCGTGGAACACTACTCAGCATTAAAAATAAGTGAATTATGGATACATGCAACTAGTAGGATGAATCTCCAAGGAAATATGGTGAGTGAAAAAAGCCATTTCACAAAGTTTATATAATGTATGATTTTACTGGTTTAAAATTTTTGAAATGACAAAATTTAGAGCTGGAGCACAGATTAGTGGTTGCCAGGGTCAAGGAGAGATGGGTGGTCGGCTAGACATGGGCAACAAAAGGGTCCTTCTGGTGATGCAAATGTTTCATCCCTTGTCATATAAATGCGAGGACTTGGTTGTGATATCGTGCCATAGTTTTGCAAGATGTTACCATTTGTGTAAACTGAGTAAACAGTACATAAAACCTGTTTGCATTTTTCTTTACAACTGCATGCAAATCTACATTGTTTGAAAAATAAACAGTTTAATAAAAACAACAAACAAACAAAACCCTCTTTCATGGGAATTTCATTTCTATCAATTAACAGAGATGTTTTCCCCAGAATCTGCCTTCAGTTCCAGTGGCCTGCGCACACTCCTCCTTGTATCCTGCCTGGGCTGTTCTGGAGAATTTGGTTTCAGCTGGCGCAGGTGATGGGACCACACTGATGGATATGACAGCCGCCAAGATGGCACTGCTGTGGCATGGAAACAAAGTATTCCTGTGATGGGGGCACTTTCCCATCGACAATGAACATTGAATATCGAATTTAAAAGAGTATGTACCACGGAATTGGAAAAGGACCTCAGAGATAATTTGGCTTTTCACTTTAAAGTTACATATGAGGAAACTGAGGCACAAAAATCAATTAACTTGTTCAGGATCAAAGCACAAGGTGTTGGCAAACTCAGAACTCAAACCCAGGTTCAGGAATCTTAAATCAATGGTCCTGTCTCTAAACTATAATAATCCACCTTAATTTCTTTCCTTACCCTTTTCCATTCTCTCCGAATCCTTGTTTTGATAAGAGATCTAAACATCTGGAAAAGTGCCCCCTCATCTCTACATACCTACTCATGTTTAAAACTCTGTGCAGATGCCAAATCTTCTTCTCCCTGGAACTTTCCTTGATGGTGTTACTAGAAAATAGCCCTTCCTTTTCCCAGTGTCTTTCACCATTTAAGAGGATCCATTTTGTCATCTTTTTCATGTCTGTGCTTTATAGGTGCTACAGAGCTGTGATTTTCAAATACGTAGCATGATACATTGTAAATCATTTAGCAATGCATAGGATAAATATGTGTTGAAAATTCAATTATCTTCAAAAGATCATATATTCTGTTCTACTTTCATGTTTTTTCTACATCTCTGGCTACTTTTCTAATTTTTCAAGTTAAGTGAATTTTGCTATTTTTTGTGCTGCTATTTATCACCAACTTTGAAGTCACCTGTGAACCAACAGAATCTGCTTCCTGCTCCGTGATCTAGGTCACCGGTGAGAAGGCACATGACGCGAGCCCTCAGTATCTGCTGTGTATTCCCTGGAGTCACTGATCCAGACTCGTCCTTGGGTCATCCAGGATGCACTGTTTTCAGTCTGAAGTTTCTTTCTATGAGTGTTTTTTTAAAGGAAAGAGTGAGGAATACTTTTTGGGTGTATACAGGGAGGTGTTAGGGCTTCTTTATATGAAAATATTTTTAGTAAAGACCCCTTGGCTGCAAGTCCTAACTCTGATGAACTATAACAAGAAGAATCACAGGATACCAGAGCAGGAAGCAGGACAATCCGTTTTATAGCTCTCGGGTAATGTTTTCACACCTCCATGAAGTAGAAATCTTAGCAGCTTTACTTTAAAAATAATTTAAAAGAGATTCTTGGGTTCATCATACCAAAAATAGTTACAAATGAAGAATAAAGATAAATGTATTATTTTGAGTCTTTTTCCTAAATTTGTCTGGCAGATGGAGTGAAGGAGGATGGGATTTCTCAGTTTCTCACTTTTCTCTCTTCCTTCTCTCACATGGATATTCATAGACATTTAGCAGGAAACGAACACACACTCAAGGCTTTCTTCCTACTTCAAGTAATGCCATCTGTACAACACACACAGCAGAGCAGGTAATTCCCAAAGGAAATTTATTTTTGCTTTCATGAGCCAGGGCAACACAGCTCTGTGTAATTACTTAATACAACAAAATTAATGCTTTGAAAGTAAAGAGGTTGTGGACACATGAATTCAAATAAGCAAACTTTTCTCATGTTGAGTCCTTCAGTCAACCCCTCTCCCCACCTCCAGTCCCTGTCGACAGCTGCTCTAGACCCATCGCTATGCTTCTGTCTCTTTTAGAATGCCGCATAAATGGAATGCTCTAACATGCAGTCCTGGTGTCGTGAATTTGAGATTCACCTGGGAAGTTGTATGTATCAGGAGCTCGTTCTTTGTAATGCTGAGTGGCATCACTGCGTATGGATATATAGCAGTTTATTCACTGTTAAAAGACATTTCCAAGGCTTCTGGCTTTTGGCAAGATGAACACAGCCACTATAAACATTTGCACATAGGTTTTGAGTAAATATAAGTTTTCTTGGGAAAATAAGAGAGGGATTGCTAGGTCATATGATTAGTTTTTAACTTTATAAGAAACTGCCAAACTGTTTTCCAAAGTGGCTGTTCCATTTTGCATTCACACCCGCAACGTATGAGAGTTCCAGTTGCGCCACCTAGTTTTTTTCAATATTTGCAATATTTGGTGGTGTCAAGTCTTTTGCCATTCTGAAAAGTATGTTATTATTTTTTACTTTGCATATCCTTTTCATGTATTTCTTTGATGTCCATATATCTTCTCTTGTGAAGTGTCTATTCAAATCATTTGTATCTTTTATGACTGGATTGTTTGTTTTCATATTCCTAAGTCTGAGTTAGTTCTTTATACATCTGGACATGTCCTCTATTAAATATATGTTTTTGGAAATATTTTTGCTCAGTCTGTGACTTATTTTTTACACTCTTAACAATACCTTCCCAAGAAAAAAAAATGTTCAAATTTTGACTAAGTCCAACTTAATTCTTCTTATTATTTAGGGGAATGGATTGGTTAGCCGGTCTGTAACGCATGTAGAGAAATGTCGAAAACCCATGTAATAAAGGTGTATATAAGGGTGCTACGTGCATGCTGTGTTGAGAACTGTGTTCCCCAGGCAAGAGGCCAGGAGGCGGGCCTGCCAGGAATGCAGTTCCCCAAGACATCTGATGACTTGCTCCCCATCTCCCGCAGCATCCCCTGAACGGAACTTAAAGGGAGAGGGGGGAAAGAAGATACCCAGAAATCACTAAAATGAGAGTAACTATAGAGCCATTTTTCTTATATTTAATTGCTCTAAAAGGTTGGAGGGAGGAGAAATTGAGTCAATTTGGTCACAACTTAAACTAGATTAGAAGTGATGTTGCTACGGCTGCGTGTGGAGAGTAGGGAAACTCTCACTGGCTCCAGAGTCCTCTAGCGCCAGCTTGGCTTCAGGGTGGGGCCCATTTGCCACCTTCAGCCTTAGGACTTCCCCATGTACTTGACCTTCAGAGAATCTCTCTCCACAGTCTCACCCGTGCTCCCTAAGTGATGACCAAAACCTTGATCCAGAATGTTCTCAGCAGGCCCGCCTCCCGGGGGTGTGGGGTGGAGCTGCGTCAGGAGCCCCGCGCTCTGCAGTAAGAGATTCTCCAGGTGTCGGGCCCGGTGGGTTTGCTGCCTCTCGCCCAGGAGCAGAGGGCTTACATTTTTATTCCTCAACTTGCCATGAATCTTCACCTGTGCCTTGAAGGCAACAGGTTTCTCTGCTTTTTGACTGGTGGCTTGTTTTAGAGGAGAGACAAATAGACAGTCCTTATTGTTTTGTCAATTACCTGGATTTTTCTTGTTACAGCGGGAGTGACGTATTTTCCATGTTCTACATCCTGAGCAGAAACCAGAAGACTCCACTAAAGGGAGTAAATTTCACTTGTTAATTCTCTTACTTAGAAGTAGTAGTGTGTGCGTGTGTGTGTGTGTGTGTGAGTGAAAAAGTAAAAACACCAGTCAGCTTGCAATAATTTGGGAGAAGCCGTGTTAACACCTCAGGTTTTGGAGCAGACTGTGAACCCGGAATATTACCAATGTCCCTCCGCCTGCTCATTGATCTCAACAGATTGTATCTGCAGAAGTGACGCGTGTTGGACACAGAAACAACGTGCCCAGCAGTATCCGTTCATTCATTTGTGTGACAAAGGGAACCAAAGGGGAGTTTGGCAGAGTCAAGACAGTATCATTCTACTGTACTGTCTGCAACCTACCCAAACTCACAAAAATAAAATGAGGGAAGAAATCATCGTCTTAAACATTATTTGCAAACAACATCAGCCCCAAGCCTGAGATTCTCAGAAATTAATTCCCATCTTATAAACTTTCATAAACACAAACTAAGTTCAATCCAGAGCAAAAGCCATCCACTCCGCCGCCTCCCACTCGTTGGGAAAGGCCTCGGCGCGCACTGCTCAGAGTTTGCAGGAATCTGTTCTCTGTGTGCTGTTTGTTCTAATAAGAAACAACCCAATGGGAGTATTAAAAGTGCTATGAAGAGGGCATGATGAAAAGAAACATGAAAATAGACGAAAGTAAAAATTGAAAGCAGCAAGGAAAATAAAATGTTATATGGACACATGGAAAGAACTATTTAAAAGTAGGAACAAGTCGGAAGATGAAAGTGATTCATGCACCACATGAAAACGATTGCACATGTGCACTCAGAAGAATTTGGAAAAATACAAGAAAAACTGACTAACAAAATGAATTTATGAATCTGAATACACTGTTAGACGATCAGGGATCAGTCTAGCAATCCGTGATTGTTGGGGGTCTTTTTGCCTAATATTAGTTCAGGAGTACGTACTTTAAAAATGGGCTTTCAGATGGCTTTTCAGAATTTAGCTCTCTGTTATTTTTGTTGTTTTCTTGGTAAGAAGATGCCCTTCCGTAACCAGGTGAGGTCACCGAGGAACAAGGCGCATCCATTCAAGATGAGAACTGAGAGCAGGTCAGTGAGTCTCACATGCACCCTTGGTGGGAGGGGGAGGCAGAGCTCTGTGAGCCGGAAAGCTGGGCCCCGGGGGATGGAGGTAGACGCACAGCGGCAGAGGAGGTGGAGATGAAGTCAGAACTCCTGCAGACAAGCTCTGCTGCCCTTTCTGCGTCCCGGCCTCCTTATCTGTAAAAGTGACTTAAGGTGGCAGAGGAGGGAAGGATGGAGCGGACACAAGCCTGTGCCGCTGTTCAGAGTCCCCCAGCAGAAAAGCAATCCCAAGTCACACTAAGTCACCCGACGAGACTGGGCCTCAGCGGTGGGGAAGCCCCGTGGGCTGCACTCATCTCACAGGGAGAAGGACTGAAACTGCCACCTCGTCCCATCATTGCGCCCCTGTCCCCTCCAGGCACAACTTGCTACCGGGAGTAACACTCACCCTGGAGAGAAAGCCAAGGTGACAGCAGGAAGCAGGAGGGTGAGATGCCCCATGCATAAATACACACACACACAGGCACATGCCAGAGGCAAGGAATGTAGGTGTAAAAACAGTTGTGGAATATTATTCTGAAGACTTAGCACCAGAAACAGAAATTTAAAAATAAATATTTGTCCATTCTCTTGAGGCAGTTAAAGCAAGCGTGGACTATGGGAAAAAATATGAAATCAAAGAAGAGAAATTCTTCTGACAGAAGATAATAAGAAAGTCAGCAGAAAGAAAGGAAAAATAAAACTAAAACCACTGCAGAAACGAGAGTCATGTTGAAGACTCAGTCAGGGCAGGGGAACAGGCTCGGGTGAATTGCACAGAAAGAAATGGACAACGGAGAAGAACAGAAAGGAGTCTTGGGAGAAGCTGGTTGATGAAAAAGCCTGGCAGAGGAAAGCCAGCTCCACAAGATTCGTGCTTGCTGAAGGGAACAGAATGAGGAAAAGGGAAACACATTCACTTTTTTCAAAGATGAAACACAATTTTCCTAGATAAAGGGTCACCTCTGTGCAGATATGTGAAAGGGACACTATGGTTTAGGATGGTCAATGGCAAGTCGTCTTCCGATGAATTTATTGAATGAAAAAGATTAAAGAAATAAGTACAAGAATCCTTTGGTTCTCTTGGCTGAACTCTCAGCCATCTAGAAGGGAAAACACAGCTGATCTCACACTTTTCTAGAGAATTCCTCAATAGCTGAAGAGAGAGCAGTCATGTCTACAAAGAGCAGAGGGAAGGATGAATAACGCAAGAGTGCCCTCTGGATTGCTCACGCGGCTGGGCGGGGGTGCTCTTGCTTCCACAGCCTGGCTCTGCTGTTTGTGGGGAGGGTCAGCTGTGGGATGTCAGCGCGGGCCCTCTGGGCTGGGGCAGCACGGATCAGTGCATAAAAGACATTTATATAACGTTATAAACCAATGTTACCTCAATGAAAAAAAAAGAAAAGAAAGAAGGAAAGCAGAGCTGTCTCAGGGCAACCCTTGGCAACAGCGGCAAAAGGTGGCCTTGGGGATGGCACAGAGTCATTTGTGTATAAACACACACACTGACTTGGCGTCACCTCAAGATGAATGGCATGGCGTTGTTCCGAGGCCCGGGGGCAACTCAGCGCTCCACAGCTTCTCCTTAGCTGGTCCGCTCCCAGGAAAATAACACGTGGTTCTCCTTCTCCACCTGGCCCTGCACAGGAATAGTGACAGGGAGGAAGCAGAGAAGAGTGCACGGGAGTCTGTCTGTGCGTTAAAATTAGCATTTGGTATTTTATTTCATGGAAATGGAAAAGAATGGATTCCTTCTAAAAATAAGGGCTTGTCGAATCCCTATTATTTCCTAAAAAGGTATTAAGAGAGCTGAGGACTTGGGTTGATTGGAGGCGGAGGGGGGACAGAAGGAGTTACTAAAGAAATGCAAAGCTAAAGCAGAGACAGAGAGCTCACAACATCAGACAGCCACAGAGGAGAGGTCAGGACGGATGTTTTAAAGGCAGATGGAGCGGGGTGGTAGCCAGTTTAGTGACCGGTGAAGACAAGAGAAGGTGTCTGCAGAGAAGGACAGCAATGGCTCTTGGGCTAATTAGATCTGGAGAGCCTCTGGGACACCCAGGAGTTGAGTTCAGGCTCATGGAAGACTGGGTTGAGACACTGGGCTGAAAGCAAGTGAACGGATTGGAAGTCAACCAATTGGGAGTCCAGGCCTCTGCACCTGCCCCTCCTCCATCCCGGGGGGCTGCGGGAGGCCTGGATGCAGGGGCCTGGGGAATGAATCAGGGGAGGGGAAACTGAGGTCCAATGCCTTCCTGCTGAGACCTCTTTCATTCTCTGTCTTCAGCCCTGTGCCTCATCTCTGCTCTCCACCGCTCCTGGTGTCCTTGTGTCCCCACAACTCTTCTCCCTACTACTTCAGAAAATCACCTGTCTGTCTCCTGCCCAACTCTGAGAACACTGCTGGTGGGGATATAGCCACCAAAGGGAACATGGATCCTGATATTTGAGAATTCCCCAAAGAAATGCTCAATTCCACTTCCAATAAGTCTAGAAAGATCCTAAAAGCTGGGGGGGGGCGGGGGGGGAGGGAAGTTCCCATTTATTCTTCGAATGCCTTCCTCTTAAATACGTAAAAACAGATAGAACAGCCTTGTGTCAGAGGTTCAGTTCCCCAGGAAACAGATGGAGAGCTGAATGCAGAGTTTGTTGGAGAGCGTCCCTGGGATGGACGACTGTGGAGGGGTGGGGCAGGGAGGGGAAGGAGTGGAGGGAAGAGGGGCACAGAGAGAATTTGGACTCTGATACCTGGCGATAAGTGGGCTCTGGCACTGGAAACGTCTTTCAGAGTGTTTCAAATGGAGGCAAGGGGGCCAGACCTTCAACCCCCATATCCAGCAGGCACCGGAGGATAGCAGCTCCAGAGATGGCGCTTCACCTTGGGCGACACAGCTCCCTTCAGCTGAGGGCAAGCCCCAGAGAGGCTCTCTGCCAGTAAACAATCGGCTGCCAACAGAGCAGCTGTACCTCAGTTTTGAGGGGTCGGGGTAGTGCCCCACAGCATCCACTACATTTTCCATGATAGACACAGAGAGTCCAACAACAACAACAACAACAAAATCTAAGCTATAAGCAACATAGACAATACAAGAAATAGCAGAAAACTTTGCTAGGTCAAGAACTACTCAGTTCTCCCTTCTTCCATCTTTGGAGTGCCAGAAGCCTTAAAAAGTTGGAAGTGTTGGTTTAGTTTTCCACACCATGCTAGTTATTTATCCGGGGTGCTCGAGTTCTGGTCCTACCTCTAGCTCCAGAGAATTATTTCTGTTCTGGTGCTGGACCCCACCCAGGGAGCCTTTCCATCCTCAGGGTTCTGCTCTGTCAAGTCCTCAAGTTGTCACTGTAAACACTTCTTTGACAATTTCTCAGCAGCCTTTACAGTATCTCTCTTTAGCTTCAAGATCTTCACAGCATTCTGCTCCTTTTGATTTTTTTCCTATTAAGGCTTTTAATTATATAAATTTTTCCAAGTCATTAATGAATGTACAGGGGTGACATCTATTGCTGATTTCCCAGTGGTGTGATCTTAGTTCTGTTCAGTTCTCACAGGACATCAATACACTGACCTGTGTGTGGGGCTCTAATAAGTAGCTACAGTGTTAGACTTTTCCTCCAAAGCAGTTAGATTTTAAAAGGAACTTAAAATAGTTTCCCTGTTGGGATATGATGATAATCGATATTCTTTTGCACATAGAGTATTTGATTTTGAATCTTGGAATTCACAAACACCTGGTCTGTTACTACAAATGCTTGTTTAGATGCATCTTAAGAAAAATAAGAACTGACCCTTACACGCTCCTAGTACATCCCAGGACTGTTCAAAGATCTTTACACAGATTGACTTACTTCGGCCTAGAATGAACCCCACGTGGCAGGCACCCTTATCACCCTCAAGGTATGGATGCCGAAACTGAGGCACATGGAGATAAATAACTTGGAGAAGTTCGAGACAGCTGGTAAGAGGTTGTGCCAGGATTCCAACTGGAGAGCATGACTCCAGAACTTTCTTCCTCACCACTCCTTTATATCATCCCTCATGGCCACACTCACCACAAACATCCACACACATTGATCCCTTCCACAGATTTCCATTGAACACTTACTTCTCATGGTTAAGACCTCACTCAGCACGTACTTAAAATGAGATGAGCATTTTTCCCATATGTACAAACATGTTTTGACATGTATTCCTAAATTTCTTGGTATATTCCTAATTCCCAGTTTGAATAGCTTTAGGCAACTGGACCAAATTCCCGGGGGAGTCAGACTTGCCAAGAAGCATCATCAATAATCCTGGAGATCCTGAAATTACTGTGGCAAGACCCATTATTCTTGTGAATAAAAGTGAAACACACAATTGATCTCCCTCCACCTCAGAGGCATCACTGCCAAAGGCAGCAGAGCGGATCTTTCAGAAAGCTGCGCCAGTGTTTTTAATCCCAGACCATCATCAAGCACTGAAAAGCTTTGGCGGCCTTCAACCTCCTCAGCAAATCCCTCGGCCTTCTCAGTGGTCTTGTTGATGCTTTTGCTGCGCCCGGCCAGGGCACTTCAGTGCCTCCTCTCGTCACCACTGGTAAGAAGCTGAAGGAAGGTCACCTTCTGGAATCCAAGGCCCTCAGTGGGGCTCAGCAGAATGGAAGGAGAAGGGATTATGCTGTGGTTTAAAATGACCATCAGGGGTTGCCGGGGGTTACCTTGAGGCTTGTATGTATAAGAGAGCTGACAGATTCAATGACACTCTCTGGAGGCGTTCAAGCCTTTACATTGTATGTACATCCAGCTCTGTGATTTCCCTTTGGGGTGGTTGCTCCTTCCCCCTCTCAGTCCACGAGGTTGAGGTTGGGGGCACCTTGCTCCCAGCCTAAAGTTTGGACATGTGGCCCTGTCCTTGCCCCAGTGACTGATCTCCAGGAGGAATGTGGGCCGGGCCTGCCCACCTACTGGAGCCGTGTCTCTGACCACAGTGACCCAGTTCATTCCATGAGACTGACCCCAGCCCTTTGATTGGAGCTGGAGGGGAAGAAGGGTCTTGTTTCGATGGTGTGTGAAGAACGTAGGCCTGGAGCTGCTGTGGGCTCTCTTGCCACGAAGACGTGAGCTGCTGACTGAGCACAGAGCCAACCTGGAGAAACACAGAGCTAAGGGGGCTGAGCAGGACTTGATCATGACTGCAGGCCATGAGCCAAGTCTTTCTGAAGTCCCCAGACCACTAACTTTTCAATAATGTGAGCCAATCTTTTTCCTTTTTTTTTTTTAAATGAAGCTGAAGAGTTTTTTTGTTTTTTTTTGTTTTTTTTTTTTAAAGATTGGCACCTGGGCTAACAACTGTTGCCAATCTTTTTTTTTTTTTTTTCCTGCTTTATCTGTTGTATCTCTTAGTTGCAGGTCCTTCTAGTTGTGGGATGTGGTACGCCGCCTCAATGTGGCCTGACAGGCAGTGCCATGTCCGTGCCCAGGATCCGAACCCTGGGCCGCCGCAGCGGAGTGCGCGAACTTAACCACTCGGCCACGGAGCCGGCCCCCCTTTTTTTCTTAATTCAGCTTGATTTGGGGGTTTTTTTTGGTCACACGAAACTGAAATATTAATAAAAGGTTTAGGGAAAAAAATGTATGTTTTCATAGCAGAACATTATAAATATAATTAAATTGCAACTCTGTGTAGGCATTTGTGTAATAACAATAATGGCATAGGTTCGAGGTCCTATGGTGATATTTGGACCTTACAATAACTACCTAAGCGGCTCCACTCACATCCCCATTTTATAGAGTGGGGACTGAAGCACGGTTTAAGCAACTTGTCCAAGTTTACACGGCTAGTAATTACCAGATCTGGGACTCCAACCCAGCAAGTTTGGTTCAGGGGTCTTCACCAAAGACACCCATGTCCCCAGAGTAAATTACAGTGTATAAAAATAGGGAACATGGGTTTTAAAAATAATTTATATTGGAATATGCATTAAAAACCTGGGACTGTGTTTTATTAATGACTCTCTACACAATTTCAGATACATAATTTATCCTCAAAGGCATCCACTGCTGTACACAGGTGTCAATCATCAGGCCAGCCTCTTATCTCAAACAGGAGATGCCGTGAGGGATGGCAAAGGTTCTCGTATGTCTGGCACATACATTGTCATCTTTAAACGTGATAGTTCAGCCTCAGTAGTACCAGTCTATTTTATTAGCATATGATAGAAATGTTCCTACCTCACAGTGCCATCAGGAGTTCGGAGAAGTAAATAAGTTATCAGAACAGCTTGTAAAATGCAGGACATATCTTTCTAGGCACCGCCTCCAGGGACAGGAGTTGGTGGCCTCTCCTTCTTTCCCCCATTCTCTTCCCCACCTTCACAAAGGGATGAAATCCACTGAGCCTGTAAGCCATTGTCGCCCTCTCCTCCTTTTGCTCAGCTGGAGTGGATCGCCGACGTGGTTCGAGGCCCTTGGAGTGTGTCTTGTGTCTTTCAGGAGCCTGCCCAGGCCTCCTTCATTTAGTGGCTTGTCAGATCTGGCCAGGGCACTGGGGATCAACAGTTCTCTTTCTCCATGTAAAGGCCCACGTTGATGACAGAATATTGAATCCAGCCGTTTCCTTTATAATCATTGCGAGTTCTGAGACTTGTGGTTGATGGAAATGATCAGAATTCGCCCACTCAAAGAAAAGGACTGCCCCTCGGGCCAGTTTACTGGAGCTCCAGACTAGAGTGGGGCCCAAGTTCTGGCTCATGGAGGCTGCTCCCACTCCCTTCGCGGTTACTGTCCTTTGCACACAGTGCTTCAGTGCAGGGGGCTGGGGTGGGAGGAGGACGGGTTTTCAGGAGGATGCTTACTTGGCAGCCCGGTGCGGGACACTCTGGGGCTGCCCAGCGATGAGACTGTCTCATCACGTTCCAGTCCCTCCGTTAGGTTGGTGTGCATCCTCAATACTGTGTCTCGGTTTCTCCATTTCAATGGAGATCACAGAGGATTTCCGAGAATGCCATCTTCTGGACATCGTTGGGCCCATCGGTCCTTTCTGAGTGCGACGCCAGTCACCAGTCACTACAGGGTGTTCTCCCTGGGCTGCAGTTATAAATTCCGTTTACTTTCCCCCTTTTATCGCCCCCAACCGAACGTTACATCATGGCGTACTTTAGACAGTGGGAATCGTTTTGCTATACCTGGCAAGAGAAACTCGCTAAGGAGATTGTTTGTATCCATTTACGCCTTTAAAAATTGCCTTCAAATCTGGAATTTCAGGTTGTCTCCGCTGAATAATAAACGTGGGTTTCCTGGCTCCTCAGTAAACCAGCGCTTTACCGCTTTTATTTATACAAGTTTCCTGCAGGGTACACAGGAGGAGAAAAAGATGAGGGGGCCTCTAGACACTTGGGGTTCAGGAGCAGCATTTTGGGAATCTCTCATTCAGGCTGTAGTGACAGCTTGCAAGAATGCCTGCAGAAACGAAGTAAATGTCACATCCGTTTTTTTTTAAGAAGTGAATTAAACGTCACCTCATTGTGTTTGTGTGTGTGTGTGTGTGTGTGTGTGTGTGTATGAGAAAGACTGTCCCTGAGCTAATATCTGTGCCAGTCTTCCTCTATTGTGTACGTGGGATGCCGACACAGCATGGCTTGCTGAGTGGTGTGTAGGTCTGTGCCGGGATCCAAACCCATGAACCTGGGCCACTGAAGCAGAGCACGAACTTAATTAACCACTACACCACCAGCCCAGCCCCACCACATCCATTTTTATGCCTTTTCCCTTCATAGAAATGCTTTCCTGTAATATTCGTTTCAAATGTTTATATGAAAAATTATAGGAATTACATAACTAGAACCTTGGAAGCCGTCTAAATGGGCTCTGCAGCCCTTAGAAATGATGCTGTGGATGCGTATTTACTGGAGTGGAAAGATGTTCACGGGAGGTTAAGGGAACAAGGGAGGTTTCTGAATATTAAACAGTGAATGAGTGAATGAGGTAGAGGAATGAACGAATGTTGAATAAAGATTTGCATTACCTCCTTGGGCAAAGAGGGTGTTTTTGAGATTAAAAAAGTAAAAATAAGCTTTCGCTTGTCAAAATCCTGCAGCTGCTATTTCAGAGTGAATTAAATCTTGACGATCTAAACTGATTTTAGAATGACATTTAACCTTCCAAAATCGTATTATTAGTATGTTCTTAAATTCTTATAACTATTGCAAAACGAGGCATTTGAATTGCATTAGAGGTCCTAATGCAGTTCTGACTTCATCTTCATTTCGAAATACAGCACAGCCTCTGGAGCCAGGCTGCCTGGCTTCAAAACTCGCCTCCTCCCCTGCTAACTGTGTGCCCTTGGTCATTTTCTGAATTTATAAAAGATCAATAATAACAGTTGCACCAGATGCTTTTGGTGCCCTGCCTGTAATTCCTCAGCCTTCTGAATGTCCCCCACGCAAACCTCCCACACTTGCCTTCCACACTGCTCCGCCTGAGGCATCCTCTGGCTGTGGGACCGTGCTCGCCCTCGCTAGGCAGGCTGGAAGCGCAGGAATTGCCTTCTGCCCATGATGCTGAGTGTTAGCGGGATGCCCACTGTTCCCCGACTTGTGGGGCAGTTCTGAGGTGTGCTTCGAGCCATCTCTCAGAGGGTCCGCGGAGGATTTGAGCCTCCATTGACCACAATAGTCATCAGCTCACCGCTGCGTGCCTCCTTTCTTTTCCTGGTCCACTTCCCAACCCACTCAGTTCTTCTTATGATCACCTTTCAAATAAAGTATTTGCACCCAAAGCTCTTCTCGGAGGCTCTTCTCTTCATCTCAACTGAAGACAGTAGCCTTCACCTTATAGAGTTTGTGAGAATTAAATAATCCATGTAAAGAAATGAGCACGGTGCCTATCCAAAACGAGCAGCCAATAAATATTGCTTGTAATTGCTCTCACGAATATTAGATGGTCAACGTTACTTGGAATACTTAGCATAAATCATTATGTAAAAGGTTTGTAAAAATATGCATCTATTAAAAGACAATGAAATGCAAAATTATTCAAATTGCCAAGTGGCTGTAGCTCTGATGAAATATAAACACATATACTCTTCAAATTATCTTAAATTCTCAGATGTCAATTGTTACAACCACAAAACCAATTCCTATATCTCAAACTTCATCAGTTTCAGTCTGCTGATTTTTCAGCTAAAGATCCTAAAGCAAAGAGACGTCACATGACTTGCCCAAGGCCACAATCCTGACTGGGTTTTCCAGAGTTCTTTTGGCTCTGGGTCTGGCGTTCTCATGTCTCCTCCCATAAGCTTTATTACAAGATAATCAAGAAAGAAAGACATTAAACAACCAGAAGGTGCCAAACGTGGTTGGACAAAGAGAGGGTCTCAGCTATGGACTGATTCTGATTCATGACAGTAACTGATGTTTTGACTTATTCTTTGGGGACATGGAAATAGCATGATCAGAATTTTATTACAAGGAGGTCTAGAGAACAAATGTGTGGACAGACTCTTGGAAGGGACACGAAGTGTGAAGACGTCCATTCCAAGGGAGAAGTTACGTAAGAGGAGGCACCAGATGGAGAAGCTGGTCCTCTGGTGGAGCTCAGTCAGCCGTGTCCTTAGCCACTCCAGTGCCTGTTCCGTGGGTCCCTTGGCAGCAGGGACAGAAGCTGCGCATGAAAGCAACCCGAACTCCCGATCCCAAGGCTGATCTGGACACCACTACTGTTGAGGGGCTAACCTGCCAACAGCAGAGAGCAGTGCTGGTCCCTGAGGGCATCAGCTAACCAGTGGGTAGCAAGCTGGTTATATGGGATTCCATCTATCATGGAAGGGGCAGCAATTTGTCCTTAGGAGAATAATTACATGGATAGTGTCACGCATCCACAACGATAGTATCATGCATAATAGTTTCATCACCTTAAAAATAATCCCTTATGATTTACCTCTTCCACCTTCTCCCTCCACCCTCCATCCCTGAACCTCTGGCAACCATTGGTCATTTTACCATCATTAGAGTTCTGCTTTTATCAAAAGGTCACATAGTTAGGTTCGTATAGCGTAAAACTTTTTCACACAGGCTGCTTTCACTTGGCAATATGCGTTAAAGATTCACCTGTTTCATTATGTAGCTTCTGTTTTAATTGCTGAATGATTTTCCATTATTCAGATGTACAGCACTTTGTTTATCCATTCATCTCTTGAAGGACATCTTGGTTGCTCCCAGTCTTTGCCAATTGGGAATAAAACTGCTATAGACATTTATGTGCAGATTTTTGTGTGGACATGTTTTCAGTTCAACTGGGTAACTTCCAAGGAGTGCAATTGCTGGACCATGCTTAGGTTTGTAAGAAATTGCCAAACCATCTTCCAAAGTGGCTGTACCAGTTGGACATTATGTGTCCCAGCGAGCATGAATGAGAGCTCCTGTCGCTCCACATCTTCTCCAGCAGTTGCTATTGTCATCTTTTTGGATTTCAGTCATTCTGACAGGTGTGTTGTGGTATCTTACTGTTGTTTAAATTTGCAATTCCCTAATGACAAACGGCTTTGAACAAATCTTCATATGCTTGTTTGCTGTCTGTATAGCTTCTGTGGTGAAGTGTGTCTGTTCAGATCTGTTGCTTATTTTTTTTAATTGGAGATTTTGTTGATTTATTGTTGAGTTTGAAGACCTCTTTGTATATTTTGGATACATGTCCTTTATCAGACGTGTATTTTGCAAATATTTTCTCCCAGTCTGTGGCCTGCTTTTTGATTTACTTACTGGTATCTTTCAAAGAGCAGACATTTTAAATTTTGAGGAAAATTATCAAATTTCTTCCATAGAGTGTGCTTTTGGTGTAGTATCTAAAAGCTCATCACCAAACCCAAAGTCATCTCGATTTTCTCTGATGTTTTCTTCCAGAAGTTTTAAAGTTTTGCATTTTACATTTAGGTCTATGACCTCTTTTGAATTAATTTTTGTGAATGGTGTGAGGTCTGTACTTAGGTTCATTTTTTTTTTTTCACGTATGGATATCTCATTGTTCCAGCACCATTTGTTGAACAGAAAATCTTTCGTGCATTGAATTGCCTGAGCTCCTTTGTCACAGGTAAGTGGATGATATTTGTTTAGGTCCATTTATAGGCTGTCTAATTTATTTCATCCATCTATCTGTTCATTACTTTATCAATACCATGCTGTCTTGATCACTGGAGCTTTATAATGAGCTTGAAATTGGTTTGTAAGAGTCCTCCAACTTTGTTCTTCTTCAGTATTGTGTTGGCTATTCTCGGTTTTCACCTTTATATATACTTGAGAATCAGTTTTTTTGGTATCATAAAACAGTTTATTGGCATTTTGATTAGGATTTTGTTGAATTTATTAACAAAATTGGAATAATTGATGTTTTAACAATATTGAGTCTTCAGGTTAAAGAACATGTTTCCATTTATTTAGACTTTCTTTGATTTTTTTCATCAGAGTTTTATACTTTTCGTACGTGTATATAATGTATATACTGTACATATTTTATTAGGTTTATACCTAAGTAGTTAATGATTTTTGGTGCTATTGTAAGCAGCACATGGACATTTTAAATTCTAGTTCCAATTATTCATTGTTGGTATGTAAGGAATCAATTTTATTGTCTTTATTAACACTGTATCTTGTGACCTTGCTGTAATCACTTATCAGTTCCACAAGTATTTTCGCTGAATCTTTGAGATGATCAGTATGTGCAGTTACATAATCTGTGAACAAAACCAGTTTTATTTTTTCCTTCTCAATCTGTATGCCTTTTATTTCCTCTTCTGGACTCATTATGTTAGCTAGAACTTCCAGGAGGAGGTTGAATAGGAGTGTGAAAGAGGGCATCTTGCCTGTTCTTAACCTTTGGGTAAAAACATCCAATTTTTCACCATTAAATATTTTGTCAGCAGTAGGACATTTGCAAATGTTCTTTATCAGGTTGAAGAAGTTCCCCTCTATTCTTAGTTTGCTGAGAGTTTTTTTTTACCTTAAGTGGATATTAGAGTTTATCAACTTCTTTTTCTGCATCCATTGATACGATTGTGTGGTTTTTCCCTTTAGCCTGTTGATACAGTGGATTAAATGAACTGATTTTCAAGTGATGAAACAGTCTTGCATACCTAGAATAAACTCCTCTTCGTTATGGTCTATAATTCTTCATATACATCGTTGGCTTTGATTTGCTAATATTTTGTGGAGGATTTTGTGCCTGCTGTGTTCACGGGAGACACTGATTTATAGTTCTTCTTTCTTGTTGTGTCTTTACCTGATTTGGTACCCAGGTAATGCCGGATTTACAGAAGGAGTTAGGAAGTGTTCTCTGTGCTTCTATTTCCTGGAAGAGTTTGTAGAGAATTGATACAATTTCCTCCTTCAATGTTTGGCAGGATTCACCAGTGAAACCATCTGAGCCTGGTACTCTCCTTTTTTGGAAAGTTATTATTATTGACCCAATTTCTTTAATAGATATAAGGCTATTCAGATATCTATTTTTTCTTGTGTGAATTTGGCAGTTTTTGTCTTTCAAGGACTTGATCATCGAAGTTATCAAATTTGCGGGCATAGAGTGACTCATACTGTGCCTTTATTCTCCTCTTCATATCCACGGCATCAGTAGCAATGATCTTTCCTTCGTTTGTTAGATGGGTACTTTTTTGTCTTCTCTTTTTTTTCCTTTATTAGGCTAGCCAGATTTATCAATTTCATCAATCTCCTCAAAGAACCATCTTTTGGTTACCTTTGTTTTCTCTATTATCTTCCTGTTTTCAATGGAATGGATTGCTGTTTTAATTTTTTGTTGTTATTCTTTCTTTAGGAGTAAAGTATGCTTATTTCTCTTGTTTACTAAAGTAGAAGCTTAGATTATCGTTTTTAGATCTTTATTGACTTCTAATATATGCAGTTTAAGCACTGCTTTCTCTGAAACCCCCAAATTCTGACAAGATGTATTTTTATTTTCATTTAGTTCAAAATATTTTCTAATTTATCTTCAGACTACTTCTTTGACAAAGGGATTATGTAAAGTGTTTTTAAATTTCCAGAAATCCATGACTTTTCCAGCTATGTTTCTGTTGCATACTTTTTGTTTAATTCTTTTGTGGTATGAGAACATACTTTATATGATTTCAATTATTTTAAATTTGTTATGATGTATTTTATGGCCCAGAATATCACTTATCTTGATGGATGTTCCATGTGATCTTAAGATGAATGTGTGTTCTGCTCTTGCTTTGCATAGAGTTTTCTATAAATGTCCATTTGATCAGGTTTTGATAATGCTGTGCAGACCAACCACATCCTGAGTGGTTTTCTGCATGCTTGGTTTATCGATTACTGAAACAGGCATGCCGAAGTCTCCAGCTACAACAGAGCATCGTCTGTTTCTCTTTTTGGTTCTATCGGTTTTTGCCTTATGTGTTTTGATGCTCTGTTCTGGTCATACACGCTGAGGATTGTTATATGTTTTTGGAAACTTAACCCTTGTGGCAGTGAGTGATACCTCTCTCTACCTCTGATAATTTTCCTTGTTCTGAAGTCTTCTTTGTCTGATGCTAATATAGCTGATCCAGCTTTCTTTTGGTTAGTTAGCCTGGCAAAATTTTCTCCACCTCTTTACTTGTAACCTATGTGAATTTTTGTATATAAAGTGAGTGTCTTGTAGACAACAGAGTTTTGTTTTACCCACTATGACAATTTCTTTTTTATTGCTATATTACTAATATGATTAGATTAAAGTATAGCATTTTTGTAACTGTTTTCTATTCATTATGTTTGTTCTTTGTCATTTCCTTCTTTTTTTCTGCCTTCTCCGGGTTCAGTTGAACGTTTTGTATGATTCCCTTTTCTCTTCTCTTTTATTGCATCAATTATATTTCTTTAAAGAAATCAGTGGTTTCCCTAGAGGTACACTGTACCTTTTAACTAATATAAGTCCATCTTAAAACAATGATATTCTTCTTCAGATATAGGGCAGAGACCTTTCACAGTTCTCACAGCTGCTTCTTCCCATCCCTATGGTGTTGCCATCAGTCATCTCACTTCACCGCATGCAGTAACTCAACACATTGCTACTATTATTACTTTACACTAGCGCTTATCTAGTAGATTAATATGAATAAGGAAAATAAAGGATTAATTTTACCTTCATTTATTATTTCTCTGATGCTCTTCCTTTCTTTACATAGATCAGAATTGCTGAAAATAGAATTTTTCTTTTTGTAAAGAACTTTTATCAACATGTCCTGCAGAACTTGTGTACTGTCAATGAATTCTTGGAGTCTTTGTCTGAGAAAGTCTTTATTTCTCCTTTACTTTTTTTTTTTTTTTGCTGGGGAAGCTTTGCCTTCAGCTAACATCTGTTGCCAATCTTCCTCTTTTAGTATGTGGGCTGCTACCACAGTGTGGCTGTTGACAGATGAGTGGTGTAGGTCTGTGCCCAGGAATCAAACCCAGGCCGCTGAAGCAGAGCGTGCTGAACTTAACCACTAGGCCCCCAGGGCTGGCCTCTTCTTCACTTTGGAGGATAATTTCTCCGGGTATAGAATTCTGGGCTGGTGATTTTTCTCTTCCAACATTTTAAATACTTACTCCACTCTCTTCTTGCTTGTATGGTTTCTGAAAAGAGGTCTGCTGTAACACTAATCTTGTTCCTCTGTACATAATGTGCTTTATTTGTCTGACTTCTTTCATTTTCTGAAGATTGAGTGCAATATGCCTAGGAGCAATTTTTGGCTTTTATTCTGCTTGGTACTCTCTGAGCTTCCTGGATCTGTATTTTGGTGTCTGTTGTTAATTTTCAAAAATTTAGAGCAATTAGTACTTCAAATATTCCATCTGCTGTGTTCTCCCTTTCTTCTCATTCTGGTATTCAGTTGTGCGTGTATTAAATCTTCCTAAATTGTCCAACAATTCTTAGATCTTTGGGATTTTTTTATACCATTTTCTCTTTATAGTTCAGTTTGGGAATTTCCTACTGATCTGTCTCTGAGCTCACACATTCTTTTCACAGCACATCCAGTATGCTAATAAGCCCATCAAAGGTATTCTTCATTTCTGTTACAGAGATTCTGATTTGCAGCATTTCCTTTTGATTTTTTCATACATTTTCCTTCTCTCTGCTTATATTAGCCTTCCCTTCCTGCATATTGCTTACTTTTTTCCAATAAGGTCTTTAACATATTAATCATAGTTATTTCTAATTCCCTGTCTGAGAATCCTAACATCAGTGTCACATCTGAGTCTGTCTGATGCTTGCTTCAGACTGTGTTTTTTCTTGGCTTTTTGCATGTCTTGTAATTTTTTGTTGAATTCTGGACATGATATTTTAGGCAACAGGGACTGAGGTAAAGAGGCTTTTAGTGTGAAGTTTTATGTTAATCTGACTAGGACTGGGCTGTGTAGCTGTAGGCTCCAGAACTTTCAGATTCCTCTGTTTCCTTGCCATGGTCTCTCCTGTTACCCCTGAGCTTCCCTAAGTTCTCCTCCTCAGACAGAGTCTACTTCTTGCAGCCCTTCCAGCTGGCTCACTGTTGGTGAGGTGGTTGTGTGTGTGGGAAACACTTTATAATCTTATGACTGAGTCTCATTCTTTTAGTGGACCCATGTTCCTAGTCTGTGACCTTCATCAATGTTTCCTAGCATTCTTCTCCTTCCCCAGGTGAGACAGGCTGGCTGTGGGGTCTGGAATTAACTGCATACATTCTCCTTAGATGGGACAGTGTGCTAGTGTCTTTTCTCATGGAAAGTTGCCCTTTGTAATGGAGAAAGCTCTGGGCATATTTCTCCTCCCCCTGCTAGAATCTCAAAAAGGAATTTTCTTTGCTCTTCTCCACATTCAAGAAACTTTTGGTACATTTTCTGCAACATTTCTAGGTGTTTTGTAGAAAGAGGTCTTCAGATTATCTGGTTAATAATCACGCTGGAAGTGGAAGTCCCTCAATCTGTTAGTCAATGAGTATGCATTGAGCATGCGCGCCGTGCCAGTCGTTGTGTTAAGCCATAAGAATAAAACAGTAAAGAATTTAGACCCACAGCTTGCTTTTCTAAAATTTAAAGCCTTGTGGACAGAATGGTTATTGCACAAGGAATTATAATAATATGAATGTTGTACACATGAAGCACGGGAGAAAAATAGTGCTTACTGGAGCAACGCCCCTCTGCAGCTTCTCCTAACGGGCTCTCCATTCTTTAATGGAATTCCTTACTTACTCAGGCCCTTGATCTCTTTCCATATCCCAAGTCATCCTCACTCTGCTCTGAGGTCAGAAATTTCCAAGTTTCCTTCCAGTTCTCAATCTCTTAACAGACACCCTCCGTCTTCTGCATTCTACTTCCTGTTCATTCCAGCCTTAGCCCCCTTCAAACATAGATTTAAGACTTGTTGGTTAATTAAAAAGTAAACTTCATGGGAAAACTGGATATCTACATGTAAAGGAATGAAGTTGGACTTTTACCTAATACCATATTAAAAATTAACTTAAATTGGATTAAACACCTAAACGTAAGATTTGAAACCATAAAACTCCTGGAAGAAAACATAAGGGAAAATCTTCATGACACTGGATTTGGCGATGATTTCCTGCCTGTGACACCAAAAGCACAGGCAACTAGAACAAAAATAGACAAATGGGACTATATCAAACGTTAAAACTTCTGCATAGTAAAGGAAACAATCAGCAGAGTAAAAAGGCAGCCTATGGAATGAGAGAACATATTTGCAAGTCTTATATCTGATAAGGGGTTAATCTCCAGAATATATAAGGAACTCCAACAACTCAACAACAGCAACCAAAAGCAAATAACACAATTTAAAAAACTGGGCAAAGGACGTGAATAGACATTTCTCCAAAGAATATATACAAATGGCCAAAAAGCATAAGAAAAAATGGTCAATAGTACTAATCACCAGGGAAATGCAAATCAAAACTACAATAGATTTCCCTCTCACCTGTTAGGAAGACCACTATCAAAATAACAGAACATAACATATCTCGGTGAGGATGTTGAGAAATTGGAACCCTTGTACACTGCCGGTGGCATTCCAAAACGAGGCAGCTACTCTACTATGGAAAACAGTATGAAGTCCTAAAAAATTAAAAATAGAACTACCATAACCCAGCAGTCCCACTTCTGGATACATACTTGAAAGAATTGAAAGCAGGATCCTGAAGAGATATTTTTATACACATGTTCATTGCAGCCTTATCCACAACAACCAAGAGGTAGAAGCAACCCAAGTGTCATTGGCAGATGAATGGGTAAATGGTAAACAGATATTCTATGCATGTACAAGGCAATGTTATTCACTCTTAAAAAGGAGTGAAATGCTATCAATGTTACAACATGAGTGAATTATGCTAAATGAAAAAGTTAAGTCACAAAAAGACAAAGACTGTATGATTCTACTTATAGGTGGTATCTGAATTATTCAAATTCCTAGAAGGTAGAATGTTGTTTGTAAGGGGCTGGAGGGGGAGGAGGGAAAGAGGAGTTGCTGGTCAATGAACACAGAGTTTCTGTTCTGAAAGATGAAAAAGTTCTAGAGATCTGTTGCACAACAATGTGCATATAGTTAACAATAGTGTACTGTACCCTTAAAAATGCTTAAGATGGAGCCAGCCCCGTGGTTGAGTGGTTAAGTTCACAAGCTTCGCTTTGGCCGCCCAGGGTTTGGCTGGTTCGGGTCCTGGGTGAGGACATGGTACTGCTCAT
The DNA here is from genome assembly GCF_037783145.1 of Equus przewalskii. Lineage (NCBI taxonomy): Eukaryota > Metazoa > Chordata > Mammalia > Perissodactyla > Equidae > Equus > Equus przewalskii. Next base: position 50,555,043 of record NC_091852.1, read on the forward strand.
CAGGCCATGCTGAGGCGACGTCCCATATGCCACAACCAGAAGGACCTACAACTACAATATACAACCATGTACTGGGGGACTTTGGGGAGAAGAAGAAAAATAAAAAGAAATTGGCAACAGAAGTTAGCTCACTTGCCAATCTTTAAAAAAGAAAAAAAATCACAAATAAAGGCATATAGACTTTTAAAAAATTATTAAGATGGTAAAAAAAAAATTTATAAAGTTTACTTAATTCCTTCAGATATTCAAGCCTTTATATCCATAAATTCCTGATTTTCTACTTTTTGGAATTTTCACAAACATATATATTTCTATCCATTATATGTAAGTTTAAGAATGTAGTGCATACTTTTGCATAAATGATAATCTCTCCACTAGTAATAAAATATAAAGTTTTATACTACAAATATATTCTAAAGTACTTTTTTGGAAACTGAGTAAATCTCCTGACAACCTGAGCTGATTTACACACCAAAGAGATTTTATTTTTGCAGTATGTTCAGATACACCCACACAAAGAAAATTAAGAATTAAGAGCATATCTCTTTTCTCCAGAAAATTATTCTATTTTTTAGCCTTCATTTAATGATAGGAAATTATACTCTTCCTATTTTCTGAATTTTACTAAATTAAGTGTGCAAAGTGCCTAAGACAAGCCAACTAAGAGCTTTGGTTCCAGTTCATCAAATTTAATTTTAATTTGAGCAGTTAATCAAAATAAGGCCCCGGAGGAAAGGCTCGAACAACCAGGATCACTAAGATGAGAAGACAGAAGCCTCCGGAAGGTGTGCAAACAATGTGATGAGAAACATCACAGAGCCTGCGAGGAGGAGAAATGGACCTGGGTTGGTGCCTCCAGGAGGGTTAGTTAGATTCAGAAATGGTTTCTTTGGGTTCTTACTGAATTAGAAAATGAATGTATCGGGTCATGAATTTACTTTAATCTGTTGTGGTTCATCTTCACAAGAACTCTGTAAGGTGAATGTTTTTATGTCATAGAGGCCAGAGAAGCTGAGGAACTTTCCTGAGATCACACAGCCACTCCCTATTTGGCCAGGAATTTTGCCCAGATTGCCTGATTCCAGGGCCTAAGTAAGGTCTTATCTGCACGTTCTGCCCAAGGCCAGAGAATAGACTAGTGGACTTTCCCAATGAGCTCGACTGTGTTCATTGACGTGAGTCCACCGTAACCATCCGGGAACCTCTGCACGGTTCACACAGTCCCAGAGAGTGGAGCAGAGGGGGCAGCACATGCCCCGACTTTCATCCTTAGTCCTGTTCACACCCTTTGGGAAAAGACTGGTGGATGTTCTCATGGGTCATTGAAACCCTCAGAATGAGAAAGAAAGCAGTGAAAATCTTAATACTTCATAAAGATTCTGACCCCTTCGTAATGCAGCTGATCAGTGTCCAATACAACAGTGAATGGGTGAAAACGCCGTTTAAATTTAACACTCATTATCAGAAATTCGGGGTAAAATTATGGCCAAGTGATTAATAGATGTAAACTAAAAGAAATCAAGACATATAATATTTTATCTGCTATCATATACTCATACAGATACATATATTTATGCCCATCTCTATATAAACAATGTGCTTAAATTGGATGCTACACCAATTTCAAAAATAATTACTTTATTGTAGATCAGAATGATTAACACAGCCTTGCTCATCACTCTTCTGTGCATATCTTCAATTCCAGAATTGAACATGGTTTATGTTTGGCTCTTTCTGATGGAAAAACTTGGTTTTGTATTGACAAATGCTGGACACAATTTTCATGTGTCTTTGTAAAAGTCTCAATTTGATTTTTATTTAGTCAGCAATTATTAGCGTTGGACCCTGAGGGCTGAAGAAATAGGTAATTTGTTTGCAATAATATAACGGGGTTTTCGCTAAGTGTTCTGTAAAAAAGAAAGTTATACATTGATGGGGAAGGGTAGCCCTGAGTTACAAGGAATTTGAAGACAGCCTGATGGGCTACGTTGCTGCCATCCGTAGGGGGCGCTGTGCGGCACAGCTCACAGCCTCCTTCAGGCTGAGACTGATTTTCCTGCTCCTGGCAGCCCTTTCTGGAAGTGGCTCCACTGATGAAAGCCGCCGTGCCCATGGCCAGAGTCCTCTTTCCGGGGGTCACCGTGGGCACATCACTGCCCAGAGCCTTGCCCTAACTCAGGAAAGCACTGAGAAGCCATCCCAGTTTCGGTGTTCCTTAAGCTGCTGGCTGAAGCTTCTGTTGGGACAGATCACAGCCTACCCTGCTCCTCTGCCCAATTTTGCTTCTTTTTTTCTCAAGATTGTGTCCCAAGAAACTTCCTGCACTCAGACCCCAGTCTGAGAGACGTCTTTTTAGGAACCACTTTGCAACAGCGCCACGCTGCTTGGCCCTTCTACGTCCAGCCCACATAATCCACTTGCCTTGCTGCCGTCTGCATGAGGAATTGTCTCCCTCTGCAAACGTTTGCCTGCCGTGTCCTGAGTGTCAGGCAGCAGGCTTCCAGAGAGGAAGGCAGAGAGGAAGCAGACAGAATTGTTGCCACAGGGGAGCTTACTCCATGGGTGAAAAATTCATGTACCCATGTTCACAACGTGCTGTCTTTCTCTTCCACTTGGTATCCCACTTTGTATTTTTCTTTTACTACTGACAGTTAAGGTCCTTATATTACACGGGCACAGAAACACCATAACTCTGCGCTTCTGTCTTGCTCCTGACAGGAGCCCAGTAACCAACAGTAAACTTCATCTCCTTCCTTCCTAACCTCCATTTCACTTACAATTCTCACAAACACTGCACAGTACAGCACTAGTTACAACACTGGAGGCAGGAGAAGGAAAGCCTCGGGACCCACGTCGTCAGCCTTGAAAGCCCCCGAGAGAAGCCCCTTCTGATCTCCACCAATCGTGCTCTGCTCTTAGGATTGCTATGCACTTGTCTCTAAGCAAGAGCAGCCAGAGCAAAAGAAGTACTTTTATTATTTTATTTATAAATTAACTCTGCTTTTTTTTGTTATTTAGCTGTAATACAAAACGCAGTATTTCACCGTCATTATGTAACAAGTTGATTATGTACTCATCTGAACATCCCAGACCTTGGAATATGTACTGTCAGACACATGCGTGTGTGTGTGTGCGCATGTGTGTGCTTCAAAAGAGCCAAGTATTTTACTTTTACTGTAGAAATGTTAAAATGCACAAAGGTTTTTAAGCAATTTGATCCGTATCCAGTCTCAGTGTGTCCCAGCTCCATAAAGGGAATCAAAGTGTTGGATAGAGTGAGTCTGGGTCCAACTCACTGGAGTCCAGCTGGCCAGAGTTTGAACCCATATGTGCGCTGCCCAGCTCGGGGATGTCGGCAGGGTCTAGCTATGTGGTCCTGGGAGAGGTTATTTGGTTGCGGTCAGCCTCCTTTGTAAGATGGGAATAATAAGGCTGCCTCCCGGCATGGCTGTGAGGGTTAAGTGATTGACAGAACAGGAAGCAGCTGGGCAGTGTTTGTGACAAGTGCTCAGTAAATGGAAGCTGTGTCATTTAAATTGAACAAGTTTAGAATTTTACATTTAAAAGCAAAAACATATTTCAACTGCATAGTGAGATAGAATCACAGCCTTTTGGGCATCCCCAAGGGGGTGCAAGCAACGCAGCTGGCCATTCTCTCCTTTGGATTATGGCGGTCTGTAAAGGGCAGCCATTGCTGGAGGGAGGCACGAATTTATCCCCAAAGATGACTTCTTCCCACAGGGCTTCCAGTCCTCAAAAAAACACATTTGTGACTTCATACGCTGTAAGGCTATTTCACACAAATGGACGAGTGGTGAAGAAAACAAGTCAGATCAAGTCAGTCTTCGATTCCTAGGCGCCTCTCTTTCCTCTCCAGAGATTCTCTTGATAATATTGTGTTGCAGCATTTTGAGCAAATACTCGTCTTTTCTGAGTACTTGTGTCTCTGACACTGGAGTCTACTAGAATGCCAGCATTTCCTGCAGGTGGCTTGATGGTAACATCTTTCTCTGGATGGAAGCTGCATTATTCATGGCCGCTCGTTCACTGAAGCATCTCATGTCTCGGAACCAAATTCACTGACTTTTCGGGAAATCATATATTGAATGTATTTTAGGTTCATGAACTTTTCTTCCTCAGTTTATTCTGCCTCCCAAAGAAACCTGTAGTCTGCGGACAGGCATCCTATCAACAGATATGTCCTGGTATTCTACTGTTTATATTCTTCATGGTCCTGTGGTACTTCTGGGCAATTTAAATAGTTTTCCTTGTCCTCATACAGTTGTAAAGAAGATAAAATTTAAGACCATGTTTTCCCTGAAAAACCAGAATCTCAACTCCAGTGCATTCCTGGATAATATTTTTTGACTGAGTGCAAATCAGATATTGTGGTTCTGTTGGGTAAATGCTCAAGAAAGTCATTTTTAATAAGTTTATGAGATTTTCGCCCTGTGACATCTTCATCTGTCTGGCAGTTAGCTACTTCTTGGGTCTTGACAGTGAATACTAAGGAATAAATTTCAGAGTGGCCTGTTTCTTTCAGCAGATGTCTTGGCTTCCTGAATTTCACAGTGGGAGTAGGATCCGTGTAGCAAATGAGGGTTTGTTCAGTTTCTTCATGGTGTGCTTCGTCTATGCAGGTAATAAAGTGGGCATTCTCCCTGCAGTTCTAGAAGGCAGTGATTAACTCGAGGGCAGAAAATAAGGTTGGTCTGAGGATTGTACGAAAGAAGCACCACGCTTTTCCGGAGGTCGTAGGAAAATGGTGGGTTAGGGGCACAGGAACATGGCTGCTGCCAGGAAACCATCCTAATGTTAGTAGCATGGCATCAGTCATTGATTTATTCATCGGGTCACAAATATCTGTGAAGAGCCTGTCATCTTCTATGCACTGGGATACAGCAGCAGACAAAGCAAGAGGGTTGATTCCCTTGTGGACATCTGTCCTGGTCGGGGGAGGGCGCACAGAACAGACTTAGGGAAACAACACAGGGCCCCCCCCCAGCGGCATAGTGGTTAAGTTTGTGGACTCCTCTTTGGTGGCCCAGGGTTCCCTGGTTCGGATCCTGGGCGCAGACCTACACACTGCTCATCAAGCCACGCTGAACTAGAGGGACTTACAACTAGGATATACAATAGGTACTGGGGCTTTGGGGAGAAAATGAAAAAAGAGGAAGATTGGCAACAGATGTTAGCTCAGGGCCAAGGTTCCTCACCTACAAAAAAAAAAAAAGAAAGAAAAACAATGCAGATCCTATAGTACTGTAGAGAAAATATAACAAAATAGGGACCTCTGTGCGTGGGAGTTTGGAAGAGTCTCTCTGAGGAGGTCACATAGGACCGCATCTGACTCGTGGGACGATGCCCTGGGGACAGTCCAGGAAGAGCCTCTGAGACAGAGTGAGACGCACAGGCTAAGGCCCTGAGTCAGAAACCAGCTTGGGATGGACCAGAAATAGCGAGAAGATCACCGCAGCTCTGCTGTGGCGGAGGAGGAACGGAGTGCCGGGAGACTGAGCTGGAGAAGCAACAGCGTCCACTCCAGGTGGAGCTTTGCCAACCCTGGGGAGGAGGTCAGCGAGGCCATCAGAGGACTGGAAACAGGAAGACGCCCATTTATATTTTGGTCAGGCTATGCTGGCTGCTTCGTGCAGAGGAGATTATAGGTGAGGAAACGTGGAGAGAGGGAGACTCCTGGGAGGTTTCTGTCCAGAGGCCATGCCAAGGTCAGGTGGCGGTTGATTGTTGAACGAGCAGAGTCCCGAGGGGCCTGAAGCACTGGGGTTCCCAGTGCATTTAGCCAATGCCTTGGCCTAGTGCTGAGGGTAAAATGGCCTCATTGTCCCATGTTCCATGACTCCCGTACTCTGATATATCATTGCGCATTTCAGTAATTTACCTTTGGCTCACTGAGGTTGTTTGGCAAGAGGCAAAGACACATCTGTCTTCGTTTGGGTACAGAAACGCTGCTTGAGAAGGAGCGGTCAGGAGAAGAGCAGATGATCCAATCTTCCCGGCAAAGGCTTAAGAGGTATTTCCATTTAAATGTGAGCAGTTGCTGCATGCCCAATCTGTCAGATCAACAGATACTGTTCACACACAACGTCTGCCAGTGGCAACTGAAATCACATCCACATTTTAAACAGGAGACTTATAAATGCATCTTGGAATACAATTTTTTTCATGCTAGGAATTATCTGTCCTTATTATGTAGAAACACATTGTTTTATAATCCTACCTTCTCAGTGATCACAGATTACATATTTCTCTTTAATTTACAATGTTAAAATATCAAGGGGATTGATAAGTGAAAGAAGCCACTCTGAAAAGGCCACGTGCTGCGTGGTTCCAATCATATACATTCTGGAAAAGGCAAAACTATACAGTGAAGAGAATCAGTGGTTGCCAGGCATCCATAAGAGAGAAGGGAGGACGGAATAGGTGAAACCCAGGGATTTTTTAGGGTGGTGAAGTCATTCTGTATGGCACTGTAATGGTGGATATGTGGCATTGGGCATTTGTAAAAACACATAGAACTTCACAGAATGAAGAGTGGACATCAATCTGAGCAGATTGAAACTTCATTTAGGAAGTTGGGGATTCTAGAGGAATTCAAACTGTGACCAAAAAAATATAAATGTATTACAAACATGTGAAAGGACCTCATTGAAGGGCACGGGGGCAAAAGAGGTCAAATTAAGTTGCTTTGGAAATGAGGAGTTTGCGAGACTAAAGCCAAAGTAACTGCGTGTAAGCACTGTACTCTCGTGAGAAATTTGTTTCCCACCCGGGTATAGCTTAACAAATTTGCTGCACTTATGCGCTCACACTGGGATTGAGTAGTTGCGTAAACGCCTGGGAGCTGGTGGGAGCCAGGTTTTTCACTGTTGGAGTCGGAGTTTGTAAATAAGTAAAGGGAGGCGTCTAGAATGATCCATGGGGTAATAGATTAGAGTTGGAAACCAGTGGAACTCGTGGTTAGTTAATGTAGATCCAGAAGTTTAGATATAGAAATACACATAGATATGCGTAAATACACCGGTTAATACACACACATACACTCGCTCTGTCAGCTGACGGAGCCTAAAGGCAACAACACCCGAGTAAATGAACACATCTAGTGCCCGATCTCGGACTTTCTTTTTGCCTTCCAAATATCCTAGCCTGGATGCTAGAGAAGTCTGCAACCCAGAAGCACCAATGGGTGCAGACAAAAAAGTCCTGAAGACTGCTGTCTCTAGCCAAAGGACTGAGAAAGGGGCAATCGAGCAAGACAGAAACTTTTCTGACGATAGCCATTCGTTTCTGGTCAAACACAATAGAAATAAAATATGGCCCCTCCACCTCCACCAGCAAATCTTAGTGGGAAGCAAGAATTCCACCTCGCCCAAAAATAGTGAGGAGCTTCTCCTCTCCCCAGGGAAATGGCAGAGGAAGTCACGTGGGAGCTTGAGGGGAACCTGCCCAAGGCTAACCTCCCCGTGCCCACGGTGCCAACAGAGGCCAAGGAGGCATCCACGCTTCCACCCCGCCTTGGAGGTAATGAGGTGTAATATTGTGATTTATAGTAAGAAATACATATTTGGTCCTCATTTCTGGCACAGAGCTCCTAAAAGCCTTGGAATTTCCTAAGTGATGAGAGTGATCAAGGTGTCTTTTGTCATGTTTATAAGGTGACTTCTAGAAAGCTCCTAACGATGGGGTTGGTTGCCAGTGGAGCCAACCATGTCATTAGAAGGTAAGGACTTTCAGTCCCACCTCCCAGGAGAGGAGAGGAGTTAGAGATGGAGTTCAGCCATTAATGGCCGATTATTTAAGCAATCACGTCTGCATAATGAAGCCTCCATAAAAACCAAAAGGATGGGGTTTGGAGAGCTTCCACCTGAGGAGCACAGGGAGCTCTGGGAAAGTGGCACTGCAGAGAGCATGGAAACTCCATGCCCCTTCCTCATACCTTACCCTATGCATCTCTTCCATCTGGCTGTTCCTGGGTTATATCTTTTTATAATAAACTGGTTGTCTAGTAAGTAAAATGTGTCTCTGAGTTCTGTGAGCCCCTCTAGCACATTAATCAAAGCCAAGGAGGGGGTCATTGGAACCTCTGGTCTACAGCTCATAGATAGAAGCACAAGTGACAACCCGGACTTGCAATTGGCACCTGAAGTGGGGTGGGGAGCAGTCTTGTAGGACTGAGCCCTTAACTTGTGGAATCTGATGTTATCGCCAGGTAGACAGTGTCAGAACTGAGTTGATTTGCAGGACACCCACCTGGTGTTGGAGAATTGCTTGGTGGTGTAGGGGACAGCCGCCACACGTTAGAATTGGTGTCAGAGTCTGATGAGGCAATCCTGCCACTCTCCGCTAGGGTGGTAACAGAGCAGGCTGTGTGAGGACCTGGGACTCTGACCACCACCCCATGGTGGTGAGACCTTCTTCACCCCAGGGAGCTTAGATGTCCCAGCTCACCCCACAGTAGGAGGCACTCAAAGACTCTTCTCCGGGTTGGTGTCTGTGGAGGCCTGATGGAGTCTGAATGTCCATGCCAATCTCACAGTAACGAGGCACGTCTCCTTCTCCCCACCAGCATGGCACAGTGGAGACAGTGCAGACCAGGATTTCCAGCCCCCAGCCCATGATAACGAGGCACCCCTTCTCCACCCTATGCATTGTTAGAGGCCAGGTAGGGAGCTTAGATTTCCAAACCTGTCTGACCGTAACCAGGTACCCTTCTACCCCTGGTGACCACGGGGAATGACTGGAGAGCCTAGGTTTCCACTCCCACCTGCCAGCAAGGAGGTGCCACCCCCTCCTGCCCCCAGTGCTGAAACAGAAGACTCAAAGAAGATCTGGAGTCTCATAACATAACATGCAAAATACCAAAGACACAATAAAAAGTCACTCAGCATACCAAGAACCCGGAGATCTCAGCTTCAGTAACAAAGGATAATGAACAGACTCCAGTAAAAGGATGTCACAGATGTTAGAATTATATGACAAGGATGAGAGATTATAAAATTGCTTGAAGCAAATAAAAAATAATAGAAAATTTAGTAAAGAAACAGAAGATATAAATAAGAATCTAGCGGAAATTTGAAAAATACAAAATTCTAATACAAAATACAAAAATCTAAATAAAAAATTTTGATGGGCTCAGTAGGTGGGCTGACTTAGTGGGCTCAGTAGCAGGATAGCCATGACAGAGGAAAGGATCAGGAAACTTGGGGATAAAACGAATGAAATTATGTAATACAAACAGCAGAGAGAAACAGATTGAGCTTAAGAGCAATGAAAATGGAAATACATCACTAAAACCTGAGGGAAGTAGCTAAAGCAGTTATGAAAGAAAAGTATAAATGAATCCTTGTGTTAGGAAGAGGATCGATCTAAAATTAGTAATCTAAGATTAAAACTTGGGAAACTAGAAAAAGAAGAGAAAAATAAATCCAAAGCAAGCAGATGAAAGGAAATGATAAAGACAAAAGAAGAAATTAATTAATTTGATAGAAAGAGGAAAAAGAAACATGTTTTAAAAAATCAATTAAATTGAAAAACCTCCATTAAGACTTATGAAGGAAAAAAAGAGAGAAGATATAGGTTATCAAAGTCTGAAATGAAGAGACTATCACAATAGGCCTCACAGACATCAAAAGGTGACAAGGGAACACTAGCAACAAACCTCCCATAAAAATTCTACAACTTAGATGAAATGGTCCAATTCCTTGAAAGACATAAAGCACCAAAACTCACCCAATCTGAAATAATTCGAAAAACTATTAATGAAATTAAACTCTTACTTGAAAAATATCCCAAAAGTAAATCACCAGGACCAAGAATTATACCTAACATTTAAGAAGAATCAAGAACAATTTTACACATTTCCTTCCAGAAAATATAAGACAAGACGTGCCCCCACTTCATTCTACGAAGTCAGTAGACAAAGACACTACAAAAAAGAAAACTAGAGACCAATATTCTTCATGAATGTAGGCACAAAAATTCTTTAAAGAAAAAGCAAATCTAATTAAGCAATATACAAAATGAATTATACACCATGACCAAGGTGATATATTTCAGGGGTGCAGGCTGACTCCATACTCAAATATCAATAAATGTAATTCGTCATAATTTTAAAAATTACACAAACATGTCAATTGATGCAGAAAAAAAAATTTGACAGAATTCAACAACCATTTATGATTAAGAAGCTCAACTAAAGTGGATATGAAGAAACTTCCTCAACCTGGTAAAGAATTTCTAAATAAGACTTACGGCTAACACAGTGTTTTATGGTGAAGATTGCTTTTCCAATAAAATCAGGGACAAGGCAAGGACGCCCACCCTCAAACCTGCTATTCAGTATAGTATTGGAAGTTCTAGCTAGTTTAATAAAGCAAGGAAAATGTAAAATGCATGCATCTCAGAAAGGAGGAAAGAAAACTGTCACTATTTGCAGAAGATGTTATGTCTACCCAGTAAGTCCCAAAGAATCTACCAAAAACTCCTATAATTAATGTGCAAGTTCATCAATGTCACAGATTACAAGAGCAACATACAAAAAGCAATCGCATTTCTATACACTAACAATGAACACATGGAAATCAAGTTAAAATCATAATATTTATAAGTGCTTAAAAACGTGAAATACTTATGTACAGCAGCATATTCTGAAAACTACAAAGTGCTCATGAAAGCAGGCAAAGATAGTCTCACTAAATGAGAGATAGTCCCTGTTCATGAATTGGAAGAGTAAACAGAGTAAAAATATCAATTCTCCTCAAATTGATATATTGCATTAATGGAATTCCTCTCAAAATCACAGCAAAATTTTCTGTAGATATAAATAGATATGTTCTCAAATTTATATGGAAAGGCAAAAGAACTGCATTAGTTAAAATGATTTTGAGAAAGAAGAATAAAGTGGGAAGACTCACTTTGCCCCATTATGAAACTTACACTGTAACGGCAGCAGTGAAGACTGTGGAACTGGTGGAAGTGTAGACACGTAGGTGAAGGAGGCAGCTAGAGAGCTGGGAGGCAGACCCACAGAAGTACGTCCAACTGAGTTCTGACAAAGGTGAAAAAGTAATTCACTGACGGAGAAATCGTCTCGTCTACAAATGCCACTGAAACAACTGGACATGTATAATTTTAACAAAAAGCGAATCTCAATAAACCTTACACTGTATACAGTGTAACTCAAATGAATTATTTTTAAATATAAAACTTAAAAATATAAAACTTTTAGAAGAAAATACAGAAAAAACTTCAGAACCTGTGAATAGGTGAAGGGTTCTTAGACGTAACACCAAAAGTATCATCTACAAAAGAAAAAGAAATTGATACATTGAACTTCATCAAATTGAAACATTTTGATATGCAAAAGGTCCTGTTCAGAGGATGAAAAGAACACCTACAGATTAGAAAAACATAATTGCTGACGACACACTTGACAAAGGACTCAAAGGTAGACCATATAGAAAAACCTCAAAACACAACAGAAAAAATATTTAAAATTGGCAAAAGACATGAACAGACGTTTTGCCAAAGAGGATCTGTAGACGCCAAATAAAGCACATGAAAAGATATTTGATAACATTAATCCTTAAGGAATGCAAATTGAAACCCCAAGGAGATATGAATGCATACCTATGAGAATGGCTAAAATAAAAAATAATGACACCACTAAATGTTGGCAGGGATGCAGGAAAGCCAGATCATTTGCAATGTACCATTCTGGAAAACAGTTTGATAGTTTCCTAAAAAACTAAACATAGACTTATTGTATGATATAGCAATCACACTTCTGGTCATTTATCTCGGAGGTATGACAAATTGCGCCCAAACAAGAAACTGTATACAAATGTTCATAGCAACTTTAAATGTCATAGCCAAAAACTGGAAAAAACCCAAATGTCCTCTAATGGTTGAATGATTAAAAAAATTCTGGCATATAATATCATGGAATGATTGTCAGCAGAAAAAAGGAATGAACTATTGATACATCCAACAAATTGGATGGATTTCTAGGGAATTATGCTTTAAAAAAGCCAGTATGAAAAAGATTACATATGTCTAATTCCATTTACATGACATTCTCTAAATTACAAAATCATATAGGTGGAGAACAGGTTAGCTGTGCCAAGGATCACGAATAGCACATGGGAAATTTTTTTGTGATTATGGATCAGTTCTGTGTCTTGATTATGGCGGTAGTTACACAGATCTACACGTGCAACAAAAGGGCACAGAATCAACACACACACACACACACACACATATACACACCGGTGAGACCTGCATGAAGTCTGTGGATCGTACCAATGTCAGTCTCCAAGTCTGATAGTGTCCTAGCATCATGTAAGACGTTACCACTGGAGAAACTGGGCAAAGAGTACAGGGACTCCTCTACTATTTGTGCAACATCCTGTGATTTACGATTACGTCAACGTTAAAAATTGTTTAAAATGTTGTAGAGGACACTGAACTTCCTCTTTGGGGAAAATACAGCACTGTGTGTTTCCATTGATCTGCCTTTATTAAGGGCTACCAGTTGAAAATACTTACATAAGGTAACCAAATCACATGTTGACTGCCAGCATCTGGATACTTTATTCCTGACCTTGTGGGAGTTTCCGGAATGGGAGTGAGAGGTAGCAATGTTTAATGCTGGTATGGAAACGCTTGGTAATGGGACTAATAATTGTACCCGAGATCCAGGACATCCCCAGGGAAAAGCACTAAAGGTGAATAATGAGTAGATTGGCGATGGAGGTGTGGATAAATACAGTGACTGTGTCCCATAAAGTGACATTTTTAGAGAGGGACGAAGCCGATGGACACTGGTGACTGTGGAACAGACTCACAGGATGTGGAGGCCCAGGCACTGGCTGTAGGAGACAAATAGATACCATTCAAGAAGGTAGATGTTGTAGGTGGAAGGGAAAAGATATACTCCACAAGCTTATGAAAGAATTCCTTTCATGTAATAAAAGAAAAGTAAAAAATTCTTACCCAGTACTTGATTTGTTCATGGAAAGCCAAAAAAGTAACCAGAATCATATGTTGGGAAGAAAGAAAACATTTTACATTTAAATCACGGTTGTTAGAAAATAAAGTGATTTATTTTCTAAAATGTATGTGAAAAGACAACCCAGAGAATGGGAGAAATATTTGCAAATCATATTTCTGATAAAGGTCTAGTGTTCAGAATATAGAGAACTCTTACAGCTCAACAATAAAAAAACAAATAACCCAACTATAACATGGGCGAAGGATTTGAATAGATATTTTTCCAAAAAAGATATACTAATGACAAATAATCACATGAAAAGATACTCAAAATCCTTAGTGATCAGGGGAATGCAAATCAAAACCACAATGAGATGTCACTCTACATCTACCACTATAGAAAAGAAAATAGCAAGTGTTGGTGAGAATGTTGACAAAACTGGGATTATCATACGTTTGATGGCAGGAATGTAAAATGATACAGTCACTGTGGAAAACAGTGCCTCAAAGAGTTAAACACAGAATGACCACATGCTCTAGCAATTCCACTCCTAAGTACATATCCGAGAAAATTGAAAACATTTATTCACACAAAAATTTATACGTGAATATTCATAGCAACATAGCACAAAAGAGAAACCATCCAAATGTCCATCAGCTGATGAATGGCTAAACAAACAAACAAGAATGTCATATTGTCCCCAGGAAGAAATATTATTCATCAATAAAAATGAAGGAGGTATTGTTACATGCTGAACCTTGGGTATAACATAAGTGAACCTTGAAAAATTATGCTAAGTAAAAGAATCAAGACAAAAAGCTACATATTATATGATTCCATGTGTATGAAATGTCCAGAATAGTCAAATCCACAGAAACAAAAAGCAGATTAGTGGTTGTCAAACTGAGGATGGAGAGTTTGGGTATCTTTTGGGGGTTGATGAAATGTTCTGGAAGTAGATAGTGATGATGAATGTGTAGTGAATATACTAAAACCACTGAAATGTACACGTTAAATGGGTAAAATTTATGGTATATGAAATATGTGTCAATAAAACAGATAGAGGGTTTCCTTTGTTCTCATCAAATGGATACTAAAGTTAAGAGAAATGAAGGCACATTTTTAAATAACTGAGTCAAATATGGGCATCCTTGTCTTTCTGAGAAACAAGAAGGAGAGAGAAAAATGAGACAATTTAAAATTGTTGTATCTTTTGCTTACTTCATTTTTTAAGTCAAGCTGGCATTTCTAAAGAATGTAGTCAGTTCTTAATTATTTCATGGCTTATCCACTCTGGGGATTTAAAAAGCCTTTTATTTCTCGGCCTGAAATGTTTCAGTTGTACAGGAAAGGAATTATGTCAGAGGAAGGCTAGCAGACCATGAAAATCAAATAAATTAATTTGGCTTTTAACTGTTGTCATAAAAAGTTCAATAATAGGGGTTGGCCTGGTAGCATAGTGGTTAAATTCATGTGCTCCACTTCAGTGGCCCTGGGTTCACAGGTTTGGATCCCAGGTGCAGACCTACACACTAATCATCAATCCACACTGTGTTGGCATCCCACACACAAAGTAGAGGAAGATTGGCACAGATGTTAGCTCAGGGCCAATCTTCCTCACACACACACATGCACACACACACACACAAAAGTTCAGTAATAGAAGCCTGAGTTGGCTTCTATTTTGGATAACTTGGGCTTTACCACTCTTGCAACATGAGCCATTGTCATGGAGCACATACAGTTACAGTTGCCATTTGGAGTCTTGCCTTGTGGCTGGTTAAAACATGGTTTCCCCAGATCAGGGAGACCATGAAATAAAAACACTGATCCCAGAGGTGATGTCAGCAACATGGCAGAGTGAGCTGTTCCCTTTATCTCTCCCCTTTGAACTACAACTAAATGGACATTAAGTGATCAACAGAGGAAACCCACACAGCACAACAGGTTGGCTGAGAGACCGATGCAGCTATACATCTGAAGGTGCATGGACTACCTCCTGGAAGGTGATGGTGACAGGTGAGCTCTCTCCAGCCCACCAGCAGCCCTGTGCATGCATGTGACTGCTCTCTAAGCTGGGGTGCCCATAGCACTGCTGCAGCCCTGAGGGTGGGAGTGCACCTCAGTGAGACTGCAGGAATAGGTGATGGCAGCCCTGAGACCCCACATGATTGCTTTCCTGTCTGGTGGGAGAGCTGAAAGTGCCACCAAGGCCACCAGGGAGTGGCCAGACTTGGGCCCAGTGGGGAGACCCTGCACACCAAGTACAACAGCTAGTGCAACCTAGGAGGATATGATAGCAGATCTACACACCCAGACAAATGAGTTCCTGTCTGCCATGAATGCTTATAGTACTGCTACAGCCCTGAAGGAGGGAGTGTGTCTCAGTAGGACTGTGGGAGCAGGCAGCGGCAGCCCTAAGACTACGCATGAACACTTTCCCATGCACTGGGAGAGCCCACAGGGCTGCTATGGTCCAAAGGAGTGGCCCAGGCTAGGACAGGCACAGCTGACAGGGATTGCATCAGCTTCAGAATACACTGCTCCTGCCCTCCAGCTCCCAATGGCAGCAGGTGGAATCTGTGACCAGATACTATCACTATGTGAAGGCACAAATCCACCCCATCAAACAGTGTGAAGAGGTATATTAATACTCCAGACCAGAAGGAAAAAGACAAACACCAGGAATCAATCCTGAAGGCACAGAAATTTACCAACCAAATGACAGAGAATTCAAAACAGCTATTAAAAAAACTCAATGTGTCACAAGATAACTCAGTAAGACAGTTCAATGACATCAGAAATAAAGTTAATTATTAGAGGGGATTTTTCACAAAAGAGGGCAAAATTAGCAATTTGGAGGATAGAAATATAGAAGTGCTTCAAATGGAGGAGGAGAGAGAATTAAGACTAAAAACAAATGAAGAAATTCTCTGAGAAATACCCTACTCAACTAGGAAATGCAACATAAGGATTATAGGCATTCCAGAGGGAGAAGAGAGGGCAAAAGGAGCAGCAAGCTTGTTTAACAAAATAATAGCTGAGAAGTTCCAATACCTGGGGAAGGAGCTGGAATTACAAGTAAAAGAAGAGAATTGAACTCATAATTACACCAATGTAAAAAGACCTTTTCCAAGACACGTATTAGTAAAACTGGCAAAAGACAATGACCAAAAAAAAAAAAAAAAAAATTAAGATCAGTAAGGCTGAAGAAAACAACATACAAAGGAACTCCAATCAGGCTTTCAGTGGGTTTCTCAGCAGAAACCTTACAGGCTAGGAGAGAGTGGAAAGATGTATTCAAAATACTGAAACACAAAATCCTTCAGCCAAGAATACTCTATCCAGTGAAAATACCCTTCAGATATGATGGAGAAAAAAGAACTTTCCCAGATAAACAATAGTTGAGGGAGTTCATCACCACAAGAACCCCATACAAGAAATGATCAAGAAAACCCTCATACCTGGAAAAAAAGAAAAAAGAAGAAAGGGTTTACAAAGCCTTGAGCAAGGAGATACATAGGCAGACAAAATCATAAAATTGCAACTTTCTATCAGAACAGATTAACAAACACTTAATTATAACATTAAAGATGAAGGGAAGGAAAATATCAAGAATAAATATAATCACTTCATTTTAACCACAAACAACACAAAAAGGAATAACTTGTAACACCAATAACTGAAATGGGGAAGAGGAAAGGGATGAAAAATGCTTTGACTAAGCAAATAAGAGGCTATCAGAAAATAGAATATCTCACCTATGAGATCTTTTATACAAACCTCATGGTAACCACTAAACAAAAAATCAGAACAGAGACACAAATGATAAATAATGAGAAAACCATCATAGAGAGCCACCAAACTGAATTGGCAGTCCAAAATACACAGGATGAGAAAGAAGGGAAATATAGAACAACCAGAAAACAAGTGATAAAATGGAAGCATTAAGCCCTCATATGTCAATAATCACTCTAAATTTAAATGGATTGAATTCTCCAAACAAAAGACACAGAGTGGCAGGATGGATTAAAAAACAAGACCCAACAATATGCTGCCTCCAGGAAACACATCTCAGCTCTAAAGGCAAACATAGGCTCAGAGTGAAGGAATAGAAGATGGTACTCCAAGCTAATGGCAAACAAAGGAAAGCAGGTGTTGTCATACTTATATCAGATAAAGTAGACTTCAAGATAAAACAGGTAATGAGAGACAAATACGGGTAGTATAGAATGATAAAAGGGATGTTCTACCAAGAGGACATAACACTTATGAATAGGTATGCACGTAAAACAGGAGAGCCAAGGTAAATAAAGCAACTATTAATTAACCTAAAAGGAGATATTAACAGCAGCACAATAATAGTAGGGGACCTTAACACCCCCAATTACATCAATGTATAGATCACCCAGACAGAAAATCAACAGAGAAATAGTGGAATTAATCAAAAAACTAGACCAGATGGAATATATATATATATATATATATATATATATATATATATATATACACACACACACACACACACACACATATATAACACTCTATCCAGAAACAGCAGACTACACATTCTTCTCAAGTGCACATGGAACATTCTCAAAAATAGATCATGTGTTGGGAAACAAAGTAAGCCTCAATAAATTTAAGAAGACTGAAATCATATCAAGCATCTTTTCTGATCACAGTGCTATGAAACTAGAAATCAACTACAAGAAAAAAGCAGGGGAAGTGACAAATGTGTGAACACTAAACAACATGCTACTGAAAAACCAATGGATCATTGAAGAAATTAAAGGAGAAATAAAAAAATATCTGGAGACAAATGAAAATGAAAACACACTATACCAACTCATATGGGATGCAGCAAAAGTGGTCCTAAGAGGGAAATTCAGAACATTACACGCTCACCTTAACAAACAAGAAAAATCTCTGATAAGCAATCTTAAACTACACTTAAAAGAACTAGAAAAAGAAAAACAAACAAAGCCCAAAGTCAGCAGAAGGAGAGAAATAATAAAAATTAGAACAGAAATAAATGAAATCAAAACCAGAAAAAAGGATCAAGGAAACTAAGAGCTGGTTCTTTGAGAAGATAAACAAAGTGGACAAACCCTTAGCCAAGACTCACTAAAAGAAAAAGAGAGAGTGCTCAAATAAACAAAATTAGAAATGAAAGTGAAGAAATTACAACAGACAGCAAAGAAATACAAAGAATTATAAGAGAATAGGATGAAAAACTATATGCTAACAAATTGGACAATCTAGAAGAAATGGATAAATTCTTAGACTCATATAACCTCCCAAACTTGATCAAGTAAAAAAGAAATAGAGAATCTGAATAGACCCATCACAAGGAAAGAAATTGAAACAGTCATCAGAAACCTTCCCCAAAATAAAAGTCCAGGACTAGATGGCTTCTCTGGAGAATTCTACCAAACATTCAAAGAAGATTTAGTACCTATCCTTCTCAAAGTATTGCAAAAAATTGAAAAAGATAGAACACTTCCTAATACATTTTATGAGGCCAACATCACCCTGATCCCACAGCCAGACAAGGATAACACAAAGAAGGAAAATTACAGGGCAATAGCACTGATGAACATAGATGCAAAACTCCTCAACAAAATATTGGGAAAACGAATACAGCAATACATTAAAAGGATCATGCACCATGATCAAGTGGGATTTATACCAGGGACACAGGGATGGTTCAACATCCGCAAATCAATCAATGTGATATGCCACATTAACACAATGAGGAGTAAAAATCACATGATCATCTCAATAGAGAAAGAGCATTTGACAAGACCCAACATCCATTTATGATAAAAACTCCAATAAAATGGGTATAGAAGGAAAGTACTTCAACATAATAAAGGTCTTATATGACAAACCCACAGCCAACATCACATTCAACAGGGAAAAAAACAGACAGCCATTCCTCTGAGAACAGGAACAACACAAGAGTGCCCACTCTTGCCACTTTTATTCAACATAGTAGTGGAGGTTTTGGCCAAAGCAATTAGGCAAGAAAAAGAAATAAAAGCTATCCAAATTGGCAAGGAAGAAGTGAAACTCTTGCTGTTTGCAGATGACATGATTCTGTATATAGAAAAGCCCAAAGAATCTATCAGAAAACTAGTAGAGATAATTAACAACTACAGCAAAGTTGAAGGGTACAAAATTAACTGACAAAAATCAGTTGCATTTCTATACTCTAATAATGACTAACAGGAAAAGAACTCACAAATACAATCCCACTTACAACTGCAACAAAAAGAATAAAATACCTAGGGATAAATTTAACTAAGCAAGTGAACGACCTATACAATGAAAACTATAAGATGTTATTGAAAGAAATTTTTGATGACATAAAGAAATAGAAAGACATTCCATGCACGTGGATTGGAAGAATAGTTAAAATGCCCATACTACCTAAAGAAATCTACAGATTCAATGCAATCCCAATCAGAATCCCAATGACATTCTTCACAGAAATAGAATAAAGAATCCTAAAATTCATATGGGGCAACAAAAGACCCTGAATAACTAAAGCAATCCTGAGAAAAAAAGAACAAAGCTGGAGGCATCACAATCCCTGACTTCAAAATGTACTACAAAGCTACAGTAATCAAAACAGCATGGTACTGGCACAAAAACAGACACACAGATCAACAAAACAGAATTGAAAGCCCAGAAATAAAAGTACACGTCTATGAACAGCTAATCTTAGACAAAGGAGCTGACAACATACAATGGAGAAAGGAAAGTCTCTTCAAGGAATCATGTTAGGAAAACTGGACAGCCACATACAAATAATGAAAGTAGACCATTATCTTACACCATACACAAAAATTAACTCAAAATGGATTAAAGACTTGAAGGGAGATGTGAAAACCACAAAGATCCAAGAAGAAAATATAAGCAGTACACTCTTTGACATTGATCTTAGAAGGATCTTTTTGAATACCATTTCTACTGGGGCAAAGGAAACAAAAGAAAAAATAAACAAATGGAACTTCATCAGACTAAAGAGCTTCTGAAAGTCAAAGGAAACTGTGAATAAAATGAAAAGACAATCCACCAACTGGGAGAAAATATTTGCAAATCATACATCCGAAAAGGAGTTAATCTCCAAGAACTCATACAATTTAACAGCAAAAAAGCAAACAACCCAGTCAAAAACTGGGCAGAAGATATTAGCAGACATTTTTCCAAAGAAGATAAACAGATGGCCAATAGGCACATGAAAAGATGTTCAACATCACTAATCCTCAGGGAATTACAAATCAAAACTATAATGAGATATCACCTTACACTTGTTAGAATGGCTGTAATTAGTAAGACAAAATAACAAATGTTGGAGAGGGTGTGGAGAGAAGGGAACCCTCATAAACTGCTGGTAGGAATGCAAACTGGTACAGCCACTATGGAAAACAGTATGGAGATTTCTCAAAAAATTAAAAATAGAAATACCATACAACCCAGCTATCCCACTACTGGTTATTTATCCAAAGAACTTGAAATCAACAATACAAAGAAACTTGTGCATCCCTGTAGTCATTGCAGCACTATTCACAATAGCCAAGATGTGGAAGCAACACAAGTGCCCATCAACTGATGAATGGATAAAGAAGATGTGGTATATATAGAATGGAATACTACTCAGCCATAAAAAGACAAAATCATCCCATTTGCAACAACATGGATGGACCTTGAGGGTATGATGTTAAGTGAAATAAGCCAGACAGAGAAAAACTAACACCGTATGATTTCACTCATATGAGGACGATAAATACATTGGCCAAGAGAACAGATTAGTGGTTACCAGAGGGGAAAGGTGTTGAGGGGTGGGCATAAGGGGTAAAGGGGCACATATATATATATGGTGCCTGACAAATAATAATGCACAACTGAAATTTCACAATGTTATAAACTATTACGACCTCAATAAAAAAAAGAAAATACAAATCCCATGTGATATATGCTTTGCTCTGTAAATGTCACGACTTATGGACTAAGGTTTTGGCATGTCAACTCAGTCAGAGGAGTCCATCTCAAGTTACTAATAAAAGATTATGGACACACTTTTTAAAAGCTTCACATTTGCATTCAAAGAAGAAAAACTAAAAATCAAATGCCACAATCTGGGGATAATTTCCAGACTTTAGCCAAAGAAAAAGAAAAACGTTTTGAGGAGTGCCACCATGGACTATGCACGCTCCTCCAGCAGCTCAGGTTTCCTAGCAGACATTGTAAAAACACGGACACATTAGTCTCACGCTACAAAGACATCATATTCCCAAATTTCAACTTTTATTGAAGGAATATTTTGATAAGAATATATATGTATGTATGCCCTGCTAATGTTTTCATGTGATGGACGTTGTTCAGGAGAATACAGCGGTCAGAGCCAGAGTTAGAGAGTAAAACAGTTGACATTCAGGATATACTATGAAAAAAACACAAAATATTAGCTGAAAAGCCACAAATAGATTGAGCACAGGAGTTAACCTTCTTTTCTATTCTGAATCTCTTAGAAAAGACAGGACATATCTAAGACGTAGAATAGACTCGTAATAACAACTTAAAAATAGTTTCAAAACTAGTAGCAGCATGTTGAGGAGTTTTTAAAACATGAGACTGAATAGAAACCAGAAAAAAATACAAACATTAATGAAAACACGTAGGAGAAGGCTGTTGCAGCCTATCCAAGGTAAAAGTCATCAATGTCCTGGGAAAATGAGGCAATCTTCAACAAATGATGTTGGGACAATTGAGCACACATCCCACTACACTTTTATGGGAAAAGCTAAAAGCAAAAAAGAAACTGGTGGTGCTAAAAGCTGGCAAGAGCAGAGAGCAACAGAACCTCTCATTCACTGCTCGTAGGAACACGAAACAGCGCAGCCACTTTGGAAGAGAGCTTAGCAGTTTCTTTTTAAAGTTAAACACGTACTTGCCATCTAATCCAGCAATTGAACTCCTAGGTATTTGCTCAAGCAAAGTGAAACTTACATTAGCACAAAACTCTGTACTTGAATGTTTATAGCAGCTTTATTTCTAACTGCTAAAAATTGGGTGGAAAAACAAAGCAACACGTCTTTCAACAGGGGAGTGGATTAAAAAGTGTGGTTCCTGTGATAAAACAGATCCAGTTATTGATTCATGCAACCACATGGATGAACCTTAACTGCGTTTTGCTAAATGAAAGAAGCCAGCCACAGAAGGCTATATATTGAATGATTCCATTCATACGATATTTGGGAAAAAGAAAAACTTTGGGATGGAAAATATATTACCTACTCCCACTGGTTGGGGTGATTGACTACAAAAGGGTGGCATTCACTCAAAAAAATGAACTTTAATGTATGAAAAATTTTAAATCAACTAGGATTCTATGGGATACCAGGATGGAAATTGGACTGTGACAAATGAATCTAGCTGTACTACAAATATATGGTACAATTTAATTTAGAGAGTGGAAAAAAGGAAGTTTTGAAAGTGTTTTGACTGGAAATTGTATGACTAGAGCCAAAAAGAACTGTACATAAACAATACGCTGTAGTTGGCAAATATTAACTCAGACAAATGCAAAAGACCCAGACTAGCTAAAATAACCTCGAAAAAGAACAAAGTTGGAGCCCTCACACTTCTAGATTTCAAAAGTTACACAAACTACAGTAATCACGAGAGTGTGGCACTGGCAGGAAGATGAACACATGGGACAACGGAACAGAAATAACTCAGAAATGAACCCATACGTCTATGACCAATTGATTTTTGACAAAAATGCCAAGACCGTTTAATGGGGAAAGAATAGTCTTTTCAACAAATGGTGCTGGGACAGCTATGTATCCATATGAAAAAGAATAAAATTAGACCCCACCCCACACCACATATAAAAACAAACTGAAAATGGATCAAAACCTAAATGAAAGAGGTAAAACCATAAAACTATCTGAAGGAAATGCAGGTGTAAGGCTCCGTGACCTTGGGTTAGGAAATATTTCTTACACCAAAAGCACAATGCATAAAAAAAATTAATTAGATTTCATCAAAATTAAAATTCTTTTTCTTCAAAAGAGACGATTTAGAAAATGAAAAGAAATCCAAAAGATTTTGGGGCAAAAGATTTGAAAAGACATTTCAGAGAGGAATACATACAAATTGCTAAAAGCACATGAAAAGATGGTCAACATCATTAGTCATTGGAGAAAAGCACATTAAACCCACAACCTCTAACGTGATTATAATTAAAAAAGACAGATGAGACCAAGTACTGGCAAGGACATAGTAAAAATGGAGCTCACATACATTGCTAGGACAAATGTAAGTGGAAAACAATTTGTCAGGTTCTCAAAAGGTAAAGCATAAATTAACAATTGACATAACAATTAACATTAACATGAATTAACAATTACAAACCAATAAGTCCATTCCTAGGACTCTGCACAAAGGAATGAAAGCACTGGGTCACAAAAAGACCTCCACATGAATGATGAATGTCCATGGCAGCATTATTTATAATTGTCCCTAATTGGAAAAAACTCAAATGTCTGTCAACTGTTAAAAGGATACACAAATGTGGCATATCTATATGCTAGAATACTATTTAGCAATAAAAAATAATAAAATACTCACATATGTTAAAACATGGAAGAACCTCAAAACCATTATGCTAAGTTAAAGAAGCCAGACAAAAGATCACATACTGTATGATTCCTTTTATATAAAATGTATGGAAAAGGAAAATCCACAGACGCAGAAAACAGACCAGTGATTGTCTGAGCCTAGAGGTGGGAATGGGGAGTGATTGTTAATGGGTACGAGGGTTCTTTGTGGAATGATGGAAGTATTCTAAAATTGGGTTATTTGTGATTATGGTCATACAACTCTTTAGATTTACTAAAAATTATTGAATTGTACACTTATAAAGAGTAAATTTAATGGTATATAAATGATACCTCAATAAAGTTGCTTCTAAAAAGTCAGCAACTGACAAAAAAACAATAAAATGCGCCTAAACCATCAAAAAAAAGGTCTGCAACATCATGGAGAAAGGTTATGGAGCAATATTATTAAGGTAACTAAGTGAAAGAATGTAGAATAACCAGTCCAATAATCCAGCTCCTGCATCATCCTCTGTTTATACAGAGTCTGCGCTGGCCTGAACGACAGGTCAAAGTGTGAAAGCAGATCTGGAGACAAAGTAAGATCATCTTCTTGGCAAGCATTCAAGACCTCCACAGCCACAGGCTAAACTGCCAGGGAGAAGACAAGAGACCTGAGGCAGGCGTGAGAGACCTGAGCAGTGCCTCCTTCACATGAAATGACGGCAATGCCGCCTTTCTTGCATTTGTGCACACTACATTCCCCACACTCTCAAGGGTATATTTGTACAAACAGCCCAATACAATTGCTGATACCAAAGGAGCGACAAGTGTTTTTTAAAGAACGTCAATAACATGAAAGAGCCATCCTAATGGACCAAGAGATTAAGTGGCCAAAAAAAACCGTAGATAAAGAAAACTTCAACAACAAAAACAAAGGGCAAAGGAAAGGGCCACCTGGAGATTAAGAGGGCCTGAGAAGGTGTGGTGCTCAAGAAAGAAGAGCATGATGTAGAGGTGCCAGGGGCCAGAGTGTGTCCCTCAACTCCATCTGTGAAGGCCTAACCCCCACAGGCCTGTATTTGGAGATGGGGCCTCTGAGGATGTGACAAAGGCTCAGTGAGGTGGCAAGGGTGGGCCCTGATCCCACAGCACTGGTGTCTTCATAAGAGGAAGAGACACTGGAACACTCTCTCTCCGCCGCGTGGAAACACAGCAAGAAGCAACCGCCCACAAGGCAGGAAGAAAAGCCTCACCAGGAACTGAACCTGCCGCCACCTTGACCTTGGCCTTCCAGCCTCCAGAACTGTGAGAAAATAAGTTTCTGTTGTTTAAGCCGACTAGTCTGTGACATTTTATTATGATAGCTGAGTAGACTGATATAAGAATCACCAGAAAACAAGAAAAAATTTCTTGGATATTAAAAAATAAATCAATAAGATTAATAATGTAATATAAATATGATTAAATATGTAGTTAAATATTGAATTAATATTTAGAAGAACAAGTGATAAAAATGCACCAGATAGATGGAATTACAGATATTCAGATCTAATATTTATCTAGATGTATTTTACAATAGAAAATAAAAATAATTGATAGAGTCCCCGGCACTCACTGGCCCGGTGGATCCCGGTCCAAAGCCCTGGGCATCACCCCCAGCAGACTAGCCTCTAGCCTTGTGCTCGGATGAGGAGAGGGGTAAGCTGTCATTCTTAGGAGTAAGGTGCCGTAGGTTATTCCATGCCGAGAGGAGAGTTCTAAGAGTATTCCAGGCACTTCAGGATCAAGAAGGAGATTAAGTCTAAACTACATAGAACAATGTCAGTGTCAACATATGGAATAGATGTTTAGTTAAAGATCTGAGATGAATACATACATTCACTTCCAGTCACCCTAGAAATCCCAATAAAAAGCAATAAAGAGTTGTTGTGTGTGTTTTTTAAGCGTGAATAAGGCAAAGAAAGTAGGACAAAAGACCACGCTAAACTAATTTTAGTAGCTGAAAAACAGATGGATAAGGAATAACTTAACAGATCACCCCAGAGAAATTTGACAGCCAGCTCCATTTACATATTAGTAATCCACCAATGACATCTTTGGGAGTGGGAATTGAGGGGGACTGAAAACAAAGAGGACAGCATGAAAGTTCGCTTAGGGAGCGTTATGTTCTCATATCCTCTTGTCCAGCTCTGAACGGGGGTGGTCACTGTAGCTTACAGCGGGCTATGGATGGAGCGCCTGTGTTCCCTAACATGGATCTGTCTAACACCCACAGACAGGAACATCTGGCTCAGGTGTTCTTGGGACTCAGCTATGTTCTTAAATTTCCCTTTTGAGTATTAACAAGTTTATTAGAGGGACAACTCTGTCATTGTTTGTTTCCTAAAACCTAAGAAATGTTTTAAATAGACTAAATACTCAAGGGCCCGCCTCTGCCAATGTGAGAGGACAATGTGGGTGACATACAGTGAGTGAATATCTGTATTACTTCATCACTCTGAGCCTGTTTTGTCCTTTGTTAACCAGAAATAACAAACAACCTTTGCTTCATTGGATTCAGGTGAGACTTAAATGCATTTCAATGAAATAATGTGTGAAAAGATTTACCTCTAAAGGTAATGCGTGGTTGGGGCACGTCTGAATTGAAACCTGATGTACGTCAGTAATATCACTGTACATTAAAGATGTGTGCAAACTCTTTGCTGCTTCTCCCTTTGAGATGCAGAATCTAATCCTGTCCTCCGAAATCTGGGTGGGTTCGGTGACTGCTTTGACCAACAAAATAGAGCAGAAATGACACTCTGGCAGTTTCCAGGCAGTGATCTTAAGAGACGGACAGCTTCAACTTTCTGTCTCCTAAAGCACGTGCTTTTGGATCACAATGACCATGTGTGAGGAAGCCCAAGCAGCTGCTGGAAAAGAGCCGAGGCCCCTGGCAGAGAACCCCAGATGACTCCCAGACAAGGACCAGCACCAGCTTGGCCAGCCAAGGGAATAGGCCACCGCGAAAGTGGACCCAAAACCCGATCGGAGGCGTGCCTCCCTGAGCCTGCAAAGAGCAGAGAGGGGCAGAAATGAGAACAAATTTCTCATCTCAAAAGCTTAACTGTTTTTTATCATTGTTTGTATAGTGTCAGAAATATCAATGAAAAAATCAAGAAATTTTTGAAAATCAAAATGTCAGTTAAAAAAAAACAACTCTTGGTAACAGAAGACTGAAAGAAAACAATTCAAATTCTGCCTCTGCTGGCATTTCGGTGACGCCCAACAATTGTCTCATGGCAGGTTTTAGGCCCAAGCCAGGAGCTTTTGGTCTAATTCTGATTGGGTGAACTTGGTCACAGACTTGCTTTCTGGGACTTAGATTTTGCATTTATGAGTTTCTCTAAGAGTACAAGGGAATTTTTTTGAAGTTACAAAGGAAATTTATTAATTATAAAGAAAATATAAAGCGAATCAGGTCACAGCAGCTGGTCTTTAGTAGAAACTTGATGGCAGCACATTTCAGTCAGACTGCAAATGCCATGATCTCTCTATTCCTAAAATTCGCTCACAGGTTGACATCATCTCAGCTCTTCATATACGAGTTAATGCTTACAATGCATGTGGATGGTGGATCAGCGACAGATTCTAGTGGCTACTTTCCCGGATAATGAAAACTGTCATTTGTTGATGGAAGCTGGAAAAAAATGACTAAGTGGGGGTTTTCAGGGTCATTGTATTCTCTTCCTGTTGAGACTGACTCAAATTTTAATGCATTCCTAGTCCAGCTTAAATGTGGAAATGGATTAGACAAAGTAAATCCGATTGCTGCAGCTGCATTCAGGACTCTTGCATCCAGTGTTCTGAGACCATCTGTGGAAACCACGCCTGGATTAGTGCATCTCCATAAGGCAGGCCTGTGTCATCCATATTAGGATTTGATCTTTTGAGATGACTCTGGCTTTTTTTATGACAGAGTCATAAAAATAGCAGGGGCCTGTGGCGAAGCTGCAGGGGCCAGCAGCCAGGGCGCTGCTGACAGCGAGGCTGCGTCAGGGCCAGATGGTGAGCTGCTCTGTTTTGTGAGCTTGGAGCATGGTGCTTTGCATTCCCGATGCTGCCCACCTGCTTCCTGACCTCCCACACCGAGGATCCTGACACAGAGTTTACTGTCATCGACAAGTCATGATGATAATGGGGCAGACAGAGCCCCATTCGGTGTGAAAGCTGAATAGGGCAGCCCCTCAATTTTCAATGGCCTTTCTGAGCTCCTGCTAGATGCAGGCAATCCATTGCTCAGATCAAAATGCGCAAACCTGGCCTCTATTAGCCAGGAGTTAGAGTCTAAAGCAGCAGCAGCAACTGCTCAGGGTGTATACAGAAGCAGAGACAAGGGGCCAAGACTATGCCCAGAAGGTCAGCAGGGAACTTCTCAAGGGTTGTTGTGGACCACTGGCTTCGGGACAGGCCAACTCGGACCAGAGTTTCTCTGCTGCTTCTTGAATGTGGCTTCTTCCCCTGCCGTTCAGAGAAGCCTGTGCCTACCTGCTCAGCTCCACACCGAGCCTTCCACTTTCCCAGTTCTGCAGACCTCATTAGCCTCTGATCACGGCGGGCATCTCCAGTCAGAGGCTGTCAGGAACGTTCCTCACACTCCGGCAGCTGAGAAACAGCTTACATCTCCAGTGGCTATAAGGACCTTGTCGTGCAAAGCCTGACAGGTATGTATAACTCTGTACTATGTCCTGGTCCCAACTATCCCATTGTATCTGCTCAGAATGAAGAGACAGTGTTCTTACCCAAAAGACAAGGGCATCACATTTTGCTTTCTTACTAAAAAACTAATTAACACTCAAATCAATTATGCAATTTCTTAAAATGTGCATTAAAAATTGAACTGATGAAACTAATTACATTTCCTTAAAATTTCTTGGCTGGCTCATTTTTAATGTTAATATTAAGCTACAATAGATCATTCCATTAATAGCTAAGTGAGCTTACATATTTGAAGGATCAAGATCTTTCCTTATCTTAAAACTAGTAAAAAAGCAAAAGTGCATGCCATCCATTTGTTAATGAAAGATATATATGTACATATACATAGTCCTAGAAGCAGGAGAACATGCTATGGGAATTTCTTTGTGTGGCAGGTGGCTCCCACGGATTTGGCCAAGCTATAGTCTGACCAGAAACAAAATTTTTTCCCATACTATTAAATTTCTCCATGGTTTTATCTATGTTGATTTCAACAAGTATATATTTCCTTAAAAAATACAACAGCATTTTGAGTGGTTATTTCTTTGTTTCTCCTACTGCGTCACACAATGCTGTGAGATTCCTTTCCTCTGTGGATATTTTAGTCCATTTGATTTCAAGATGTGAAGTGTACAGGTGACTATCCTACACATATCTCAAGCTTAGAGAATGAATACAATGGTGGCATTTCCTTCTGGTCGTTGGCCAATCAAGGTACTGGAGGATGGCCATGCTATGCACCTGTGCATTTCCCATGATGACTTCAATATTGAAGAGGGTAAAAGATTTTCAAACAATATGTCAGGAGTCTTGTTAGAATCATTGGCAATAAGGAATTTATATCTGAAATCCCTGGGTGAATGTGTTTTGAATACCTAGCATAGAAGCTGTAGGGGAGGAAGACATTTCCTCTTCCCGCTGTGGGTTCTTCTGACTGGAGAACGAATTAAATTCGCATGAGACAGAATAACAGGAGAAAATTAAACACAGCTTTATAACATGTATACATGGGAGAGGCTCAGGCAAGCTGAGCAACTCGCCAAAATGGCTGAAGCCCCCACCTTGAATACCATCTTCAGCTAAAGACAAAGGAGGATGTTGGGGGTTGGGGGAGTCAGTTACAGGAGGTTACCAGACAAGCACAGTAAACAGGAGTAAGATTATTATGCAGATTTAAGTCCTTCCCTTCTGTATTGATAAGAGTTTCTAGAGATAAGGTCATCCCCCCTTCTTCCTGCACAGAGAGGGAGACACCTTTGCAGAAGGAGATTTTCTTTACAATGTAAGTGTTTCTTAACAAAAGGTAAGTAAACTCTGCTTTTCAGAGTTCCTTTCCTGTCTGCAGTTTATTAAAAGTAACCAGCCCCAAATAATCCTCATGCCAAAGAGAAATATCTTGGGGGTGGCCAATTCCAGTCCCCCACAAAGCTCTTCTTAGAGCTCTTCTCAGAGCACTTCTCAGGAATCTGTGAGAGTAGGGGCAGCTAGTGATGCAGACAATACCTTCCCAAATACAGGAGAACACCTGCCCTGCCTTTGGCGTAAGTCATGTGGAAGAAGCACTGGAGAGGTACCGGAGAGAGGGTCACTTTTTGTCTGGGGCCAGGAGCAGCTTTTTTTTTTTCCTTTTTTTTTTTTTAAACATTGGCACCTGGGCTAACAACTGTTGCCAATCTTTTTTTTTTTTCTCTGCTTTATCTCCCCAAACCGCCCCCCCCCCCCCAGTACACAGTTGTATATCCTAGCTGCATGTCCTTCTAGTTGTGGGATGTGGGACGCCGCCTCAATGTGGCCTGACAAGCAGTGCCATATCCGCACCCAGGATCCGAACCCTGGGCCGCTGCAGCTGAGCGCACAAACTTAACCACTCGGCCACGGAGCCGGCCCCCAGGAGCAGCTTTTAAGGGGAGCTTGCTGGGAGAGTGCTCTGAAGCCCAAAGGACGCGGAAGGAGACGCAGCTGATGGGAGGATGGAGTGGAAATTTAGGGAAATTGTTGAACCCCCACCTGCAGGTGGAGAAGGGAAACCCAGTTAATCAGTCTTTTGATAAATTAGGAATTCAAAAAAAAGGGAAATAGTGAGAACACGTTAGAAACAAACAAAGCTCATGGCTCCACATTTTAGCACGTGACTCAATGCAATGTAGGGGATTTAAGGTGGTCGAGATTGCAGAGCAAGGCCACCTGTGTTGGGCACAGCAGAAAGACTGACCCTTTGTAAAGGGTGCTCCAACCAGTTCTGAGCAGAGAATTACGATTCGAGAATGTGACTGACAGTCTGCTGATGAAAGCGGCTCAAAACTCCACCAGGCTTGTTGTGAAAACAATAATAATACCTTAGATTTAAAATCTATCATCAGTGATATTCATTGTAAAACTGACACGTAGGGCCAAAAGTCATGAAGCTTCATTGCCTAGGGGTGTGTTTAAATTTACCGCTATATTTCTGACACTAGTCTCTCTTGATTTGATGTTCTTTCAGATTAAAATACAAGAATTCTCATTTTCACAGAAGTAACAACCAATCCTTGGGGAGAGAGAAGACGGAGGCAACAAGCCCTCTGTTTGATCATGGCGGATTGGACTCCTGGGCCTGTCTCCTTGTCTTCTAAACCTGCTTGAACTCCGGGGTGAAAAAAAATCATAATAAAGTAAGCATAACACACACAAAGACAAAGAACAGGAGAGGAGGCGACACCCTGAGAAAGATTTGGAAGTTAGAAATCACAGTGAAGAGTGTCTTAGCCGACAACAAACGTGAGAGCCTGGCGGAGAGCTGACTCCAGCGAGCGGACCCCAGGTGGCTTCACGACGGAGGCACCAGGTTTCCAGTGCCTGACACTTAAACACAGGATAATGACAGATCACCAGCCATCTGGAGGAATGTCCCAGCATGAAGACGGGCCAGTACAAAGTAACAGAGTAACAGGAGGAACAAACTGTGCGTGAAATAGAAAAAAGTGATTTTTAAAAACTGTAGTGAATATCTTCAAAGTAATAAGAACTTCATGAAGCAAGAACATGTGGCTATAAAAAGAAACAGTCAAAGAATAAAAATTAATGTTTAACACTAGAAGTGTAAAAAAAAATCTAATTGAGTGATTGCATGTTAAAGTTCAGGAAATTTACCAGAAGTCAGGGCTAAAAGAAACCCATGGAAAATGTGAGAAATATAATAATATTAGGTAATTCTTCTGAAGAGTCCAGGCAGACAATCAATGTTTCATAAAGTAAAAGTAAAAAAAAAGAAAAAAATGGGAGAAACAAAAGTTAAAAAAAAAGTTCATAATAGAAACATATGTTTCCAAATTTCCCCAGATTTAAAAGTTTCCAAATTTTTCCAGACTGAAAAATGCAGAACAAGGAGTTAAAAATAATTCCTATAAAGCACACAGTGTAAAATTTCAGAATATTAGCAATAATGATGGGGTCATAGACTCTGCTAGAGTGAAAGGAAAAAAATGTTCACGTGCGGAATATTTTGAGAATCTGAATGGCATAGGATTTCTCAATAGCAACTGCAAAGGATGTTAGTTCAACACAACTCTGTAGAACTCATTACCCAGCTCAGCATGAAGAACACTGACAACGTCCTTGTACTCTAAACCCTGGATATTTATCCAGCCACAATGAAAAGTATACATACTGATGTGATGGTAATTTAGAGCCTCGGGACTGAGTATAAAAGGTCTTGGAGATATAACCCTTTGGAGATGTTTTTGGAGGACTGGAGCAGTCTCCCCATGTGGGAGACTGGAGGATGTGACTTTCACTGGGTGCAGCCCAGAAAGATGAGCTTTGAAGAGATGGTCATAGCTCTTACTGGCTTCCTTGGACCTGCCTGGAGACAGTTAGCCAGTGTTGGGCTTATACTTGAAAGTTTTCAGGATGAGATCTGCAGCCACCCATTGGTTTAGGGGCCAAGAGGAAAGAAGTGACTTGATATGGAGTGTGTACCTCCATGGGTGCAGGTCACAGGTGATAGAGAATAATTTTCACAAAGTTAAAAAGCAGGACTCCTACGCAAACATGTTGATGAGAATATGTCAATGATTTAATCCCTGACAGGACCAGTAGATAGTAAGCTGACTTACTATCATTTTACTTATTTATCTTATTTACTTATTTATCATTTTCTTATTATTTTAAGGAGCTGGGTTTATACAGGGAGCATGACCCATGAATGTGCTGATAAGATTGCAGGATCAGCTACAACATTGATTGGTTAATGATCAACAGGGCAATAAACCCGAACCTTTAGGGTTATCTTTTCTACCAGACAGAAATCATTTGCATCTCTGCTGGACAAAATCTATGGGTCTACATGTACATTCACTAAATCTGGGAGCTTTAGAAAACAGGAAACCGTGAGTCAGTCAAGGTACCCTCTCCTGAAGTGGTTAAATAACCCTCGGGCGGGACTGAGCTCACGCGACATTGAAAGAACTTGCTGCCCATCCCTTTTTAAAAAAACTGATTTCCTAGCTTGAAATACTTCTTCTTAGCATGAGTGTGTTTCCCATGGCCTAGACGTGGGCTACTCAAGGAGAAGCCAGTGTAGTGAGGGTTTCAAGTGGGACCCACCCAAGAGGAAGGCGATTTTAGCAGACGAGGCTGGAGGCTGGAAGTTGCTGAGGACACTGGCAGGAGCAAGAGCATCACCCAGGTCAAGGGGCTGAGTTAGTCCTTTTCAGTGGGGAAGCCCATCAGGGACCCACCTCAGGGGAGAGAGAGACACAGAGAGAGGGAGAGAGAGACAGAGCGAGAAACGGAGAGAGAGGGAGAAACAGACAGAGAAAGAGAAACAGAGTGAGACAAAGAAAGAGCGAGAGACAGAGAGAGTCTGAAAGAGAGATGGACAGACAGACACACGCACACACACAACCACACACAGACGGAGAGAGACCTGGCGACCCTTGGAGCAGCTGCTCGACTTTATCACGTGTAGGCAGTGTCAGTCCATCAAGGCCTCTCCTTTCCTTCCCTTCACATCAATCCAGCCCTCCCCAAGTTGCAGTAATCCTTTAATCCCTTAATCATCATGGGAACCAAATCTCATCCTAGTCACACGTGGGCTAGTGAGGGAAGAGAAAAACGAAGGGTCCACATGCAGTTCCCTCTGCACTGCAGGCTTGCTGTACCATGAGAGAGCATGGCCACTGCACCGAAGTTTTAAAGACTTTCCAACTGAGTAAGTCAGGCCCACCTTAGGTAATCTCACTTTGGGTTAATTTACAGTCAAACGATTAGGGATTTTAACCCCATCTGCAAAGCCCCTTCACAGCAGCACCTAGATTGCTTGGTTGAATGCCTGGAAGAAGATGTGCGCAGGCTACAAAATGGCGCTGCTTCCCTCCCTCCTGCAGCTCTCACAAGGGAATACCCCTTGTCCATGGCCCGAACTGGAAGCAGACTGGCAAGGTGATTCTGGGGACCGTGCTTCAGCCCAGTGAAAGCAACACATCAAAGAGCCATCACAGCGTGTGCTTGCAGCTGTGTTTCCCACAGCTCCCGTCTGATCTGGAATCCTTATGACAGCCCATGAAGGAGGGAGGGACCGAGCCCACCACTTGCTTACCAATTGGAAACAGCCAAGCCAGGGGAAAAACAGAGCCGTGACCCTTTGCTGGGTGGCGACTCATTTCCCAGGACCTAGCTGGGATGGGCCATTGGTCTGTCCTCCCTTCCACACTGGATTCCTTTCCAGGCTACTCACAAGGATCTGGTCCACCCATTCAGACCACTGCTTATGAGGGAAGATACGCAGTCTTCATATAAAGAAAATAAATATTTCTAGGATTTACAGAGGGGGAACATTTGGATACTTGTACAAGAGTTTAAATTGCTTTCATCTAACTCTTGAAGGGAGCAGGATCAAAGAAAAATGTTTTTCACTCATTTCTGTCCATTACTAGCCATATTTTTGTTTGTTTCAAAAAAGTATTTCTTCTACCTGAACATGCTTTCGTTTCCAGTAAACATTGTGTGTGGGAGTAAGGACTTTGCCGAGAGAGAGACGTGCTTCACGGATGTCATTCCAAGCACATTCTCTGCCTGCAGCGCATTTTAGAGTCTCTCTCCAGAGTGGGATTTTTTTTCTGCGTGTAACCTATAATGGGTGATGACTCACGCGGCCCACTCGTAATGCAGCCTGTCAGCCACCTGTCAGAACACTACTACATGTTTATTTCTTATTAGCTACCAGGTTAACTTTTTAAATTACTGACGTGTATTTTTCAAAACTCTATAGATGGGCAAAGCCTGCAGCAACCACTTGAGGTACCTCTGTGGAGGTTCAATTCCAATGAGGGGTTCCTGCTACAGCATCCTCCTCAGAGGCTGTTGAGAAGGGCGGCGGGAGAGATCTCCACCGTGGAGGTTTTAGCTGGTAACTTCTTCAGCAGCTCCTAGAGCCCAATGGACAAATGTCCCTGGGGAAGAAACATCAGGGGCCTGCTCACATCTCCCAGCTATTGGTCCTGGGGACACGCCCGCTCCAGACGCTGTTGACTGGGCGTGGGAAGGATTTCTGAGACTAGCGGCACAGCTCCGGGCCAGAAGGGAAGGTCTTCCCTGAAGCCGACTCCCGCGTGCTGCCATGTGCCGCTCGGCGTTGTGTTTAGTGGTGACTGCGCTGCCCCTGCTGTGCGAGATCCAGAATAGTCCCTGGAAACCGCAGGAGGAAAAGCCACGTGGAAAACGTCTGTCTATGCTGCAGGCTGTCACGTCAACATTTTCCTAAGTGGCTCCTCAGGGCCTCCTCCCTCCTGCGAGTCTGTGACCTGGTGCTCAGCCAGGGCAAGCACGTCGTCGGCAGCTGTTTGGGGTAATGAGGAGGTTGCCTAAAGGAGGGATCAGGAGAGGCAGCCAGACCCCAGGGTGAGTGGGTCAGACCTACGGGCAGAGAGCTGGGAGGCACGAAGCAGCCCCAACCCTCCAACCCCTCTGGGCTCAGAGAAATCCTGACGCCCCCTAGGTGTTCCATGGGAACTGAGGGTCCTGGGCGGAGCTACCATTATGTGTGGGGAGCAGATTTTTAAATAAAAAGGTCAATTACTTACCAATTGTGAAAGGAGCTTTGTGATAGAAACTCTGTGTAGGTGGGGTCCCAGAGGTGGCCTCTCTGGACACGGTCACCCAGCTGCGAAGGGGCTGGCCTGCTAAGAGCTGCGGGAACTGATGTCCTTCCTTGTGGAAAGAACCATGAATGCCAATTCCCCTAGGTAAGATAAGCCTATTTTCAGAACTGATGTACATCCGGGGGGCTGAAGTGAATTGTGTGATGGGAAGAGGGAAACTGAGGTTAGATAGCGGGCAAAAGGCAGAGCACGGGGGCTGCAGGCTGCGGGGAAGACCGAATTTCCTCCCAGGTTCAGTGAAGCCTGTGTCGTATTTGAGGTCTTCGCTTAAACAGACATGTTTTGCTGAAATCTTCATGCTGCATTATTGAAATTCTAAGTCAATTGAGAGTAGGAAAAAGGAGGAGCGGAGAGACCACGAAGGACATGAAGGCAGTCGCCTAGGAGAGAGGTGACAGTAGCTCAGACCAAAATGGTTCAGGGGAGAATCACAAGGACCCCTTTTCATGGAATCTGCAGTCTTGGTGAAGAGGGTCGTAGCCAAAGGAGAAATTGAGGTTGACTCCTGGCTTGTGTAGGGTCCTCTGTCTCTTCCAAGCTTCTTTTATCTCTTTCAGGAACTACTCATGACACATTCCAAACCCGTCCATTTTGGCCCTTTTATAATTCGATTCCCATAAAGAAGCCAGAGATATCCTGTTATGATTCACACCCAATCAGATCCCTTATTTGCTCAAAACTTTCCTCTTGCACATAGAATATACCATGCAAACCTGCCCCCAGCCTACCAGGCCCTGCACCATGCAGCTGGCAGAACCCCTGGCCTCATCTCCCCCATGCTCCACGCCTGTTCACTCTGCTCTAACCACACCACCTTCTCTGGCTCCCTAGATCATCTACAGTGCAGTGTGGACCATGGCTGTGGGGGCTGAGGCCAAGTGGAGGTAGCTGTCATTGGCCATGAGAAGGTCGAGGAAAGAGCAGCCATGTGCTTGACGCCATTGATATTGATGCTCAAGTGACAAGAATGTGACTGGGAGTGTCCAGGAGGACAGTGGGTAGCCACGTGTGAGGCAGTAGGTGGTAGAAGGGAATCGCCTAAGCCTGAAAGTAGCATTGTTTGAAGGTGGGGGAGGGGAAAGGGGGTGGTAAACCTCAACCCCATTTCCTGCACCAGAAGAGGAAAGTCGGGGAGACCAGGTCGGCCTCTGCTGAAAAGACTGCAGGGGAGGTGTGTCCTGGAGGACAGTCAGGACCCATAAAGGCCGGAGAGTGAACTCTGGGAGAAGGAATTGGGAGGAGAGGGGAGTTTGTTAATGACCAGAGTTCAGAGGTCACAGTGCAATAATTTGGGAGAAACTGGAGAACAAGTGTGTTGTTGGGTCTGATTAAGAAGGGCTTGTGGCATTCAATTCCACCCCTGGCAAGAAAGGGAGTTACAAAGATCCTCTGAGAGCCGTTTCCCCACTGAGAGCAAGGACAGTGCCAGGGTGTCCTCACCCTGGGTTGGGGTCCTCATCTTGGCACGGTAGGTGGAAGCTATGTCTGAGGGTTGTAGGCAGAGCTACAAGGATCCGTGCCTCAGCACAAAGGGACGGTCTCTTGTCGCTGGAGGCCAGACAGGAGGCCAGACAGAGATGGGAGATAAAGTACCGTTTCCTCTTCTACGTGTGCTTTGTTTGGATTATGGCTGCTAATGACAAAATTCCCGTACGAATAAAGACTGATCAAGTATAAGAGCCTTCTGAACTCACTGGGGAGGGAAACGACGGGGAAGGTGGAAGGAGCTGGTTCCAGGATCATGTGATCAACAGGAATACTCAGGTGGGGAGGGAAAGTCCTGAGCCACGAGGAGCCTGGCCAGAAGGGAAGGTCTTCCCCGAAGCCGACTCCTGCAGGGTGCTAACCCCGCAGGAACTTTGGGGATAACCTGTCTACCTGGCTGTGGAAGTTCAGAACCTCCCCAGTCTCTGCAGGTCCACCTCTAACCTGACAGGGCTGCAATCCGACTGTGTTTTCACATTTTAAAAGTTAGTCAAATACATTTATACTTCAATTGCCTCTTCCTGGAAATCCTGCCTCTTAGTGAAAAACCATTCAATGAAAAATAGTTCACCTAATTGTAATGGAAACATTAATGAGGAATCCTAAACCGTTTCCACAGAGAGAAAACATATATTGATTGAACGATGGAAAGAAGTCATGGATGTAACAAGCAACAACTGTGAGTCATGAGCAGCCACGTGAGGCCCCTTTGCTCTGTACTGAAATGTAGTGAAGGCTTCTCCTCTTCTCCACGCTGAGAGGACGTGATAGTGGATGGTGAGTGGTGTGGGGAAGTCATCCTCCAGAAGGCACATTCTTCTTTCTGCACCATTTCTTAACAGTTTTCCATCTTCATGCGGTTTATGATTGTCTTACATTCAGACTGAACTCAAAAGTAAACCTGTAGCAAGGAAAAATGCTTCCAGGGCCTGGAAAAATACGCAAATAATGGACTTTACACAGAGCCTGGAAGTCCTAGAAGATCCTGCTCTTTGGCCCTCTCTGAGCTTACACAAGTGGAGCAACATTCCTGCGGTCATCCAAACACGGCAGGCACTCAGCTCGTTCCACACGAGGCGTTCTGGCTAGAAAATGCTGCCTCGAGGAAACTGGTGAGTGTGTCCTTGTCTGAAACCATCATGTTGAAATATCATTTTGTGTATTCATTTAGTGTGATTTGTACGAAAATGATATTGTATTTCTCCAAAGTAGTCATCCAGAAAGTGGTGTAATTTTTCAAGAGCTGTTATGTTAAAACGTGGTTATATAACTTTTTGCAATCTTTCTTTAAAGGAATCCTGTGTGCTCTGACAACACAGAGACGGTCCCTCGGCGTGCTCCACGAGGTTAAGACAGGCCTAATACAAGATGTTCTGGCGTGTCAAAACAGCGAACCATCAGCCATCGCCTCCTCCCAAGTTTGAGAACATATTTTTCTTTCACGTGTTTAAGAATTTTGAGATCCAGCCTAACACTGAAGACTCATTTCCACCATCGCACACCTTCTGCAGTTCTCTCTCCTGCTGGGGATGTCGTAGAGGAGGCAGGTGGGCGTCTGTGCTCATCTGGAAGAACGGTGGAAGCTGCTTGGCCTGTGGGGAGCCAGGAAGTGAAGCTGACTCCCGGGCATGGTGGAGGCCTTATCCGTGGAGAGGACCATCACCAGATGCAGGAACTTCAGAGCGGTCCTGCCTAAGGCCCAGGGTTTGAAGGGCTTTGTGCTGGTTGGAGAAAACAAGTGTCTTGGATAGAACTTCAAACTTCAACCTTTCTTCGTTATGCCCTTAGGAGGCGGTGTCTATGGAGCTGGCCAGCAGCAGGGGCCCATTACTCAGAAGATGCTGAAGAGGATCCAGACAGGAAGAAAGTAAGAAAAAGCTCCCTGATTCGTAGATTAGCAAAGCTACAGTCTGTGAGAAGGGGATGGAGAGGGGGCAGCAACACCCACATTACACATCGGCAAGTTGTGAGCAGTGCATGAAAATAGGAAAATTAGAACAACTTTCCGTCACCATCTTATTGTTTTTGTAGCTCTTACCAGGGCGCGGTGGACAAGGATGGACGTCACCAGCTTCCCATTCTGCGTAACCTGGAAGTCAGTCCCTGCCTTTAGATTTGACTACTCTCTTGGTATTGAGATGTTGACCGATCATTATCTACAGCCTGGGTTAGTACTCTCTGCAAAAGCCATTTGCTAAATTCAGTAATGGCCTGGGAAAAAAATTAACCTAATTAGAAAAATTTCCCTTCTATCCCTTGAAAAGCTATAAAAAAGTAATGTCATACAAATGCCCAATTTCTGATTTTTCCAATTGCTGATACAAGATTTTATCAGTTACCATGACAACTAAGAGCTTTACACATTTTTTCTGGCCTCTGATAGTTTCCGTAACATTCTGCATTTCAGTACTTCTTGAATAATTTTGAGCTGACACCAGCTGATGAGCAAAATGTCTAATTTAGTAATTAGTAATGAAAAAGAAAATAAACCTCAAGAAAGCAAAAAGAAGGAGATAATAAGAATGGAAATAAAAAAGATCTAATAGAAAATAAACAAAGTGAAAAGTTGCGTCTTTGAGAACACGTACAAAATTTGGGTAATCATCATATAGGTGGCTTACCCAGTGTAGTCCCAGTTTCCCTCTGTTGTCTGGTGTCACCCTCCATTTAGTTTATGTCTCAGATTATTTATTATTAATTAAATATAATTATTAATAGTTGCATTCTGTTAATCCGGGATGAACCTGATAAACCTCCACTTTGTTTTTCTAGCTTCTTCCATAGTCTCATCCTGCAGCATGTGTGATTGAACAGAATTCTCATTGTAACATGTGTTTAAAGCTGAAAGATGACCTGTGACAACTTTCCTCTGTCTTTACAATCTTCTGCACATGTGACGTGACTAGTGCTCCCCTTAGAAGGACGGCATGCAGTGTTTGCTGATGAAGTGAAACGTGCCTGGGCAAAGCAGTTGGAGACAGCTAACTTTTCCTGATGGTGGTGGTGGTGGGGGGTGCTCCTGCCAGCCATCTGGTACACCAGCTAGTAGGGTGTGACCACCAGGCTCCCTATAGGAGGGGCTGACCCTGTGGCCTAGTGGTTAAGTTTGACACGCTTTGCTTAGGCAGCCCAGGTTCGCGGGTTCGGATCCTGGGCATGAACCTATACCATTCATCAGCCATGCTGTGGTGGCAACTACATATAAAGTGGAGGAAGATTGGCATAGATGCTAGCTCAGGGCTAATCTTCCTCAGCAAAAAAGTAAATAAGTAAAAAATAAAAAAAAAATATGTATAGTTTACAAAAGCCATAGGTTGATAAACACAAGTTTTCAGACAAGAGTTACTTCAGGTGGGGGTAAGCAGGGGATTTGGGATAGGGAAGATGCAAATGATGTCCATTGATCTAGGGAATCACTTGTACATGGGTCTATGTGTGCTGGTTACGTTGGAATCACAGAGAAGATGGGGAGGGGAGGAGAGAGAGTAAGACCATGCGTGGACCCATAACGAGAGCAGGGTAATAAACAAATGAAGATGATTGTATAGTTCTCTGCATTCATAGTGACCAGGGGGAAGGGAGCCGTATGCTGTCCTATTTCAGACCTAGGAAGAGCCCCTCGATGAAATCCTTTCCAACCAATATACTCCAACTGTCTCCATGGGCCCAAACCTTGGCCCAGCCAGTCCTTCTCTGCACAGGCGCACAGGAGCCTGCGCCCCCAGGATTAAGTTACTAGGTTGATGCAGTGACGCAATAAAAGCATGTGATATTGTTTAGATTTTGGTTCAAGTGAACCAACTATACAGATATTTAGGAGATAATTGAGTAATTTGATATCAGATAATATTAAAAAATTAATATTAACTTTATTGCCATGATTACTTAAGAGAATCCCCCGTTTCTTGATATGCATTATTTTCTGAATTTATAAAAACATTCACAATAAAAAGTAAAAGAAAAGGTAATTGAAGAGTTGAAATAGAAAGGAGGCTCCATTTTCACTCTAACCTTATATTTCCTTTCTCTCCACAGTTCATTCCATTCTAATTAAGCCTTTAAAATAGTTGTCTATTTAATTCATAGTGACATTTTTCTATTAAATTATATGCAAAGTATGCATAGCCATCATTCACATACATACATATAAATTTTGCATTGAAGTCGCATAGTAGGCATCTTAATAATCAATACCTAGGGAAGACTTAGATCTTAATTATCTAAAAAGTGAAACCCAACTATCTATTGAGGCATAGTGATAATTGGAGCTATCAAATTTTTTATCCATGTCCTCACGGAGAGCAACTAAGGCTTTTAGATACATACACAGTACCTCAAAAATGTTGAAAACTTAAAAAAAGATGGAGGAGTCCAAGGTGACTTATAGAATTAACGTGTAGTGTCTGGAACTGCTTTGAGAATCTCATAAAAACTATGAACTCTCTGCCTAGAAAAATGCACATTCGCATTTACTCATAAAAACTTCCCTGGAGGGGCTGGCCCCGTGGCCGAGTGGTTAAGTTCACGCGCTCCGCTGCAGGCAGCCCAGTGTTTCGTTAGTTCGAATCCTGGGCGCGGATATGGCACTGCTCATCAGACCACGCTGAGGCAGCGTCCCACATGCCACAACTAGAAGAACCCACAACGAAGAATACACAGCTATGTACCGGGGGGCTTTGGGGAGAAAAAGGAAAAAATAAAATCTTTAAAAAAAAAAAACAAAAAACCTTCCCTGGATTCTTGAAAGATTCTTTTAAAGAGATTCAACGTTCTTGAAAATTGAGTTAAGGGAGGAGCAATCAATTCTTACCTTCTCGGTCCCATGATCCTCCCCATCCAGGATGGAAATCTAGGATTGGACTCAGATTGCTTCAGCTTATCCAGGGAAATATAGCTTGCTAACTACGCTGGACCCCAGCCAGGTTAGGACAAAAGCTGAGATGAGAAGCAGAGCTTCTAGAAATTGTGGGCATTTGAATCGATCTTCCCCTCCCATACTTGGCCCTTTCTTTCCCAGCAGACTTTCCTCCACCTGCTTAAATCACTTTGTCACAGAAAGTTACTTGGCAAAAGCTAGGATGTTTTCCTTCTCCCTGTAGTTGCTGTCACCCTACTATGAGATCCATAAGAAAACTTAAAACACAAACTAGGTTCTTTTGCTGTCTCAGTGGATTTTCCACAGTTAGGATGAAAGATTTCCCTCTCACTGTGGCACTCCAGGAGCAGATGATGGCATTTTCTTCTCTGGTTTTTGGAAGCAGATTCACTTTTACTTGTGTAAATTTGTGGATGTTATTCAAAGAAATGCAAGTTTAGGAAAAGACAAAGGGAATATTATCTCATTCACCTGCAAATTAAGTTATGAGAATCCTTAAGTAGTTGGCTCCCATCGTCCCTTGCCCAAATTCCCTTAGCCCCTATTTTTTTCTTTGATTCCTTCAAAAGCTTTGAAAGTATTAAGGAAAGACGGTGAAGAAAGGAGTTGGAAACTTTCCAGGAATAAAATCCATATTTTCCAGGCCAGTCAGTAATTGATTTGCTTTAAATTGTTCTGTTTCTCCGGAGCTCGGTTTCAATCAGAAGTCAGATATTGGAGAGAGGGGAGCAGAGAGGAGGAAATCGGGGTTTTCTTTTTTCCACACTTTGTATTTGACATCATACTTCCCAAAACAGCATAAAGGCTAACTCTAAGCACAAAAATCTCATCAAAGAACAGAAGTGTAAATTATAGATGAAGGATGTGCTATGTAAATTACGATGACACATGGAGACATTTTGGGGGGGGGGTGTATGTCTGTGTGTGGGTGTGTATGTAAATTTAATTTTTTTCCAAAAAACCTTTTCTCACATTCAACATTCCTGAATGACTTACAT
The DNA here is from genome assembly GCF_037783145.1 of Equus przewalskii. NCBI lineage: Eukaryota > Metazoa > Chordata > Mammalia > Perissodactyla > Equidae > Equus > Equus przewalskii. Next base: position 50,597,903 of record NC_091852.1, read on the forward strand.
CCTATAATCTGTGGCAACTTGGATTTGATGGAATGTGATAGATACGGTATATGGACAGACATCACACATGCTTTCTTAATCCTGGGCGCCTCGCATAGCGGAATGCCAGGCATCCCGTGTACAGAGTTGGTGCTCGACTCTGAAGATGGGTCCATTCCTGCCTTGCTGCTTGTGGACCACAGACCAGCAGCACCAGCATCGCCTACAGTCTGTGGAAATGTGGTCTCTCAGGCCCCGTCCCAGACCTGCTGACTCAACCTGCATTGTATCCAGACCCCCCGTGTCAATTGTGGGTTGCTGTTTGAGACTCACTGCTTGAATAGTTCTCAAGTCCAACCTGACGACTGTGGGATCTTTAGAGCCTTCTCAGTCTAGCCCCAGCAAGTCTTTTTCTTGAGGGCGACTATGAATAAGGCTATCCAGATCCAGGTACCTGCAATGCGGTCCCAGGATTGCTTGCGAGATGCCAGAGTCTTTATCCATCTTCCAAAAGTTTCTCCTCTTTGCAAATGCAATATGAGTGGAATATATCAGTCACTTAGTTGTGAGGATAATAAAACAAAGCAGGTGTTCCCAGGACAAAATCTAGTTCTAACCCAAACCTGTAGTTATCCCCAGGGTTTCCAAAGAAATTATACCCAAAGGCTCCGTGTCCCCATGCCCTCTTGTGAGATCAGACTGGAATTTTCAGTCCATAGATGATGGCGTTAGGGTCACTTGGGGAGACAGCAAAGTGGCTCCCCTTCTCTTCTTATTTGTTATCTCTGGGATGCGGGCTTGAAATCTGCATGGTTAACAAGTTCTTGTACAGATCAGAGTTTGACTCTCCCAACCAGAGGACACACCTTTAACCACCACCCTGAGAAATAAATCTGTGAGGGGAGCCCCAGCCTCCTCAAAGAGCTTCAAGGTGGCTCATCCCTGTAGGTCAGAAGTCACAGTGGGAACACTGGCATCAAACTGGGGTCCCTAAACGCATGGGGACAATGGGATCCTGGGTAGACAGAGGCCCTGCACTGAATCCCCAAAGACGAGGTCAATGTGGTGACAGTAATGGACAGCAGAGCCAAAAGAGCACTCAGAAGGTCTGACTCTCGGGGACCTGTGCCCTTGGCTGGCTGATCATGGTGTCCCTGGACCGACATGCAGGGCGATCTGCTGAAGTCCTGCTTGATCTGGACAAGCAGACAAGCTCTAGATCTCGTGAACGCGAGTCTGCCTTGAGTATCAAGACACAGTCCTGGGCCCTCAATCAGTTTGCAGACGTGAGTCAGTTTACAGACCCAGAGCCCCTTGACGGGAGGGGAGACTGAGACTCCTCAAGGAAGGATCTTGCTGCACTACTGAAAATTTATAGTGTTAATCTTTCTTCCAGCCTTCTCCACAGCACCTGTGACCATTTACCTACGTGCTGTGCATTGGGAAGAAGGGGAAATAGTAGACTTTTTGGGATTACTGGACTCTGGCTCTAAGCTGACACTAATTCCTGGAGACACAAAAGGTCACTGTGGTATACCAGTCAGAGTAGGGGCTTATGGAGGTCAGCTGATAGGTGGAGTTTTGGCTCAGGTCCATATTTCAGTGGGTCCAGTGGGTGCAGTGGGTCCCTGACCCCATCCTGAGATCATTTCCCAGTTCCAGAATGAATTCAAATAGATCCAGCATTGATTTTGCGCAGGAGCTGAGTGTAGTTGTACTTATTGACTACGAAACATTCAGGGTACCATTGAGGCACATGCTGATGTCTTAGAAGCCAGGCAGGTGACGCTAGTATGTGACCAGCATTAAGACTCTTTGCTGTGGACAGCACTTGGGTGAGCAAGCATTTGTCAGGAGCAAGACTTCTACACCCAGTTGCACCCTAGAATCTCCCAAGGAGGTCGAAACAGCGATGCCGAGAACTGCCGAGGTCACAGTCTGAGTGAGGGATGAACCGGACCTGCAAATTCAGCCCAAGATCACAAACTCATGATTCCTCTTCTTTTCCTTTTATTTCGTGAGTGTCACCTTAATAGCAGATGTGGCGCATGCTTGTCACAAGGCAAACACCATGTGGGTGTATCCACATCCCGTCCTTCTACTTCTCCTGAACAGTTTGATGAGTGTCCCGGGCCCATCTTAGCTTTTTCTGTGCTTTCTATGCTCCTGCTCACACCCGTACATGCATGTATTTGCATTGACTGGTTTATTTCTTTGCGTTCTTCTTATATCATGATTGTGTTCTACATAGTAATCTGTACCTTGCTTGTTCCCCACCACATCGCATCATGGATGTTACTCAGTCTACTCAACGTGTGTCCATCAATGTCACACCTTTTCACAGGAACGTAAAAGCCCAGGCCCCAACTGGCTGACAGGCTGGTGGTCTCCCAGAGGCAGCCCCACGATGTGGAAGAGGCCTGAGCACACATGGTGGCGTCTCGTCCCCTTGCCGTTTCCTTGGCTCCTTGGACAGCATCCTCCTCGTGTACGGCAGCATATCGGAAAGGGGGAGAGGAAGCAGAGAGAATAGAGAGAGGAACAAACAGTTCAGAAAGTGTCTAATTTAGAAGTTTCTTGGAAGAGACTGTTCAGGCTATTTTGGTATGAACTAGTGATTTGCAAATTCAGTACTAATAAAGATTTTGGCACACATTGGTTGGCTTTTTCTGCCTATTGGATGTATAATTGAACGTGGCCTGTAGGAAATTTGTAGTAAATAAAATTTAAATTAAGTCTCCGAAGACATGTTTTAGTCTCATTTTAGCCAGTGACTTTCATTTTTTTCTCAATTTGCTTATAGTGCAAGTATAACAATTTAAAAACAAAAAGGAAATTTCAGAAAGAAAAAGATAACCAATTATCCCACCACAAAACAAAATAATTAATTTTTTAAAATGATTTTCTCATTGTATCCATCATGTCAGTAATTTATTGCACATTTTTTCATCTCTCTTTAATTGGCTTTTGCATGTAAACTGAGCATTCCAACCTTTGTGATTATGTACAGTCACAGATGCTCTGGGGGATTAATGGAATATGCTGTGTACTAAGTTCCTTGCAAGAAATCTATTAAAAAGTCGTTGAATATTATCAATGGAACAATCTTGCAGCTGGATATAGCACACTATCAGTATATCAAAAAATTAAAAAATAAAGCCAGTACATCATATCTATGTTTGCAAAGATGTTGGATCTGCTTGCACTTATTTGGGTCAGAGAAAGGCAGAAGAGCTGACTGTAGTTGACCCAGGTGTACACGTGGCTCGCCATGTGCCCTCCAAGGGCCCATGTTCCCTTCTGATAAAATGAGGAAGTAGATTTGATGAGCTCTAATCTTCCTGTCACATCTCAAGTTTTGTAAACCTCATGGTGAAAAGGAATATTTCAAAGCAAGCCAATGGGAGTATTGCCATTTGGAAATGTTCTTACTTTTGTGGTTACATTTTTGTTGCTCTAAAAACAACACATCAAATTCTAACCCACTGCATCCTGGAGGCATGGAGTAGAAAGCATCCATAATACATGGAAACCCCTTACACATACTAAAAAAAGGGAGAAAGAAGGAAAATTTAAGGCAATATTGGAAAATTGGACAGTTTCAAAAAGAGGGTTTAATTAGTAGGACAAAATGTGTGGAAATCATGTGTATAAGGCACCTGGGTGTGCTCCTCAGGTGGAAAAGTGATTTTTGGGGACAGAGGGGTATAGTCTGCCTTCACACATTTGAAATGTTGTCATAAATAAGAGATAAAACTTTCTCTACGTAATTACAGAAGAAAAATTAAAACCAATGGATAGAATTAGATAGGTAAATACTGAATATCAAAATTTTTAAAAATCCTTAAATATTAGACTGGTTCCAAAAAAGAATTATTCCCTTTGAAGCAGTGTAATAGAAGTTGCTTAATTATCTGAATTTGTGGGGAAATATTTTTCAATTGGCTTAAAAGTCAAATGAGATGACCCTGAATTTCCTTCCAATGCTGAGATTCAATTCATACATTCTTCTGACAATAGAATGTCGTGAAACAGAAAGCAACATTTTCACTGTCTTCACTTCTGCATATAAAACTTAAGCCAACATAACTTTTATATAATTCCACAAATGACATTTGTTTTTTGTGTTTGAATTCTTAATACCCACTTGTCTTCCGAAAAGAGAAAAAAACTCAAAGATTAAGTCTTTCCCTTTGAGTTAACACTGAAACAGAATGTGTTGAAGATGTGGCTTGGCTCTTCCTGACTGCTTATAGTAAAATGAAAGAGGAGAGAAACGACTTCAAAACGGAATTGTTAAGCAAAAGAAAGCAGACCTGAAAGATATGGAAAATTCTCAGATTATCCATATTGCAAAAAAATGAAAAAGTGCATTTGGACGAGAATATTAAGGGTGTGGCCAAGTGACCATTTCATGAGGAGATCAGAATGAATGTGAATCATAGACTAATCAACCATCTCGACAAAAGCCCAGAGTAGAGAGGGATTAAATCATCAGAAACACTCAGTTGCTACTATAGGAAACAGAGAAAATGGGACAAAATGAATAAAATCTGTTGGACTTCTCAGACCCTACAGAACTGACCATAGAACTACCTAGCTGTGAACGCATGCTAGTCTTCAGGACAAGGGAAGAAGGATCTCTGAAGACGATTCCATGACCACCAGGGCTGCCACTCCCACCACAGGTCAAGAGTGCACAGGACTCTGAGGGCGGGACTGCTGCCACCTCAGTTTCAAAGGGCGGAATCAATGCTCAATGGTTTCTTGGGGATAGGGCCCCACAGGCACAGCCATGACCATGCACAAACATCCTGACTGAGAGCCATGGTGGCATGGGCAGAGAGCTATAGCATGGGCAGGGCTTCTCACTGCCCATTAGGATTGTGTTGCCATCCCAGGGGGTCCAGAAGGTGGGACCACTGCTCTCGTGGACCTGTAGGGCAGAGTATAGGGCCAAACGGGATTATTCTTGCGCCTTACAATCTCGTGGAATTTACCTCGTGAAGTTTCGAACGTGATTGTGAGCCAACATCCGTTTGTTCTTTCCCATTTCTCCCTTTTCGAATGAGAATATCGATCCTGTGTCAATCTCACCGCTGTAATTTGGAGAAACATAGTGTGTTTGGTTTCACAAGCTCACAACTGGAGGGGAATTTTGCCTCTGGATGAATAGTGCATTGAGTCTCACCCACACCTGATTTAGGTGATGTTTAGACGAGACTTTGGACTTGAGACTTTAGAGTTGATACTGGAATGAGTTCAGACTTTTGGGGTTGTTTGGATGGAATGAATACATTTTGCATTTGAGAAAGACATAAGTTTTGGGAGGCCAGGGGTGGAATGTTAGAGAGTGAATGTTTGTGCCCCGGCCCAAAATTCATATGTTGAAACCACACCCCCCAATGTGACAGTATTAGCAGGTGGGGACTTTGGGGAGTGATAAGGAATAGATGAGGTCAAGAGGTTAGAGCTTTTACAAGTGGTGTTTGTGCCCTTACAAGAATCACAAGGGACATTGCTTACTCTCTCTGCTCTTCACCACGTGAGGACACAATGAAATGTTTGCAGTCTGCAGTCTCAACAAGGGCACTCACCAGGTCTCAGCTATGTGGGCACCCTGATCTCAGACTTCTGGCTTCCATAACTGGGAGAAGTAAATTTCTGTAGTTTCTAAGCCACCCGGTCTATGGTATGTTTGTTGTAGCACTGTGAAACACACTAAGACTATGCACCGACATTATAATAACATAGCATAGCATATTTGTCTATATGTTTACCTTTATCAGAGAGCTTTCTATTTTTATACGCTTTCATGTTGCTGACTAGCATCTTCTCATTCAACTTGAAGGACTCCTTTTAGTATTTCTCGTAAGGCAGATCTAGTGGTCATGAGCTCCCTCAGCTCTTGTTTATTTGGGAAAGTGTTTATTTTTCCTTTATTTCTGAAAAATGGTTTTATTTAATGTAGTATTCTTGGTTGGGAAATATTTTCTTTTGGCACTGGCATACATCATCCCTCTCCTTCTGGTCTGTGATATTTCTGCCGAGAAATCCACCGATAATCTTCTAAAAGCTCTCTTTGCATGAGGAGCTGCTTTTCTTTGCTGTGAAAAAATTTTCTTTGACTATGACTTTTGAGAGTTTGATTATAATGTATTTTACTGCGAGTCTGTTTGAGTTCATCCGGTTAGAGTTAATTAAGCTTCTTAAATTTGGATCTCTATTTCATTCTATAAATTTCAGAAAACCCCCTTGTTTTCAGTGGCAGTTTATTTTTTCTTTGTATGCCATATTGCTGTGGAGAGTTCTGATATCAATCTGAATCTTTCTCCTTTTTATTCTTTTTATTTATCTCAAGATGCTTTCTGGATTCCTTCCATAATTGAATATTAAAATTTTTCTGCATATGTATATTCATTATTTTTTCTTGTTCATCTTATTTTTTTGTCTTAACAATAAGAGGTCTTATGAAAAGCTGAGAGATAAGTCACAGATGGAACAAAATACTAATTTTCTGGTATAAAAATGGATAAATAATATTAATAAACAATTCTCAGAGAAGTAAAAATAAATCTTAGAAGGAGTTGAAAATATGTTTTGAGTTATCTTTAATTAGTAAAATGCAAATTAAAATGAGATGAGCTTTCTCATTCATGACGTTGGCAAGAATCTTAAAAGCGGAAAACTTCTACTGTTGGCTAAGATATGGTGGACATTTGCTCTTGTGCTTATTTTTTGAGGTGATAAATTGACAAAGTTGTGTTGGAAGATTATTTGGCAGCATATTTCAAAATGAGAAAATCTGCATGACCTTTGAACCAGCAATTCTTCTTTTAGGAACCCGTCCGAAATAAATAAAATTACACTACAAAATTTATATACGTATTTGCAAAGTAACTCTAGTCACAGATATAAAACTCATAGAAAAAAGTATAGGAGTAAATTTGTATGAGCTTAGGTTAGGCAAAGCTTTCTTAGTTATGACACCAAAAGTGCAGGTAAGAAAATAAAATATGATTTGGACTTCATCAAAATTATTAAAAATTTGATCCTAAAGGATACCATAAAGAAAGTGAAAAGGTAATCCAAAAAATGAAGGAAATATTTGAAAGTCATACAACTGATAAGTGTTTCTAGAATTTTTTGTCTAATATTTATAAATAATTCTTACAACTCAATAATGTAAGGACATATAAACCAACTAAAACTAGGCAAAGAACTGAATAGGTATTTTTCTAAAAAAAAAATACGAATGGCCAATTAGCCCATGAAAAGATGTTCAGCATAGTTAGTCATCAGGCAAATCCACATTAAAATCAAAATGAGATACACTTCACACTCACTAAGATGGTTGTTTTAAAAAAACAAACAGAGAATAACCAGTGTTGATGAGAATATGGAAAAATTTAGATCCTCATGCATTGGTGGTGGGAATGTAAAATAGTGTAGCCATTTTGGAAAATAGTTTGGCACTTTTTCAAAAAGTTAAACATGGGGTTACCATATGACCCAGCAATTCCATTCCTAGATTTATACCCAAGAGATCCGAAAATATGTGCCCTCACAAACACTTGTACATCTATATTCACAGCAGCATTATTCACAGTAGTCAAAAAGTAAAAACAATCCATATGTCCATCAATGAATGAATTGATGAAATGTGGTGTATCTATATATTGAAATATCATTCAGCAATACAAAAGAAGTCCTGATACATGCTACAACGTGGATAAACCTTGAAAACATTATATATACTAAGTGAAAGAATGCAGAAGAAAGCAAGCCACACGTTATCCGATTCCATTTACATAAAATGTTCAGAATAGGCAAATCTATAGAAATAGAAATTGTATTAATGGTTGCTTGGGTCTGAAGTATTTGAGGAAATAAGGAGTGACTGCCAGTAGGTTACTAGGTTTAGTTTTGGGATGATGAAAATGTTCCAAAATTGATAGTAGTGATGGTTGCACAATGCTGTGAATATACTAAAAACCATTTAATTGAGCACTTTAAATGGGCAACTTATATGTTATGTGAATTATATATCAATAAAACTGTTATATGAAAAATTTGTATAAAAATATTCATAGAGGAATTGAGAAAAAATGGAAAAACCAGTAGAAATGTCTATCAGTGGCAACCAAATTAAACAGCATCCTTCGAATGGCATACTTTGTGGCCCTCCAAAAGAAGATGGTAGGGAAATCTCTAAACACTTACCAGTAAGGAACGAACTCCAAACACACTGGTTAAATGAAACATAATGATTAAATACAACAGTTAAACTTTTTTATAGCAGTGTGAATGGTTAAATGAAACACAATGGTTAAATGAAAATTCACTTTTACAAAATATATACATGCTGTACTCCAATTTTAAGTTTAAAGTGTATATATTTTTTTATATTTGTGCAAGAGTACTAAAAAAAACTTTGACGCACATCCAGTTGCTGACAGTGTTTTTGGACGGCAGCTGGTAGAAGAGGATATTAGAGTTGGAGGATATGTGGAAGTTTTATTTTATCTATCTAGCATTACCGGAATCTTTTAGGATGAGAATGTATTTCTGTATTATTTGAGTAATGCACAACAAGTAAATAGATAAATAGCTCAGTAGAAACTCTAAATGCATGGAAATGAGTTTAAAAAGGTCGTTTGTTGAGTATCCTCTTAGCCAACTGAGCGTGAGCTGCTGCTGTCGGTGCGATGGCTTCCACAGCCTTTACCTGGACCTCGGGGTCAACACGGCTCAGAGGAGGGCAGAGTTTTCACTTCCAGAGAAGAAAAGAAGGGAGATTTCAAGTCTTCTTTTCCCTTCTCTTTACATTCTATTGAATAATTTTCCTCTTCCTTTCCATTCTTTTCTTTTCCTGTAATTCATTTCTATTTTTAATGATAATTCATCTGTTTTTGTAATTCATTTCTATTTTTAACTATTTATACCTATTGATAAAAGATCTACCAAGATGTGCCAGTCAGGTTCCAAATTAGGATTAATTGAGGCAAGTTTATTTATGGAGAGACTCTGATAATACACAGCAAGCCTGTGGGGTTGTCACAGAGATAGTGCAGCATAAGTGCTGTTGTCACCCTCAGACCCAACAAGACGAGAGGAAGACCTGGTCAACAGAAACTGAAATGAGTGCTTGCGAGAAGCAGTGATGTTTGATGGGGGCACTCAGCTCTCCCACGGTTACCTCACCTTGTGAATGTCAGTGTGGAAATACCCTGACCTCTGTCTGCCCTCCCTCCCATCTCCTGCCAGAGCATCCCGCTGGAAAAGCCAAGGGGAAGCCCAGAGACAGGGGAGCCAACCGGTGTAGCCTCTTAGGGCAGAGAGCAGAACAAGGGCAGTCTAAATTTGGAATAATGGAGCAAAGAGCTGGATAGAATGTTTCTGACCCTTATTTGTTGAACGCTGTGCCAACCTGCCATGTGAACTTGACATTTTTTACAATTCTTCTGATTTCTGACCTATTCTGATTGGAATTTTGTCATAAAAATTTTTCCAATTTGTTATTATTGAAATGTCAAGAATAGCCTTAAAATGTGTTCAACACACAGTTGCTGAACACTAGAGTTCAGAGCTGAGTTTATTCAAGGTCCCTCCTGACGACAATTTGCCCAGCACTCTCTCACCCAAAATTGCTTTGGAGAGAACTCTCACAGGCTTAATGTAACCTTTATCTCAATAGCTTTAGAAATGAAGCACTCTTTTCGAATACTGCCCACAATTCATTTTTAATTGCTCTTTAAAAATCAGTGCTTGAAAATCTTCCCACAGCAAGAACCAAATTATTTTCTTTTCTTCACAGAAGAAAATGGGGATGGAAGGAAACCAGGGCAGGGAGGGGTGCATATATAGGTTTGCTGTATGATCTGGAGGATTCTGGGAGATGCTGCACTTGCTCTGTTTTTCCGAAACCAGGCATGTTCTTTCTGGGGGGTGAGCTGGAGCTGCCCTTTCTCCTGCACAGAAAATAAACGTCATCCTCACCGCCTGCCCCGCAAGCTGTCTGGGAACTGTTTATGATGTCTGCTTCATGCCAAAGCAAGGCGCAAGTGCAATGCCAATGGAACAGAAGTAGCTCCCGTCTTGTTGAGATCTGAAGAGCTGCTTTGACGACGCCCACTCACCAACACCAACACACCCAAACCATGCGTGTAGGGTGGCCTAGTGCAAGAGGGAAGTCTGGGAAACGGCATCTCTCTTTTGGAACCAGCATCTAGCAGTTCTGGTCGAGACAATTCAAGAATGAGATACAAATCTTGTGAGTCACAGGCCTGTGCTCCCGCCACGTTGAACTGTGCTTGGGAGCCCCTTGAGACAGTGTTTTCCAAAGCAGAGTGCGTGTCAGAGTCACTGGAGAGCCGGATTCATTCTAGAATAGTTGAATCAGATTGAATATAGATTCTGCCTTTTTAAAGAGCTCCTCTTGATTCTAACAGACAGCCATATTGGAACCCTGCAGGACAGGACTATTTTTTTTTATCAGAAAAAATATTCTGTTTTCCAAGTGATAAGTACCATAGAAGAGAGCGAGAGTGTGTGTATGTATACACAGATTTACATATACTATGTTGGGGCAGTAGCTGGAGAAGCTTCTGTTAGGAAAACTTTCGAGGTTAATCTCCTAAGTTTCCGGTGCTTCCTCACGTGGTGGTGGGAGCTGTACAACTTGCAGTGGGTGGATGACCGTAGAATATTTTTTAATATTTTTTGTTATACGACTAACTTTAATTTCAGGAAACTGAAGAAAATGTGCTGATCCTATTTTATTCCTTAAACTTTCTCTCTGGTGACTAGTTTTCATAATGTCCAATTTAACTTAAAATCAATTTCCGATTTCCCCTAAGATAGAGATTACTGTCCCCAGAGAATCTAAAACAGGCAGGGCAAGATGGTAGACTTAACCACCAAATATCACTAATTTAATTAGCTCTAAAGAGGATAATCTGTTAAGTGAAAATGAGTAATCCAATTAAAACTAAAAGATTGTCGGACTGGATAACAAGTAACTAATCATGTACAGCAGACAAAGCACGTGCTTCAGGTGTGAGACTGCAGGGCGCGCTAAAGGGGACACCATGTTAATGGAATAAAGGACCATGGCAATGTATGCAGAAAAGTGATAAAAATCAACATGCACTAATGATAAATTAATACTCTTAACAAACTAGAAACAGGAGGAAAGTTCCTAACCTGATAAAGGAGATCTGCAAACAAACAAAAATTACAGCAGGCATCGTAATCGAAGGTTTCAAACTTGTCCTCTGAGATCAGAAACAAGATATGAATGTCTGCTATCTCCACTTTTATTCAACTCTGTGGTGGAGATTCCAGTCAGCACAATAAGAAACGGGGAAAAAAGAAAAGAAAAGGAAATTGCAAAGGAAGAAATAGAATAGTTGTTATTTTGTATGTAGATGACACCATGTAGAAATTTCAACAGAATCTACAGGTAGTCTATTAAAATTAATAGACAAATCTGTCAAGGCCACTGGTTATAATATCAATATAGAAATATCCACATACAAAAGTCAATTGCATTTTTATTTACTAGCAACAAACCATTAGAAAATAAAATTTAATGAAAAGAGATCATTTATACAAGCATCAAAACCCTCAAATATGGGACTAAGTGAAGCAAACCTGAGCTAAAGAGCTCAGCTCGGGCCGTCAGAGCCTGTGCTCCTCGCAGCTTGCCTGTGCTGCCTCCAGAAACTGACAGCCCCCCTTCCCTGCCTGCTCCAGTGGTGTTTTCCTTGCTGGAATGGATGGCAAAGCGTTTGGCACTTGGAATAGAGCTATCCATCTGGTGAGCCCCTTTTCTTCCCCATTGCAATGCCCCAAAAGACCAGGACCAATGACTTTTCCCGAGCCAGGACAGCAGCTTGCCTTTTTAATACAATCCTATATGTGGATGGACATATGGCATATATATCAACACCCCAGCTCTGTGGGACCTTGGGTGTGTCATCCTCTCAGAGTTTGTTATGTTAGTACATTCATAGGACCCGGTGTGCAGAATGTTCCTGGGTTTTTAAGAGGGAGGGGCTAAATCCCATGAAAAGAGTTAATGAGGCGAACTTGAGTCCTGTGGTCCAGGACTTAAAAGGACATTCTCTGCCAAAGTGAGCATCCCTGTGGGCCCCCTACCACCAACGCCAGGGGGCCTCTTGGTGGGCTTTTTATTTTGCAGGCAGCATAGACCACATTGAGTGTTTGACTCTGACCTGAAAGGTGGATGAATTTGAGTGTTGCCCTGAGCAAGCTCTCCAGCTGCAGGACCACTCAGCCGGCTCATGTGGCCCAAGCAGAGCCCACAGAGAAATAGCACAGCAGAACGGGATGCTCTCTCCATGGCCCGGGGCAAGCCCTGAAAGGAAAATCACCATGGAGCCCCCAGAATTTTTAACAAAGTGTAGTTAGTTATGACTCTTTTCCTTTTGAGACACAGTTCCTAGCTTATGAATCTAGTGAGGACTGTTTCTAGAAAATATAATAATCATTTTATTATTGTGTAGTAAGACTAATACTGTATGGTTCCACTTATGTGAGTGTCTGTAGTCATCAAAGACATGGAAATAGACAGTAGAATGGTGGTTGCTAGGGGCTGGGGGAGGGGGAGATTGGGAGATGTAGTTTGATGGGTGTAGAGTTCAGTTTACAAGATGAAGAAGTTCTGGAGATTGGGAGCAGACTCAACACCTCTGAACTTTGCCCTTCAAAATGGCCAAGATCGTAAATTTTGTCTTACAACAATGTGAGATAGGACGGCCAGAGGGGCCTTGAGCGACCCTTGCCCTTCCCCCAGGTCAGACAAGGTTCCAGCAAAGTGTTTTCTTCTGAGGACCAGCTTCTGCCACAGAGAACAGGATGCTCTGGCCATATTTCAAAATGGCTACTTTTCCACTTCCCCTGCCTGAAGAACAAGGGGATTTCTCTGCCGTCTTTGCCATGGAATTTGGTCAGGCTCATGAAAGTGTGGGGGCCCCTTAAGACTGGGCCTCTAGGAATTTTTAACTTTCAATCTAGTTCTGTTCAGCCTCCCATAGTTCGTCAATCACCATGTAAGTGTTCCTGCCACTCTCTGTCCCCAGTGGCAGCCTCTGCTCCTGGTTAGCCACGAGTCTCTGCACTCACCTCTCTGTTTTTTTGGCAGAGCGGTTTGCCCTCTCTTCTCTGGCTGATGTCAGAAGGGTTGTTGTTTTTCAGTTTGTTGAGCTTTTTTCTTGTTGAGAGAACGGTAGTGATGACTTCCAAGCTCACGTTGGAGTGGAAAGAGGACAGTAATTTTAAACAATTGTACTCCGTGATATACTGAACCTACAGCAAAATTAGAAACTTCATGCTGATTATTCATATAAGCAAATTTTAAATAATAAATTTTAAAGCAAAATATCTAAGATAAGTATTTCTTCTCTTGCACATGCTGTGTTGGAATAAAGTACATTGGTTCTTGACCTCTATTTCCCTCTCTTTTTATTGTTTCTTCTAGGACTGCAGAGGGCAGAAACCCAAACATGCCATCTTCCAGGTGCCCCGGTAGATAGGGCACTGCCTGTGACGTAGGGTCAGCCAGTGGGATGTGTTTCTTCCAGGTCAGGGAGGGAAAAGTGAAGCCACCTTTCTGCAAATGTTGCCGTTTCTGCCATAAGTTTGGTCATGGAGGCATCTGGCTTATGTTTGTGTGTGAGTGTTTTCCCGTGTTCACAATAATAGAGTTCCAGTATCATTGACTTTTGCAGATGTCCGGGAGCAGGAAGTCTGTTCTGCTGGTGCAGCCCATGCTGGAGCTGACTGGAGCATCAGAGGGTTAGAGCTGCATGGTGCTGGCCCTGGTGGGAGCTGGGAGATTAGACCAGCAGCTTCCTGGCTGCAGAAGTAACAGCAGTCCCCTCGGTGGCCTGATTCTGTGCTGCGGTCCTTGCAATCCTGACTGCTCCACCTGGAGCAGTAGTTCTCAACCTGGCTCACATATAACCACCTGGAGGGGCTGTACACTTACGACGACCTGCTCCCCGGAGGGTTAGCATCCTCTCTGGGAGGGAATTCAGGACGTGGATACTTTGAAAACCTCCCCAGCCGATTCCCACGCAGAGATAGGGTGAGACGAGAACTTCTCCTCTGAAGTCTGTCCCTCCAGCTCTTCCAACAAATATGTAAACCGTTTGCATCCCCACAGTTGATAGTTCTTTCCTGACACCGGCTAGAGCAGACTCCGTCTTCTGCAACGGAACCCAGACTTATCCAGACTGTGTCTGTCCTTGAAGTCCTCCCGGTTTTTGTAAAATGACTAAAGTGAATGACTAAAACATGCTAAGCTGCACAGAAGGCGTTGATGTTGGAGAGAGCATGCTTTCATTTTTCCCCTTGCCAAGGGTGAGACTTGTCTTACAGCTCCTCTAACTGTGTTTACTGCAATTTCCTTCCAGTGTGGCTTACGGACAACGGCATGAAGCGCTGTTAAGTAAGAGAAATACAGGACATTTTCAGGGCAAAGGCACAATTCCTGGCATAAATAAGAGAAATGGAGTCCGGCCCTTGGCCAAATTGAAGAATGGTCCCAGCGTCTCTATTTCCTTCTTCAGTGACACTTCCTGACTCCTCAGACTCAGCTGCCCTCCTTCAGGGGCCGTCAATTTATCCGCCAGGTTGTTAGCTGATAACAACCAGTTAGCCAGGTAAAGACACTGATGGAACATTTATAGAAACAAAATAGAGTTGGAAAGGAGTGACTCTATTTCATAGAATTTTACACCTTGGCGAGCCAGTGAACGGAATCCTTTTGTGTGATTAAGAGTGAAGAGAATAAACACATCCGATTCCTTTTCAGAGATGTTCTGACAGAAGCTGTTTACTCTAGTGAATAATAAATTCTATCAATTTACATTATTTTTCTCAGCATATAATGCATAGAACGAAGGAACTTCACCATCTGTCACTTGGCTACATTTCCAGTGTCATTTCTCAACATTATCTGACTCAAATCTTAATGGAAATGTAATGACTTAAAACTATCCTTCGGGTCCTCTGTCCCATCGCACATGCTGCTCTCTCTCCTTGCAACACCTTACATGGCTTGACCACCTGCGACACTCGGACACAGTTTAAGTTCCAGCTCAAGTGTCACCAGTGTGGGGTGGCTCCAGAACTTCTAAGTCTTAATGGCAGCTACAAGCTGTGAAGTTGTGGCGGGGGGAGGCTGCTGAATATGTTTGTGGGGAGGAGGCAAGGAGGGGATGGTGGGGATGGCAGGCGGCCTGTATCTGCCTAGCCCTTCCTGAGATCCTTCTCAAATTCCGCCAGGCAAAAGTCACTACTTGGTCCTTGGTGCCAACATAATTCTTTTATTCTTTTTTTTTTTTTAGAGGAAGATTAGCCCTGAGCTAACTGCTGCCAATCCTCCTCTTTTTGCTGAGGAAGACTGGCCCTGAGCTAACATCCATGCCCATCTTCCTCTACTTTATATGTGGGACGCCTACCACAGCATGGTGTGCCAAGCAGTGCCATGTCTGCACCCGGGATCCAAACCCGCGAACCCCAGGCCGCCAAAGCTGAACACGTACACTTAACTGCTGCGTCACCGGGCCGGCCCCCAGCATAATTCTTTATATGTATACTATTACAGTAAAAAAAATTGCATTATTTGTATTACTTTTTTATATAAATATTTCCCATTCTAGGAAGGGAATCTTATGCTCTCTGGAGGCAGTTCATGCCATTTCTGTAACCCCGGTTCCATTTCCAATACAGATGTTTGTTCCCATTACATCCTAAATAAGTGGAAGAATCTAGAATGCCATCATAGGAATCAATCTGCACCCTTTGGACTGTTAAGGGGGTTGGCAGGAGGCTCGTGTCGGTGACGGGAAGAGCCAGCGTGGGATGAGGGTGGGCAGCACAAGTCCGTAATGAGCCGCCAGAGGCGTGAGGGGGCTGGGGCTTGTCACCAATTTAAGGAGAAATGCGGATGTTTTGATGCTGCGACAAAAAGAGAGAAAAAAAGGCAGAACAAAATGAACTTCACTTCAATCGGCTTTAAAGAACTTGAGCGCCATTCCGGAGAGGATGTCGCTTGTCCAGTAGGTGCTCACTCAGGTGGCCCGTACCTACCACGACGGATTGGCTGGGGCACCACCGGGAGGCTCCCTTCTGTGCAGACAGGCACCTGTGTCAGGTTCACAGCTGGCCTCCCACCAGCGGGTGGAAGAGCCTTCAGAGATTCCATAGCTGGCCTGAGCCAAATCGCCTTCACAACCAATGGGACTTTCTAGATGAAAAGAAGTGATTTCGTGACAGCACAGCTGGCAGCCGTTACAAGTCTGCATTTCACACCACGCAGCAAATGTCAAGAGAGCCGTGAGAATGTTCCTCCTGTTCCTCAGCCTGACGCTCTGCTGTAGAGAAAGGGGAGGTTAGGGTGCACCAGCTAGTCTTACTACTGGGCTACAAAACGTGCTTGACTAAGCTAATGCCGTTGGAACAACTGTCTCTTTGAAACTGAATGCTTTTTCGTGCATTTTTGGGATTGGTATTGACCAGCTTCTATCCCAAAATGATACAGGAAGATGGGGCAGAGGTGCCGATGGGACAGGGATTCCCCACAGATGCAGAAAACGTCTCCCCAACCGTGTCCCTCATAGTCCCCACGGGATGCTTCCCTCCCCTGTCCGCTCACAGCCCCGGGCTGTGTTAAGCAGAACGAGGACGGCACAAGCAGGGTAAGGGGGGCACCTGGGACAGACGGAGGGTGGGGAGCAGGAGTGGGCATGAGAGCTCTGGCCGTGGTGCTGGTCTGACACCTGGGAAAGGAAGAAGGGCCAGGTGGGAAGAGCCTCAGGCTGCAGGGCGGCTCTGAGAAAGTCTGAGCCGGCTCAACCAGGAGCTTGAACACAAAGAACCCCACATGGCTCAGAAGAGACCAGGCCCAAGGACACAGCCATGCCGAGTCCCCGGCAGGGGCTGCCTGGGGGGTGTGTCCTCAACCCATGTGTTGCAAATGGCGCACGTCCACGGCTGCTTGGGAGACTCCCAGGAGTGGACTCCACACCCCCACCCTCTTCCCTGCGTCATTGTCCTCACAGCACTGACTATTTTCCTAGAATACTGTGTATTCGAAGTGCTTGTTGCTGGTGTTTTCCTTTCCCCTCACAAACCCCGAATGTCGGTTCCTTGAAGGAGGGCCTTGTTCTGGTTTACACGATCCTCTGCACCAATGTCCGGCCTTGGCAAACAGTAGGTGCTCAATAATTACCTGTTGAATAAACGCAAAGAAAATTCCAGTGATTGAGTTCCTGCAAGGTGCCTGGAAACGTGCTAGTACCCCATAAACACACCTGACTGCTCACTACTACCAGTCAAGGGAGGCATTTTAATCCTTTGAGCAAAGAGGAAAATAGGAAGTTGTAAAGATTAAGCAACTTGCCAAAGGTGGGGCTGTCTTTGAGCACAGGTGAATGTTGGCTCTGGAGTCGTCCTTTCCATTGTTCAAGGGGGACATGGCATCAATCTCTGTATGACAAAGCAGCAACTTGTGTAGAGGTTTTTCCTTGTAATGCTTTGTCCCTCTGGAAGAGGGGCTGTGTGTTACATCTTTCCCACATCACACGCTGGGGAGGCACTCGATCGTTTTCCTTTAGTTTTGCAGACTGACACCTGTTCTCAGCAGGCCCAGAAGCCGTGGAAGCAATCTGTTCACGGAACCCACATGCTTTCTTGTCTTATTATTTACTTTCCAGGGGTGTAAGAACCACTCCTGGGAGTTTTCTTTCCTGCCACACTTTCAGCTTGCCTGCAGTTTAGTCCTCTGGATTCAAAGCATCAGGAGTTTTCTAATTTCCAGAGCTGCAAATCCACATGACTATTTTCTCACCTAGACAACTGCCTATTTCAATAGTGTTTCGAGCCAGGGATGGATAAAAAATGGATTCAATCTTGGTTTGAGACTTCAGTTCTAACATGCCTGTCTCGGGATCTGTCCAAGCTTTTCCTTAAACATAAGACCGTGTCCTGAAATGTCATCATAAAAGAGACTTAATGAGCGATTCGAGGGTGATGAGTTATAGAGATCAGCGATTATGCAAGGCCAACATGGCCATATTCCAGCACGTATGAACATTTACACTTGGTCTATGAAGGACAACCCGGCACCGAGGACTATATTTAGATGCGCTGAGAAGAAATAACTTTTCTCTCAAATATTTTAGATGAAATTCTCAGTTTAAGATTGCTCATCTTATTTCCTGCTACCCCACACAAATTTAGTTCTTTTCCAGCTTCTCAAATATTTATATCACCTTCTTACATCTTTTAAAGGCCTCTTATTTCAATTTCCCAGATGACCCGCCTAGGATGCGACATTGGCTCCCATCAGACGTTGGTCTGTTTCATAGTAAAATCTGTTTGGCAATAAAAACCAGAATATATGCATATTTTATGCTTTAGCACATCAAGAGTCTTAATAAAACAAAATCCTGTCAATATTATCCAAAATAGCCCCAAACTTGAAATAACTAGTGTCCATCGACAAAAAAGATCATAAACTGTGGAACGTCCATATCATGAAATTCTATTTAGCAACGAAAATCAGTGAACCACAGGTAACGCCACCACATGGATGAATACAAACAAACACTGAGCAAGCAAAGACAGACCAAAAGAATATGTTTTTCATGTCACTGTTACAAAGTGTATGAAAAGAGAAAACTAAAATACAATGTTTAGGAATGCATGAATGGTACGAAGACTATTAATGCTAAAATGTGAATGTTAATACCATAAAAGAGAGAGCAGTCGCCTTTGGAGAGAGTGAGTGGTGATAGAGAGGGGACCAGCGGGAATGTGTCTGGAGGGCCCCCAGTGCTGAGTTCTCAGCCTGAGGTTGTGTCACACACGTGCATTCGCTCTGTGATCGTTCACTGAGGTGCGCAGTCCTGCATTGTGCAGTTTTCTGCTTGCATGTTGTGCTTTAAAATGTTAAGCAAACGCTGTCATGGGAATAGGTAGCTTCACTTGCAGGCTCCAATGTAATTATTCCCTGGTACCCTCCTTCACTCTCCTTTCTCTCCTTGCTTTTGTCAGTTTCCCTGATCATGACATGAAGGAGAGGATCAGACTATCTAAATTCAATGCTAGTGCTAGCATTTTCTGAGTCTACCCTGTTGACAATTTGTAAGATGTTATTCTGCAAGGCAGTGATTGCATTTGTTTCTTAAAAGACATTAACTTTTCCTTGGGCCTCCTTTCTTGACTTTTATCGTGAAGTTTCTGATGGAGTCATCGACCTCTCTGCCAGCTGGCTTGGCAAGTAGTGAGATAACGAACACGGCGGTGAGGGACAAAAACTGCTGCATTTCCTTCTGACAAAATGTCCGTCAAGACAGAAACTGATGGTAGGGAGAATGGAAGATGCTGCTCACCACTCAATAGCTCATGGGTGACAAGACTTTGGGGGAGGGAGTGGGGACAAAGGTCAAATTCATAAAGGGGTCCTGAAAAAAGTAGCTAACCAAAAACAGGTGGAGAAAGAAAATTTTAAATTTTGTTCAGTTAATTAATTAATTTTTTTTTTTTTATTTGAGATAGAGAAGCTCTAGGTTTGTTAAGGGCCATTTGAAGACAAATAATGGAAAAGACAGGGAGCCACGGGAGAAAGTCAGAGGTTCCTGAGGTTGCCATTCACCTTGGGGAGGCGCCACAGTCCAGGCCCATCCTCAGTCTTGGAGGCTCGACACCTGGATTGGCAGCTCTCAATGTGGCTCCACCCCCTAGGGCAGACTCACATGAGCGTGGCTCTGAGGCCGACATGTCAAACCAGAAAGAAGGCGTTCCCTTCCAGTGAGGGCTGCGGTTCTCAAATGGACCCAATGGTCACATCCACAGGCACCAGGTCAAATTCAGAGGCTTCTCTCTGTGATGTTACTTCGAAACCCTGCACCCACCTTGGCCACAGGTAGACTAGCATCGTGCAGAAGTGTTCTCCGTCGGTTTTGTTGAGGTGCTTGCTTCTGCGACCCTCCCGTTCTTTGCCCTCCTTCTCCTGACAGTCTTTTCCCACACAGGACGGTGCAACTGAACAGAGTCTGGGTTCCTAGATCACAGCCATGTTCTGGTCTCCCCTCACTCCTCCCACTATCGTGACTGGACCACAGGTCCCACCTTTACAGTAGTGTCTCAGTCAGCTGGGGCTGCTCTAACAGACCACCACAGGCTAGGAGGTTTGAACAATGGAAATTTACCTTCTTACAGTTCTGGAGGCTGGAAGTCCAAGATCAAGGTGCCAGGTTCTGGCAAGGGCTGCCTTCCTGGCTTGCAGGTGGCAGCCTTCTTGATGTGTATTAACAGAGAGAGAGAGAGAGAGCTCTGGTCTCTCTCTTCTCTTATAAGGGCTCTAATTCCATCATAAGGCCCCACCCACATGACCTCATCTCAACCTAATTACCTCTCAAAGGCTGCATCTCCAAATACTATCACATTGGGGGTTAGGGCTTCAGCACACGGATTTTGGGGAGACGTAATTCAGCCCATTGCAAGTAAACTGACTTTCAGAAGGCCCTGGAAAAGGGGGTGGAAAACATCTTACCGTCTAGTCCCTGCAAACACCCTGAAGAGCATGATGGGGATGCAGCCCGTCTCCAGAAGACGGAAGCTGCAGGCTTGGTGCTGACACTTTATAAAGGAGATGGTTCTTTATGAAGAGCAGTCAGGATGTCACTTCTTCCCCCCAGCTGGAGCTGCAGATGGGATCCTGGTCTACAGACTCATCCGGGGGCCTCTCCTGGAGAAGATGGCTAGAGTCTTCCTCAGCTGTACCCCAGGACAAACAAGATAAGGGACCGTCTTGCTCCGTGGGGATGCTACCCTAGTGTCATCATCCTAGGTCTGTGCACGAGCAGCCAGTGCTAGCCACAGAGATGTCCCACGGCCTCCTGCAGGGAAGGCGGCAGGGCCGGACTGGAGAGGGGAAGCGGAGGGAAAGAGCTCACACATGCTTCTGGGCTGAAGCCCCCAAGTGGACAGAGAAGGGGCAGAGGGTACAGGCAAACATCCCAGGACCTCAAGGACAGACAGTTGTAGCAGCAATGGGCCTTGGTACTCGAACCTTCCTGGGTCAGGGAGGCCAGCATGGTGCCGTTCAGTCTTTGGGCGACCTCTGTAAGCCTCACTTTTCTCAGTGGAGTCCAATACTGTCTGTTTCCTACACGTTAGACAGAATGGGGCCGCTTCATTATTTTCAGACTTCTGTTAGATTTAAAAAATACCAAGTAATCTTACAATAATTGTGTTACATGTCAATGGTTTACGTTTAACAAATTTTCTCTTTCTCTGCTCTCGTTCTCTTTCCCTTTTGACGTATTCAACCTTCAACAGGGTTCCGTGTGTATCTTCTAACAAACAATCAGCAAATCAAGGGCAAGAGCTTATCTTTGACTCAAATAGCCACAATGCCTAGGACATATACAGAGCACGCAATAAGATTAGAGTTGACAAACTTAGCAAATAGAAATATAGGATGCTCAGTTAAGTTTGAATTTTAAATATAATATAAACTTTTCTTAGAATAAGTATGTCTCATCAATACATTGAATTGCTCATATATTGAATGGGACATACTTACACTAAAAAAAATTCACTTTTTTTTGAAAATAAAATTTAAGCGGGCATTTGTTATTTTATCTGGCCATCCTAGCATTTCATTTGCTAAAAAATAAACAAGTGATTTACCTATATTCATTTATTCCTTCATCAACATTAGATTCATATTTTGGGTTCCTCTTCCTTACCTATTCACATCTTAAACGAATTCTTCCCTATGAGGTTCAGCTCAAATCGTATTTCTTTCACAGTGTCTTCCAAGAGGCCCCAGCCTCTCTCTTCTTAATTTCATGGCACTTTACTTTTTCTTATGTAAGCTTTTATACTCATCCGTGCTATTATTATTCATGTATATCTACACCCTGTCGTACCGTATGACCACTGAGTATAGGATCCAAATCTAGCTCATATGTGTATTACTCAGTGCCTTGATCACTGTAGGTGCTCAATCACTATTTTAAATCAATAAATGAATTTGTTAAACCCTACAGAAGCCGTACTTATACATAGGCACAATACATGCTGTGATTCCCTTTGGAGCGAAGGAACGTGCTTGATGTTTCCTACTGTTCTGAACTCTAAGACTGCGAATTCCTAACCGGATATGACGCACCGTGTAGAACCATCACAGAATGAAAACTCTGATCACGATTGTCTTTAAATTCTGCAGTTGACCTCACTCCTACCACTTTCTCGTTTGTTTGGAGAAGGACAGAAATATGGACTTGAAGGCAAGCTCATTCACAAATCAAGGGTTTTATTCATTCTCAAAGCTGTGGTTTATGTGTCCAGAGCCAAAGTTTTACTACAGGCCAGGAGTGGAGAACATGGCATGACAGACATTCTCAGCACACAGGGTTGGGGAACAGGAATCCTTTAGCCATGGGGAGAAGGTGCATGGGAGACAGTTGGAGGGTTATCAGGTGAGTATGGTAACTGGGTCCTTAAGAGGGGACCACACAGTCAATCAGCCTCTAAATCTCATGGAAAGCAGGGTGGTGAAATAGCCAAAGCTCTGATAGGAACCTCAGAAGGGTGAGAAAGAATCCAGGCGGCCCTGGGAAAGTGCTCTGCTTCACTGCCGTACCCAGTCCAGCCTGGGGCAGCAATAAAGCAGGGAACAGAGTGTCTGCTCTTGCGAAACTTGTGTTCTAGTGGGGAGTAAACCCCAGATAAATGAGTGACTAATAGCTGTATGACATTTTAATGCAATATACGTGATAGGATAAAAATGAATCATGATGATGAGAGGACAATGAGGAGTGAGATGTGAAATGTTTTACAGGGGTCAAATTTGAGCAAAGACCTGACGGGAGTGAAGGAGTAAGCCGCTGAAGATCTGCAGGACAGCGCGGTGGCAAGGAAGCTGGGCGGGAGGGCTCTAGTCACCTGAGGACCAGCAGACACACCCGGGTGCGACACAGAATAAGTGAGAGAAGACGGGTAGGAGATGAGGCTAAACAGACAAGCAGAGGTCAATTTTCTGGGGATTGAGTGGCTCTCGGTAAGAATGTTGGATATTTGTCCTCACTGTAATGGGAAACAATTGCCAGGTTTTGAGGGGAGGAAGTGAATGATCTTATTTGCATTTTTAAAAGGTCACTCTTTCAAAAATATAGAGTGGGGTGAAATGTGGGCAAAGTCCATTTTGGAGGTTATTTCCACAACCCAAGTGAGAGAAAGTGGGTTGAGTAGAGTGAGAACAGTGAAGTTGGTGAACAGTAGTGATATCTGAGAGACATTTTCAAAGTGGAGTCAGTAAGACTTGCTGTTGGCTTGGGTAGGCATGAGGCTGGGCAAGCAGGTGAAAATGATCCATTAACCAAGACGTGGCAAGATGGGGCTTGTGGAGGTGAAGGACTGTGTGGGTAAAACCAAGAAACCATAGAAAAGGAGCTGTTGAGTGGTCAGTTGGCAAGATGAGTTGAAGGCTCAGAGAGGAGGTCAGGCTAGCAATAACATTTGGCAGTTTAATAATAGTTAGGGCGCTGTTGATTTTTAAAGACTAGAGACTGGATAAGATCATTCAAGGCATATATGCCAACAGCCAAGAAAAGAAGACAAAGAGCTGATCCCTGGCACCCTCCAGCAATCAGATGTCAGAAGCAAGAAGATGAGTGTGCAGCATGAGAAACGAGGAAACCAGAAGGGAGTGCTACTTCGTAAGCCAACAGCAGAAAATGTGCAGAAGAAAGGTGTAATCAACTGTTTTCATTCTTTGAATGTGCATCTATCTTATGTAAGGTGAGACCTTGTCATTAACTAATGTGCATGACCACACAGGAGTCACTGGTCACCATTACAAGAGCAATTTCCATAAGGTGGTGGGACAAATTCCTTACTGGAGTAAATGCAAGAGGGAATGAGAGGAGACAACGTGGAGACAGAAAAACTGTCTACTCCTTTGAGAATTTTTATTATAAATGAGAGTGGAGTAAAAGACTGCTGGCTGGAGGGAGATATGGAAGTCAAAGGAAAGTTTTTTAAAGATGGGAGATATAGTGCATATTTTACGTTGGTCTCTAATGGAGACCAAAAATTTTATAATGCACGGGAATATGGAGACATGCGAGAGCAAGGTCCTTGAGAAGGCAAGGGCATGGGCTCCTTCACCTGGGTGATGGAGTTGGCCTCAGGAGGGGAGGCGATCTATCTGCTGTCTCTGGAGGGAAGAGAGCACACGGATGTACAAATGGAGAGGAACTGGTAGGTTCAGTGGGAGTGAGAGGTTCTTTTTGACTCTACTAACTTCTCAGTGAAGGGAGAAGGGAGCAGGTATTGGAGTTTTGAGCAGAATGGAGAAGGCATGAAATAGTTATATCAGGTAGTGGGAGAGCAAAGTATATAGGGAAGTATAGTACTGTATTGTTGCTGGATGGCACCAAGCTTTCTTAAGTTTCGTCATAAGCAGAATGTGAGTTTGGTCAGCACAGTTGTGCGTTTTTCCCTTGTTGTGTTCACTTGCTCGAGTATACACTAGAGTGTATGGGAAATTGGGTTTAATTAGGGTTGAAGTTATGGCAAGGAAGTTTCATAAAGGTTGAGAGGACCATGGGATTTGAGGATTATTAAAAGGAATGATTAGCAGAATAGACAATGCAATCTTCTGTGGTTAAAGAAATTGAGGTCATGGTGGCAGAGATGAACAGTCAAAAAGTAGAAGGCTAATGAACTGGAAGTCTGAGTATTTTAAAAAATTGTTGGAGTGGGGATAGTAGAAAGAGTGAACTGGAAATACATGTGCGGAGCTCAAAAAATTGAGTACCTAAAATTGAGATTTTTGAGGTGATTTAGATAATGATAACGACAAGTTTTTGTGCTGTTTCTAAGGGAGTGAATAGTTAAGGTGGCATAGAGGAAAAGATGATTGAAATAAGGAAGTGAAGATGTCGGATGGGTTGTCCATTGGATTTTGAAGGCACCAAGAGCGATTTAACAAGAGCCCCCACTGAGATGAAGATATTTTTATAGATGACTTATGAAATAGTAATTTTTCTTAAAATAATTGGCAAAGCATTAATTTTATAGGGTTGAAGTTTTCTTAGACCTGTCATTTAATAAAACACTTTCATCTTTTTGAATAATATCTGATTGTTCCAAATAACTGCTGAAACTATGGATTATATTTTAATATTATTTCCCCTTGGATTTTCTCTATGACCCACAAAACAGCTTCTCATGCTAAACTTCGAAAAGGAATTTAAACATCTCTATATTCACCGCTATTGTGACAAGAGCCACGATATCAATATCATTAAGGAACTTTTGACCATCATAACTAGTATGGGCTCACATATGAGGAATTCCGCATAAAAAACAAACGTTGAAACATCACTAAAATGGAAATAAGAGGGACCATAGAGATAGAGCAAGGGTGGGATCTGAGCCCTGATAGCAGGGAAAGTCAAAAACTTCCAAGTGTTGGCTGAGTTATCTGAGAAATCCAGTTTAATGGTTAGAGCATATCAACAGGCACTGTTGGTTCCATTTTGGTAAGGATGGTGATCCTTTGGGTTAAAATAGGAATCTAGCCTATTGTTCACGAGAAAAAGGTAAAGAGGGGAGACGAGATTCATCTGACATGTACAAGGGATAGGTAACGACCAGAAAGATTGGCGGGAAACCAGGGGGGGCAGTTTGGCTTAAGCCTGGACCCTGCCCTGGGTCCTGAAGTGATTTATATTGCAAATCAAGAGTGAGCGAAGCCAACTGTTCACTCTGGAATGAAGGGGAAGACTGCCTTCTCTGACCAGTTAGGCTCATGAGGCTCGCATTTAAGGGAGCAATCTAATTCCAGATTCTGCCCTCTCCTGGAGTGAGGCCTTGGACTGAGCATCACAAATTCGTTAGGATTGGCATGGATATGGGATACTGACCTTTCTTTAACTCTCTTTCAATAAATGAATGTTTTAAACCTTAACTCATTGAATCAGAAAATTTGTTTGGAGTGCCCATTACCTATAAAGTTTAGAAGAAAAAAAATCAATGGTGAAAGATAGTCTCTAATCTCAAGGATTTGACAATAACATATATTCACCCCCAAATCACTTTTTCTTCTGATTCAGTAAGCAATATGTTCCAAGTCCAAAGTTAGATATTTTACTGTGGGAGTTGGAGGAGGTCTCAATCATGGCTGAACGAAACACACACAGAAAGATTCCAGGAGGAGGGAGCACTTGGAGACACTTTTCAGGGGTTAGAAGAGAACAAGAAAAAAGAAAGAAAACTAAAAATGGAGTTGACATTTCCATGAAAACAGCTGCCAAAACCCCACTGGCGTGTTGCCATAAGCAGCTATACCCTTTCTGCCTGTGGGTCCATGGGTAGATTGTTCCTTCCCACAATGCTTTGCTCTACTGACAGTCCGCCATGTTCAGGAACCATGTCCAGCTACGTAGAGTGACGTGAGCAGGTGCTGCACAGATTCCTACAGAGGCGTAATGAAAGTTACAGAATGATCATGGAAATATTATACCCAAGAACGAGGTTGTCTCAGCATCCTCCGCAGCCCATCCCTGGACCATAGCTCATATTTTCTCTCTTCTGGAATACTGGCCCCACGGAGCTGACAATGCCTAATAGAGAGAGGCAAGACTGTTAGCACCCTGGTGGACCTGAGTTCCAGGAGAGCCGGCAGTCCTGCAATAGAAAGGTGGTCTTTTAGCTGCACCAGCTTGAGGCCAGCCTGCGAGGGCTGCTGCCTCTCTCCCCTCCTCTGTTCGGTGGGCCTGAAGCTCACCTCCTTTCCCTGTTCCCAGCCCTCACTCCAGCAAGCAGCGAACCAGATGAACCTGAGAGGCTGCTTCTCCCGGCTTTCCCAGCCAGCCAATGCAGGCCTTCTTCGATTTCCTAGAACAGACCTGGCTACTTGGACTTCAGCGCCTCTGCTGGTTTTCATTTCTCTTCCTAAAACAGTCCTTCTGGTGCTCTCTGCCTGTCCTCCTGCTTCTGCTCACTTTCTGACCTCGTCCTCGATCTCGCCCTCCATGTCACTTGTCAGAGGAGCTTGACTGATCTCCCTGTGTAATTAAGATAACCCCATGCAGTCTTTATCCCAGCACACGGTAAGTTTGCTCTCAGGGCTTAGCACTGGCCTAATTGTTTGCTTGTTTGTGGTCCTTCGAATCAACTAGTACACCTCTCCCTGAGGGCCTTGGTCATCTTAGTACCCCATTGGCAACACTGGTGCAAAGTTGATAGTTAATAAATATTAATTGGGTGCATAATTGCTTAGGTTTACAAAAGCCATTCCTTCTTTTAATGATGTGATAGCTGCACTGGAACTCGGCTTTTCCAAGGCAGGCATTTGCCCTCCGCGGGCACCCCTAGCCGCTCTGCTTTATTCACCGCTGACTCCACAGTCCCTGAGACAGCTCAGTGGTTTACAGTGGGACTGCATAATCCCGCCAGCCTCTAACAGAGTTTCTTCTTCCATTTCACTTCACATTTATCCACCCCCAGAGAAACCCTAAAATATCAGAAAAGTTACGTGCCATTTCCTTTTAAACTGAAGATCGGTGTCAACTGTGACAGTGACTGTAGAAGTTCACACTTCAGACGACGCCTCCGCATCATTAGTGATCAACTCCGAAACGGCTTAAAATTCTCTCCTCTGCATCACATCCTTGCAGAGAAACAAGTGAGAGCAACATAGAAGTCAAAACCTGTCTCTTTCCAGATGTTCTGGAACTATATTTTGCTCTTTTTAGATTCGAGATAGCAGTTGCTTTTTTAAAATACTGTTTATTACTCTGTATTTGTGTTCCATGTTCTTCCATGTGATTCTTAGAACAAGCCAAAGTTGTACATATTATGATCTGTTTTTGACGGTAAGGAAACTGAAACTCACAGAAATTAAATAATTTCTCCAAAATCAGAAGACAAATGACAGAGGATTTGAAACTGAGCCCACCTAACTCTAGTGCCCGGACACTAAACCTGGACCGCACGTCAGCATCCCTTGGCTATCCCACCTCGCCTGCCTCCAGTGCCCTGGATGTTTTGTACACATCCCTCGGTAATGTGTGTTCACATAGGCAACGTTTAGGAAGCACAAGTCTATGAATCCCTTCTCCCACACCACTCAAATGCAAGAAAGTGCTTACTGCTTTTGCTCTCTGAATCACGTAAACCTGGCTCTGAGTCCTCCCCTGACAAAAAGTCAAGATGTCCAACATCAGTCATCGTTGGAGGTTGGTGGAGAGAGATATTTCCACAAGTCAGCACACTGGACAGTCTCTCTGCTACTGAGTGCGCATTTTAATCACTGATATCATCCAATGCCACATGGTATATTTCAAAAGAAGTGAGTTAAGAAAGACTTCTATCCTTCTCTTCCAAACTGGAACACAGGGACTTCTGTTCAGGCTCCTTATCAGTGATGTCGAACAAGTTCGGCCCTCTGTAGGCTCTTCACACAGCAACCCTTCCAGCCGACGTCCTCCGTTGGATGCTGAAGTCCCACCTTCTCTGGTCTTGGCAAGCACACCCTCTCACTCGACACTGAGCTACTTCTGTCTCCTTACCTCCAAACGATTACTTCAATTACGTTCTCATTCAGAATGATCCAATTAAGTTTTTCTCAGTGGGACTGGATCCAAATAGCGGGGAGAGTAGGAACACAAGGAATCTTTATATTTTCAAGGAACGTTGAATGGCTTTTTGTTCTGGAGACAGTGCAGGGAAAAAAGACAAGCTTATCTTGACATGATGAAGGCAAAGCATTTTTTTAAATAAGATATTGGAAAACTTTTATTTCTTGATAACTCTATATTTTTAGAAATGATATGTGTAAGAAACTACTTGGGATGTAAAAGCAGGTGAGAAAATTTCCTATCAGAGAGTTTACATTCAAATTTTGTACTGCATAGCTTTGACGCAGACATGACTGTCTCCTTAGCCACTGGCCTGGAAGCTCTTTGAGGACAAGTTTATGTCTTAAAAGTCACTGATCCTCAAAACATGATGTAGCTTCTTTCCTACAATAAGTGCCAAATACAGTTCTACTAGGCACAATTTATATGCTACATACTCAGTTAAATGAGCCTAAATATTTCATTTTTGCACTATGTTAAGTGGCATTTTTATTTCACATTCCAATTGTTGATTGCTTGTATACAGAAATATAATGGCCCTTGTGATCCTGATATACTCACTATGTCCGGGAAGTTTCATAAAGGTACTTTGGAATTTTCTACACAGACCATCACATTATCTCTGCCTAAAGACAGTTTATTTCTTCCTTTGTAAGATAACTTTTATCTATTTTTCTTGTCCTATTGCACTAGCCAGGACATCCAGGACAACGTCGGCCAGGGGTAGTGAGGCAGGACATCCTTGCCTTATTCCTGATGTTAGGGGGAAAGCATCCATTCAGTATGATGCTTTAAGTATGATGTTACCTACAGCATCTTTTCTAGGTGTACTTTATCAAGCTGAGGCGGCTCCTCTCTAATCTAGTGTGCTGAGAATTTTTATCAAGAATGGGTATCGAATTTTTTTTAATGCTTTTGGAGCATCAGTTTAGATAATCATACGGTTTTTCTTCCTTGGCCTATTGATATGGTGGATTACATTAATTGATTTTTAAATGTTGAGCCAGGCTTGCATGCTTGGAATAAATCCCACTTTCTTGTGGTGCATAGTTCTTATCATACGTTGTTGGATTCTGTTTGCTAATATAGGTTTGAGACTCTTTGTGTATAGTTCAAAAAGTGTGTATTTTTCCTTTTGTGTAATGTATTTGTCTGGTTTTGATAGTATGATAAGGCTGGCATCATAGAATTAATTAGTAACTGTTCCCTCTGCTTTTGTTTTTTAGAAGAGATTTGAGAGAATTATTATCATTTATTCCAAAAATATTTCTTGGTTCCAAATATTCCAAATATTATTGGTTCCAAATATTTCAAAAATATTTCTTCCAGCTTTATCTATCGATCATTGACAGAAGGCATTACATCTTCAAGCCTAATAGCAGATTTGTCTATTTTGCTTTTTATTAGACTTTCCTTCTCTCTGCTTACATTTCCCCTCTGCTCTCGCGTGTTGTCTACTTTTCCATTACAGTTGGTGTCATATTAATCATAGTGGTTTTAAATTCCGTCTGGTATTTCCAATATCTCTGTCACTTCCAGGTCTAGTTCCGATGATTGCTTTGTCTCTTCAGACTGGATTTGTTCCTTGCCTTTCAGCCACACTCATAATTTTTTGTTGAAAGCTGGACATGTCAGGTAAGAGGAAATTAGGTAAATGGGATGTTAGCGTGAGGTTTTAAGTTAATCTTCTGGGGCTGTGCCGGTTAACGTTGGCTGTGGCTGTAGGAGCCTGCGCTCCGCTTTTCCCTGGGGTCTTGCCTCCGGCTCTGCTGTGGCCTTTGGGCTCCCCTAAGAGCTTGGCTCCAGAGCGAGACTACGTCTCGCAGTTCTTCCCTCTGCAATCAGAGTCATCACTGACCCTTCTCTTTTCTTCCTAATCATGTTAACCATGTCAGAACATTATACTGGCCTTACCTTGAACATGCATCCAGTCTGACCCTCTCTGCAGACGCCTTGGTGCGATCACCAACACCTGCTGCCTGGAGTTTTACAGCAGCCTCTTCACCTGTCCTTCTGCGTCCACCTTGTCCTTGGAGGCAGGTGTCTCCCTGACCCTGTCACTCTCGCCGCTCTGTGCCTTAGGATGCTGAACTGGCTATGCCCTGGCATCCAGGGGCTTCAGACTGCGAGGACCCCTGGCAGGAGATCAGAGGTGGGGAGGCCTCTCTATGTGTGGGCTCTAGAAGTTCCCTAGGGCTGCGATAATAAATTAACACAAATCTGGTAACTTAAAATAAGAGAAACTTATTGTCTCAGAGACTGGAGGTTGGAAATCCAAAATCAGTGTTCCTGGACCAAAATCAAGGTGCTGGCAGAGTCATGCTTTCTCCCGAAGCTGGAGGGGATAATGCCTTCCTTGCCTCTTCCAGCTTCTAGTGGCCACTGGTGTTTCTTCACTGAGGCAGCATCGCTCCAATTTTCAAATTTCTCTGCCTCTCTGTTATAAGGACACATGTGACTGTACCTGGAACCCACAGGGATAATCCAAGATAACCTCGCCATATCAAAATCCTTAACTTCATCCTGCCTCGAAGGAACATTTTTCCGTATAATGTACAGGTTTCAGGGGTTAGGACCTGATATCTTTGGGGACCATTTTCATCCCACTACAGACTGTCCATGTCCCTCAACCAAAGGTGATAACTCTTACCGAGGCTGCCTTCTCCACACAGCTCTCTCCTTTCTGGTTCTAGGAAGACGTCCTGGGAGACTCTCCTTCCCCATCTCTTCAGGTCTAGGGTGGCAACGGCCCACGCTCACTGCCACCAGCAGCATCATGATGCCCAGACTCACACCAGCCCTATGTCTTGTGGTTTTCCTATTTCTGCCCACACAGCACGTATTTCAATTGTCCTAAATGACTAAATTATATGTGCCGTCTCCTTCCTGACAGCATCCTGACAGATACAACCGTACATGTGGTCTCAACATAACAGCCAAAGTGATACCTTTCAAACTGAAGTCAGATCCACGGTTCCCCCTACATTGAGAATAATAGCCAAAGTTTTACAGCGTCCCCAAAAGCCCTCTATGATCCGGTGCCCCATTTTTTCTCTTATCTATCGTCTGTCTCCCCTCCCAACGACTCGGGCCTCCTTGGTATTCTAGTTCAAGTCTCGGGGTCCAGCGCTGGCTCTTTCGTCTACCTGCAGTGTTTTCCCCCAGATATCTGTGCTTCCCTCCTTCCCTTCCTTCGAGGCTTTTGCAAGTCTGACTTTCCTAGTGAACCGCACCCTGATCCTCCTGTTTAAAACCGTGACCCCCTGCCATGCCCCACCTCCCCCCCCAAACGATGAGATGATGTCTTCCTTTTCTGTCTTCTTTTTTCCTCCTAGTAAAACATGTCGCCTCCTGGGATGCTACAAAATTTACTTATATATTAGGCTTAGGGCTGATCCCGTATCTTCTACTGAATGTGAGCTCCACAGTGCAGGCACCATTGTCTACTTTATTCCTGATGCAACCATGTGTACAAGGACCAGAACAGAGCTCGGCTCGGTAATGATTGGCTGAATGAGCCAATAACTCCTGTGTGGGCAAAGATCTTCTTCTGTATTGCTAGTAGGAGTGCAAAATGTTACAAACATTACGGAAAACAATGAGATGTGTACATCCTATTGCCTGGCAGTTTATTATTTCTAAGAATTAATCCTACAAATATACTTGAGTATTTATAAAACAATACAGCGACAGTAATTTTTGTAGTAACAACCTATTGGAATTGTAAAGGAGGAGGCTAGGGTAATATTATAAAACTATTAGAAAGAGAGAGGATAATGTATGGCTCTGAAACAACGATTTTGTAAAAAGGAAAGATAAAGAACAAAGTAAAATAATTGCTTTCACTTGTGTTAAGGAATGTGTGTGTGTGTGCGTGTGTGTGTGTACGTGTGTGTGTGCATGTGTGTGCATTTGCATAGGATGCCCGGATGCACGAGAAGCCGTAGATAGTTGCTGCCTAGAGGACGGGAGTGGAAGAAGACCGACAGGTGACAGCGCATTGTTTTCCACTCTTTGGAATTTTTAAGGATCACCCACATGTGCATGCTTGTACCCATTTAAAATATTTTAAAAGTGTTAAAAATATATATTTAGTTTCAGCCTTCACGGCACTTAGAGCCCAGAGGGCTCACACTCCTCTGACACTCATCTCAGCTCCTTCCTTACACGGGCACCTGACGCCCCTCTCTAACCTTTGGGGGTGCTCTGTCCTGTCTTACTTAACTGTCCTTTGACTACACTTTGAAAAGCATTAACTTAGTCTCTCTTTTCCAATGCTTAGTCTTTCTTTTCCAATGTCAACATCTGGTTTCTCCCACACCAATTACTTTAAGAGAAATAGATAGCAATCTGCCTTTGAAATGAGCGTAAATCTCAGTTCTCAAACCAGCTCTGACACAAGCGTAGGGTGGGCTGTGTGCTTGACTCAGGGGTAAGGAAAGAGGGAAATAGAAACAAATACCTCAAAATATGATGCAGGCACATACGTACTAACCAGAACCACATTTCTCAAGGTAACAAAAAAGAAAAGGAATTCAAACATAAACTGGCATTCCCATTAATATCTAAGGGTCACTTTACAGTTGAAAGTGGAACCAGACCTTAGTATTTCTCATCCTAAAATACTTTCCTGAACCTCTCAAGTTCTCGAAATAGACATCTGCCCAAAGCACCTCTAGTTCTTTGCCTTTTAATCATTCCTCAGCTGAATCCAGGCAGGCTTCTGTCTCACGGCTCAGCTGCGATTCCTCTTGTCTGGGTTGCAAATGAGGGCAATGGGCCTGCTCCATTCTCTTTTCCTTGACTCTTAGCAACACTTGTCACATTGTCTATTCCCTCCTTTATGAAGCTTTTCTGTATCCTCGATAGGCCACCAACACAAAAGTGTCTGACTTCCTCAACCCTGTTTACTTAGTACGTGAAGCTACGTCATTAGAACTATGTGTGAGAAACCGGAAGATCCCCCCATGCTCCTTCCAACAGACAGCTTGCACTTCCTGTTGTTTTGTCTTATGTTGAGCACGTCACTAGCTTGAGATGCCTTTGGTCGTGGATATGACCCTCATCACATGTATTTCTTGACCATCTGAATGAAAACCTCTTGTACATCCACAGAGACAGGACTCCAGTCTGGGCTCAAGTCCCGTCTCCTCTCCTTTTCGGGCGTATGACCTTTGACCCACACTGCTTTTCCTCACATGTAAAACCATAAAAATAGTGAGATCTAGCTCTTTAGGTTATTTGACAATTAATTGCATTCTTACATGTAAGGATCTGCAAATGATGTGTGACCCAATGTATGCTCTGTTGTTATTTCCAATTTTTCTGGGCAATTTTATCCCAGTAATTGATTTTGGGCCAAGGTCTCCTGATTTTATTAAATCAACAGCTGTTGACTATATAAGATTGCACAATCTTGGTTTTCTCCATTGAAATCTGGTTCTTGTAACTTAGGAAAATAATAGGAGACCATAGCAGCCTTCAATTTCCTTAGCTGGGGAAAGGATAAGTCAAAGAAGAAACTAAAAGTGATGGCCAGTATTGCTACAGTGTGGAGTTCCAGGTATTTACAAAGGTGTCCACATGAAACAGCACAGGAATTGAGACCATCAAGGACTCTCTTCCATTCAGGAGATGAAGTTGAGTTGATATACTCTATTACGCATTAGGAGTATGGCTGTCTCAAAGAGAAAATCTAATTGCTGCCTAGAGAAGGTCTTCACATAGCTATGGAAGTAAAATGCTTATTTTATTGCATTTTGATGATAACTAAACAATAAAACATATGAATATTGTTTGCACAAATAATATGGATGAACTCTAGCTGATATGAATTCAGCGCAGGTAAAGCTGCTTATAATCTAAGACTGTGGGTTATCTATGGCTGGCATCAGGTTAAAAATCTGAGTTATGCATGAACTAGCAGAGGCATCTCAGGACCTCGAGATCTCGTTGTTCTCTTGCTGCTGGGACATGGCTTGTTGGCGTTTGCTGTGGAAGCAGACACCGAGCTCTGCCCCCTCCTCCCCGCCCTATTCATTATGTCACCATGTCATGCTTGTCAATGTGATTCTGTCAAACAAGCGAAGCCACGAGAAATACAGAGGGTATAATTTCAGGCTTGACCTTGAGAAAGCAATCTTCTTTTTGATTAAAAGAATAAAGATTTTAATTGTGAGTTAAATGAGAATAATAATAACACTTGGGCCAGAAAACCCAGTGCCATCCCTAAATTCATAGGTAGCAGATTGAAGATGCAAAATGTTTCAAGCCAAAATTAAAAATTAGTAATGAACATCTATTTTTTTAAACAAGAAGATAAATTTTGCTTTGTACTCTCAGAGGTCACATGCGTGAGTGGTCGTGACCGGAGAGTCCAGTGTTAGTAACATATTTAGCAATGGATGAACAGCCACGCCAGCTCCTGTGTGACATCCTCGGAGGAATAAAGTCAAGTGAAAGTAAGGCATATTGATTTTCAGGGCTAGCTGAGACTGTAGATGCCGATAAATTCAGACTCCACAAAATGTGGAGCCACCCCTACTAGAAACAGTCTTGCCAACAGCTACTTGGAAGCCCAAAAGACATTGTCAAGCGACATTGAAACATCTTTGACATTGAACACAATAACTTCCCGCTTAGGAAGTGTGTTCCCTGCTGAACTACCTGTAAGAAAATTTAAGTATTGTTTGTATAAAGTTATAAAGATGACTAATTCATGGGAATTTAAAAATACGGAACTAAAACACTGGAACATAGATGTATGTGTGGATGGAGTTGGAGTTAATTTTCTCTAATATTCTTGTGCTTTAGAACAGGGTTTAAGATGCTGCTTAATTTTAGAAGAGTTAAGTATTCTTGGTATAATTTCAAAGATAAGCACTAAAGAACATAAATAAAAGTATTTTAACTTTCAAATGAAAAGAGAGGAAAATTTAAAAAAAGAAAAACCCCACAATTCTAGTTGTATTAAAGACCTAATTATTAACTAAAGAAATTATAACATTTAGTAAAAAAAGTATAAGGGAAATATCTTTATAATACCAGAGTAGGGGAGAATTTCTTAAATAAGATACCAACAATTAAAACTAGTTATAAAGCTAATCAAATTCAACTCAAAATTTATGTTCTTGAAAGACACCCTAAAGAACATGCAAAAGCAAGGTCCCAAATGGCGAGATGTTTGCAACACGTATCATTCAAAAAAGAGCTTCAGTGAAGCAATAAGGAAAAGAGAAACAACCCAACAAGAATTGCACAAACCTGAGCAGTGATTTCACATAAAAGTAAACACAAAAGACGAAGAAACAGATCAAAAGATGCTGAACCTCATTTTTACTCAAAGTCTTACTGAGGGAAGTCACACTGAGATGCCATTTCACCTCCACCAGAGCAGCTGGATTGACAGGCAGTCAGTAAGTTGGAGTATCCAATGAAGCAATGGAAACACTTGCACCAGCTGGTAGACGGTCAAAGATATGACCCCTGGGGAAAGCAACTGGCATTGCATGATAACCCCACTCTTGAGTATTCAACTTGGCAAACTCCTGCACGTTCACCCCAAGATGCGGTACAAAATACTCAGATATCTGCATATAGGCTCAAGTAAAGCAGAATTAACTCTGCAGAATTGTGGCTGAAAGGGGGTGAATTCAAGGATATCACGAAGCTCGTGAACTTATGAAAAGTCTTCAGAAATAGACTAGAGTCAACTTTCCAGGAAAGTCAGAGAGAAACATACGACAGAGCTCATGAGAGTGGCAGCACGCACTGCAGAAATGCACTGCGGGACAGGTCCAGGCAGAAGCTGGGCCGCTCCACCAGCTCCAGAGGCCCACAGCCTGCGGGCTTGGAGGAGGGCTGCTGTGTCCCCCAGCCTCCACTGGGACAGCAGAAACAGCTGCCGTGCACCTGAGGCCTGGCTGAGCTCGTCTCCTACTGGAAGTCTGGCATGGATGTCTACTCGCCAGAACCCCAGGTGCGTTCCTGAGACACTTTTGGAACACAAAATGAGCCCTGTGAGGAAATTGCAAAATATGAAATAGAAAGAACGTTATTAACAACATTAACAGAATAAAAAAAAGTCATGTGGCCATCTTAATAGATGCAAATAAAACTTTGACACGATCTGACAACCCATTCGTGATAAAAATTCTCAGCAATTAGGCATAGAAGGGAGCTTCCTCAATCTGATAAAGGGCATCTACAAAAAACCCAAAGTTAACTTCACCCTTGGTAGAAGAGACCGGCTCCTTCGCCTAAGAGTGGGAATGAGGCAAAGATGCTGGCTACCACTGCCTTTATTCAACATTGTGCTGGAAGTTCGAGCCATTGCAATAAAGCTAGAAAAAGAGGCAAAAAGATTGAAAAGGAAAAAAGAAAATGTTTCTCTTTCACATAACATCATTGAATATGTCGAAAATGCTAAGGAATTTCCAAAGCGGCTACCAGAACTAACTAACAAATTTATCAAGGTTGCAGGATACGATTCTGTATACAAATAATAATTATATTTCTACCTATCAGCAACAAATGATTGAAATTGAAATTTAAAAATTATCATCTATAATAATAAAAAGATACCCAGGAATAAATTGTTTTTAATATGTGCAAAACCTATAAAATAAAAACTACAAAATATTGCTGAGAGAATTAAAGACTTAAATAAATAGAAAGATACATCACATTTCTGGTGTGGAAGGTAAAGCATTAAGATTTCAGTCTTCCAAATTAGTCTACAGAGTCATTACAGCAGACCTTGTTTGTAGAAATTGACAGTGATTCAAGAAGCTGTGCTACAAATGTCCTAGAACAGCCAAGACAATTTTGAGAAATAAAAGTGCTGTCTGATTTCAGATTTACTATAATGTTGTAGTAGCCAGCCCTGGGGGTCCAGCGGTGAAGATCCCGTGCTCCCGCTGCTGCCGTCTGAGTTCATTGCCCCATCAGGGAACCATACCACCTGCTTCTTAGTTGTCATCCTGTGGCTGCTGTTCTGCTGAAAGCTACACCACCAGGATTTCAAATACCAGCAGGGTCACCCGTGGTGGACAATTTTCAGCAGAGCTTCCAAACCAAGAGTAGGAAGAAGGACCTGGCTGCTAACTTCTGAAAAAACTGGCCGTGAAAACCCTGTAAATAGCAGTGGAGCAATGTCTGATGCAGCGACAGAAGTGAGAGGATGGCGCAGGAAGACTGGGCAGGGGTCTGTACACAGGGTTGCCAGAAGTCAGAAATGACTCAACAGTGCTGTGTTGGGAAATGTCAAAATTGAAGCTTCTGGAGATAGGAGGGTATGCATTACTTAACCCAAGTGAAGTCCCCAAAAGGGATAGGCTCTAAGCCCCTAACATGATATGTATAGGAATGAGAGACCTCACAAATATCTCAAACTAAAGAGACTTAGAGAAGAACGAGAAGTCATACAAAGACAAATTATTGACAATTATCTTGATTTATATCACTCATTTTAACACAAATTGAATGGAAAAAAAGAAAAACAAAACATAACATAGCCGGGACGTTTGTGATATGACCCAGGATCTTGACAAAGAGGACAAATGTGGGGCCAACCTACGCTGACCTGGCAGGCTCTGCACTAACAGTGGACCCGATAAGAATGATGAGACCATTTAATTTCTCAAGGACATAAAAGTGCTGCTGGAGGAACATCACTGAAGGATGCCCCAGCCTGTTGTGAAAGCAGAAGAAACAAAAGAACAAACATGACAAGAAACACCTAAATCTTCATAGATGTTCAACACAGACTCATCACGCTGAAGAGACTCTGGAATAATTAAAACGGAGATGTCAAGTATAAAGTTAGTGTCCTTTTCAGGATTAGAGAGTATGTTGGGCGTGAATGAGACTCTTGCTAGGAACTGCGTCCTTGGACAGATTAGAACGTTAAATACTTAAAAAGTGTGTGATTGTGATAACATGGATTTGGAGTGAGGGTAAAGCATAGCATACTGGAGAGATTTCGAGACAGGGATGAATATTAGAGTGGGCAATGCTCTAACGCTAAGTCCCAGTGATGTGGTAGCCACAATACTTTCTCAACGTGAACACATAAGAGTTGCTTAATTTTCGTCTCCGTAAAGTCTATGGCTAGTTGGGTGAGAGAGGCAGAGTCGCCATCTCTGCACTGATCATATCCAGGATCAATATCATAGGCTTACTGGATTGCATATTGCCAACCACAGCAAGGGAGTGGAAAACACGCCCAGGGAGAGGGTCCAGCTCGCGGCGTGTGAGAACCTGGGCTCTCCCAGCTCAGCGCCACTCGCCCAGCTGCAGGAGTGAACATGGTCCCTCTGCTCTCCTAACACTGAAGGGTGAATCTATGGCCAGAAGCCATCCAGATGTTGCTCTGAGGAGTGTCCTTGTATAGAATCAGAGCCAGAGTGATGCCCTAGGTAGACCACCGGGAGAGAGGGGCCCAACTGACTATTATAGACATCTAGAAATTAAGATACTGTGGCCCAAGGAGATACGTGTGTGTTGTATGTATCAGTAGTCCTATTCAACCCATCTTTATTCCTTTCGGGTTCATTTTGGATTTAGGTATACTTACTTTAGAGAGCAAAGGTCCTGGTGGAGACATGATCTATGATTATCCACAGCCCTGCTTCAGACCACTCTGTTCTGCATTGCATGACGTATCTAAGGGAAGCTGGTGTGGACCACCTTTCTAGAATGAAGTAAGACTCACATAAAGTTTCCTACAGAAACAGGGAGTTGATGAAGCCTTTGAAAAGCAGAAATTAAATATGAAAAGAAACTATCAGAAAGTAGAAAATTTGCCAGACTAAAAAAATCTCCTTAACTGAGCTGCTCTAACATCCTTTTCAGGATCGGCTCTAACATCTCTGGAACATTGAATAAAAACAGAAGTTGTTTGCCAAGCCACTTGATTGCTGCCGGTTGCCTTATATTTACAGAAGAGCAAGATTTCTAAGTGGAAGAAAACGAATCTTTAATTTTTATTCACACTCCATCAAACTCAATGGGGGAGTCTAAAATCCTTTGAAGTCTGCCTCCAGTAGGAATGACTTTCTATGCTAGAAATGTCTTCATAATGAAAGTTACAGAGAAAGAGTAGAATGTGCATAAATCAAAGAAATGCTGTTGGAAAAAAACTTTTCATCAAAGGCTTGAGTATCACTTTGAAAGATGAAAGAAATGGAGAATACGTAGACCACAGCCAGAAAAAAAAGACAAATAAGAAAATCAAGAAAGGTGCAGGCTCTTCAAAAGCCCACGGTGAAAGGGAGTGTGTGGGTGTGAAGGTGGTGTGTACTCATGCATTTATGAAGTTTGCCATGTTTCAGCAGCCGGATATGAGAGACGATGCTGGAAATTCCTTGCTTTGCGTGTTGAGTGTATCTGTGTTACATACATTTGCATAATATATGCTGATTGTTCCAAAGGGAAAACGATCTTTTGATGACCACTACTTTGGCATCAGAATAGTGAGAAGTGATGGGCCGTCACTACATGCAACCCCTTGGAAGCTGTGAAGGTGGAGGCAACATGTATAGTTATATGCAAAGGTCAGCAGAACAAGGAGGTGGGGATCTCCAACGGATGGGAGACTGAGAGAGGTCCAGGACACCATAGGACCCTCTCTATGAAGGAGGATATGCTGGGCACAATGCACGTGGGGTTGCACTTGGACCCAGGACGGAAGCAACGTGCACAGGAGGGATCTGGCTACAGCTTTATTCGTGCATCTTCTTACCAGTGCCGAGAATCTGTCTGCTAACAGATGCGATCTGCGTGCTGCTTGAGGCCCTTCCCATAACAGTCAACAGCTGTCCTTAAATGCATTTGCATTCAAGTAACAAACTTCATGGGAACAAGCACTGTAGATGCAAACTCTAGATTGACTCTGTTGCTAATGAAAATTCTTGTGCGGGAAGAAAAAACAAGAAACGTAATATAAAGTCTAGTGGCAAATGTCTGAACTCTCAGTATTTTTTAATACTTTGACATTACCAACTTATTTTTCCACTCTTGACATGGACTAGACTCTTTGAATTCATGTACCACAGCAGTGTGATAACGGGTGTGTCAATAGCCATCTTCATGTGTATGTGGCATGAGCATCAGGCCTGTTTACTGCATCCTCCTGTAAGGATGGCAGTGATGGCTGGCGCTTATGTCTATTTCCAAACAGACTCAGAGGATCCTCAAATTCCAAGGGGCTCTCATTTGCCCTGGACAGTACTTGTCAGACCCTCCAGTCATGGGGTCATGCCAATTGTTTCTGTGAAATATTCCAAATCTGCTTCCGTAAACTTTATAGTACATGGGAAGAATGTCCAAAATCTCCCTATTTTTTTCTGATGTAAAAGATCTAGAATGCAAAATCCTTCGGCATAAAGATATTCCTCAGGATTGTGTAACTCCTCTTAAACATGAGATTTCTGATAGAGATTATCCTCATTTCTCAACTACTGCATGCAAAGAAGCGATTGTTACCACAAAGAGCAAAGAGTTTAACAGACTTTCCTGCCAAATAAATATTTCACCATTCTTCCTCCTTGAAGTTCCCCTCCCCCATTACTAAATCCTGTTTTGGGCCCAGATTTGAATAAACTCTATTTGAATAATAGAGTTTCTTTTTATCAACTTTTCCCGAATGTCCCTGTAAAGGCCCGAAGGAGAGCATCAGTCTCCTGACGGTATGTTCCTCCCGATTTCCCTGATACACTGCACTCCCCCCAAGAACCTGTCCTTCTAGTACGGTAAACAGTAAATCAGAAAACTCTCTTTATTAAAGGCTCGATGGGTGGAGAATCACTTGCTACGTCCTCCTTTCAACAGTCTAAAATCAAGACGTCTAATTTTAAAACAGAGAAAAATATCCACTGTTCAATTTCTGGTGAGATCTTAAAATCTCTATAAATGCACTCCATTTTTATTATTGCACTTAATCCATAGAAATCCCCAGAAATGTGTAGTGATGATTTTTCCCCTGTTTAGCAATGAGAATTTGGAGTCTTTGGTGATAATTTTCAGGGGAATATAATAAAGCGTCTAGTCATAGTTGTCCAGAAATGATGGTAGGATGAGAGGTGACGACGCTCATTGAGGATGAAAGAAAGGAGCACAATGGCGCCCTCAGTGGGACCTCTAAGAACCGAGGAGTGAGCTTTCAATTATGTCATAGAAACTTTCGACACTGTTATCACTTAAATGCGTGATTTCTTATGACAGCACGTAGTATGACAACTGTACTAAGAGGATGTCATCTGCAACAGAGCCTCAGAAAATGGGATAAATACATGCGAAATTTTTTATACGAGTACAAGACAAATAAAGCTGAGAAAACATGGTGTTCAAATGGAAACAGAAATGTGAACTCATGTCCCTTTAAAAATAGGTCACTTTTGGGGCTGGCCCGGTAGCGTAGCGGCTAAGTTCTCATGTTCCGCTTCTGTGGCCCGGGGTTCCCCAGTTGGTTTCCCGGATGCAGACCTAGTCACCACTCATCAAGCTGTGCTGTGGCCGGCATCCCACATAGAAAGTAGAGGAAGATGGGCACAGATGTTAGCTCAGGGCCAGTCTTCCTCAGCAAAAAGAGGAGGATTGGCAGCAGATGTTAGCTCAGGGCTAATCTTCCTCAAAAAAAAAAAGTCATTTTTAGCTCTGCCTCTAAGATGACTGAGAAAGGGTGCCAGCCACTGTGTGTGTTCAAGTACAGTAATCACATTTGTTTCCACCAAAAGAAAACCACAGACCTTTGGAAAGCGCTCTAGGCACTTCAACAGGCAGAAAAAGTCAAATTGAGACAAGACATCTTTTTATTGCCAGAATTGTGAATAGTTGGAAAGATATCCAGTGTAATGTTCGAATGGACAAAGGAGCTACTTGAAGGCGTTCCTCCACGGAGTTCAAATCATTTAAGCAATACAAAGAAAATAATAATGCTGTGAAAATCTCTGTACTCATAATGAGATCTTCAGAGATCAGCTATCAGATACCCTAAAGGACAGGTATACAAGGATCTCTCATTTACAGAAATAGTGCTTATTGGTGAATCAAATAATGTGTATATTGCATTAAGTTTTTCATGAATGACTAAATCCATCAACACAAATCAAACACTAAGGGTC
Source organism: Equus przewalskii (assembly GCF_037783145.1). NCBI lineage: Eukaryota > Metazoa > Chordata > Mammalia > Perissodactyla > Equidae > Equus > Equus przewalskii. The sequence continues at coordinate 50,640,702 of NC_091852.1, forward strand.
TAGTTGAACTCTGTTCAGGGTACGTGCGTTAATTAAAGCAAGTTATCTGCAGTAAGAATTAGTCCCCAAAGTTTCAGTGGATTAAACTAAACTAGAAAAAATGTATTTCTTTTCCACATTTCAGCCCCAAGTGCATTTCAGGTCAACAGTGCAGCTCTCCTCCACGTGCTCATGCAGGGCTCCAGGCTGACGGCTGCTTTGCCACCTTCAATAGGGTTCCCACCATGTGTTACATGTCCATTCTGCAAAAGGGGAAAGAGCTGAAAGTTCTTTGGCTAGAACATTCCATTGGCTAGAATCTAGTCACATGGCTACACCTAACCACAAGGAAAGTTAAGAAATGTAGATTATCTGTATGCTGAGAAAGCAGAGGAAAAGGGTTTTGGAGACCAGCCAGCCAGTCTCTGCCACAGTGCCAAGCAGCATCATTTTAATCAGACACAAAAAATTCCAATTGGAATATAATCTTAAACCCATCACAAAGTTTCACCTGCTCTTGAGTATTCTCTCCAATGACCAAAATCCTCCACTATAGATGCCCACTGTGAAAAAGCACAACGAATAATGGGGAAGATACTATTTGCAAATACCCTGAGCACAGAGAGATTTCTAGAACTATCTTTGTGTGATGGGCAGAGGACAGGCTCCTGACAGGAGCAGATGCAGTGTGCATACATTCTCAATGAGGATGGAAGGAGGCAAACTCAGATTTGGTCAATCTCACTTGTTTTACCCCTAGGACCAGCCCTATTAATGGAAATAGGGATGCACCAGACCCTGCGACCTTGCTAGAGGAAGTCAGAGAAGCCAGTGAGTCTTTTTACTCTTTTAATGCTTAGAAACTCTGAACATAAAACAGCAATCACTCATTCGCATAGTAAGTATTGCTTAAAATCAGAAAATCCAAGTCTTACTCTGGGCCATGCTCTCCCTAAGCACAGGAGTGTGACTTCTGGGCAAGAAGGCATCGTGGCTGTGAGCAGGTAGAGAGCCCCACAACTGGAGAAAAGGAGGACTTGCCAACTCCTTGGTTTCCCAAGGCCTTCGCTCTGACCTCAGAAGACAGCAGCATCCTTGTCTGTGATTGGAGCGAAGCTTTGTACTAATCCTCTAAAATGATTTGCTGTTAAGGCACCACCAACATGGTGGGTCATAATGCTGAGCACGCCTCTGCCATTTAATTGTTAAAAAGGTGGAGCATCAGTTCCCATTTGTTCTTCTGGAATATCAAGAATTAAGGAAACATGCCAAAGAGATGAGTACAGAGAGAAATGGCTCTTGGCTCCTTTCTTGCCCCACCATTTTTATTCCAACACTCAACCCAGGACACCTTCAACTGCTTCTCCATTGCATCCTCACTTCAGCCTCTAGTAATACAGCTTCAAAGTACTTGAGGGAAAAACTTCCAGAACTGCAAAGAGAAATGGACAACTAACAATTGACAGAGATTCTCAATACCCCTCTATCAATAATGTATAAGGCAAAGGAACTAGAATATAAACAAGTAGTTTACCTAAAACAAGTACACAAAAAGTCAGGAAGAATCTAGAAGACTTGAACAACAAAGTCAACCAAATTGACTTAATTGACATCTATATAACAATACATAACAACAGCAGAACATACATTTTTTCAATTGCAATGGAAAATTGACCAAGATAGACCATATTCTGAACCATAAAATGAGTCTCAATAATATTAAAAATATTCAAGTCATATAAAGTATGTTCTAGGCCACAATAGAATTAACTTTGAAATACATAACCTGGAAAACCCACAAGTGTTTGGAGACAAATTAGAACAATTTTAAATAACACTTGGTTCAAAAAAAGAGGTAAAAAAGGACGTTCCACCCAGCATAATAGGCCAAGAAAAAGAAATAAAAAGCATTGATATTGGAAAGAAAGAATAAAGCTGTTTTTGTGGATGGCATGATCATTGACACTAATGTAGAAAATCTGATGGAATCAACAATTAGTCTTCCAGAACTGATAAATGATTTTAGCAAGGTTGCAGCACACCAGATCAATAAACAAGAAAAAATTTGTTTCTATTAACTGGCAACTAACAATTGCAAACTGAAATGTAAAAAAAAAGGACAATACCTTTTACAACAGCGTAAAAAATTAAAAAATTAAATACATAAGGATAAATTTGACAAAAGTAAAAGACCTGTAACACACAAAAAAGACAAATTATTGCTTTGAGACATTTAAGATAACACAAATGAATGAGGAGATAGACATGTTCACAGATCAGAAGTTTCAATATTGTTAGTATGTCAATTTTCTCTAATTATAGCTGTATAACCAACACAATACCTACCAAAATTCCAGTGAACTTTCCATAGAAATTGACCACGTGACTCTAAAATCCATTGAAAATGGAGAGGGCATAGAATAACCCAAACAATTTTGAAAAAGTTGAACAAAGTTGGAGGGCTGACATTACCTAATTTTAAGGTTTACTATAAAACAACTGTAATCAGGACAGTGTAGTTTGGGTATAAAAATGGGCAAATAGATCAATGGAATGGAATGGAGTCCAGAAACAGACTTACACATGTATAGACAACTGTTTTCTTACAACCATGCAAAGGCACCTTCATGCAGAAAGGGTAATGTTTTCAAGGAATGGTGCTGGAAAAACTGGATATCTATATGCAAAAAACTGAAACTTTGATCCACACTTTGCAACATATACAAAAAAACTCCCACAAAATGGATCACATACTTAAATGTAAAGCTCAATCATAAAATTTCTAAGAGAAAACATAGGACAAAAATTTTTAACACTGGCTCAGGCAAAGATTTCTTGACTTTTATACAAAAACTCTGATCCATAAAAGAACAAATTGACAAATTGGATTTCATTGAAAGTAAAAGCCATTGCTATTCAAAGACTTTCTGTAAAGTAGTAAAAAGACAAGTCACAGCGTTGGAGAAAATATTTGCCAAGGGTATGTGAGTTAAAGGACTTGTATCCATAATACATAAAGAATTCTCAAAATACAACAATTTTAAAATGAGCAAGCTATTTGAATAGACACTTCAGTAAAAAAAAAAAAAAAAAAAAAGTGGGTGGCAAATTTTCCACATCATTCGTCTTTAGGGGAAGGAAATTCAAACCTCAATGAGAAAGGACACCAGGCTCTCCGGAAGGCTGACTGACCACACCACGTATTGGTGAAAAAGTGGGGAACTGAAGCTCTCATCACTACTGGTCGAATTTAAAATGGTACAATCGTTTTGGAAATAATCTGGAAACTTTTTAGAAGGGTAAATATGCACCTGCTATGTGCTCTGGCCATTCCACTCTTAAGTGTTTACCCAAAATGAAAGAATTAGCATATTTCCATACAAATACCTACACGTGAATTTCATGGCATTGAACTTGTAATAGTCAAAAGGTGAATAGATAAACAAACATGAATCTCAAAATTACTATAAGGAAAAAGGAAGTCAGGCAAAAAGGAGTGCATAATGCACTGTTCCATTTATACAAAATTCTAGTAAGTGCAAAATAAGGCAGAAAAAGCAGCCTGGGGCTGCGTAGGAGTCACAGGACAAGGAACCCAAGAGGCAGCAGGGACCCCAGATGGTGGATGTCTTCACTGTCTTCGTCCCGATGATGTTTCCTCAGGTGTACACGTGTCAAAGCTCTTCAGGTTACACTCTTTAAACATGCACACTTTATTGTCTGTCAATTCTACTCCAATGGACTTGTTAAAAAAAAATTAGAAAATGCAACGTGTTGACTTAATGATCACAATCCCCTTTCGCAGCCTCAATCCCCATGGGTAAACTAGAATTATGAACTGAAACTTCCTGTTTCATGAACATGGGGTGCAATGAACCAATGAACCAATCTGACTTTCAGATGCCTGAGCATGACTTCTGAAAGAGTAAACTTACCAAAAGTGGCAAATCTGTATCCTAAACGGGCTCTGGGATTTTACACAAGGGTTGTTTGCAAATTTACTCCGTAAAGTGGACTTTTCTTAATTGTAATGATACTTTTAACTTCTTCAAGAGAAATCAATGACTTGAGTGTGAGAAGTTAGCAAAAACATTGACTACAACAAATATCTGAAATTGATGTAGACAACACTTGCTTTTTTGCAAGTTTAAAATAGTATCAATTTATTCTAGCATGTTAAATGTGTGTTTAAGTTTTTAAAAGTAGAAGGTTGGTAATCAGTAGTAGCAGTTAAATTCTGGGCTTCTAACAGAAAGCACAAATCTCTAAAAAAAAAAAGAAGGGATCTTTTTATCAGACTTCCATTGTCTGATTACTTTGTCCTCACAGCATACTCCTAAAACTCCTGGGGGCATAACGGATCAATGGGAACACATTTTGGCTCATTCCTTTCATCAAGAGAGAGCATTCTCCATGCAAAAATAAAAGAGGGCCAAGAGCTGGCAATACTACATTCAAATTGATACGTTGCCCGCCCTTGAACTACTCCTCAGAGGCAGGGTTGATGGACATACAGACAGCTGTAAATTGGTAGGAGATATGAGATAAATCCAGGATATAGGAGCGTGACAATGAACCAGCTACAAGGAAGGAGATCAATGTCTGCAACGGAAAGAGGGGGCCATGAATAAATGGGGAGGATGGGAGCACTCTGGTCTGGGTAAAAAGTGTGTGGGGCAGCTGGAACCAGAGGGAGTGGCCCCGCCTGGGGTGTCTGGGAGAAGAAGGTTGATGGGAGGTGAATGAAGCCAAAGGCGGGTAGCAGCAAGGAGAACATAGTGCTTGTGTAAGTGGGGCCCTGGAGCTGTCATGTTGGGCCAGCAACACTTGGCACTGTAGATACCTGTGTGCGCAACACGGTACATGCTGTGTGTGTGTGCATTTGTGTCTGTGTGTGCCTGTGCGCACAAGCACATGCGTGCACTAGGAAACAAACCTTGAATATAGGCATTTGTGCCTTCTGACTAGACTAGACACATCATATATTAAAGAGCAAGATGTCTGAACAGAAAGTAAGGTGACAAGGGAAGATGGCGGCAGAGAAGCAGCAGCCCGCAGGGAGCGTGGCGAGTGGGCCTCCGACCCGTCAGACCCAGGGCACAGGGCCTAAGGCCCATAATACTTTTAGGAACCCATGAGTATGTTTTAATTTTACTTTCTTTGAAAATAAGAAGAAAAATGAAGACGATAATAAAGCTACAGCAATGAATTTAGCTTACAGTGTATTTGTCTTAGCTCTGACACAGTCACAATTGGTACATGTTCTTGCTGTATGTTTCACCAAGGAAGCAGCTTGCAAGGGCAACAGTGCCTCAGGCCTGTGAAGTCACCATGGACCCCGCTTGAAGGAAGCTGCTTACAGGCTTCACGTCCTATTAAGTGTTAATCCCAGGGACCTGTGTAGTGTCGGCGGGACCCTCAGGTACCTCGTTGTGGACAGTGACACAATTTGCCTGGATCAAGAAGCAGGAGCAAGTGAGGCGCTGAAGAGATGTGTTTGCTGTGGGGCCTCAGAAGATGCCTAAACATCCCCTCCATGGGCAGGTACATGGCCGAGAGGGACCAGGTCAGAATGGGCAGCCTCTGCTCCAAGGAGGCCACAGCATCTTTCCGATCAGGTCCCCTTCCTGCTAAAATCATGTGGGTGTCGCCTTGACTACAGGCCAAAGTTACTAAAAGGACCATAGGAGGAATTTTACCACCTAATTCCAGTTTGTCTTTGCTTCCTTATCTCCAGGGGAAAAAAAATCAGAAGAGAATTTTGGTTAGACAGCAAAACGGTGACACCGTTCAAAAACACATCAGGGGAGGAGGAGGTGGGCCCTTACCTGCCGAGAGAGAACACTGTCAGGATACACCATTAAAGGGGACCCCGAGCAGGATACACCATTCATCCAACCTTTGGAAAATTGCCATGAGTATTGCAAAATAGCAGTATCCACAAAAATTATTCTGATAAAGGGCTTTAAGTCTCTGAAGCTTTTTAATGCTAAAACACGGTGTTTGTAGCCAAGTCCACCCTTCCCCGTTTTTCCTGTTGTGGTTGCATCTCCCTGTCTTGCTGTGCACTGCAGTGGGTGAGGATGCACTGTCGGGCTCCCACCACGTTTCAGAGCTGAAGGATTCATTCTGCTGTGAGGGTCTCTATGTGGGCAGGACTGAACTCGGGCTTTTAGTGTTAGGAGTGTTATGAATTACCGCCTACCAACTGAGTGTGAGTGCAGAAGGCACTGCCTGAAGGATCCGTACACAATACTGGAGAGGGTTCATCGGCTTTTGCAGAAGAAGTAAGTGGTCTAAAAAAAAAGCAGAAGCTAAGTAAGATGGGATGACACCCAGTCCACTTCAGTGACACAGATGAAAATCTCAAAAGTGATGATTCATGCCGCTGCTGATGTCTGTCCACCCTCAGCAGGCAGAAGAGGAGATGGAGCGGCCAGAGGAAGAACAGACGTGACCTGCCGTCCACTGCCCGCCCCCTCTGCAGGGCCACCGCTGGCCCAGGACACGCGCACCGTGGATGTTGGTAACATTGGACGTGCACTCCTGACAGGATCTGCTGAGAGCTGAGGTGGTGGGCATGCTGTATGGTCTACTTTTAATACTTCTGTCTTCTACATTGTGCTTCCTGCTCTTTTTTTTCTAGTAACGTTCACAGTTTATAAACAGATTTTTAGTCTTGGAATTTTTTTTACCTCTTTATCCATCCTTGAAAAGGAGTCCTTCTGAACACCTCTTGTTTCCGCTCTCCTTGCTCAGAGAGGGCTGGGGGTCAGGTCGCTGGGCACAGAGCTCCTTGCTCTGTACGGGGCATCTACATTTGGGGCTGATTCAGGGCTGCAGGGTGACACCCACCCTCCCCTCAGTGGTGGTGGGCTGGTGTCCAAGCTAGAGACATAGTTGAGGTTTTAGAACTGATGCTCTCGGGGTGTGTGAAAAACACGTTGACCTTAAATCCTTCTCACACCCGGACAACATGTTTTATTTCAACTGAAGAGCTATGGATTTCAAACATTTATCTGACTCTGCGGAGACAACCAAGCTGTGGGGGTAGTGTTCCCCTCTGTTCAGTGCTCGAATACCGGGGGGTATTGGGCAAAGGGGAGAAAAGGAAAAAAGTATTTAATATTTCACAAGTATCTCCTATTTCTTATGTGCACAAATATTTCCTAATTAAAATATATAATTTACAAATTATTCTACAGAATTTACCATAAAAAGCTTTCTATTCATACTCACTCTGCTTTACTCACCAATAGCATAAACACACAACTTTTGTTAGAGTTGTTATAAAGTTAAAATGAGTTAGTTGACAATTAAACTAGTTTCCTTGGAACAACAGCATATCATCTATATTGGGCCATTTGGAAAATAGTAGAAGATAAACCAAAATTATAGGATAATTTGTATGATTTCAATAAGCTTTGATGAAGAAATAGTGAGGCCCTCACTTGAATTCTACTCCCATGTCAGCATCTACATCTCTGCAAGGAGGAGAGCTTCTGAGAGCCCTGTGGTATCACAGAAAGGAGTGTAAAGATTTAAACTCCTGCCTCCAATTCCAGTAATATTACAGCACAATCAATGATTCTCTTCTTTTATAATTTCCAGCAGTTCTCATTGCCAATTAGCCTTTGAATTTACAAAACATCCGTTTACAAATTGTACATGTGAGTTACTTGGCAGGTGGCAATATATGTTGGTCTGTGTGCGTGCCAGTTGCAATAAAGGAAAGGGAACAGTAAACGAAGGAGCATGTTTGGTTAGACATAAAGCGTTTTAACAAAAGGATCAAGGCAGGTGCGCTGAAATATGAGGAAATGGGAAAACTTGGCACCAGCATTTTTAGAAGGATGTGTAACTCTGAGCCAAACAGGAAACCATAGCTATTTCCTGTCCCCTGTGGGCCATTTAAATACTTAAAATTGCTGTGAGGGCTCGGGGGAAGTGGGTCCGTGGCTGGATTCGCATTGCCCATCGCAGATCGCCCAGCTATAGTCTTCTCTTTACGCTACAACTTCAGTATATTAGATAATTGCTTATATTTCATATGATTCGATAAATGAAAATCTTTCACCATCTGACACCAAGTTCTTTACCCCTTATGCTTCTTGGTTCTCTCTTTTCTTCCTATATTTAACAGGCAGAGAATGTGGCATCCATGTAGGTACACGATAGAAGGCAGAGCTCATGGGACAGCTCTGAAGGAGGCTCGTGGGGTGGCTACAGATGTGCCGGGCCCTCCCCACTGCAGTGGCTACACTGCATACCCCACTGAATAGTTGGGACCTGCCCATTGGCGATGGCCAACAATTAAACTGGTGTCCGTTTCCAGCCGCCAAAGTCAACATGAAGATCGTGCAGACTGCATACTGTTGTCTGCAATACGTTGTGTTGTTTGCCAGCAGCTTTGAGAAAAAGTTTGAAAGTACTGAGAAAGAAACAAAAGCACAGCTCATTCTATAGGGAAAAATACGTAAATGTCAACAAAACTGCATGCCTCCCTGCTCATCCTCCCCTCGGAATCCCACCACATCAGTACCATTAGATGAAACCCACCACCAAGTGACGCAGACATTTCTCACCATCTCTCTGTGGGTCTCTGGTTACAGTACTTTCCCCCAGGACACATATTTTGTTATTTTGTTTTGTGTCTTCTTGATGGTTCAGTTTCTGCTAAGGAGCATCCCAAGAGACCACGGCCAGCATTTCCTCTTGTTGAGCCAATATCTTGGTCTTTTATGTAACAAGAGTTTCCCCCAAGATTCAGCAGATGTCATTTGGCCCTATCATAAAGTCCCAGGGACATAGTCATGACAACCCAGGTCTGAAGCATGTGTGTGCCGTGGTGATGAGGTTGGAGGGGGTGTTGAGTGAGGCCCATAAGGTGTGTGCTGTCAGAGAGTTGTGCCTGAGCTGGGAGAACGAGGGTTGCTTCTGAGGTTGGTGCCATGCTAGAATGAGGGAAAGGCTGTGAATCCTAATTCTGGTGTCTGGTGAGGTGTGTTAGGACTGGCAGATATCACAGATCTAGAAAGATAAGAGGACCAGGTCCAAAAATGAACTAAGTCAAGCGTCAGGAAGCGTTCAGTACAGGACTAAGGAAAAGGCCACATTTAAGGAGATTCAAGACTCAGTGGGAAAGGCACATATACAAGAAAACCCTAAAGGTGAGTTCCAAACATGTACAGCGGGGGGCCAGCCTTTTGCCTTCTGGGTGGCCTGCCTGCACAATGGCTTGTAGGTGTCCCCATGTGCATCGCACACCACCAAGAGCTGATCTGGTCCTGGGTGGAGGTCCCCAAACAAGACAGCAGCCCTCCCAAGGGCTCTCCCATCTGAAAAGAGCCATCACCACAGAGTGTCTCAAAGTGTGTTTCAGCCATAATCAGCATCAGAGAAGTGATGTAACAGCTAAAAAAAATCCCTACAAATTAAAAAATCTGGCCTGTCCATTAGTACTGTGCGCTGCGGTGTACCCACACCCACAGAGTTAACAATTGATATCTTAGAGCCTCACTCTTAGACAAAAGCCAGTAGGTAAGAAGCAACAGACTTGAGGAGAACCTCTAACAAAAAGTATGGAAACAAAGACAGAAAAAAGAAAAATGAGAGAACTCGGAAGAAGAGAGATACTGCAGGGAGCAACAGAAAACTTCAAGTTAACTATAACTAATACCTTAAGGGACACAAAAGAAGAAATTCTACTCTTGAAAAGAGGAAGATAACGGGATGGATCAGGGATGGGGTCCAGTGTGGGAGAGATGAAGGGAGAATTCTCAGGATGAAATGAAATGATGTCTAGAATTCCATCTGTGCTTCAGTCCAGAGAACAGCCAATGAAGTTAGAGAAGGAAACAGGCTCTAGAAGGAATACCCCCAAGAAAAAGAAGAATCTGACAGATTGCTCAAGGTGTCTGACTCCAGTGGAGAGAGCTTTCCCATTTGGCCGGAGGGTTTGGGAACGATAGACCTTCGGAGTTTCCAGTATCTACTGCTATGAGATGACCCCAAAACTTAGTGGCTGAAAATAACAACTTACTGTTATCTCCCAAGTTTCTGTGGGTTGACAAGGCTCAGCAGGGGACACTTGGGGCCTCCTGTGTGATTACTGTTAGATATTGGCTGAGAATGGAGTCACCTGAAGGCTCAGCGGCTGGACGTACAAGATGACTGTTCACGCACATGTTTGCGCCTGGGTGGAACCTGGAACAGCCTGAGAATGGCCTGGTAGCTCCCTCTGTCCACATGGTCTCTCCACATACTGACTTGGCTTTCTCACACCATAGCCATCTCAGGGTAGCATAATTCTTCCATAGTGGCAGCTATGAAGACTTCTCACAACTTAGCCTCAGAAGTCCCAGAACATCTCTTCTACCACATCCTTGGTCAAGCGTTAGCCATAATTCAAGAGGAGAAAACTACAAAAAGTCATGAAAACTGAGAGGCATAGTTCCTTGGGGCCATCTTTGTAGACAAGCTCCCACATTGATCTAATGAAGTAAATAATCCAACCACCCAAGGAAATGTAGTACTGAAGGAGAAAAGAATGTGTATACATAGCTGCATAGGCGAGAACAATAGTTACTTACAATTAAGTAACCACTAAATATTGATTTAACTAAAAAAAGTATGACTATACTACGAGGATAGGGTAGGGCAGTGCCTGTGTGGGGCTGATGCGGGGTGAGGTGTGCGGGTGCAGGAGCAGGTGGGGAAGGGAGACAGGAGGGCGCGGAACCAAAGGCAGCGCCCACTCTCGGCCTGTGCAAGCACAGGGCCAACACCAGAGAGTCATCTCCCCAAATTTTGCATCCTCCAGACTTTGCTTGCCTCCTGTTGCTCCCTGCCTAGGCGGCAAGGAAGGAGTTCATCTCTGATTTTCATCTTCCATGTAAGAAATCAGTGGATAACGATTGCATTTAAAAATCCAGGCATATGAGTACAGTTTCAATTTTAGAAGATGAAAATATTCTGGAGCTCAAAATGTTCTGGTGGTGATGGCTACACAACAGTGTGAAAGTTCTTAATGCCACTGAACTGCCCACCTAAAAAGAGCAAAATTGTTATGCATGTATTACCACAATAAAAAAATACATATATATATTTAAATGGTTTTAAAAGCAGCCAATAGAAATTTAAAAAGAACAATTGGGGGGGAATCAAGGAATAGCTAATAAGGCGTGTTATTTAGAAATAATAAAGGTAAACAGCAAAAGTAGTTGAAAGCAGTTTTCTCCGGGATGTGGGGAATCAGGACTGGAGCAGGAGCTCACTCTTCTTTGCTACAGAGCTTGTTGCAGCCTTTAACTTTTTAAACCATTTTCATGTATTACTTTGAAAAAAATAAGAATTTATTCTAAAAGTTTAAAACTATACCATTTTGAATAGTGAGGGAAATAATCTTGGTTTACACACTCTATCTCTAGGAAAAACAAATGTCCTGGATATTCTAGGACAGGACTAATTTCACATATTTGGTTCCATTTTCCTCACAAATATACTTTTACTCATACGGTTGCTACTTCAAGAAGCTCCTCCAGAACAGTGAGCTTCACTTTGGAAAATGCCAATGAAGATGGATAACAGTTCACAGAAACTAGCACATGTGAGATGTGAGCAAAGTAAACAGTTGTTTAGAGCAGTAAGCAGTACTTAGAAAAAGAATAAATCCTTCACGGTAAAATAAGATGCTTTTGCTTATGAATCCCAAGTTTAAATCTGTTTCTGTGCTAAAAGGATTACTAACAGAATTTCTTCAAACAGAAAGGAAGTTAAAAGAGCGGGAATGAAGAAACAAGAAGAAAAAATAGTAAATATCTGGGTGAATATGGGCAAGTTTCGTCTTCCTGAGTTTTCATTTTGAAAGTTGAAAGCAGAAATTATAGCATTATCTGATGGGGTTGTGAACATATGTAGATGTGATATGTAATAAGACAACTGGAAAATAGTGAAAGAAATATAAAAGGACTCAGGGGAGAACAGTATTTTGCATTCCACTTGAAGTGGTAAAATTATTGGTTCTAAGCAGAAATGTAAAATGTTGAGTATGTGTATTGCAATCTCTAAACAAGCACTAAAAGACATAGTAAAAAACACAACAGGTAAGTTAGAATGAAATACTAAACAATGTTCTTGTAACCCACAAGAAGGCAAGATGGGAGAAAAAGTAACACAACACACAATGAACAAGTAATGAAATGGTAAAGATAAATCCAAACACATTGGTAATTACATTAATGTAAATGGCATAAATACACCAGTTAAAAGATAGAGATTGTCAGAATGGATTTAAAACAGATTTTCCAATTATATTGAGTCTATAAGAAACTCAGTTTAAGTATAATGACATAGGTGAGAAAAAAGCTAACGAATTGGACATCCACAGGTGAATAAATGAACCTCAAAATGAACTTCACACCTTGTACAAACATTAATTCAGACGGGTTCACAGAATTACATATAAGACTATAAAACCTCTAGGGAAAGAAAGAAAATCTTAGGAAGCTAGGGCTGGCCAAAGCGTCCCAGGACTTGACAGCAAAGCACGACCCATAATAGGAAAAATTTGTGAGTTGAATCTCATCCAAATTTAAAAGTTTGCTCTGCGAAAGCTTGTGAGAAAAGAAATATTAGCAAATCATGTATCTGACAAAGGATTGGGATCCAGAATATATATATTTATCTCAATATTCAACAGTTGAAAACAATCAACACTACCTGTAAGTGGGCAAAGGACGCTAACAGACGTTTCAACAAAGAGGATATACAGCTGGCAAATAAACACGTGAAAAGATGCCCAATATTATTAGCCACTAGAGAAATGAGAATTAAAACCATAATGAAATTCCTCTACATACCTATCAGAATGACTAAATGTAAAAGTACTGACAACACCAAATGTAGGTGAGAATGCAGAGAAACTGGATTGCCCATGCATTGCTAGTGGAACGTAAAACAGTGCCACCACTCTGGACAACAATTTCGCAGTTTCTTATAAATGTGCAACTACCATGTGATCCAGCAATTGCAATCCTGGGCTTTCATCCCAGAGATGTAAAAACTTATACTCACACATACTACTTGTATGTGAATGGGGTGTGATTTATAGTAGCCCTAAACTGGAAATGACCCAGACTTTCTTTACTAGGTGAGTGGTCAAACTGGGCTCCATCCATACCATGGAATACTGCTCAACATTAAAAAAGAAAGACCTTCTGGTGTAGGTAATCACCCAGATAAACCTCCAGGATTATGCAGAGTGGAAAAAATCAGTACAAACTCCATTGATATAAAATGTCTGAAATGACAAACTTTTAGAAATGGGGAACAGATTAGTGGTTGTCAAGGGTGGGGATGGTGGATGGATGTGGGTGTGTTTACAGAAGGCCAACCAAGAGATCCTCATGCTGTTGGTGGATGCACGAACCTACAAAGACAATAAATTACATAGAACTTAATACACAAGCACGTGCTCATGCACACACAGAGTCACACAGGGTCACACAAATGAGTGCAAGTAACACTGGAGAAATTGGAATAAGATCCGTGGTTTGCAGCAGTGTCCATAACCTGCTTGTGAGATCATACTAGTCACACAAACTGTTACATTGGGAGAAACGGGAAAAGGCTCTGCATTATTTCCTACAACTGCATATAAATCTACAATTATCAATAAAATGTTGTTAAAGAGATAAAATGATTTTTTTAAAATTAAAAAGATGGTAATTCTCATAGCCTAAGGAGATATGATGACTAAATATAATGTTGCATCCTGAATTTGATTCTGGAACTACAACACAAGACGACAGGAGTTAGAAACAAAGGAATCTGAGTAAATTAATTGATATTAATTAACCAATAACAATGTATCAATGTTGGCTCATCAAGTATAACAAGACAATAATATGGAAAACTGGACCCCAGGTACATGGGAACCCTCTGTAATATTGTAGCAATTTTCTATAAATGTAAAATTGCTCTAAAATAAAAAGTTTATTTTTAAAAAGTAAATGGATAGAAAATACACACAATGTAAACCCTAATTTTTCAGAAAATCTGGAGTGGCTATAGTAATATCAGACTTTAGAGAACAGAAACTTACTTGGGATAAATTGGAACCTAATAGTAAAAGTGTCCATTCACCAAAAAGTCCAGCAACCCTGAACGTAGATTCACCCATCACCACATCTTCAAAATACGTGAAGTAAACACTGGAAGGACATATAGACAAATCCATGACGGGGCAGAGATTTCCACACTCCTCTCTCGGAGACTGATCGAACTAGCACATACACGTTTTTAGCTGCTCTGTTCACAATACCAAAAATTGGAATCTGTGGTCTCAAAAGATTATATACAGGTTCCATTTATACGACATTCTCAAGAAAGTGAAATTATAGTAACAGAGAAAAGATGAGCGGTCGTCAGGGTCTGGGAGTCGGGGCGAGGGTGATTACAAAGGGATGCTCAACTGTCTTCTATCTTGATTGTGGGTGTGGTCACATGAGTCTCTACAGGGCGTTAAAATTCATAGAGCTGTACATCCAATGAAAGTCTCTGTTATTGTATATGAAGAATAAAAATCTAAAAATGCCAATGCCCTATTTGTCTTAGTTTGTGCGGGCTGCTATAACAAAATATCACAGCCTAGCAGGCTTATAAACAAAAGCGTATTTCTGATTTTTCTGGAGGCGGGAAGTCTGAGATCGAGGTGCCTGCATGGTCCAGTTCTGTGCCTGGTGAGAGCCTGCGTCTGGGCACCAGCCGTCTTTTCACTTGCGTCTATATGGCGGTTCTAGAATTGGTTGACTTGCCTGACATTAAGCAGGCATGGAGTAGAGGCTCAGTGAGTACTGGCTGACTGTTCACTCTGCCCTTTTCCATCAAAGCGGATGTGACATTAAGGGTCTCTCTACGCTGTGCTCTCCCTCAGGGACCTCTCTCACTCCTGGACTTTAAATACCATCCACATCGTTATTAACAATAATAATACATACTATTGATATTAATACTCTGGAAACATAGGCATTCTTAGACTGGGTTGGGTTGTTCTGCTTCAATGGGTGAAGAAGAAGACGTGGTGAGAACAAGGAGGAGTTCCTCCCTCCCTTGTTTCCTTCCTGCCTTCCTTTCTTCCTCTGTTTATTTTATTAAAAGAGTGAACCTTCTGACCATTGGTCTCACTGAAGAAAGACCAATGCAATGGAAAATAGCATTAGTGGGGTGGACCAGAGTGAAGGATTTAGTTGGGGTACAGCCATGACTGATGAGGACAGTACATAAGGTCTTTCTCTTAGTTTCTGGGACAGAGAAGCTAGGCGTTAAAGGACAGGGTGTGTGTGTGTTTGTGTGTGTGTGTGTATGGGGTGCTTCTGTACCTGCTCTTCTGAAGAATGTATTGGCCCGTAAGCTGTGGGAATGATCATATCTCACTATTGACCTTTGTTGTGTTTTGCATCACAATTCTCTTCCACTAATCCCAAACTTTCATCGATGTTTTTGTGGGGGGGTTTGTGGGTTTTTGTGAGTGTGTGTGTGAGGAAGATTGGCCCTGGGCTAACATCTGTTGCCAATCCTGCTCTTTGTGCTTGAGGAAGATTGTCCCTGAGCTAACATCTGTGCCAATCTTCCTGCATTTTGTATGTGGGATGCCACCACAGCACGTCTTGGCAAGTGGTGTGTAGGTGCACACTCAGGATCTGGACCAGCAAACCTCAGGCTGCCGAAGTGGAGTGAGTGAACTCAATCACTATGCCACAGGGCCAGCCCCTCATGGATGTTTTTGCTGCCTATGTCAGGCAGGCATTAGCTGTACAGAGGAGAATTCAGTAAGGGGCCTGTGTCCACGATCGACATGGTGAAGAGAGGAAGGGCCACCCTTCTCCGTGTCTGACATGGTCCTCTCCAGCCCAGTGTTGGGCAGATGCCGTGGAGCGGAGAGCATCAGCAGAAAGCAGCAATGCTCAGGTGTCCCCCAGTCCCGTCGGTGTCAGGACTGGAGAGATGGCTGGTGAGCAGAGTGTAGTGCAGACCGCAGCAGGAGTGCGTGCCGGGCTTCCTGCCCACGCCCATCCCAAACAGAGGAGGGAGGAGGGCACTGGGACGGAAGGACGCAGGTGCGAGCTCCCGGCCAGCACAGTGAGTCGCCCACACACAGAAAGAAGGAGCTGAGGGGGTGGTGAAATGCACCCCAGGTTCCAACACCTGGCTGTGCTACCTACCAGCTGAGTGACCGTGGTCAAGTTAACCTCTCTCGGCTGCAGTGTGCTCGTCTGTAAACAGGCAATAACAAAGGTGCGCTATCTTTTCAGATATTTACGAGCAATAAGTGTGTTAACACACAGTAAAGCACTCAAAACAGCCCTGGCACACTAAGTGTTTAGTATTATTGTTTAGCAATTATCTCTCTGATTGCAATTATTTACTCGTAAATCAGTCTCGCCTTATTACCTTGTGAGCTCCTAAATGAGGGAACAATTTCTTATTTTTCTTTGTATCTCCAGATTCCAATTGCTGCCAGCATTTGGAAGGTAATCAATAGAAATTGACTGAGTATCAATTGTAATATTGTGATATGTGTTGTGTATATGTATGTATTTAAAATAACGTGCATACATTACAAATACAGAATAGTATTGACTGTACTATTTCAATGTGGAATGACCACCAACATATTAATCGCAGGCCTCCTGATTTCTTCCTTTTGAATGATGGACCCTGAGTTAGCTGTTGCTGGGGAACACGCCTTGGCCTTCAACATCTGCCATCACCGCCGAGGGTGCTCTCACTTTCTGAGACAGGATGGGCGGAAGGGCCCCCAGGTCTCCATCGATGATGGGAGCTGTGGATCTTTCATTGATGCTTTCTATATTCCAGCCTAAAATCTGTATCTCTTGATTCTGCAGTTAATGCCCCCTTTATGAGAAGAACCACAAAAACAAGAAGAACCAAAGAGAACTAGCTGGTCAATCATCCTCCTGACTGAGAGGAGGCTAGGTCCTCAGGTGTTCGTCAGACTCTGAGCATCTTTACGAACAGCTGGATGTCTGCAGGTGTGCGGCCGTGTGCTTCCTCACAGGAATGAGAACAAGATTTAGAGCGTGTCGTTGCAATGCCGCTGTCCTTGTCACTCCCTGAGCTCTTTACAGACTCCCATGTTTTAAAGTCAGCTTTATTGACTTCTTTGTCCTCCACCTGCTGAAAATTCCTTAGGAGGCCTACGATCCATCATTGTGCTGCCTTGGAAATCAGCCCAGCTGGATCATGCAGCAACTCAGGGTATAAAAATGCAGGCGTCTCGCAAGTCACATTTTCCATTAATATTTTCTTTCTTTTACTGAGTAATAAAGCGATTACAGATTTTAGAAAGAATCATGCCTGGATGCATTTTGCTCTTGTTACAGCCGACAGAACTAAGGAACCAGAATCTCTGAGGATGGAGCCAGACACAAATAGAGAAAGAGAGACAGACAGACAGACAGACAGACAGAGAGATAATGTGTTCATCAAGTGAGTGAGCTGTCTCAAAGTCTGGGAGGGAAGAGAAAGAATTTCTGTGCTAAAAAAGACTCTTTGAGTCCATCATACTGAATTTAAAATTAATTTCCTTATGGATACAAACACTGAAACTTTATTTGTTCACTACTCTAAAGTCTACAGCAAAATCTTATTTTATTAAAAAAAATAATAGCTATTTAAAAAATAGGAATGCGTTGATTTTCTGATTACTTATTTAATACAGATATTTAAAAAATTAACTCCCCCTAAACAATTAACCTTGGTTACAAAAATCTTTAGTTAAATTTTCTTAAAATGTTAAAACCACATTGAAGGTGGTTTGACCCAGTGATGGCGGCTTGTTTCCTACTAAACTTTCCATTAAATGCAACTAGAAAAACTTAACAAAAGGATTCCTAAATCTCTCTTTACAGCATCAGTGCCATGTGTGGGGGAGGATTCAGAGCTCCTGGAACTCTTTCTGTGGCGGCGTATACATTGCCACAACCCCTTGGGGAAATGTGTGGGGATACTTAAACCCTACGCCTCAGAAACTTGTCTCCTACATACTTACTCCATAGAAATTTGCACATGTGTACCAAAAAACGTGTAAGGAAAGCTCGCAGTAGCATCGTTTAAAATATTCAGAAACCGGACGCAACTAAACATCCATCAGTAGTGGAATGGATGGGTACAACTGTGTATTGTCATAACACAGAATTCACAAAGCAATGACAATGGACAAAAACCTTGATGATTCCCACCAACATAATATGGTGCGAAGCAAAAACGAAAGAAAAACCACTTGTCAAATATTTCAACTTAAACGATCTTCAAAAACAGACAAAACTAACCCATGATGTTAAAAGTCAAAATGATTGCTATGCTTTGGAAGAAATGTAGTGGGTTTGACGGAAAAGGGACACTGCAGGGGCTGTTGCAATGCTACTCCTGTTCGTGTCTTGCATTGAGTGGGGCTCACAGAGCTCATCCATTATGTGATCATTCGTAGGTCTGTGTACTTTTAATCAGTGTACTTTTCTGTATGTACATCTTTCAATTAAAATGTATTAAAAAGAATACCATGTAGGCCAATTTGATCTATCTAGTTCTCTCAATTACTAGATACTTATGACTGTGCTGGTAAGTAACCTACCTTATCCACTGCCAGGACACCCGTGGACAGGCAGCCATGGCTCTCTTTGGCCTGGCCAGAGACACACATACTCCAATCTCTTCTCCTAGCGGGAAATCTCATTCGTGTGTTCAGTTGGGCAGAGTTAAGATTCTGACATCTCTTCTGCACTCCCTGATGGCTTCATAGAACTGAACGGAAGAAGGAGGTGCTGCCCCCATCTTCTCCCCAGCCTCCTGCAGGATCTCCTAACTCAGCTGCTCCAGCAGCCCCCAACCTCCAACAAACTTCAGGTAACAAGTTGGCAGCACTTTTTGCGTTTATCTATGTACCTCCAAGCCCCAGGGGGCACGTGGCAAGCTCTCCCAAGAACCCCGTCACCACACACTCTCGCCGTTATGAGGTTTAGTGAGGGCAGGACGACGCCTTTCTGTTATTTAAGCCCTTAGAATGTAACTTCCCTTCACGGCATTTCCATCCATCTGGAGCAATGCCACAGTTTCCAAAAAATTTCTCAAACAGTGCAATTGACACCATTCCTTCGCTGGATTTACCTGGCTTCCTATGCCTTGACCCACTTCACTAGGTCCTGCCATATCGTTAAGAAGGGGAATCATAATGTTAGTGCCTACCCTAGAGAGAAGACGTGTCTTAAGCACACATCTCAGATTTTCAACCTAGAATACAGTAAGCCTTGGAGTCAAAGGAGGAGAGGGTGATGCTTCACAAAAGAGAGAAGGTTTGAAGAAATGAAGACCTCAACCCGTAAATGTTCTCAGTGTCTTCACTAGGAAAGCACTGAAACTCCTCGGTAACTGGCACACGTAAATATCGCAGAGCCAAGTGCTAAATTTAATTATCCACTTTCTAGACCCGCATGGATTCCTGCTTAGTCCCTGGGAGTTGCATTTTCTTAATGCTGAGCATTTTCTTTTTTCATGCTTCGTAGCTCTTTCTTGCAGAATGCTTACATCAAAATCAATCATTTCTTAGAAATTGCCGCAAGAAAAATAGCACCATTTTTTCATTTGCCTCTCTTTTAATTCTAGGGCGCCATCTGCTGATCATTACGTTTTCGTTATTTTTTAGTGCTCAGGTTAATGGCATTGGGTGAATTCATAACGGAGAAAAGCCAGTTTGGTTGTGCATATCAGCTTCCATCCGGGAATTTGGTTAAGCCAATTTACCGTTACACCTTTGGAAGTAAAGATATAAGAATAGTATATATATTTTTAGAATAACACTTCTTTAGAATAAAAGAATAATATATATCTTTAGAATAATACATGAAAAAACACCCAACTCAATTTGCCAAGGGGAAAAAGAGAAGGGCCTGCTCAGCTACGGCTGTGACCGGCATAAATGTAGTGGGCCCATTGCGTACGCGACTATGCAGTAGATAAAGAGCCTTAAAAATGTTCCTTCCTTTTAACACAGAATTTAAATTCTATGAGCACATCTTTGGAAGGACCAGAGATGTGTGCAAAAATTCATGTGCATAGCTACTTAGACTGGCTTATTTATAACAGTCTTTCTTATCCCTTAGATAGAGATATAGACGTACATACAATATGCAACCATTGTAAATTTTAATTAAAATAAAAATTTTAAAGAATGATACGGAAAAATGTTTATCATCACATTGATTACTTACAATGGTAAGTGAAATAAATGCAGCAACTAAACAGTATTTTCAGTATAATCACAATTAAGCACAAAACATTTTTATACGTCAATTTAAATGAAACAATTTAAAAGAAGCTGTGGATGTGGTATAGGGATTATAGGTTAATTACAGTTTTTTCTCTTTATTTTTTCATATTTCAAAGAGCAATAGAAGTGTCTTTCACTTTTGTAATCAGGTAACTTGCATATTTAGTGTAAGCACTCGTTTTTATTGAAAACAAATGTTTCAGTTAGGGAAAAATAACATTGCATACTTTGCCTCCACCTAGTGGATTGACGAGAAATATCAGTTAGAATCTAGACATTTTCTTTAAAAAATAAACTATATAGGGTGGTCCCGGTGGCGCAGTGGTTAAGTTCGCACATTACGCTTCTTGGCGGCCCAGGGTTTGCCAGTTCCGATCCTGGGTGCGGACATGGCACCGCTGGGCAAAAGCCATGCTGTGGCAGGCGTCCCACGTATAAAGGAGAGGAAGACGGGCACGGATGTTAGCTCAGGGCCAATCCTCCTCAAAAAAAAAAAAATAAACTATTTAAAAATAAAACCAAGAAGAAGGGGCAGGAAGGAGAACAGAGGAGAGAAGGGAAGAGGACCACAGACCAGGCGGGCAGCCACTGAATACAAATATGCAAAACCCAAAATCAGCTTATTATTTTAAGGAAAATTTCATCACTAGTGTGTATGTAAATTACCAGTCTCTTTTCTGATAACTAACTTCAACACGGCTTCTTTCATTTAACATCGGATTCCCTCTACATTTTCACCCATGACCACCAGCTCCCTACTACCCAGCGTCTGCACCAGTCTGCTCCCGCGGTCCTGCCCCCCTCCACGGCTGCTCCTGTGCAAGTATTAGCTGAGCGATGATGCCCACCTGGCCCTGTCCTGAAGGGTGGCTAGACCTGTTACTGGGTTGCCTGACCTCCTTTCATCTCCTCCAAATACATTCTCCTCTCTGTTCCACGAGGTCTTTTTTTGAGAGTTCTCTGTGCCTCATAAAAAGATCAAATCTGCATTCTAATCTGAATCTTTCCAAGTCATCCCTTGGCTGCAAAATCCTCAAATGCTCTTGTCATTGAAAATAAAGTCTATATTCCTTTTAGTTCTGTTAGTATGTATTTGCAATATATAAAACCAAAATAGCATTAGCAATAAATAAAGAACTCCTACAAATCAACCAAAAGACAACCAAATGGATAAATAGCCATGAGATTTGAACAGGCACATGACAAAAGTAAATATTTAAATGGCCAAGAAACCTTGTTAATATGCAAGGAAATGAAAATTAAAACCACGACGTGATATTACTACATACCTACAGCAAAGACTGAAATTATAAAGGCTCAAACTTGACAGGGATGTGGAGCCACTGGGAGCCCCACAGCCTTTGGCGGTGATGCGAATCATTTCAATCACTTGGGAAAATAGTTTGAATTACCTAGTAAACTTGAAGAGCAACATACCCTCAGACACGGCAGTTTCACTCCTCGTAATACTCCTAATGCTGATTGATGCCTACTGTATACCAGGAACTCTGCCAGGAGTTTTACAAACAACTCATTTATACTTCCTGAGAACCATAATTTTTATTATTAAATAAGATACATTTTATATTATTATTTATAATTGTTAATAATTATTTATTATTATAAAAAATTATTTTTCCCATTCATGGAGCAATTTAATAGCTGCTTGAAGTCGCATGGCTTGTAGCAGTGGAGGGGGTGCAATTCCAACTGCCATCTACCACCTTCAAAGCCCAAGCAGGAGCGCACACTGCTCTCACTCCGTGTGGGCGGAATTACAGGAAACCCTCACTTTCCTAACAGGCTACAGTCATGCGTTGCATGACCATGTTTCCGTCAACCACGGACCGCGTATACGGTGGTGGTCCCTTAAGATTGGTATCTTATCACCTAGGTGTGTAGGAGGCTATGTCGTCTGGGTTTGTCTAAGTACACTCTGTGATGTTTACACAATGACAAACTTGCCTAAGGACGCATTTCTCAGCACGGACCCCTGCTGCTAGGTGACCTATGGCTGTTTGTAACAATGCTATGGTCCCTCACCCACATCCTCTCTCTGTCCTTCCGCAAGCCCCTGTGGCTGCACACCTGAGGACTGGCCGTCTCTTGGCTTTTGGGTGGAGTAGACTAGCAGAGCCAAGGAGTTGGTGCCTCTGTGAGCAGCCCTCAGCCGTGGGTGATGGAAGTTAGAGGATGAAAGTTCCCTCTTCTTTCAGCTGGATCACTTTCGGCACATTCCGCATTGTCTCCCTGAAGTCCCCCACAAGATGGAGCCCTGGCTTCCTGCTTCCCCTGCCCATCCCTGCCTCGCTTCCCGCTCCCCCATGGGCCTAACTGGGATCACCTTCCAAATAAACCACTTGTCCTGAAATTCTCGTCTCAAAGTGTGTGTAGGAACCCAACCCAAGAAACCAACCTTACTTAAAGATACTAACCAACTCCTTACATGGCCACATGAAGTATTGTAACATGCTGGGCACTATTTCATATTAATGATGTCGGGACCACATTGTTCACCATGCATTGAAGGAATAAGAGTCATCTATGAAATTATCTCCCTTCTTTCCTAAAATACTTCCTCCAGAAGTTTGCCAACATGCCTGAAATTTCTACTACTAAAATTTATTATTTGGTATTAGAGGAGTAGTTTTCAAACTTTTGAAAGTAATGCAGATCTTTTTTAAAAAGAATTGAGCATAACCCCAATATATAATCTAGAGAAAAGCAGAGATTCTCCCTTGAAAGGGTGAGAGCTCTCAGGGGTCTGCGTACTGGACTTTCTCTCCCTTAACATCCCTCTAAAGTGCCCATAAGCTCCAGGGTGTGAGGTCAGAATAGCTCTGAGTCTCAGAATTGAATTCCCAAGAAACTCTTTTTTAAAAAATATGACAGGGCTGCGAGAGATCATCCCTTCACTTGTCGAATATGAAACTCTGAAGGAAGAGGAACGGACTTTGACCACTGTGCTGGGATTGTAGGCAGGTGCTCCGTTCTTCCTCTGCCCCTGACAACTCTGCAGGGTGGATGTGATCATTAACCAGTTACAGAGCAGAAACAAAGGCTGGGAGGATTAAGAAATGTGTCCAAGATAACACAGGTGATAACGTAGGGGCTGAGATTTGGATCCTGTTCTTTGCAGTTTCTGAGCTCATATACTTTGTATAATTCACTACCAAAAAGCCAACTAAGCAAAACCAAGGAAAAGAGGCAATTAGAGTCATTTTTTCCTAGAGTGATCGAGCAAAGATGGAGTGAAGACTGAGCCAGCGTGTTTCAGCCATGGAGAACACCCCCGGAAGTGGGAGTGAACATCCAGGGATATCCCTCCTTCCATTTCCATCTCAGCCACATGACGGGATGGTGTTGAAGGCAGGTGATACAAGGAAGAGCACAGCAAATCACATGTTGCCTTTTCCACGTGTCTGCATTCTGCTCGTCTGTGTACACGGGGTCTCTACACCTTGTCTATACACCTTGTCTGCCCCCTTCCCTAACCCCTTGATCGTTGGCATACCCTGCCCCAGGGCAGTGTTCGGAATGAATTGTTAGAAAGCAAAAGAGAAAGCAGAGAGAGAGGCAGGGGTGCTAATTGCAATAGTCAGGGCATTGGTGGCTTGGATGTGAATGTGGAAATGGAGAGAAGTGGGAAGAATCGGGATATTATTTAGAGGTAGAGTTGAGAAGACTTGCTAATGAGTTAAATATGTGGGGAGGTCAGGCAAATGGAAGAATCAGGGACCATGTCAGGCTTCTGGTTTGGTCAAGGAGCTGTGTGACGGTGCTGGTGCAGACGGGAAGGTTAGGGAAGGAAAAGTGGAAGAGAGGTGAAAATCGGAGTTCTGGTTTTGCGGATGCCCGAAGCATATGTGTAAAGACATCAGTTAGGCAGTTGGCAGCAGCCACAGAGAAAGGAGGAGTCAGCGGAGGACTCACTGTTAAGATAGGTTCTACTTAACCAGCAGGGGAGGGGAAGTTGATGCTGCGGGGAAGAGAGGAGGTAATCGCTTGAGCAAAGTCACAGAGGAACCAAAACACAAGTGCGGCACAGCGACTGAAACAGTGGTGTGCAGAATACGCTTATCCATCATACTAGGGGACAGGTGAGAGGGCAGAGGACGTCCTGAGGCAGGAAGCTGATGGATGTAGTGGTGCGACTTCAAGGACTTTTATCTTGTCGCTTCACATTCCTCACAGGTGGAAAGGCAAGGTCACGAGCCTAGAGCCTAGAAAGAGGAGAGGGCTGAAGGTGGCGTCGGGGGACTGAGGCACCGAGATGTGTGCAGCGTCATCTGGAGAGCAGCAGAGCAAGCACGCCCGGGTCTGGAAGGGCTTGGCAGGCTGAGAATTCACGAAAGGTTTGCAGTCAAGACTTTAAAAGTGATTTTGTTTTGCTCACAAGTCCGGGTAACTGGATGCACATTTGAAGAAGTTGGACAGTCAACCAACAAGACAGGAGGCGAGCGGAGGGAGGGCGCCCATAGTGTTTGTCAGAAGTGGGTTAAAGACAGCACTATGGACTCATCTGAGTCAGGAAGAGGTGAATACGTTGGTGGGGGCTTGTGGATGACAAAGGAGGTGTTAGTGCATGGATTGGAGACCCAGATGAGCTTTGGGATCTGCTGGTGGAGTTGTTAGGATATGCGAGCTGGAAGATTAGCAACCAAAGTGGTGAGAAGGCATTGGAGCTCCCATCTGAGACACGTGGCGTGATGGCAGGAGGGCTGATGCCAGGGTGATGAGCTTCTGTGGGAGGAGAAGAACATCCTGCCATCACCATCGTCATGTGCCATCAACCTGAGCTGCTGAGGCTGTGAAGATGGCGGCCAGGGTCGTGTAGACCGGGAGACTCCTCCATCCCTCTGTCCTTGCCTGATGCCACCTCCTTCTCTGGCCTTCTTACTACATGATCTCAATGTCTCTTTCCTTCTGGAACCACATCCTGAATATCCTCACTGATAGAATCCAGCCAAGTCTTTGCTTCTCCCTGGATTTTGCCATGAGCACCTGGCTAGAGCTTTCCCTCTGGATTCGTCACCTGGGTTTGCCAAAGAACCACAAACTCATACACCCTCTCCTCCTGTGGTCCCCTGTGAGCACCCAAAGTGGGCTACGAACCAGCCACACCGGCCTCTTTACTCTTGCCACACATGCCCTCCACTCTTCGTCTTCATGAACTTGATCCATCCATTCTTTAGATATGGAAGCCTGACGACAGTGTCCCTTCCCACAGGTGAAAATTCTCCTTGCCCTTCCACGTCCAGTTTAAACACCCAACCTGGGGAGGGGTGGCCTGCTGTTCCCGGATCTGCTTTAGCAAGCTGTGCGTGCCTTAGCATATGCACGAGCACAGATCACCTCAGTTTGCGCACAGCTCCCTTCTCTGTGACACACAGTTTTGCCCCCAAGAAGGAACTTGGGGCAGGTCCTATCTATTTTGCAAGTGTGGGTTTGAAAGACCTTAATATTTTCAGATACTCAATCCCGAGGAAAGAAGAAATGCAGGCAACCTGGGGCCTGGCTATGAGAGCAGGCTGCACGGGTCAAGGCCAGGACACGGTCAGACGTAACTCAGGCCCTCAGAGAGGAATGTCTCCTTGGCGACCTCTGGAATCGGTCAGAGTGGGAGCACAATGAGATTGTGATTGTTACATAATCACAAGTGAAGAGACCAGATTTTTACCCCACACAAAGGCACCTGATAACAGATAGGTCACTTCGATCTCCTGGGAAATAATGTCCTTTTTATTTGCTCTTTATTCTTGGCTCTAAAATGCATAGCTGAAGGCATTTTCAAAGGGGATTTTTTTAGAGCATTCTGAACAATGCAAACGGAACACACTCTATTTTTGAATCCCCACACCTCACTGCAGTAGGAAAAACTTTCCTGTTAACCAGCAGGAGTTTTCCAGACTCCACAAGCAGCCCAGTGGTTTTTATAAACGGATTGCTTTTTATAGCTCTTGGCTCACCAGCTAAGTGGGCAAGGAAAACAGTGGTCCATACTAGGGACAAAACACCCTGTGGCTGGCAGCAAGGACCCTCACGTCCCGTGTCCCTCTTCCTCCATTGGGGTGGGACCGGAGCTGTTTCTCAATTCATGGGGGCAAGTCCCACTGAACTTGGCTATCGTCTTGCCCTTTCCTGAGGCACTGGCCAGAACTATGCTGTTTATCAAACCCAAACCCACAGTATCGACAAGCAGAGGCACGCTGAGACCCCCCCTCTCATTAGTGGGCAGGGGATTCTCACTCATGCAGAATAGAGGGGCCAACAACCCTCAGGATGGCACAGTGCAATCCAGCCTTAAACCCAATGCCCCCGTAGAAATAGCAGGTAACACAAAGGATAAAGTAAGATAAAAACAAACAGGCACAGCTTCATGGATCAGAAACGGGTCAGAAACACAGTCGGAAGTGTGGGGCCTGAGTCTGGAAGCTGCAGCCACACGCCTCCAGGCTTCAGAAGTGGAAGAAATGAGGTGTTCTCTTACACTCTGAGAGGAGAGGTCTCTGCTCCAAAAGCACCCTGTGTGGGTCGGAGGACGGGAGCCAGGCTCACCGTCTAACATGGGCCTGTGACCAGGTTGCCGGGGCTGGTGTGAAGCCACACCCAGGCCAGAAGGAATCCCTGCTCCACAGTCACATGCCATCTTCTGGGACCTGGCCAAGCCACGCTGCCTCAAGAACCCCATTTTAGATGAACTGATGATGTTTCTGCAGGGAAGGAACCCTGAGATCTGCCTATGGAGCTGTGGCCCCTGTGAAGCCATGGGATGGGCAACACGAGCAACAGCAAAACCGCTAAAACAGTGACTATAGAGAAAAAACTAAAACTTGCCATTCAAGATGCATTCACAAACTAAAATTCTGAGCACACAGCAGAAATGAATACTAGCCAAGAAAACCCAGCAATTAGCATGTTCTCTCTTGGCTAATGAAGTGGTTCAACAGAACGAAATGGCTGTCATAGAAATATGTTCATAACCTCAAAGAGATAAAGGAAGGATGGGCGCACACTAAGAAATGAAGAATTATGAAGGCAGGCCCTGGGAACACATGTACATGAAAAATAACCAGCTTAAAATCTTAGAAATGGCAAACACAGCCAATGGAATTTTAAAAAGCTTTTGAAGGGTAAGATAAACATTATCCTACTCTTGCTCCCTTTGAAAGAAAGAAAATGGAATAAACCAGAAGAGAAAATCCCTGCCTAGAACATGGTCCAGAGATAGAAAACAATTGAAGATGTTACTTGTGGTTGAAAAACTCTCTGAGCGATTTCCAGATTGGAGGAAGAACTGAATAGCAGGAGAAATAAAAACTAGCCCAGCCATCCTGGGGTGAACTGAAGACAGCAAAGGTGAAAAGAACACGTAAAAGCTGCCTGAGAAGACAGACCCACAGGAGGCTGATGGTTAGATGGCAGACTCTTGGTCAGTAGCAATGGATGCCAGAAGACAATGCAACAACTTCAGTCTTAAAATCACCACTTCCAGTCTACGATTCTGCGTGCTGAGGAGGGAGCGCAGATCAGAGAGGAACCTATAGAGTGGAGAAAGGAAAACGCATCAGATAAGACAGGAGAAATTGATAGCCAAAATACATAAACTCAGGAGAAACTAATCTTGGAAAGGAGGAAGAAAACAAGGAGAAAAGACGGGCAGAACTGAGGAGTGGTTTGCATTTTTTTAAGCACCGTAGTGATCGTCCCCCCTCAACAGAGCAGTATCTGACACGGCTTCATTACACATTCACTGCCATTGACGATGATCGGGTAACTGGACCCCCACCTTACTGTAAAGGTATTATAATAAGCAAATTGACTTGCAAATGAACCAAACAATAATTAGGAATTAAGCTCCACTCTGGAGAAAGATCTAGAGTGAAATTTGAAAGGATTTTATATCATAGACTCAGAATGAAATCATAAGGAAATGATATAATTTGTGTAGCAAAAGGGTTAATTTGATCCTCAGTGCTTGCAAAAGACAGCCTTGCGCGTCTGCCTCATGTCTGGAAGGAAATCTCAGCTTAGCACTGGGAAAATGCAACTCCCGCTCCAGGGGCTCTATATGGGATTCAGAGAAATCCACTCAGCCTTTTATCTGGATTCCTTTCCCAGAGTCAGGGCTCACCCAGAAATGCAGCAGAGGGTCAACCCTATACCCAGCTAAAGTATCAATCAGTAATGAAGGTGAAGTGCAGACATTCTCAAACACAAAAAGGCAAAGTAGTTTATCATTCAGAAACCTTTCCTTAAAACAGGGTGGGAAGGACCCAGAGAGATGATTAGAATGCAAGAAGTACTAGGAAGCAAAAAGTTTGTAAACTTGTTTATAAAATCTAATGAGCTCAGTACAGTTAAAAAAGTAATAACTAAAATTTTGTTTGTTTGAAAGAAAAGGCGAAATTAAAATACTATGCAATAATATGGAAGATAGGAGCAGGAGAGTTCAGGGGTGGTAAAAGCACCGATGATCCTTATTTTATTCAGGAGTTCACAATGTGGGGGCTGGATTGTTTGAGAACTTAAGAACAATTCTTATGCAATGGTGATTAAAAACAAATAATAAGTCTTATTTTAGTGAGTTCAAGAAAGGACAGATTTTCCGCCTTCATCTTTTCCCCACCAGGAGTTGATGAAGGGAAAGTAGCTGGCAAAGTAGAAAGAATCTTGGGGTCTCCAAGGGTGTCTGCTTATGAATTTATTTGATGGGCTATATTACCGCAGGTCTTTGTGCCCAAGGTAGGGATGGCTGCACTTGAGTTTTGAGAGAGAAGAGAAGCAAGTTTAGAGAGAGCAGGGAAGACAGTTTTGGAGATTTGGGGAGCAAGAAGAATGAGCTGTCTCAGAGTGAGGGATGAAAGATTGACGCAGGATCCCGGGCAGCCTGGCCAGTAGGCTGAGGGTCCCCTTTGACAAATAAAAATAGCAAGCAATAGGATATATTGGAGTATGTGAGGAAGCCATTTGGTATAAACCTAATTCGACCTGACTTTGTTTTTTCCAAAAGGGCCTGACCGTGGTCGTTGAGCACGCATTGTATATCTGCTTTAAAACATTTACTATGACAAGAACAAATGGCCTTAAGATAAAGGTGCAACTCCCCCTCCCAACGTTGGCATCTCCTTAAAGATTAAGCATCTCTCCTTAGGCTGGGAACTGATTGCAGCACTCACCTGTGACCACTCAGCTCGAGGCAACAGACCTGCCACCATGCTGTGTTCACCGAGACAGCAGACCTACCTGCTCTGTCCATCAATCGCTGTGCCGACAGAGCAGCCTCGTGACTATTGTAAAAGGGACATTTCAATCATAAGTGAAACATCCTCCTTGAGGGTATATAACCACCCTGTATACCCCCAGTTCTTTGGAGTGCTCTGTTCCTTTGTGGAAAGACTCTCCCGGATTATAATCCTCAGATTTCAGCTCAGAATAAACTCATCCAAATTTTCATTTATAGATTTGTTATGGATTATTTTCGTAGACACCTTGGTGTCAGAGAAGACAAAGTTAAATATGGCCAAATGCCACGGCTGTGTGTTTTGCTCTGGTCATGATCAGTTGCTGGGGTCCTGTCACCAGATTTACTTGATTATTTAACCAAGCTGAGGGTTTCAAGGACAAGTACACTACAGGGAGAAAGGGACAAGAATACCGAGATTATGTACAAGGGGGTGGTAATTTGTGCACCAGGATTTTTAGGCCAGGAAAGGAGGGAAGAGGGTATATGATGAGGAAATGGAGGTATGAGGATTACTGGCTTGGAGGGCTCCACAGAGTAAGACATTTTGCAGTGGTTGAACTAGAGGAAGTGGTCTGGGACACCAAGAGGTTGTGGTTAGAGAATGAAATGCTCACAATTAAGATTTTGGAGGAAATGCTGCTGTTGGTAATGATCAGGTCTAGAATTTAACCATGGGAGTGAGTTTCTGAGAGGAAGTGTAGAAAAGAGCATTACCAGGGAGAAGGTGCAGGAATGGAGGGGCCTGGGTGAAGGATGTTTTGGTCTGTGTGTGTTGAAGTCACCAAATATGGTGACAGAGTGAATGGTAGAAGACAGAAAGCAGGATGCTAAACTCTTTCAGGAAGAATGGGGAGCACTGTGCACATAGTTCTAACAAGAAGGGCAGGAAGGGCTATAGTCTTAGGGCATGGGCTTCAAAGTCGGAGGGAAGTTAGTGAGGAAAGAGGAATGGAGGCGTGAAGTCATGAGAAGGATCAGGAAGACACATTTTCCACTTCTAGGCCTGCGGGGTAAAGGAGTGTGGGGAACAATGGCTGCCACTGGAGATGATGAAAGGAAAAGCAACATCTTTAAGGAAGAAACAGTTTTCAGTCAGAGTGTGAAAGTCAAAGGCCCATTGAAAGGAGAGGCTAAGGGTGTGGTCCTGACCGTGGTGTCTGTGGGGCATGATTGGGAGAGTTTGAGGATGGTGGGCCTCTAACCACCAGAAGGTTGGACGTGGGGTGAGTTCTGAAGTACAGAGGGCTACAGAACATTATGGGATGAACACTACCAACCTGTCAGGAGCATGTGGGTCAGGAGCTCTCGGGATGGCTTCTGTTTAGAAACCAGGCCACATCGTGGGTAGTGCTGTAGCCAGGGCAGGAGCTCGAAGGAATAAGGAAGGACTTGGGTTGCCCCCTATGTGGGGAGGTAAAGGCAGGGGATGTGGAAGTGCCTTTAGACTGAGACCTTAGCAGTCCATTGGAGGGACCCATGGAGGCCTGGGGGTGCACAGGAACACCAGCCTGTGGGCAGAAATGATCGGCTCATGACACAAGGCATGCATTTGCCTGGCGTGTGCTCTGTGGTGTCTGTTCCTTAACATCTGGGGTAGTGTCGAGGGTTAGGTCATATACTTGGTATTTGTGATGTGGCAATCTTTCTTTCCACCGTGAGGCATGACTGACCCCGAGGTCTCTGTCCTCAGTTCTCCTTTACAGTGCATCGCCAGCGTGTGAATCACACCAGCCCCAAAGTCACCTTTCCTCCACTGGCTCTCTCTCAAGCTACGGCCCTTCCCCTCCTCCCAGTCACTGCTGGGAAATGATGGATGGCCAGAACGAATGGGAGCCCCAAGATAGCCCTGGCTGAGTCCCCAGGTATGCAGTATCTCAAGGCCAACGAATGACCAATTCGTGGAATGATGAGGGGTAGAGTTCACCATGCTTCAAACAGCCAAGCCATGGGGAACCCGTTTGAAGACTACTCCGGACCACGGTTATACCTCACACCACGTCTGGAGCCACGGATTTGAGCTACCTTCACACAAGAAACCGTGCATGCATTTATCAGTTCACACATCCTCACGCATGTCTTTTCTGTTGCAGGAAACTGTAAGTCAAAGAATGTGACACACATGAGCCAGGCCTTCAAGGAGCTCATAGTCAAACAGGGAGACCAGGAGTCTAGTCTCCTTCCAGCGCTGCAGAGAAAGCACATGAGAGCCTCTGCCGTGACCTGCAGACACGAGGTGCTCATGGTCCGGAGACTACCTGACCCAAGACAGGAAACTAGCGTTCACTGTTCATTTTAAAGGCCTCTGTCCCCTGCCAGTTGGTCAGCTAACAGGGACCAGCTCCAGTGTTTCCTTATTTTCTCTGTGCTGATTAAACGTTGTAAAGGATCATTTAGAATCCATGCTCCCTGAGCCCACAGGCTCCAGAGAGGACACGCAAACCTCCGGAGCACTGTGTGCCTGCTGGCTGGCTGAGTGCGCGTGATTCTCTGACTACGAGGCGCGAAGCAGAAGCTAGTCTCGACGATTCCCAGCTTGTCACCTTGCTTATTCTGTCAACAGACTGTAAAGACGTATCAAACCAACAGAGACGTTTAAGCTTTGCTGGATTCCTCCTTCTTACAGTTGACATCTTTATTTGAAAAGACGTATGCCAGGGTTCTTATTCTTAGCGCTCCCATCACCATCTTTCAACTTTTATGTTTTCTTGTCTAATGCTTTCACTGGATTTAGGGAGGTGTCACGTATTTGGTTGAAATGCTAATAATCATCCTGGATGATACAGATTTCACGATGTGTTGAAATTTCTCTTTGATCTGTCAGCATCTCTCTACCTGTTTTGACATCAGCTGCAGTGGGTGGTATACAATGACTATGCATATGGCAGTCTCCCTCTCTCTCTCTCTCTCTCCTCTCCCCCTCCCTTCTTCTCTCTAACGTATACAAATGCATGCATGCCCACCTCCAAACCAACGCAATAGTGGGCATATTCTCGGTGATAGACGGTTATAGTAGGAACCACCTGAGTCTCTTTTTGCACCAGGTAACAAAGGAAACAATTGAGAGAGTGTCAGAGAAAAGGTGTTCACTATTTGTATCCGTCGGGGTCTAGGCAGGAAAGGGTTGACATCCTCGAGCAGTAATTAAAGGAAGTCTAATAAAGTGTTTTCAACAAACGTGTGGCAGGGTTTGGGGAAATCAACACTGAAGAGCAGGTGCCCTGGGGCTAGCAGCCCCGCCGGCAGAGGCGACAGGACGCAGTTAACATCACTGGTACCCACCCAGGGCAGTTGTTCAGAGAAGGCTGCCTGATGGGGCTTGTGGTCTGTGCAAGCAAGGACATGCCAGCCCACAGCGACATGGCAGTGAGGAACTCAGCTCCAGCCATCAGAACTCCTCACAATGCCTCCCTTGGCCACACCTGACAGGGAGCCAGGGGGCAAGAGAGCCTCCTGGTACTCAGCGGGACAGAAAAGGATGTACAACAACAGAGGTGATGTCCAGTGCATTGTCTCCGCTAAGGCACTGTGTTCTATCACATTGGTTAGTTGCTTACTATTTCACTCTGCTATGGTTCCAATAATATTATGCTGTACTGGTGCATTCAGATGAAAGAACACTTAAGGTTTCTGTCACCTGCAGAAGCAAGCTTAGAAAAGCGAATTCCTGCCTCCCCATGCTGTCCTCAGGAGGTCAGACGTGTTAGTAGTACAAGACGTCTCAATAGCATGAAAGCCCTATTAGCCAAACGGAGAGCATTGGTGTCTTGGGCTCTCATTTGCCAGGCACAGACTCAGGATAGACAGGGCTGCTCGCCACAGGTGTCCTCTTGTTCCTAGCTGCCTTACTTGGCACAAAGCCATCTCATCTGGCCACTCACACGCACACTCAGGGGCTCATCACTATGTCATTTCCATGGTCACTGAGACCCAGGGCACGGGACACTCTACAACGGCTGGAAAAACACAGAGTATGTATTGAAACTCTGTCTCACTTTTATAAAGGTATACAGATTCCTGAAAGTAACCTCTCCTGCTTTGGAAACTAGTCCAAAGCCCGAGAAGAAGGCTGTAAAAGTGGTTTCTCTCTTTATAACGAAGAAGTACGCACTCCCTAGCGAGAATTTTGCATCCAATGGGCAATGCCTTAAGGGGTGATTGACACATAGGAGGTTAATTTGTTTGTCTGCTGTTTTTCTTTTCTGCCAGCAAATGCGTTTGGTTTTAAGACATGCCAAATCTCACCTGGATCAAAACAGCAAAGCCACTGGGGATAGAAACGTCATGGCTGCACGCGGTCCTGGGGCACAACAAGGAAGGAAGATGGGCAATCCACCCTCAGTTCTGCTGTGGCTCCCGCCAGAGAGCAGGGGGGAGATGGAGATCTCAGGAGGGTCCCTCTGGCTAATGAGTCTACATGAGCAGTTCCCAAAGTCGGTCCCCCCTGAGGTTAGGGATGTCAACAGATGTTACGTAAGAAAAGGGAGCCATGGTCAGACAGGCTTGAGAAATGCCCGGTTCCCTGAAGTTAAAATGGGTTACTTTATCAAGAACTTTGTGAATCTCCAAAAGACTGGCATGGTAGACACACAAAATTATCCAAGTTCATTTGGCTGTGAGCTCTTTTGTTTAATTTTTTATGAAGCATCTAGAGGGAACAAGGTTTCCTGAAACATACTTTGGAAAACCATCACCTGAATTTTCCCAGTTCCCTGATCCATGTTCTTAAACCTGGCCGGCAGAGACAGCCATGATCACTGCTGTCTGTGGAGCTAAAGACAATCAAGGCAGACCAGTTTCTCTGAATAGCCAAGGGGCAAGCGTTTTGAAAGATGTTCCTCATGATGCAAGAACAAAAATATGAGCAACGTGTGTTAAATTCTATAAATGGGCGGACTGAAATATTGACGGCTAAACAGCTTCAGTCTCAAAGGGTTTTCAGGAAATGCCCCTGTGCACACAGGCCGTCCTGTGTGCTCTGCGTGTGGGAGTCTCCTTTTCCACCCAGCTCTTCTCAGGCGTAGCTGAGACCTCAGCCCCTGCCCCCAACAAAGCAGCCTCAGGCTGGAGGTGGCTCCCGCTTCAGCAGAGGGGCAGCCCAGGGTCCCTCTGAGGCCCGCCCCACATGCCAGCCAGGCCCCGCGCCCCCCAGCCTGGGCGTGTGGTCCAGGCACCATGTGTTTCCCAGGTTCAAGTCCTCTTAAAACCATGCGCCGTCCAGACGCAGGGAGCAGGTTAAGGACACTACACTGTGTTTTCAATTTTAGAAAAAAAGAACATTTAGAGAGACCTTTAATTTTCATTGGTTATGAGGATCTGAGGAGTGGCAGGAAAAACACGTGACGAAAATATCATTGGAACATCCTTTTCTGAACCCTGGGAGCCTTTCACTTCTGGAAGGCCCGCATGGGAACTTGGTTCATTCACCCGAACGGCTGCCTCTGTGTCTCTTCAGCCCCTGGGACTCACGGGCGGCTGGTAATGAAGGAGGGAATCCAAACGTTCAGGTCCCATATGGGCAGCCGATGATAAGAACATGAAACGTTTTCGAACCCCTTTCTAGAACCCGGATTGCTCCCGCAGTGGTGTTTGCCTGCTGTGTGTATTTCCGCGAAGCCACCTTGCAGGGTCCTGATGAGGTCAGAGTGCTGAAACTGTTCCGAGGCTCTTTCATCCTTCCAAAGCAGGGAAGGCGGCCAGCTCGGGGGCCTGGACCACCAGACCCCTGAAGACCCTCCCCTTCTGGGAGGGCTGTGACAAAACATGCAACTTCTGTGAGTCTTTTAGCTATGCATGTGCAAGGAAGAAAGGGACAATACTAAATATATATATTACTTTGGGATTTCTCATCATTTGGTGTCCAAATTTATATCTTATTACAATAAAAATAATCAGAGTAAGGTCAGAGAGACACGCGTGGGTCAAATTTTTGCAGATCCTAAGACAGAAGTGAATCTCTACAAAGTATTAAAAAAATCAGTGGATATTTGGTTTTAGAGACTTGGTTATTTATCTAGAATTTATGCGTCACTTATCACATGCCAGGCTCTACTGGGTGGAAAGGAAAAGAATTAAACAAAGACTGGCTCCAGAGCTTCCAGTCTAAGAAGGGAGAAGGATGTAAGTATGAAATCACAGTGCGTTAAGGAGGGGTATGTGGAAAATGCCGTGAGAGGACAGATGGAGTAAGAAACTCGGCATTGAGTGATGGGTAAGCCTCCTAAAAATGTGAACATTCAGATGTGGCATGAAGAGTCCCTAGCATTCCATCAGGCTGAGGGATGGTAGGCCTGCCTCTTTTGGGCCCCCCAGAAGTGAGCTCTGGGACAAGGACGTGCAAGGAGGTTAGAGGGGCGTGCAGGGAGCACAGGTTGGGGGATGGGAAATGTCGAAGAAGAGGAAAGGCAGCTGGAGGATTCCTGCTGTAAAGCCAGCTACCCCAGGGGGCAACTGGAGTGAATTCTGCAGGGAGACTGGAAATGCTGAAGACACACCTCGGAACCAGGGAGCTGGGTGCTCGTCTCGTCCTGGGCTGCGGGCTCCGGGAGAGCATGGTGGAGGCTGGGCTACCATGGGAGGACGGAAGGGCCTTCACCTGGGCTTTGGAGAATCCCTGCTCTTCCGTGTTTATGTTAAACCCAAATGGTTATGATGTCCAATAAGCAGTTCGGATTATGAAATACTCATAAAGATCCAGCATTTCGCTGGAGATTAAATTTAGAAATACCCCATGGCAGCTGGGGTCTCAAAGTTGCAGAGCCCTAAAATGAGACAAGAAGAAGTAAGCCAAGGGCATTCCTCTTGCCATCTCTATCGTCAAGCATAATTCTCCATAACAGCCCTGTGCCTGAATGTAGTCACAGGCCTGGTAACTAGAGAAAAATAGTGACCCTGAGGATTATGCCATCAGCATGACTCTCTATGATGGAAATGTCCATCGTGTTGCCTGGGAGTGAAGCGATCCTCACTTCAGGAGACTGGGAGGTGGTGCCTTTCAGTTTGTTTTCTGAGAGATCCATGTTATGTTGCTAGTCAACAGCTCTGCTTTGACAACTTTCCTTTCCTATAAATGCAGATCCCAGTGAGAGTGTCCAGTGTTTCCTGACTCAAGTCCAGAAGGAGCAGGTGTGCTCACCGGGTGAGTCATGCCATCAGCAGCCAGGGCTGGGCCACAGCTGCAGAGGCGCTGAACGGAATAACAGCAAGCTAGGAGAAGGACCAGGCCTCTGGGCTCACAGCTACTTGGAATTTGGGGATTCTGATAAGTTTGGCTCCTGTTTTTCATTACTGCTAAAAGCAATGGCACCATGTGGGGTTCCAAGGAAAGTTTCTGCTTTAATAGATGAGTCTATTTTTTATCCATTCATCCATCAATGGGTATTCATGTTGTTTCCATGTCTTGGCCATGGGTAAAAAAAGAGCGAGGGAGAAATAGGGAATGTTATTCAGCCTTAAAAAAGAAAGAAATCCTGAGTCAGGCCTGATGGTCTAGTGGTTACAGTTCAGCTTTCTCGCTGCTTCAGCAGCCAGAGTTTCTTTCCTGGGTGTGGAACCACACCACTTGTCTGTCAGTTGCCATGCTGTGGTGGTGGCTCACGTGGAAAAACTAGAAGGACTTACAACTATGTGCTGGGGCTTTGGGGAGAAGAAAAATAAAAAGAAGGATTGGCAACAGATGTTCGTGCAGAGTGAATCCTTCCTTGCAAAAAAAAAAAAAAAGAAACAACATAGATGAACCTGGGAACGTTATGCCAAGTGAAATAAGCCAGTCACAGAAGGCAAATATTGCATGATTCCACTTCTACGAGGAATCTAAAATAGTCAAATTCATAGAAACAGAGAGTGGAATAGTGGTTGCCAGGGGCTGGGGGACAGGGAATGGGGAGTGGCTGATCAATGGGTCTAAAGTGTCAGCTACGCGGGGGGATGAGATCCACTGCACAACACTGTGCATGTGCTTAACGACACTGTATTGTGGGCTTAAAAATCTGGTAAGCTGGTAGATCTTCTGTTAATTGATTTTACCATAAGATAAAAAATAGATGAATATTTGATCAAACTCAAGGCCTTTCTTACTTCCTTTTTTATTCACATTGTATTAACACCTGAGCTCTGATAAGCAGCTGCTGCCAGTTTCCCAAGTCGGAAAACCTCCTTGACCAAAAGCACCTCCAAGGAAGCTCCTACATAAAGGAGGAACGTATCGATGTGACTGTATGGAGGATACCGCTTCACTGTAAATAAATGCATTCACAACTAAGTCAGTCATCAAAATGATGAGAACACCTATAACTGTACATATTTCATTCGAAGGTCCCTGTCTTAAAACAGTGATGTGAGAGAGTCTTAAAATACCTTTAGGGAGAAGAGTAGCTTCTGGGGCTGAGGTCCACATGTTCAACAGCCTTATCGACCGCCAAGTAATGTGCAGACACAAAGTTTAGACAATTATGGCAGAGGCGCTACACTGGCAGGCCTGGAAATGGGAAGAGGAACTTGGAGTCCTTCCTCAAATTATTTATTTATTTTTATGTGTTTATTTTTTTTTTGAGGAAGATCAGCCCTGAGCTAACATCTGCCGACAATCCCCCTCTTTTTGCTGAGGAAGACTGGCCCTGAGCCAACATCTGTGCCCATCTGCCTCTGCTTTATATGTGGGATGCCTACCACAGCATGGCTTTTGTCCACACCCGGGATCCGAACTGGTAAACCCTGGGCCACCGAAGCGGAATGTGCGCACTTTACCGCTGTGCCACCGTGCTGGCCCGACTCAAATTATTTTTTTCATCTACAAGAACTTATTCATATAAGAGGAAAACAGGCTGAGCATTCTGATTTAGGACACTGTTTTAAAGTTATATTCTGCACTTGACATGGCCTTTTGATATCAGTGCACTCTGATTATAATGCTAAATAAAAACAAGGGAAATTTTTCCTAACTACCACTAGGATAATGGCAAAGCCAAATTAGAGGCAACGCCACAGCAAAGAGCTATGCTGGATGAAACGCTGAGTCATGCTTGTGGGAAGTACAAATGTGGTTTCACATTCCAAGAGACATATTCATCATCACTCTTCTGGATTCTCTCCTCGCTTGCCCCCTCGATAACTCCTCTTTCCCTGCCCCTCGACTCTGCCTTTCCACGGGGTCCCTGACAGGCACTTGGCAGGGGAGGCTGCTGGGCTGACAGTCCTATGCCGCAGCTGCCCTGGCCACGAAGCGAAGGATGCTGCCGGGCTGCGTCAGGGCCCGCCCAGTGCAAGTCACTCTCTGAAACAGCAGAGCTGATATCATCCTTCCAGGAACCCTGCAAAAGAAGCCACCACAGATACGGTAAGATGACAGCAGCTTTCGGGGACTAAGATGACAGACAGTTTGTCCTGGCCGCATGCCCCTGTTATAAATCAGAAAGCAAACTTGTTCATCCAGATGAACCAGGATATAGAAGAGGAGGGTGAGTCACTCCATTTCATCCCAGCTCTTCTTACCATGCCTTTCACTCATTCTTTCTCCTACATATGCATTTCACCTTACAGAGAATTTCTGAGAATAAATGGACCTCAGTGAAGCTCCAAGAAAACAGTGTTAGATATTAATATTATTATTATTATTCTTAAATCATGTCTATAATAATGTCTCATTTGGGGTAATCAAGCTGTTTGTGAAGAGTTGCTAACTAAACAGCTATATGACTCTCTGTGGGAGATTGTATTCTTGCCCAGGAAATATTTGCTCCGCTTCCCACATCCCCAACCTGCCGGGGAAGATGCACGCCCTTGTACCATAAGCGAAGGGCTCAGTGACTTGCTCTGGCTTGCTGCAGCATATGTGGCTGTGGATTTGCCTGTCTGAGCAAAGACGTAAACACACTTGCTTGTTTGGCTCAGCCTGTGTGCTCCCACTGTCTGCGTGGGAACCCTCTGGTCCAGAGAGTGGCTCTTCCTCCAGCTGAGAAAGACATAAGAATCTGCCCTCTGCCCACCTGCCCCCTGCAGTAGGACTGCCAGGGCCAACCTGCAAACCCAGTGAGGAATAAAGACACACAGGCCGGTTTAAGTCACTGGAAAAGGGAGTTGCTTGTTGCCGCAGCAAAGCTGACTTGCCTATTTGCTCATTGACTTACAATATCATTTCAGAGTATACTTTTTATTTTACTGGTCTTCAGTCGTCAGTTATATCAGCTAGTTATTGCAACAGTAATGTTGCATAACAACCAACCTCAAAATTTCAGTAGCATACAATCATATGTATTGAGATCTTACACATCTGTGCACTGACTGGAGTAAACTAACATGGGCTGGGCTTAATTGGGGTGAAGTGGCTTGGGCAGACATCCTATTCCTGGACCAGCAGGTTATCCCAGGCACAGGAGCCCAACCGTGCAAGCACGCTGCAAGTCTCTGCCGTGTCGTGAATGCTAACATCCCAACTCACGTGACCAAGCCAACATCAGTGGACCAGGGAGGTATGCTCCTCCTTGGAGGCAAAGGGCAATGTCTGAATATTTCTGAAAATAATCTAACTTGCCCCACCAGTTAGTCCTAATATTTTACTGGGAGTGCTTGTTTTTTCTTTTGCGTTCTGCTTCCTCTTTCCATTTCCAGGTCAAAGGACTTATACTAAAAACACACACTTTATAACGTGCATACAGGCTGCCTTCAGAGGACTTCTGCCACTGACCACTTATACAATGTGGCTTCCTGTGACTTAATGAACTGCTCATTCTCTGCATTCTCTATTTAATATTGATCAAGCAGAGTGGAACATACTGAACAGCACATATAAAACTATGACCTAAATCTGTGCTGTTCAATATGGTGCCATTAGCCACATGTGGTTATTAAGCATTTGAAATGTGGCTATTATATTAATATAATTTTACATATAAAATGCAGCATTAAAATTAACTTTACCTGGTGATGTCAGGGAGAAATGACAAGTAAGGACCTCTGAAAGCCCTCACCTTCATAAAAGCAATGAGACCACTGGCAAGAATGGTCAAAATCAACTTTTTCAGAACTCTGGAAATTAACTAAAGGTCATTTCAAGAAAAAGGACCAAATCCTGTTAGAAATAAGTCTTGTAGCATTTTAATTTGCTTTATTCCATCTCTCCTCTCCCAAGCTCCACAGTGCCCTTAAAAACCACCAGCCTGTGATCAGGGGAAAAACAAGCAGCCTGCAGGCACTGGAGGGAGCAGAGTGGAGGTCTGTCTGGGGTTTCCTTTGAAGACTCACTCACAAGTCTTCTCTCCATTTTACTTGACTCAAAATTTGTCCCGTACCAGCAGGCTTTTCCTCACGAATGTTTGTCTAAAACATTCCGAGGCAATCATGGAGCATTGCAGCTGCCTAAGGCAGTGGAAAGCAATTGGACAAGCAAGTGGTTAACCAAAAAGCTTAAAAATAAAAACTGGAGAATGAGATGTCCATGGGAGGTTTAAGAAAGCTCTAAGATATTTCTAAGTATCTAGAAGGCCATGCATATGCATATACATAGGGTGGTGTGCAGCCTCAGGAAAGTCCTTAAGAACCCCTAAGCTATCACCTCTGGATGACCTTAAGGCTCTGTGCCAACAGAAAGAAAAGGTGAGGCAGAGCTGCCAGCTGCCTGGTTGAATGTTCAAAGCATTCCCCAATTTGCACACAGAGCCCCTTGGCAAAGACTGGGAGACATATTGCTTCCCGGTAGTTAAGGAGACTTCTGTCTAATCATTAGCTGATCACTATACTAATCGAGCAGAGACTTCAGTGACCAAAAAGATTTTACATTATTAACTCAAAATAATCACAAAACAAGCAACAACAAAGCAACAAACAGCACAACAACAAACCCTGGGAAGAGGACAGATTCTGATTTCCAGAGTTGCCAAATAATATTATCTAAAATGTCCAGTTTTCAACAAAAAGATTATGAGCCAGGAAAAGAAACAAGAAAGTATGGCTCATATAAGGGGGAAAAAGAAAGCTGTTGATAGAAATGGCCCACAAGGAAGCCTAGACATAGAACCTACTAGACAAAACCTTCGAATCATCTATTTCAAATGTACAGAAAGAACTAAAGGAAACTATGCTTAAAGAACCAAGGGAAAGTCTGAGAATGACATCTTAAGTAGTAGAGAACATTAATAAAGAGAAATTATGAAAAAGAGCCAAATGGAAATTCTGGAGTTGAAAAGTACAATCCTGAAATGGAGAGTTCACTAGAGGAGTTCAACAGCAGATTTAGGGAGCAGAAGAAAGAATTAGCAAACTTGAAGATACGTTAATTGAGCTTATTCATTCTGTAACAAAGAAAAAAGTGAAAAATGAACAGGGCCTTGGAGGTCTGTGGGATGCCCTCAAGTGTGCCAACATACACAGACTGGGAGTCAGAAGAAATAGCGAGAAAGAGGCAGAAGGAACCTTTGAAGAAATAATGGCTGAAAACTCCCCAAATTTGATAAACAACAATAATTTATACATCCAAGCGGCTCAATGAAATCTAAGTAGAACAAACTCAAAGAGATCCACACCTGGACACAACATAATCAAAGTAACAAAAGTCAAAGACAAAGAGGGAATCTTGAAAGAAGCTGGTCATCATGTACAAAGGACCCTCGATAACATCAATGGCTGATTTCTCATCTAAAACAGTGGAGGTCAGAAGGCAGTGAAAGGACATACTCAAAGGGCTGAAAAGAAAAGCTGTTAAGGAAGAATTCTATATTCAGCAAAACTGCCCTTCAAAATGAAGGAGAAATTAAGGCATGCTGAGATAAGAAACAACCTGAGTGAATTTTTCATGAACAGACCCTCTCTATAAGAGATACAGAAGGGAGCACGTCAGGCTGAAATGGAAGAACACTGGACAGTAAGTCAACTCCACACTAAGAAATAAACAGCACTGATAAAGGGAACTACATAGGTAAAAACAAAAGGTGGCGGGCCAGCCCTGTGGCTGAGTGGTTAAGTCCGCGTGCTCTGCTTCAGTGGCCCAGGGTTTCGCTGGTTCAGATCCTGGGTGTGGACATGGCACCACTCATCAGACCATGCTGAGGCAGCATCCCACATGCACAACTAGAAGGACCCACAACTAAAAATATACAACTATGTACCAGGGGGCTTTGGGGAGAAAAAGAAAAGAAGAAGAAAAAGAAAAGATGGCATGAATGCACTTTTTGTTTGTAACTCCTTTTTCCCATTCTGACTTAAAAGAACACCACACAAAGGAATAATCGTAAGTCCAGGTTGATGGGCACACAATGTGTAAAGATCTAATCTGTCACAATAACAGAATAAAGGGAGGGACAGGAGGAATATATAGGCACAAAGTTTTTGTAGACTATGGAAATTAAGTTAGTATTAATACAAATTAGATTACAAATTAAGATGTTCCACAAAAAGGGGAGCAGAGAGCAAGGAGTGCTGGACAAATGTTCTGGTTTCAAGGTCCTGTGGTAGAATCACAAGTACATTTGTTTTTTATTGTCAACCTAACAAATTACCATAAACTAAGTGGCTTAGAACTGCACACATTTATTATCCTACGGTTCTGGAAGACAGAGACCAAAATCAGTCCCAGTGGCTGAAATCTAGGTGTTGGCAGGGCCACATTCCTCCTGGAGGCTCTGAGCAGCAATCCATTTCCTTCGTTTACCTGTTTCTAGAGGCTGCCTCTGTCCTCGGCTCATGGACCTTCCCACGCGGACCCCTGCTTCTGTCGTCACGTCTCCTTCTCTGACTCTGACCCTCCTGCCTCCCTCTTATGAGGATCCTTGTGATGACATCAAGTCTACTGGGTAAGCCAGGATCATCGCCTCATCTCAGACTCCTTAACTTCATCACAT
Organism: Equus przewalskii; assembly: GCF_037783145.1. Taxonomy (NCBI): domain Eukaryota; kingdom Metazoa; phylum Chordata; class Mammalia; order Perissodactyla; family Equidae; genus Equus; species Equus przewalskii. Next base: position 50,684,101 of record NC_091852.1, read on the forward strand.
CTGCAAAGTCCCTTTCACCGTGGAAGGTGACATATTCATAGGTTTCAGGGGTTGGGAGATGGGCGTCTTTGGGAGCCACTCTGTACCCAGGCACAGCAGGCATGAGTGATTTTGAGATCTTGCTGCAGGCTGTCACAGTGCAACCAGGGCTGAGGCCTGCCCAGGGAGGGCGCAGGGCACTCACAACCAGCAGGGCATTCAAGTCACTTGGGGCCTCTCTCTCTCTCTCTTTTTTTTTTTTGGTGAGGAAGATTGGCCCTGAGCTAACATCTGTGACAACCTTCCTCTATTTTGTACATAGACACTGCCACAGCATGTTTTGGTGAGTGATGTGTAGGTCTGTGCCCAGGATCTGAACCCGTGAACCCTGGGCTGCTGAAGAGGAGCATGCAAACTTAGCCACTATGCCACTAGGCCAACCCTGGCATCCATCTTTTTGAGACAACGTCTCAAGTAATTCTGTTGTGCATGGAAATGTGCCCCACTGCCTGGAGGGCAACCCTGGGCCTGGAGATGGGAAGCAGCAAGAGTGGCAGAGGAGGCCACCTCTGGGGAGAGCTGACAAGTGTTGCCAAGGAGACAGAGGCCATGTGCAAGGGCTTTGCTTAGGGTTGAGCTCGAAGGAAATAACTTTTTCAGAGCAAACGTACACAGCTAACAGAGAACAGTTTGGAGGTGAACCAGGGCCGCCATAACACACCACCACAGAACAGCAGGCTTTAACAGCGGACGTTTATTGTCTCCCAGTTCTGGAGACTGAAGTCCGAGATCAAGGTGTTGGTTTCTAAGGAAGCCTCTCTCCTGGGCTTGCAGACGGCCGCCTTTTCCCTGTGCCCTCACCTGGCCTCTTCCTTGTGCCTGCAGAGAGAGAGATCTCCGGTGTCTCTTCCTATAAGGATGGCAGTCCTCTCAGAGCAGAGCCCCCTTCACGACCCCTTAACCTTAATTCTCTCCTGTCTCCAAATACCGTCACACTGGGGGTTAGCGCTTCAACACGCAGATTGTCGGGGGGACACCATTCAGCCCATAATAGGAAACCAGCAAAGATTTGACCCCTGGGGAGAGATGCGGAGCCTTCAAAGATGGAGAGACGTCTGCAGGACTGGATTGTCGAAGAATCACCAAGATCCTTTCTAATCTGGTTCAAAATGCTGTCGGCAGGTGTTGCTGTAACGAGTGTTGTTTAACGAAAAGTTATGTGGAGGAAACTGCATGTCGTCATTACCATGCTGCAGATTTAAGGCGCAAAGTGAGATCCACCTTCTTTTTGAAAGAATTCAGTACCACATTCAGAAAACGGTGAAATTTTATATTAGAAGTGGAAGGAACTCTGAGGTCATCTGGTAAAAAAATAACTAGACTCATAAGGATACTTGGTAGCTCCTCAAACTTCTCTTATTCCATCTGAAAATGGAAACCGCACCTCTAGTCCCATGGCCTCACATTCAGGTGTAGTGAAGATTAATGAAGGAAATACAATCTGACAAAGCAAAGTTTTATAAGCAAAAGGCCAAAAAATGTACCTCTAATTAAAAAGAAAAAATAGATGAAGAAAACTATGTTTTAAAACCTAACTGCTTATTTTCACACTTTTGATTGAGTTAGATGAAAGATGCAATTAACTACCATCCTTAAAAGTTGACTGAAACTCTCAAAACAGACAATTCTAATAGTTCCTAGAGAGAAAACTCAGAGAACATGGTTCTTAAACCCAAACTTCAGCAAGCCTTTCCACCTCCACCCCTTGCAGCCGCGCACGTCCACCGTGTGCCCACACATCTCAACGTCATTCTCCCATCGCCTGCAGACTTTATCAAGGGGGTGAGTAGCAGCACAAAAATGTCTCTACAGCCATGCTGATCTCTAAGACTTCAAAGCAACAATCCTCGGCCACAAAAGAAAAAAGAGAAGAGAAAAGGCAAAGAAAGACCGCAAGTAACCCATCTCCAAGTTGTCATGCTAATCCCCTCTCTGAGCTGTAGATTAAAGGACGCTGCTGTCTGGATGGTCTATGGCTTCAAATTATGGATGAGATCATCAAGAAAGCTTAACCTGGAACTTTGCTTCACTATCCCCCTTGGCAGAAAAAAAATAGCTGCCTATTAGATGTGCTGTAAAGAATGAGAATGGGTCCTATGCGTACATAGAAACATCAATAATAAAATATCAGTAACTTTGCTGATGTTAGAGACCACCACTCCCCAGAGATGGGAAACATCCAGTTAGCTGTGCATTGCACACACAGCTTCATCCCAGCGTCACTGACGGACATTGTGGGGTGGCACCTGCAGCCCTCGGACCAAATCCACCACACCCTGTTGGTGCACGGCCTGTGATCCGGGAATGGTTTTTTTTTTTTTTTTTAATGAATGAGAAAATGTTAAAAGAAGAATAATATTTCAAGACAAATGAAAAATACATGAAATTCAAATTCCAGTGTCCTTCAATAAAGTTTGGTTGGAACTCAGCGCTGTCCATTCATTATGGAATGTCTGTGGCTGCTTCCAGGGGACACAGGCAGAGCTGAGTAGTTTCAACAGAAACTGGATGACCCGCAAAGAAGTTTGCTGGCCCCTGGTGTAGACCCTGGTCCCCTATCTTGGCTGGACACTAGAGCCTTGTGGAGACAAAGAGAGCCATGCTCAGGCCTTTCAGACAGAGTTTTGTTTAAAGTGATCAGTAAGGGTTTCCTGACCGGTGGGTCTGGAAGCCAGAGCATCAGCGGGCTCTACTTCATTGCACACTTACAACCTCACCTTGGCCATCCCCCCCTCCCATGGCCTTCTCCCGAGCCTCCCCCACAACTGCTGGAACTCTCCTCTGGTGGGATTCTTCGGACAAGAATGCCTGCCCAGGAACCACAAACATGTGCACACACGTGATCACATGAACATACGTGTGTGCACAGGTGCACACACATGCACGCACTCATGTGTGCACACACATATGTGTACATGTACACATGGTGTGATTTTTGGAGCTCAAGAGTGGAAAGTAGATTCTACTAAATCCAGACTGTAGATTCCTTCTCCACGTAACACAGATCTCCCTTCTCTAACTGGAACGTCTCTCACCCTTGACTTTGACAAATAAGCAGTTGCTCATGGTTGAAAGGATCCTGTTTTAAGGTCTCAAGGTGGTTTCATTCCTTCATCCGCTTCTTCCACAGCTGCACCTCTAGGTGGCAGCAGAAACTCACAGTTGAAACGCCTCTTGTTAAGTGTGGGTGTGTGAGCGTGTCTGTGTGTGTATTTGTGTGCATGTGGTGTCTGTATGCATGTGGTGTGTGCATCTGTGTACATATGCGTGTCTGTGTGTGTGTGGTGTCTGTGTATGCACGTGGTGTGTGTATCTTCTGTGGACATATGTGTGTGTGTATCTGTGTGTGTTGTGTCTGTGTATGCATGTGGTGTTTGCATCTGTGTACATGTGTATGTGTATCTGTGTGTGTGTGGTGTCCGTGCATGTGTGTGGTGTGCGTATCTGTGTAAGTATGAGTGTGTGTGTCTGAGTGTGTGTGTGTGTGGAGTCTGTGTATGCACGTGGTGTGTGTATCTGTGTGTAAGTAAGTGTGTGGTGTAGCTGTGTCTGTGTATGACCGCGTGTGTCTGTTTGCAGTCTGTGTATGAGTGTCTGTGTGTGTGTCTGCGCATGTGTGAAGCACGGGTCTTTTAAATGGCCTACTGCCCTGTAGATGGCACTGGAAGGAAGCCTGTCCTGGGGCGCTGCACCTAGCTCTGTGCTGCTCACGTACGAAGGAGGGATAATGGCACGGGCAGTCCTCACTGCCACAGCAGCGGCACAGAGCACACTGTGCTTGTGGAGACACAAGCACCCCCGCACTGGTCGCTGGCTCAGGTGTGCCCACTCGGCCACTGATGAGGGCACAGGCGTCTTGCTAGAGTGTGGCTTCTATTTTCCTCGGGGGTGGAGGGCTGTCTGCTTTTCTCCACTAGGCTCCTTTGCTGTCACCGGCACCGGCCATGTGTCATCCTTTTAAACGGATTTGTAGGGTTCCCGCTGTGCAGGGAAGGGAGGTAATGGCGGGGTGCCACAGCCCCACCCCTGCGTGTGGGTGGGTGGATGCTAGGCTCCCTCCGGTTCCCTTTGTGGGAGCTGCCCTCAGCTGCTGACCCTCTGCTGGCATCCGGCAGCCAGGGGTGCCAGCATCACTTCGCTGATCTTCTTTGGAAATGGAAAACTCCAGCCCTAATCTTCTTGCCTGGGGCCTCTGATAAGAATGTTATGGGAGGGGGAGCTGATAAAGTCTTCCAGATTAAAATATTATTTGGTTTGTAGACAAAAAATTCCTGGGAAGAAAGGAAGGGTGCGGACACACGCAGATGCCATGTGGATGAGAGGGCCTGGCCCCCCAGAGAGGAGGTCTGCCCCAGGGCTTTCTCCATCTGTAAAACGGGCCACAATACCCCACCGGCCCCTGCGGAGCTACCAGGGTTAAATGAGACAGTGTGGCCCGGAAGGCTTTGTAAACTAAAGGCGCAAATGCAGTTTCTGGACATGATGTTAGTGGTGACACTGCTTCCGTGTGGACCTCTCAGAGAAGGGCCCCAGGCCCCTCAGCCTGGCTGATGGCCAGGTCTCCTCCCCGCCCTCCAACAGCCCCGAGGAGCTCGGCTGGCACTCCAGAGGCCCCAAGTCTTTCTGCCAGTTGCACCATCCATCGAGGACTGAGTGAAACCAAGAGCCAAGCATCAGCGCTCCCAGTGCCAGCGGCCCCTGTGCAGTCCAGTTCTGTTCCGCAGGTTCCTGCTTTGGGGACCCTGGGCTATCCGGAGGTGAACAGCAGAAACCAGGCTGCTGTGGCAGAGCTAGGCATCCGCACCAGACTGTGCTCCCATGGGAACACGGAGAAATTTGCCCCAGGGTGACCTTGTGTCCTGTCCTGCTGCCTTTGTTTATTTCAGAGCCCGGGAGACGGGGCTGTGCTGGGTCACCCACATTCTGGGCCACGGCCACTGTGCCAGGTTGCCCTTTCACCCTGGACTGGGCCTTCTGGAGCCAGCTCTCCTTCGGTTGTGAAAGACACTGGCTCTTCTGCCCAGGGACACAGCTTTGGCTTTCCCCACACCCCACTGGACCCAGAGCCAGGCTGGAGCAGAGGCCTTGCAGCTCTGAAACTCCCCACGCTGCTCCCAGGGAACGTGACCTTGGTCCTTGACTATCTGTGTCACAGGCTACAGGTATCCGGTTTCCTTCCCCCAGGCTCAGGCTGCAGGTGACAGCCTCTGTTGGGACACATCTGCGTGCACTGGAATTCTGGGGAGACTCTAGACACTACCTTTAGTGGGACAGGAGCTTGTTGCCCCAGAAAGGCAGCTCCACACTGCCTGCTGCCTCCGGGGCTCCCAGTGTGCCATGAGGCTTTCAAGCTAGCACACGGGCTCTCTTTAAGATGGACACATGCCTCTGTGTCCTCTGGCCTCTTCTCCACCCTTTTCTGGAGCCATAGGGGCAGGTCTGCAAGGGCTGCAAGCTCAGGGACAGCACTGGATTTACTTCCAGAAAAGCCACCTAGTGATGCATGGCTGCAGGGTGCAGCGTCTCCCTCAAGGTGACGTCTTCAACAGCAGAACCACGGAGCAAAGCCTATCCTATTTTCTCGCTCGGTCAGAGAAAAAGCAATCGTCAGAAAGACACTGGGCCTCCGAGACTTCGGGGAAATTGTTGGCCTGAAGCGAGACATCAGGGTTTCCGACCGCTCTGTGATGTTTTGCCCGGGTGAGTGTGTGTGTGAGCTGAGTGCACACAGGCCAGCTTATAGATGGTTTTCACTCTCAGAAAAATCACAATCTTGTTGGAACACTGAACAGAAAAAGAAACCGTGCCTTTCCCTCTTGCTCAATATTTTTTCTGCTCGTTCAGATAATAATAATATGTTAGCAAAGATAGTGTTCATGTGACCTAATACCAGCAACAATCAAAGCGAAGGTGGAAAAAAATGGCCATGGTGTGCCCAAAACCTAGCAGCTGCCGAGCACATGCTGGCATTCTCCACAGACGCTCCAGAAGCTCCAGATGCCTTCGGAATCAGGAAGACCGTGGAGCCCTGGGCTTCTGGTGTCACAGACCCCGTGGGGACTGCATACATCCAAACGTACTCAGCAGGCACTTGCTGATTTGGCTTGATTCGAAGACGTTTCTGTCCAATGTTCAACACTAAAAGAGAAGATTGACTTTGCATGGGGTGTAGTCCTCACTGTAACTAACAATTTACCACAAAAACAGAGAGAGCTCTAAGTGCATATTTTGCCAAGAGTTTACTAAGCCCAGCAGAGCCTTTCTGGGCAGAGATCTCTGGGAGCGTCCACAGGTAATGGGGCGGTGCCGGGGAGAAGGACCTGGGCAGGGCTGGGTGGCACCTGTCAGACGGGCACTGCCCGTAGAGACAGAGCGGCAGCCAAGAGGAGCCATCCGCGGCTGCCGGCTCAGTGATTTGTAAATAACGAGCTCCTGGTGGGAGGCCTGCGGGGCTCGGAGCATATGCTCTGACAGACGGGACGTGCATCAGCAGGTTTTAGAGTGCGCTCCGAGGACCTGCCAATCACCTGCATCCAGCTTCTCTGAGGCAACAAGCCTTTGAAAAAGGGAAGGAGTATTGGATAGCAGCTGCAGACACATTTCAGTGCAGGCTGACCTTGACCATGTAAGCTTTCTACCAGCCAGGAGCCCAGAGAGCACCAGCTAGGCTTCAGATCAGTCTGGAGATGTTCTACGCAGGGAACATTCTTGAACTAGAGCTGTGGTTCTCAAAGTGGGGTCCCCAGACTAGCTGTAGCAGAGGCAACTGGAAACTTGTTAGAAATGCAAATTCTGGCCCATTCCACACCTGCTGGGTCAGAAACTCTGGGGTGGGGCCACAATCTGTGTTCTAACAAGCATCCGAATGGGTTCCTAAACAAGCTAAAGTTTGAGAACCAGTGAACTAGCTCCTTATCCACTTAAGGACCAGAACTGTGTTATCTGCTCTTTTCTGTCCTTCTTCTTAGGCCCAGAACATTAATGGGCACAAAGTGTGATCCAAATAGATATATTTGGAGGGAACAGAGAAAGAAAGGAAGGGACTCAGATAATTTCAGCTTCTCTCCTTAAACCAGGTTTCAGATGGAAAAGCTGAAATCTGAGGAAGAGAGCGCCTCTGTGCAGGTTTATTTGACACACTGCTCAGGAGCAAGATGCAGTGGACGGGACCAGCGCCCGCTCCTGCCAGACCCCTGGAAGAGCAAGTTCTATAGAGAAGTGGAGGACTACTGTCAGCCCAGTCTCGAATTCGGGAATATTCCACTTGAAAGATCAGGGTCAAGCCTGCAGCACTACAGACCTTGCCAGTTAGAAAGCAAAGCCAAGCCAAAACCAAACCAGAGCAGGTGCCAAAGAAGCTGTCACGGGATCTTTGGTCCAGCGTGGAGTAGTGGAGCATCCACCAGTGATGCTCTGCGCAGGTGCAAAGAGGCTGCTGCTAAGAGGTTGCTCAGCATCCCTGGTCCAGGCTTCAGAAGAGCAGCTACTGCCAGTGAAGGCCTGTGCAGACCCAGCTCCAGAAAGCCCCTGGGACTCCCGGGCAGGCCAGCTGTCCGCTCCTGCCATCCATGCTGAGACAGTGGAACAAGAATGAGCTTTTATTAGGCAGAGGATTTCTCCAAGTAACTTATGCCCACTGAGCTTTCAGTTTCTTCATCTGAAAAGTGGAGCTATTAATATTTCCCAAATACAGTTGGTGCGTGTTAAATGAGCCGTGCCCAGCATCTAGCATCTGGCACACGATGAGGCTGGTGGCTTGGAAATGTGAGTTGCCACCCATTAGATGGAAGGAAAATCAATTCAATCAGCCACGATTCTAAAAGATTTGTATTGTTGTTGATTCTAAGTGATTTATTGGGGACTTGAACTTAAATCTTTGCAAAGTCATATTTGATATTTGTTATATTTTTTCTTTACCATACATAGTAAGAGCAAACTTTTTCATGAAATTTTTGTTTCGGTTGTAGCTATCGTACCCGTGATGTGGTTTGCGTTGTGAAATACATTTCTTACTGAGAACTGTAGATAAAAGCATTTGGAAGCCATTGTGCTAGGTGGTCAACAGACGCTGGTCGTCTTCCTCTTTCCCTCCTCCTCCTCTCATCTGGCCCTCAGAAAGCAGGGTGGCCACTCTATCCCCTCTGGGTAGTTAAAAGGATTCTGCACCCAATTCTCGTTGGTGTTGGCGGGTATTCCTCACACCACCGAGCAGCTTGGTTAGGACACTGTCTACCCGGAGACAGCAGCAGACCCCACAGGTTAACAGCTCAGCCTACAGGACTTCCTTCTGCTTCAGATGCCATTCTTAAGTCCGGGGTGTCACCTGAGCTTCAGGGCTGTAGATGGGAGGTTCCCATGATGCCCTCCTTTGGATTTGATTAACTTATTAGAGTGGCTCACAGAACTCAGAGAAACATTGTACTTCCTAGATCACCAGTTTATTATGAAAGGATATCCACTTAGTTACAGCCAGACGAAGAGGTGCATAAAGCAAGGCATGAGGAAGGGTCAAGGACCGCCCATGCCCTCTCCAGGTGGCCACTCTCCCTGGATCTCTCCGTGTTCACCGAACAGGAAACTCTCCAAACCCCATCGTTCTGGGTTTTTATGGAGGCTTCCTCAGTTGGCATGATTGATTAAACCGTTGGCCTTGGCAATGGACGCAACCTCCAGCCCCTTCTCCATGGATATTGGAGGTGGGACTGAAAGTTCCAACCATCTAATCACATAGTTGGTTCCCCTGGCAGCCAGAGCCTCCTTAGGTGACCTAGGGGATTTCCAAAATTCACCCCATTAACGCAACGAGAGACCCCTTTGTTGTTGTCGTCACTTAGGAAATTCCAAGACTTTTAGGAGCTCTCTGCCAGACAGGGGACAAGGACTAAACATTCATATATTTCTTATTATAAATCACAGTCTCACTACTAACGGTGGCCACAGTTGAAGCAGAGTGATGGGGCATGGGTCACGACTTAAGGATACGGCACAGCCACTCTGCTCTCCAGAAGGAAATCCTGGGCCAGCAAGGTTCGAGTGGGAGCAGGACTCCACCTGCACCCAGCTGGCTCCAGTTGGGACCACGGGGCCTAGAGGAATAAATCGGGGCCTGGCAGGCAGCTTGTGGATAAAGAGAGAACAGAGTGGCCTCCTTCCATGCTCTTCTTGTCCCAGTTTCCTATCATGCAGGTAGTTAGAGAAGGAACGCAAAAAATGCATCAAGAGGTAAGGGTGGGCATGTGTGTGTGAGAGAGAGACAGAGACAGAGAGAGATTGAGACAGAGAAAGAGTGAGAGACTGAGAGAGAGACAAAGACAGAGAGACAGAGAGAGAGACAGAGAGACACAAAGGCAGAGAGAGAGAGAGAGAGCCAGAGATAGAGAAAGAAAGATAGACAGAGGCAGAGAGAAAGAGTGGGAGACAGAGACAGAGACAGAGAGACACAGAGACAGACAGAGAGGGACAGAGGCCTGGGCGTGTGTCTGGGACAGGGGGCCATTCGCAGCCAGAGCCACATCCATCCTAGTGTTGGAAGAGAAAGCAAACGTGAGCAACTCAACTCCTGGCTGCCGGGCCGCGCCCGCTCGCCCTGCGCAGCTGGCCGCAGTGGGGCAACATACATGTGGCGAAGCAGGCCCAGCTTTTGCAGCATAATGGCTGTCATGGCACTGAACGATGACCTTGAGTCCCCCCGGGAGCAGCAGCCACCTAGATTTACCACGGGGCACGCCCCGCTCTTGGTGTGCAGGCAGGCACCTGGCTTGGACACACGGGTCGGAGCCCCCCCCTCCACCCACTCCCTCCTTTCAGTTCAGACACTCCTTCTCCAGGTGGAACAGGGCTTCTGAGCAGCGGAGCTCAGAGCAACAGGACAGGAAGCGTGCACCCGACTTGGCCTCTGCTGGCCCGTGGTGCAATTCCTCAGGCCTCTTTCCTAGGAACTAGAAGGTTCTGGCCTGAGATGCAGGAAGGGAGGCCTCCTGGAGGCTGCCAGCTCCCCCTCTGGGGCCCTGCTGAGGGGCAAGACAGCGACAGGAGAAGAGCAGCTGGGCAGGTGCCTCTCGGGGTTAAGAAGGTGCCCTCTCACCTCAGGGCAAGCCCGGGTTTAGGCGTGCTGCCAAGCCCTCCCGTGAAGGCGGTGGGGCGAATCCTGCTGGAAGCTTCTCCCTGCTCTCTCCAAGTTGTGGGGCACTTTTAGAGGCTGAGTCACCCCATGAGAGCTGCCACCAAGACCGGGGAGAGGCAAGATGTCTCGGCAGATGGGGAAAACGCGCGTCTCATTTCCTTTCTCTGTTTTCCTTTTTGTTGTTTTTGGCTGGTTGAGTTTCAGCAGAAATACACTGCTGTTCAGCTGAAGACAAAGTTCTTACTCAATAAATTTTCTTTGCAAAGGGATTCTGAGAAATACTTTTTGGGGGGGACACCAAACTCTGATAGATTTATGTTAAGCAGATCTTTAAAACAATGATACGAATGAGTTAGCGTCACAGTTTTCCACTTGCATTTTCCCCTTTCTGGTCCCTGTAAAAGTTGTAAGAGTGTGCACTGGTGCAGTTGGCGGCACACTGACTGGGGTTTCGGGGTGGGAGGCAAAGCTGCAAGGAAGCTTGACCTTTAGGCCTGTGAGTGGGACATGGATGTTATGTCTACTTCCGGAAACCCGTTGTCAGAATACCTCCAGCTTTAGCTTCCAGCTCCATTTTTTTCAGGAATATGAATTGTTTTGTGTGGGATCCAAGCCCTCTCCATTAGGAATTCGTCCATTCAACAAATATGAATGGAGTGCCTTGACCACTGGCATTCCAGCCGGCCTCTCCTCTTAGCAGTGGGATGAAGCCTGTAGCACACACATTTATGACCTTGGCTGCACATTCAAACTATCTGGAAAGCCATGGAACAATCTCGATGTTTAGGCAATCCCATTTCTGAGTCCTTACCCAAAACTATTGAAAGCAGGGACTCTGCCAGCTGTTTGTAGAGCCATGTTCATAGCAGCATTATTCACAATACCCCAAAGCTAGAAACAACCCAAATGTCCATCAACAGATAAATGGAAACACAAAATATCGTGTATACACACCATGCAATTATTCAGCCTTAAAAAGAAAGGAAATTCTGACACCTGCTACAACAGGGGTGAACCTTGAGGACGTTATGCTCAGTGAAATAAGCCGGTCACAAAAGGACAAATGCTGTGTGATTCTACGTATACAAGGTCCCTAGAAGAGCCAGAGTCGTAAAGACAGAAAGTAGAATGGTGGATGCCACAGCTCGGGGAGGGGGGAGGGGAGCTGTTTAATGAGGACAGAGTTGCAGTTTTTCAGGATGAAAAAGTTCTGGATATGGATGTACATGTGACTGTATTTAGTGCCATTGAACTGTACACTTAAAAATGATTAATGGTAAGTTTTATATTATGTAGTTTACCACAAATTTTTAAAAATCGCAGTGTTTAGGCTCTGTCTCAGTGCAGTTTGACCAGCTTTCCTGGAAGCGGATCCCAGGCACTGGGTTCCACTGTGCAACCCAGACTGAGGGAGTGCTGTAGGTGGTTCCAAAGCTATGGACGTCGGCCGGCTTCTAGGAGGCTTCAGTGGCATGGCTGATACTTGTCTTGAAGAAGCTGATGTGCTGAAAATATGGGGAATAAAGAAATTCTGAGCACTTCTCCAGATTACTTGCAGAAGTAATGAGATCCTCGTTGGGGTCTGCCTTTATTCAACAGACATCTGAATTCACGTGGCTACCCAGGCTGGTGCTCACTTCACTTAATGCCCATGTGTTGATCACCATGTGTGGCAGGCATTCTGCTAGGTGCCGGGCCACCACGAGGAACCAACCCTACAAAGTCCTCTGCCCTCAAAGAGCTCCCATCCCAGTCAGGAACATGGTACAATTTTAAAAATGTGCAAAATTTATACCATGCATCTGAATGTGGTAACTGATATGGAAAAAATGGCACAAAGTAAAGGGGGATAAGAGGGTCGGTATGGGGTGGTTATGAGGGGGAGTTATTATTTTTAAAAATATCTATCTGGCTGGATACCATAAGACCAAAGACAAATAGAATATTCATAAAGACTGCACTCCAATGGTAATTTATTCCTTACAGGAGTAAGGGTCAGAGATTCTGGAACTATTTTACCTGTAGACAAGGGTTAAACACATCAGTAAATACAAGGTACATAACGAGATCCAGGTTTCTGACTTTACAGAGAAAGAAGCTACCAACAAGCGTGGGGAGGATGCTGGAGTGAACCCTGTCCTCTGGATTCCAGCCAGAGATCTCAACACGACCTCCCGTTTATTTTAATATGTGTACAAATGAATAGATACAGAAATGAACCTGTGTGTGTGTACATGGCTAATATACACACGTATCTTTTCCATCTCCGCCTGCTGAGAGGACCTGGAAGCTGTGACACCCCAGTAGCAATGAGCACACCCAGCACCCACAGCTTGGTTTCTAACACCTTTCTCCAATAAAAGGAACCAGGACTCCTTGGAGAAATGGTTGCTTCTAAGGCTGGGACAGGGAGAATGTAAGATGAGCTCAGAGCATCTTGTGGTGGTAGAAAGTAAGGAAGTGATTTTTTAAAAATGGGAGGGGGCAGGGATAGGAGCATGTCAAAGGAACCAACCTGAGAGAGCCACCAACTATCAAAACGGGAACAATTTTAGCAACAAAAATAAATAATGGTAGTATTTGATTATGCCCTAGAGAATAAAATAGTCATGAGTCCTTATTGATATAAATAAATGATTGAATACATGAATAAAATGGGAGAAGAGGAGCACATCTTCCTTGCCAAATGATTCTAGTCCATGAACGTGCAGGGACTGAGGGAAATGGAAATTACCATGAGATCACCACAGTCATAATAGCTGCAGACAAGGTCAAGACTTTGAGAAGCAGGACACTGACACAGCCTCAAAGCTTCTACCCCAATATATTTCCTAATTACTGTGTTAGTTTGAACATATGTCCACAAATTCTTCAACATCCCACCCTCCAGGAAGCGAAGCTGAATTGCCCTGCTCTAAGGACAAGGAAAGATAGTGACTTTGCAGTGGAGAGACCTGGCAGACGCCATCTAACCAGGTGATCAAGGTGGACATCCCAAGGTGGCAAGTGATGGTGGCATCATGTACCCCTTGATATGATGAGATGATACAGACACACCACCTCTATAGTATTCTCCTCCAAATTCATGGCTTCAGGGTAATCAAGAGAAAACACCAGACAAGCCCCATTTGAGGGGAATCTTACAAAATATTTGGCTAATATTATTCACAAGTGTCTCTAGACAAGACCTTGCACTTTTCTAGATCTCGTTTCCTAACCCGTGAACCGAGGGGATTGACCAGTAGCCACTTCCAGAGCTTTTATCCTCTTGTTTCATGTGTAATTGCAGGAACCAGCGACGGGGCTCCTTAAAGGGAGAAGTAGGGCATCGATGAGCATTACGGAGCCTATCTAGCAGCACCCTGTCTGAAGCAGTTCACACACAATCACAAATCAGAGGTGAGATGAAGGCAATTTTCCCTCCATTTACAATTACTCAGTAAGCTCAACATGATAGTTGACCAAACGTTATAAAATCCTTCTAGATGACATCAACAGCCGTCCCTTTCATAAACTGGAAATGCATGTGTGTGTTTTGATCCAGCAGGTCAGTTTATTGCTGTCTTACCATATCTGGAGGCTGACTTCACTGTGAGAGATGTCGAACCCTCCGGTTTCAGAGAATGTGGGTCCAAATCTAAATGATCAGCCTAGGCCTCCTTTCTCTAATCACAGCCAAGCACAATAGGAAAATCTTTGTAATTAATTCAGCTTAAAATTAATTTTTTCTCTCTTCCCAGGACAGGCAGTGAAAGGCTTTGCTTCTGATGACCATCTCCCAACCCTGCTGACCGGGGCTCTTGGGGGATGAGCCCCCGCAGGCACCTCCTGTGGGTCATGCTGCCACGCACTACCACACGGGCTGGGACCTGTAAGCAGGGTGAATGTAGGGGAAGCACAGGAACCCGGCTCGAGATGCGGCTCAGGTGGGCTCAGTCTGGCTGTTGGGCAGAAAGGTGCTCCATGCACAGAACGCAGCAAGGCCCCTTGACTGAAACCGGTGCCCACTCAAGACGCTTTCCCCACGACCAGCTTTACCGTCCTCGCAGTGTGAATTCTTGTTGTTACCAAGGGGTTCTAGGATGTTCTCTGACGTCAAATGCTGCTCAGACAGCAAAACCACATTTTGACAAATTTAAGGAGAAACAGACCAAAACCGTTCATGGATTTAATTGCTCATAAAACACAGATGGATTGAAAAGATTAAGAGGGAAAATATCTGGGCAAAATAAACTCGGAGTTAGTAAACACACAGCACATGTGAAAACTGTTTGAGACAGTGGGAACAAAGTACTGGGGTCAGATCACCCAGCCCCGTTAGTGATCTCTGATCTCGGCCTCAGGCAGCCAATGGCAGCATGAGTCCCGTGCAAGGCCCTGTACACTGCCCGTCTAATGGAGGGAAGCCCGGCCCCAGGACGCCCCAGGGCGGGAAGACCCTCCAGGAGCACAGTGCACCCAAGAGCCCTTCCTAATACACCAGGGGCAGCTTTCACAGCCCCCCAGGCCGCAAAGCATTCATATTGGCTGCTTTCCCACTGGCTCGTGGCTGTTCCAGTGAGCCGAGAGCAGGATCTAATCTGACTTCAGCTTGAAACAGGAATTACGTAAGAAAGTTAGGAGAATTCCTGGATTTGGAGCTCGCCCTTCAAATATACCTCTTTTGAAATATTGGTGGCCTTCTTAAGCACGGTCCGAGGTTCCTGACATTTGAGTTTCTAATTTAAGACTCACTTATTGGGGCTTACTTGCCTTCCTCAGTATTTCAGCCATTCTGAAAATAGAATTGGAGGACATTTTCCCAAATTTCCTTCAAGACATATGCTATTTTATCAATTATTTACTCAGAGTAATTACACCAGGAAATCATCGCCCTTCATCAGTTTAACCGCAGTTAATAGCAAATGCATAGATTCCTTTTGGAAGGATGTCTCACACGGTGTCTCAAATGGCATAGTGGAAAAACTTGAGCACACCGTCATTAGGGGCGTCAGTATCTACTCTCAGCAAATCCTATTGCCCCTGTGACATTCCAGGTTAGCTAAAACTGCATGTGGCTTAATGTTGCAAATAATATGATTATTTTATGAACGTTTTCCTGCAACAAGAACAGACCTAGATATGAAAAATGATGCTCAATATAGTAATCTGAAAGCTATTCTAAAAGTGAGTTAGACACAGCTACAACTATACTTGCTAGAAACAGTGTCCTCACTTAACCATTTTCTCTGTAATTTGAATTGCCCTCTTTTAGCATCTGTCAGCAATGAGGCATCTTGTTGAGCTTGTAACCCAGCAGGAGGGTAAGATAGTGTTTAAGATAATCAGAACTTCCCCCACAGCAACACACACATTATTTTATTTTCTATTCTTCCTGGTAAATCTCAGATATTTATCCTACTGTATGAGCTAAAATTATTTTCGCTCAAGGCTGCCCCATCTTCCTCCCAAAGAAGCATAACAAGAGATTGGGTTTCAAATGAATATTGCATTTGACCCTAAAGAATACCATATGAAAATGGGTGCCAAAATCCAGTGTTCAGGTTGATGTTGTTGACTGTTTTCTTTAAATCCCTTTACAGATGTCACCTCCCACCATACTCCTCCCTCCACTTTGGGACGAGTGTTTCTCATACTTCAAGAGGCAGCTCAATATTTGCCTTGTCTAGGAACATTTTCATGGTTCTTGTAGCATCTCATTCTGAGTTAGGATGCTTTCATGTGCTCCTATAGGACCTAGTGCCTACCTCTATCTCAAAACTTACATCATTTTGTAAGGGGCAATTTATTTGTCTATCCTGCCCACTGATTTCAGTGGAAGTCCAAGTACAGATCTTCTATTTCTGAGAATTCATACATAAACGCCTCCGAGCAGTCGACTGAAAGCCCCCTGAAGGCAGCCGTCTTGTCTGCCTCTCTCATTGTGATGTCTCCTGACACATGACAGATGCTCAGTAGATTTTTGTCCAATGAAGTAGCGAGTTTCAATTTAGTAGAATAAGTGTAATATACTCAGTAACTGATGCTGTCATAATTGTATAAATCTCTGGAAGGAAAAGTTTCTCTCTGGGCCAGATGTAGGCAAACTCTAGCCCACGGCCTACTTTTGTACCTAGGGCAGCCAAATGTGGCTTTTATAGTTTCGAATCATTTTTTAAAAAATCAAAAGGAGAACAACGTTTCATGATGTGAAAATTATACGAAACTCAAATTTCAGAGTCCACAAGTACAGTTTTATTGGGACCCAGCATGGTCATCCCGTGTGTGTCTGGTCTCACACTACAGCTGCAGACTGGACCAGCGGTGACATGACAGCTGCGTGGTCTCCTCGCTCTGCACTGTGGTGCACCACAGATCCATGGCTTCTCTGGTGCCACTTGTACTGTCGTCCTGTGACATTTTATTTTATTTCAGTACACTTCATCTTGTCAATCAAGAGAGGAGGAGGAAAGCAGACACCAAATGTCACACTTTCAGGGCACAGTGGGGTGGATTATTTGCTATGCTGAAGAATACAGAATGCATCGACATTACCAGACTAAACATTCATCACCAGATTCCCAACTACAGGCAGAAAACTAGAAAATTTAAAATGGAACACCTTATGACAGTGGAATTTCTCATAAAAATTATCTTTCTATAGATAGAAAGATAGATAGATAAATATGTAGATAGATAAATAAGTAGATAGATAGGTATAGATATAGCTACAACCAAAGTAAGTTTCCAAGTGTCTCGTTTATTAACCAAGCAAACAAAGCCATTTGGGGACGTTCGGTTAACTAGATTGCGTTTGATTGCAGCAGTTGAAGAAATGCGTCCAGAGAAAATGAATCTGTTTAAGAGCACCAGTTCTTTAGCGCGCACGCTTCTGTGAAGAGCTGAGGACATCAGGAGGAACCACAGTAGTCGATTTAAGAGCAAAATTATAAAACTATTACAGACAATTACAAAAGGCAAAATTATAATCCGTTAGATGACGATATGAGAAGTGATCTTTATCACTTTGGGGATGGGAAAGCTTTTTAAACAAGACTAAAATATTGCAAACCCATAAAGGGGAAGATTTAAAATTCCTATTTCAATAAGTTAAAAACTTAGATCATTCAATAGATATTATAATCTCATAATGAAAGAATGCAAATTAGAATTACCCTTTTTCAAGCAACAAAAATCCAAAATTTCAGATCTCACCAAAACGGCAAGTTTGGGAGGAAAGAGGTCCTCTCCTTCACCAGCCGTGGGAAAATATAGAATTTAAAATAAATAAATAAAATAAATCTAGGCCCTTAAGTTAAAAACTTCAATGATTTTTTTAAGGTATATTAGTAAAAATTGGAAAGATAAGCCATTTAACTATGCTATGATCCTGGTGACACATATAAATGATAAATTTTTATTATTCAGCAAGTGTACCTAACTACAAATTAACTATTAGAAAAAGGTTAAATTGCACTACAGAAATGGACAAAAAGATTGAACATCACTTTATATTAGACTCTCAGTGATTAGAGGAAGCCACTAGAGTTAATGAAGTTCTGAATACCATTAATCTCATTAAAAATCTGGGACATGCAAATCAGCATCAAAATGAGATGCCTTTCACTCTCATCCAACTGGAGACAACTCAACGTCTGATGACATCGTGTGGGTGAGGATGGAGCTGGAGGAGCTCTTGTGTACTGCCACTGAGAGTGGAAATTGGTACAGCTACTGTACTTTAGAAAACAAATTCCACTCCTCAGAATACCCTTAAGATACATGTGTAGCAGAATATAGAGAGACAGCATTCATAGAGCGTGGCTTACAATGGCAAGAAACTGGATACAACCAAAACTCCACCAAGAGCAGAAGGATAAATAAATTGGGGTATATTCATTTGGTGGAATTCTACACAGCGGTGAAAATGAATGAAATAAACTTAAAGCAACAACACAGATGAATTTCACAAACACAATATTTAGTATGAAGATGAGTCACAAATACCTGCTGTAGGATTATATTTACGTAAAATTTAAAAATATTCAAAACTAAACACTATGTTTTTAGGATACACACATGTATAGTAAAATTCTAAAGAAAATCAAGGAAATAAAATCACAAAATAAGGGGCCAGCCCCGTGGCCGAATGGTTAAGTTCGTGCGCTCTGGTTCGGCGGCCGAGGGTTTCGCTGGTTCGGATCCTGGGCGCGGACACGGCACCGTTATCAAGCCATGCTAAGGGAGCGTCCCCCATGCCACAACTAGAAGGACCCACAACTAAAATATGCAACTATGTACTGCGGAGTTTTGGGGAGAATAAGAAAAAAAAACACAGAATGACCAAGATAATGGATAGCTCTGAAGGAAGAGGAAGTGAGAAGAGATACGCTTGGAGGGGTGGCATCAGAGCAGAGTAGATGGGACCCCAAAAATGTAAGCATAGCTATCTATTCTTAAACGGATTGATGGCTGCAGGTTGTGGGTTTTATCTTTATTCTTTACATCTTAAACAAGTGTTATAAATATTTTTATTCCATCTGTTACTTATTAAAATTACTAAATTTTGAATTTGCTAATCTTGCATTAATGGAACAAAAACTGTTTGTTTATGGAGAATTATTATTTTAATGTATCATTGTATTCTATATTCTTGTATTTAATTTAGAATTCTGGCACCTGCATTCAAAAATAAAATGCGGTATCTAGTTTTCTTTATCAGTATTATCATCTTAAGCTGTTGATAAGATTGTTGCTAACTTCACAAAATAAATTGAAGACCTCTCAACTCTTTTGTGGTCTAGAATTATTTAAATACCCAGGTATTATCTGTTTTTTGTTTTGTTTTATTTCATTTTTTCAATAATGATGAACTTCATCTATTTTAAAAGTTCTTTCATTCTAAAATATAAGTAGAAGCAAAGGAATATTCAAGTCATTTAGGAGTTTTTTGATGCTGTTTTTAAAATGTAAGAATCTCCAACATCTTTCCCCTACGTGTTGAGTAAGGTTTCCTGAAGCGGAATCAGTGGGTTGCACGACTTTCAGGCCTCTCAGCCGGTGCACTGCTCCTTAGTGGACGTGGGCAAGCATTTCATGCAGAACATTCCCAGCTGTTCCGTGGAAAGAACTCAACTCACGCTCAGGGCACTCTTCATGTAGGAGTTCGAGTGCCTCAGTTCACCCACTGAATGACCCCAGCTAATGTGAGAGAGCAGCTCAGGATGCTGGGTTGAATGAGGAGACACAAAAAGAGAGGTCTGCCTTCTAAGCCCTGGAGACTGTGAATATTAGCTTATTTGTAAAAGGGTCTTTGAAGATGCAATCAAATTAAGGATCCTGAGATGAGGAGATCATCCTAGGTTACTGGGTCGGGGTTGGGGGTAGCGAAATCCAATGACAAGTTTCCTGATAAAAGACGGAAGAGGAGAAGACACAGGCACACAGAGTGAAAGGCGATGTGCAAAAGGGGAGAGACTGGAGGGAGGCGGCCATGAGCCGAGGAAGCCAGAAACCCACGGAAGCTGGAAACGACAAGGCAACAAGCCCCATCTAGAGCCTCCAGAGGGAACATGGACCTGCCAACACCTTGATTTAATCATTTGGCCTCCAGAACTGTGAGAGAATAAACTGCTATGACGTTAAGCCACTCAGTTTGTGGTGATTTGTTATAGCAACCACGGGAAACTAATAAAGATTGTTGTATCAGAAAGTGAGTTGCTTCTGTACCACCTCCCTAAAAATGGGGAGGGCATTTTGAAATTCGGCGGTGGGCAGAGACCAGATTAATTTTCAAGCACATGATAGAAAAAGCCTAGATTGCCTTGAAAAGACTGTTGATAGAATTATGGGTGATAAAGCCTGCAAGCGAGGGCTCAGGAGACAGTAAGGAGCACGGTGGAGAAAGCGTCTATGGTCTTAGAGAACACGTGCGTAGTCGGAAGCAGAACGTTGGTAGAATACGAACCCTAAAGATGCTTTTGCTGAGGGCTTGGAAGGAAATGAAGACCATGTTACCGGAAACTGGAGGAAAGGCCGTTCTTATTATGTAGTGCGGATGACTTAGCTGAGTTGTCTCCTTCTCTTGCGTAAAAAACAAAACTTTTAAGCAACGAAATGGCGTATTTAGCTGAAAGGATTTTCAAGTGAAGTATTGAAGGAATAGTCTGATTTTTATTTGCTGCTTATAGTAAAATGCAAGAGGAAAGAGGTAAATCGAGGAAGAAACTGTTGGGGAAAAAGGAATCAAAAAAGGATGACTTGAGGGGCTGGCCCAGTGGCACAGTGGTTAAGTTCGCACCTTCCGCTTCAGTGGCCCAGGGTTCACTGGTTCTGATCCCAGGTGCAGACCTGCACACCATGTATCAAGCCATGCTGTGGCAGACGTCCTGTATATAAAGTAGAGGAAGATGGGCATGATGCTAGCTCAGGGCCAGTCTTCCTCAGCAAAAAGAGGAGGATCGGTGGCAGGTGTTAGCTCAGGGCTAATCTTCCTCAAGAAAAATTTTTAAAAAAAAGGATGACTTTAGAAATTTGCAAAATGTGATAATATTAGGAGATTTGCTGTTAAGAGTGTGCAGTGCAGAGTCCAAGGGAGCAGCTGGACAATCTTTTGCTGAAGGGATTATGTGTGTCTCATGGATCCACTCAAACATTTCAGTGGAGCCAGAAATAGCGATGGGGTCATTCAGGAAAGATCTGTGGCAGACTCTCTTGTCTAACGGTGTGGATCCCCATGGCATACATTAGAGACCAAGCAACAAGGCTTTTGACAATGTTATATCAGCAGGAACATAGCCAGCTTGGACTGAAGGGGACAGAGCAAGAACAGTGAAGGAAGTCTGTTGGACTCTTGCAATTCCGCTGGTGGGAAATGAGCAGATAGAGCTAGTCAGCTGCAAACATGTGCTGCTCATCACGAAATGGAAGGACGGCTCTGAGAGCAGTGACTTAGCCCAGATGACGGAGCTGCGGGTGCAGAGAGTAGGTCATCAAGCAACAGGATTGTTCCCAGGCCTTGAAACCTAACGGAATTTTCCCTGCTGGATTTTGATGTTCCTTGGGACTGGTGACTTCTTCCTGCTTTCCATTTTCTCCCTTTTGGAACAGGAATGTCTAAACTGTTATCCTATGTCTGTCCCGCCATTGTGTTTTGGAAGCAGATAACTTGTTATCTAGCTTAACAGGTTCACAGATGGAAAGACATCTTGCCCTAGCACGGATTCCACTGAGTCTCACCCGTTCCTGATTGACATAATTAGATGACGAAATTCGGTGCCTTTGAGCTAATGAGATTTAAATAAGATTTTGGACTTAGGAGTTGATGTTGTAATGGGTTGAGACTTCTGGGTATGTTGGGATGAGGTGAATGTATTTTGCACGAAGGACAGATGTTAATTTTGGGGGGCCAGTGGGCAACTGTAGGGTTGAATGGTGGCCTTCAGAAAGATTGGTCCACATCCTAATGCCTGGAACCTATGAATGTGACCTTATTTGAAAAGAGAGTCTGCAGATGTGATAAAGAGAAGGAACTTGAGATGAAGAGAGCATCCCCAGTCTTCCAGATGGGCTGTACTTCCAATGACAGGTGTCCTCATAAGTGACAGAAGAGAAGACACAAAGATGAGAAGTTATTATGAAGAAAGAGGCAGAAATTGGAGTGATGTGGTCACAAGCCAAGAAAACCGACAAACACCAGAAGTTGGAAGAGGTAAGGAACAGAATCTGCCCCAGAACTTTAGAGGAAGCCCAGCTCCACTGACATGTTGATTTAGGCCTCCTGGACTCCACGCTTGTGAGAGAATAACTTTCTGTTGTTTTAAGCTTCCAAGTTTATGATAACTTTTTACGGCAGCTCCAGGAAACTAAGACACTTGGAAACAGCATCAAGCCCCAGGTAGGAGACCCACAGATCGCTAAGGCCCTCAGACCCCGGGGTGCATGTGACAGCTTCCCTGATGCAGTGACCACGGGGTTTCCAGCTTGCGTGAATAGTCATAGCAGCATTTCCAGGGCATAGCAAGAAAAGTGTTTAACCTGTACCTTATTCTGCTTGCTTTTAAACGTATTTACCAGTAAACTAAAATTAAGTTGTAAGATTAAACTGTAGGATAAAAATAAACTCCACCTTACTGGACTAATTTTACTTTTAATTATTTAGATTTTAATTTACGTGCGTCTCTATATTAGAAGAAATCCTTTGGCACTTTATTCTTTGCTACTATAACCTATAATGAATTTTTCTTCATCATTTTTTAAATTAAATGAAAAAGAAAGATAAACTTCTTATTGCTAAACTCCTAAGAGATTGTTTCCTTTATTGGCCAGTATTAGGAAAGCTGGAATAATTTGCTCTGGGGGAATCAAAATCTTCAGAAATTGTTAGTCTTCATCGACAAACACATGCACGGAGATAACCATATTGTTTACCACCCTGGAACCAGATGGCTAATACTATTCCAAAAATTACAGGTCATGACTTGTTAGGGTAATTGAGGGTTTAACAGAGGCTATTATAGGAGAGGTGTAGACACTTATGTTAGCAGATATTTATGACAATACCAGCAGCACAGCAATAACAGCTGACATGCTGGGCACGGTTCCCCAAGGCGAAGCACCGTGCAGCAGGGTGAGAGATGACTGGCTGGGCTTTCTTGGTGCTTGGGGCTCTCCACAATGGGGCACAACCATCTCCACCCCACAACCTTGGGGCTTAGTGGGGCGGTCACAGCAGGTCTGGCCTTCCATCACCTTCATTGCCCGACAGTTGTGTGTGTCCCAGGGGAAAACGCCAGCACACAGGCAGAGACAGAACAGACCTTCCGAAGAGCAGGAAAATTTGGGACAGAGCGAGCGATAATTTTACCTTAGCCTAATTTAATGCTCACAACCATCCTCCAAAATTGGCGTGTCTATCATCCTCATCGGGAGAAAGGCATTACACATCACACCCTTCTCAGTCTGTGGCTACTGTTAGCCTTCCTCAGCACAGGTCCTGCTGATGTCTGGCGCAGGACTTTCCTGGAGCACCAGCCTTGATGCACACGGGACCCTTCAGGCAGACCAGATTCACTGCAGCCGTGCCGCCACGTGGGGCAGTCCCACTTTCTCCTTCAGCCACGTCGGCAGTGACATTTAAACAATAGGATCCACAAAACTCAAGGGAGAACACAGCCCTCCATCATGTAAGATAAGACACTGCATGGTGATGTTTGAGATGTTGCTCTTCTTCAGCAATAAATTTTAATCCTGGCACATTAAGAAAAGATTTTTTCATCTGTTAAGAATAAATAACTCTTGCTTTAGCAGTCCTTAAAATTAGGTCTGCTACTCCAGTGAGAGTAGGATCTTGATACTTTATTGGCTGTTAACATTGCTTGAAGTTCTAACTCCACGGTTTTATCATTCAGAGTGGCATCTATAAAACTAAAGGTTATCATAGGAAAGTCCCCGTGACAAGTCCCTGAACTAGCCAGCCTGGGGGCTCCATCCCTATGGAGGGAAACACCAAAACTGGAAAGAAACTTCTAGAACCCCCTGAGGTGACAAGATCCACTGGTGTGTGGCCTCTGACATTGGCCCCATGGGGAGGCAGCCAGGCTCTGCATTAAGAGGGTAAAATAGAAGGGGAGTTGTGGGCAGCTGCCTCGGGACATCACGCCTCTCTTCCAGATGTCCTCCTGAGAAATTTCCAGGGTGTGGGAGATGTTCCACGAGACAAGGGCTGGATGGATCTGAGAGAAGAGTTGAAGAGATAATGTCTGGGACGTTTCCAGAAGTGATTCAGAGCAGGGGCTCCTGATGTGAGGCCGCTTTAGAAAGGCCATACCCATCGCGTCTGCTTCTGGTTTCTTTCAAGTGTGCGAGCGCCATTGCTCGACGTCTCTCCCTGCAGAGGGGAGCCTCAGTCAAAGATCTCAGCCAACCACCTCAACACAAATATTCCAATGACCAAGAACACGTTCGAGGTTAACCCGCAGCCAGCAGCTTTTATTCTCTTTGTAGTGATTAAAACAATGGTGTGTCTTTCAATCTTAGAAACTTAGATTTTATGACATCTGGAGTCCCTACGTGCAAATATATATATGCCTATTTGGGAAGGATAGCCAACATTTTGACAGCAAATCTGAAAATTCAAAGGAAATGAATTATTTCCTAAAGATATTTGAATTGACAAAATTGACTACAGAAGTTATGGAAAGCCAGAGAAAATTATTAAAATAGAAAAAGAAACAAGAGACGTATTTAAAGGTCTACTTTTTAAAAAGAGGACTCAGCTCAGATGATTCTAATGTTGGCTTTTCATTCTTTCCAATTTTCAAGGAATGGATACTTCTTATACCTCTTATATTATATAAATCTATATAATCCATGGAGGGCAGAGAGGGCTGGAGAAACTGGTGGATTGTTTTTGTGAGGTTTTCTTTTACTTTACATAAATGTTTTAAAAAGTGGAAGAGGAGGGCACATGCCCGGGCTCATTTCACAAGGCCAGCATTATGCTGATACCAAAACCAGAAAAAGACACCACAAGAAAAGGCAAAACTGCAGGCCAGTGTCCCTGGTGGACATTGATGCAAAAATGCCCAGCTAAATACTAGGCGACTAAATTCAACAGGACGTGAAAGGTATTGTCCACCATTTTCCAGGAAAATATCCTTCACTGGCTACATTTTTGTTTTTGTTTTTATCATTTGAAGACATGTCAAAACTATATGTTCCTTGAGATTTTGGCCCTTCCCCTCTCTCATCTCGCTTCCTTGGCTTGGGCAGGCTGTATTTTTCAAAGGCAGACTGAACGACGTCCTGTTATGTACTAAACATACCCCCTCTCCCGCCGCCCAAAGGAAAACTCATCTGGTGAAACCCTAAGCCCCAGTGTGGCTACCTTTGGAGATATGGCCTGTAGGAAAGTCATGAAGGTTAAATGAGGTGATAAGGGTGGGGCCCTGACCCAATAGGATTGGAGTCCTTATAAAAAGAGACACCAGAGAGCTCTTTCTCTCCTTCCGTGGGCACGCACCAAGAAAAGGCCACATGAGGACAGAGAGAAACTGGCCGTCTGTAGTCAAGGAAGAGAGCTCTCACCAGAAACGAGATCAGCCAGAACTTTGATCTTGCACTTCAGCTTCCAGAACTGTGAAAAAATAAATTCCAGTTGTTGAAGCTTCCTGGCCTGCGGTGTTTTGCTATGGCGGCCGAGCAGACCCACACCCATGCTGTCTACAATGCAGCCTTCCTGCTCGGGGTCTAATTGCCTCCCTTTGACACCGGGCTGGCCTTGGGAACTCGCTTGTAACGCATAGAATGTGGTCGTGAGAACGTCCCAGGGTTGGGGCTCGGAGACATTTGCGGGCACGTGCTGTGAGATTCCTGAGGCTGAGTCAGAGGAGGCCGCTGTGCTCTGCAGATGCTTCCTCTGGAAACGCTCCACTTCAGAACCCAGCCCCACCTTGTGAGAAACCCAACCTCCATGGAGCGGCCATGTGTGGGTGCAAGGGCCAAGAGCCCTAGCTGAGTCCAGCCTTGGGGTCATTCCAATCTAGATGCCAGACATGTGAGTGGGGAAGCTTCCAGATGGTTCCAGCTCAAAGCCAGTCAAGCTACCCCATGTGTCAGGCCCTCGCAGTGGAAGCTCTACAGCCGTGAGCCCTAGGGCCATGTCTGAATTCCTGACTACAGAATCTGCACAGTAAAACGATTGTTCCAGGCCATGAAGTTTGGAGGGGTTTTGGTGTGCAGCACAACAACTGGAACATGAAATTTCTTGCTGTAAAACACCCTCAGTGGTGGTTGTCTGGCTGGCCCTATAAATTCTACTCCCTAAGAAAACCAAGAAGAACATGGGAGAGAAATCTTCCCATGGGTGAGCTAATGACAACTTTTGCAATAGAGAGTCCAAGATCTTTCTGACTTATGTTCCTTTGCCCAACTTTATCCCTGATGATGAAAGATTCCAAATTGCTGACTTTAACCACAAGTGTCTCTGAGCTTCTAACATTGGTTATTTATGTCCAAGACTAGTTGAATCTTCACAGCCATATACTGAAAGTTGAAACTGTTAAAATGGTGGAAGGGCTCTGTGCTTGCCCATTAGACCAGCTCAAGTCATTCTCACAGACAGGAACCAGGATGACTCCTACAGAACTGAACCCATCAACCGGGGAGATAGGAAAAGCAAGAGGTGATTTGATCTCCTGTTAGAGAAAGATAACCAGGACTCAGAAACACTCTTGCAACTAGCTCCTTGCCGGTAACAGGTTGACTATATTAGTTATTTTCCAGACTGGGGTGCTGTTCATAATTACACTGGGATAACAGGCATGCATCTTGCACAATTCCATTTATGCGAAATTCTAGGAAATTCCAAATTTCCTGGTGAATGAATGCATGCAAGTGTTTGCCTGGGGATGGGGAGGAGGCTGGGGCCGTGAGGCAGGGATCACAAGGAACAAGAGGCGACTTCTGGGGCGATGGATGGGTTCATTATCCTGACTGTGGAGATGGTTTCACAGAAGTCCACCTATGTCAGAGCTTTCCAATTGTACACTTTGCATGTATGAAGCTTTTAAAAATGTCCATCACAGCCAAGATCCTGTCATTGGACGTTCTCTAGTCTCTTTCTGTAAAAGAAATAAAAATATTGCAGAAGCATCCCTGCCTCTCACCTCCTTCCCTCTTACTCCCTCCTCTGGGTCATTTCCCCAGAGCATCCCCTGTCGAGATATCAGTGCGTTTTCTGTGCAAGATGTTATACAAACAGACCAGATCTTTCAAGCCCAGAGAGCAGCATCGGTGACCCATCCCATCTTGTCTGCCAGATTCATGGTTGTCAATGAATCTTTTAAAGGAGACACAACACTTTCTTTAAAGAGAATCTTCTTGGAATGCCAAGTAGGTACAACCAAGACACTCTGGAACTCTAAGGAGCAGAGCTGAGGGACACCGTTCAGTTTAAGTTTTCTGCCAACGCCGACAGTGTTGCCCCCTCCCGTGTCCCCACATAAAGACCATTCACACGGTGATACGCTGAGCGCCCCACTCCACCACGAGGTCACTCGAAGCAGATACAACTCCACAAGGTACAGGAAGTCATTCCTTTTACCGACTCTCGTGAGATGGACCACTCTAAAACACCATCGAAAGAACCGTAATGGGTGGTACCAAAATACCCTTTGGAAGGGGGCTGCGTTTCCCGGATAAATCGCGTGCACAGTTAACATGAGTCAGAGCGGGAACAAGTTGGCAAGAATTAGGAAAAAAGAGAGAGTTGAATTATTCTCCTTACAAATGAGATATTTTTATTGTATTTTAAATTTTATTTATTACTCCTGAGATATTGGAGACAGAAAAGTCAGAAGTGAGGAGGAAAGACGAACGTTTGCTCTGAAGACAAAAGTTCCAGTTGGCTGAAACGGCAAAGGGACAATATTTTTTAAGGAGCACAGATGTCTAACATTTAGTTTTGAGTTGACTGTGAAGCATACCGGTGCTGGCGGTGGTGGCTGGAGTCGCCTGGTACTGGGTCAGAGGGCCAATTGTTAAATTGTCGGGAATTTGACAAGCTGGTTGTTCAACTTAGCAAATTATTCAAGATGAAATGACAGAAACTCACAGTAAAATAGAATAGATTAAGAACAAAGATAACAAATACTCAAAACCGAATTATTTTGCTACCCCGTACATCTTGGGGTTACCTCCATCTGTGGCATACGTGTGATGGAGACACTGTGTGCTGCCGTGATGCAGCATCCCGTGGTGACATCATACCAGCGATGGCTTCCTGACTCCGAGCTCAATGATGTCATTGAAATACTTAAACCATAGGATTTGGCGAACGCTTCATACCAGGGCGTTTCTCTTCGGAGAGCAGGCTGTCAAACTTTTACCAGCGCACTAGCGGGTCAAGGGCAACATGCCCGGAAGCAGCCACTCGGAGTCCTCGCTCTGTCACCAACCAGCTGTGTGACCCGAGCAGTTACTTCTTCTCTTGCTTCACTTTTCTCAAGTGGTTATTCCGAAAATTAAATGAATCACAACATGTAAAGCCCCTAGGACATTCCCTGACACATTGTGCCTGCTAAGTAATCGTTAGCCATTATTATTGCTGTTATTTTTAAGTAATAACAGTACACGTCTTCTATGTAAATGCCTGACATCTTCCTAAACCCTCAGAAACACACACAACATCCTGGCTTTCCCCCAGTATCCATTCACCCAGTCTATATAGTTATAGAGACTCATAAACCCATAACCAGGATGACTTTCCCCAGCTTCCTTTAGCTGTCCCGAGCAATGTTTTGAAACCCTAAGTGTCATGCAATAGCTGCTTATAGCCTTCCTTAAAAGGCGGCTGAGTGGCAGCCTTGCCTCTGCCTCTTTACCCCTTCCTTCTCTCTGCTGGCTGGATGTGGATGCGCTGGTAGGATCTACAGCAGCCACTTTGAGTGATTCTGGGAATGGAGGCTCCTTGAAGGAGCAGCAATATGGAAGTTGCCTGGGTCCTCTTGGACTTCATGAAGCAGAGTTTCCATACCCGCCCTTTCCTGGGAAAGAGAACTAAGCGTCTGCGTAGTCGACATCTTCTTCCTCAGCATGCATTCTTTGCACCAGCAGACCTTGTCAGAAATTCAGAATCTGTTCTCCCTCAGGTCTGCTGATCTGCATAGCAGTAAATCTGCACTTAGTGCCATCATTGGGTGATTCCCTTGCACATTAAAGTTTGAGAAGCACTGGGTTAAGCTGCGGTTATTTTGGCCATTCCCACTGTCAGCTGAGCTCACCCTAGCTGCTTTTACCCTTGTGAGATCCAGTCTGGAGAGAGCAACCAGTGGATGGGGCGGTGTGCATGCTCAGGCTGTCAGGATGAAAAGGATGGTAAAGAAACAGGTCAGAGGCAGAACCCACTAGCAGATAGAAGCTTGTGTCGGGAAAAGGGGAGTTACCAGCTTTTGCCTAAATTCTGAAATGGAGGATTGCTTCAGCCTTACCCACCAGGCTGGCCCAGGTGAGACCTGAGTGTTAGATTCAGCATCTAACTCCCTTTAGTCAGCAAGCTGCTCCTCCAGGAGCCTGGAGCTGGGAAATCCAATTCTGAGGGCTGAGTTATTGCTTCTAGAACCACATCGTGGACTCTCAGACCAGAGCAAGTCCCTTGCTCATTTTCTCTCTTTCTGTCAAGCCTGTTATGAGGTCTTTCTGGGAAGTGTCCCATTTTTCATCTTTACTGTAATTTAAATTAGCTATTCTCACCTTCTTCTTTTTCATTTCCACCTGGCAGCAAACAGTGGCCCTCCCGGCGTCTTTCCTTCTCTTCAGGCCTCCTCAGAAATAGTATTGCTGCCGCTGTGAGTGGCATCTGGTCTTCCCTGCAACTCTTTTCCTCTTCAAAGGGTGAGGATCAGCTCCCTTCACTCATGAATCTACAGTTTCACATGACACAAATTCCTGGGAAAGGGGGATCCCGTTGGTTCCCATTACTGCTGAAGCTAGCTTGGGAAGTGCCTTAAAATACACTTTATTACTATCGGATATGCTGATGCCAACAGATCAGGGAAGGATGCCACTGAAAGGTAGTTTGTTATTCGCAGTTTCCAAGAGGAGGGGGCCGCCATGCCACGCAGAGCCACACGAGGAAGCATGAGGGCTGGTCAGGAGGCAGAGGGAGCGAAGAGAAAGTGTGGACAAGAGCCTGTATTGTGATTTTCGTGGGAAGGAACAGGCGAGGCAGGGGAGCATGCCAAGTGGGTTTAGGACTGGCTGGTTTGGCTCACCCACGTGGACTGGCACTTGGCCGTGGGGTGATTAGGGCAGGGGAATATTGGCCTGGAGCGTAAGAGCCTGACGCAGGAGATGTGGGCTCCAGGTTGGTGAGTTTGCACATGAAAGGTGTGCCCCTGAGTGGATTGTTTGCTACCTCTAGGGATTAAGTAACCCTAGGAGGGGCAGACCTTACCTGGTCAGCAAGACCCCAGATGCTGGAGCATCAAGGTACAGAAAATATAGCAACTACAGGAAGGCTTGGAGGACGCAATGATTTGACCTTGAGGGAGGAAGATTTGGTTTAGAGGCAGAGAGAATATTCAAAGTCAGGGAAAAGCACAGAAGGCTGATCTTTGGGAAAGATGAGTGTGGCTGGGGAGGAAGGTCCCCGGCAGGAGCTGCCCGCTGCTTGCTGCAGGGAACCCTGGCGCCCAGGTGGTGAACAGCGAAGGAGGGCAACGCTGGGAGATCAAACCTGGGGCCTTCTCGCTGTTACTGAATTGCTGAAATGAACTTGAAATGGTCTAGCCCCAGACTCAGTTTCCAGGACACAGAGAGGCATCTTACTGCCCACGGCACAGCTAGGTAGGTGGGTCCTCCGACACTTGTAGTTGACAGCACGAGCTCAGTGTCATGAAAGCAGAGGGCTGGAGGAGAAGAAACAGCCTGGGACTGGTAAAATCCAACCAGAACACTAAAGCAAAGGATTGTGGGAAGAGCTGTGATCATAATGTTTTAAAGAGATTACTGTGATGACAATGGGTAAGATGGACCAGAGAGGAAATAAAATAAAGACAAAAAAAATAATACAAAAGAATAACACGAGTCAATGAGGATCCAGACAGTGAAAATAAAAAAGAATTGAGAAGTCTGAGAATGGCTTACAGAATGGCCAGTGAAGTTGGTGACACTGGAGAGCAGGGAAACTAGTCTGAGCCCCTGTGATCAGGACGGTGCTGGGCCACACAGAAGAGCCGTGAACAGAACAGGCACGGTGAGCAAGGAGACGCTGCCCAGGCCGAGGTCTCCGTGCAAGGCAGCAGCTCGTGTCTGCGTGCCACAGGCCATAAAAGATGATGCCAGTCTTTTACTCACAATAAAAACGAAGGTGATACTTTTGACATTTGAGAAAACACATATTCTTGGGGGAAGGGAAAGTTGCTAATTAATTGAGCCCTGATTCTCTGGGTTCCCAGAGTGGGGATAATGTCATCTCATTATTTCTTACAATAACCAAGTTCAATTATTGTCATTGTTTTTATTCACAATTTATGAAGAATTTGAGGCTCAAAAAGTTGAAGTAAAACTTACTCATGGTCACACAGCTGTAAGTGATGGAGCCGATGGCAAAGCAACTTATTTACCATCATGGCCAACGCACGTGATGCTTTAAGGGGATCTGGAAGGCTCTTTTAATCTGGCCTCAAGATCTGTGCCTAATGTTCAAACGGTCTTAAAGGCTCCTCCAGAATTAGCCAACGACTCATTTTACTCCAGAATTTATAAATAGCAGCGACAATTTTTACCAGGATGGAATATAGAACAGAACAGATAATCTCTATAAACATGGGGATTAACTTTCTTTTTAAATCTTTATTGTAGGATCTGGATCAAAAGATCTCATGAATTTAGGGCACTACTTTTCAGAGAAGAGTTGGGAAAGAACAGAGGGGAGAGTCAGTGGAAGTTTCTGCAAGACGGTGGGAGCCATGGGGTTGCTGATGGGCAGGAAGGGAGCACTGATGTGTATTTACTGCCTCCAGTTTTCAGCCTCACAGATAGAGACATGAACCGACCATCAAGATAAGTCTCATACGGAAGCCTGTTCTAGGTGAGCCGCTTGCCTGGCTGCTCAAGGCCAGACGATATTTGTTCCTCTCTGTGGTGCAAGGGACCTTTTGCCTGGGCAGAAGGCACTGTTTTCTTTGTGCATTATGTAGGAGTCCTGGCTAAGGTATCAGCCTTTGAATGCATCCAGCGATGTCCTGTGATCCCCACGCTCTGAGCATTGGCACTGACAATGGAGAGCTGCCAATTTAAAGGAAGGACACTGAACACTGAGTAAACAAAAGACAAAACCTCCTTTATAAGGACATATGAATCAAAGCCCCCCCCAACCCCGCTTTGTTTTGAGGAAGATTACCCCTGAGATAGCTACTGCCAATCCTCCTCTTTTTGCCAAGGAAGACTGGCCCTGAGCTAACATCCATGCCCATCTTCCTCCACTTTATATATGGGACGCCTACCACAGCATGGTTTGCCAAGCGGTGCCATGTCCGCACCTGGGATCCAAACCGACAAACCCCGGGCTGCTAAGAAGTGGAACATGAGAACTTAACCGCTGTGCCACCGGGCCAGCCCCGGCCCCTTTTTTAAGATGAACTGTGTTAAATCAAAGTAAGTACTTCAGAATATAAAACGGATAACTCTGGATAGAGATTTTTAATATCAGCAAACCAAGGTGGTTGGCTTCAACTTGGCCCTGCTCCCTGGCTTTGTAATGCCCTCACTCCTGAAGCTGCCCCCAGCCCCGCCCCATGCCCCGTCCATCCTGGCAGGCTGCCCAGCACCCCTTCGGGAGACCTTCCCAGAGCTATTTGGGCAATCCCCCGGGACTCCAGCCAAACGCAGCGCACAGGTTGATGCTCTTTCCCAGCAAACCGTGTGAGAGTTCTCTTGAACCACTACAGGTCCCCATGTTTTCTGGAACCCAGAGGTTCCTGTTGTGACCCGGGCGGTCTTGCTGTGCTGCCGGGCTTGCGGGCCAGCACCCGCCCTCCCTGTGTAATGTGCCTGAGTAGGAGCTTAGCCCCCGGTGCCTGTTATCTGATTCGCCAGTTTTAGCTCTGCCTTATCTAGGTCAGCTGGATAATGGGCCTCACTTACCGGTTGATCATTACTGTTTTGTTTTTGAGGAGCTATTATTAGTTTTGCAGGGCTGCGACAATAAAGTACCACAAAAAAGTAGCTGAAAACCATAGACATTTATTGTCTCCTGGTTCTGGAAGCCAGAAGTCTGCATAAAGCTATCAGCAGGGGCCATGCTCCCTCCGAGCATCCTTCCTGTCTCTTCCAGCTTCCGGTGACCCCAGGCGTTCCTCGGCTTGTGACAACATTGCTTCAATCTCTGTCTGTCTTCACATGGCTGTCTCCTTCCTGTGTGTCTGTGCCTTCAGATCATGTGTATAAGCATGTGTGTATATTATGTATGTGTGTACATGTATATATGTGTACACGCCTCTGTGCATGTTTGTACACATGTGCATGCATATATGTATGTGAGCGTGTATATGTCTGTTTGCACGGACATGTCTGAGTGGATATATCTGTGTGTGCCTGTGCATGTACGCGTGTGTCTGTGTGTGAGGGGTTAAGGGAATTTAGGAACCACTGGGAGCCTGACAGAAAGGTGGCCACCA
The DNA here is from genome assembly GCF_037783145.1 of Equus przewalskii. Classification (NCBI taxonomy): domain Eukaryota; kingdom Metazoa; phylum Chordata; class Mammalia; order Perissodactyla; family Equidae; genus Equus; species Equus przewalskii. Next base: position 50,717,422 of record NC_091852.1, read on the forward strand.
ACCGTCCCACCAGCGATCCAGCTGGAAGACTTTGAGAACAGAGCCGTCAAGACTCTATCTCTCACTGGTGTGACTGGTGCCGGTAAGAGCAGAGAAGTCAGGTCGCTGTGCCTCCTAGGAGGGTGACCTGGTAAAACACGGGCTGCCCAGGTAAATTTTGAGCTTCAGATGAACAATTAATTTATTAGTATAAGTATGTCCAGACATTGCGTGAGACATATCTGTACTCTGACGTGATTCATTGTCTACCCGAAACGAATATTTAACTGGGAATCCTGTACTCTTGTTTGCTGTATCTGGTCATTGTTTGGGGGTTAAGTGTGGTGACCGTGTGCACCCTTGGCACCATCCTGGCCCGCAGTCTGCACTCTCAGATGATGAGGGGAATGAAGGGCTCAGTCCAGCCCCGAGCCCTGAGTGAGGGTGGAGAGACAGAGCTGGGCCCCAACACTCCTAACTCACGTTGCTCATCAAGTACAGAGGGATGGCATCCTCCAGGAGGAATCCAGAGGGTGGAACAGGATGGAGAGAGGTCGGGTCTCAGAGGGAAGAAGGGGAGATCAGTGTCTTCCAGGTTTAAGAAAACAGGGGTGTTGGAGAAAAGACATGTTGGATGTGTGAAAACTTACCATTCAGTTGAAAAACTACAAAAATCACAAAGTGAGAAGGAAAGTGGCGAGGAGGCGGAATTCTGGATGGCCCTTGGGCAGTGCGTGAGGCTGCATGCAGAGGTTGCACCCTCACTCTCCCTGTGACTGGCACTGACAGGCAAGTGGGAGCGTGAACGGCCCACGGTCCAGCTTAAACACCACCAGGCCGGCGGTGCCCTCTCGTTTCTGCGGCTCCCCTACAGAGTGGGTCTTCTTCCTTAGGGAACCGTCTACTCTTCCCCTAGGTGGGGAGGAAGGAAGGGAAACCAGGACAATCTAGCATGGTTTGTCCTCCTGTGTTTTTCTGGAGGTGGAATGTCCAGGCTGCAGCGAAGAAGCAAATGTTTATTGAGATGCATTCTGTGCCAGCACTTTACCCTAAAGCACTTTGAGATAAAAAGATAAAGACATAGACACAGCCCTCACGCAGTTCACAGAGCACCAGGGTAGACAAACTTCTAAGCTGATGAGAAGAATGAGATGCATGGGGGATGCTGCTTGCCTGCCCTTCACCAGAGCCCAGGCCTGCCGTGGACCCGGCAGCAGAAGGACCTGGTGCGGTTAACCCTGATGAGGAAAGACAAATGTTGGATGAGGTGGAAAAATGTTTGACACCTTGATGCCACTGAACCAAACGCAGAGTCAAGGGGCAGTCGATGGAGTACAGACAGTGGTACATCCTTCTCCCTCCTGGTTGCAGGAGGACAAGGCGCACAGCGGGGTCTAGCTGGACAGCAGGAGAAGAGAAAAGGGAGGGGGGGCCAGGTGCGCCCTGCACGTGGAGAGGGGGCCACGGACCACGTTAGGGAAAGAAGCCAGACAGCCATATTAGCATCTTTAGGAAGATTTTGTGCATGGTGGTAATGATGCATGAGTCTTATTAAAAAAGCAAAAACAAAACAACATGATGTAAGACATCTCTCATCCGGCAAAGATCCGGACTTGGAAAAGGTGGAGGGTCCAAACACTTGGATGAGGAGAGGTACAGAGAGAGTGGGAATGCCAGGAACAGACAAAGCTGGAGGTGCCCACAGGGAGCAAGGTGATACGGGATGCAGTGGTGGCCTCAAGTGGGTTAACCCTCTGTTTCGGGCTGATTGTGTCCCCCCAAATTCGTATGTCGAAGTCCTAACCCCTAGTCCCTCAGAGTGTGTCTGTATTTGGAGACATCGTCTTTCCTTAGGTACTTAAGGTGAAATGAGGTCATCAGGGTGGGCACTAATCCAGTCTGACTGTGTCTTTATAAGAAGAAGGATTAAGTCACAGACACGAAGACAACAGCATAATGGAGGGAACAGAAGAAAGAACCAGTGGACTGGAAAACAGAACAATAGAAATAGCTCAATGTGAGCAACAGAGAGAAAAAACACTAAAATAAATGGACAGAGCCCGAGGGACTTGTGGAACTATAACAAAATATTTAAAATTTTTACCATTGGAGTACAGGAAGGAGAAGAAAAAGAGGAGGGAACTATGAAACTACTCAAAGAAATAATGACTAAAATTTTCCTATGTTTGGAAAAAAAAATATCACCAAAAACCTACAGACTTGAGAATCCAAACAGTATAAACTCAAAGAAATCCACATCAAGACACATAATAGTCAAACATCTGAAAAAGAAATAAAAGACATACTGTGAAAGCAGTGTGAGAGAAATGACACCTCACCTACAGCTGAAAAACAATTCTCATGACAATGGATTTCTCAACAAAAACTGTAGAGAACAAAAGGAAGTGGCGCAATACTTTTTAACTGCTGAAAGAAAAGAATTGTCAACCCAGAATCCTATAAACTATATGAATCCCATATAGGATTCCTATACATGAATAAAGGGAAAGTCAAGACATTTTCAGATAAAAGAAGCTATGACAATTTGCTGTAACCACAACTACTGTAAAAAAAGATAGCTAAAGGAAGTTCTATAAACAGAAAGGAAACAATAAAAAATGGAATCTTGAAATAGTAGGAAAGAAGGAAGAACATGGTAAGCTGAAATATGGGTAAATATAATAGAGTGTCCTGTGGAGTTTTCTAAATAATGTTTGACAATTTAAGCAAAAATTATAACACACTCTGATGTGGTTAAATGCATTTAGAGGAAATATTTAAGACATTCATATTATAAGTTGGAAGGAGAGTGTAAGATTTCTACAATTCACTTGAACTGGCAAAATGACAACACTAGTAGACTCTGATAAGAAATGTGTGCATAATGTAACATCTACAGCGACTACTTTAAAAAGCTATATCAAGAGATACACTCGAAACACAATAGTAAAATCAAACTGAAATCCTAAAAGATGTTTGAGTAACCCACAGAAAGTCACGAAGAAAAAAAACGGAGAAAGGAACTATTGAAAGAATGAAAAGAAAAAATAACAAAATGGTAGATTTAAGCCCTAACATACCAATAATTATATTAAATATAAATAATCTAAACACATCAATTAAAAAATGGAAATAATGGAGTGGATTAAAAAAGATAACCCAGCTATTTGCTATCCACACTTCAATAGCTGATATAGGCATGCTAAAAATAAAAGGATAGAAAAAAATTTATTTTGCAAACATTAATGAAAGGAGTAGTGCCATATTAATATCAGATAAAGCAGACTTCAGAGCAAAGAAAATTACCAAACACAGAGTCATCACATAATGATAAAATTATCAATCCATCAAGAAAATATAGCAATCTTAAACTTGTATGTATGCAACAAGAGAGCTGAAAAATATGTGAAGCAAAAGTTGGTAGAACGGAAAGAAGCCCCCGAATATAGGTGCAGACTTCAATCACCTCTCTCTCAACAATCAATGGAACTAGACAAAAAACCAGCAAGGACAAAAGAGACTTCAATAACACCACTAACCAAAAGGATCTCATCCACATTTATAGAATACTCCACCCAACAATAGTAGAATATATAGTCTTTTCAAGTGCCCACATAATATACATCTAGATAGATGATATCCTGGGCCATAAAACAAATCTATGAAAATTTAAAAGAATTGAAAGCATACAGAGGATGTTCTCTGATCAAAAAGGAATCAAACTAAAAATCAATAACAGAACAATAGAGGAAAATCTCCAAACACTTACAAACTAAAACACACTTTTAAATAATCTATGGGTCAAAGAAAAAGTCTCAAGGAAAATAAAAATGCACTGGATTGAATTAAAACGAAAACACAACATATCAAAATTTATGGAACGCCAATAAAGCCAGGATGAGAGGGAAAACTATAGCATTAAATGGATACATTAGAGAAGATGAAAAGTCTCAAATCAATAATCTAAGCTTCCATCTCAAGAACCTACAAAAAGGAGAGTACAATAAACCCAAAGCAAGTAGAAGGAAGAAAATAATAAAGATAAGAGTAGACGTAAATAAAATAAAAATGAGAAAATCAATAAAACAAAAAACTGGAAATTTGAAAAGATCAATAAAGTTGTCAAATTTCTGGCAAGACTAACAAAGAGAAAAAAGATGACACAAATTACCAATATTAAGAATGAAACTTACACAGAAATCAAATATAACGATGTACATGTGAAATTTATATAATGTTATAAACCAATGCTACTGCAATAAAAAGCAAAAGAATGAAATAGATGACGTCACTTCAGACCCTACAGATGTTAAAAGGGTAATAAGAGAATGCTATGAACAACTCTACACATAAATTTGACAACTTGGATGAAATGGACCAATTTCTTCAAAAACAAACTACCATAACTCACCTAATATTAAATAGATAATTTAAATAGCTGTATATCTCTTAAGGAAATTGAATTAGTAATTTAAACAGTCTCCCCCAAAGAAATCTCCAGGCCCAGATGGTTTTACTGGAAAATTTCATCAAATATTTAAAGAATTAACACCAGTTATACACAATCTCTTCCCAAAAATAGAAGGAAACACTTCCAAATTAATTTTATGAATCTAATATTACCTTGATATAAAAACTAGACAAAGAGACTATCAAAAATAAAACTACAAACCAATATTCCTCATAAATATACTTGTGAATAACCTTGGCAAAATATTAGCAGATAGAATTCAGTAATATATAAAAATAATTGTCCACAGCTGCCAAGTGGGTTTTGTTCCAGGGATACAAGGTGGGTTCAATACTAAAAAATCAATACTTGTAATCCACCATATTAACAAGCTAAAGAAGAAAAATCACCTGATTACTTAATAATTGATGCAAAATAGACATTTAACAAAATTCAATACCCATTCATGATTTAAAAAAAAAACAAAAACAACTCTCAGAACATAGTAATGGGAGCAGACCTTCCTCAACTTGACAAAGAGCATCTACAAAAATCTTACAGGCCAGGGCCTGGACCCGTGGCCGAGTGGTTAAGTTCGCGCACTCCACTGCAGGTGGCCCAGTGTTTCGTTGGTTCGAATCCTGGGTGCGGACATAGCACTGCTCATCAAACCACGCTGAGGCGGCGTCCCACATGCCACAACTAGAAGGACCCACAACAAAGAATATACAACTATGTACTGGCGGGCTTTGGGGAGAAAAAGGAAAAAAATAAAATCTTTAAAAAAAAATCTTACAGGTCATATTATACTTAGTGATGAGAGACTGAATGGTTTCTCCCAAGATTGGAGATAAGATGGGGATGTCTGCTCTTACCATTCTCATTCAACATAGTGCTGGAAGTTCTAGTTAGCACAAGGAGTCAGGAAAAGGAAATAAACAGCATACCAATTGGAAAGGAAGAAATAAAACTGTCCCTATTTATAGAGGACCTGATGTTCTACTCAGAAAACCCCATGGAATCTACAAAAACACTCCTAGAACTGACTGAGCTGAGCGATGGCCAGGACAAAAGATAAACATTCAAAAATCAATCGAGCTTCTCTACACCAGCAATGAACACATGGACACTGAAATTAACATATATCATTTACAACAGCTAAAAGAAATAAATCACTAAGGTCTACATCCAACAAAACAAATACAAGACTTGTACTACAAAATGCTGATGAAAGAAATCACAGGCCTAAATAAAGGGAGAAAAATATTGTGTTTATAGATTCAAGTAAATATTGTGTTCATAGTGACAAGGTCAGTTCTTCCCAAATTGATTTACAGGTTTAGCACAACTCCTTTCAAACTTCTAGAAGATTTTTTGGTTTTAGATATTGACAACATTACTCTAAAACATATATGGAAAGGCAAAAAGCTAATATAGCTGACATAACCTTGAAAATGAAGAATAATGTAGAAGGAATAAGTCTACCCAATTTTAAAAATTGGTATGTAACTTATATAGACTGTGTGGTATGGGTGGAGGGACAGACAGATAGATCAGTGGAACAGAGCAGAGAACCCAGAAATAGACCTGTGCAAATATCCCCACACGGTTTTTGACAAATGTGCAAAAAGAACTCGTGCAGGAAAGACAGGCTTTTCAACAAATGGTTGTGAGGCGTTCGGACGTCCTTAGGCAATACACAGACCTTCTCCAAATTCTTACACCTTTTAACTCAAAATGTTTGTGAACATAAAATTATAAAACTTCTAGAAAAAAAAAGGAAAAACACTTCAGGATCTAAGACTAGGCAAAGATTTCTTAGACTTCATACCAAAGCAAGACACAAAAAAGCAAAAATTGTTAAATTGGATCTCATCAAAACTAAAAAGTTTTGCTCTGAAAATGCCCCTCGTTAAGAAGATGAGAAGATAAACTCCAGACTGGGAGAAAATATTTGCAGACAGTGTATCTGACAAAGGGCTAATATTCAGAATAAAGAACTCTCAAAACTGAGGCGTAAAAAAAGAAAAACAAATCTAATGAGAAAATGTGTGAAAGACATAAAGAGACACCTCACCAAAGAGGATACACAGGTGGCAAATAAACGTACGAAAAGATGTTCGACATCGTCAGCTTTTAGGGAAATGTACATCAAAGTCACAGTGAGATGTCACTACACAACTGTCAGAATGGCTAAAATTAAAAAAAAAAAATGGTGACAGCCCCAAATGTAGGAGAAACTGGGTCACTCATCCATTGCTGGTGGGAATGTAAAACTGTTCAGCCACTCTGGAAAATATTTTGACAGTTTCTTAAGAAACTAAACATGCAACTACCATATGATCCAGAAATTCCACTCCTGGGCATCCATCCCAGAGAAAGGGAGGCAAGTTCACACAAAAACTTGTACATTAATGTTCACTCAGTTTTATTTCTGAGTCACACACTGCTCTGATCTCCTTCAATGGGTGAATGACTAGATAAGCTATGGTCCTTCTGTAGCAGGGTACACACCTCAGCAATCAGGACTGGATTACTGATACAGCAACAAGCAGAGAAATATTAGTGAAAAAAGACTGAAGTCGGTCTTTCTGTAACCTAATTTAAAAAGTGGCATCCTATCACCCAGGCCGTATTCTATTTGTTAGAAGTGAGTCACCAGGTCTGACCGACACTCAGAGGGAGGGAATTTCACAGGGGTGTGAGTTCCAGGATGGAGACTCAGTCGGGACTGTCCCAGAGGCTGCCCACCACAGCAGGTAACCACAGTGCCCTGCTAGGGCAGGTTGAAGGATCTTCTGGCTGCTTCTGGTGGAATTGAAGCAACACTCGGGGGAGAGAGGGCCTGTCTGGAAATGCCTTGAATCGTCCTTGAAGGATCACTTGAAAGAAGTCCAGGATGCCAAAGGCAAGAGTCAGTAAGTACAGTGGACATCTGGTAAACCGGGTCGTGAGGAGGAGCAGCTGCCAGCCGAGGAGAGACACTGCCCCACCCTGAACACCACAGCTGCGGGGCCCAGCAGCGGAACATCACTGGGAGAACCACAGAAAGTGCCCCGGGGAGACTCCCCACCATACCTGGCCCAGAGGCCGTGTCAGCAGATGGAGAACGCACCCACACGTCAGACTCTGCCTCCTTCCCTTTGTCCTCTGCCCAGCTCAGCCTGGAGGCTCCAAAACTGCAAAGTAGGATGGGGAAAAGAGAAAAATAGAAGGAAGGGAAGAGAAAGATACAGGGTTCCTTCTGGAAGCAGCCTGATCACAGTGCCAGGTGGGTGGATGGAGACGCAGGGGAAGAGTCCTTCTAGGCTGGGACAGGGCACTACCATGTGAATTGAGACAGTGTGCCTGACTCCATTCACTCTCCAATCGTCCACTAGGTGAGAGGAAACAGAGAGGTCACAGGGCCTGCCACATTTTTATCTAGGGGCAGGAGGGACTATCCCAGTGAAATAAATTTCACAGGGGCCACAGAGGATGAAAATAAGGGGTTTTAGTTACATCCTCCAGGAAGGGTTCTGCAATGTCCCAGTTATGATGAGGCACAGCTGGCCCTGTTTGGCCATGCTTTCCAGCCAAGAGGTGATACCCACGAAAGTACACCTTCTATTGCATAAATGTAACCACAGCCGTCCCTTGAATATCCGGCAGCCTTGTCTTGTAACACTGTATCCAGGTCACTGATGCATTTGCTCTGACAGTGTTTTGCGTTAGTCCAGCCTGAGGGTTGTGTTGAGGGATGTACCCACCAGAGCACGTGAACACGTGTCGACAGCCCTCAGAGCACTGCCAGGGCCAAGCAGGGCTGAGAATGGGTGTGACGGCTTCCTGGAAGGATGAAGGATGCCCCTCTGTGGAGCCCTCTCGGACTCCAGGAGGCCACTGCAGTCCTGGCACCTCTCACCCCTCTCCCCAGAAGCCCCCTACTCCTCTGGGCTTGGGGTCCTTCAGCTGAGAGTTACACCCTTAGCGACCATGGCTACTGGCTGGAGCAGATCACAGCCCTCGGAGAAGCTGGGAGGCTGCAGGGCGACGCGCATTCATGGCTGACTGGCTGATATTAAGTGACACCCGTTTCAGAAATGGCTGCTCTCGTTACCTGCCACGGATACACCTTGGAACTTTTTAAACAGAGCAGTGAAGACTGTGGGTCCAGATCAGTCATGAAATCTGGGTTCTGCCATCTACTGACCCAAGGCCCTCTGGGAGATGGCTCCATCCTGCAACCTCAGTTTTCCCAGATTTAAAACTAGAGGTTAAACAGCATGCCCTCCAGAGCTAGAGTGAGGGTTCAGTGAGGTGACACAGGGAAAGCACTCAGCCTGTGCCTGGTGTACAGGAGCCTTCAACAGGTGCTGCCTCTTAATAAAGCATCAGTGCAGACAAGCCAGGCTCCCCTGGCCATGCGACTTGGTGACAGAACATGAGAGTGGGCACCTCTCCCCAGGCATGCCCCAGACCACCCTTGGAAACCAGAGATACGAGCACCTGACGGGGGTGAAGGCCTGCATTTGTGCCTGCTTGCAGCAGAGAGGACTTCTCCCTCGTCAGGCCAGGGCCCCTCAGGCGGACCACCCTGACGGCAACCTAGATCTGCCCTGCCCACTGCCTTCCTCCATCCCCCGGAGGAGGTGACCCCCACATTCACAAGGAGGCTCCTTGTCAGAAAAGAGGGACGCCAAGTCCTGAGGCAGGTTCCGGCTGCTATAACTCACCGTGAGCCTCCGTTTCCAACCGTGTAGGCTACCATCCTTTTTCACGTTGATTGTAGTCAGGAGCTTCTAAAAGCGCGCCCTGGACCTGCTGGAATCCACAGCCCCACGGGGTCCCCTCTGGTGCATGAGAGTTGGGCCCTCTGACTGGTGTCTACAAAATGATGGGATGTCACTTCCATGATTAGGTTACAAGACTGTGTTCTGTCTCTCTCACCCTCTCTTGCTTCTTGCTCACTAACTCTGCAGGAGGCCAGCTGCCCAGATGTGAGGTGTCCCACAGGAAGGGCCCTGGCAAAGGGCTGACAGCTCCAGCCGATGGGCAGCGCTGAACAGAGGCCTTCAACCCAACCTATGCACAGACCGGACTCCTGCCCACAGCCACGGGAGTGAGCTCGGAGGAGCAGCTCTCCTCTCCCTCCTGTCTTGAGAGAACGGCAGACCCCCCAACACCCATATCGCAGCTTCTGAGACCCTGAACCAGAACCACCCAGCAAAGGGCGCACCTGGATTCCTGACCCACAGAAACTAGGAGATAATGAAGGTTTGCGGTTTGAAGCCACTTAAGATTTGCTATGTAGTAATAGACAACTAAAACCACTGTTAGGTCTTAAACCATCCTAAAAACCTTCTAGAGTTAATCCTTTATTCCCATTGAAATACTCTCATTAACACAAATAAATAGCTCATGAGAAATCGGCACGCAATTCTGACACCTACGCACGGATCATGAGTAAGCGTCTGACACTGTCCCTCAGTTACCTAACAGTTACCACTTGCATTTCATTCAGGGCCCATGTGGCATCCTACTGCTTCCTTAATCCACTTTTCTACCTTTCATTTTTTAAATGGAGCTAGGCTTTTGAAAAAGAAATATTGAGTGGCGCCTCTTACAATATTGCCAGCTGTTGATGAATTGGAATCAGACGTGGGGCTCCGGTGCGGAAACGTCTGTGTGCACGTCCCCACAGGACGCTGCCCGGTTTCTGGGTGAATCACCCCATTGCCTTTCTCCAAAGCCTCAAAGGACACTAGTGCCAGCAGGCTGGCGATTGAAAGTGTCCTCAGCCCCCCGGGCGCGGCAGAGGGAGGCCATCGACTCCGGGGGCCAAGCCCACGGAACGGCCATGGTTTTTCTTTCATGGTCTCCTCCAGACGTAGGCGCTCCAATTTATCCTTTTCATGAGTTTTCTGTTCCATTGTTGGCTGTCATTTCTGTCACTTCCTCCTTGTTGTCACAGCACAAATGGAAGTGCACCAGTCACCTGGGGTCCTTTTGTGTCTCTTGTCACCTGGGGGTCCGCACCCAACAGACTTTAAATGATTGCTGCTCTGTCTTCAGTCTCACAGGGGGACAGGAGTCCTCTTAGTCACCTTGTAAACCAGCGTCCAAAGACTATTTTCACAGACGTTTTGTTCTTTAATTGTGGTAAATGTGCATAGCATAAAATTTACCACTTTAACCATTTTCAAATGGACAGTTCAGTGGCATTAAGCATACTCACAGTGTTGTGGAACCATTGCACCATCCGTCTCTAGAACTTTTTCATCTTCCCATGCTGAAGCTGTGACCCCATTAAACACTACCTCCCCCCCTCCCCCAGCCGCTGGGTACCACCGTTCTCCTCTCCGTCTCTATGGATTTCATCTGACTCTCTTTCTTATTGGGGTTCCTATGAGCCCTCAGAAGATGGGCCTATGATCCCACAACCCCAGCAGAGTTGAATACTACATGGGGCTGTCCCCAGCTGTGGGGCACCCCCGCCCAAGACACCTCACTTGGGCTCACGCATGATTTCCATCTGCTCTCAGGACCCACCCCACTCAGTGTCTCCCACTCTGCCCTCAGGAAACCTGGAGCCAGCTTCTGACTCTGAGATTTCCCCATGCCAGGCTCCAGCACCGGCTCAGGGGCACATGTGCCCAGCTGCTTGGGGATTCTTTCAAATCCCCCTCATGGCACCAGCTGGGGGGAACACACCCTGGCAGGGCGAAGAACGCTGCAGCTCCTTTCAAGACCCCACACCCTCCTTGTGAGCGCCCGGCCTTCCCTTGCAGGCCCGGAGGACACAGGACAAGTTCAGCCCATCGCCCCTTGGAGGGTCTCCCCTGGAAAGCCTGGCCTCTCTTAGAAGGCAAGGGGCCTTTGTTCTTGGGGCGGCCTGAGATAGAGGAGTCCTTGGAACTGCCTGCAACGAATGGCTGCACCTTCCATCCTGGATGTAGAACAAGCTTCTGGGAGTCAGTGGACGCCGGGCGGGAGCACTGCATGGAGGCGCCGGTTCTCTCTTTGAACAAACCCTGCCACGCTTCTCTGAGCGATTTTTCAACTAGGCCTCCACTTGGGGACTCTGAGCTGTCCAATTTTAGCAGGAATCCTGATAAGACAGTGTGGTACGCTGATTTATAATAAGAAATATGTATGTATCTGTTCTTGGCTTACAGCTCTCAAAACCCTTGGAATTTCTTAAGCATGGCGAGTGACCCAGATGTCTTTTGTTACGGTGATGTGGTGACTCTGGACCCACTAGAAGGATGGGGACTGGTTGCCGGGGGAACCAATCATGTGATTAGAGGGTTGGAACTTTCAGCCCCACCCTGACCTCCTCCGGGAAGGGGAGACCGGCTGGAGGTTGACTCAACTGCCAATAGCCAATGACTTAGTCAGTCATGACTGCATAACGAAGCCTCCATAAACAGCCAAAAGGACACCTCGTTGGCTTTCGAGAACTTCCACACTGGGGAACAAGAAGCTTCCACGGGCCATGATGATGGCCCCAAGATCCTCTGTTCGGGACTCACCCTATGTATCTTGTATCTCTTCATCTGGCTGTTGGTTTGTATCCTTCAATATTCTTTGTAATAAATTGATAATCTAGTGAGTAAATGGGTTTTCCTGAGGTCTGTGAGCCATTCTAGCAAACTAATTGAGCCCGAGGACGGGGTTGTGGGAACCTCTGATCTATAGCCAGTCGGTTAGAGGCACAAGTGACAACCTGGTCTTGGGATGGGCATCCTGAGTCGGAGGGGGTCATGGGAAGCCCCCGTTTGTGGCCGGTTGGTTGGAAGCACAGGTCACAGCCTGGGTGGTCTTGTGGGACTGAGCCCTTGCCCTGTAGATTCTGACACTAACTCCGGGTAGATAGTGTCAGAACTGAGTTGAATTCTCGCACAACCTGCTGATGTCTGAGAACCGCTTGTTGGTGTAGGGAACCCCCACATACACACTGGAATTGGGTCCAGGAACCCTGTGCAGTCAGTCCAGCCAGAATCCCTCACCCCTGGTGTCTGAGTATCTGATGGGGTCCCCCATTGCCCACCTTCCCCAGGTGAGGTCTGATCGCTCTGTTCTGCCTTCAGTGAGAATCCTGTTAGGTCGATTCAGCCAGGAGCCTCCTCCTGAGGTCCCTCTCAGTCATCTTCCACCCCTGCTCCTGGGCTCTGAGCTCCACTTGCCCCGTTGTATTCAGAGGGGAGCCCCATCTCACTCCCTCAGTGCAAAACCCCATTGTAGTAGCCCCCCCTTGAACATAATGGCCTTCCAGTTCTTTACAAGTGTCAGGAATGACATTTCCTTTAACAGTGTCCCAGATGTCTGGTGTCTCAGAAGGGATGGGCCGAGGGTGGGTGTCAGGGTGACCGGGCAGTCAGGGAGAGCAGGCAGGATGGCGGCCAGGAGGCTGTTTCGGTAACAGGCAAGAAATAACAGGGCCTGTGGGAGTCCTACAGCCCTCTTCCAGAAGACTATTATTTAATTTTTAAGTTACGCTACAGTTCCTTCAGAATAACTCTCTCATTCAAGAATCAGTCTAACAATCTTGGAAACTTCTGGTTATGAGGACACAGGAGAAGTCTCTGCCTGCCCTGGAGGAGACGGACAAACAGGGCGGGAGCGGCCGGCTCTTTGGACCGACTTTACCGCAGGCAGCGTCCCTGGATGAGGTCCAGCGCTAAGCGCCGCCGTGGAGGCGTTTCTAAGGACCGCGCTCTGGACTGAGCGGCAGTCGGGTTCCCCAAACTGACTGTCCCAGGCCCCTTTCAAGCACCAGACGGGAAAGAAGGATGAATTAAGGCAGGTGTTTCAACTAAATGATAAATGATATTATCATAAATGATCAACGTTGTTGAGGGGGACATGAGAGCTGCCTGCGGCTCCTGAACACCCAACGGTCTTCTGGAGGCTGGTGCAGCCAACACCTGGAACCTCACCCATCTGTCAGAGGGTCTCTACTCGAAGCCACGCCCACTGAGAAGTCAGCTCGGAGGGTTCTTGACAGCCTGCATAAACTTGTGAATCTCTCCAAAACTCTCACTTACAGCTATCTTTAGCTTCACGTGAATTTTCTTATCAAAAGTGTGTGTGTATGTACATGTGTGTGTTTGTGTACTTGTATGCATATCTATCTGTTGCTGATTTTTATACTGCTGCTGACATGATGCAGATGCCACCACTCGTCATCACAGAAGCTGCCATGAAAGTGCCTGGTCCACCAATCCCCACCATGATCTCAATTCTTCAGGCTTACTGGCCCCACAAAATCGATCGAGTCACACTTTGTATATTCCTGTTAATCTACCCCACCGGTTGGATTAAATAAGTAGAAGTGTTCCACGGAGGGGACCAGTCAGGTCTCGCTTGTGTATACCAGACATCACTATATCACCTGCTCACGGACAGACAGGGAATAGTGACTTCGCCTTCCCTTTACCTGAGAGAGTCATCATATCCCTTAGCCCTTACAGAGACAGAACACGGAGAGGCTGTGTGACCTCCAGGGTGTTACTCGGAGCGGACACGGCCACACGGCGGCCGGACTTCACTCTGTGTGCCAATGCCCTGGGTTCTGCTGCCTCCAGAGATGGAGAGGGAGGGGAGAGAACCTGGAGGAAGGCCTAGCCCCCCGTCCCCTCTGGTGATAGAGCCTTTGGGTCACATCTCCCACCTGCACTGCGCTTTCTCTGGCACGCTCCACGCCCCCAGACAGGCTCCTCACTCGGCTTGGACCTCTTTCAGTCTTCCCCACTCCCTGGACTCAAACACTGTCTCCACCATCAGTTTGGTGTAGGACTGACGTTCTAGCATCCACAACATCCTTTTGTGTACCTGATGTTTTCATTCATCAATGACACTTTCTTCTTGCATCTCAGATACTAGCTCCAGCATTACTCTCATACATGCAGAAAGGACATCAACAAACAGCAAGTTGGCTGTGAAAATTCCAGCTATCCTGAGGATGGTGGGAGGTCTGATGAGGCAAGCAGAAATGGGAAGAAAGAGCCAGGACCAAGAGCCTCATGGGGTCCCCTCCTTCACAGAGACAACTTGGCTAAAAGGAGGGGCAGGGGGATATTAAGGCCCAGCCAGGGCCAGGCTTCTCTGGGGGAGGGCAAAGATTTTCTTAGTGGCCTGAGGAATGTATGAGCAATCTGTGCTCCTTGATGCTGGCAGCAGACAAGGAACAAACAAGATGAGACCCCTGTATATTCTGTGCCTCACAATTGGTCACCTTCCTCAGGAAGCACAGGATTTCTGCCCCAATGGTGAGCGGGTCAATGCAGAAAGCCCCTCTTGCAAAGGCGACAGAAGGGGAAAGCGCTCTCAGTGCACAGCTCCTGCAGGGCAGGCACAGGTTCCGCAGTTCACCACCCTGAGGACCAGGGCTCACCGAGCCTGCTTCTTTGAAGGGGCCCGAAGCCGCCACTGCTCCTATAGTAATTGAAGTGGACCAGAGCTCGGCTTCCACACAAGAGCCTCAGGGCCATGTGCACCTGCTCCCCGTGGGCTGGTGACAGAAGTCACAGGAGGCAGAACCAGCAGATCCCCAGTGGCTACTTACAGTATGGTCAGATGGAAGACCTGCTTCTCCTCTACTTCTGTATCCAGAAATACAGCTGCTTCCACCCGGGAGGCGGATGAGCCATGCAGCTATCGTCTTCATCCACAGGAACAAACAAAACCGACGATGCCCGGTGTGTCGTCAATTAGAGCGGGACCGGTCCCCTGGCCCCAGCATTGCAACTCAGGGCTGATGGACTCGCATAATATGTCCCCATTTCCCTCTACAAATGCAGGAATAACAATGCGTGTTTTTTCCCCGGTGGAGCTGCATGACATGTGTTCCACAGAATTGGTTGGAGTTCCTCAGAAGAAAGGCACGATATGATTACACAGGGCTGGATCTTCACCTGGGACCCGGAGATCGACTTAGCCCCATGGGAAAGCCCGTGCAGTGCGGGAGGTCAAAACACAGTCCTCCTGGAGCCTCAGAGGAGCCTGGAGCCGAGAGCTTCTACTGAGAGAGTTTAAAATAAAATGAAAAACCCGCTTTCCTTTTCCCAGTCCTGAGACTTAGATTAAAGAAATGAATTGGGTGTGTATGTGCATCTGTGTGGGTTGTGTGTGAGTCTGCATGTGCCTATGCATGTATGTGTATGTGTACATGTGTGTGTCTGTGAATACCTGCGTGTGTTCCTGTGTGTGAATTTGTATATCTCTGTGCACGACCATATGAGTGTGTGAATGTGCATCTGTGTGCACATGTGTGTGCACATGAGTGTGTGTGTGTACATGTGTGTGCACATGAGTGTACTTGTGTGTGAATGGGCATCTGTGTGCACGTGTGTGTGCACATGAGTGTACTTGTGTGTGAATGTGTATCTGTGTGCACGTGTGTGTGTGTGTGTGTGTGTGTTCTCTAGTAGTGGTCACTTCTGGTCCAGGTTCCTTCTTGTCCAAGCTGAGTGCTGCCTTCCAGCTCCCCCCTAAGACCCGATCATCTAAAGTGAGAAATGAGGCCAGCGGATCTTGTGTTTTTGGAGTAGATATATTTAGTTTTATTCCTGTTGTTTTTGATGTTGTTGCATTTTTTTGTTTCTTTTACTCAAACTGTACATGAATATTAGTTTAACTTAGTTAGCTTTCTTGAGATATAACTGAGAATATGATTGTACGATGTTTAAAGTGTACGTCATGATGACAATACACATGTGCAGGTGAAAGAACGCCTTTCATCCAGTTAATTCTCACACGCATCGCCTCACATTTTTAGATATGTGTGTATATATATATATTTTTTTCTTTTGGTGAGAATATTTAAGTTCCACTCTCTTAGCAAATTTCAATTATACACTACAGTACTATCAACTATCGCCACCATTTTGTACATCAGATCCTCAGACCGTATTCATCTTATAGATGAAAGTTTGTACCCTTTTACCAACCTCTCCCCATTTCCCCACCCCCAGCTGCTGGCAACCCCTTCTCTGCTCTCTGTTGCTATAAATTTGACTTGTTTTTAAGATTCCACATGTAAGTGATACCATGCAATATTTGTCTTTCCTTGTCTGGTTTATTTCGCTTAGCATAATACCCTCAAGTTCCATCCATGTTGTCACAAATGGCAGGATTTCCATCTTTCTCATGGAAGAATAATATCCCATTTTATATGTATATATATATATATATATATATATATATATATATATGCACCAATCTTCTTTATCCATCCATCCATCCATGGGCACTTAGGTTGTTTCCATGTCTTGGCTATTGGGAATGATGCTGTAATGAACATGGGAGTGCAGATATGTCTTTGAGATCCTGTTTTCATTTTCCTTGGATAAACACCCAAATGTGGGATGGCTGGATCACCCACTTTCAACTTTTTGAGGATCCTCTATACTGTTTTCCGTAGTGGCTGCACCAATTTACATTCCCACCAACAGTGCACCGGGGTTCCCTTTACATCTCAAGGAACTAGGAAAAGATGAACGAAGTAAGCCAAAGTTAGTAGAAGGAAGGAAATAAAAAAGATCAGAGCAGAAATAAATGCAATAGAAACTAAAAAGATGCTAGAAAGGATCAAAAAACTAAGAGCTGGTTTTTTGAAAAAATAAACAAAATACAAAACCTTTAGCTATTCTTACCAAGAAAGAAAAGAGAGAAGACTCCAACAAATGAAAGTCTAAATTCTACTAGATCTCTTTTAATGTAATTTACTGGGTGCTATGCAAATATACAATTTATTATTGATGATGCTGACTTTACTTCTTCAAATGGTCTGGAATCTAGACTCTCAGTAGAAAGCTCCCTGCTCCCTCCACTGTCTCTCCTGCAGGTAGCACAGGGGAGGACCCTGGGGCAGGGGAGCATCCTGGGGCAGGGGAGCATCCTGGGGCAGGGAACATCCTGGGGCAGGGGAGCATCCTGGGGTAGGGAGGATCCTGGGGCAGGGAACATCCTGGGGCAGGGGAGGATCCTGGGGCAGGGGAGCATCCTGGGGCAGGAGAGCATCCTGGGGCAGGGGAGCATCCTGGGGCAGGGAACATCCTGGGGCAGGGGAGCATCCTGGGGTAGGAGAGCATGCTGGGGCAGGGGAGGATCCTGGAACAGGGGAGCATCCTGGGGCAGGGGAGCATCCTGGGGCAGGGGAGCATCCTGGGGTAGGAGAGCAGACTAGGACAGGATTGCTGGAAGGTTCACAGTTGACTGGCTCTTCACAAATGATGCCAGCCCACAGGGGCTGCCGTGCCCCCATCACCTGCCCATTCCGCTTCATTCTGGTATTCCAGCTATTGACAAAAGGGGCCCAAGCTGGTAAGAGCTTCCCGCCTTGACCTTCAGCCCTTCACAAAGCCCATCTTGGGACACTGACGTGGAGGCCGTGGGTGAGAGGTCTCCCGAGATCATCAGGGTCAGCGAGGCGAGGGCAACAGCCTCCTTATAGGCTTGCAGCACTGTGAGAGAGAAACGCAGCTGCACTTGGGAAGGGGTGTCGCTCTGTATTTCAACCAGATTCGTGGGATTCACTGAGTCCTCACCAACAGGTGCTATTCTGTATCGCAGAAACAAAGTTAAACCTTTTCGATGAAAGTCAACCTATATTAAAACTGGGCAAGTACGTGGGATGGGAGGAAGTTTGATTGAATTTTAAAGCAAATGATAAGGATTTTTCTGAAAAGAAATGACATATGAAGGCTATTCTTGGTAATGTCCAGTTCTGGAAGGTGAGTCACAGAAACTTTGATCTTTATGATTAATTAAGAGTGTGTCAAATAAGTGTCATGGGCCTCAGAAGGAATTTGTTTAGAATGTAAAGGTGGCTCCTAAATGAATAAATGGCCACAGCTGGCCTTCAGTAATCCATGGAAGCAAAGCCTAGGACTAACACAGACTGCAGAACAACACTAACCGTCTTTATTCAGAGAATAGTTTAAAGCACTGTTTCAATAGCTGTATTATAAAATCTTTAGCTTCAAATATTTAGACAATTTCATTCTTTATTTCAATCTACTTGTTTGACTTGCCCCTTAAAACTGTTACAGATGTGTATTTTAAAGGCACACAATATGACGGAATGAGCAGGGACTTGAAAGTCTGAAAACCTGGGTCATGGGTCTGAAAGCCGTGTGACCTTGAGCATATGTGACCTAGAACAAATCACTTCACTTCTCTGCGAATTAGGATCCTCATCAATAAATAAAAACATGGCCCCTTGTCCAGTTTTCAGGGTGATCCAGTGAGAAAGGGCGTGTGAAAATATTATGTGTTGTGAATATTGTCAGTTGTGATTTTATTAGTCATGGTAATATTAATAATTACATTTTCGACATGTTATATTTAACTCCCACCAAATCTTTAACTTCAGTGGTAAACACAGACATACCAGCGTATCCACCTCGCCCGTCCTGAAATGAAAACACAGCGAAGCCAGCACTTAGCTGGGAGGTGAACCCCACGCTCGGAGCCCTTGCCTGCTGACAACAATGAGTTGAGTCAGTTCACGGGAGGAAAACTTAGCATGATGTTTCCATTTACCAAGATAAAACAGCAGGTCACCTGCCTGGACCGTACACTGTTCAACGGGGCACTTTGATGTCACGAAGACACAAGTCTGAAAAATGTCTTCCTGTTTCAAATGCAGTTTCCATTTAATCAAACACTACAGACATAGCTGTGCTTTTGCAAGGATATAATATTTCAAATTGTAAGATCTAACCCAAGATACGACATGGCAGCTGTTGCCTAATGAGACGGGACAGGACAGGGATTTTCTCGATCCAATTTCATCCACCTTGGAGGGTGAATGGTCTTCCCATGTGTGGACAATATTCCCCTCAGTGATTTCATTTGTTCATGGGCTGCATAGACTGTTGGAGGGGCCGGACCTCACAGATTATGCAGGCCCACGTGCTCATTTTACACATGATTACACTGGTGCCTGGGGGGGCCATGTGATGCAGTGACCTGAGGGCCAAGGTCAATCCAGGGTCCGTTCACCAGCTCTTGGCCCAGCCCCTCTGTGCTCTGAGTCTCCGACTGCACAGTGTTCAGTCAATACAAAGTCAGTATTTGAATTTTTAAAGGAGCACAAAGAAAACAAATACAAGAAAACTGGAGTCATACAGACTCAGACAGGAAGTAGCAGGTGTGGGAGAAGCTCCAGGGCTTACGGTAGCACCTTTGCTCCAGCGCCAGCCTCCCTGGAGCAGGCCAGAAGGCAGAGGAGTATTGCTGACTCCAGACAGCTGTGTCCTCACTCCCGCGACGGCACCTCATCCAAAGAAGTCGAGGTGGAGAACTGCCGTCTGCCTAGGGAGCTGCAGGAGAATGTCGGCAGCTGTACTTAGGGCCATGGAGGGCCGGCTGGCCTGGCAACATGGACGCACCCGGCAAATGGCCTAATGCATACCCTGACAACAACCTGTATCCCTCAGAGGAAAATGAGGCATGGCTTGCAGTTTCAAACCGGGTCTAAGTGAGCAGCCAGCGCCCTCCCCTTGGTCCCAGGGGAGGGCCTCCAGGACAGACAATGGCATTACAGTGCATGGTGAGGCCCTGCAGGCCAACGTGGCGGGGAAGGAGCTAGGCCATCAAAAACCAGGACACAACCTGCTGTGGGGCCCAGGTCCTTACCTGGGATGCTTCCCAGGGCTGGTGCATTCTTCCTCACTTTCTTACTCTGCAGCTTTCGATGGAGCCCCGTTGCAATTTGTTGGATAAATGAGATGGTGGATTTCTTCCCATAAGTTAGGTTTGGTTTTTATGTTTCGGATCGGTAAAACTTTTTTTGCTCTTCTGATAGAAGACAAGCTGGGTCTTCATTTCTCAAAAGGTGTATTCCTGAAAAGCTAAGAGTCAATCCCACCATAAAGCAAAGATTATTTTTAATTGAGAACTAATGTCAGCTGACTCCTGGAGGGACTCCGAGTAAATCCCCAGGAGGCTCCCCTCTCGGGGAGAGACTGGGTCCTAATCAATCACGTTGCTCAGGTAGCCTTGTGCATAGTGAGTATACTTGAAGCGGGACATCCCTGGAAGGTGATGTTCTTTCTGAATCGGCAGGGACCTGCTCAGGAGCCTGGCCAGTGGTCCAGCAGGAGGAGGGCAAATTGGGCCAAAGCCACTTCCAGGAGCCTCCAGGAGCAGACACGTCCTCAGGTGGGGAGGCTGGAGGAGGCCAAGGCTGGTTTTATGAAGCAACATGGCCTCGAGAACCCCAAACAGACGTGCAAGTCAACCACACAAATGCTGACCTGCATGGCAGAAAGGAGATTTTTATCTCGATGGAAACAGGCAAACAGCCAATCGCCCTCTGAGCTTTATATCATCAGGATCATTGTCCCAGCAGCTGGCTAATTGACACTTTCTGGCAATCCTCAGTGCTCAACCCACCATAACACCAAGATTTCCACCCATGGCCGAGGTGTGGGTGACCCAAGGGGAGGCTGGACGCCCAGAGAGGGAAGAGAGTGCACCTTCGACTCCTCCTCTCCCCAGAGCACCCCTGGGTTCCCTCCCCACAGTGGTTTCCATTATTATTAAAAAATATATATAGTGATTAAACGCAAAAATAAAAACAAAGCCTGCAGCACCTCAGCTGTTGCTGCAGCGTTGTGCAGACATGCAATACTAGCCACCAGCGCTGTTTATCCTCTGGGTCTTTCATTCTGCGTCCATTTAACAAATATTTACTACCTGCCATGGAGACACAGGTAAAAAGATGTGGCGTCCTTCCTCCGAGGAGCACTCAGTCTAATGAGGAGACAGGCATTGAACAGACTGTGTCCACACAGTGTCAATGGGTCGTAAAAAACATACATGCAAGACACCGAGAAGGCAAGGAGGGCAGCCTGAGTGCATCCATGCGCAGGGGTGCTGGGGAAAGCTATGGGGGGCAGGGTGAAAGGGGACATGGTCTCAGGGAGGGACAAGGGGTGGCAGAAACAGCCATTCTGGAAGCACAAGGGGTGGTTCGGGGAACCACAGGCGGGAAGCCAGGGCACGGAGGTGGCTGGGAGGTGGGAAGCCACCTCAGGCAAGCAGATACCATCTCAACAAGGGGCATTATGCAAGGGCTTTGAGCAGGCGACGCCAGCACCCAGCACGGTGCAAGCCAGAGCCTTCTGGCCCCAGGCTGGCAGGGTTGCAGGCAGCTGCGTGGGGAACCCAGTGCCCAGGAAGAAGGTTAATCTGAACAAGAAGGCAAAAGCTGGAACCAGGGCCCTTGTTCCATCTGGAACAACCCTGATCAACAGAAAGAGTTCACGAGACACATCTCTAATTCTAGCTTGTCTAGAACTCACTTTTAACAGGTAAAAAAAAAACAAAACTGGAATTAATTTTTATAATAAAAATGATTTCACCCAATATAGCCAAAATATTATCATTTCAACATGTACCAAGAAAAGCATTAATGAGTTATATTTCATTCTTTTTTCCATACCAAGTCTTTGAAACTTGGTGTGTATTTTGCACATACAGCACGTCCACTTTGGACCAGCCACGTTTCAAGTCCTCAATAGCCACGTGCGGCTGGTGGCGGAGTGTGGTCCAGCGCTGGTTTAGACTCGCCAGTACACATCAGAGATACGTGTTCCCTATTCTGGCCATAACTGCTCTGAGCGCCATACTTGCTGATATCTCTTTTCCAAAAGGTACATCAAAATGAAACAGTTTCCCCTGTCAAAGGCAGACAGCACTCTGAGACTTCCCCTGCAAGCTGAGGACCAGGTTGGTGGGAAAAGTCATCTTAAAATAAACATGCACTCCATCGTTCTCTTTGATTTCCAAAGCTTGGAGAGGAGAGGGTGGCAGGGGACAATTTGCATTTTAATAAACACTGCCTCTTGCAAAATGATTCTCAACGTCCTTAATGGACACCTCCCAATAACAATAATTAACACCAGAAGGTGCTGTGCCAGCATTTGCTAATGAGCGCCCTCCCAGGCAGGCCCTGTTTTGATGGACTTAGAGCAAAGCTTTTAAGTAACTCAGCTTGCATGGGGCTGGACACGGAGTCGGGTTTATGTAACTCGTTTCCCAGAAGGCAGGCAGTTCAAGTAATTCATATCAGGCCCCAAGAGGGACTGGTATTAAGAAGCAGGACTAGAGCAGAGGAAATCTGTAGCCAAGTTTTCAGTACCTCCTCCTCAGGAGGGGCACTAGGTGTTCATTTTAAAAGTGCAAAGCAGGCAGTGGGGACATTAGCAGCCTCACATGGGTGTGTCCGCTCTGCCATACTGGCCCCCATCTCATGACCAATGCTCCACCCAGCACCATCCGTAAGTTTGGTTGAGGATCTGGCTGTAGCCAAGGGCCTGCTGGATCCCTGGATACTTGCTACAGCCCACCCCCTTGGGCCCTCCTGCAGGCTTGTTCTTAGCCTGCGGAATTCCCATCCCCAGCTCGCTAAGGTCTTTGGCGCCCTTCCCTACTCAGTTTTGACAACAGCTGGTGGGATTTGTATGCGTAAGATCACCTTCCCACACATGCTGCCAGGGCCCTGCAGCAACGACACTCCTGAGAGATGCTCACTCACCTTGACTCAACGTGAGCCAAGCACCCAACCGAACACTCGGCATGGCTGAGCTCCGTAAGTCTTCTCCACAGCCCCGTGAATTCCGAGTCCTCAATATCCGCATGGTGCAGGTGAGGAAACCAGGCAGGTTGAGTACCTTGCTCTGGGGGCTCAGCAGGACCTGCTGAGGCTGGCTGGCTCCAGGAGCAGGGCTTTCAACTACTAGACTCTCCGGCCTCCTTCATTTGGCTGTGGTGAATTTCTTGTCTTGTAAGGTTATGAGAAACATACACTGTGACAGGCAGAATTCTTAAATGCCCCCAAAGATTCCCACCCCCTCATACATGCTCTCTGATTAATCCCCTCTCTGTAAGTGAAGGCAGAGCCTGTGAGTACGATGGGGCAACACCACACTTAGATTACTAAGCAGTTGACCTCCAGTTTATCAAAATGAAGATCCTCCAGGTGGACCTGACTGAACAGGTGAGCCTGAAAAGGACTGAGCTCACCCTGAAGGAAGAGATAGTCTGTGAGAGAACCGATGGAAGGGACCACATGGCAAGGGCCTAAGGACATCCTGTAGGACTCCCAGACAACAGCCAGCAAGAGAACAGGGACCAGTCCTACAACCAAGAGGAGCTGAATTCAGCCCACAGCCACACGAGCACGAAAGGGGACCCTGGAAAGGAACATAGACACCTTGAGAGCAGCATTGGGAGACCCTGAACAGATGATCCAGCACGCATTCCTGACTCACGGAAACTGAGATAATGAATATATGTTGTTTTAAGCTGCAAGGTTTGTGGTCATTTGATATGTAGCAAAAAAAACCCCAAAACACACTTTTTTTCATTTGCAGGTTGGACTTATGTCTGATTATCAGTGTTTGTGAAAGGGTTATTGAAAATACCTTCCTGCATTGATACACCATTATCCCCCAAAGTCTGCAGCGTACATTAGGGTTCACTAAGCGTTGTACCTTCAATGGGTTTGGACAAATGTGTAATGACATCATCCACCTTTGTAGAATCACACAGAATCACTGCCCCAAAAATCCTCTGCACTCTGCATGATCATCCGTCCCTCCCTATAATCCCACACAACCACTGATCTTTTTACTGTCTCCAGAGTTTGGACTTTTCCAGAGTATCACATAGGTAGAATCACACAGTATGTCGCCTTTTCAGATTGGCTCTTTCACTTAGTAATACGCATTTAAGTTTCCTCCACGTTTTTTGATGGCTTGATAGCTCATTTCTATATTTTTTAGACTTTTAAATGGTTTTATTAATGTATAACTAATTAATACAATTGTAAGATATTTAAGCGTACAATGTGATGATTTCATATACATTGTAAAAGGATTCCCCCCATTGAGTTAATTAACACGTCCACCACCTCCCATGTTTACCCTCGTTTGTTGTTATTGAGAACATTGAGTTCTAGCCTTCTACGGATTTCAGTAATAGGATACAGCGCTGTCAACCAGGCACTGTTCTGTCCCTTAGATCCTCAGACTACTCATCTTATAACTGAAAGTTTGTACCTCTTCACCAACCTCTCTATATTTTCCCTACCCCCAAGCCCTGGCAACCACTTTTCTACTCTCCGTTTCCATGAGTTAAACATTCTTTTTTCTTTTTTTTAAATTCCACATATAAGTGATGCCATGCACTATTTTTCTTTGTCTGGCTTATTTCACTTAGCATGATGTTCTCATGGTTTATCCATGTTGTCACAAATGAAAAGGTTTCCTTTTTTTAAAAAGCTGAATAATATTCCATTGTATATATAAATAATCTCATTTTGTTGATACAGTCAGCAACCAATAACTTGGGTTATTGTCAGAGCTTGGTTATTGTGAACAATACTGCACTGAATGTAGGAGTACAGATATCTCTGAGATAATGGTTTCGTTTCCTTTGGATACGTACCCAGCAGTGTGATAGCTGGATCGTATGGTAGTTGGATTTATAATTTCTTAAGGAACCTCCATACTCTTTTTCCATGGTGGCTGCACCAGTTTACATCCTTACCAGCAGTGTATGAGGGTTCCCTTCTCTCCACATCGTCTCCAACATTTGTTATCTTTTGTCTTTTTGATAATAACCATTCTAGTGGGCCTGAG
This sequence comes from Equus przewalskii, assembly GCF_037783145.1. NCBI lineage: Eukaryota > Metazoa > Chordata > Mammalia > Perissodactyla > Equidae > Equus > Equus przewalskii. The sequence goes on from NC_091852.1 coordinate 50,742,490, forward strand.
GTGGTATTTCACTGTGGTTTTAATTTGTATCTCCCTGATGACTGGTGATGTTGAGGACCTTTGCAGGTACCTGTGGCCTGTCTTCTTTGGAAAATGTCTATTCAGGTCCTTTGCCCATTTATTAATTGGGTTATGAGACTTTTTCATGTTGTTGATGGTTTCCTTTGCTGAGCAGAAGCATTTTAGTTGGTGTAGTCCCACTTGTTGATTTTTCTTCTGTTGCCTTTGCTTTTGGTGTCAAATCCAAAAAATCATCTCCAAGATCAATGACCAGGAGCTTACCCCCTATGTTTTCTTCCAGTAGTTTTGTGGTTTCAAGTCTTATATTCAAGCTTTTAATTCATTTCGAGTTGATTTTTGTGTATGGCGTAAGATAAGGGTCCAGTTTCATTCTTTGCATGTGGATGTCCAGTTTTCCCAACATCATTTATTGAAGAGACTATCCTTTCTCCATTATATATTCTTGGCTTTTGTGTCAAAAATTAATTGACCATATATGTGTGGGTTTATTTTGGGGCTCTATATTTTGTTTCATTGATCCTTGTGTTTGTTTTTATGCCTATACCATACTGTTTTGATTACTATAGCTTTGTAATATATTTTGAAATCAGAAAGTGTGATACCTCCAGCTCTGCTCTTCTTTCTCAAGATTGCTTTGATTATTTGGGGTCTTCTGTGGTTCCTATGAATTTTAGGATTGTTTTTTCCATCTCTGTGAAAATACCATTGGAATTTTCATATGAATTGCATTGAATCTATAGATCACATTGGATAGTATGAACATTTTACCAATATTGATCCTTCCAATCCATAAGCACAGAATATGTTTCCATTTATCTGTCTTCTTCAACGTCTTTCATCAATGTCTTATAGTTTTCAGTGTATAGATCTTTCAACTCCTTGGTTCAACTTATTCCTCACTATTATATTCTTTTTGGTGCAGTTGTAAATAGGATTGTTTTCTTAATTTCTGTGATAGTTGGTTATTAACAGCTCATTTCTTTTTAGCACTAAATAACATTCCATTGTCGGTATTTATCCATTCACCTACTGTCTTAGAAACCTAGTGCTGTCACAACAAAATATCATAAACCCAGTGACTTAAACAACAGAAATTTATTTTCTCACAGTTCTAGAAGCTTGAAGTCCAAGATTAAGGTGCCAGGAGGTGTAGTTTCTGGTAAGATGTCTCCTCTTGGCTTGTAGATGGCTGCCTTTTTGCTGCGTCCCATTTCTGGACGCAGTCTTTCTTCTGTGTGCACTAGAAAGAGAGATCTCTGGTGTCTCTTCTTCTTCTTACAAGGACACCAGTCCTATTGGATCAGGGCTCCACCCTTATGATCTCATTTAACCTTAATCACCTCCTTAAAGGCCCAATCTCCATATACCGTCAAATTGGAGGTTAAGGTTTCAACACATGAATTTTGGGGGGGACACAACTCAGTCTATAACAACTACAGAAGGACATCTGGGTTGCTTCCAAGTTTTGGCAATTATGAATAAGAGTTACGAAACGTTTCAGGCTTTTGTGTAGGCATAAATTTTGAACTCATTTAGGTAAATATCAAGGAGTGTGGTTACTGGAGCATATGATAAGAGTGTATTTAGTTTTTTAAGAAATTGTCAAACCATCTTCCAAAGTGGCTGTGCCATATTTTACTCCCACCAATGAGCAACAAGCATTTCTGTTGCTCTGACTCCTTGTCAGCATTTGGTGTTGTCAGCGTTTTAGATTTTGGACATTATAATAGGTGTGTAGTGGTATCTCATTCTTGTTTTAATTTACAATTCTCTAATGCATAAGCTGCTGAATATTTTTCCATAGGCTTATTTGCTCTCCATATATCTTCTTTGGTGAGGTATCTGTTCGGGTCTTTTGCTCATTTTTGAATTGGGCTATTTGTTTTATTATGATGGAGTTTTAAGAGTTCTTGGTGTATTTTAAACAACAGTCCTTTACCAGATGTGTCTTTGGCAAATATTTCCTCTCAGTTTGTGGCTTGTCTTCTCATTCTCTTGGCAGTGTCTTTTGCAGAACAGAAATTTTAATTTTAATGAAGTCCAGCTTATCAGTGATTTCTTTCATGGATCATGCCTTTGATGCTGTATCAAAAAAGTAATCACCATACCTAAGGTCATCTGGATTTTCTCCTATGTTATCTTGTAGGAGTTTTATAGTTTTATATTTTGCATTTAGGTCTATGGTTCATTTTACATTAAATTTTGTGAGGGCACTAAGGTTGCATCCAGGTTCATTTTTTTGCATGTGGATGTCCAGTTGTTCCAGCACCATCTGTGGAAAAGACTACCTTTCCATCATTGTATTGCCTTTGCTCCTTTGTCAAAGATCAGATGACTATATTTATGTAAGTCCAGTTCTGGGCTCTCCATTCTGTCCCCTTGTTTCATTTCTCTTTTCTGTCACCAATATGCATGTCTTGCTTACTGTAACTTAGCAGTAAGTCTTGAAGTTGGGTACAGTGAGCCCTCCAACTTTGCTCTTATTTTTCAATATTAAGTTGGCTATTCTGGGTCTTTAGTTCACCACATAAACTTTAGATATTCACAAAATAACTTGCTGGCATTTTTATTGGAATTGGGTTGAACTTATAAATCAATTTGGGAAGAACCGACATCTTGAAAATATTGAGTCTTCCTATCCATGAGCATGGGACATCTCTGCATTTATTTACTTCTTCTTTGATTTCTTTTATTAGAGTTTTTTAGTTTTCTTCATATAGATCTTGTACACATTTTTGTTAGATTTATACTTAAGTATTTTATTTTTGATCGTGTTAATGTAAATGATAATGTGTTTCTAATTTAAAATTCAAGTTGCTCATTGCTGGAGTATAGGAAAGGAATTGACTTTTGTATTTTAACATTGTATTTTGAAACCTTACAATAATCACTTATTAGTTCCAGAAGTTTTTTCACCAATTCTTCCAAATTTTCTAAGTAGACAATTATGTCATCAGTGAACAAAGACAGTTTTATTTTTTCCTTCCAAATCTCTATGGCTTTTGTTTACTTTTCTTGTCTTCTGCATTAGCTATGACTTCCAGTATAGTATTGAAAATGAATGGAGGGAGGGGGCATCCTTGCCTTGTTCCTGATCTTAGTGAGAAGACCTAACGTTTCTCACCATTAAGTATGATGTTAGTTGTAGGTGCTATGTAGATGTTTATCAAGCTGAGGCAGTTTCTCTCTATTCTTAATTTGTTGAGAGTTTTTATTGTGAATGGATATTGGATTTGTTTGAATACTTTATCTGTGTCTATTGATATGATCATGTGATTTTTCTTCTTTAGCCCATTGGTGTGATGGATTACATTAATTGATTTTCAACTGTTGAGCCAGACTTGCATACCTGGGGTAAACCCCACTTGGTGTGGTGTGTAATTCTTTTTATACATTGTTGGATTCAATTTGCTAATATTTTGTTGAAGACTGTTGCATCTATGTGAGAGATATTGGTCTGTAGTTTTCTCTTCTTGCACTATCTTTTTCTGGTTTTGGTATCAGAGTAATGCAGATCTCATAGAATAAGTTAGGAAGTATTTCTTATGCACCCATCCTCTGGAAGAGATTGTAGAGAGCTGGTATAATTTCTTCCTCAAATGTTTGGTAGAACTCACAAGTGAGCCCATTTGGGCTTGGTGCTTTCTGTTTAGAAATTATTAATTGCTGATTCAATGTCTTTAATAGATAAGACTCTTTAAAGTGTTTATTTCTTCTTGTGTGAGTTTTGTCAGGTTGTTTCTTTCAAGGAATTGGTCCATTTCAGCAAGCATATCAAATTTGTAGCCGTAGAGTTGTTCATAGTATTCCTTAGTTAGCTTTTAAATGTCCATGGGATCTGAGTGATGTCCAAGTGACTAGCAATTTATGTCTCCTCTCTTTTCTTTCTTTGTTAGCCTGGCTACAGGCTTATCAATTTTACTGATCTTTTCAAAGAATCATCTTTTGGTTTTGTTGATTTCTCTAGTGATTTCCTGTTTTTAATTTCCTAGATTTCTGCTCTAATTTTTATTATTTCTTTTCTTCTGCTTGCTTTAGATTTAATTTGCTCTTCGTTTCCCAATTTCCTAAACTGGAAGCTTAGGTCATTGGCTTTAAATCTTCTTTTCTAATATCTGCATTCACCACTATAAAATTTTCCTATAAGCACTGCTTTTGGTGCATACCATGAGTTTGGATAAGTTTTATTTTCATTTTCATTTAGTTAAAAATATTTTTAGGGGCTGGCCCCCTGGTCGAGCGGTTGAGTTCGCGCGCTCCGCTGCTGGCGGCCCAGTGTTTCGTTGGTTCGTATCCTGGGCGCGGACATGACACTGCTCGTCGGGCCACGCTGAGGCGGTGTCCCACATGCCACAACTAGAGGGAGCCACAGTGAAGAATATACAACTATGTACCGGGGGGCTTTGGGGAGAAAAAGGAAAAAATAAAATCTTTAAAAAAAAAAAAAATTTTTAGATTTCTGTTGAGGTTTCTTCTTTGATCCATGTGTTATTTAGAAGTCTGTTCTTTGATCTCCACACATTTTTCAGCTGTTTTTCTGTTATAGATTTTTAATTTAATGCCATTGTGGTCTGAGAGCATGCATTGTATGATTTCTATTCTTTTAAATTTGCTAAAATGTGTTTTATGGCCCAGATTTTGGTCTATTTTGGTGAATGCTCCATGGGAGCTTGAGAAGAATGTGTATTCTGCTGTTTTTGGATGAAGTAGTCTGTAGACGTCCATTATATGCAGCTGTTTAATGATGTTGTTGAATTAAACTATGTCCTTACTGATTTTCTGCCTGCTGGATCTGTCACTTATTCAGAGGGGGTGTTGAAGTCTCCAACTATAATAGTAGATTCATTTATTTCTCCTTGGAGGTCTATCTGGTTTTGCCTCACATGATGTTCTGTTGATAGATGCATAAATGTTAAAGATTGTTATTCTTCTTGGAGTATTGACTTCACTAGGTAATGCCCCTTTTTATCTCTGATAACAGTCCTTACTCTGAAGCCTGCTCTGTATGATGTTAACATGGTCACTCACACTTTCTTTTGACTTGTGTTAGCATAGTATATCTTTCTTCATCTCTGTACTTTTAAGCTATATGTGTGTTTATATTTAAAGTGGGTTTTTTGTAGACAACACATAGTTGAGTCTTGTTTTTTGGTCCACTCTGTCTTTTAATTACTGCATTTATAACATTGACATTCAAACTGATTATTGATACAGTTGGATTAATAGCTACCATATTTTTTACCATTTTCTATATGTTACCCTTGTTCTTTGTTCCTGTTTTTGTCTTCTGATCTTTTTCTGCCTTGTGTGGTTTTAATTGAGCCTTTTATATGATTCCATTTTTTCTTTGTTCTTAGGAAATTAGTTATATTTCTTTTTTTCCTTTTTAAAATGGTTGTCCTAGAGTTTGCAATATATGTTTACAACTAATCTTAGTCCACTTTCAAAGAACAGTATACCATTTCATGGATAGTGTGCATATCTTATAATAAGAAAATAGCCCTAATTCCTTCTTCTCATAACTTGTATCATTGCTGTCATTCATTTCAAGTGTATATATAGGCAGACATAAGCATATACACACTCATAAGATACATACATAAGCATACATAATTGAATACATCGTAGCCATTATTACTTTGAACAAACTATTGCCTTGTATCAATTAAGAATAAGAACAATGAAAGTTTTTATTTTACCTTAACTTATTCCTTCTTTGATGCTCTCCCCTTTTTTACATAGATCCAAGTCTCTGACCTATATTATTTTTCTTCTCTCTAAAGAATTTTTTAAACATTTCTTGAAAAGCAGGTCTACTGGCAACAAATTCCCTCAGTTTTTCTTTGTTTGCGAAAGTCTGTTTCTCCTTCACTTCTGAAGGATAAGTTCACAGGGTACAGAATTCTAGGTTGGCAATTTTTTCCCTTAATGCTTTAAATATTTCACTCCACTCTCTTTTCACTTGCACAGTTTCTGAAGTGAAGTTAGATGTGATGTTTATCTTTGATCTTCTATAAGTAAGGTGTTTTTTTCCTTCTGGCTTCTTTCAGGATTTTTCTTTATCTTTGATTTTCTATAATTTGAAAATAATATGCCCAGGTGCAGTTTTTTTGGCATTTATCTGCCACTTAGAGTCTGCTCCCTGACTGATGCCATTCGGCCCACCTTGTGTTTTCAGATGTTGGACTGTCTTCTGGGCTTGGGTTCTCTCGTATGTTGAGACTAGATGGTGTCTCCAGGTCTCTCCCATCTGTGCTTTTCCCCTGGGCACAGACACCCATCCTGTGAAGCGCTGGGAGGGGGAGCATGAGACCCAGGCCATGTGCGCAGCAGCCCCGCAGTCAGCACCCATCCATGTGCAGGGGTGCCATCGCCCCTCCCAGAAGGCTCTGGCTCCCTCATCAGTGTGCACCAACAAGCACTGGCCACTCTCAGAAATGTTTTCATTTTAAGTGCTCACAGATCTGAAATAACAGTGTTAGAACTCCAGACACCACTAATGATCTAATGTGGGATCTAATGCGGAAGATATTTGGTGAAAAGAGGGCTGTGTCAATGACTTTAAAACAATTCTGTGTAACCCGTCAGCTCCTTAGACAGAGATCTCAACAAATGCCCAAAGATCACGGACTCTTCCTGCCACTATTGGCCTGTTTGGTCAAAAAAGTCAGCAGAGTCCACATCTGAAATATCTCCTACCAGAACCTCCTAGGTGTGGACACCTTCATCTCCTGTCAGGGGTGCTACGGTGGCCTCCTGACAGGTTCCCTGGACATGCTTAGCTTCTCTGAACATGTCTCTAAATGCAGAACTGGTCACACCCTTCTTTAAAGTCCTTAAAGTGACTCCCATTGCAACAAATTCCAGACTTCTGAGTGGAGGAAATGAGGCCCTTCAAGTTTCAGCCTGTGTCTGCAGCCCCCCTTTCCTCCACATCAACTGGACCTCAAACTGAATCTTGAGGAACCACCATGTGCCCTAAAACACGCCATGCTCTGGTCCACATCTTCACACACAGTATTCCACAGACTTGGAACCCCCTGACCCCACCTGGCCTTTTGCCCATCTGACTCCTCTTCAGCCTCTGAGAATCAACGCTGCAGCCCGTCTGGAGGAAGCAAATGGGAAGCACAGGAGTCCTGCACTGGTCGACCTTCATCTGTGTTCCTGCAGCTCTCTGTGCAAACTTCCTTCACACCGTTATCACAGCTCACGGATCAAATGGAGATTCCCTGATAGAACAAGGAGCTCAGCAAGGAGAGAAAATGTGGGCTTTCATCTTTCTTTCTCTGGGGCCCAGCATAATACGGGCATATAAGACATACTGGTGGAAGGAAGGAAGGAGGGAGGGAGGAGGAATGGGAGGGGGCATAGGGATAAAAGGAAGAATGGTAGATGGCCTAGGGATGGAGCAAAGATACTAATTTGGTACCTGAGACTACAGCTGACAAATCCCCATTGTCCTAGTGATGGATTTTGGAGCCATTATTTTGTGTATTTTCCAGACCAAATGTTTGAGGCGTGTCTAATTCTCTAATTCTTGCCTAGATGCCAAACAAGGGAAGAACAGCTACCAGTTCAATTGTTGGCCCAACTTAACAAGCAAATTATTCACAGATTCTAGAACGGAACATGTCCCTAGTCTTATTTAGAACCACTGAAGGCTGGTAGGTTTAACTATCGCATTTGGCTTCTTGAATGAGGTGATGCTGCCCTGCACCAGTTCTTCCATGTGGCCACAGCCTCACTGATGCTGTGTTTAGAAAAGAAAGGGAAAATCAGCTGCTTGTGCTCAAAGATTAAGGGCTCCTCCTGCAAACTGACTCCATTCGGGAGACCAAGGCCACACCTGGGAGGATTTTTGGCAGAGTCGGCGTCTACCCTGGAGGACAGCCTCCTAATGGGCTGTGGGTTCACATCTCATGCAGAAAGGCGTGACTGCGATAGCAGTGCCACCCATAACGAGTAGTCCCAGTGGGTCAGCTGCACAACAATGCAAAATGTGTCACCTGTGACCACGGCGGGAGAAATACGGTTCCCACAGCAAAAACCGCAATGGACTCTGCTTTCTCGTTTCAACTAAAATCCAGGCCTAGAATTTAGGATGCTAGAGTGAGGACATGTGTACCGACTTTCCTGTCTTGGCACTGTATGTTGACCATCAGAAAGGTTGGTTTGGCAAGCTTTATCAATAAAACTCTCTGAGACCAACATGGAGGCACTATCTCCCTCCCCAGGCCTCAGGCCAATAGCCACATAAATGGCCTGGGCAGCGTGTAATTGCTGAAAGGAACCCAAGCGGGAAGGCAGGAGGAGGGAGAAAGTGCGGCTTTGAAGCAGGAAGGGGTATAGTCCTGTGTGAGGGCCATTTGGAAAGTGCAACGGAGGGTATTATACAAATCGGAATTTTGCTTTACCAGCCGATGGCCAAGGCCCTGATGCTCCCGACTCTCCTTTCCTCCCCTCTGAGCCAGCTCCTGGCACCCTGCTTCTGTCTGGGCACTGTTCCTGCAGCCCATGTGGCAGCTCCCCATCAGCTCCCCATTGGGACGGAACCATGTAGTGAGGGAGGCAATGCGTCACCTACTCAAGGCAAAACCTCCCAGAATCTTCTAGACTCAAATGAGTGAGATGGGTAAGGAGAGAAGTGGTTTTGCTGGGACAGAGATCTCCAGATGGGACTTTCCTCCTTCCATTCCTCCTTCCACATCAGTGCGGCCACATCACACAACTTAGCAGTGGGACGGCCTTGTTCCAAGCACAGTGTGGTTAGACACCTGAACCCAGGAGACTTACGTGCTCAGCTTGCACCCGAAGGATTTTCACACACCCCAAATACTGGCATGAAACAGAAAGGTAATCTGTCAAATTTGTACGAGTCCAAAAGGAAATGAAATATATAAAACTGAGACTGCAGCCCGTGGGCCTCGACAAAGCGGCACCTTGTCAGCCTGTCTGAACACAGCGTGCTGTCCTCACAGTGACGCTAGAGATTCTCTACCACTTACAGCCCAGGACTCATCGGGAACATGGGAGGAAAGACACCACAGCGAAAGGAGAAAGGAATGCAAGTTAAAGGGGACCAGGAATGCCAGGCACACAGCGAGGGATCGCTCACTGGTCCGTCTACTGTTAGAGTGATTATACTCATTCTTAGTGCTCTAGGTGCCAAGTGGAGAGCTCACGGACTGTCCCAGTCAGCTGGGGCTGCCATAACACAGCACTGCAGAGGGGGCGGATTCAGCAAGACATTTATTCCTCACAATTCTGGAGGCTGAAAGTCTGAGATGAAGGTGCCTTCAAGATTGGTTTCATTCTGAGGCATTTCCTCTTGGATTGTACGAGGCCACCATCCCCGTGTGCTCACATGACCTCCTTTTGTGTGCATAGAAGAGAGAAATACCTCACTAGTGTCTCTTCTTAATGAGGACATGAGTCCTATTGCCTCAGGGTCCCATCCTTATACCTCCTTTAACCTTAAGTACTTCTGGAAAAGCCCCATCACCGGATATAGTCACATTGGGGTTGGGGTTGAACATATGGATGGTGGGACACAAATATTCAGTCTATCACATGTGGCACAGTCCAGGGGCACCATCTAAAGTTATCTGATGATGGGTATCGTTGTCTATATGGTGACATCTCATTGACAACTTATCCCAGGACTCAAGGCCAACTAGGCATGCATTATTGGAAACAATCTGCCTGCTCAGTAAAATCTGAGGATATGACGGGATTCGGTGGGAGCTATCAACTGGATTTTGATTTCAGAGCCATCTTTTAAATTTGTAAAAGGTAGTACAGGAAAAAATGTAGGAAACAATCTTTACATGAACTCAGGGGATCCTTTGGAGACCCAGGTTACAGAGCATGGTTCGTAGACATGACTTCGCTCTGCCCATAGGTGCCCTTGGGGGAGGGGAGTTGGGGAGATTCTCTGTCCTGGGGACACTCAGTACCTGGTCCTCTGGGCCCCATGTCCCCTGCTTGGTCACTGTAACTGGAAATTTCCCGGGAAAGGCAGGGCTGAATGAGGTGTGCCCTGGCTCTTTCTATAGACAGATCTTCAGGTGCCCAGGCCCGTCTGCTGGAAAATATCTCGCCCTTGCCTCTTGGTCATTTGCATCGAGATTGTGTTTTTCTGAGAGTGAAGGCCCAGAGATAGACATTCTGTACTTCAGGTGTGTTTTGTTTTTGTAAGTCCTAGCTGTCCCGGGCCACAGCACAGTGAAACCTTCACCATCTGACTCTGCGAGCGTGCCAGCCGCTGTGAACGCCCCCAGCACGAGGAAGGCAGCAGCTCACTCGCTTCCCTCCCAACGTGTCCCCTGGAGGCAGCTTAGATGAGCGCTGGCCCCTGGCAGGACGGAGACCTGGGAGCATGTGACACCCTAGAGCCTTTCCTCCAAGCCAGAGTCCTTGAGAGAAGAGTAATGCTACTGTTGGCACCTCTCTTGAAATAATGTCCTGGACTGAGGGCCGAGAAGGGCCTGCAGTGCTTTCTACAGCGCAGCACGCTCTCGGGTCATGAGGTGTTCAGAACCGATAGTGTCTCCCCTGTATTCTTAGGGCTGTTTCCATGACCTGGTGAGGGGTCAACGGGCAGCTTCAGTAGGAAACTGCATGTTTTCTTCCTCCGGGGTAATTCTGTTTCCATATTACTTTGGATTTATTTTGATCGCACACGCCTACCTTGAAAGCCTGCTCTGTTGTCCTTCCAGATGGTCACCCTAAAACCCCACTGCTGCGTGGTGCCTCTCTTGCTTCCACGTCTATCCATTTGCCCACCTAAGCAGTTAAAACCTGCAAAAGTTGACAAAAACATAAAAAGGAACAGCAAACATCAAAGGGCAATCTAAAGAGTGAAACCCTCCCGAAAACCATGCAGAACAGAACTCAGTTTTTATTGCGTTTAAGTATAATTATGTCCACGGTTAAGAATGTCTTTCTCCCCCTTTGGGTCTCGATGTTGAATAAACACATTACCAGCAGACCTTTAAGAATTTTTAAAGAATCCTGTTGTTGATTTCCCTAAGCACTCCTGTGAATACTCCTGGTTGACTCTGCTGCCGAGAAACAAACACAAGACACACTTAAAATAGAGGCTCTGGCGAACTGGCGGGGCAGCGTGTACCAGCGACATGTGAGAGCAAGGTCCTCAGAGGTGACAGAACTTCCCGTCACCTGGCGTGACACAGTCACATTTCTCCTTGCCCTTGCAGAGAACACCACTAGGCACACAATTTAACAAAAATCTTTTCACTCTGATTCCTGAAAGGAAGAGCAACAAACCCCAGGAGCCGCAAACTCGGTCTGTGGCAGGAAGTGCGCGTGCGCGGTTACATAACCCTGGGCTCTCCCAGTCACATTCCGGCTGCGCTGTGCTGAGGGTGATCCGAGCTGCCCACAGCGGGCTGCGTACGCGGCTTTGCTGATGCTGCAGCGCTTGCAAAATGAGAAGGAAACGGAGCCACCGCCGGGAGAGGTGCCCTGAGGTCACGGCCCGTCTCCGGAGGCTGCTGCTGAGACTTGAGGAGAGCTCTCAGACGGCCCTGGAGAAGAGCCGACTGCTGCCTGTTAGCAGCATGGCTGAATGTATTTGGACACAGATCCTTCCCTTTCATTTTCTAAAACTCCTGTTGCCTCCTGTGAACTCGAGTCCCTGGGAACACAGAGAGGACTTCTTGCACTTTGTCATCTTGAAATCCTCAAACAATAGTCAAGTTCTCATTGAGCAGGAAGCAAGAGTCCTGAATTTGCCTGTGATTTTTTATTTAGTTTTTTCCTTTTTTAAGGAAAGCACTAAACGTGTGAGGTTTAGTTTTATAGAGGGTGACAATAGAACTTAGAAATTTAAATATTCCCCCTCAAATGTTGTGGGGAGTGAAGTAGGGTCTGGCTGATGCAGGTCTGGTATTACATGCTAACCTCTCAAGCAGCTGCTCTGCTCCTCTGGGAGGCAGGTGCCAGGATGGCATGCGCAGCGCCGCAAATGATCCAGAAGGGCGGCCGCCGTCCACCCAGCACATGACTCAAGTCTATCCAGGGAGACTGGGGAGATGTTGCCTTGGGGACATTACCGGGCAGGATTTATGGCTTCAGTGGGGTTCCCTGGAAAAGAACTCAGAGATGGAGGTTCACATGCAGGCAGTTTATTGAGGAGTCTCCTCGGGAATAGCAACTGTAAGAGAGTGCAGGAAGCAGGACTGGGTGTCTGCACAAAGACCCCGCCAACCGAAAGGGCGTCACGTAACTGACATGGCCCTTTAGAGGCCATCCCAAACAGAAGTCAGGGACTGAGGCACTTTCCTCCTGCATCTAGACTCTGATGTGGGCTGTCTCTGGGGTGCAGGCACCACCGGCTATGTGACCCCTTTCCTGGGAGGGACTCAACTGTGAGCCATCAGCAGCAGGACCACCAGCAGCCAGGGAAGGAGCACCTCAGTCCTGAAGAGGATGTCCGGGTGTCATACCATGGCCCTCCACAGTGTCTCCTCGCTCTGCTCCGATTCACTTGCTTTGTGTAGTAAGCTCACCCCATCCGGGAGCACTGCCTCTGATATTTTGGCTGGTTTTCTTCCTGGGAAAACAAGCAAAGAAAATTGGTGGAAGGTGGTAGAACCCCAGCCTCTTGTCTCCAGGCCACAACTGATACTCGTCATCTCCCTCCCCCATCATCCACCCTAGATTCTCCTCACTCTTGGCGAGCACCTCTGCTGGTCCAGGGGTCACACCTCGTGTGGTGACCCCAGACCCTCCTCCCTGAGGGTGTGCTTCTGCCTGCCAAGCCCTTCTCAGACTATGGTTGCAGCGTTTGTCTATTTACCGTTAAAGTTAGACAAGGGAGTATCAAGTGGTACCCAAGGATTGCCTAGTTGCACACATTCTTACTCCCTGCCCCCTGTTGTGTGAAGCAGACCAGCATCCTCTCTCCAATCAGGGCCAATCACCCTGCCAGGATGCTGACTCCTCTTCTTGCCTCCTGTTCTCTTGGCATGAAGAACTCAAACTGACCAGGCAGAAGCAAAGCTTAAGTTTAATGGGACTCTTACCATGAGCCCTGGTGGAAGCATGCCCTCTGGGAATAAGATCTCTAGATCCACAGAACCTAAAGTTGCTGGAAGGAGAAACAAGACTATTCCCCAAGTAGGCCATTGGAGTAAGGGCAAGCACTTCTCGGTTCCAACACACATATTCCACCTGTTGGGGACCCGGCACCATAAAATGATCGTGCGTCTGGAGGACGGTGCCCCATCCCTGCAGAGAATCATCTTCAAGCTGGCACCACCGCTGGGCTTTCTCAAGACTTTTTAATGGTTCCATCAGGTCATTGGTGATATGGTAAGTGAAAAGACCAGAGGATCTCATGTGCATGTGCCCACTGCCACCAAACATCCTTTGCTGTAAAGTGGGTTCCTTGTAAGTCATTTCCTGTAAGTCATCAAAGGCTGAGACTTTACAGGCAAGAGAGTCAAACCCTCAACTAGAATACAAATCAATTCCAGTTAAGATAAATTTCTTCCCTTCTAGGGTGGAAGGGATCTGATATAATCACTTGCCACCATGTGGCTGGTTGGTCTCTTGAAGGATGCGCTGTGTTCAAGCATCAGGTTGGTGTGTGGGCAGCGATGGAAGCTGGTCAGCCTTGGTTAGTGAAAGTCACTGCCATTAGGCTCATACTCAAGCTCGTTCTTGCCACCACGGCTACTCCCTCTGTGAACTCAGTGTGCCAACACGGGGGTGGCCCATATCAGAGGCTGGCTGATGTCAGCTGGCTAATCCTCTGTCTAATTGGCCATTTATGCCTTTTATGTGATGAGTGCTCTCTGCTGGGTGTTAGCACGGGATTCAGAGATTTTCATACTTCGTGCTTGTACCCACAGATCTGTCCATCTGTCTGTCCTCCAGACCTCCTTGTGCCCAGTGATCTATTCACCCTCCCTCGAGCCTCCTGATCAAAAGCCAGGTCATACAAAACTGCCATGAGTCCATGTATATTTTTATGTTGAGCTACTTCTTTCTCCACACAAGGTTTGATTTCCAAGGAAACCACTCAAAACTCTGACCCCTGGGAGAATTGCCACCCACCATCCACCAGTGTCTTTCAGGGCCACCCTGATGAGGCTGTGGAGCAGCAGTAGCCCAATTTTGGCTTGAACTCACATACCAAGTGAACCTCTTCATGAACCAAGTTCTTCCTCCTGCATCAGCGAATCACAGGAATCTCCCATTCGGTCATGGGCGTGAGCCGAGGAGGAGGTGCGCGTGCAGCAATGAGAGTAACATGGGGGTGAGTCGTGGCAGAGCTTTCCCCTAGGCTTGCCCTACATGGTAGCGCTTATACCACAGGCCAAGGACCTAAGATGAGGATGTGCCAGCCAGCCATCTCAAAACTATACCTTCAGAGGCCTGAGAAATGCCCACCAAAGAGATCTGCAGATGCAGTGGACCCACCATGAGACTGACTTGGGTCAGGAGTCCTTTTATTTACCATATCCTCCCACTCTGATGGGAGGGTCATGAACATGCTTCAGATTTAGGTTATTGGTGTCAACTCAGGTCCCGTGTCCACAAGTCTTTAAAATGACCAGGACTTCTCTTTCCTCAGAGTAGAATAAACTGAGTAAATTGCTGCAGGTCACTTTGGGAAGAACTAGCGCAGGGGTCAGCACCGCTTTTCTGTAAAGGTCTGGAGTGTACTTATTGGCTTTGCCGGCCCCGTGATCTCCGTGGCAACTGTTCACCTCTGCCATCATAGCAGGAGGTGGACGTCGGTGACACGTAAATGGTTGGGAGAGGCTGTGTTCTAGCGTTATCTACAAAAACAGGCAGTGGGCTGGATTTGGCCGCCAGGCCATAGTTTGCCAACCCCCAGACTAGGAGAACAATTACTCCATACACTTGTTGTAGCGTTGTGGGGCCCTTCCGTTAGTGGATGTAGGGTTGCGGTCTGGCTCAGATCCGGAAACCAGACAAGGAATTGTGACTTATTGGTCAGCTGCCTTCAGTCATGTACTTATTCATCCTTGATTTCTTTGGCTTAATGAGGCAATGCATCGTCGGCTGCCCATCTGTCTTGTCCCCAGGAACACTGTGTTTTATGAATCATCTCCACAGTTCTCTGCAGGTCAGGTCCCCCGGCTGCCATTCCAACCTTGTTGTTCATTATGGTAATTGCACCCACTTTGACTTTGGCAGTTCGGCGCCTCCACCTGGTCTCAGTTATTTCTGGATCCTGTCACTTCTATTGCTATCAGAGAGCTCAGTTCTGTAACAGCATCTCCTCTCCTGGGCCCCAGACGACAAGGATGGCCATCTCTGAGCTCCTCGATGATGCCCTTTCACCAGGGCATTTCTTACTGCTTTTGAAAATGGGGTTCTTTCCAGACTTTGCCATGGCACACACTTGGCTGGTGACATTCTCAGCCACATATCCACTGTAGTATGTGACTTCTGCCAGCCCCTTGATCCCTTCTTCTGCTTCCTGTCATGGCAGGTCTGGCATTTCCACTTCTTGTAGTGTGAGCAATCACTTTTTCCAGGCTTCCAAGGGACCTCCTACAGAAGGTCAGCACCATACACCAGTGACCTTTGCCGGGCCATTAGACCCTGGATGTGGGGAGAATATTTCTCTATCAATAAATTCCTTTTATCCAACTTTGTGTGCCTCCTCCTTGAGCCAACACACTCAGGATCCACCTGCGTACTTGCTCTTCCATTCCTGACGGTCCACACTGGCGAGATCCCCAGCTCCTGCAGCTCACAGCCTGTTTCCTCCTTTGCAGCCCAGTACTTCCCCAGCCACAACATTGTGCCCCATTTTTGGTCAGGTGGCCTGGAGGAAGGTGGGGTAGATCTGAAGAACATGTGTTGTCTTGTATTCTCTTCCTCTGGTATCTACATGCTGCTTTGCCACTGGGAAAATTGTTAACAATTGTGCTACTACACATTGTCAAGACCTACTACCAGTGATGGGGTCCTCGCCGCCAGCTGGCTGGCAGGTGGTCTATATCCAAAATACCATTTTAAAACAGCTTCTTAGGACCACTCCTCATATGAATTCTTTTGGGGTGAGTTCCAAGGGAGAAAGATTCTGAAGTAGAGTTTTGTGTATAAGGGATTTATCGGGGAGTGTTTCCAAGAACACATCTGTGAAGTGGTGAGGGAAACAGGATCGGGCAGAGTGGGAAGTTAACTCCACGCTGTTGCAACAGAGATGTCAACCTCTCGCTTGGGGAGCTGGGAGAAGTCACTGGCTGTGGGACGCCCCAGGGCTCAGATCCCAGGGAGCGACAGCCCTTGAGCAAGGTGGCCTCTTTCCGAGGTGTGCAATTCCTGGGGAGGGACTCGGCAGTGGGACATCATCAGGCAGTGCTCCTGGCCACTGGAAGGTGAGGTCTCTATCCTGAAAGGGGACATCTGGGTGGCACACCCCAGTGTCTGCTACAAATTCTTGGCTCTTTAGAGGAAGGTGCAGACGAGAAAGTCCTTTTCTTTCTCTAGAAATTGCTGTGTCTGGAGGTGGTGCCTAGGATGACTTGACCCACGTTGCCCCCATGAGAGAAGCAGCCAAGGGCAAAGCTGAGGATGGCAGCGACAGAGACAATGCGTGTCCTGTGATTGTCTTGAGCTGCTGCATCCACATGGCTGAAGCTCGAAGGTCCTGTTTGAAGTGGTTTCCTCTTCCTTAAAGAGGCTAGCATTGTGAATGCTTCACCCAGTTTCAAAATTGAATTTACAGAAAGTTCAAGTGATCGATGGAGGAAATGGAAAAAAGAATAAGCAAGATTGATTGAATTTTTTTCTGACCATGGTCTTCCTTCAAAAGAAAAAAAAAAGACTATAATGAAATGGAGAACAATATTGTTGAAATATATTAATGTTCTTTTCTTTTTTGCATCTCTCTGCATGGACCTCTCCTAGCTCTGCCAGAGGACTTCATTATTTCAGGATATTTACTTTTGCTACTTTACAAAAAGGAAGAACAATTCAACATTGTGCTCTGACATTCAGAAACGGATTTTCAAATCTGCAGCAAGCCATTCATTTGTAGGCCAAGGATTTTCGATTGTTTTTTAAGTTTCCATTAAGAGCCAGACCCGGGCAATGTGACATTCAAGTTTAGCATTATCCAGGGCTGGAGAGAGAAGGATATGATATAAAGTATCTTTTTCAGGTCTCCTTGAAGAGAGAGGAGAGAGAAAGAGAGAGAGAAGGGAAGCGGGCCGAGAGATGAATGTGTCCTGTCATGCCTCCTGAGGTCCTCAGGGAGATGAGGAGGCCTGGGAGGTGGTTGAAATCAAAGAAACCTTCCCGCTTTTGAGTGCCAGGGCACTGCTCATGCGGCTGTGGCTAGGGCCGAAACGAAATAGGACCATGATGGAGGATGACGGCTGCGTGAATGAGCCTAAAGCTGTGCCCCTGCCTCTCACGTGTGTCCTCTAAGGGACCTAAAAGTCCCCGTGTGCTCTGGAGAGGAGATGCAGTTGGGCTCAGGGGGGTTGTGGGCCACAGACCCAAGAGATCAGCCAGTGGCATTCAAGGATGCCAGGGCCTTGGGACCAGCAACAAAAGGCTGGAACCAAGGACTCGAATGAGAGGTGTGGACACAACAGCCCAGGAAGCCAGATGGGACCAGAGTCCACAGACAAGTCACATAAGAAAGAGAAACCAGGTGGAGTTTCAGGGACACCAGATCTAATACCCTGTCTCCCCTACCAGGAGGAGGCCTCGAAAATGCAGGTCCTCGTTATCACATTGGAGAGAAGGAAGGAGAAGAGAGGAAACCTGGGAGGTAAAACACTTTCTCAAGAGAGACTCTGTCATCAAAAGGACACAATTTAAATGGAAGGAGACAGTGATATTTTCAACTTGCGTTGTAACCTCTGAGTGCAGTAGACTGGGTCAGCACCCCACTCAGTTCCCCTCAGGCCTGTTGGCATCCTGCGGACATCCCCTCGGGGCAGGAGCCCGCTGTGAGCAGGGTGGAGCAGGAGGGAAGTGCCAGAAGGCCAATAGCCTGCAGGAGCAGCCCTCAGCAAGGGTGGTCAGAAGTCCCCGTGTTAATACCCCAGCTTTTCCCCGGGCTGGGTCATTGTTAGCACACAGCCCACATGGGCTCCCAAAGGATGGGGCTCAGCTCCAGTACCCACGATGGTTAAAGTGCTTGTAACACACATTCCACTGGCTGCCTGCCTTCTCAGCTCCCGGGGATCATCTCTCAAATAGCGACCTGCACTCACATTCTTGCTTCTGAGTGTGACTCTGGGGAACCTAAATTATGATGATTGACACCTATTCCCCTTTACCTAGTGAGATGGGAGCCCATGGGGACCATGAGGTCTGCTATTAAAATAAGAAGCTATTATTGGCTTTGCACATCCCAGGCAATGAGAGTGAATTTTTGCAGTATTTTAATAATGGTCACACTTAAAGCAGTTTTTGGTATTCTGGAAGCATCATCATTTAGGCAACAAATGTTGATTCGGTTAAAATTAGGCTGGAAGGAATTATGTAGGCCAATTTGGAATGTTCTGCGGTAACATGAGACTGGGATATGCAAAAATCTCATGGCAGCACTCAAGTGGTATTTCCAACCTTCTTCCCTATCGTCTCCCGAACTAATCATTTGCACTCATCGCTTCTTTCTTTTCCTGTTCACCTCTCATAAAGATACCAGTAAGAAGCTCAATTTTAAAAACGGAGTAAAGAAGAAAAGTAAGAGTATTGAAGATCATTAGTTAATAATACAGCCGTGCAGTACACGGTCATTCATCAAAGATCTACTCTGTGACACACTCTCTGGGTGAATGAATGGATGAATGGTAGGGTCTCCTCGTTGGGCTCTCATCCTAACATAGATGTAAACATTAATTGTAAATTGGACACCACGCGACAGGTGCTCGAACAGGGGGCCACAGCAGGCCTTCTGCTTGGGACTTACCAGATTGTTAAGGAAGAGGAGCCGTCGGTCAGCTGTTTCCCCAGTGACTGCAAATCATCATCCCAAACCCAGCGGCCCACGACAATAAGCACCTATTTTTCTCGCTCCCAGGTAGGTAGGCTGTGGTTTGCTGGCCTTGGCTCTAGGCTACTGCTTGAATCCAGGTCTGTTGTGTGTCTCTCCTGTTCCTTGGATCAGTGACTTCACTGTTTTTTGACAAAATAGTACAGAAACCTGCCATGACTCTTCAGCTGTCAGCTCAGAACTGGCACCGTCACTTCTGCTGACATTTCAATGGCCTAAGCACACGATGGGCAATCCTAAAGTCCCCGAGACAGGAAGGTGAACCCCACACCAAGGGTGGAGCGAGGGCAGGACATCTGTGCACCATAATCCAGTCTATCCCAAGGAGTGAAGGAGGCGGAGAACATTCTGGACAGAGACCACAGGGAAATCCAATGATCCTCAAATGTTCAGGTAAAAGGCTCAGTCAGAACCGAGACAGGCAGTGGCAGCCACACTCAGGCATCCTTCAGCATTGTTGGAGCCAAGAAGGCTTCTAAGTGGCTGCAAAGGTCCCCTGGAGAGTTAGAGCGGCAGAAGCATGGGCCCATCTGTGTGGTCCTGATAACTTAACAAGGGGTATTTCTGTATCAGAGGCCTTGAGGGACTCAGTACTTTCATAGGAGGCCACTGTGATACAATAGGAAATATATGTCTGGTCTTTCTCCTGGCACACAGCTCCTAAAATCCTTGGACTCTGCATTGATAGGCGTGTTGAGATGGCCGGTGGCTGGGCCCGTAGATGGCTTCAGGACAGGGGCTATTCCACGGAAAGACCAAGGGTCATCAGAGGGTTGGAGCTCTTACCCTCACCCCTGACCTCCCTCCAGGGAGGGGAGAAACTGAGTCTAATCACCAACGGCCAAGGCCTAAGCAGTGGACCCTCCATGGGAACCCCTAAACAGAGGGTTCGAGGAGTGCCCAGGTTGGTGAAGCCATCAAGATGCTGGGAGGGGAGAGCACCCAGAGAAAGCAGGTCTTCCATGCTCCTCCCCCATAGCCTGCCCTCCTCTTCTCTTCCGTCTGGCTGTTCCCGAGTTGTATCCTTATTAAAACATTGATAATAGTAAAGGAAACACTTTCCTGAGTTCTGTGAGCTGTTCCAGGAAATTATCAAGGCTGAGGAGGGAGTGGTGGGAGCTCTATGAACATCTAGCCGGTTGGTCAATACAGGTGACAACCTGGGACTTGTCACTGGTGTCTGAAGTGGGAACAGTCTTGTGGGAGGGAGCCTTTAACCCATAGGGTCTGCACCAAGGTAGTTAGTGAAAGAAATGAACCAAAGTGTTGGACACCCAGTTGTGTTTGCAGAGAAGTGTGGAACTGCTTTGGCATGAGGAAAACCTCACACATTCAGTGTCAGGAGTGTTGTGCATAAAAACAGCTCGGAGCCACCTATGAAGGTGAAGGCTCATGAATGCGGCCCCAGAGAGAAGTGGTGGCAGCAAGGCAGAGGGTCCCTATGATGGAGACAGCTCCTGG
This sequence comes from Equus przewalskii, assembly GCF_037783145.1. NCBI lineage: Eukaryota > Metazoa > Chordata > Mammalia > Perissodactyla > Equidae > Equus > Equus przewalskii. The sequence goes on from NC_091852.1 coordinate 50,762,999, forward strand.
TGGCTGGTCTTCTTGTTTTCCTCCAAAGGGAGTGCCACCAGCCAACCAGCCAAATCCTGCACATGGGACACAGTCGCAGAGGCATGCAGCCAAGACAGGAGACTGGAAAACCTTCAGTGAACAGCGGCTTTCTCTGGGATGGCTTAGGGTCTGAACTTTCAGCTTCCTGTGTCCTATGCCTGGGCACTACAGCCACAGCAGTCACCTCACAGGAGGACAGAGGCTCAGAGGGAACCGAGGCAAAGGGGAGAGTCAGAGAGCCAAGGAGACAGGAAGGTGTCCGGCTCACTGATGGCAGAGAGGCATGGCCGTGGCAGCGTCATTTCAACCTCTTGGCACCTGTCACCCAGGAGACTGAATGGCTGGGCTCCAAGCCCCCTACTGCTCCCACCCTGGCTGCCCTGAGCATTGCCCTCAACAGCTCTGCAGGAGACCCGCCACGCAGATGTTGGAGCGGCTGCTGGCGTGGGGACGCGCCTTCGGTCCAGGGCGCTTCCTGCTGCTTCTCCCAGGCAGCACACTGTGATGTCAACTCATCTCATGTCAAAATCACACCCTGGTTCCTCTAAAGACATTATTTCCCCTGCGATTCTTACATACTTTTCTCAAATCATAGGGCTTTAATTTGCATGTAATGTGATTAAAATATTTTTAAAAAATATTTCCCTAATGTAAACTTTATTTCAACCCACCAGGTATTTCTTGTTTATTATGAGAATTTGAAATAAATCCTAACAAATATAACTCTGCTAGTGGTGACACGCATGTTTCCAGGTCAGCACAATGATTGAGCACTTACTGTATACCGAATACTTCAGTAGGGGTTTTTCATCAATATTAACCCTCATCCTCAGAAGACCCCAGGCAGCTACCTATTACCAACCTTAGTTTACAAAATAAAAGGAGAGTGTGTAAAGTATTCACGATCGTAGAGCAGGAACACTTGAACAGGGTTCTTCTGATTCAAAAGTGTAGAATTCAGGCAACGTGCATGGAACGAAGCATTAAACCGAGCCCAGACGCAGGGCTGAGATGCGGGGAGGGCTCCGTCCGTGTCCGTGAGGAGGAAACAGCGTGGCTGGAAGCGTTAGGGAAGTCGTGGTGTGGCAGCCTGTGCTGACCCGAGGCCGTCAGCGATGTGCAGGGACAGAACGGGTCCACGTGGCCCCCCAGAATGGCTCCAGTGAAGAACTGGGTAAGGCACGTGAGAACCCCCGCATCTCATTGTCCCTTCTCTGCTGCCCTGGATGCAGTTGCACTCCAACTTACAGAAGTCCCATCAGCAGGCCTGGGAGCCCCGGTATCAAGTGATACCCCAGAAACATAAGGCCGTGTGCCAGAAAGTGAGCTCCCAAAGATGCTGGAAGGACTGATGGTGGCGTGTTTGAAAATACTGCATAATATTCCACCTCCTCAGATATTCATATTGCCCATGTTGCTTTCCACATCTGACAAGTCCTAAGTACAGAAACTTCTCCTGCTTAACCTACAACTTCCCAAACTTCTATAATTCTAGAAACCTTTCATTCTTATAATGCCTGCTCCCAGGTAACAGAATGAGCAGAGCATCCCTCTGGACTAGAGAGGCAAACAGATAGTGGTCCTTGTGCGCCCTGCGCAGCTAAGTGGATTTCCTACCGCCCCAAACCGGTGCTCCTTGTTAAACTGGAAAGAGCACAAGTCTCCACGTGCTGGCCCTCTGTCTCACCAGGAGCTGTGATGGCCTGGACAGCTGGTTCAGAGGACCAGGCATTGCTCTCAACCCTTCCTTGAACTTCGGGCCCTCTTGCTGTGGCTTCAGGCTCTCTCACCCTCCCTAGCCCCAGGCTTCATTCCCTGCCCACCTCTCCAGAGGGAAACCTCGGTGGGACCACCGGCCCAGCTTCCAGTTTGCATCTTTGTCCTTGGTGCCACCTCCTAGATTGTCCCTTGGCCATGTGCCTTTTATCCCCCCGTTCCAGCCTGCCTGATCCACCACAAACTCCCAGTGTACAGTTCAAGGCTCCCCATCCCTGTCGGGAGCCTGTGGACATAGCTTTCCAGTCGTGGCCACTAACGGTGTTCCTCCTATGATCCTGTCTTCTCTAAGGACTGCCCATCTCAGCCTTTGGAACAGAAAACGCGAATTTTAGTTTGTATTCTTCAACTCGTTTTAACTTGTGCACCCTTTGATAATTACAAAACTTCACATCTTTCTTTAATTATTTTTGAAATTTTAAAATTAGCTAAATACAGTGACTGAAAACTAGCTTACTTTTGCAACCGACTCTGAAATATACAACAGCAAATAAGAGGGATTGATGGATAGATAGCGGGACAGACGTGTGACAAAGCAAGGAATGTAGAGCCGAATGTCAACTTTCTTTTTATTAGCAAGATGGGAAAATGGGTGTTCACTGTAAAATTATTTCAACTTTTTGGTAGGTTTGAAAATTCCCATAGTAAAATGTTGGGGGAAATATGAGCAGTAGTAATTTTAGAATACGCTCTGCTCACGGAGGAGAGAGGTGGGATTGTGGGTGCCTGCCTGGCTGGGAGGCACTGCTGCCGCCGTGTCTCTGCTCAACCCATGGATGTGGATGGAGAACACCTGCTGTTTACATAGGGCTGCCCGACCCCAGCCTGAAGCCCCAGGCTCCGCTCCACCTCCTGTGCTGGGAACCCAGGGCATCCGCAGAGGATTTTTCTGGGCTTATCTCCTGGAGACTGGGCTCAGAGCCGAACCCCTCCAGTTTGCCTGGCTGCATTCAGGTCTCCACAGCCCCTCGTCCTCCTGCCCATCCTTCCAGTCCCCTCCCAGGTCCTGCACCAGCCCCAGGGGAAGAAGCCAAGGGCAGTTGCTCCTTGGGACACCTTCCAAATTCATTTCCCATCTGTCTGCCACTGGAAGAGGCAAAGTAAGGTCAACATCCTGTCCCAGAGGAAAAGCTGATTCCTGCGTGCTGAATTTGCTCAGGAAACAAATCGTGCCCGACCTACGCCTGGGTCAATATTGGTACGCTAGAAAAATATGCACAAGAGGGACTATGAGAATTGTTCAAACAATTCCTTCTGTTACTCCCTTCTGCATGAGGAGTGTGAAGACTTGTGGTGTATACGGGGTGGGGGCGGGACGCAGGGAGCCTGCTGTTTACACAGAAGCCTAGTGATCCTTGAAACCATGGGGCCAGTTCCAGAGGGGGTTCCTCTGAAGTGAAGGAAACCCCAAGCGTTGCAAGAAGTAACTGTATTCTGGAAAGTAACAACTCACTCCAGAGATTTATTACTGCAGTAATAAAGGTTCTGCACCCAATTCCACTCCAGGGGGAGGGGCTTCCGTCACACATACAACAAGCAATTCTGCCACTCCTGCTGGGTGTCTTATGACTTGACTCCATTCTGACACCATCTACCTGGAGACCGTGTCAGATCCCACAGGGTACAGGCTCAGTCTTACAAGACTGCCCCCCACCACACACACTTCAGATGGCAGTCACCAGTCCAGGTTGTCACCTGTACTTCTGGTTGACGGGCTGTAGATGGGATATTCCCCAGATCCCCTCCTCGGGTTCAATTAATCAGCTAGAGTGGCTCACAGAACTCAGAGAAACATTGTACTTACTAGATCATCAGTTTATTAAGAAAGGATAAAACTCAGTTACAGCCGGAGGAAGAGATGCACAGGGTGAGGTACAGGAAGGGCACAGAGCTTCCATGCCCTCTCCGGAGGTCCACACATTCACCAGGCTGCCAGCTCTTGGAAACCCATCCTTCTGGGCTTTCACAGAGGCTCCATTACACAGACAAGTTTGACCAAATCATTGGCCATCGGCCATTGACTCAACCTCCAGCTCTTCTCCCCTCCCCAGAGGTCAGGTGTGGACTGAAACTTCCAACCCTCTAATCACATGGCTGGTTCCCCTGGCAACCAGTCCATCCCCCACCCCCCATCTTTAGGAGATTTCAAAAGTCTCCTCATTAAATAAGCTCAGTTGTGGTGTGAAGGGGCTTATTAAAAATAACAAGACCCCCATCTCATCTTTATGGCTCTGAAGTAATTTCAGGAACTGAGGACAAGAGACTAAATATTATAACCAAACATGTTCCTATTGCTCTTACTGCTCAGGAAATCCCCAGAGTTTGAGGAGCCATGAGGCAGGAACTGTGGAGGAAGACCAGATATATATTTGATATTATAAACCACAATATCACAAGAAACAAATCCGTTCCCTAAGTGAAGAGCTAACAGGCAGTCACTGATGCGTCTATTTACAGGAAACAAGACTTTAAATGCCGCTCCACACCCTGGGCCAGAAGCGACCAGGAGTAGAGTGGGAACAGTCAAGAAAGCTGGGAGGACAGCTCAGGAGGAATGTGAACAGGACAACGACCATAAGACCGGAGCCCCATATGGCTTTGAATATCTGACGGGGTTTGTATTAAATTAATATGGCACTCCATGGCTAAGGGGAGTCATTTAAGGTTTTTAAATCATGGAGTATCCAAGGGATAGTTCTGGAATCTGGGAGGAGAGAACCAGTGAGGAGAGATGATGATTGGTCCCTAGGGGTTCCCCATGGCCAGAAAGTGCTGCAGGCCGTGGGGTTTTCCACCCCAGCATAGACGGTGGACATTGACCACAGTGTCACGCTACATGGGCTGGGGATGCCTTGTCCAGGGACAAATGGGAGGACCAGAAACCCAGCGACCAGTGTGGGAGGGTCAGCAGGGCCTGGTCTCTGAGGGGATCAGAGCACAGAACCCCTGCAGAACATGAGAGAACAGAGGAACCCCCGCGGCTGCTCTGTTAGCTCCAGTGTGAGGTCAGCAGCAGCACTAAGTGGAGAAATCGCTGCTGGATTCACCACTGGCCACCTCCAAGCATCGCTGCCCACACTGGACAGAACAGCTCCAGACCCTCAGCCCGCCAGTGGGTGCGATGGGATGCCAGAGCATCCTGTGCAATGCTCCGTGTGGGCGCTCCCCACCCCAAGAGCGATTTCAGATGGCTTACAAATGTGAAGACGGCATTTCCAGCGAGAATAAGATACAAATAAAGGACACAAACCCAGCCGGAGGGAAACGAGCGCAAGGTGTGACATGGCTCGAGGAACCAAGCCAGGACTTGACGCATCAGAAGCAGTGGGTACTTGCCACAAACTCAGATTCCCAGGGGAGTGGACCCCTGGCGCCCCCACCTAAAGCCGAGCGCCACTTCCCTGGGAGCTGAACTTACTCAGCTGCGGGACCTTCTGAAATGAATTTGGAAGGCTGTGTCCACATGCACTTCATTTTCTAGTTAGAGAATTTAAATCCTCATCTGATTATCAAAAGACCTTAAGACGAAAAACCATCGCCAACTCTTCTGCAAAGTCACGGGAAATGGTACCAGGATCAGACAGTATCAGCTTCGAAATAATTAAGAGCCACTAACACTTAGGAGAGATGGGTGCCTGGGCTGGGTGGGTCTCTTCAGTCCTGGAAGCGGGCACTGCAACCGCTGCCACTTTATAGACGAGCAAGCAAAGCCTGGGTGATGAATCTCCCCGAGGTGATGCATTCGGTCAATTGCCAAATTAGTTTCCAGGCAGTCTGGCGCTAAAGTAGCAGATGTGACCACCAAACAGGGGGCTCAGCCGCATTCCGGGACAGACAGAGACAGGTTCTGGATGCACAAACACCCAGGTGGCTCGGGGAAGCGCCACCGTTCCTGACGCTGAGACCAAAGTCAGGCTGAGCCTCTGCCAAGGAAAAGGCTTCTCTCTGGTTTGTGTCATGTTTGCACAATTCTCTGAATGAGTTGGGCTTCGTTCTCTAATTTTACAGCAGCCGGCATGCTTTTTACGTTTCTTAAAAGTCATCTTCAAGGAAAGGCTCATTCCCAGAACAGCTCATTCAAGGAAATAGCTGGGCTGCTGCTCTGCCACTTACGGGCAGCGTGACTGCATGAGTGGCTCAGGTTGGGGGGTCTTTTTCATATTTTTTGTATTATTATTCTTCTTCCAATGCTGTGTGTACACATTTTCCATAATATAAAAATAAAAGAGATGAGCTCATTGCATTTTATGAAGCATGTAACACCCATAAACCAAAATATTTTTTTAATGGGAAGATAAATATAGACCCCCTTTTAGTAAAGAATATACATGCAAGAATCCTACGAAAAAATTAAAGGAGGTCAAACTATGTAGCTCATTATAAGAGTAACCCCTAAGGTTGCATCAAGTTTAATGAAGTCAGATTAAGTTCCAGATTAATCCAGAAATACAAGATCAGGAAATGTATTAATATAATATCCCACATCAATACGTATAATGGCATATTGATAATATTATAAAACCTGAAAAAACAATGCAATTCAATATTCAATCCTAATTTTTTAAAAATGAGTAAATTGTGACTATAAAATCCCTCCCTTAAAATAACAGCAAAATACTTTAGCTCAAACTAGCAGTTTATCCATTCAGTCCGTAAATATGAAGTAACTCCAGGTACTGCTGTAGGTTGCCAGCCCTGGGGGTCTAGTGGTTAAGACTTGGCGCTCACCACCACAGCCTGGTTTCGTTTCCCGGTCAGGGAACCACACCACCCATCTGTTGGTTGTCATACTGTGGCGGCTGTGTGTTGTGTGACACTGAAAGCTATGCCACCAATATTTCAAATACCAGCAGTGTCACTCATGGTGGACAGGTTTCAGCAGAGCTTCCAGACTAAGAGAGACTAGGAAGAAGGACCTGGCCACCTGGTTCCAGAAACATTGGCCATGCAAACCCTAGGAATAGCGGTGGAGCATTGACTGATCCAGCGCCAGAAGTGAGGGATGGCCGGAAAAGACAGAGCAGGGTTCCACTCTGCTGTCCACAGGGCTGCCAATGGCACCAACGAACTGTGGCAGGGGCTCAAGATACATCAGTGAGCGAAACAAAGATGTCTGCCCTGTGGAGATTATGTTCTGGCTATGAGGAGAGTCTCGGGCAGCAGATGATGCACAACAAATATATAGTATTTGTATCAGTTATCTATTGCTGCATAACAAACACCCCAAACGTGGTGGCTTAAAAAGCAGTATTATTACCACTCATGACTGAGTGGATCAGCTGGGCTCAGCTGGGCCGTTCTGCTCCACACTCCATCACTGGTGCCACGGTGTCCAGGGGCTCATGGGATCAGCTGTCCAAGGTGGCCCACTCTCATGGCTGCCAGCTGACATGAGCTGGCAGTTGGGTGCACGGTGGGGGCTGTTGAGCAGAGGCACATATGTGTCCTTTGCATGAGGCTGGAGCTTCCTAAAGAAAGAAGGCTGGGTTCCAGTAGGCAACATCCCTTGAGCAAATTTTCCAAGAGGGAGGAGGCCAAAGCTGCCAGTCCTCTTCAAGGCTTAGCCTGGAACTGGCACAGCATCACTGCTGCCGTCTTTTGTTGGTTAAAGGACTCACAGACCTAACCCGGATCCAAGGACTGCCTCTGGATGGGACGTGGGACACCCTTGTGAGAAGGCGATGGAACCATGGAGAAAAGCAAGAAGAAAGCACAGTTAGAGGAATCAAGGTGAGGGTGTAGTTTTAAATAAGGAGGTCAGAGTTGGGAGGCCACGTTTGAGCAAAGACAGGAAGTGGCGATCCAGGGACCCCTGAGACATCTGGGGAAGAAGCCTCCTGGGAAGGACCAGCAAAGGAGCCCAAGTGGCTGAGTAGGGGGAGAGGGCAAGAGTAACCCATTCTGGGGTCCAGAAGTAGGGAGCCCGACTGTGTGGGTTTTGTTGAACATGATGCTGTTGCAGGATTTTGAGCAGAAGAGTGAAGCGCAGAAATCTAGGCGGACCCCCATGGAGGCGGGCGAGGCGAGGGAAGATGGGCTCTTGATATATTTTGGAGGTAGAGCTGGAAGGATTTAGCGACTTTTAGCTGGGGGTGGGGATAAGGGGGAAAGCCACAGGAAGGATGCAGCTGCCATCCCCAAGGAGGGGACGGCAGAAGATGGCACAGGCTGGGGAGGGGTGTTGGTGGCAAGGAGAGTCAGCACCTAGCCTTGGCCATGTAGACAGATGCCAAATGGAGATCAGCAGAAGGAAGCTGGATGCTGGGCTCTGCAGGGATGGAACGGAACCAGGCTAGAGCTGTAGAGCTGTAGATGGGGCGTCTTGAAGCCCTGAACCTGGTGAGCTTGCCACAGAGTCCAGATGCCACACACACCCCTGTTGGTGAGGGCCCCGTGGGGAGGGTGTAGGGAATTTGGGGCAGCTTTCTCTCTGACAGCTGGTCCCCAAGACCCCAGCTGGCAACGTCCTGAACCCAGAGGGTGCTCCAGCCGTGCCCCCAGCTGCCTGTGGGGTGGGGAGAGTCATCACTGTCCATCTCACAGCCTTCTCATCTCCACCCCACCAAAGGGAGGAGGATGCTGTGAGTGACCGCTTGTTTCTGGTGGAACCCTGGAACCTTTTGAGCTCCAAGAGGAAGGGTGGCCTCTGAGGGTTGGCAGGCTCAGTGACCCCATTCCAGAGTCCCCAAGGGTTTTCTCCCCACTTGCCTGGGAACCAGATACCTCTTCCCAAGTTTTGACTTTTTCTACTCTCCTCTGATAAAAGCAGACTCTTCCAGGACGTGCCATGGCCTCACCCAGCTGCTTGTGAGAATCCCAGCTCAGAGGCCTCTCTCCTCTGACCCCGGCCGTCACTGCAACATGGCCGGAAGTTTCGCCGTGATCCCTAAGTCTCTTCCTGAGAAAAATACGTAGAATCAGTATTTTTATTTTAAATCATTATTTTTAGCTTGATAGATTACATATCAGTTATGCATATTCTTTACTTAATTTCTTTTCTATGCTTTCCTGGTTTTCTATGAATTATGGCATTTGTACATTTGAAAAAGAAAAACATATATTTTGGCATCGCCTGAGGGGCCTGAACTTCCCCCCGTCAAGCAGCCCCAGCAGCAGCTGGGAGCCTGGGTCACAAGAAATGGCCGGGACCTGGCGGAGGAGCCGGCTTTGAGAGGTGGAGACGTTACCAGATGCTGCCTGTTTGCTGTTGAAATGTTGCCCCTTGGCTTAAATATCGTGCTGAATAACAGCCAACTGAGGTTTTTGTTCACCAGAAGTTTCTCCCAGAATAGAAACTGCCCACAGTATTTTTCTTGGGAAGTCCATTTGTCTGGAAACTTTCACTGTTGACATTTTTAAGCTAATGCACCCTGTTATGCAAAGTTTAGCAGAAAAAGCCACATTCTATTTGCCACTTGCGTTTTGTTCCCCGAACTCTGCCACCTGGGGTAAACCCACATCTAGGAGTCAAACACAGCACTTGCGTTCTCAGCTTGTGCATTCCTGAAATGCCAGCAGCCCACATGCTGGCCCAGGAGCTTTGGCATTTTGGTCTCAAAGCTGAGGCAAGTGGCCCAAATCCCTTTCTTGTCCTTCTCTCTGATACTTGAGGCCCACAGCAAAAGGAACGTTCTGACAGTGTTCTTTGGGTGCGGATAAGGTTTCACATGCTGCTCTCTCTCCAGAGGAGCACCCCTCCTCAGAGGAAAACCAGCCAACCAGAAATTAAGCAGCTGGTCCCCCTGTAAATCCAGGTTCGGGGATTTGGGTCTTAAAACACAGCACCTGTTGCGGGTGAGCAGGTGCGGTGGGACCACAGCTGTGGGGGGCTGTGATGTGGCCGGCTCGCATCAGCCAACACAGGGCTCCTTGTCAGTCTAACACGTGGGGAGAGGGTGATAAATGAATTTTGTTACAACTCCTGCCACCCCAGCAGAAAGAAACCCAGTGCAATCTCACAGGATTGCTGCAAGGAATAAGAGAAAAACATTCATTCTCCTGGGTCGGGTCAGCCAGACTCTCGGTTGTCTTTCTTCTGGGTTTCTATGGTAACGATGCGCTCTGTAAGTGCAGAACAGCTACCAATTCAATCTGCGGACCACATCCCCATCAGATGCTGCAAACCCACCCTTCCAGCTTTCCTCTGGCATCAGTGACCACGACGCCAGCAATGCTCCCGGAATGAAACAGCTAAGCGTTTGGGCACGTGGCCTTTGCAATTCCTCCCAGTGAGGAGTATGCAGATACGGAGAGAGGCAGCAGCGAGGGCTGGAGAGGGGCGACGGGTTGGCACTGGATCCAAATCAACGGTAATACCCGGATGTTCAGCTTGTCTTGGGATCCAGAGTAATTATTTTTATCCTTTCCATCATTGTTGGAACTTGGGTTAGATTACTTTGCTAATGAAAAAGTTTTCCTAAAGAACTTCTTATATAACAGAATCTTGGAGCCACTTCTGTGCATATTACAAATAAGTCCACGACAGTGTTGCAAAGATAGACCACGATTCTCCTTGAAGGATACGAGGGTGCGTTATCAGTGACTCATCTGCTACTTGAATGCAGACACTAGAAACCCTGCAGAGCGGCCCTGAGGTCGGAAAGAACCACAGGGCACTGCCCTGCGGGCATGATCCCAACAGCAGCCCCCCCAGGTTCACGGCCATTGCAAAACACCAAAGACCCTCATATCCAGAACGGCAGGGCCTTTGCTCCACTGCCCAGGACCCTCCAGACAGGTCCACGCTCCTCCAGCTTCCACGTTGTCAGAGATGTGTCACCTGGAACAAGTGACAGGGCAGCCTCCCATTTTTACATAGTCCCATCCCTATTGTTGCTATTATTTCATTAACATTAACACTAAAAGGGTCCTGTCTTTTTAGTTAACTTGTTCCCTCTTCCCTGTGTAGCTTTAGTTTCTCATAGAAAAATGACATCTTTTATGATGTGTTCAAGTCTCTATTTTACTCTGCTTCGGTGAAACCAAAATGGAGCGAAGCTCAGCAGGTCACCTGCCAGAACACCCAAGGTTCTGCTCTGGCGCCACGGGCTGAAATAACTGGGGGATGCACCCAACCCTCTCTGACACGGCCCGAGGTCAGCCCAGGGCCTCTGGCGATAGCGAGCCAGGACCATCAGGAGGATTACGAGATGGAGGGCGTGTTGGGCACAATGTTTGATCTTCGAAGGTCAGGCTGTGCGCACGAGGAGGCAGAGGTCAGGCTGACGTTTCTCAGGCTCTTCTGGCCGGCTCTGAGCAAGCCTGTTCCAGGAAGCCGGTTTGTTATTCTGGTCGGGGACTGTTTATCATGATGCCTTTGAGGGGGTCAGGTTTCCTGTTGCAGGGAGTCCTAATAGTTCCTCATATTTACATAAATAGGCCTTCAAATATTGACTAAAGGTGTCTTGTGGGAAAAGTGAATTTCAACCCGGTGGGGTTGGAGGAAACAAGTAATATGCATGGGGACAAAAAGTGGAGGAGAATGCAGTCTCTCTTCTGTGACAATTCTTTGAATCCATGAGTAGGGAATTGCTGTCTGCAGTTTTCTTCCATGCAGAGTCCTTAAAGATCCAGTAGATGCTGGCTAAGCTGTTAGAGACGATCCATAAAGTCGAATACACTTTAAAGGTTCTGACACATCCTGTAACCACAAATCAAGTAAGAAATTACTTTTTATGCAAAAGATAAATTAAGAACTACCATTTTTCTGTCTTTTTTTTTTTTTTTTTTTAACAGAAGTTCCTATATAAAGTGATTAAAGAGGATAATGTGGACACAGCCCCCGGGACAGCCTGGGTACACAGGAGGTGGTCCATAAAAACCCGTTCCCTTCTCTTGCTTCTAAGAACCAAACCAAGCCAAACAAATATCTGGCCAAGACGATGGAGAAATAGCAGAAAATTAGTCACCTTCAGAATTGCAGATAAAATAATCCAGCCAAAAGAAAATTCAAAGAAATGAACTTGTAAATATTGTGGCCTATGAAAAGAACAAAGATGTAATTCACTTCGCCTTCAACAAAAGTCAAAACAAAGCTATCTTGTCCTTCACAAGAACCCTGAGAAGCTGGGGGCACGAATGACAACCCCTTTACAGGAACAGTCAGGAAGAGGGAAACTGCCTTCTCTAAGTTCACATGTGGCTGAAAATAACTCCAGAATTGCTGACGCTGCCCAGAGGCTCTGCCACCTCCGGCTGTGCCCCTGGCGGGAACTTCCAGGGCCCCCAGGTTCTCCCCTTGGGATCCACTGTGATTCCTTGATCTGGTTCTCGTTTAACTTTCCAGCGACTCCTGGCCCTTCTCAGTTGTCTGCACTTTCCAGGTAGGAGAGCAGAATGTCTTCTCAGCCCCGCAGCCACAGCTGTCCGCCCGCCCCACCCCCACGGGGTCCAGAAAGTGAGAGCTTGCTTCTGAGAAGGGTACTTCCCTGAGGAAGGAGCTGGGCGGTTTCCTTGACCCCAGAGCCCTTTACTGGAAAGTGGCTACAGACACGTGTCCCCTGCCACCCTGAGGACCAGAAACCTGGGCAATCAGCCAAGAGCCGCTGCCACAGCCCCCAGCCTGCTCTGCGCACGTTCTAGGAGTTTAGACGCGCCTCCAGGCAGGGCAGTCCCCCCTCAGATGCGCTGGGTCAGAACCCCGGCCAGGGCCACGGCTTGGGAACTCCGCAGGGAGGGGGATGAGACTCTGGGCCACTCCCCATTCTGAGCAGCCCCAGCAGCACCAGGTTGCCCTTGAAAGGAAAGCACTGGGAACCACTCCAGCCCCAGCGGCACCTGCCGGGCCTCACAGGGCCCCTCATTCAAAGGAGGCAGCGAGGACAGCCTGGCAGGGCTGCGAAGAAGAACCGGTCACCCCAGCATGTCTCCGCAGACGAAACTTTTGCCAACTCAGATTAAAAAGAGATTGTGTATATTTATAATGCGTGTGTGTGTGTAGACACACATACACCACACATATATAAATTTAGCCATGTGTTTATATATGAACGTACATATTTACCTTTCTATTGTTGAATACACAGGTGCAGAAGGCTGCGTAGAGCAAACAGGAAGCCTGATGAAGCACTGTAAGGCAAACGTGGGTACCACCACCCACAAACTGTGCTAGAACCTTCCCCAGATGCCCCAGGGGCCCACCCCAAGTCACACCTCCCCCTCCCTCCTGGAGGACCCAGGAGGCTGAGTTTTACGTCCTCACTTCTGTGCTTTTCTCTGCAGTACTGTGACCTGTGTACAACCCCACACAAGGGAATTTCCTTGAGCCTTTTTTCGGTTTTGCTTGTGCCTCACGAGTCCGTAAGCTCCCACCCCTGTTTTTATACATTTTTATACATTTTATAAATTTACATACACGTTTACGTACACATACACACATACAGACATGAGCACATATAGACAGATGCCTTAGTCTTTAGAAAAAAGATTAAGGCTTCCTCCCTTCCCATTATGTCAGCACACTGCACTTTTAATGTCATTAATGGGATAAATGATGGAAAAGCATAAATTAATACTACAATTAAAAAAAAAAAACTGCACGTGGGACCTCAAGTATGAGCCCCTGAGAACAATTCCCCAAATAAGTACTGAGCTGTACCCCAAGCCCCTGGGATCCCCACACGTGCCCCTCATCGCTCCAGTGCAAATTTCACCCGGGGACCCAAAGGAAATAGTGTCGGTCTCCTTCCAACGTCTCATTTTCTTCAGGTCAGAGGCCAGCGTCGAGGGCTCACCACACCGTGGAGCGCAGCCGCTGGAGAGACATCAGGCAGCTTGGGCTGGCTTGTATCCATTTGTTGGAGTCAATCGCCAAATCTTGGTGACTTTGGGGACCAGTTGTCGGGCATGGCCATTACTAAAAATGAAAATGTATACGCTTGCAATTAAGTAAGTTATATTAACATCCAAGGTAGTAAATACCCATAACTCCTCATCTCCTATTTCACCACAACATGCTGTCATCTGTGCTCTTCAGCTTCTCTGGGTCTGTAGCATCTCTCTGTGGAAATGATGGTGACTACCACACACCTCTTCCCAACTCTGAGTTTGGTGATCTCGTGTTGGTGGCTGGAACTTGGCTGTGATGGAGGATTTATACCATGGAAACCAGCAAGTGCCACAAACTGGGTGCCCACCATACACACATGTGCACACACTCAGTACCAGTACACCCCTGGTTTCTCCTCCCAGCCCCCAAAGATTAAGAACTGGAAACCAAGCATCTTTCAAGGCGGCCTCCCCTTTTAGCATGTCTCATCCACCATGCAGAGACGGGAGGCGTGCGCAGGCCCAGAGCCCGATACAGGAGGATTGGTGGCCAAGATGTGGCCAGGCCTACTCGAAGGCTGGCGGGGGGCGAGGTCCTCCTTGGAGGGCTGTAGATGCAGCTACTCACTCCCAGGCTCCCTTGGGAAGGTAGTGGGGCCTTGAAGTCCTCTCAGGCACTCCCAGCCCCTTGGCACGTCTGCTGCCCCTGGAAATGAGGGTGGGTCTGCCCGGCCTCCAAGGCACTCAGCTCACCTGGGCATGACTCAGGCTCTGGGCTCCTGGCACCAGGGCTAAAACCAGAAACTGCCTCCTCCTTATTGATCTCATGATCTTTTTGGGGTCTAGTACTGTGGTGTAATAAGAAATAAGAATAAGAGAGGGGCTGGGTATTGAGTTACGCAACAATGGCCAATGATTTAATCCATCATGTAATGAGAACCCCATAAAAACCCCAAAACGACAGGTTTCAGAAAGCCTCAGGTAGGGGAGCAAATCAACGTGCTGGGAGGGTGGCACATCCAGACAGGGCATGGGGGCTCCACCCCCACCCCACATACCTCGCCCCTGGCATCTCTTCCGTTTGGCTGCTCCTGTAGATCAGAAGACACGTGGCCCCTAGAAAAGTGTGTGGCATCTGAGGTGAGCACGGTCTGTGGGACTCAGCCCTCAGCCTGTGGGATCTGGGCCAACTCTAGTGTCAGAACTGAACTGAATCGTTGGACACCCAGTCGATGTTGGGGAATTGAGAACTGTCGTCTGGCGTGACACCAGACAAGTGTGAAGGCGGAGAAAGTGCTGGGTCTTCCCTAAGAACGCGAGTGTTCGCTAGTCTTTGAGCTCCCATTTGAGGGGCCTGGAGTGTCTCCTGCTTGACTTTGGAAGGCAGTCCTCATCCCACTCCCTTGCCTGGCAGGCCCTGGAAGCTTCCCCTCCCGCCCACCATCACAGCCCAGAAAGCCGAAGCCCACCTCTCCCTGCCCCCAACCTGTGTCCCATCCACCCAGGCCCCAGCCCCTCTCCTGTGTCCCATCCACCCAGGCCCCAGGCCTCTCCTGCGTCCCACCCACATCTCTAGGCCCCAGGCCTCTTCTGCGTCCCACCCACATCTCCAGGCCCCAGGCCCCAGCTCTGGAGCCTCTTCTCACGGTGTCCCAGCCCTGGCCTTAGCATGCTTTCTGCTGTGTCTCTCCAGCTGCCATCCCGTCCATCTCTGCCCTCAGACCACTTCCAGCAAGTTCCTCCTGACTGCAGGCATAGGCTGCATGGGACAGGCCCAGGGCAGAAACGAAGACCCAAGCCTGCAGTCCATCTGCAGAGAGGTCCCACCTGCAGGGAGAGCCAGCAGGGGCGATTCCAGCTGGTTCCAATGGCGGAAAGTGGAGAGCTTGCTTACCCTCCCATCTCCCTGAGCAAAATCCACCTGCGTTCCTTTGAAGTGCTTCTGGATATTCCTGTGTAAGTGTGTCACCCGGCCTCCCATTCCAGCCCTGGGTGGGGACCTCGGCTTGTGTCAGGGGAGGAAAGGACAGCAGGAGAAAAGGTTAAATCAAGGGGTGGAGGGAAAGGAGAATAAAGAAAGACAAAGGCCGATTCTGGGCCAAGATCTGTGGTGGAGGTTGAACTCAGCAGAACCAGCTGTGGAGCCACAGGGAGGTCACTCGACTTCTCAGATACTCTTTACAGTAAAGAAAATGCAAAATCCTTGTTGTTGTGATGATAAAGTGAAGAGAACCCAAGAGGGACCCTCGTAGACATGATGATCACACAGGGCAGGAAAGGTGAGGCCCAGAGGGGAGGCTGAGGCGGCCAGCTGATCAGGACCATGCTGGACCCACGGGACCCCAGCCAACCCCGGCCCTGCGAGGGGACCCATGGGCAGCCAAAGATGGCAGCCAGGAGCCGTGGCCGGCCGGAGCTGGGAGAGGAAACCAGAAATAACCTACAACAAGAAATTGAGAACAACACAAAATGGAGAGGAGGGGTGGGGACAAGGGGGTGTCTTGCACTGGGCAGAATGACCAGGCGTCCCGCCCATTAGAGGCTGCAGCCTGCGGTGTCGGGACCTGGTGTCAGCTGCCCGAGCTGCTCTCTCACCACCTGTAAAGTGGGGACAGAATACACATTGAAAATGCGTGTCTGCCCTGTTGGCTGTTCCCCTGGCCGGGGAAGGCAGCCCTGAAGACATGTTTTCAACCCAGAAGAATGAGGTCGTTTGCACTCAGGACGGAAGCAAAACAGCCCCCGGAAGCCACTCCTCCAGCGTCTGATGCTCAGGAACGGCCTGGTTTGTCTGCAACGATGTCTCTGCCCTACAGGCCCGTCCACCTGGATGTTCTGTTCCTTTCACTCTGAGAACAAAACAAATGGTGTGACCAACTGTTGACAGTTTTCTGCCGCGTGCTCTGTGCACCGGGTCCAAACTGAGCCACTCTCGCAGCTCACCCCGGTTCCTCCTAATTGGTCCGGCACGACTGGGAACGTGTGCAAGGGCACGCGGGTCTCATCAAGGACTTCCCACAACCAAGCAGCCTGCGCAAGAGGAACATTCAGACTGGGACCCCGGGGGAGGCTGAAGAGGCCTGAGGAGGCCCCCCCCGAGGAGCTGCAGGCGGGGGGCTGGGGCGCCTCTGCCGGGCAGGTGGGGTTGGGCGGGACCCCACAGCCTGTGCCCTTGGAAGTCAGGTGCAGACAGCAGGTGTAAAAATACAACTGGATTTCACAATGTAGTGAGCAAGCTCTTTACATAGCAGTGGTTCTCCAGCCGAGGTGTGCAAATGACCCTCTGGGGTGGGGGTTAAAATGCAGATTCCCATCCCCCCACACCTCGCCCCCAGAGGTCTGAATTCAGTAACTCCCGAGTGGGGCCACCCTCAGTCAATTCTTACCTCCCCCACTGACTGCCGTTATTTGTAACTTTGTATGCCTGAGGTTTCCTAAGTCAGGAATGTCAACTGGACCCTGGGGATACTCAGGGCTTTTTTATTAGTTTTCTGGGGGCTGTGCTAGTTTCTGTGATGGAATGGCCCATAGAAGGCACTCAGAATACGTTGCTTTTGTAAATATAAGGCATCATATGCTTCTCAGATCCCACGGAATTCTTTATTTATCCACCCCTCTCCATCCCCACCCTGGTTCTTGGGTTGGTCCAGTACGTAGATTTTGGGGGAAATCTTGTTGAGTCGGTATCCTCGTAGGTTCCGTCTTTTAGCACCAGCCCAGCCCTCTGCTCCTCCCCCAGCTGTGGCTGAGTGACCAACACCTGACCTGGGCTTCGCACAGCCAGGAGTATATTTCGTGAGGGGGTAACAGGGACCCTCTACAATACAGTTATTTAACTGAGTCTGTGTTTGCAGTGAACTCTCCTCACTGCCGCTGACTCATGTGCGAAAAGTGTTTATAAAGTAGCAACAGGAAGCAGGCATCTCAGCAGGGCCTGAGGACCAGACTGGACGGCACTGGACCGTGGCGATACAGGTGAGGCGGGTGGATCAGGTGCGGGATGCAATGCCTCCTCTGGTCTCAGCCTCCACTGCCCCTCAGAGCTTCATGCCTCTCAGCACCCTTCGAGGAGGGCAGGTGCAGACCTGCCTCCACATGGCGCAGGCATCTTGAGAAGCTAGGTTGACCGTGGGCATTGAGGGAGCTGTGAAAGTGTGCTTCCGGTCCCCTGGGGGCAGGGCTCCCAAGGTCGCCAGAGTCCTGAACCTGGAGACAGCGCTGGAATGGAGCCGAGGCTCTGAGGCAGGACGATAGGATGGGAGCACGGGGCTGAGTGCAGGATCTGGCTTCTCCCTGTCCCATCTCATCCCTGCTCTGTCCCCCCACCCAAGGCAGAGAAACCAGCACCCCCCCAGGGGCACAATCCACTGACCCTTAGCCCTCTCAGATGCTGACCACAGCAGAAAGCGTCTCTCAAACAGCAGGTAGCTGTATGAGCCCCAGTTCCTGCGGGAGCCCCGAAGGCCTTGGGAAGCGGCAGACACATCCTGAGCCCCCTTTTAGCAGGACTACAGCTCGCCGCCTGGCACGGGGTCACTGTCCTCTTTCCAAGATGCAACAGCGCTCAGCAGCCCCCAGCACGGCCCCTCCTCCGTCCGCTGAGCAGCAACCCCGCACTATGCTCTGCTTCTCACAGGTCCCCATCCAAGCCCTGCTCCTGTCACCTGTCCCCTGACGGCCATCCCAGGCCCGTGCCCCTTCTCTGCCGGTGGGGTCAGCCCACTTCAGCTGGCAGCTCTGCAGGGACCACACAGGGCGTGAGGGGGACACTCCAAAGAGAAACGGGGTGCTGCTGCTGGAGGAAGGGAAGAGGGCTGAGACCATGCAACATGCATACACTCGCAAACATTCATACACACTCACACATGCACTCACACAACACACTCGCATTTACACACTCACATACGTATATGCACACTCATACACACATAAACACTCGTACACACATTCATGCACACATATGAACTCATTCACAACTCCTCTCACACACACAATACCACACTTGCATATACACACACTCTCACACACATATACACAGATAGTTGTTACACAAACACGTGTATACACATACATATTCACATACACTCAAACACATACACATACCTTCACAAATACACACACATACACACACAATACACATACTCACACACACTCATACACACCCTTGCACACACACACGCACACTCTGACACTTGTCCCAAGCCCAGGGACACCCAGAGGCAGGGCTCCATGGCAGCACTCGGGGCTGGAAGTGGAGGGCCCCGAAGTGGTACTCGCTGTCACGAGGTGCCACCTGTGCCTAGGAAAGGGGAGCAGAGATGGAGAGCAGAGATGGGTCCCGCCTGGTTTGTCTCAGGAGACAAGAGAGTTGCACAGGTGACTATGGAAATCCCAGCTGTGGTTGCAACAGGAGTCGGGGGTTGCAGCCCAATTCTGAGGTCCCCTCCGCTGAATGTGAGGAAGCGGCCGGGGGCGGGAGTAGGGTGGGGCAGCCCTGTTTTCTGCAGGTGGACTGTCTGAGATCTGCTTCCCCTGAAGCGAACCTGGGTCGGGTATGAATATGAGGTTAATTGAGGACAGGCCCCAGGAGGCGCAGGGGGGTAAGAGGGGGAGCAGGGAGGGGAAGGAGGCAGAGCCAGCTTGTTACTGTCAAGGTTCTCTGAGCCAGGTGTTAAGCCTAGCTATGATTAAAAATTAAATTATATCAACAGGCAATTAAATAAATTGTATCAAAACAAAGACACTTGCTCACACCCCTGGCTCCCTACCTATTTCAGCGCATTTCCCATCAGCCGTGCTCCGAGGCTGCCAACTGCTGGCATGGCACTGACACCGTGTGGCGGGGGGCCCCACTCCAAAGTTGGTGACCTGGCGCTGCCAGCACAAATCCAGCCAGGGTGGGCGCGTCTGCACTGTGGAAACCAGCAAACGCTAAAGATTGGGGCTTTTGTGCTTTTCTGGAAAGCCGGTTGTTAAGGCTTTGTCAGCACCTGTCTGCCTGGAAGATGCATCATTGAGCGGGTTACCTGGGGTGCAGTCTCGCTGAGGAACCCCCTAGAACACTTGCCCCTGTGTCATTCCAATCCAGGGCATTTGTCCACCATCTCCTGTTGCTTACAGGCTGAAGTGGTCCCTGGAGTGGGGTGAGGACTAGCTTCTGGGCACTTCCAGCCTTCTCCGAGTGTGGGTCCTGCCGGCCCCAGCGCCCAGAGAAACACAGGCCTGAGTCCGGGGCTGCGGTCAGGCACTGTGGCCTCTGCTACAGAGCGCTCTCCAGCGTGGCCTCCATCGCTCAAGGCTGCCTTTTATCCTGTCCGCGTTTGTCCCACTGCCTACTATTGTAAACATGTCCGGTTTGCCTACTCATAGGATCCCCGACAAGCACTTAGATCTAATTCACTTTGTAAGCCCCCGGCCCACTGGCCTTGTCCCCTCCCTGCTGACTCCAGCACAGCCCTTTCCACCAAGGAAAGTGTGTGACCTGTGGTCCCAGGAGAGCCCGACATCACGTGCAGGCGGCACGGGAAGAAGGAAACTCGGAATTCACAGAGTGGTGCGCCAATCACAGTAGCCCTGACCCCGGATCAGCCAGCTCTTCTTATTGACTGTCCGTCCTTTTGTGTTTAAAAGGTTTGTACCTCAGCGCCCGGGGATGCTGTCCTTTGGGATACACACCCATGGTCGGAAGACAGCAGACAGCATGAGGAAAGAGACTGTGGCCGATCAGGGGGAGGCGACTCTGGGCAGCTGCTGGCCCTTTGCGCTCATTGTGCCTCTTCTCACATCATCTGGGGCCCCAACGACCCAGCCATCCGCCGAGACTGAGAATCAGTCTCTGTGTGTCAAGGTCAAGTGTGTTCTCTTTCTTATGCTTTTCCCCCATCCAAAAGCACAAGTTTAAGATAATTTCCTGACTCATCCATGACTTTTCTTGCAAGCTCCCAGGGTATTGTGTGAGCGAGCTTATTCATCGACTAATTTTCTCTTTTGTAAAGAAATGCAGCAGCTGGGGAAGAGCTGGAAGGATGCAGTGGCTGGCTCAGGAGAACCACACTGGGGCTTCTTTCAATGTAACCGTAGGCAGCACTTAAGGAAAAGGAGGCCTTTGGATAGATTTGCCTGGAAAAAACAAAGTGATTCCAGTTACTTGTGCTGCAGACTTGGTCCCAGCTCTCCTGGCAGGCGGATGAGTCAGACGGGCACGTTAATCAGATGGGGAACGCCCCAAATCCACCTCCGAACTCAGCAACACAAGCTGCCGGGACACTATCATTACGTGCTACAGACCCAAACAGGCCTGAACCCCATCACCCGTCCCAGGCAGGCAGGACCACTGGGGAGTGAGGCTGTCGGAACGTGACCTCCGTGAGTTCACACGCACCGGCCCAGACATGCACCATTCTGCAACAGCACAGCCACAACGGACCTGCCTCTGTGGCTCTCGCTCCACCCAGCGCGACGGACGGACGTGCCTTCAGTCACCAATGCTGGTCCGGCCTCTTTGGGGCACAGCCCAGTGCCTCCGCGGCCCTTTGGCTGATGGGAAAGCAGAGGCTGGGGCTTCAAGCCACAGCTGTTGATTGCACTAGAATGGTGAGAACCTGGCCTGGTGCACCCCCGTCCAGGCTCAGCAGTGGTTTAAAATATTTGGGGAGTAAAGCTTCCTTCTTAGTTTCAAGTGAGGGGCAGTGCTAGCTTTCTATAAGGACTGGCCTAGACACACTGCTCACAGTGGACTGACTCCACTTCAGGCCTGACTCCGGGTTGCAGGTGTCCGTTTCTGTGCCACGTCTCCTTTTTATACAACTATGATATGGTGAGATCTGCAACAATCTTAAGTGATTGATGTAAAAGGCAAACAATTGCTGGCACAGGTGTCGGCTCGTTCAGACCGTCACCCTCGTACGCGGCGCCCCTGCCGTCAGACAGGCCGGGCACTGGTGGTTCCCGCCCCAGGGACACTGGGTTCCTTTCTCTCCCACCAAGACCCAAACCTTCCACTCTAAGCATCTGGTTCTCTGTGTACCTTCCATTCTGTCCTTGTTTCTCTTTCACTTTTCTAAGCGTTTGACCCTTTTAAACCTTCTATATTTTGTTGAAACAGGAACAGGCTTAATTGCAGGATGTTGGTTTCTTGGAAAATCTGAAGGAGATTTCAGAGCCGATTCCAGACATTTGACCTTCCTAGTTGGTGAATTCGGGGAGCTGGTGGCCCTCTCCCGGGAAAGGCTTGTGTGCAAGAGACCCAGATAAAGGAAGAACCTCTTCTTGGGGTGAGCATTCCCTTCCCTAGGCCACCCCACCCTCAGGGAAGAGGCCCCAGTTACGATTGATTCAGGAACCCCTGCCCCCAAGGGTGACAATGCAGGATCCTCCAGGAGGGGAGCGAGAGGTGAGGGGCTGGAGGCATGAAGGCAGAGCGCTGGCCTGGGGATGGGGACACCCCTGATTCTGGGGGACACATGAGCCAGGGGTTCCTGAGGGTGGTGGAGGTCCATGCTGGAGCCCTTGGAAACCCTCGGGGGCTGGCAGGAGCAGAAGGCCTGGCTCTCAGTGCACCCGTGGGGGCTGGATTGGGCTGCCCCGGCTGCATGCCCACCCAAGACCTCAGTGTCCTCACCAGGCCTGGAAGCTCTGGGACCATTTCAACCTCCCTCTGGATGGGCATCTTAACAGCCACCCTGATGAGCCAAATATCAGAAGCCACCATCACGTTTTCTGGGCATAACAGGAAGGCTGAAGGTATACATGAGAGCCCCTGAACCCTGAGAGTGTATTTCTCACCAGTTGGCTTAGTGGGACTCTAAATTCATTTTTCATTGACTTAGAAAAAGAATGTGACTCTTCTTGCACTTGAGTGCAATGGAACATAGCAACGAGCATCAGATTCAACTACATAAAACAGAAGTCATATGTCAGCAGCTTAACGAAGATAGGAATTATTTTTATCTTGCACAAACAAGTCCAAAGAAGGCAGTCCCAGGCTCCTTCTAAAGTTCCATGTCACCAACCTTGATGAGTGATTTCCAACTGCAAGGCTACCTCGTGGTCCAAGATGACTGCTGGAGTACAGCCATTATGTCTGCATTCCAGGCAGGAAGACAGATAAAGGGTAAAGGGCAAGAGAGAGCGTTCCAGTTGCCCTTCCTTCTTTTAAGGTGCTCTCCTGGAAACCCCATCCAGCATCTGGTTGCATAAATCTCAGCGGCCGGCTTTCAGGCACAGCCACACCTGTTTGCCAGGGAGGCTAAACATTCGGATTTTGTAGCTGGGCTCATTGCTATTCCAACAAAATAAGGATTCTGCGGCTAAGGGAAAAAAAGAAGGGCAAGTTCTAATCTCTGCACATACAGGAAAATTAATGATTAATACGTGTACCTACCCTCAAATTTTGCATATAATTTTTCAGATCCCCAAAGTCTATCTGTCTTAGGTTAAAAACTCCTGACTTAGCGATTGATGGTGCTTTACTACCTTACTTGCATTTTTGTTTCAAAACTCCTCAAATTAAGGTGGTACTGTAAAAAAGCGTCATGGCATTTGCTTCGCTGTTGACTGGTGGGACCGACAAACGACTTGTCTGAAGTGTCCCCAGGACTCTTTGTTCTCAGTTAAATGAAGCTGTCCTTTAATCAGCACACAGCCAGCATGGAAAACAAGATCAAGACACATTTTGTACCAACAATACATAAAAGAAGATTCTTTTGATCTCTGACCCTCTTCGAAGGGGTGTATTGGTCTTCTACTTAAACCGTGATAAAAAGTAATGTTTTGATTCACAAATAGAACTGAGAGAGAAAGAGAGGAGAGGTTTCACTGGAGCACTTGCATGAGGCGTCAAGGAGAGAGCAAGAGAGAAGACAAGGATGCAAGAGGGTGTTTCTGCCCAAGCAAACTTTTGGAAGAGAAGTTAATCCAGCTGTGAAGGAGGCACCACGGAGGGTAACAGGGCCTCATTTGTGATGTCTTCGAGGGGAAGAGGGGACGGCCTCCTGGTGTCTGGGCCCCAGAAGGCGGTGTGATCCCCCAGGAAGGCTGGCTGCTCTCCCAGGGGAGAGGGCCGAGGTGGGGCAGGAGAAAGGAAAATTGTCCACATCTTCCCACGCACAGAAAGGGAAAGTCCGGCCAGTTGGTATCTGACCAAACGACTTTCGTCAGCTTAGGCCCTTTGCAGTAATTTTCAGGCATCTCGTCCACTTTTTAAAATTCCCTAATAGATTCAGGGTGGTGCCATCCCTGCCCACTGGGCAATCGTCTCTCCTACTCACACAGAGTGGCCATAGCCTCTTTGTCACTGGGGCCACAGGAGGGTGAGGCACTCCCTACCCTCCCCCATCACCCCGGGATCTTCAGGAGGCTGAAGGCCTTTGTGGGAGGGCGACCCAGGTGGGCGCCTACAAGGAGAGCAAAGCTTCATCATGGAGAAAGACCCTCGGGTCTCACACCGTGAACTGATCCCCCTGAATCCACCTTTCCTCTCGCCTTGACCCGAGATGTGTGTTTTGGGATCCGTGCTCCTTGTCCCGCTGGTTCATTCTAAGTCTGTTTACCGGGGTGATGACATATTCCTGTGAGAATGCAGAAGAATGGTGAGATCAAGACTGATCAGAACATCCCAAAAAGTGCTGACGGGGCAGGAGGGACCAGCCTCATTTGCACTCACCTTAAAAAGAGCAGGTTTGGAATCCGCACGTGGACACAAGGCCAATGGGACCACCTGGTGCAAGCCCACCCCAACCTTCGCTGGGCCCGGTGCAGAAGCACAAACGGAGGCCCACCCATACTAACAAATATGGCTCCATAATGACTCGGAAGGCCAGACCAGAATCTAGAAGTCCCTTTCTCCTTGGAGGCGTGGACGTGGAAAGACGCAGGCCCGGCCCTGGAGCGGGGTCATGGCACCTCCTCTCCCCCTGGCTGACTCTGTCAGCACCACGAGGGCCTCCCGTGCACGTCTGTAGCTATAGAGCCTGTGCATCCACACTCTGTCCACCCCTCCAGCACTCCTTGGCCACCCCCAAGCCTGGTGTGGAGACCCTGGTGGCAAGCTTGCCCTCAGGAGGATGGTACAGGGTGAGAGTCAGGTGCAGGCTAAGGGCTGTCTGGGCAGGCAGAATAGTCTAGAAGGTGAGGCAGTCTCTTGACAGCTCTGTTCCCTTGGCTCTGTGGACTTGCCCCGTGGGGACCCAGAGCGAGGGTCCCTCTTGCCCAGGTCTGGGTGACACTGTCCTGCCAGACAGGAGAATCACAGGGAGGTTTGTGGGCAGTCGCCTGATCTGTGGTGTAGGCAAAAAGTGAGTTCAATATGCTCACATGTATCGCCAAGGGCTGGAGGCACCCAGGAAAACCTCCATAAAGTCTCCATGCGACTGAGCTAGATCTCAGAGGATGGAGAGGGCTGAGCGGGAAGTCGAGGCTCCCAGGCGAGAGCGTGTCTGAGCAGTCTGGCTACGACAGGCACCGTTGGAAAGAGAGCTGGAGTTTGGAACGCAAGATGGCGGGGGAAGGCTGGAAAAGGGGGTGGGCAGCCTGGATTGCTGGCCTAGGGGAGCAGTATATGCTGAACTACGTCCGAGAAAGATATATTGAAGTCCTAACCCCCAGTACCTCAGAATGTGACCTCATTTGGTGATGGGGTCTTTGTAGATGCAGTCGAGTTAAAATGAGGTCGTTAGGGTGGGCCCTCGTCCAGTATGGCTGGTGGTCTTATAAAAAGGGGAAATTTGGACACAGAGACAGGCGCAGAGATGAAAGTCCATGTGATGTTGAAGGCAGAGAACAGGTTGATGTATCTCCAAGCCAAAGATCGCCATCAACCACGGGAAGCTGGGAGAGCAGCCTGGAACTGCTCCTCCCTCATGGCCTCAGGAGGAACCAGCCCTGCCGACACCTTAATCTTGGACTCCAGCCTCCAGATCAGGAGATAATAAACGTTTGTTGGTGAAGCCACCCAGTGTGTGGGGCTTTGCTTCAGCAGCCCCAGCAAACCCCTTCTGGGAATTTGCCCATGTTCTGCGGAGGATGGACAGCCATGGCATATTGTAGAGCCAGGAGGTAACACGAGCACAGCTGTGCTCTGGGGAGATCAATGTGGCAGGTGTGAAATGTGACAGGTGATGGACAGAGCAGGGGTGGTGTTGGCAGTGGCGTCTGGCTGCCCACATAGCTATCAGCTGCCGTGGGGTCCCTCGGTCCTGGCGGGTTGTTGCACGTGCATGTCCGCGGTGGCCGGCGTGGCTCCTGTCTGCTTGTCGCTCTCCATCCTGGCTGTGAGGAGCCTAGAACAGGCAGAGCGGGCACTGAAGATTCATATGCAGCACGAGAAAGTGCTGAGCGGATCAGCACACCAGCGGCATGGCAGCCACCATCCCATCACCCCACACAGCACCCTCTCTGTGCACTTGGTGGTAAGGAGAGCCCCACACCTGCCCGTCATGCTGGCACCGAGGGGGGTCCCATGCCTCCAATGGGAGTGTCCATCCATATTCAGAGATATTCTATTGCAGGGTGAGTGAAATGAGAACAGGGCCAGGCAGCGGAGGACTCAATGGCGATGATATTTTATCTGAACTTACACAGTCACAGGCTACCCAAGGGGGTTAATTTTACTTGTCTCCGTCCAATAACCCAGTCACTTGTGTTGACTCCCAGCTCCCGATGGAAAGTCAGTTTTATTCCCTGTCCCCACGTGGCCTGGGTCCTCCCGAGACTTCAAGAGAGGAGGGTATGTAAAGGCAGAGGGCAGTGTAAGGAGAGAGTTCACAGCCCTCTCCAAAAGACAGGGGAGCAACAGCAACGTCAGCATCTGCGGCCTCCTCCCCTCGGAGCCCCCTGGCAGCTGGGACTCTAGTATGCACCTGACACAGCGGAGGCTCGTCCCGTGGCAACATGCGCCTCAAATCTCGGTGCTTGGTACAGCCAAGGTTTAGCTCCAGCCCACGGGACGTGGGCCACTTAGAGCGGCCAAGCTCTCTGCTCATCTCCGCTGCTCAGAGGCCAGGCCGAGGGGACAGCCACCGACTTCAGAGACGCCAGATGCCACGTGGAGCTCAAAAATCTCTGCGAGGCCTCAGGTTGAAAAGCGAACCTTCAGCGTAGAGGCGACATGAGTTGCTCTGCTCCTAACTCATGGCCCACCCAAACCCGACGGAGCCAGGAAGGCCAAGCGAGGCTGGGACTCTTCAGGATGGAGAGCACGATTCAGTGATTACCATTGGCCACTCTTACATCCCCATAACTCTGCAACTTGGCGTTATCCTCCCATTTCATAGATGAGGCTCAGAGAAGCTGTGTGACTTGTCTGAGGTCACACAGTGAAGATTCGAACTCAGGCCAATGGATTCCAAAGACTATGTCTTTTCACTCTTATTTGCTTCCTTGCTGTTCTCTCTCTCTGACTCTCTCTCTCTCACACACACGCAGCCACACACACACACACACACACATATTTTGTACACATACCTCCTCACATCTAACGCTTTTTTTTTTCCAACTTTTAAAAAAAGACTTCTTGGACAAAAACAGGATTCCTGAGCTTTTGATAATCCTCATTCTGCTGGAGGTTGTTCTGTACTCAGATGTGCATCTTTATAAGTTGAAACTGAATTTAAAATACTCAAAGTTCGGCTCAAAGTGCCGTCAACATAAGAATAATTAAAAGACTAAATTTTGCCGTGTCTACGATTGCCATGATTTTGTGTAACATCGAAAAATTGGGGTGAAAGTAGGACAAAGCTTAACTGTTGTATTTGTTTGTTTTGCGCACAGTGAGAATTCGCGGTTCATGCTTTGCTTCTGGAACGTCCTCGGTGGCGTTGTCTTTATTCCCCCAGCAGCGTCGGATTCCCGTGACGTGTCAGCGGGACGACCTCAGGAGACAGGAGCAGGTTCTAATTTCAAGTGTTTCAGCAAATTGTTACAGGTGATAAAATGCCAGCCCGGGTAGGACATATTAGGAGTACTTATGCTTTAACGTGAACAGCTATTATAGCTCTATCGTGGAGGCACCAAAGGCAGGGAGGGAGGGGGACTCAGAAAATAAATATTCTGAATAATCCCGACATCAGAGACAGCTGACAGGAAAAATGCCTTTGATGACTTGAGACGCTTGGGGAAAGTATCACCAGTTGTCTGCCCTTGCCAGAACTGCAAACGACCTTGAAAAGACCAATTTTGATGGAGTACCGTGAGGGGAAAGAAAGTTGTGCAGGGTTGATGAGATAAACTCTTTTAAGAAGTGCTGCTATGAAATGACAAAGAGAAACGCAGAGTGTGGAGGGAAGGTGGCATTGGGGGGGAGCTCTTGAATGAGTAATTAAACCTCTTGTTTTACCGTCTCAAGTGAGATGTGGACCCCTCCCCTGCATTTAGGCCCTTTTACCGTCTCCATTTTTGACTTTGTCTTGAGTATCAGATGATGCCGTAATGTTTGTTCCGCTCATCAAATGTGATTTAAAGACATCATGAGCAGAAGTCGAGTCTAGCTGGCATGTCCATATTTCTGCTCTTTCCTCATTTCTTCCTCCTTTCTGATGTTCCAAGATTCCCTCTTTTAGCTTCTCCTTTCTGTTTGAAGAACCACATTAGCGATCTTTAGGGGTACATCTCCTGGAGACAAATTCTTTCAGGTCTCCTTCGTAGGAAAAGGTTTGTATTTTTCCCTTCGTTCCTGAAAGATAGTTTCGCTGGATTTAGCCTTCACAGTTGACGGCTGTCTTCCCTCAGCCCTTGAAAAGTGTTAGCCTGCTTCCTCCCGGCCTCCACGGCTTCTGAGAAGTCCACGGTCGTGTGAACAGGCGTTACCAGAAAGGTAATGTGTCATTTATCTATGTCTGCTTTAAAAACCTTTTTCTTTGTGTTTAGATTTCCAAAGCTTAATTGTGATGTCTTGGCACGGGTTTCTTTGGGTTTATCCTAGATGGAATTTGTTCAACTTCTTGAATCGATACGTTTGTGTCTTTTGCCAAGTTTGGGGAGTTTTCAGCTGTTACTGCTTCGCATCCCCTTTCACGTCCATGCCCTCCTCTCCTCCTGGGACTCCAAGAATACGAATGTTGGATCTCGTTATGTAGTTCTACGTAACTGCATCCTGTCACTGAGACTCTGTTCTTTCTGTTGTACAAATGGGGTAAATTATATGGATCTGTCTTCAAGTCAGTTGCCTGGCACACTGGCAAACTGCTGAGGCAAGGAGGAAATAGGGTTGATTCACAGGATTGGTGTCCATCTGAGGTTTGTGGTCATGATTTAAAATGAACTCGTCCGTCCCGTTGAGTGATAGTTTTACAGGCCAGCCCTGCTTGGATGCAGACAGAAAGAAGAAGGACACTTAAGTTGAAGCAAGCCAGGGTCTTGGCAGACAGCCATAACGGAGGACAGGCGGTCAAAGGGGTTCATCGGAATGAAAGCCCCCGGAGAGCCGGTGAAGAGGTCATTGAGTAAAAGGTCTCAGTGCGGTTTAAATTGTTCTGCAACTGAAAGAAAGATGTTGTTTATGCTCATGTTTTGGGATGCTCAAGTTGAAATTTTATATACCGGTGAGCATATTGTCCAGGATATGATGGAGGAGCGACTGGCTGATGTGGGGAAGAGCAGAAAGCGGATGAAGATGAAGAAGTGACAGAAGGGTGAAATGTGGGCCATCCAGAAGATGACTCAAACTGGAGCACTTCTGAGCATGAAAGAGATGTCAATACTAATCACTCCAGCACAATAGGCCTAAACTGGGACTATCCCAGAGAAACCATGATATATGGCCACACTCGTCCCCATGAGGTTGGTGACACCCCTGTGAATGGTGGCCAGAAGAGGGTAGGACACAAAGCTGTGGCCAGACCTGGCGTCTTCAGTGACTGAGGAGGACCAAGGTGGAAGGTCATGGCAATAAGCAAAGGTCGAAGACGGCAGAGACTGGTGGGGCGTATCCTCCAGTGTCGGGAAGTTTTGATTAGGAAAGAGAGAGAGAAAAAGTTTGAAAGGAAACATAAGAGGAAGAGGAATCAGTCCCACTTCCTGGTCCTGAGGCAGGCAGCATGTGAGGAAAAAAACCTGGGTCTTCTTGAGACGTCTGCAGGGAGGCTGGTGTGCCTGGAGGACAGGCAGATGTCCAAAGGTGAGAGGACAGACGAAGGGGAATGTGAGGGTATAGGCCCCGCAAAGGGTGTGGTAGAAGAGGAGACACATGCCATAGGGTCAGATTAGTACGTACAAAGGCACTGGGGCTGAAGGAGCCTTAGACATAGGATCCTTGGATTTCTATTGGTGATGAATGCAAACAGGGATGAGGCATGATGGGCAAAAGACGGGATTAAGCCATTGAAAGCTGAGCTCAATCATGAGGCTCCTTGTTACAACTCATCACAGGGAGGAGGGCCTGGGTGAGGGCAGCGCGTGGGTGGGGAGGCATAGCTCCCACTGCAGGAGCCAGGGTGATGCCAAGGCTTCCAGTGATGTGTTCCAAAATAACCCCCGCCTTGTTAGTGTCGTCCCTTGACCAAGTGCTTCCCCTTATATTCTTTTTTTTTTTTTTTGAGGAAGATTAGCCCTGAGCTAACTACTGCCAATCCCCCTCTTTTTGCTGAGGAAGACTGGCCCAGAGCTAACATCCATGCCCATCCTCTACTTTATATGTGGGACACCTGCCACAGCATGGCTTGCAAAGCGGTGCCGTGTCTGCACCCGGGATCCGAACTGGTGAACCCCGGGCCCCATCATGGGAACTTAACCACTGTGCCACGGGGTGGGCCCCTGTAGGATCCTTATTCTTGATGTTCAGCCTACGTGCGTGGTGGCCTCTGGGGCAATGATCATGAATGAACCTCATTTACGACCCCATGTTGGTCTCAAAACAAGTCATTTTCTCCCTGCTGGTCCTCTCTGCATCACTCCACAGACAGCTTCCAGGACTTCAATAGTCTATTTTCACTCGCAACGCATCTGACACCAAATGTGTGCATCTTTTCACACCAACAGCCATTTTCCAACCCTCCAGTCACCAACTGGGTGTCCTACAATTCAATCCAATTCTGATGCTGACCACCTGGGGTTACTTTAGACCCCATGGGTTTAAGGGCTCAGTCGCACAAGACTGTACTCACTTCAGATGCCAGTCACTAGTTTTGGGCGCCCAGGGTACCCACACTTCTGCCAATTTGTCTATAACACCAGGGGTTCCCACAACGGTCCCTCTTTCAAGTTTGGTAATTTGCTAGAACAGCTCACAGAGCGTAAGAAAATTGTTTACTTACCTGACTATCAGTTTATTGTAGGGGGTATAACTCAGGAACAGCTGAGTGAAGAGATGAGTAGGACAAGATAACAGGGGTGGGGCACGGGGCTTCCAGGCCTCTAGGGGTGCGCCACCCTCCCAGCACCTCCATGTGTTCACCAACCCGGGAGCTCCCCCAAACCCTTTGTTTAGGGTTTTTTACAGAGGTCTCATTACCTAGCCATGATTGATTAAGTCGTTGGCCATTGGTGATTGACTCAGTCTCCACCCTCTCTCCCCTCCCTGGAGGGAGGTCAGGGGTGGGGCTGGATGCTCCAACCCTCTAACCAAGGCTTGGTCTTTCTGGCAACCAGCCCCTATTTTAAAGCTTGGGGGGCCCGAACCCCCAGGCATCTCATTAGCAAACAAGAGACACTCTCAGCACTGCAGAGATTCCAAGGGTCTTAGGAGCTGTGCCAGGAACCGGGACAACAGCCCAACATATATTTCGTAGCATGCCACAACTTCCTAAACCCTGATGCTCTTCTGACAACTGTGTTAAACACAAAATTCAGAGAAACTGGAAAATGTGAATATTTAAGTTCAAAAAAAATTATTTTAGCTAACTTTCCTTTTTCTTCATGTTTATTTTACTGAAAAGACCCTCCTTCACTGTTTTCCCTTCCAGTCAGCTCCAGGAAGCAGGCACTGAGGCCCTTTTAACCCACCAGCAAGGACCTCTCCAGAGCTTTCCAAATGCAAGAGTTACAAAATCAGTTGCCAACTTTTAAAAGCCAGACAAATCTCACATTTAAAATATCGAAGTATTTGTTTCCTCTTGGCGAGCTGTTGAATTTGGCAGCTGCAGGCTCCCCATCTCACACAGGGCACAGACTCTCCGAGTCACCAGGACCTTCTAGGGCCTCACACCTCCTCTCCCTTGTCAGCCTGCCTAACTTCTGTGGAACGATCACTTCCATAGACAGCCGAGTCACAGCCTGCAGATAATGCTCATCCTTCCAAGTGGTCCATGAGTCCCACCCTGTGCTCCCGTTCAGTCTGCACTACCTGAATGAGGCTGCCATTCCCACAAGCGACTATATCTGAGTGTCCACTCCAACGTCCACTTGGTGCCCCCATACCAAGGAGGCCCCAGGCACCAGGGACTCAGAGATGACACAACAGCCCCACCCTCACTGTGTGGTGGAGAAGACGCTCACCTGCCTGTGGTCCCTGATTCTCAGTTTTAAGGGCCACGTGGAGTCCCACAGCCTGTGTGTCTAATTTCCAACGTTCCCCTTTCTCGTGTGGTATAGCTACACTTTGCTTTACTCTGAATGTTATCTACTTCTATGGCTCCACCTTGATTGTATTTTATTTACACCACTTCTTTGTATAAGAAAGTAGAACATCAATAAATAAAATGCAAACAGACACTTCCAACACAGCTCCATCGCTGCTGTGATGCTGTGATGAACGTATGCCCAGAGGGATTTAGAAGCACTGGGGCCTGGACCGGACTCAGGCTGGGGATAAGTGCATGATCTCCCAGACGGTTTGATTTAAATGAAAAATCTGTATAAAGGGCCAGATCCTGATGAAAACCTGCTGTGTGTCAGTAGCTGCCAGCATTTCTGGGTGGGTAATAAATAGGGTCAAGGTGGGCAGATGGCAGAATTGGAGACTGCGCGTGGGCAGATGTGTGACCACGATGGGCCTGAATCCCACTGCTAGAGAATGTAGATGCCACCCAGGGTTGAGGGGAGCCCTGAAAAGACGCAGAGGAGAAGAGGGAAGTCATCAGATTGGTTCTTGGAAAGATCCGTGGTGTGAAAGGTGAAAGGAAGAAAGTCATTCGGAAGGAGAGAGCAACTAATCAAAATTACAAAACTCGCTTCAAAATTCATGGCATACTTCCATGCCAGGTAATCACAGGCTAGGTAATTAGGACAAGTGCCCACCTCACCCTGAGGAACAGACTCTGGGATCCTCGGGCGTGCACACCAAGGGAGCTGCACTGAGTGTGTCTGCAGTGGTGTCGCTGCCATCAGCTCCCAACTAGCATCCGCCAAGTGTCCCCAAGTGAACAACGGGAAAAGCATGCTCTATGCAGGTCATGGAACACTACACAGCACCGAACTGGGTGAGCACCATGGATGAATCTCAACTCACATCAGGAAATGCAAAAGCAACATAAGACGAAAATCAAGGAATAGAAGAACACGCTGCTCACTAACAGGCAAGTCCCAGCTCCATTGTTTGGAGCTGCAGGTATGGGTGGTAAAACTAAGGAGAAGACAAGGAAGTGGTCCCTACAACGAGCCCAGTGGTTGTCCCTAGAAGGAGGAAGGGGACGTCACCCAAAGGAGACAACTCAGGGGCTTCTGGAAGGCTAGAATGTTCCTTTCCTTCACCTGAACACTGGTTACCTGGTTGATTTTGATGTTCTATATATTGGAGTTTTATGACATTTCACAATTATTATAAGTGATTTTTAAGTAGGGTGGGAAGACGTGGTGGGGACCTGGACTAAGGTAGTGGTAGTGACAGCTTTACGAGGGAGGGTCAGATAACGGATGGGAGTGAAAGCCAGGAGCCAGTAGCACCGGGCTGACCCTTAGGTGTGGTGTGGGACAGGGGGTGGGATGCAGCGCCACTCACAACACGGATTCCAGGAGGAAGCGGTCTGTGGGCTTGTGAGAGTGGAGAGACCAAGTTAAGTTTTCAACTCGTTTAAATTGAGATGCCTGGGGCCACTAAGAAATTGGATACTGGGCCAGGGCTCAAAATACAGCTCTGGTTTCAGATTTGAGAATCATCAGCGTCAGCAATTAGATTAGGATGTCAAGTAACGCAAATGCTTAAAATTGTGTGTGGGGGTAGATTTAGTAAAAAATGAAACATAAAGAAGGGCTTCGGAGAACTCCCGGGGTCTAAATTAGTCTTAGTGGAATGGTGGGGACAGAAGCTGTAGATCGGAGAGCTAGAAAGAAAGGATAAAACGGAAAGAGGAAAGCAAGGAGAGTGGGCTGCTTTTGAAGAAGGGTTATTGAGGGAGAGAGGGGGCTCCCGGGGTCTACGGAGCGGCTCGCGTTCTCAGGGGGTTTCCTTCTGGTTTGTTTGTCGCCAAGGTAGACGCTGATCCTGTTAGCAGAGAAGGTACTGATGCAGCACAGTCCTGAGGGGGCCAGAAAAGATGGGGACGCACAGCCACTGCTGGGACCATCTTGACGAGGAAGAGAAGGGCCCTCCCACTGCCAAAGGAGAGCCCTCCAACGGTGGACGCCAGAGCAGGAAATGGAGTCTCTCACAGCTCTGATTGATTCTAGACTGTGATAAAAGCACGGAACTTAGAAGTGCCGGGAGGTAAAGTAAGTGACTTAAATGATCTTTACCTACTTTACCCCCATCTCAGGTCTGTGAGCTTCCAGCCTTACAATTTATGCAGAATTTACACTTTGTAAGGAAACTGAGTATTTGGGAGAAGAAAGAACGCAGCGTCAACTGACTTCTTAATTAGTGTTTCTGTCATTCAAACAGTTTAAGCTTTGCAAACCCGCCAGGGTCTGGTCCAAGAGCACATATCCATTGTGAAAGGCAGGAGGTTTCACTTTAAGAAACGAAACACAGAAGAAGGAACAACGGCATCGCACCTTCTTTTCTTTTTCTTTTATAAAATTGACTTTATTCTCACTTTCTAAAATTTATTCCAAATTTTCCCTTGAGGTCTATCCTTGGGTTTCTAGTTGGCACGTACAGAAAAGGGAATAAAGAACCTCGTGAGACAATGGAAAAGAACACAGCTGCTCATCACCGTCTCATAAGCATGGCTGTCTCCGAATCCACTAGACTAGGAGCGTGATAGACAGACAGCTTGTCTACCTGTCACTTTGGACTGGGGCAAAAACAAAAGCCCTGTGTGAACGCTGCTACGAGGGTTAGAATTCCTCTGAGACGACAGAGTAAGCGTGACTGGGACATATTTCCTATAAGCTACCATTTAATGTGTTATCAAAATCACTTTGTCAACTTTTGAGTAGCCTCAGATGAAGTGTGTTAGAACAGAACACACAAACCTGACTATTAAGAGTCTCTACGGGATTAGGGGCTGACATCTCGTTCACTCATCTGCCATGATACAGAAAAACAAAAGCAAAAAGATCTCTAGTCCCAAATACAATTTAAAAACTAAAATAGATCACATTTTTGAAAAGTGTATCCATGGGGCCAGCCTGGTGGCCTAGTGGTTAAGTTCATGTGCTCTGCTTCAGTGTCCTGGGGTTCACAGGTTCAGACCCGGGCGTGGACATACGCACTGCTCAAGCCATGCTATGGCAGCGTCCCATATACAAAAAGAGGAAGACTGGCACAGATGTTAGCTCAGGGACAATCTTCCTCATCAGAAAAAAAAAAAGCATATCCACTGAGTGATAGAATTAAAAGTAATTTTAACTTTCTTCTTAATGCTCTTCTTTATTATCTGACTTTATTTCACAGCAATCATGCATTGCGTGTATACTGCAAATGAAAAATGAAACAGCTACAGTGGATGGGCTCATAACAGCCTTCCCCTCAACCAGTCATTTGGATAACTGCAGACTCCCCACTGTGCCTGCATTCTTGTGTTCCAACCGCTGGGAAGTTGACATGCACCCAAACTGTGTGGCTCCCACATGCACGAATTAGAGCCAAATGGTTCGCTTAACGTGGAGGATGTCGGTTCAGAGGTGTAGTGGGTGCCAGGAAGGGCCTCAGTCACAGCTAGAAACTCCTGCCAACTGATGACAGCAGACAAGCTGGCAGCCAAGTCACACCGAAAGCCCTGATGGTCCCAGGACGACATTCTCCAGCACTTGCCGCCTCCTTGCATGCCTCTGGTGGTGTCTCGAGAACACTTCTCCAAACGGAGGGCACGTCTGAACACACACAGCTTGCATCTGTGGAGGACTCTTCTAAGACGGGACCCAGTCTGGCCGTGTCTCCACCACGCCCTCCATTGAGGCTTACCAAGGGTCAGCTGTGTTTTTGCCAAACTTGTTTATGCCACTTCTGCTTGTTCTTTTTGTGACTTCAGATAAGCCAATCTTAATGATTACGCACGATTGAGTACGTACTGTGTGCCGGGCACAGCAAGACTCATTGAATGTTCGTAACATTACTATCATCTAAGTACTCTTATCACTTTGGGTTTTTATCGTACGTAACACAGACAGATTAAGTGACATGCCCAAATTCACAGGGGTGCCAGATTTAAAACCCAAGCAGCCTGGTTCTCAGTTGTCCCTCTTAAACACTAGGGAGAAAAGAGTCAGAATACTTGGCCTGTGATGCCTTTTTCTGTCAATTCCTGGGGGTGAAGGAATGTCCCTGGAGGAAAGAAAACAAGGCATGCTACTGGACTTTTGGGCAAACAGACTAGAGTGTTTGCTTGGAGAAGAATCCCCGTGGATGGAACATGGTGAACAAGATGCCCACGGATTACAGCTGCTCGTGTAAACAGTTTACTGTTATGGGGAGACGTCACCGCAGGGATCGGACGCTGTAGAGCCTCAGATGGAGTTGGTTTATCACTTACACGACCCCTGCCATGTGCTCAGATCTGTTTTGCTTTTCAGCAGCTTCCTGCTATTTGTCTTAGTCTTCTTCCCTTGCAGCTTGACAGTTCAGGAAATGCTTCACCTCGCTGTTCTCCTCCCACCCACACTGCTCCCTCCGCAAATCCCCGCTGCCCCGGGAGGCCTGACCTCCAACGCTTCAGTCTCTGGTCTGCGAGGTGTCTCAGCTCCCTGCTGGCCTCTCAGCCTCTCTCTCCACGCCAGAAACTGGAAGATGCTCCAAGACAAGGAGCAGTGGGTGGAAAATTGCCTCACTTCACTGCATTTCTCTTCTCTCCAGGATTTGGACTCATACAATATGGTTCCTCGGGGTGCCTTTATGACTCCCCAGTGCATTTCAAAAGACTTACATTTTATCTTGCTTTTTCAGTTGCTCTTAGCAAGAACAGTGGTCTGCTGCAAACTGTCCCATCGTATCCAGAAGCAGAACTCCTATATTTCAATTTTGAAAAGGAAAAAAGAAAAGAAATGCCTTATAACTACTGTGATATTTCTGCACACATGATCGGTTCCACTCCTGCAAACATATTTAATTTTCACTTTGAGATTTTTGTTGGTAGAGAGTTGTTGCTTGTGTTTTGAAAAACTGATGTTATCTCATTGTGCATAAAAATAGATAATTACTATAAAGGACCTTAAATCGATAGGCTAAAAGGGAATTTGGAAAATTTAATAAAATTTTCTATTTTCAAGATATCTTTATCTTATTATGATATTTATTAAGATATTAAGATAGTTATCTTATTATGGCCCCCAAGAAAGGTATGCAGAGTAAGTTCTCTGGACTTCTAGATCTGGACGTCTGTTTCTCTCCCCATGTGTGGAAAGTTCCCAACCGTTATTTCCTTGAATAAGTTTTCTGCCCTTTCCCTCTCTCTTCTCCTTCTGGGACTCCTATAATGCACATATTGATCTCCTTGATGTTGACCACAAGTCCCTCAAGCTTTCTTCACTCTTTTTCGTTCTTTTTTCTTTTTGGTCCTCTGGCTGGTTGAGCTCTGCTGCCCTGTCTTTGAGTCCACTGATCCTTTTTTTGGCTTTACCTAATACATGTTGAACCCCTCCATTGAGGGTTTCTTAGTTCAGTTATTGTATTCTTCAGCTCTGTGATTTCTATTGGGTACTTTCTCATATTTTCTCTCTTTGTTGAAAGTCTTGCTTTATTCATGCATTCTTCTCCTCACCTCAGTGAGCATCTTTATGATCATTATTTTGAACAATTGATCAGGTAAATCACTTCTCTCTATTCTGGAGCTTTATCCTGTTCTTTTATTTGGGACATATTGCTCTGGTTTTTTTTGTTGTTTTTTTTTGTTTTTTTTTCATTTTCCTTAACTCTCTGTGTTGGTTTCTGTGCATTAGAAAAAACAGCCAGCTCTTTCAGGCTTGACGGAGTCCTCTTGTGTAGAGATGAACCTCATCATTCAGCCTGATCCAAGCTCTTGGTTGTCTCTCAAACCCTTGTGATTTTCCAGCCACCTTCTTTTTTCTCAGTGGCTCCCAGCAGTTGAGATTGTACCAAGATCTGTTTCAATGTGGGTTTTTTCTCTTTTGTCCAGTGTGTAGGAGCCGCTAAACTAGTTTCTGGATTTCTCTCAGGAGGAATTGTTCTATGTGTAGCTGTAGATTTCCTGTGTCCGTAGGTGGAGGTAAGTTCCAGAGTGTCCTACATCACCATCTTGGACCAGAAACCCTGACTGTATCTTCTTTTTTCTGAGGAAGATTAACCCTGAGCTGGCTACTGCCAGTCCTCTTCTTTTTGCTGAGGAAGACTGGCCCTGAGCTAACATCTGTGCCCATCTTCCTCTACTTTATATGTGAGATGCCTACCACAGCATGGCGTGCCAAATGGTGCCATGTCCGCACCCGGGATTTGAACCGGCGAACCCCAGGCCACCGAGAAGCAGAATGTGCAAACTTAACCGGCTGTGCCACTGGGCCGGCCCCACCCTGGCTGTATCTTACAAACCTCTGTCTGTGGTTATATTTGTTTTGCATTTCTACTATCATTTATTTGTGATTTTCCCCTTTTTTAAACTCCATCGTCTTGCGAGAGTTTAGTCCATTGAAGCTTTCAACTAAAATCTTCAACATTTTCTTGCTTCCACTTTTCCTAGGTTTGCTCAGTTGTTCTTCTTCTGATTTTCTGAGTTGAATCTTTCCACTGTGCTTTTTTGGCTATACATTTCCTGTAAATACAACTTTACCTACATCCTGCGTGCTCTGATATGGTAGTATTTTCAGCATCATTCAGTTCTAAATGTTATGCTCTCTTTGGTTATTGCACGGCATTTCTAATTTTTTTGCAATATATTATATATCTGAGAATGTGGACTTTATATGGCGCATCTTATCTGTGGAAACTTCCATGTTTAAACTTCTTCCCTGTGTTAAAGGAAGGCACATTGTCTAAGAATTCAGCCTGTCCCCCTCACTTAATCCTAGCCTTGGGCAGTGTGTTATTTTCTCACACAGATGCCCAGATAGAACCTTGGTGGTGGTATCCCTGGTCCACTGAGCAGAGGTTCCCAGATCTCATCACTGAGGTTGCAGCCATCTACAGCCCCTTGAGTAGGGGGATGTATCTCCCCTTGCTAGACAAAAGGGCCCTGTCCCTCCTTGGAACCTGTGTGCAGCTGGTTCCGTGCCCAACCCTGTGCCCTGGGCTTCGCAGCATCAGCCCTACTTCTCCACTCCAGCTTCAGTTCCCTCGATTCTCTGGCACTGGTGTCTGCGTATATTTTTAATGCCTGGCGTTTTATCCACACCTTGATGAGTTTACAACAGGAGGAAGAGGGCCCATGTGAGCTCCACAGGCCCTTTAGTCCTGGAAACCAAAGCCCTAAAGGTCAACTTCCTTGGCCGGTCTGCTTAAGACAGCACCACGATTGGCAGTGTCTTCCTACACGGGGAAGAGAGTTTCCATCTGATTGGTATTTTTGAAAGATGAAGAGAAAAGAAAAAGATCATAATGTGTGCCTGTGAGAGAGAGAGACACACACACAGTTAGACTAACTAACTCCCAGGGTGTTTGGGGAAAAGTGTAAGGCTGGCAGCACAGAGTAATGAGGCTTAATTCTATCTCCCTCTCTCTTTTTAAAACAGTTTTATTGATATGTAATTGACATACCATAAAGTTCACCCATTTGAAGTATACAGTTCAATGGTTTTTAGTATATTTACAAAGCTGCACAATCATTGCCACACTCTAATTTTAGAACATTTTCATCATCGCCAAAAGAAACCTTGTACCCATTAGGACTCGCTCCCTCTAATTCCTCACCTGTGCCCCTCCCCGCCCCCGGCAACCACTAATCCACTTTCTGTCTCTTTAAATTTGCCTCTTCTGGATATCCATGTAAATGGAATCATACAATAAGTGGCTTTGTGGCTAGCTCTTCCACTTTTTGACTATTATGAATAGTGTGTCTATTCATATTTGTTCACAGGTTTTTGTATCATTCATTCACAGACTTTTCCTTGGACGTATATTTTTATTTCTCTTGCAAATACACTTAAAAGCAGAATTGCTGTGTCATATGGTAACCGTATGTTTAACATTTTGAGGAACTGCCAGACTGTTTTCCGAAGTGGCTTTTTATTTAAGCACTATTTGAGGTGGTACCCTCAGATGCTGCTGCTAGGAATGTAAAAGGATGCGGCTGCTTAGGAAGAACACTCTGGTAGTTCCTAAGATGTTTAATCACAGGGATACCACGTGACTCAGCAATCCCACTCCTAGGTCTACACACGAAAGAAATGAAAACATATGTCCACACAAAAAATTTGTACACGAATGTTCATGGCAGCATTATTCATAACAGCCAAAAAATCAAAACAACTCAAATGTCTATTGGCTGATGAATGGATAAACAAAATCTGATAAATTCACACAACAGGTTATTATTTAACATGGAAAAGCATGAAGCACTGATGTGACCAGGATGGACTGTGGAAACATGATGCCGAGTGAAAGACGTCAGACACAAGGAACCACATACTGCATAACTCCATTTCTGTGAAATCTCTGAAACAGGCAACTTTATAAAGTCAGGAAGGATACGAACGCCGACTTAGGACTGGTGGGAGGATGTAACTGAGGAGAGAGGACTAAGAGGCGTGGGCTTTCATTTTGAAGTAACGCAAATGTTCTACAATTCATTGCAGGGGCCGGCCCGGTGGCACAGCGGTTAAGGGCACACGTTCCACTTCGACGGCCTGGGGTGCACCGATTTGCATCCCGGGTGTGGACATGGCACCGCTTGGCACACCATGCTGTGGTAGGCGTCCCACATATAAAGTAGAGGAAGATGGGCGCGGATGTTAGCTCAGGGCCAGTCTTCCTCAGCAAAAAGAGGAGGATTGGCAGCAGATGTTAGCTCAGGGCTAATCTTCCTCAAAAACAAAATAAAATAAAATAGAATAAAATTCATTGTAATGATGATGCACAATTCTGAATATACTAAAAGCCATTGACTCACACACTTTAAATGGACGAACTGTATTGCACGTGAATTTTATCTCTAAAATGTGGTTAAAAAAAGGAACTCTGTTCTTAAGTACCCTAAGTTCTGGGTCCCACTCGCCTTATGTGGATAAGCTGGCCGGGAGGCACGCTCCTCTCTCCCGCTCCCTCCGTAACGCAGGTGAGCAGAATTGTTTTCTTCATCCTGGGCTTTCTGCCAGCCCTTGCTGGCCTTGCTGGCTGACCTTGAAGATAAATCCAATTTGTCCTGCATGTGAGGAAAACTGACTCTAGCCAAGGCCACGTTAGAGAAAACGAAGCTATTCGTCAGCGAACCCGTCTTAGCAGTCTGACGGATGATCTCACGTGAGCAGGAAGCCTGCCTTGATTTCCCCACATGGTGAGGTGTGCCAGTGTGTGCCCGTGGAATGCGCGGCTTCCTCTTGGTGCCCTGGTGCCGAATGGTGCAGAAGAAGCAGTCTGAAAGTACCCTGGGGGTTAATCAAGGAGATAAACACAGCCAGCCGGGCCGCCGGGGACGGCTCTCTGCTGATGGCTCAGGCCTGTCATCCTTGGGGGCGAAGCTCAAGGCTGGGGTTTCCCTGGTTCTCGGCTGGCTACTGCAACACCAAGTCATGGGGCAGCAGACACCTGTCCCCAGCCTCTAACTTCACGGATGGAGTGACTGAGGCCCTGGGAGGTGACCCGAGGTACTGGACACGCTTTCCACTTCTCTCTGTTTTCCACAGAGGTGGTGGCGAAGGCCAGCTCTGCAGCGCCAGCGAGGTCGTGAGGCCGTCCTTTGTAACTCTGAACGTGCGCATAGGGCTGCTCCTTTTTCCCAACATTTTCAGGGGATGATCACGTTTGCTAAATCTCTCTGCAGGGAAGTTATCAAATCTGCAATGACTCAGAGTTAGTGGCCAGGCCAGATCAACAATAAGTTTTTAAACAGCTTTATTGACAATTAATTCACATACCATACAATTCATCCATTTAAATTGTAAAATTCCGCGGTTTGGGGTATATTATCATTTTTTAAATTGTCATAAAATATATGGAACATAAAATCTGCCATTTGGGCCGTTTTAAGCGTACAGCTCAGTAGCAAGCGCTGACTGCATTCGCGGTGTTGTGCAGCCGTCAGCACCATCCAGTTCCAAGCTTTTTCATCATGCTAAACGGAAACTCTGTAATCATTAAGCAATAATTCCCCATTCCCTCCTCCTCCCAGGCCCTGGGAAACTCTAGTCTACTTTCTGCCTCTACGGATTTACCTATTCTAGATGTTTCACGTAAGTTTTTCTTTCTGTGTCTGGCTTATTTCACTTAATATTATGTTTGCAAGCTTCATCCACGTTGTTGAACATATCAGAATGTCGTTCCTTTGTGGCTGAA
Source organism: Equus przewalskii (assembly GCF_037783145.1). Classification (NCBI taxonomy): domain Eukaryota; kingdom Metazoa; phylum Chordata; class Mammalia; order Perissodactyla; family Equidae; genus Equus; species Equus przewalskii. The sequence goes on from NC_091852.1 coordinate 50,805,246, forward strand.
TAACATTCCATTGTATGGTGAGACCGCATTTTGTTTATCCATTCATCTCTGGATGGACACTTGGGTTGTCCCACCTTTTGGCCGTTGTGAACAATGCCCCTGGGAACACTGACGTGTATGTGTCTGTTAAGTTCCTGCTTTCACTTGCTTTGTGGTACACACCTAGTGAAATGCAGGCGTGATATGGTCATTCTACTTTAAATTTTTGAGGAACTGATAGGTTGTTTTTCACATTAGCTGCACAATTTTACCTTCCCACCAGCAGTGTATGAGGGTTTCAATTTCTTCCCATCTTCACCAACACTTGCTTTTTTCCTTTTTTTGAAAATTGTGGCTATCACAGTAGATGTGAAGTTGTTTCCCATTGTGGTTTCGACTTGAATTTCCCTGATATCTAATGATGTTAAGCATCTTTTCATGGACTCACTGGCCATTTGTGTATCATCCTTGGAGATATCTATGGAAATCCTTTGTCCATTTTTTAATTGGGTTGTTTGTCTTTTGTTGTTGAATTTTAGGAGTTCTCTATACGTTATATATATTAATCTAACATACATGATTTCCAAATGTTTTCTCCCATCCTGTAGGTTATCTTTTCACTTTCTTGATGATGTTCTTTGATGTACAAAAGTTTTTAACTTTTGAGAAGTCCAACTTATGTGTTTTTTCATTTTGCTGCTCATGCTTTGGATGCCACATCTAAGAATCTATTGCTAATCCAACTCATGAAGATTTACCCCATATTATTTTCTTCCAAGAGTTTTATAGTTAGAGCTCTTTTATTTAGAATGTTGATACATTTTGAGTTAGTTTTTGTACATGGTGTGAGGTAAGGGTCAACTTTATTCTTTTACATGTGGACATACAGTTGTGTGAGCATCATTTTTGAAGAAAATACTCTTTCCCCATTGGATGGATGTGGTACCTTTGTTGAAAATCAATTGACCATAGATGTGTGGGTTTCTTTCTGAACTCTCAATTCTATTCTATCAGTCTATGTGTCTATCCTTATGCCAGTACCACACTATTTTTATTACCATAGCTTTGTACTAAGTTTTGGAATCAAGAAATGTGAATCCTCCAACTTTACTCTTTCTTTTTAATATTGTCTTTACTATTTGGGGCCCTTTGCAATATGATATTAATTTGGGGATCACCTTTTCCATTTCTGCAAAAAAGGGCATTGGAATTTTGAGGGAGACTGCACTGAATCTGCAGATTGCCTGGGCAGCACTGACATCTTAACAATATCGAGTGTTCCAGTCCATGAACGTGAAGTGTTTACAGTTATTTAGCTCTTTAATTTCTAATGATTATTTTGTAAACAGCTTTTATGTGTTTAGAAATCAGATACAACACTTCTTCTAATCTCGAATTGGAAGGCTTGCTCATCTCAGTGCTTTTTGTTTTTGAAGGCTCTCACTTTAGATCAACAGTCAACGGTAAACATGGTGCGATGTTTTCACTGGCATTGGAATGGGATTACTTGGACAAGACAATGAGCCTAAAAACAAGTTCTCCCACTAATAAAATGAGTATCCCCAATCAGAAGCCAGCGTGGGAAAGATTAAAAAAATTAGATCATGTGAAAAAAAATTAAATCCTGAATAGGGAAACAAAGTTTAAAAATATGGTGGTCTGGAAAGAAACATCTGACATATTTGACAAGTGGCTATCTTCTTCCTAGAGGCCTTCCATGCATCCCTAAGATGGAGATAAGCAATCGTCAGAAGGTGGACTGTCACCACAGACAGTGACAGTGGTAGTTTCTAGGACAGTATGTACATGAGACGTCAACCTGGCTAATAGCCAAATGAAGAGATTCTAAAGCTCCTGCAGGATTCAATACCAGCACATCTGAACAGGGAGTACCACCTGCCACCTCCCAGATGGGCCTCGATTACAAAGGTGACTGACCCCTGGACGTGGTGATTGTGGGGAATTGGGCCAACTCAGCTGATATGGGGATACGAGTGGGTGAGACTCTCAGGAAGGTGATTTGGAAAAATCCACTACAATTTTTAAAGAAAATATCCTTTGACTCAGCAAGTTCCCTGTTGGGAATTGATCCCACAAGTATGCTCACAAAAATCACGCCTAGAGAGATGTGGAAGGATGGACTTCTCAGCATTGTTTATAATAGCAAAAACAAAGCAAAGCAAAGAAAACACCTGATACCCATCACTCAGGAACCGTTAAACGTTATGCTACATCCACCCAGGAAAGCATTTCCCACATTTTATAAGATGACAATTCAGCCAGGTATCCATTCGTCAGCGTATTCCTTGAGCACTTTGCTCAGTCTGTATGTGAGAATAGAGGAGGACAATGACCTATTAAATGGAAAAAAGCAAGGCCCTGCACCGTGCGAACCAGGGTACAGAATGGCTCACCATGGGCCGGTTTTAAAGCGTGTGTCCCCGGGTATGTGCGTGGTGTTCCTCGGGGAGTTTACTCCGGAGCACGCTCAACGGCAGCACCCTGAGCGGAGGGTCAGCGCCGGGGGGAGGGCAGCGTGCGGGAGACATACACACTTCGCCTCCTTTCCCCTGAGCACTCCGGATTTTTACCATGTATGCCCCTGACACTTTCGTTAAATAAAACTTTGTAAAAAAATTGTCAGCAAACTAGCTAAAAATGAATACTTTCAAAACATTTTGCCGAATAAATATATCTTTGGGTTAATTAGCTCACTTCTTAATACGCAAAACTTCCTGAGATGATTAAGCCCTTAGTATGAATTACTTGAATTATTGAAAGACACACATGCACTCACATCTTTATTGTTTTCTGGTCGTGTTTGATCTGTGACAAGATGAAGGGCGTGAGTGTGTGTGTGTATGTGTGTGCACGTGCCTGTGTGGCTGTGCTCACAGCTGGGGAGGACCAGGGGTCAAGTCAGACCCACAGGGGACGCCACCAGGGACAGCGGCTCCAGAGACAGCGGCTCCCAAGCAAAGTGTCCAGGGAGGCAGGAAGGAGCCTGCCGTGCAAATTCCCAGGGTTCCCTGGGAACCCTGGCATGGCCACCACCATGCTCACCACATGAAAGGAGCTCCATGTCATCACTGGACCTCCGGTGTGGATGCCAAATGCACGGGAGAGCAGTGTGACTGGAGCGTGGCGAGATGACGCACGGCCAGGCCGTAAAAGATGAGGGAGTCATCTTACATCAATCTGTTCTTTCTTCTACCAAAACAAAGAAGTGGAGCCCAAGAATGGGAGTCTTTGCAGAGGCTATCCCGCTCAGAGCTGACTCACGGTTAGAGTTCCATAGTGGTTTTCAATCTTCTTATTAAACGAGGACTTCGACTAGACGATTTCTCAGTCCTTCCAAAATGAAAGGACAGACACACAGACAACGTCACCTGGGACTCCTAAGGAGGACGGGGACCGTTTCACAGTCAGTGAGAGGGCAGGAGGAAGGGCGACAGTCACCCACTGTCTAGGGTGTCTAGGGTGACCTAGAGCACCTGCGTTTGTTCAGCAGCCAATCGGCCCTGGGGTCCGAGTGGAGCCATGACAGATGCTGCCAAGTCCCTGAGCCACAGGCCGGGATGCCAGCGCTTCTCCCTGGGCTGTCACCTCTCCCAGGGCTGCACGGTGGAGAAGCGAATTTGCCTGCAGTAGGGTAGGTGTTAGTTCCTAGGGCTGCCGGGCAACTTAACTGGAGTTTACTGCTCTCACACTCCCACAGGCCGGAAGATCAAGGTGTCCGAGGGGCTGCGCCTCCAGGGGCCTCTCTCCTCTGGGGGCCTCTCTCCTTAGCCGTAGATCTCTCCTTGGCTTGTTCCCCCTGTGTCTTCACATGGTCTCACTCTGTGTGTCTCTCTCTGTGTCCAAATTTCCCCCTTTTCTAAGGCCCCTTATTGGATCAGGCCCACACTAGTGCCCTCATTTTAACTGAATTACCTCTGTGAAGACCTTTTCTCCAAACAAGGTTGCATTCTGAGCTGCTTGGGGTCAGGACTCCAGCATCCTCTTTTTCAAGAGACACAGTTCCACCCCTGACATGGAGAGAGGAGCATCTAGAAGCAGATTAAAACTGTAGAACGGATGTAGCCAGGACAGAGGAGAGGCCTTGCTGCAGATTAGATGAACGGCTCACTCCGATCCCGGGAGGCAGCCGAGCGCGTGGGCCTGAGCCCCGGGGCAGGCACAGGGGAAACCGACTCAGCCAGGAGAGCAGAGGGGAGGAAGCGCAGAACATGCTAGAATACAACAGGCCAACACCTTCTGAGTTCTAGCAACCTCAAGAGCACAGGGCAGGTTACGAGGAGCCCTGCCACGTCCAGCCAACGACCTTGGACAAACATCTGAGCATCTCGGGCGTTTTCCTCAACTTCAAACTGAAGAGGTTAATCTGGGAGTTAACTCAGTCAGCTCTGCTGTGAATCCAGGTATGGGTGTCATTTGTGTCCCTGACATGGCCTGTCACATCGCCCGGTGGAGTGGGCTCGGCCATGGGCATAGACACGGTTCCACACCTGCGTCCACACAAAGACTTGTGCAGGGATGTTCTTAGCGGCTGATTTGAAATAGCCGAGGACTGAAAGCCAGCCGACCGTCCAGCCCCACGGGAACGGGTGGACAGACAGTGGTGTATCCGTAGAATGGAACACTTCTCAACAATCAAGGAACGGACTACTGACAGAAGAGAATGGAGGAATCCCAAATAATTATGCCAAGTGAAAGAAGCCAGATAAAAGAATATATATTATATGATTTTACATATATAAAATTCTAGAAATGGCAAACTAATCTAGAATGATGGGAAGGAGACCAGTGGCCGCCCGGAGGGTGGAGGCGAGGGGTACAGGGAAGTTTTGAGGGTCATGGATGTGCATTATCTTGATTTTGGTGATGGTTGCACAGATGTTCACATACATCAAAACTCACCAAATTGCATACAGTAAATATGTGTGGTTATTTGCATGTCCATTATAGCTCTGCAAGGCTATAAAAGAAGTGCCAGCAGGAGAAATGTGTGGGTGGCTGGGAGCAAGGGGGCACATTGGTTGAATGGAACCCCAATACTCGGTTCCAGTTAACAATTACCATATAAGAAGGTGGGAAGAGTGTTGTGAGAGCTTCTCATTTTTCAAGAAAATCTGAAAGTAGAAAAAAAAATTATATATGCCTCTTTAAAATACTGTTATAATCTAACAATATATAAAAAATATATAAATTTTTTCCAAATACTTTAGGATAAAAAAAAGGAAGAGGGAAAAAAAAAGAAGGCAGCAGGCCACCTGTTTGTGACCTCTGATGTAGTCACGAAAGTACGTAAAACATAGTGATATTACAAATACTGCTCACCTGCCAGAAAGAGACGTACATGTTAACACATGTCTCAGAGAGGTGACTGTCCCTGGAGACTCTGGGAGGCGGAAGGTTAGGATTCAGGCGACAGAGCAGTTGGGCCGCGTGCACACATCCTAATGCCTGGGTTCGAATCCAGTTCTGCTTCTCCACAGCTGGCGACCGTCAGCAGTTACCTAACCTGTCTGTCTCAGTTTTCTTTGTCTGTAAAATGGAAATAAGAGTTCAATCCAACCCATGGAGTGATTGTCGGTTTAGATTGCACAAATGCACATCTATTAGTTGGAAATAGGCCTGAAACAGTCACAAGTTTGATGATTGCTACCTGTTTTTGTTATATTATTATTATTGCTCCTGTTGTTTCTTCCTGTAGGTCTTGCTCCTCGATTTCTCTGCCAAAGACAGACTTGCTCTGGGTCTGAGGATCCACCTCGCTTCTCAGGCCCATCCTGCACTTCCAATAGCTCCCCTAGAAGGGGCCCCACTGTGCTCCCCGAAGCCCGCCTGGACATTGTCAGGGGCACATTCCCTGGCAGTCAAGCATCTGTCTCCGATGGGTCTGAGTTTTCTTTTCAGGCCCCTCCCCATCTGTGACCACATGACAGCGACGGTCCAGCATCCTCCATATGCCAAACGGTGCCCTGAGGAGTCCTGGGTATGCTCCCACCTGACTCAGGTCAGCAGGCAGGTGAACAGCACGTCCTGGTCCATTTGCTTCTGTCTGGATCAGCGCATCCAATAGAGCTCTCTGCGAGGATGGAAGTGTTCTGTATTGGTGATGTTCATCGTGGGACCCACCAGCTGCACGTGGCTATTGCGCACAGAGGAACTCAACTTTCAGGTTAATTTCACTTTAACAAATTTAAATTTACAGGTCAGTGGTCATGAGGCTAGCCACCTTGGTGTAGGGCAGCGTAGGTCCAGGTGTGCACGTGCCGATGGCTCACATGGAGGGAGCACCACGGCGTGTGGGCTCAGGTTCTCGTGTGTGAGGTCTGGCCCAGTAAATGACACCAGCTGATGACATCTGTGAGCGCCCAGTGTGGCTGAAGTCTGAGTAAGCATTTTACGTAACTCAAGCCTCCTAATAATCCTAGGGGTGATCATCTGCATTTTATGGGAGGAGGAAACTGAGGCAGAGTGAGGTCAGGCCACTTTGCCAGTGTCACACAGCTTAGAGGAGGATAGGGAAATCCCGATCTGGCCAGACTAACCTCATTGCTGTAACCGCTGCTCCCTGCTGCTCCTGCGGAGTGAAGCCAGCCAGCCTCGTATTTTCTTTCAGGGCTTCTGCTCCATATGCGAAGCTGCTGCTCCCTCCGAGCTAGCTTCCCTTAGGCATGGCCCAAGCTTATCTGGGCATCATCTGGACACTTCTTTTGCAGCCTACTTTGTCCCCTTGGAAACCGTGGCTTTCACCCAGAAAGTGCCAGCAGAGCTTTTCGAGGGCACGTATTTGGCTCCCAACACAGCCTCGGGGGTGTCCCAGGCCCTTGGAGAAAGACAGCCAGGGCTCTGGCAGCCAGAAGGGTCTGGAAGCATCCTTTCTTCTATTGTTGGGGAAAGCAAGGAGAGGAGGCCTGCAGGGGTGGTGGGCCGGCCCAGAGGACCTCTCGAAAGAGCAGATGTCCAATCTGGGATTTCCCAAGCAGCCCTCTTTGGCTTGGCACCCGTCCCCTGCATGGGGGGACCTAATTATGTGGCAGCACCCCCCGAGCAGATGGACCTGACTCAGGCAGGCTAGCAACTGCAGTTTGTGACTCAGTGCATTGCTGTGCGTGCCACGTCCCATTGGCAGCACTGAGCAGCTGCAGGGCCATAGGCGGGCTGACCACTGACTTGGGACTGTGGTCACGACAGATCCTGGCTGGTACAGATTAGCCTGGAAATCTCTTTTGAGACCATGTTTTCTTTCTCCAAATGGTTTTGGCTGTGGACTGTCTGCCTATGTTTATGTTTGCCTCTGTTTTCTGGCCTGTTGCTTGACACATCCAAACTGTGGGTGCTTTCTAGATTTGGGAGATCAGGCTGATGTGGCAGAAACGGCCAATTCTCACCAGCCCCTGTGCTCTCCGTCCTTGCAGGCACATACCTGTCGGTGGTCTTTACCAGCTTCCTTCAGAGTCAGATGAGGCCCCGTGACTGAGTTCTGGACAATGGCGTGTGAGCAGAGGTGACATGCACCGTCCCTGACCTGCCCATGAATCTCCACGGAATCTCTCTCTTTTCTCCCACCTGCCGGGTGAACGGAGAGAACTCGGAGCCCAGACAGAAAGAGCCTGGAGTCCTGAATGGCCACGTGGACCAGAGCATCCCCTCGACCCACACAGACTGTGCTGTGAGTGAGAAACTTGGATTGCATTAAGCACTGCAGATTGAGAGTGTCTGTCACAGCCTGTCCCCTGCATGGGCTACGTAGCACACTAACAGAGAAGGGCTCATGGCAGATCACCAATGTCAATGTCAGATCAATGCCGGCTAATGCTACTTCTCTTAAACAAAGTTTACGCATACATGATCTTAACGGCAGCCAGTGTTAAAGAACTGGAAAGCACCTCAGCAGCAAATAACAAGGAAGCCATTGGATCCCAGCCAAAGGGAAGCAACGACGTGGGCTCCTAACTCTTAATCCCAGCGCCCATGCAACCTGTGGCGAAAGGCCAGATGTGTTCCTGTTGATGTGGTTTGGGGCAAACACCATGTGGGGACATAATATAAATGAGATTGGGTGGCCTTCCCCTTTGTGAGGATGTCACAGTTATAACATCCATATAAACAGCCTGGGGCAGACTATCTCTGCAGGGAGAATACATGCAAGATGCCTGAGGCAGAAAGGAGTCTGGCGTCTTCAAGATAGCACGGGAGGGTCAGCAGCTGGAAGGGAGCAGTCTCAGGGAAGAGGGTCCCGCAGTGGAGGCGGGGAATAGACGGAACAGGTCATGCCACGCCTCGAAGGTCAGTCATAGGAGTTCAGATTGTTTATCTGAAGTGCAAAGAGAAACTACCGGGAGGTTTAAAACATGATCAATTTAGGGTTACAGGAAGCCACGCGGTGGTGCAGGTGGAGAATGGACTGTGAGCGCGGTAAGGAAGTGGCCCACGCAAGAGGAGCAGGGACGGGGATCCAGCAGCTGGAGAAGCCACAGGTCGGGAACATTGTTGTTTTTAGGGATGGAAGATACTAAAGCACTTTGAAGGGGTTGAGAATGAGCCCATAAGGAGAGAAAATCGGAAATGATGGAGGGAAAGAAAGATGGGGCCCAGGGCACACACTGGGGAACTGCACTTCAGTAAGAGAGAGGGAAAGCTAGTTGTCCCAGGAAAGGGAAAGAGAAGGTGTGTGCAGAAGGATTAAGCTTTGAGGGTCTCGTGAGGAAGGCATGAGGGAACCAGAAAGTCACGGCTGAGTGTGGGCAGGCGAGGTTGGGGAGGAAAGGAGTAAAATAATCAGATACGAGATGGGGAAACCCGGCTTGGTCAGATAACTCCCCAGGCTGCACCCAGGGTTGCTGTAACAGACGCAGTGTCCCCTTACATCCTGTACCATGTGGGTGCACCCAGGCTCCTAGTGTGGCCCCCAGCACCCATCTGAGTCTCTGCAGAAGCTGGCCACAGGCCACCTGAGCCACTCTGCCTACTCCCGCGAGCTGGAGCTGTCTCAAGAATCGGGGTTCCCTGACGCCAGTCCCCTATCCCGCCGATGTGTAAATGTATGTGAGCCTGCAACCCTTTTACAGGAAGATCTCAACACTAAAGTCTAAGCGTATATCAGCTTTAAATTTACTAGAAAAAATTTAGGTGTTGCCAGCTGGAGAACAGGAAAGTATTCAGTGTGGAAATGATTTATATAGTCTATGAAATTCTGAGGTTGTCAAGGCATTATTCCAGAGTCCTTATAGGGAAAAGAAACCCATCTCCAGCAGGTAATTTCACAAAATCGCTAAACACTTTCAAAGACATGCCGAGAAACCCAGAACACACAGGAGGGCCTCGCCTCCCTGCACGTGTTGAGCTGTAGAAATGGAGAATCATTTTCTTAAACCATCTCTTTCATTCACAGCACAGGGTCCTGATGTCAGGAGAGAGGGGACCACTCAGCTGAGCAGATCAGCACTGGGAGTCTGAAGTCAGAAATGCAGAGCCTGGCAAAACTAGGGAGAGACTGTCTCCAACTCTTTAAAATGCTTAAAAAGAAAGGTGTTTACACAACTGCCTTCTATATGTTAACTGTGTCCCACACTCAGAGAGCCCAGGAGCGTACACACCCATTTTACAGATGTAGAGTGTAGGAGGAATTTCTCAAAGTCAATTCAGGCCTCATGGGAGCAGCAGGGAGAAAATCCTCACCATAAACTCACTGTGGTAGATGGTCTATGAGTCCACCCCCCAGCTAAGCTGTGACCTTCCTGGGCAAAGACTGTCCCCATCGGTCCTTGCAGGGCAGGATGTTTTCTGAACAGCAGGAAGGACTCACTAGGAATCCTGGGGAGGCTGTGTCTGTGGGCGGTGGCACGTCCCTCTTGGTTACACGGCATGCGTGGGTGCTCTGTGGCAGAGCCCACTGGAGCACGCTCTGGGATGTGACATCATGTGTGTTTAATCAAGCAGTGTCCCGGAATGAACTTCCTTGGGTTCATCCTATTTGCTGTATTTGGAAAGCTTTCAGCCATTATCCCTTCAAATACTTTTCCGTCTCACTCTCTCTCCTCCTTCCGGCTCCGACGATACACAGCTCCTGCGCTGTCGTCCCACAGGCCCTGAGGTAGTGCTGTCTTTGTTTCTCTCAGTCTATTGTCTCCCTGTTGTTCAGCTTTGGTAAACTCTGTGACTCTGTACTCAGGCTCTCCTGTCATCTCCCTTCTTCTATAGAACCGTTCCAGGGAGCTTGTTGGGGTTTGGTGGCAGGTTTTTTTTGGTTTGGGTTTATTTTTATGATTATAATATAGTTCTATGGTTTTCCTATGATTTGTTTTTATATCATCTATTTCTTTGCTGACAAAGTTTTTTAATTTATTTCAAGAGGATTCACAGTAGCTTGTTGAAGCCGTTTCATAGCGGCCGCTTTAAAACCCTTGTTAGATGATTCCAACAGCTGCTTCATCCCACTGTCATGTCTGTTGACTGTCATTTATCTTTCAAGTTTTGGTTGTCCTTGTTCTTGGATGACAAGCAATTTCCAGTTGTGTTTTCCCAACACAAAAGAGCTTTTTTCCTCAATACAACAAAAACTGAAATCATATGTGTATGGGATAGTAAATAGACAAGTTTTATTTTTTATTTCTACTTGAAGAGTTACATCTCCTATAAAAGTTTACAAATGACAGTTTTATTTTGATTTTTTCAATATAACAAAGTCGCCTTGATGGCATTTTATGGTTTAGTGCTCTTTTTTTTTTTGAGGAAGATTAACCCTCAGCTAACATCCACCATCAATCCCCCTCTTTTTGCTGAGTAAGACTGGCCCTGAGCTAACATCCGTGCCCATCTTCCTCCACTTTATATGTGGGACGCCTGCCACAGCATGGCTTGATGAGCGGTGCACAGATCCGCACCTGGGATCCAAACTGGTGAACCCTGGGCCGCCGAAGTGGAACGTGTGAACTTAACCGCTGTGCACCCGGTTGGCCCCTATGATGTAGTGCTAATTGCTTGTAGAACACTTAAATGTCAGCGTTGAAACCTTCTCCTGAACTGCCATCTGGTAGACAGGGACAAATGTTCACCAAGCATGTATTTTGCGTTTTGTTGCATTGTACGCTGCAGCTAGTAAGCCAAGGAATGGACACACGTTAGGTTCATGTACTGTTTCCAAAAACCACCAAAGAAGAATTATAAATTATCAATACAGTTTAGGGTAGTGTCAGTTTTGCCACACTTGTTCATTATGTACATGTAGGGGAGTCATCGGCACTATAAATTCAATTTGAGTAAACTTTAAAACCATATATATGACAATGAAAGGCCTTTTACTTAAAATGGCCAAAGCACTGACATTCTACACAGGCTGTAAAGAGAAGTGTAAGAGACATTTTTCTAATATTAAAAGTTACTTAATAAAGACTTGTTTCCACTAACTTGAAATTAAAAAACCTGGACCCTGGACCTTTGGGTCTCAGGAGCCTCTGGATCTCTCTGGCTTCTTCTCTCCACAAGCATCCCTGTGGGGAGGTCATGATCTAATGTGTGCAGCTCCCTCTGGACGGTCTCCTCGCACGCATGTGGGGCGGAAGGAACTGCAGCTCTCTCCTCGCCCCGCTGACACCTTTCCTGAGGACATGGGGAGCAAGTGAGCATGTAAGCTCACCCCCCGGTGGGATGCTGCTGACACCTGAGGGTGTGGCGGGCTGGGCACAGAATGCCGACTGTCCCGCCTCGCACCAGCTTGGTCTGGCTCGTGCACACCACGTGGGAGTAGAGAGTCAGCCCCCACAGGGAGACCACCTGGGCTTGAATCCAGCCCTGTGACCTACAAAACCATGAGAAAAATGCCTTCAAGTCTCTGTGCCTCAGTTTCCTTCTCTGAAAAATAAAGGGGGTAACTATTTAATCCGTAGTTCTGTTATGAAGATTATAAGAGTTAGAGTCCGTGGACCCAGGAAGCTTGTTAGAAATGCAGAATTTCAGGCCTGGGGAATGAGACTCTGCATTTTAACAAGATACATAGAGGAGTCAAGGGCATATCAAAGTCAGAATGCCCTGATCTAAAATGTTTACAGCTCTCAGTGGAAACAACAATCTAGTTACAGCCCCTACGCCCCCAGTTGCTGCTCTGCCAACACTACAGGACCCCAGCCTGAGACTGCTCCCGTCCCTAAAGAGACAGGTGTGCTGGGCTGGCCTGGGTGTTGTTTTGAGAAGGCTGCCCTCCATCCTGCTGCCACTCGGGTACCGGAGAGCTGAATGAACTCCTGCTCCTCCCACCCATTATTTCAACGACGGCAATTTTATTCAAGGTGGCATTTCTTTAAGAACCCTTTCTTTGAGGTTTAGTTTTTACTTTTTTTCCTTTAACTTCACATCCATTAACAGAAGAAGAAAGTACTTGAACATAGTGAGTCAGAATCTGTCGGGCCCGAGAGCACGGGTTCACAGAAGCATCACCGGTAGGCCCTGCCTGGCGGGCCGCTCCCGCACACCGAGAACTGGAATTATTCATGTGCCCCAATTCCTCTGTGATCCTCGGAGTCAAGAATGACTGTCAAGCAGCATCCTTCCTGTCTTTGCTACACAAAGAAATCTGCCTCGCATTAAACTCTCTTTGGAAAAGTGTTTTGAATTATCATAAAAGTGCTTTGTGACGCGCAGAGAGAAGAGATCGCACGGAACACAGACAGTTCTGTTCCCGTGTGTGTACCCAATGCCTCTGCCCTTTGACAATCTGATGCAGGATCCTGGGAACAGCAGCCAAGGGATCAGGTCGGGAAAGTTCACCCTTGATCACCCTCCCAGCCCCATGACCTTCACTCCCTCTTTCCTGCTCAAATGTTCGAAATAGCGTTGGATGAAATTCAGAGCTCATAGAGCAAGAGGGAAAAGTCGTGCCCTTTTTTTGGTGGAGAGGCTCTTGAACCCGGTGGGCAGATCTATTAGCATCACTTTCCAACTTCTGTCGGCTGTTGCATGGTGCCAGGAAACCTTCGGAAAGAACACTCAAGCAGCAGAACTCATGATACAACCAACAACTTAGCACAGGGCTGGGTGAGTGGTGTGCAGACATCGTTTTCTCCAGAGCACAATGGAAGAGCTGTGCCAAGGAGCATCAGAGCTAGGTTTGAGCTGGAGCAACAAGGGTCCCTTGCTCCATCTCCTCGTCAGCCCCTCCCATGTGAGGGGCGGCCTCCTGTTGTTCCAAGGCTCCAGCACCAGCATCCACACAGCCTCCCCAGCAAACCTTCGGCAGTCCCCAGACTTCCTGGGTGCTGACGCCCTGGGCTGGTTTGTTTGCATCTCCTGGTACCAAACTCTATAATCATTCTGCAGCCATTTACAACAAGCTCCTTCAGTTCTGTCCTTTGTGGGGTCCAACCTTACACCACCCACTGTGCAGGGTTTTGCATGCACATCTGAACTTTATAACGGAGGCGGACAGAATCTCTTCTCTTAGTGTCTCTTGTTTTTGCAGGAAACAAGGACACATTTACTCTCGGGGAGTCTGGCCCCACACCCACCTCTGCTACCAGCTCTCTCTTAGGACAAAAATGCAACGTTTTAGCTTTCAGGGCCTGATTTTCCACGTGTGAAATGTCATCTACCCTATCACACGGACCTCCCAGCACTGGTCTACCTTTTCAAAGTCACAAAATAGGCTCTGTCCCTGGGGTGCCCGTCCGAGGAAGTGACCCAGTAAAGGCGGGGGTCCTCGAGGAGACAGCTTGACCCGTGTCCTCAGGAAGAGGAAGAAGAAAGCTGGAACACATGGGCTTGGGAGTGGCCTCCTGCTGTCTCACCTGCACGCAGGCGCCAGCTCCTCCGGAAGGTTCTGCACGCTGTGCGCCCGCGGGCTTGGGGAACGCACGTGCGCGTGCTCGCCGCCGGGCCCCCAGGCGCAGGCTGACTGTGCGCCGGCTGGCTGGTTACTGCCCCGTTACCTAGCTGTGTTCTCCCTGGGGCGCCACGGCCGGCAGCACCGCTCCGCGCCTGACAGGAAGGAGCGGGGACAAGGGGACCAGTCAGCGGCCTCAGTCTCCGCTGGTGCGCACGCTGCAGAATGAGGCCCAGGGGAGCAGGCAGGACCGGGCAGACGAACCGGGCAGGTGAGAAGCGTCTGTTCCAGCTGGAATCAGACATGCCACCGACGTGGGAGGACACGCTCTTGGGGGTGTCAAGCGGGAGACCCCCAGCCTGGGAGAGGGTGAGTGGGGCAGTCAAAGGCTCAGACCCTGCCTTCTTTCCAGCTAAGCGGCTGGCCTCTGTCTCACGCGTTGGGCACCCCCGTGTGTGTTCATCTCAAACAAAGTTTCTTTAGTTTAAAGACAACCGTCAGAAGCTCCTGGCCTGCGGGATAGAAGCCCGAGTTCTAGGGCAGCCTGCTGGGCGCCCCGGGCCTGGCCCCCGTCCCCCGCTCCCCTCGGGCTCTGCCTGGCCTCTGCCTGCTCTTCCTCGCTCCCGGCCCAGGGTTGGGCTGCCTTGGCCGCCTCTGCACGGTGGCCTTCCAGCTCTCTGCTGTCCTGAATGGAGCGGGCGCGCGCTGCCTTCCCGCTCCTGGCGCGCCCAGGCCCCGGGGCAAAGTGACAGCTCGTGGACAGCGGTGCATGGACACCAGACCTGAGGGGGAGCCAAGGAGGGGCTCCTGGCAGAGGGGGTGAGGTTTCCACTCAGGAAGCAGGAGAAATGGCCAAAACGTGGCTGCTCCTGCGCAGGACTTGGGAAAGAGGGCGCTCGCCCCCACCACGGGCTCAGGGCCACTCAAAGGTTCCAGCTCGCCAACGGTTTAAGGTTATTTTGAAAAAACTTGATTTATTCAGAATCAGGAACTGAAATCAGAGGGAGAATCATTTTACCCATCATGGTTTTAGAAAATGTAATAAATCAAACACATTTGCAACAATTCAATCTTTTTGTGTTCAGAAGACCCATATCCAGGTAACAAACTGTGTTGTGAAAAATGAGTCTCGATTGACGTCAGAAGGCAAATATTATATTAAGGTCAATAGAAAATAACATTAAAAACTTGAACACCTTTTGCTGAGTCTGCAAACGTCACACTCCCCGCAGGTCACGTGCCAGGCTCCAGGAGACGCAACAGGCCCTATGCAGTTGCCTCCAGGGCAAACGTGAGGGTGGGACAAATTAAGACCTACCCCCAGAGGGGTCTGACTCACCCAGGTGCCTGGGAAGGTCAAGCGGCCATTTGAGCCCAGGGAGACGTGAAGCTTTGCACACCACCCCTGGGCACCCCTCGAGGTCAGGCCCCAGCTCCCCCACAGTGGAGGAGCATGAGACCAGAGAGCTGCAGGGCCCCTCTCACCACCAGCGAAGAACATGGGGCTCCAGACACCAAAGGGAACCAATCACTTCACCAAAGGGAACGTCAGGGGAGGAGACCCCGTCCCCTCACAGCCTTCTTTGTCTCTGTCCCCGTGGCCCTTGGCAACTAGTAGATGAGGACAGTCAGCACCAACTCCTGCGTCTACAACCTTCCTCCAGCGCGATGGCATGGACCCAAAGGGAAACAGTGTGGGGAAGTTTTTGGGAGAAGAGAAGTTCTTATAGAAAATGAGGCATTTCTTCATTCGTCAGTTTTTCCAATATTTATGGGCCACCTATTATGTGCTGGGCACGTGACAGGTGCCAAGGACACAATACTGATCAAAGCCCATCCAGTTTGGGTCCTCCTTGGGCTCATCATCCGTTGGGGGAAGCATCAATTCATCAAGGAATTTATGCAAAGAAATGTAAAGTTGCAAAGAAGACGAGTGCCAGGAACAGGCAGAATATCCTTCCATAACAGCCTGTAGTGTTGGTGGGGGGGGGGGTGGTGAGGCCTCAGGTTGGAGGTGGGAGCACTGCAGCTGGCAGTTCCTGCCAAACCGCAGGGCCCTGGTGGTGAGCTCGGGCAGCAGAGAAGTGATTCTCTCTGATCCCCCGGGGGGAGTGAAAACAAAGCCATGCCCAGGCCCCCCAGGGATCCTGACGTAATCGTGTGGGGTGAGGCTGGGGGAGCTTGGGAAGTGCTGTGCTGGGGGAGGGGAATGCATCCCAGGGTGGGTGGAGGAGGAGCATGCAGGTCATCGGGGACCAAGCACAGAAGGCTGCCTGTCCTCTCACTCCAGACAGGTAGAGAGGACATGATGTGAGAAGCATTTTCCAAAGATCAAGAGAGTCTTCTGGAGTCTAGACCACAGGTGGGATACTACAGCAAGGGTCCACGTGAGTCTGCAATCATAACTGTCACGGGCAGCCAAGGATTTTCGGCTACGATGGGTGCAGAGGTCTATTCTAAAGGAGGGTCCCAGCACTGGGTTTGTGCCCCTTTCCCCTTTCTTACTCCAGATCCAGGGCAGGGGAGCACAAGGAAATCTTGGGATTCCTTAGTGGGTGTTTGTTTTACAAAGAGGTTACCTGGTTCAGGAGCTCTCAGGGATGCAGACACGTGGAAATTGTAAATCTATCAGGCGGGAAACCATGGTAAGACAGGAGCATCTCTAGGGCCCTCTGCGTAGCCGCTGTCTTCTTTAGTCGCCCATTTGTCTCACCTGGCCTGTTCTACCTGCTCCTGTCTTGTCCCTTGGCTCCTCCTCACACATGCACACTGAAGTGTGTCGACACGCAGTCGCACCGTGGGCTCCTCCTAGAACGTCTGGGTTTTCACTCCCCTGCTTAGAAACGTCTGCTGCGTCCACACTGTCAAAGAGGAAATCCTGCCCCCCGATCTGCAGGACAGTCTGCAAATAGTCCTGCTGCTGAGCCCGGGAGTGGCCGGCTGCCACCCCACCATTCCAGACCCTCCTCCTGGACTTCATTGATCTGCGGCCGGCTCAATGGCTCTCTGCTCTCAAACGGCCTGCCGGTGCCTCTGATCTCTGATCTCTGATCTCTGCCCCTTCCCACCAGTCTGCTCTCTTCCCTTCCTTCCTGCGCATCCCTCCCTGTGGCATCCCCCGCTTCTGTGCATAGTGGCTGGTTTTTATTGTCATTCCCTCCAAGGAGTGCAGGGATTTCCTTCACGACCAGGCGCATCCTGTTTTGTGTTACCTCCAACTCTTCAGTCATTTCCGTATCTACTTCCTGCTTTCTCTGGAGCCAAACACCTTTCTTTCTTTTTCCTTTATTTTGAAGTTTCTGGCTTCTGAATACTTGAGTTTGCTAGAAAGCTGACGTCCAGACGGCCGGGTGATGATAATAATGTCTCAGATGTATCTGGTTTCTTTCTCCCAGCAGCTCACATGCATTCCATACGTGTGATCTCATTAGCCTCTCAGCATCTCTGCAAAGTGACAGGTGTTTACAGGGAGGGCCCCAGCCTTAAGTCATCTCTGCGAGATCGTAGGGTGAGTCACAAGGACTTAAATAGAAGTTGCTGGAGTTGCAATTCAATTCTTTTTCCACTCAGTTGATTGGCAAAGAGTTATTGCTTTTTTTTTCACCAACAAATGGATGTTTATACCACCCAGATAAGCATGTTCCAAAATCCCCAGTGGCTCACCCCGTGGGACCAGGATAAAATCAGCATTCTTTGGCCTGGTATAATAAGTTCCCATGTGGCAGCCGCCTTGCCTGTGGCAGACCTCGCCACTTTCATCAGCCCTCACCTCGCCCTTGAACTCTCTCCTCCCACTGAATCGAGTGTAATTCTTAGGGCTTGTTGCTGCTAGTGGGTGTGCCACCCACGACTTGCACGGGTGGCAAGCTCCACTCTTTCTTGAGACCTCAGCATCCTGTGCTAAGTACAGCCTTTCTCTTCCAGGCTCATTCCCCTTTAGTCCTCAGATCTTTGTACGTGATTTCCAGAGAGTCACCGTCATTTGATGATTTGATCATAATTCTTTCTTTCCATGGTTTTACTCATTAAACGCAGGGTGGAGAACGTGCCTTTTCATCTGCATTTCCAGCTTAAGTAGTGTTCAACTGTAGCTGTGTTATGAAGTACCCCAAACTCTGTTGCTTACAACCTCCATTTTGCTGTGCTCGTGATTTGTAAGTCAGGGCTTTGGGGAGAGAGGGCCTCTTCTAGGGTCAGAGTCACATGCCACCTGAAAGCTTGAGGGACTGGCCGTTGACAATGGCTCACTCACATGGCTGGCAGGTGACCCTGGCTGTTTGGTGACAATAGAGTGGGGGCTGTCGACTAAAGCGTGTGCTCACGGCCCCTCTGGAGTGGGGGTCTTGGGATAATAAACTGCCTGTACAGAGGCTGGCTTCCCTCAGTGCTAGGATCCCCAAGAACCAGGCAGAAGGCAGGGCTTGACTGGCCTGGTCATGGAAGTCACACACATCACTTCCACCACGTTCTACTGGTCACAAATGAGTCACAAGGCCAGCCTAGATCCAAGGGTGGATATTAGAATCGACCTCTGGAGGGAGGGCTGTCAAGTCCACCTCGCAGAAGAGGCTGTGGGGCGGGAGATGGTGTAGCAGCCTCCTTCGGAGAACACATGTGACAAGTGACGTGGCGCTTTCATTTAGACATTTCTCCATAGGGAATATTGAATGACCATAAAGGAAGCTGATGTCTACCTTGGCACTCTGTGACAATGACAAAACTGCAGTTATAGTGGTCCCAGAAGGCGCTTGGGCAGCTTTTCTCAACGGTTGCTCCTTGAGTCACCATCAGTAGGTCCAGGAGGCTTGTTAAAAAAGGGACTTTTCAGGGTCCTATTCCAGACTCAACAATTGAAGTCTCTGGGGGTAGCATTAAATGTGTTTATTTTAGACGACACCCCCCATGATCAATTTTATTGTGCTGTACAAGAAAGCTGGACAAAAAGTTCCGTAAGCGGTCATGTTAGTTACGCTGCATATAATCTTCCTCCAGAATTCAGTGATTTCAAGCAGCAACCACTTATTATGTCCTGATGTCTGTGGGTCAGGAGGCAGGCATGGCTTTGCTGGGTGTTTCTGACTCAGGGTCTCTCGCAGGCTGAAATCCAGGTATCGGCCAGGGTTGCAGTCAGCTCAAGGCTTGGCTTGGGGAGGGTCAACTTCCGAGATCACTCATATGGCTACTGATAAGTCCTCAGGGTCTTTCTGGCTGGTGACAAGAATGTCAGCTCCTTGCCACATGGGCTGCTCCACAGGGCAGCTCACAACAGGGCATTTTGCTTCAGTACAGCAAGCAAGCCGTGAAGACTGAGCGAGAGAGAGCGAGAGCGTAAGATGAAAGTCACTATCATGTCATAACCTAATCTCGGAAGGGACATCCCACCACTGTGCCATGTTCTATTGGTTAGAAGCAGCTTCAGGTCCTGCCCACACAAGGGGAGGGGATTACACAGGAGAGGGGGCGCCAGGAGGCGAGGACTATTGGGCCATTCTACAGGCTGCCCGTCGCAGGAAGCAGAAGTGGGAAACTGGATGCAGACCATCAAGGAGTTGGCTCCAGGCGACTAGAGGGATGAGCAAAGCACGACACTGCTGAGCTCGTGCTTGATCCGTTCTGGTAGCAAAGGGCTGGAGGATTCTGACCACGAGGAGGATCACAGAAACTGCTGCGTCCGGGACGTTCCTAGAGCTTCGGGTTACGGGAAAGTCTTGACTGTGTCTGTGAGAACGAGAGAGGACTTGAACAGGGAGAGAGGAGAGAGAAGCACAGGAACATCTCTCGTTATATCAGGACTGCTTTCTAGAGCGTGGGTGGGAAGGGTGTAAAATGGAGACATCGTGTTGACTTGTTAGAAATAGGACCCAGCAGCTCCTCTGCCAGGAGAAGACTATCGTACACTGAAATTTGTGGTCCCAGTACCCATCCTTCATTTCTAAAGTAGAATTCATTGCTAGGAAACATAAAAATGAAGCTGATCTCAAATCTAACCCAACCTCCAAACCTGGCTCTATGAACAGCAACTCGTTAGAGAGACCAGAGACAGAGAGAGCGAGCATAAGGAAAATGGCTATTTCCAACCTGCGTGGCTTTGATCTGTGGGGTTCAATGCAACTCTCAACTTTATGAGTCAACGGCATCATGAAAAATGTTATTATAATCCCCAACTTAGGGAGAAGCAGCTCAAGGTGCCGTTTATTCAAACTTTCTTCAGAAAAGGATGGAGAAAAGCAGAGAGAAGGGCAGAGAGAAAGATAAAAACATGCAACAAACTTCAAGATCCTCTAATCTAGAAGAAAACACCAACTGAGAACAAGAGGTTCTTCATGAATTTTCTGGCCCACATCTAACACGTTTAGTTCTCAACCCGCAGCAGGGAACAGACACCCTGCACCAGGAGGATGGGAACCACTGAGGTGACAAGAATTGACACCAGGCGGACCCATGCTCACAATTTTGAACCCCCCTTGACAGCCTTCCCCAGAGCGCAAGCGGAAGCAAAGGCAGGCTGCTGACGACTGCTCCCTCCTCCTCCAGCTCGTTCAGGAGAAGAAGCCACTCGATGGCTGTCCCCTTGCAGCAAGAGCAGATGGAGGGAGGAACAGAGGCCTGGGTTGGGGAGGCGCTTCACCACGGAGCCTTCTCGGAGGCAGGGGCCGCATCATCCTCCAGCCTCTGTGCATCGAACTCATAAAGAACCAGCGAGGAGAGGCCGGGCCCTGCCCTCACTGACCTGCCTAAACTTCTTTGCATGAACGACAAACTTCCATCAGGAGAGGAGCGGGCGTCTCCCGCCAACATGCAGGCCTCAGCAAAGCTCCCACCATTCCAGAACATCTGTCGCGGACTTGGCAGTCTTCTCAGGCATTCCCGATCAATATTCAGTGTTAGGATCACGCAGGCCCCCAAATGCGTTCTTCCAGTGTGCCTTCTCCTAGCAGACAGGTCACCCCAGAAGAGACAGAGCCGCCCACCGCTGTCCATCGTGCCCGAGCTCCTCTCACCACCTCACAGGGCAGCCTTTGTGGCGGACGTTAAGAGGGACATGGGAGAACGGCTGGCTGGCCCCGGCTCCCAGGACCTTCCTCCCAGGAGGAGCGGGCGGGTCCTGGCTCCCCTCCCCTCCGCTGCCCTCCTCTGCCCTCGGATTCCAGGCCGGCTGCTTTCCTGAGATCCTGGAGGGATCATTGTGTCCGTGCCTATTCTGTGATGAATTATGCTCACTCCCCGTTTCTTCTATTCATCAGAGCTCTTGACTTTTTCCAAGTATGAAACCCAAGGTCGTTTCAGTTTTTGGCTGATGAAAACTTAGTTCCATGGACGCATTGTCCTTTCTACAACAAGCCACGACCAGAGACTCAGGAGTGAAGCTCCCTCTGCAGGGAGAGTGGGTTGGCTGAGGACCGTTGCTCGGCGGGCAGATGGCAGATTCACGCTGGAGTGCCCCTCTCATGGTTAGAATGAGCACAGGTTCAGAAGACAGCAGCGGTGTGGTGTGCAGTTGCTGACATCTGGGGACAGGGCGAATGCCTGCTTCTTCAGCTCCTATTCCCAGCACACACATGGCTTCAGGCATCAGTGTCCAACAGGACCATGTCACCATAGTGCCAGCCCAGGAGGCAAGAATTAAGGGAACGGAACAAGGCAATGTCCCGTACAACTTAGGGACCCGCCCCATGTTCTGTTTCGTCCCCAGCATGGCATGGAGACATCTTCTAGTATCTCAGTCACTCCAAAGTTAAACAAAGGAAGAAACATGGATTGAGAGGGAAAAATGCTGTGAATTGGGTGGGCTAAGACATCTGTGTGTACCGTGCCAGAGTCCATTCCTCTGAGGACCAGTGCGGTGACGGGGTAAACGTGGGAGGGACAGAGCACCACAGAAACATGAGCCAGCATGGGACTGCACGCGTGGACTGCACACGAGCCAGGCTGGGTGCTCGCTCCGCCCACCCAGACCTTGGGCAGCAAGGCCCAGCCTCCAGGGCTCCGGTGTTCCCAGCACATGGCTCTCCTGGTAGCAGGGTGCCCACGGCGGCTGGTCCCTCTGGAGCAGGCTGGCAGCTCCTCTCAGCTTCAGTGCTGGACATGAACCGCCCCCGTTTCCCAGCTCCGGATTTCAGAAAAACGAGTGATGCTCCTCGGAGACCCTCTCCGAGTGCCTGCATTGACAGGGTGAAGCACGCCCGCCGGGAGGGGAAGCAGCTCCAGTCTCCAGCGTCCTTGACCGTCTTCATAAAGGACAGGAAAGGAAGGGACATCAAAGGAAAAGCCCATTTACAAAGCTATTTCTACTGCTTGTAACCGGTCCTTTGGGGTGAAGCAGACTTTGAAAGCGGGGTCGTCGTCTGACAGCTCCCGTTAATGCACATTTCCCCTGAACCCGATAGGTCTCTTGCCTCCTACAACTGTCTGTGTGCCTTACTGGGCAGCTGCCAACTCTCAAGGCACATGGCTCCCTGCTGGATGTGATCAGAGATGGTCCACGGTTATTTCATCAAGAAATGGAGGAGGGGAAGCATAACCCTCCAGCTGGATTCCAATGTGACTGGTGCCTAAGAAGACTGAAGGTCGCACTGTCCAGTGGGTCCACAGGGCATCATGACCCAAAGGGCAGCTGGGGCAGAGTATTCCCAGAGTGGCCTGTGGACCTAGGAGATCCGGGCTGGCAACGGCTCCATGACATGTGAGCTGGAGAAGTCAGGGTTCAGGTTCGTGGGTCCGACAATCCCGACTATGATGAGTCACAGCGTGGTGACCTTGAATCTGGGGTTTGGAACATGACATTCCCAAGACAGCTCATGGGATTGTGCCCCAGTGGCCGACCTTGTGTCCGCACCACTCTGCCTCTCCCTCTCCCTCCTTCCCTTCAAACGCTGCCTGTTTCTTGTATGTCCAGGGAATCAGGGCTTCCCGCTGACGTGCAGTCCCTGGAGCAAGAGATCAGTAGGCATCTGAGTTTAGAGTTGAGACAACCCGGTGGCGGGGAGATGGGTGGGGGTGGTAGGATGCAGCAGCTAATGCAGAGCAAAGAGGGGTGAAGGAGCCTTCCCCAGAGGGCGTGGGGCTGTGGGCGTGCTGCCTGGCGGGGCCAAGATCCACGAGGAGAAGGCCCTGGGCAGCTGGGAGAGGCGGAAGAATGATTGCATTCTCTTGGAATTCTCAAGGTTCCCACTCATCAGGCTCTCCCTGGGAACAATGAATTCTGCATTTCTGTGTGTAAGGGGGAGTTCTGAGATTGGAGAAGGAGCTCGAAATCTCTATTACCAACCCCAGTGCATCTAACAACAGGCTCCTCCATCCGTGGAGAAGATCCCGTAGGTAGCAATGCCCACCCGAGCCCGTCAGCTCACTGTGCCGAGTAAGAACGTGACTCATTCATATCAGGTTTTACAGGAAAAGTTCCAGTCATCTCTCCCTCTCATGACACCCCTTTTTGAAACGTTTCTCCACACTTGGCCACTAGTCAGCAATCAGGAGGCGAGCTTCTCTCAGACAAGAAGATTCTATGAGCACCAAAGTCTTTTTATATTTTGGCAGTAAAAAAAAAAAGGCAACAAGTACTGTGAGTTCGGTGAGAGGAAGTTGCCTGTGAGCCGGCACAAGCACGACATTAGTGGGCAATGACCCGCGTTGTGAGCAAAGCAGAAACATTTTGTTCCAGCACGTGCTCAGGTCGGCTAGGTCCACTCACTTGTTTTGAGGACAATTTGGTCAGAGAGCAAAGCCCTGGGCTCTGTTGGTGCCACTTCACTAGAAATGTGCCGTGGCTTGGAACCAAGGAGGAGGTTTGGGCAAAACCCTGTGTTTCCTGAATGTGCTTGTCACAGTGCTCCAGAGCTTGAGAGCGGAGAGAAAGGCCCTTGCTTGGAGTCCAAATTGCCTGCCCTTCTCAAAACCCCAGGGGTTCCCTTCCTGATCCCCCCAGACCACCCCATAGCCTCAGGCACTTCTTTCTTCTGTGCGCTTTCTCTCCTCTTCCCCTTCTTAAGTCAGCTCTTCCCTGGGGACACCACTTCCCCTACACCCGTCTCCCGATGGAGCTGTGGTGCTCCCCTCCTGCCCCTGCCCCCGGATCCAGAGGGTCTGGTGTCCTAGCAGATGCTTTGCCCCTGCTTCCAGGTGCTTAGTTAGCTTTCAGTCTTTTGGTACAGCCTTGGGGTTCCCACCCATTCATCTCCACCACCGTCTCCTCTTCCTGCAGCAGCAGGCTGCCATCCTCTCATCGCTGTGCCTCGCTCCCTGGAGATGAGGAAACCTGCCTCAGAGCCTTTCTCTCCTACCATCAAACTTGACCTGCACAAACTCAACATCCGCCTGGACCCTTCATCCAACAACCCAGCTCTCAGTTCCTCTGTGCGCTCATCCTCAAAGATACTTCCTTCCTCTCCACAGCAGCCACTCACTCGCAGAGCCGCCCCTAGGAACTCCTCCTGGTGCTGCACCTCCAAAGCCAGTGACCCAAGCAACCCTTCTCCAACCACAGTCGCCCCCCTCCTGTCTCACCTCGTTCTTGGGCTCTTGGCCCTCTTCCTCTATCCCTCTGCTTAGCCGTTCTCGACTCAGTCTCTCATGAAGCTCGGTGGGCCACCATTTCAGCAGCACTTTTGGCAATGACCTAACTTCTTCACTTTGCATCTTTCTGAAACACACGTCTGGTAAAGTCCAATCTTGCCTGAACCCTATCTGTTTGTTTCCATGCCTGTTGTCACATATCTGATGGCTTCTAGAAAATTCAAGATCGCTCACCTCCAAAGGGCCTTCAAAGCTACTCTGCAATTCCACCACATCCTCCAGATTTCCTGGCGTCCTCGTTCTCCACAGTAACAATGTAAAACTCTCAGCCTCTCCTCACGCCTTCTCCCCCTCACTCCTACATGCCCTCCGAATGCGACTTCTGGTCGTAGTTTACAGGAATAGGGTAAGCCGTCAGAAAAGAACTCCCTCATAGTCATAACTCCAAATGCACAGACCCGCTGAGAGTGGCCCCGTCCCACCCCATCCTCTCCTCTCACAGCAGAGGAGCCCCCGTCCCCTGCTCCTGGTCCAACTCCTCCATCTGCACTGTGCGCTCCGTTGCTCCTCCCCTTCAGAATCTTCCACTGTCACTTCTCCCCTTCATTCCCTGTATACTCACCTTCCCATCTTCAGCCCCATCATCCGATTGTCTTATAAACATGCTTCTGTTTCTCTCATTAAACCAATAAGCAACTAACAAATGAGAACAAAAAACTTTCTATTTGATCCCTGCCATATTGTCTCCTTTCCAAAGCCAAATGGCGCAGAAGATGGGTCTGTAAAGGGCCCCTTTCCTCACCCCTCGAACCCTGCTCTTCCCCTCCCTACCCTGTCCCGTTCCCCTTTACTGAACCAAAACCCCTCTCAGCAAGGTCACGCAAGGGTTTCCTTGTCAGGAAAACTGATACACGTTTTCTCTCGTTCACCCTGCTTGACCTCGGCAGCGTCAGCCCTGGGACCCCTGCCCCTTCAGGGAGCCCTCTCTCCCCTTGGCTTCTGAAAACACAGTTCCCCTGACTTTCTTCCTGCGTCACTGCCTGCTTCTTCTCTGCCTCTCTTGCCACTCCATCTCCTTTCCTGGCCACTAAATACTGTGGTTCCTCAACGTTTCATCCTAGGCATCTCCGCTTTTCAGCTGAAGCTGTCCTGCATCCAGATCAACAGCCCCGCCATCGCCGCTGCGGAGAACACTCACAAAAGTAGAGTGCCCGCTCTGCGCCTGCCTCCCATCTCCAGGCCCACCTGCTGTTACCAGCTCAACATCTCTCGAATGTCCCAAAGGTACCGCAAGTGCAACACAGACACAGCTGAGCTGACCCATGGTCCTCTGTCCCGCTCTGCTCCAGTGTCCCCTGTCTCAAGCAAATGCTGGAGCAGCCATCTCTGTGAGCCAGATGGATACCTGTGGCTTCTCCTCTTTACCACTGCCTATTTGAGCCTCTCCACGTGGAGTCTACCCTCGAGCTGTTGAAGTTCACTGTTTGGGTCTGTTTACTCATCTTTTCCTCTGTGGCCACCAACCTAGTCCCAGGTCATCATCACCCACCTGGTCTACTGCACTGGTCCATCCATATACATCTGGCTCTAGTCCAATTTGTCCTCCCATGACGGCCAGACTATTCTTTTCAAAAGGAAAATTTGATCATGCTATTCCTCCATCTCCATTGCCTGAAATACCTTCAGTTGCTTTTAGAATGGAAGAAAACAAAGTTCTTTAATACGGTCTACAAGGCTCTTCATAGTCTGACCTCTAGATCCCTCTCCATCATCCTTGCAAGCCCTGTGTCCACTCATACTCTCTTTCCCCTCTCTATTGGCCTTATTTTGTCTCTCATAGAAGCTGCTCCCTCCTGCCATGGAGACTTTGAGAAGAAGTCCAGATTTGGACGTGTGGCGCCAGGGGTGTCTGGGAGACGTTCAGGAGTAAATGTTGAGCAGATACATGAATGCACACATCCCAAAGGGCAGAGGCCGTGTCTGGGTGTTTGTCATTTTGTCCCCTAATGCACAGCATTGCCCTTGACCATTTGTAGGCTCTCAACTAACTCTTGCTGGAAGCATGAGTGGTGGAGTGGGAGCCCCTATAGACACAGGACACAGCCTGGCCATGCTAGAGGGAGGGGCTGAGGTCCCCTGCCCCCGTCTTCCTGCTCTGAAGGCCAAGGAAGGCTTCTGCTAACACCTCTCACAGCATCTACACAAATGGAGGACCAAATAGGCCTGTCCCTGTCCTCGTGGGTCCATTCTGAGTGCAGGTTGCCCTTCCCAGGGCTAGGATGGGTTATGGTACAGGGCACACCGTGCTCACACCCAGGGTCGGGCAGGCATCAGGCTCTCCATGAACGTTCTACACTTTGTGGGGAATAAGCAGTTTCATTGTTGGTTATCACTTTGGCTGCGGAACTCCAGGCTGACTGCAATCTGCACGGGGAAGGCTTCTCCAGCCACTGCAGGCTGAGGAGGAGAAGGAAGGTGTTGAGACGGGCGAGGCTGCGAGGAGGCTGCTGGAGTTCCTTGTTGGCTCCGATCTGCTGTTTGACCTCAGCTAAGTCACTTTCCTTCTCTGGGCTTCCATTTCCCTTTCTGAACAAACAAGTGCTCACTGTTTCTCTAAACTTCCAAATTCTATGAGGCGTAGAAACCGAGGAATGTTTAAAAAGGCATGAGAGATCTCGAGACAGAAAGATTGATCAGAGGAAATGTACCACAACAACAAAAGTGTCCCTATGAGACGAGCACATTCTTGCCAACACACCCAGAATAACAGAAGCTGGCACAACAAGGGAGTCACAAGTTGATGGCGAGTGACTGAGGTTTTTCGCCATCTGTGATGGCTTTTAACAACAAGTGGGTGTTCCATTGTCGTGCCCCTGTGGGGTTGACAGGCAGGAGGAAAAGAAAGACACTGGGGAGTTGTGTGAGAAAAATGTAGAACCGTCCTCAGGTGACACATCACATCTCCGTTCTCTCAATGGCCCCTCCGTGTCGGATGATCTAAGCAGGGCCCACGGGGTCTTGGGCAGTGGAGGGAGGAGAAGGGAAAGGAGCCAGTGCTGAGGTCAGCAACCAGCACTTTCTGTATCTGGCTCGTGTGACCATTTCTCTCTCCCCAGGTGGAGCCCTCCCAGAGCTCCTGCACATGAGAAACCCCTCAGACAGAGTTGATTTCACCAGCTAATTAAAGGCAAAGAGAGCAACATGTGTAACCAATGATGCCACACACACAAGGCCCCATCCGTGAAGGCGCCTGCACACGCCTGGGTGAAACTTAGGTCTCATCTTGCCTGTCACCTCCGGTCAATAGGCAGTGGCTATCCAGGATGCTATGCTGAGGATTACAAGGCCCTGGTGGACGTCAGAGAGTTCAGGGAGCGAGTCCATCCTTGGGTGAGGCGGGGCGGCAGGTGGGCCTGAGCTTGTGCTTGCTGTTCCTGGTTTAGAGCCACATAAGGGACATTCTGGCATGACAGCGCACCCTGCCCACTCCCCAGGGTCCCCTCTGCCTTGAATCTGTGCTAGTATACATTCCTTACCTTTCCATCCCCACCCCATTTGAGGGCAGGCTCACCAAGAAGGTTGACTTTGAAATGTGCCTCCCACTGGGATCAATAAATATTATGCATTATGTCTTCAATTATTTATAGTAGAGTGGATGATTGTGTGGAGCAATGATGACAAAGCTACTTAGCGACGCCCTTAAGACACGTCTGCTCAGAGAGGACACAGCTGACCCACTTATTCCCAATTGGTTGGCCAATGTGATTCCATGAACCAAGACAAAGGTGGGGCAGGATGGTGACAGTAAGGAGCAGCCAAGGCTGGCCTTGCCAGAGACACAAGCAGCTCTTCCAGGACAGCCAGTGAGGCCAGCCCCCACATCATCACGGGGCCAATAACGCTGCTCTCTCACCCACCTCTTCTTTCCAAAACAGAAGGCTGGACCTGGGGCTCTCCATTTCCTGCAGGACAGATCAAGCTGCCACAGTCTGCTGCGCTCTGACTTCTTTTGTTCTGAGCTCTAACCGCCTTTGTGTGCACTGCGTCAAGACCAAGCTGTTTGAAATGACGCTTTCCCTTAGCCTGTCTGTGCCCTTGATGCACACTGCCATGTCTTTGCACAGAATTCCTCTTCTCCTGTCCTGGATGACCATTCCGTCACTTCCCGCCTGAGAGATGCCGATCTTCCTCTGTCCCTGTTTGTGTCTCACCATTTGGGCCTCACTCAATCTTTTCATCCCGTTCCCCCATGATGGCAGGGTTTATGGGTTTTCCCTCTCTTTATGCCCAGGGTGCCTGACACCCAGTAGGTACCCGACGGGGGAGTCATTGGACGAGATACTAACACATAAATAAATCAGTCTTTTCAGCTGCAAAAAAGAAGAGCCTTGAGAAATTAGGTCACGCTCTGTTATCAGCTTCCTGGGAGGCTTCTCCCCTGGGGTGCACACACTCCGGGAGGGTGCAGCTCTAGGGTGACAAACAGATCCTTATGGTACTTTCTGGGTGACAGCACAGTGCTAGATTCTGAAGATATAATGGTGATGAAAACAGGCCTGGGTGGGCGATCATGGCGATTACCATCTAGGGAAAGAGACTAGCCTTCTTAGCAAACCCTAGATGGAGGAGGAGAGAAAGTGCCAGAGGAGAGGCTGTGATGGTGCATCCTGGAGAACAGGCCGTGAGAAGGAGAGAAGAAGCTGAATTAGAGCAGTATTTACTAGGATGAAGGATTGGCCAAGAGGGTGAAGGAAAAGGAGCTAACAAGGAAGGCGTCTGAGGTGTGTATAGTTTGTAAATCAAAGTGACTCAAGCCAAGAAGCGCAGAAAGATCTGCCAGCAACCGAAACCTCCACTTAAAATGATGTTGACAGTAAAAGTGTCTGTTACCTCACATCACAAGGAGCACTATAGGGTTGGTTAATCTCATCATGACATAGATACCTCATCTTCCCATCTTTCTGCTCTGCACTCTCAATATTTTGACTCGGTTTCCAGGATATGAAGGAGACAGGATGGCCAGAGTGGTCCAGGCGTCAGATCTCATGTTAACAGCCAAAAAAGAAGAGGTCAGCTCTTCCTGGCATCTCTTACTAAGTGTATGAAAAACAGCTCCCAAAGCCACCCAGAAGAGCATGTCCACCTCTCAGGGGATAAAATCGGATCCCACACAAAGAGATGGAAATTTCATGACTGGCTTGGATGAACTGAGTTTCATTGCCAAGTCACATGACGGGGTGGACCAAGTTGGATCCCTAGCAAAAAAGAAGAATGAGGAAATTGGGGGAACAACTAAGAGTATGCTCTACCTAAGGAGAATATGCAGAGTGAGAAGAACAGGACTTGGGGATTGCCCATGTTTGATTGTTGGACCTGGAGGATGAGCCTGCACGGGGATGAAGGGGCAGCCAAGGAGCAGGAAGAAACTAGGAACAGGTGTTACTGGAGCTGAGGGTAGACCAGGTGTCCTGAAATAGGCTGTGCTCATTTGTGCAGAATGCTGCTGAAAGACCAGGCAATAGCAAGGAGCTCGTCACTTACCTGAGCAGGACATGTTCCAAAGGACTAGGAAGAAAGGCTGAGAAGTGATTGGGAGGTGGAAAGTGGAGATACAGGTACAGACTACTCTTGTGAGAAATTCCTGTAAATGCTAAGTGAGAGGCAGGCAATAGCTGTCAAGTGTTATAGTTTTGCTCCTGTTTTGTTTTGTAAGAGAAACTTGAGCCTGTTTCACATTTTACTGCAAGAATCCAGCTGAGAGGGTGAAAAGAGAAGGGATCTAAAGTCCTCGGTATTCGGGGGACGAGGCTGTGGTCACCTCTAGATAGGAGCAGGGCAGCTCTTCATTGGACCACGAGCACAGGAGGGCAGGTTGTGTGAAAATGTAGGTAGCAATGTGTGCTGGATGTTTAGAGGACGAAGGGTTTACTGTCTTGTAGCTTCTATTGTTCTCAGCAAAGGGGAGTATGAGGTCACCAGCTGAGACTGAACACTGTTGGGCTCTTTGTTGGGGCTCCCAATGAATGCCATCCACATTTCCCACCATAAGTTGTGAGCCATCTGAGAAATAAGTCAGAGGAATCAGCATTTTGAGGCCAAAACATCACATGTGTTACTCATAAATCTAACTTGGAGAATGGATGTGTATCTGCAGTCAAGAGGGCTCGCTGATTCTCAATCCAAGAAGTAGTTGACTGACGGAGGCAGTGCAGGGCTGGCGGGGGGGATCCCACCCCAAGACAGTTGACTCAAACAAGATGATCAACAGCCATCAAAATGGACAGGAAGCCCTTAATAAATGGCAGAAACAGGAAAAATTTGACCTGAAAAAGCTCTGAAATGATTCAAGATACATTAATTAAATTAACTTCAAGACCACTCTGTACCCAAGACGGAGCATTCATTCCTTGATCCATTTCCCTTACACCAATCATGTCCACCTCCATCCTTTAACATAGTTCACCAAGCGTCCTCGATGAGGTTAAAGGGAAAATTAAAATGCCTCCAAACAATTTGTAAAAATCTAGAAATGTCCCAAATTTAAGAAACTTTCCCCCATTTTCGAGTCCCAGGGAGAAATTAGATCTTTTGGTAACTTTGAATTCAAAGACTGAAGGAAGTAAAGAGCAAAATGAAATTATCTTGCCCTTGTAAGTTAAAAGTCCAGAAAAATGAAAGCGCTCCGCAGCTCTCATTCTGCTCAGCATCAGCACCGTGGCTTCTGGATGTCTGGATGGCATTCCTGTTTGTGCAACATGTGCTGTCTTTCAGGAATTAATGTGGAACCTTGAAGATCTCAGAATTTGCATTTCCCCAGTGACACACCTGTGATATGGCTCCCGTGTTAAAGAGACCAAGAGCTTATGGGACACATGTAACACATGTGACAAGGGCCTGACCTCACATCCACCAGATTTAGTAAGCCAGTCAATTACCAGCCCCCAGTGCAGTAACCTGGGCAAAATTATGTCCCAGAAACCTGCATTTAGTTTGTCAGAAAAACATAATTGAGACGTGGTATGACCTGAAGAAGCGGGTCACACAGGTGAAGCTTGCTTCTCACGTCACCGGGAAGACAACCAATTGATGCCATCTGTCCAGAATGCCCACATTATGAGCTTGGATTCAATTGGGAGAAAGCTCACAGCAAATAGTTAATTTTGGCACAGTGCATTTACCAGATGTGGAAAAAAAAATTCACCTGTGTGAATGTGGTGGCCAGCCTCTGGATGGCCCCTAATGACCCCTCCCTCCTTCGTACTCACGTATGTAGTTCCCTCCCAGGATGAATCAGGGCTCACCTGTGAGACCAATGGAATACTGCATAAGTGGCGGTGTGTGAGTGACTTCTGAGTCTAGGTCATAAAGAACATTACAACTTCTGCCCTGACCTCTTGTCTCAGTTGCTCTGGGGAAAGCCAGCTGTCATACCTATTAAAATGGCTAAAATCCCAAAAACTGAAAATATGATATGCTGGTGAGGTTGCTGAGCAACAGGGGCTTTCACTCATTGCTGGCAGAAGGTAAACACAGAAATACGGTATTGCTAGGCAGGATTTATTTTTATTGAGATACAATTTACATGGAATAAGACACACAAAACTTAAGAGTACAATTCCATGAATTTTGACGCTTATATACACCCACGTAACTACCACCCAGATCAAGCTGTAGGACATTTCCTCTCCCCAGAAGGTTTTCCATGCCTCTACCCAGTCAACACTCACCCCACGCCCTGCCAGCAGTAGCCATCACTCTGAATGCTCTCTCTGTAGATTAGTTTGTCTGTTCTCAACCTTCACAGAAGGTTATAGAATCATACAATCTGTGCTTTTTGTGTTTGGCCTCTTTTGCTTAAGGTATTCATTGAGATTCACTCATGCTGCTGTTGTGTGTATCAGCAGTTTATTCTGTTTTTCTTCTCACTTTTGTTATATTCCATTTAGTGAATGGGTTTATCCATTCTTCTGTTGATGGATATTTGAGTTGTTTTCAGTTCTTAGTTACAATGAATAAAGCTTCTGTGGAAATTGTCGAACAAGTTTTTGTGAACGTATACACTCTTTTCCCTTGCGTATACACCTGGGGGTCACCTGCTGGCTGAGAGGATACACAGGTGTTTACTTTTATTGGAGACTTGCCAAAGAGTTCCCAAAGAAGAGCTAGTATTTCCACGCCCCGTGTGTGAGATCCAGTCGTCGTACATCCTCACCCACACTTGGTGCTGTCGCCTCTTTTGTTTCAGCCGTGCTGGCAGCACGTGCTGGCAGCCATCACGGTGTCCCTTGTCTTTCCCTGACAAATGGCGGTGTTGAGCACCTGCTCGTGTGTTTATTGTCCATTTGGATAGCCTCCTCGGTGAATGATGAAGTTTAAGTCTTAGCTGTTTTATGATTGGATTTTTGTCCTTTGTTTTTCAAAATGTGAAAGTTCCTTGTCTGTTCTGGGACGATCTGTTGTCGAATATATGGAGGGTAGGATCAAGATGTCCTTTGACATTGTTGATCACCAGTCTACAGTGCTATCAATCTGCTCCCTTGTGCGGTTTGCTCCACTGCCTTCATTTCTTGGCTGCACAACTAGAGAAAGTCAATATTTGGGTTCATCCAGGATTGAGGTTCTGCCCATCAGGTTTGATAAAATGGCAGCGGGTCAAGGGAACTCAGGGTATTGG
This sequence comes from Equus przewalskii, assembly GCF_037783145.1. Classification (NCBI taxonomy): domain Eukaryota; kingdom Metazoa; phylum Chordata; class Mammalia; order Perissodactyla; family Equidae; genus Equus; species Equus przewalskii. The sequence continues at coordinate 50,838,236 of NC_091852.1, forward strand.
CAAATGTGTTGCTAAAAAGAGAAACCATGGACTCTGAGCTGGATGCAGAGGGAAGTGGATAAAAAGAGAGTTAAGTGAAGAGAAGATGGTGGACTCAGTGCACTGACGTCCCAGGGGCTCCAAGATGGCCCTGGTGGGAAGAGCTGGACATGCAAACAGAATGTGGGAGAGTGCAGTCAGGAGGGAACAATTGAGGCAGCAACTGCGGGGACAGGGAGCAGAAATGACTATAGCATCAAAGCTATGGCCTCAGCAGTAGGCAGTCTCTCAGTTTGACGGGACAGCTTGAGGTGGAAGACGACAGCAACAAAGAGAGGAAGGGGAGGTTAAGTGAATGGTGTGAATCTGAAATGAGACTGGAGGAATGATGACCTAGAAGCAGCGCTGAGAGCAAGGAGCCCACTGGCCTTCCCCATCCCTGAGAATAGTCAGCCTCCACTGAGAGGCTGAGGGAGGCTCTGCATCCTAGGGGAGCCTGGTTTCAGAGGAGAGAAGCTGAGCTGTGCCCCAGAGGACAAAATGGAAGGATTTGTGAGATGGGGGATGGAAGAGGCCAAGGCAAGCAGATCACACAGTTGCTGGCGCAGATGCGCAGGGTGCGGGCGTCCTGGAGGTCGTGCTGGCCCAGCACGGATGGGCGAGCATCTCTGCGCGCTTCCTGAGAACACACTTGGCGGGTAAACAGTCCCCGCTTTGGCAGGTCAAGTACGGCCTCTGCGTGTGCTCGTCCCCCTTAAAATGAGATTCGTTCTCCAAGATTCTGAGTCTCTGCTCCTTAGGGAAGTCTCAAACCATTCCGTGTTAGCCTGTTTTCCTTCTGAAGACACTATTTTTACGTAGCAGTTAGATGAAGTCATGACCGTTTCTGGCTGGAACCCTTCCCTTCCTGGTTTCACGGAAAACCTCTCTACCTTAGGGGGTTAGAAAAGGAGGAGACTTGGCCCAGGAATCCGTGGTTTCAGGAAGACTGTGACCTCTCTGGCCTGTTTGAACTCAGCAACAACCCCGTGTGAACTTCTTTCTACAGGCGTGAATCGGTGACCCTGGATCCTGCATGGGCAAGGGCTTCTCCACCAGTGTCCCAGGGACCCTGGGGGAAGGAAGCAGGCGTGGGGCTCCCGTCCCTAGCTTAGATCAGGTCACCTCCAGCCTGGGCCTCAGCTGAGCATGGCCCCCACCCACAGGCTTAGCCTCTGTTGTGTCCACAGACCCCTATTGGCTCAGTTCTCCCGTCTACACCCTCAAAGAACCCAAAGTGGGCATTTCCAGGGAACTCCCAGTGTTGTCCTTCTGAAAAACATTTTTACTGAAGTCGTGTGTGTGTGTATGGAAAAGCATGACTTTATGAATTTTCACAAACTGAACACATGCGTGATGCCGGCACGGGATAAAGACACGACCTTCACAGCGCCAGCCCGTGCCCCTTCCGGGCACCAGGCCAGAATCAGGGTCCTTGGGATTCCGAGCAGCCCGGACTGGCCTTGCCCGTTCCGTACTTTGTATAAACAGAATCACATTGCATGTGCTCTTGCATATCCAGCTTCCAAGAATTGCCTTTTATCACAGTCTGTGTCATTCCCTTCTTCAAGCAACCCGCATCTCAGTTCCGGGGGCCATCATGTGTGCAGTCTGCTATCCTGTGCTCAGGCCCTGTAGGCACCACCCGCATCCCCAGCGGGGTGGTCTGTGCCCCTCGAGGTAGTCCTGTGGGTGAGCCTATTGCTCGCTCACAGAAAAATCGGGGCAGACTTTGTAGACAAAACTCTTCCCGTGCTCCTGGGCCATCAGTCACTTTAATTGTCCCCTGGGCCCTCAGCTGCAGCCTCACAGTCTGTCAGTGACCCGTCCTCACGGCCTCTGTGCTGCCCTCCCCTTCTCCCCAAGACAACCCTCACCCTCAGTGCCCGGCCACATGGGACTCCTCGGCCCTCACCTCAGGCCTCGCCATTTCCTCAGCCCAGCAAAGACCCCCTCCCTCTATTCCCTGGGCTCACAGTCCACGCGTCTCCTCCTGGGACACTCTCTGCCCCACCCGGCCTCTGCATCCTAGGGGTCCAGTCCTACACTCCTCACGTGGTGTCACACCTGCTTGTCTCACCTCGACTAGCTGCCCCATAGACCTCACACTCTATGAGGGAGGGGACTAAGTTTCTATGGCTTGTTGCCTTTTCCTCCAAGAAAATTCCTGATATATATTCGACCAGCAAGAAACATTAATTGAATAAATGAATGAATGAATGAGTGAACTGTCAACAACCCATTGTAATAGGTCAGTGCCAATCTATGCCCAGCCCTCCAGAGCTACCCAGCCAGACCTGACTCCAGGAACCCTCTAGAAGACTCCATAATATGCACCTAATTCCACCAAGAGTTATTAGAGCGAAGTCAGGGCCCTAGTAACAGGAAAAGAAGCTGTCCAGGGATAGCTGCTCATTCACGAGAGGCAGAGGAGAAGCTGTAGGTGTGGAGACAAATGGCGGAATGTGAGTTTCATGACTTCCAAGGATGAACAGCGCCCAGGGCTCCTGAGCACCCCTCCTGGGCAATCGCGCCACAGACACAGGCAGAAAGGGGACCAGCAGGATGACTGCCAGGGACAGGAAGTGGCTGCAAAACTGGCTTCCAGGGGACCAACTGCACCTGTACTGTGCAGCGAGGAGGGCATGAGCCCCAGAGAGGCTCCAGGGGAGGAAGGGAAAGACGGCAGGTGTTTCTGCGGCTGCACATGTGCGACCAACCAACCGTGGCTGCCTGGCCCTGCCCTTTTCCTGGGTCTCATCTCCTTTTCTCCAATTTTCTCCATTCTAGGAAGCAGCACTTGCACCCAGAGGTGGTGGCAGCCAGGCATATACTTCCACCCACCTTTTTTTTCCCCAAGGTAAGATAAAAGCAGCTACTATTTACTATTTCAGCAAATGAGTTAACATTCTCACGAGTCAAGTAAATGTTGCAAATCCGTGACCGAATTCAGAGATCCTGTGCCTTGGAGGGCACATCACAGAAATCACAGACATGCTTCAGAAAATCGAGGGAAGGCTGAGCAGGGACTTACATGCTAACCTGCCCTCCTCCCTCGGCCCCCTCCGCTCAGGCTGGCCTGCTGGCAGTGGAGGCCTGGAGTAAATGAATCAACTGCTTTTGTAGACAACAATCTCGGAGGCTTTGCTTGTCGTCAAAGCTCACCGTTGACCTCACCAGTATAACAAGTCGCCTTGAGGTTGAAGGCGGGAGTTTCCACCAGACCCCTCTTCTTCTCTCCCCAGACTGTCTTCAGTAAACACCAAGGCCCCGGCCCCCTGCCCAGCCTCACACACAAATACTCACAGTGTCCTGGGGCCTCTTGCCCACGAGGGAATGAGGCTGGGACTCATTCCAGCCGGTGGGGCCGGTGCCACTGGGGAGCTGGTTTTCTTTGGGATTTACATTTGGACAACACAGTTCCCAGAACCTTGAGTGTGGTCTGGTGACCCTTAGTGTGCCGGTCACTTTAATGTTGATCTCTCCAGAGGCATCTACACAGCTCAGTCGCTCTCCACTGGTGGAGACCCACAGGAAGAGAGCATCCATCATTTTCGCCTTGTTCTCTTGAGCAGTGGCCCAATGGGACATTCAGGAACAACAGGCTGTGTGGTGCAGGGGCCAGGGTCAACCGTGGGGAGGCTACAATGCTAATTTACACTATGCAATGCTCTGTGCAATGCTCACTGTGCAACGGTCCGTAAGGGAGGGTACTTGCCAGCCCAGGCCCCTTCACTCCACTGCTCTACGCTCAGCTTGATCAAGCTGAAGACTTGTGTCCCAGACTCCCCTTCCTTGTATGGTTTGGGGGTTGATCTGGCCAGAAGTGGACCCTGGCCTGAGGTCTGGGAAGCAGAGGGCAGAATGCATGTATGGTAGACAGATGCAGAGGGCCCTTGCTCTCCTTCAGCCTGCCCAGGAGCCCAGACCACCTCCGTGCATCTTCTGCCCAGGAGTGGTAGCTGCAGAGGCAGCTGAGGCCACAGCCTCCCCCACTGGGTCCTTCGTAGACATACGAGAGTTCCCCCTGAGCTCGCATGTGGGCACCCGGGACAGCGGCTTGAGAGGGCTGATGGGTGACTCCAGATTTTCTACCTTCCGCACTTCTTCCCCAGTGTGAGCTCCATGTGCTATGAGCACCCTTCGCGCATGGTTCCTTCTTCCCCAGTGTGAGCTCCAGTTCTATGAGCACCCTTCGTGCATGGTTCCTTCTTCCCCAGTGTGAGCTCCATGTGCCATGAGCACCCTTCGTGCATGGTTTCTTCTTCCCCAGTGTGAGCTCCATGTGCTATGAGCACCCTTCGTGCATGGTTTCTTCTTCCCCAGTGTGAGCTCCAGTTCTATGAGCACCCTTCGCGCATGGTTCCTTCTTCCCCAGTGTGAGCTCCAGTTCTATGAGCACCCTTCATGCATGGTTTCTTCTTCCCCAGTGTGAGCTCCATGTGCTATGAGCACCCTTCGTGCATGGTTCCTTCTTCCCCAGTGTGAGCTCCAGTTCTATGAGCACCCTTTGTGCATGGTTCCTTCTTCCCCAGTGTGGCCTCCACGTCCTGTGAGCACCCTTTTGGACCTGGTTCACATGGTTCGCTAGACTCTCATGTCTGCACTCTGACAATACAGATCCCCACCCATCAGTGGAGTGAGTAAAAGGGGACTTTATGGGATTGTTTGGATTCTTCTGAATCTGTCTGTCCTCCAGGACAGACACGCCACACCATCTTCCCATGCTCAATCTGCTCACTCTGTTTCCTTCCAAATCAAGCTTCTAAAACCTCAGGGTTTTGCAGTTGTGATTCCCTGATCTTGGATTTCTCATGATCAGGTACTGGTGTGGTCACCTCCTGAGGTCTCTGCCTGAACACAGTTGACCAGAGCTGGCCCAGAGATGTCTTCACCTCACCAAGGCTGAAGGCAGGCGGACACAGAGCTGCCCACACCACTGGCAGCCACGGAAGCCCCTGGGACTCTAACCTGCCTGCAGGCAGCCCCTGTCCCTCTGCCAGCTCCCTTTCTGGGGCCTCATCCCTCTGTGCACCCCCCCCCCCAACCTGCTGGAGCAGCCAGCCTCCTTTGTCTCCTTTTGATCTTTAAAAATGTTTTACTTAGTTAATATTTTAAAATGGGCTGTAATTTGGAAACGCTGAACGTTCCTAAGGTCTGGGGTTTTACTTCATTTGCTATGACACAGTCTACATGCAAGTTATCTGAGAGGACATTCAAGAAACTGTTTGCTTTGCTGGAAAGTCACTTCTTTTAATGTTGTTCTAAGGCTCTGCCACTCCCTTTGCCTTCCCATCACACGCTGCAGTCAACCAGGTGAGAACGAAGAACGTCTCATGTCTGAGAAGGAGGAGAGGTGCCCAGGACCCAGAATCCCCAAACGCTGGAGGAGCCGGAACACAGACCTCCCAGGAAGCGCACTCATTGCTGGCAGCAGAGGTGTCAGGATTCCCCCCGGACCCCTCACCTGGTCAGCCCCGCACCTGCTCTGGACCTCCCCATCCCCCTTACTGGGTGTGAGTCTCCAGCTTTGCCACTCCAGTCAACCAGTGTTCATTTTTCATTTACTCTTTCTCCCCAAATGACCACCATGTATGTCACTGGTCACCCTACTTTCCAGGGCGAGTTTGGGAGGGGGCAGTTGGCTTCGTGGGTGGAGCCCAATATTCCTGTAAAGGCCCCTCCCCAACTCGCATTGTCTCTCCTCCGTGGGGAGGACAGTGGAGGGTGTGGTAACTGAGAATATCAAGAGGGAGGCCTTGCAGAGAGCCAGTCCAGGGAGCCTGAACCGTGAGGGCGTGAGGGTGTAGGCACACAGACAGGCAGATGCAGAGGTGGCAGGGTAGGGTGATGAGACCAGGAGACTCACCAGATCCTGAGAATGATGGTCCATGACCCCAGGGCTGGGTTTTATAATGGCCACTGTCTGTTACGGATTCAGTCCCTCTGGGGAGAGTGGCAGCCAGATCAGGACCAAGAGAGAACCGTTTCCCTTTCCCATGATTGACAAGGGCTCCAGGGCCCTCTGAGCTGCCCACTCCACCCCTGCAGGGGGAGCAGAGCGGTCAGTCCCCTCAGGAGTGAGCAGGGCAAGGTGTGAGCACTGTGAGCATCCTGTCACGTAGAGAAGGATGGATGGAGTGCTGTGGCCCCAAGGAACAGGAAGGCTGTCCTCCCAGATCTGACAGCAGAAATGCAAAACTCCACTGGCCAGGCTCACAAAAAAAAGGCAACACAAAATCCTGCCAGAAAACTTGCACTTTTTTTAAGCCTCCGGGAGCTGTGTGTACACATTCTTCTACTCGCCTTTCTGCTATAAAATTGTTTCTATTTTTAGCCAAGTACGTCCACATAGTGACATCAAAGAGTTCTCAGTGGCTTACATTAAAATGTGCTGGGCTCCGTGCCCAAGCTCCGTACCTCTTAGAGGAAGGCGTTTCAACTTCCGAAGATCTTTTTCTGACATTATTTCTGTATGTCTATGTACTGTGCCATCCTGCTGTTTCTTGATTAATCAATATTTTGGAGTATCTTACTGACTTTGTGTTCAAGGAAATGAGAAGTCAGCTCCCTCCTGTCACCCCCGTGCCCCCCAGCCCTTCTCCCCTTCCTGCTCCTCCCCTCCCTGCTCCTCCCCTCCCAATGGGCAGAGTCTGCATTATTCTCGCAGACGGGTACAGACTGTTCTTCGCAGCACACAGGGAACACGTCTCCATTCTCACACAACTTTTATGGGTTTTTTCCAGAAGTTAAAAATTGCCTTGTGTTTTTATTTGCTCCAAGTGCTTCTTAGTAATATTTCTAAAAGTTTTAACACATCTGTTAAATGCCTCGAAACTTTTCCAAGGACAGGCACAGCTCGCTTTACTGGGCTTCTCTTTATTGCACTTTGCAGATATTTGGTTTCTTACAAATTGAAGGTTTGTGGCAACCTTGCGTTAAGCGAGTCTATCGGGGCCATTTTTCCAACAGTGTCTGCTCACTTTGTGTGTCTGTGCCACATTTTGGTACGACTCACAATACTTCAGACTTTATCATCATTATTATACCTGTTATGGTGATCTGTGATCAGTCATCTTGGATGTTACTATTGTAATTGTTTGGGGTGCCAGAAACCACGTCCATATAGGACGGCGAATGTAATGGACAAATGTTGTGTATGTTCTGACTGCTCCACCAACTGCCTGTTGCCCTGTCTCTCTCCCTCTTCTGGGGCCTCTCTATTCCCTGAGACACAACAATACTGAAATTAGGCCAATTAATAACCCTACAATGGCCTCTAAGCGTTCAAGGGAAAGGAAGAGTCGCACGTCTCTCGCTTTAGAACAAAAGCTAGAAATGATTAAGCTTAGTGAGGGAGGCATATGCAAAGCTGAGATAGGCCGAAAGCTAGGCCTCTTGTTTCAAACAGGTAGCCAAGTTGCAAGGGTGCTAAGGAAAAGTCCTTGAAGGAAATTAAAAGTCCTACTCCAGTGGGCACATGAATGATAAGAAAGCAAAACAGCCTCACTGCTGGTATGGAGAAAGTTTTTGTGCTCTGGACAGAAGATCAAACCAGCCACAACGTTCCCTTAAGCCAAAGGTTATCCAGAGCTAGGCCCTAACTCTTTAATTCTTTGAAGGCTGAGAGAGGTGAGGGAGCTATAGAAGAAAGGGTTGAAGCCAGCAGAGGTTAGTTCACGAGGTTTAAGGAAAGAAGCTGCCTCCACAACGTAACAGTGCAGGGTGAAGCAGCAAGTGCTGATGGAGAAGCTGCAGCACGTTATCCGGAAGTCCAGCTGAGATCACTAAGGAAGGGGCCACACCAAACAGCGTATTTTCAATGTAGATGAAACAGCTTTATATTGGAAGATGATGCCATCTAGGGCTTTCATAGCTAGAGAGGAGAAGTCAATGCCTGTCTTCAAAGCCTCAAAGACAGGCTAACTCTCTCACTGGGGGCTAATGCAGCTGGTGACTTTAAGTTGAAGCCAATGTTTATTTACCACTCTGAAAATCCTAGGGTCCTTAAGAATTATGCTAAATCTACTCTGCCTGTGCTCTATAAATGGAGCAACAAAGCCTGGATGACAGCACCTCTGTTGACAACATGGTGTGCTGACCGTTTTAAGCCCACTGTTGAGACCTACTGCTCAGAAAAGAGATTCCTTTCAAAATATGACTGCTCAGTGACAAGGCGGCTGGCCGCCCAAGAGCTCTGATGGAGAGGTACAACAAGATTCATGTTTTCATGCCTACTAACACAACATCCATTCTGCAGCCCATGGATCGAGACGATATTTTGACATTTAAGTCTTACTGACGAAGAAACATATTTCGTAAGGTGATAGCTGCCATAGAGAGTGAATCCCCTGATGGATCTGGGAAAAGTAAATTGAAAGGATTCCCCATTCTAGATGCCATTGAGAACAACCGTGGTTCATGGGAGGAGGTCAGAAGAGCAACATTAACAGGAGCTTGGAAGACATTGATTCCAACCCTCACGGACGACTTTGAGGGTTCCAGTCTTCAGGGGAGGAAGTGCAGTTGTGGTGGAAACAGCAAGAGAACTAGAATGAGAAGTGGAGCCCGAAGATGAGCCTGAATTGCTGCAATCTCATGACGAAATTTAATGGATGAGGAGTTGTTTCTTATGGACGAGTAAAGAAAGTGGTTTCTTGAGATGGAAGCTACTCCTGGTGAAGATGCTGTGAAGATTGTTAAAACGACAACAAAGGACTTAGAATATGACATAAACTGAGTTGACAAAGCAGTGGCAGGGTTTGAGAGGACTGACTCCAATTTTGAAAGAAGCTCTACCGTGGGTAAAATGCTGCCAAACAGCATCGCACGCTGCAGAGAAATCGTTCGTGAAACGAAGAGTCCACCGATGCGACAAACTTCATTGTTGTCTTATTTTAAGAAATTGCCACAGCCACTCCCACCTTCAGCGACCACCACCCCGATCAGGCAGCCGCCATCGATATGGAGGCAGGACCCGCCGCCAGGAAGAAGATTATGACTTGCTGAAGGCTCAGAAGATGGTTAGCATTTTTCAGCAGTAAAGTATTTTTTAATTAAGGTATGTACCTTGTTTTTTTAGACATAATGCTGTTGCACACTTAATAGACTACAGTATAGTAGAAACGTAACTTTCATATGCACTAGGAAACAAAAAAATTGTGTGATTCACCTTATTGCCATACTCGTTTTATCGCAGTGGTCTGGAGCTTAATGCTCAATATCTTCTGAGGTCTGCCTGGATTCAGGGAGCTCTTTTCTCTTAGAGGCATCTGCCTTTCTCATCTCTCTCCTGTGTTGAGTCCTCTGTTTCCAGAACCCTGTTTTACCTAGTTTTCCTCCTTATTTTATTGAATTGCATTATCTTGTAGTTTTCAATGAAAGAGTTCAAGGGAAAGTTAGATAGATAGATAGATAGATAGATAAATGATAGGTGATAGGTAGGTAGGTAGATAGACAGATAGGTAGATAGATAGATAGATAGATATGGATAGAGAATAGATGAATGGATAGATCAATCAGTAGATGAATGGATGGACAGAAAGATTGATTGATTGATGGATAGATAGATAGGTCTTACTTTCATGTCTGAAGATATATATTTTCTGCCTTCCCTCTTGACCAGCAGCCACTAATTCTCATCTCACAGCATACTGTTTTGTTCTACGGACACAAAACCTTCTTTGAGCTCTATAAGTATTAACTCTTGTTTCTCCCTTTAGCTCCCTGGTTATTGTTTCTTTTGCAGACCTGCTTTCTGTGTTTGCCCCTCTGACTCTCTGTCTTTCACGTAGAAACCCTCTCCAGTGTCCGTGGTCCTTGGCCATCCATTGGTATTTCAGAGTGAGGCATTGAAGCGCTGGTTGGCACTTGGGCAGGTGAGAGTGGTGGAGGGCTTGCAGACTGATGCGGTGAGAAAATGAGCCAGACTCAATAGGGAAACTGCCAGATGCCAACACGGGAATGTCTGGAAATGTCTGCTTTTCTCCCCTGGTGAGGGCAGGCTGGGCCTGGCTGCTCTCTGTGGAAGCAGGGTGGGGCCGGGCACTGAGGGTCCAGAGTTTTGTAGGCTGCCGTTTACTTAAACCGTCTTTTCAGCCCCACAGCTCTCTCCAGGCCTCTGCTGGGTCTGCTGTCCCTGACGGGGAAATTCTCTCTTCTTCCTACAGGGAAACTTCCCACCTCGTTATGGGATGAATTGTGTACCCCGCCCCCCAAGATTTGTATTTTAAAGTCCTAAGCCCCAGTACCTCGGAACGTGACACTGGAGATAGAGTCATTGCAGATGTAACTGGTTAAAACGAGGTCATTAGGGTGGGTCCTGATCCACTATGACTGGTGTCCTTATAAAAATTGGGGCACAGACACGCATACAGGAGAACGCCCTGTGAAGTTTGGCATTTTGCTGCCACAAGCCAGGCACCGGACCAGAAGCTGGAGAGAGGCCTGGGACACATCCTTGCCTGGCACCTTCAGAGGGAGTGTGGCCCTGCCAACCCCTTGATCTCCAGCTTCCAGCCTCCAGAACTGTGAGACAGTACATTTCTTCTGTCCTCAGCCACTCAGTCTGCGCTCGCAGCTTCATTATGGCAACCTCAGGAAATGAAAACCCACCCGCTGTGGGCGATGGTGGCCAGAGGAGTCACTGGCTCCCTAGAAAAGGAGAGGAAGCTGGGTGCCAGGGGTTCTCCACGCGGTCCTTGCCCAGCCCTGCTGAGCCCCGCACCCCACTGGCCTCCTGACCGCTCAGCCCCTCCTGGCAGGATGGCTGGAGAGAGGACCACTTCCTGTCAGCCTCCGCTTGCTTGGCTGAGTCCATGCTTATCATCCATTCCCTTTGTCCCTAAGAGTTACTGAGGTTTCTACTCCCTTCCTGTGGTCTCAGTGGGGCAGGAGAGAGGCGGGAGGCCCACGAGCGTGGTCAGGCTGCTCTCCCTAACCCCAGGTCTCCTTGCGTCTTTGTAAAGCAGAATGTTCCAGGTTGTTAGCTAGACATTTCTCTGGTTCTGTGTCTGGACGGGGAGGATGTCTTCCCCAAGACTGTCAAAGGTGGTGCAGATAGAAAGTCATCATCCTGTGGAAAGAAAGGGCTACCTCATAACTGGTTTACTAATAATAATAGTACAAACCTTTCCTAGTTACTGTGGTGGTTTTAACATAACCCCACAAATTCTGAGACACTCACCCTTCCAGAAGGTGGTGATTCAGTCTCCCCTTGAGTGTTGCTAGACATAGTGACCCTCATAACAAACATACGGAGAAGGAGAAGCAGTCAGCAGCCAGTGGAGAAACCCAGCAGTCACCTCCCTGACCGAGGCCCAGGTCAGCATTCCCAGGAATGACTCGAGTGATGTCATGCACGCCCTGGAGTGACAGGAGGGCACGCACCTCTGTGGTAGTCTTCACAAAAGTCCTCCACACAACCTCATGAGGAGGGAGCATCCGACAGACTCAGCTGGAGGGGAATTGTACAAAATAACTGGCCGGCGCTCTTCGAGAGCATCCAGGTTATAAGAGGAGAAACTGGAGCACCATCGCAGACTGGAGAAGGTCAGAGACACAGCAACTCAGTGCCCCTCGGTACCCTGGATTGGGTCCTAGGGAAAAGGGGGTCCAAACAGAGCCTACTGTCTAGTTACCAGCATTTACCAGCGGAAATTTCCCGGTCTCAACAAAGAGACCGTGGTTATGTGAGATGTTTGCACGAAAGGCAACCGGCTGAAGCATCTATGCAGACTCTGTCCCAGCACCTCTTCTCTAAGGCCAAGACCGTTCCAAGACCCAGGGTTGGAAAAGTGCAATTAAGAGCACAGCGAGACCCGACCCTCTTTACCCAGAGGCAGTGACGCCTGTGTAGGACCAGCTCCATCTCCTTTGCATCTTCCTCTTCCAGATACCCCTCCGTACCCGTCTGGGGTTTCTGGGCCTCTGCTCTGGGTTCCAGCGCCCTAAATTCTCCCAATCGTCTGGCAGCTTCCTGGTGCCCTCTCCACACCCCCTCATCGCCCGTCTGCATTCAGGGAAGGAATATATCACGTACACACCCTCAGATTCCTCCTCCCGCCACACTGTGCAGTCCTGGACCTCCTCGTCCTGGATGCTCTGGCCTGGTCCCACCACAGCCTTCCCTGGCCTCCCCTCTGCTCTCGTCCGGACAGGCAGGGGCTGGTGCTCCTTTGCCATCAGCTCTCCACATGTTTCTGCTCTAGGGTCCGGCTCCTCTCTCCTTCCTGTCTCTCCCCACTGTGACCATCGGACTCACCATTTTCTCACTGCCTGCTGCCCATGAAGACCCCAGCACCGTGCAGACGGGGCTCTGCCCATTTCCCACCAACGCCCCACCCTACTCCCTGCAGGGCCCCTCATTCTCGGTCTTCGCAGAGTGGGACCATTCCTGGGGAGAAAACCTCACCGGCTTTGCGGCAGGAACCCTTTGAGGGTAAGGGGCAGGGGAGCCCCTGAGAGGACAGCAGATCGACTGCAGGTGCACTGTGTGTGTGTGTGTGTGTGTGTATAGTGTGTGTGGTGTGTGTGTGTGTCTATCACTGCTCACATGTGCATGCAGGGAGGGCAGTGGGATGCAAGGCCAGGGACAGTGTCCCCTGTGTGGTTGCTGGAGGTCCATCTGCACTCTGCCATGGACTCATCATCAGAAATGGAGGGGCTGCAGCCTCCCCTAAGACCTGCAGGGAACAGGCCAGGAGGCTGCACGGGGAAACATAGCTTGGATGGCTCCAGCCTGCAGACATTTCTGTCCTCCACTTCAGGCGGGATCTGGATCTCCCAGCCAGGGGACACAAGCAGGCATGGCCCAGAGCACTGGCCCTGAGTGCATGAGCAGCCTGGCCATCCGCACCCTCCACCCAGGCGCTCGAAGCCCATTCTATTTGGAGCAGAAAGGGCCCAAGATAGCCAGACATGGAGGCGTTCTTCAGACACACCGACAAAACTGTGTCCTGCTCATTTGTTGCAAACTGCCTTTGTGGGATGTTCTGGAGAGTGACCCCTTGGGTTAATCAAAAGATAATACAGATACTGACTGTGTTGGCCACTTTTCAAAAGGTTAGTGAAATAAAATGCCATTTACACCGAACAACATCTTGATGATAATTCAATCTTTCTACCGTACCGAAGTGTGCCCGTGCCTGCAATGCCTGAAGTGTGTTGTCACAAACATCCCCAAGGACTAGTGACAACTCCTGGAGAAATGAGGGGCACAGCAGCTTAAAGGTCTTCAAAACAGCAATGCATTTGCAAAGCAGTCTAAAAAGATTAATAAAATATGGCCCCCTTTAGAATAGAAAGCCCCATTCTCAATGAAAAGATTAATTTTTCAGTTTTAAAAGCAGAATCCAAGAAGTAGAAAGAAGTAATGTTTCCATACTTGAAAGTTCTTGCCTCCAATCAGAAATGAATGGACTCTGCACTTCTGACTTCGATAGAAAAGGCTTTTTCACAAAAAGAGCAGGAAGAATGTAAGTATGTCACCCCCCTGAATGACCTGCCTTCTCCCCCGCCCACACAGCTGACCTGCCCTGGGCTGTGTGGCTGGAGACTAAACCCTCCTTGCAGCGTCTGTCACCTGTAAAGGGATGCTACTGTCTGAGGCATCGCTTTTGGTAGTGGTCTTCCTGTCGCCATTCAAATGGATGTAAAATCCTCGGACACAGTCTGAGAACAAGAGCGACAAGCACACAGGAACGTCCCCTTTGGCTTCTCAGTAGGAGGCTGTTGTTTGAGGAGGAAATGAAACACACGTCTCTTCGCCCCACATTCTCCACAACAAAGAGTGCCTCCTGCACATCCACCCCGCCTTCTAAGGACGGTGTCCTCAACCCATAGCACACACACGCTTACAAAACCAGAGGTGGCCCTTTCACGTCTCTTGCTTTGGCAGGATTGAAAATGCTCCAAACCCAAGCAATAGAGCAGTCGTCCTCAAAAGGAGGACAGAACTCTGCTGGCAAGATCTGTTTCTGGGACACGGCACTGAGGGTGTCTGTGAACGTGGCCACCACACTAGCAGAACTGTGGCTGCCGTGGGGACAGCATCAGCGGATGGGGTCTGGGTTCTTTTCATGCTGCTTGCCTCCCATCAGTTCACAAAAGATGCTTCTTGCATGAACAGTGGGACAGTGGAAGCTCAAACACGAGGCTCTGTTTCAGCTCTGCCCCAGGGAGACCCCCACCGTGCCAGCAAACAGTCAGCTCGGGCTGCTGCAGCGAAACCCCACAGACGGGGCGGCTCACACCACAAACAGTTCTCTCTCACGGATCTGGAGGCCAGAGGGTCCAGAGCAAGGTGTCTGCAGGGCCGGTTTCTGGCAAGAGCTCCCCTCCTGCCTTGCAGATGGCCGCCGTCTCGCCATGCCCTCACATGGTGGAGAGAGAGAGTTCTGGCGTCTCCTCCACTCCTTCGAAGGGCCCAGTCCTCATAGAGCAGGGCTCCACTCTTACCACCACATGTGGCCTTAATTATTTCCTAATAACCCTGTCTTCAGATCCAGCCACACTGGGAGTTCTAGCTTCAACATGGACATGTGGGGTACACACTCAGTCCACAGCAGAGGTCCATGATGTCTGCTCCGTGTGACACTAGTAACCACCCCCTTCTCTACTCACCCCCACATGGGCTTTTCAGACAACATGCTCCCCAGGTCACCTTCCTCCCTCTCGGCCACTCCTCGGTTTCCACCTGGGCGCTGGTCATCCTGCCCACCCTCTCTGCCCGCTGTCCTCTCCTCGCTCTTCACTCTGCCCTGGATGGGTGAGCTCATCCCTACCTGCGGCTTCATTGATGACCAGCTCCTGGTGACCAGGAAATAGTGAGCTGGGAGCCAGATAAACCTGTTTGAATCCCCAGTCTGCCACCGTCAACTCTGCGATCCTGGCAGGTGAGCACCCCCACGTCCCAGTTTCTGTGCCAGTAGGATGGGTAGAAGTTACCCACCAATCACCTGCCCAGCATCCGCCCTCCATCCACCTCCGCCAGCCGCCCAAAACCCCCTGCTGCTCTCTCTCTCTCCATCGGAGTCCACAGTGTTTCGTTTTCTCATCATTCCCTCACTCTTCTTCTCTAATTTTCACTACAAGCATATACATTCCTAAAAATAGTTATTCTTTACTTTTGCACACTTCTGAACTTGGAAAAGAGTGTTGTGATAGAGTATACACTCTTCCGTGATACTGTTGATTACACTGTTTTTATGTATTTTTATCCTATTTTGATGTATAAACACGTTGCTCTCACTGGTTATAGGTATAACAAAACTTTTAAAATAAAATGGAATCGAATTTTACAAAGCTCCTGGCCCATTATTCTCTAGTTGCCTGCTGGTAAGTCCGGTGCTAAGAGAAGCCATCACTGCCCCGGAAACAGTGCCTTTGGGGAAGAGGGACCGTGGCCTTTCCCTCAGCCCTGGCTGAGGAGCACAGAGCCGTGCTTGTCTCCCGGGGGCGTGCAGCTCGGCAGGAGTAACAGGAGGTGGCCGGCTGGGAGCCTCGCAGACAGGAGCAGGGCTGAGGGTGGGGTGCCAGGTGGGAAACAGTTCTTGTCCCTGTGGGAGAGGCCGGGGACAGGACCACGTAAACCCCTTTCCTCACCTGGCCGCTGTGGCAGGACGTGGAGAGGACCCAGACTCGAATTCACGCCTTCACCAAGTCCACATTTCTACCCAATAAAAGGGAAATTGGAAAGAACTAATTTGCAGATTATGTGAGATCTTGCCTGGGTTAATCATTCTGGTATTTTGTTCCTTATTTAGAGAAAAAAAAGAACACTTTCCCAAAAAAGTCTATGAATTTTCCAGACAACCTTAGTACAGGAACCTGTTCCGTGAATTCTTTTATTTCTGCAAAGCCTGGAAGAATTCAAGAGTGGAAGGAGCAGCCACACCCAGGGCCTTGGTCTTGTGGAAAGAGAATTCAAAAGGAATGAAGTCACACTTTCGCTTAGCCCGTGGGGGTGGCACTGCAGGAAAGAGTCATGCAGATGCAGCCCCTTGGGGGCTGGGCGGTCCTCGCTCGCGTAGTCACACGGCTGTTCCTGAGGGGAGAGCCACATTCCTAGCACACGGCATGCACAGTCCACGGGCATCACCAGCTAAGCTTACAAGATAGATGGCGGGAGACCCTTCGTAAGCATGGCAGGAAACCCAAAAGCCACACAGGAAAACCTCCACAATGTTTTAAATTAAAATTTTAATAATTTAAAAGGCCAATAGTTCTTTCCATCAAAAACACAATAAACAAAATGCTTTTAAGAGCTGGACTGAAAACTGTTCCTATACATTGAATAGAGAGAGAGTTGGTGGCATGATACATGCACTCCTACAAATTAGTAAGAAAAAGTGGGCAAAGGAGACAGTACGCAAATTCACAGAAGCCATGCAAACGATCAGTTAACAGCTTTAATCACCGCATGCAAGGGCGCTCCTCTTGCCAGTGTCCGTGGAAGCTCAAATTAAGAAAATAATGAGGCATCCTTTTTTCATTAGATTGGCAACATTTCTCGGTATTGGAACAAGCTCTGCTGGTGAGAGCGCAGCAAAACAGGTCTCCACACACTGTGAGTGGCGAGAACAATTATTGCAACTTTCCGGGGTGTGAGTTGGCAAAATGTGCTAAAATCCCCTGATCCCGCATTTCCACTTCTAGTACAGCTTTTTAGAAACAAAAGTGGCCATGTATGAGACATAAAGAAGCGTGGTCATTGCACCAATGTCAGGAGGAAGACCCTGGCAGCAGCTAAGTGACCATCAATGGGACGATGAGTGAACAATGACGGTCGATGTTATGAGAGATTGTTTCAGCAGTAAAAGGAGGAAGGACGGCTTGGATGTATCGAATTAGAAAGATTTCCACAATATATTTTTAAGTGGGAAAAAAGTCTCAGAACAATATGTACCACTTGCCTCTATTTTTGAATTTTTGAAGAAATAAAAGGCTCTCTCTCTCCATGTAAATCTTCTTACCCCAGAGAGGCAAACCTGCTCTCTCTGGGGTAAGAAGAGAAAACTATGGAAAATTCACAGCAACCTGTTGCCTTTGAACCCTTAGCTGTTTAAAACAGGGGAGGAGAGAGATGAATAATTAATGTGCGTTAATGCTCCTTTCTCCACCTGTGTCACTTCCACATAATATATTACCACGGCCACATATTACTTCTATCATTTAAACTGTGAAAAAAGCTGGCTCTTGGACAAAAATTGATACATACGCAGAGAAAATCTAGGGGGAGGATTATACTAATAATTTTCTTCTTTTTTGCCTGTATGTATTTGTAAACATTTCCACACTGAAAATACATTGCTGTTGGAAAAAGAAAGCAGCAACTATGTGTATACACAACCAAAACAAAAGACCCAAGTTCCCATCAGAGAGGGTGTCTGCAGGTGCATCCTCAGCACTGAGCAGCCGGCCTGATGGGCAGCCCTTTGCAGATACGTCCGAGTTTCTTCACCACTAAGAACCAGGTGCTTTGAAATGGTCCTCACCTGCCTCAGCGCGTTCGGGCTGACTCAAGGCAGAGACACATGAGGGAGCCTCACCTGGCCATGGAAAGTCAGCAGATTCTGAAGAGCAGCTCTACCCCACAAGGAGAGCTGTCGGCACGGGAATCAGGAAGGGTCCTAGGGTCTCACACACAGCACCCCCAGACCTGGAGAGGTGAAGCCGCCTAAACAAAGGCACGAGTCAGAACTCCTGCCCACGTCTTCTGATCCATATTGGGCCAAGATAGAGCCCGCCAGACCTATTTCCTTCTCCTGTGCATAGTCAGACCAGCCTGCAGCCTCCCTTGCAGTCTGGAGTGTGAGTGGGGGTGCTGGTCACCACTGTTAGGACTAGTCCCTGGGGAGCCCCTACACAGAATGCTCCAGCTCTTCCCCCCACGTGCTTGGAAGGCAGGTGTCCAAGATGGCGGAGCGTAATGTCACATGAGGGAGAAAATCAGCTCGTGTGGGGTCAGTGCTGATGCTCAGGAGCTCTTCAGCGGTTAGCCCATCGTGGTGGCAGCAAACGCCTCCAGGTTTCCCACAGAATGCACCGTGTCCCTCCGCAAATAGCATTTTTTTTTTTTTTTTGAGGAATTGGCTGAGATGGTTGTCAGTACTCACTCGATTTATTCAAATACACGCTCTCCACCTGATCCCTTACGACCAGTAAGACGTGGGAGGACGGAGAGGTCTCGAGTTTGGTCACAGAAATGATTTTGACTGTAGAACCAAAGAAGGTGAATTAGGCTGCTCTGGGTTGAGGGGTGGTCACCGGCTCCTTGGCAAACACTCAGCCACTGATATCTACAGATGAAGGAATATGGTGGCAAAACGGGCCAGATTGAGACCATTCAGATATAATTAGAAGGAAGGGGTGTACAAGGGAAATAAGAAATGGAGCAAGAAAAATCATCACTGGCAAACAATGATCAATATGAGAACAAAGACTGTGGCACATGAGATTAAGAAACAGACAAGCAGCCTGGTTACCTTGGAACCCGCCACACTCCGTGATCACAAGTCCTTCCAGGGGTAGGATGTGAGGTCAGAGGAGCAGAGTGGTCCTGCTTCCCCAGTGGGCACATGGGTGGGCTCCAGCAAGGAGGTGGAAGCACCAGCCCAGCAGCAGATTTCTTCTTGTTTTCTCCCTCCAAATGACCCTGAAAGGGAGGAATTGAGCCCCTCTGTTCCCTCTCCCTGGTGCCCTCAGCTCCCCACCCATGGGGTCCTCCTGACTCCCAACCATGACTCTGTCTCTTCCTTCCCAGCAGAAGGTAAAATGAGAGTCAATGAGCTGAGAAAAGTCCCTATTTCCAGAGCTGGATAAGGCAAAGATAAAAAATAAACGCAGGAACTAGTAAGAGTGCTTGGGTGACCCTGACAGGAAGAGGCACTGGAGTGGACAGAAAAGGGACAAAACCAAGAAGGGGAGCAGTGACCTGCTGTGACCTGCTGAATTGTGACCTGGCCTGCCGTCGACCCCAGGCTCACAGTGGGGAAGCAGGACTGTGTTCACTTGGGGGGATCTGCCCGGCCAGGGCTCAGAGGGACCTGGGGGACAGTTCCGAGTGCAGATCTGGCTTCCTGGTCATATATACTTGCAGGGCTCCTCCAGGACCTCAGCCCCGGGGCGAGGCAATCGCTGACTGTCACAGCCCGCAGGAGAATTGCCCGAGTGCTCTGTGGCTGTGTGCTGCAGGGTCTGTGCAACAGCAGGTGGAAGTGGCAGAAGCAGCTCGAGTTTGTTATCAAAGCGATGACCTCCCGTGGCTGCAGAGTTGGTCTTCCCACTCTGCCCAGTCACCCCCTCCCCACCTTCCCGGTGGGGCAAGTGGACTCAGAGGAAGACTTTCCCGTCACTTAGGGAACAGTCGTTTCAGCCCCTTCCTGCTCATCCTCCTGCCTCGTTCTTGGGGAGACAGTGAAGAGAAACATTTGGAAGTGGCAAAAAGGGTATTTCTTGAGTCCACACTGGGCAGTGGGGAAACCATGGGGAACAGGGCTGCCGGCTTGGCTCAGACCAACCCTCCCCTCTCAGAATCCACACCTGGGACCCCACCAGCACAAGTGCCCACACTCAGCTCAGCTTCGCATTGGGAAACAGTTTCAAAGTTACCATTCAGCTCTTTCATCAAGAAGGTTTTCTGATTTTCTAGGAATATATCTTCCTACTACCATATTGAAAATCTCAGGTAGACACTGAAATGGAGGAGACAGACGTGCTTGAACTGACTACAAAGATATTCAAGGTCGGTTGTTCTGTCACAGAAGAGGTTTGCAGAGCAGCAAGGGTAGTATCATTTCACTTGGGAATAGATAGATAGATAGAGAGATAGGTGGATAGAAGATAGGTAGATGGATAGATAGATGATAGATGATAAATACATAGATTATAGGTAGGTAGATAGGTAGGTAGATAGATAAATAGATAGATAGATAGACAATGATAGATAGATAGGTGATAGATAGATAGTGTTTAATGTGCCTAGAAAAAGGTGTGGAAAGGATGCATCATACATACTTTCCGTGGTGGGCAGCTGGAAAGACAATGGGTATGGAGTGAAAATATCACTTATTTTAATCACTTTCATATAGTTTACTTCTTTCCTACTATCTTTGCTATTATTGCTTTCAAAAGTAGTAAATATTGGTTGTCAAAAATTCAAAAGGTACGGAAGATTATAAAGTGAAAGATAAAATTCTTCTTTCCTCCTAGGTAAAAGCATCATTAACATTTTGGTGCGTGTTTTTTATTAAAATACACATTCAGGCAAAGCCTTCCATGCACACATCCTTTCTACAATTTAGTAAGTATGTGTTTAGATATAACCCATACCGGTTCAATTTTTATTATAATTCTTAAGTATTTTCCAAATCAACACAAACAGATCTATAGCCCTTTTGCAAAAGTCATTAATATTTCATTTTATGAATATAACAATTTATTCAATCAGTTCCTTAGAGACAGACATTTTTATAGTTTCCAGAATTTTAATTTTTCAAACAATGATTGAGGGAACACACTCACACTTACACATATGGTTTCAGGGGGAGAAGTATTTGCACACATCAAATATACTTCAAATACATTTTGACTCATGGAACCTGTGGAGTTAATGTAGTCTGCATTCTTAAATTTGATAGCCATTGAAGAAGGCTTGTCCAAAAATGTTGCATTGAATTGTATCCCACCCACACTATATCATATGTCTTTGATTTCCAGCTGTTTAAATGTAAACGTAGATCTGTCTCTTTACACAGTCAATGGCTATATGCATTTCTTTTTCAACAATATTTTAGCACCCCAAAATAAAATCTGGGTAAGCTGTAATTGGGTACTGTCTCATGTACGTGCGTGTGTCCAAGTATTTCCTCAAGTTTTAGAGTTTTTCTCCATTTATGGTCACATTTATGATCTCAAATTATCTACTACAGACTCTTTCTTGATTTGCAAAATGTGAGAGTGCTGGGCCAGGTAAACGGACCGTCTCACAATAAGGGCCTCCAGTTCCTTCTTCAAGTCACTTTGTCCTTGGGGGCAGATGCAGTAAAAGGGAGGCCTGGTGTCCACTCGGCCCTCCTGGGCCCCAGTATGCTCCTAGGGGTCCCTGAGTCCCCAGTCTCCAGTGTACCTTGATCTCCCTCACTGTGTAGATAGCTGTTCTTTCAACAGACCTGCAGTGACTTCAGGCCAACCACCAGCGACAAAGGTGACACACAGCACAGATGTCTTCTCCACAGTCCCTGCCCGGCTGTCTGATCCTCTAACTGGACACTCCCAGACCATTATCATTTCCCCAGCTTCTACCACAGTTGTTTAAGGCTCACTGCTCACACACACACACACACACACACACACACACTCACACGCATCCCTTATTCCATATCACACCAAGCAATTCTGTTTCCCAGATCAAACCTGATATACGAGATTGTATGTTGTTAATGACGACATGTACCACATGAGATGACAAAGCTCTCCCTGTCTTCTCCCGTACAGCGCCACCCTGCTAGCATTGTGTACGGGGCACACGCTTCTGTTTACAATAGCCGTAACAAGAGCAATTTCCTTTGCTACTGTGCTATGAAGTTGGCTGACTTCGCGCTTCAAAGGGCCGCCTGCCCGCCTCCAGAGCAAAGGGATGAGGGAGTCATGGGGACTGAGTCCCCCTCCTCCATCCCTTCCGGTCCCTTTTTCTCCCACCACTGCTCTCACTGGGGAGCCACTGGACTCACACAAGAGCTCTCCATCCCCAGGTGGGCAGGAAAGACATAGAACTCAGCCCTGCTTTAATGAAGAATTGGCCCAGGTGCTGATAGAACAGCTTGATTCTTCCTGGGGCAACACCAAATTCTAGCCTACACTCTCTTTTCTTTCTCCCATTTATTTGTAAGGCTGTAAAAATTGAGTGAAAGTTAAAAGTCAGGACGAGCAGGCAGAGAGATTGACATCAGAGTGAGGTCAGTGATCATTAATCATACAGCACTCTCCTACAGTCCTTGACTGTTTCCAAGAAAATTTTCTCAGACTGTCAGTTTCCTTGAATTGTAACTTTGGTCATGCGACCTCGATACTTGAGTAGGACCATGTCCTTTCCAAGTAGGAAATGTCACAGCATCTCATAAAATATGTAAGGGATGGGGAACAGCATGGAGCAGCCCCAGAAGGGGGGCCAACTCTGAGTTTCTGCTTCCTAAGCTTTAAGAAAGGTGATGACACGATTAAGTAGTATTTTATGGAGGAATGTTTAATGACGTGGGAAAATATAGACCATCTATTAAGCTTAAAAAACATGATGAAAGTGTCATAAAGATTCTAAATCTAGTGCACAAAATGTGTGTTTATAAGACACCAAATATTACTGCTCATTATTTCTGGGTAGTCAGATTTTGAGTTATTTTTTTCTTTTTTGCATTTTTTAAATGTTTTACAATACATATGTAGTGCTTCCATAAGTTAAAAAATAATAACTACTATTTTTTAAAAGAGAGAGAGAGAGGTAGAATTTGGTAGAAAAATAAGACCTCACCCCTAAGTTTGGGCTTGGAACCACAATAATGTACAATTCCAGAAAGTGCCAGAAGCCACGCTTTCTATTTGACTTGTGCAACGTCAAATTCCCGAACGTGGCCCTCTTCCGTGCTTTTCCCTTTCCGTCATCATTCTTCCGCCTATTAGGTTAAACACGCCGGGAACCTCCTTCTCCCGACTGCTCCTTATCCAACCCAACACTGTCCTGGAAGTTGACATCCTAAAATACGCCTCACCTCTCTCCCCCTCTCTTCTTACCTCCCACTGTACCCCCGTACTCCACCCAAAATCCAGCCCCACCTCATTCCAAAGTCCTGGAGCTCTGCAGGGGTTTAAGACCTGCTTTCTCCACTTTCCTCTGGTCAACTTCATCCCTAAACCATCCACATCCCATACTGATGCCAATACTGTTGCAGCCTCTCCCACAGCAGGTCTAACAACACATCCAGGACAACAGAGCTGAAACTCTGGATTTCCACTCCCCAAATCTGTTACCTCCCTGGCCCTCACCACCTCGGGAAGTAATAGCACCATTCAAGCAGCTCATCTGCAAACCCTGGAGGCATCCAGTTCGCTTATCAGTGGAAAGTCTCATCAACCACAGCTCCTAAAAATATCTTGGATTCTTCCATTTCATTCCACCTGCACTGATACTACCAAAGTCCCAGCCAACACCATCTCTTGTCTACAGTACTGCAACAACCTCCTAACTGGGCCCCCCATCTATATTCTCCACCCTATAGTCTATCGTCTGCACATAAACAAGGGAGATCTTAAATCAAAGCAGAATAAGAACCTGGTCAAATCCCTCCAGTGGATTTGCATTGCACATGAAAAACAAAAAAAAAGGACTCTCTCTTGCATGACTTGTTGCTGCCCACTTCTTAGATCTCATCTCTTACTCATAGTTTTGCTCACCAGGTTCCAAACACGCTGACCCTTGTTATGGCTCCAACAGACCAAGGCTGATCACAGCCCAGGAAGTTGGGGCTGTTTCCGCTGCCGGGAATGTTTCCCTCTGGCTTTTTTATGGCCTGTCCCTCCTCGTCTTGCAAAGCCCAACTGTCTAAATGAGGCTTTCCTGGTTATCTGTGTAGACAAGGAAGCAACCCCAGCTTGGCATCCGCCCTATCACACAATCTACTTTCATTTCCTCCTCTGCCTTTATCACTCTGAAATCGTCACCGTTATTAATGGCCTCTGATGTGACTTACCGATCTCCCTCTGCTGGAAAGTAAACCCTGATGTGTTTTTTCACTGCTGTTTCCCAGGGTCTAACAAAATGCCTGTGATTATTAAATTTTTGTTGAACGGGTAAATGAATGAATCCACAAGACTTTCTCACAGTTTTTACATTAGTCTATCTCACTGTCTTTGTGAGGTTAAGTCCCTGCCATAATCTGAGATTTCGTAGTTCAAACTTAGATTATAACTATAGATGACCATCAGTCAGCTGACCACCTTGCCTAGTTTACTAGAGGCCAAACTGCTAGGAAGTTCGGGGAGGACATTAAAGCATGAGGCACCGTTCATGAAAGCATGCTCAGGTCTCATGGGGGCACCAGAGCTGGAGAGACCACGCTTCGAGTGGCCTAAGAACACCATTTGCCACTCGCTGTCATGTGTGGTATGTGTTGGAGAGGTGAACAGCTGCCACAGGATAGCTCAGAAGTGGAGGAGAGGCTTCACTTTCTGCCAGTGTGCTTCTGTCCTGATCTGGGAAAGACTCTGTCCTCTAGCGAAGAAAAATTCCGGAAGAGAAGAGGAAGGTCCCGGGAGACGGGAGTCAGGACACAACTACGTTGCCGCTTATTCTATCCGGCACACACTCACTCTCCGATCGCCAAAGGATGCATCTTCATGTTGGCACTGCACGTCCACCGGATGGCTCTGGGCTCTCCGAGACCCAGGTTGGATAAGCCAGCCCTGTGTAATAGGGACTTAGTGACACTGACTTCCCACGTGCTGTCCATCCTCAGAGATTACCTCAGTTAAACGTAATCTTGAGAGCAATGACTACTGTCCAACTACAGTAGATTGAGTCAAGGTGGCAAGTCATGATTCAAACAGCCCAGATGATCAAAGCCCTCTTTTTCATCATTATTTTCTTCCAATTTCTTAAAGTGTACTATGGACCCCAGGTGTCCAGGACACTGTGCATAGTGTTTGGAGAGACAGCGAAATATACTAATGTAAAAACTGTGGGAAAGTCCTGGAGATTCAGAAGGTTGCAGTGGCCTGGGATGCATGAGCAGAACATCCATGGCAGAGAACCAGGCACTAGGGTCAGAGAACAACCTGGGTGACAGCTTTGCCTCACTGTCCAGAGAAAATCGAATCTTGTCTTGTTCACATTATGGATCATGTAAGTAATAGTTCTGATTGCACACCAGTGGAGGGTAGGAGCTAACATTATGGCGGCGTCAGAGTGCTGTGGAGTGGGAGTCTACAGCTACAAGGAGAGTTGGACCAGATGGCCCAGAGGGACTTTTCCCTGTTCACTGAGCATATTCCAAGAAGTACAGGATCACAATCAAAATGCAAAGAAAATCTCCTAGAGAATACAGATCTAGGGGCAGAGGTAGAGGCAGGTGTCCTAGACAGGCAGGTCACCTAAAACTCAAGTCCACACTGGGATCCCAGAACCTCTCCACACAGGACTGTGACAGCTCCTTTTTTATATCACCAGGATGGGCAAAATCCAGGACCTGAGCCTCAGCCTGTTCTCCCAGACAAATGTCATTAGTCAGAGTGATTGGGCCCTTGAAATTCAAGCTCACAAGGGGGAGGAGAGGAGACAAGTGAGGAGAACAGCCACTAGAAAAACATAAGTTGAACAACCTACATCAGATGAAGGAGCATTAATAGAGCAAGACAAATAAAGAACTTGAATATAGTAAATATTCTTGAAAAACAAGAGCGAATATTGCCAACGTGAAATAGGGACAGAAGTTTTAAACAAGAACCAAGTAGAAATATTGGGCATGCAAAATAAGAGTAAGAAATTCTCAATATATGGAATTAATTGTCAAATGGATATAGCTAAAGAAGGAATGTGTGAGCTGGAAGATTGGGTGAAGCACTCCTAGAGAGCAAGGAGGAGCAAAAAGGTGTAAAATCTAAATGAAAAGTTAACAAATGTGATGGATATAGCTAGCAGGATATTCATACACTGGGAGTCCAACAAGGAGAGAAAGATACACACAGAGGAAGAATTACTGGAAGAAATAAGAAATGAAACGTTACTAAATTAAAGAAAGATGAAAATCCTCAAGTTGAAAGTCCTAACCATGTACCAAAAAGATAGATAAGAAAAAATCCATACTGGAAACATTGTAGGGATAATTAAAAATATCAACAAAGAAAACTCCCCAAAGTGTTCAGTGACAGGGGGTTAATTATTTTCAAAAAAGTCAGAAGTCACCAATCTTCTTCAGTCAGTCAGTCATCAGTCTGCAATAACAACAGCGTGGAGAATGAGGCGACAACAGTGTAATACTCAAATAACTGAAGCAAAGGAACTTTAAAACTAGAATTTTATGTTCAGTCACATTCTCATTTGAATGAAAAGGCAAAAAAACGTAGTCTTAGGGGTATGTGACCTCAGACTTCCCACTACTGAAAAAAGTCTCTTTGAAAACAGTCTTGAAGGAGGTACGACAGCCAGAAGAATGAAGCTAGGAGGACACTAGGTGATAAAGAGAAGCAACATTGAGTAAACAGAAACAAATTTATTGTTTTCTAACGAATTAGGTACACAAGAGAAGATTACCTCTAATGTTCCAGAAGCAAAATTGATAGATACTTGATAGATGCTAGGCAGCCACCATAAAAAGCCACAGCCCCACTGCGGTGGTTTCAGTGGCCCAGGCTGTGGTTCCACCTCACCTCACTCCATCACACAGAAACATGAGGCAGCTCTCCAGCCCTCCTGCTCAGCAGTGTCAGAGGGGCTCATCTCCCAGCTCCTGCTCAGCAGAAGCAGATGGTGGCACTTTGGTTCCTCTAGCAGGGTGGCATCAGCAGGACTGATCAGACAGCTCGTCATCCACCAGGCAGAAGTAGAAGACGCTCTGATTCCCTCACCAGTGCAGTGGGGGAAGGGGAGAGGAGGAGGTCCAACAAGCTGAGTCCCCACCGCTTTCCAACATCAACCAGACCAAATGAGGCCAGGCAAGTGTTGAAATTATCTGACGAGTATTTTAGAGCAGTCATCAAAAAAACTTCAAGAGGAATTATGAATTCTCTTGAAACAAGTGAAAAAAAATTATCAACAAAGCAATAGATGGTATAAAAAAGAACCAAATGGAAATTATATAACTGAAAAGTACAATCACCAAAGTAAAAAACGTAGTGGATGGGCTCCATAGTAGAGTGGAAATGACAGGAGATAGAATCAGAGAACTTGAGGGCAGATCTCTACAACTTACCCAATCTGCGCAATAGAAAGAAAATAGACTGAAGAAAAAAAACCCAACCAATGGAGTCTCAGAGATCTGGAGATCAACACCAACATAAGTAACAATAGTATCAGAGTCAGTATTGATCATCAGAGTCTCAGAAGGAGAGGAGAGAAAGAGTGGGACTGAAAGGGTATTTGAAGAAATAATGGCTAAAAATTTCCCAGTTTAGTGAATAATATAAACCTAGAGATTCAGGAGGTTGAGCAAATCCCAGACAGGATAAACCCACAGAAATCCACATTAGTACATACTATAATTAAACTTGGGGAAACTAAAGGCAAAGAAGAAATCTTTAAAGCAGCCAGAGAAAAGCAGCACATTCCTCGTAGGAAAACACCCATTATGGGACAGTGGATTTCTCACCTAAAACCACGGGAGCAAGAAGGAAGTGGCACCCTACTTTTTAAGAACTGAAAGAAAAGAACTTTCAACCCCAAATTTCATATCAGGTGAAAACATCTTACTTTAATGAAGGATGTTCTCTGATGTAAGAAAACTAAAGGAATTTGTTGCTAGCAACCCTATCCTTAAAGAATGGCTAAAGGAACTCTCTAAACAGAAAGGAAAGAGTAACAGAAGAAAGCTGGGAACCTCAGAAAGAAACAAGAACATCCAAACGAGCAGAAGTAGAAGGATGGGTAAATAGAATGAACGACCCGTCTTGTGAGTTTCCTAAATCACATTTGATAGTGGAAGCAAACATCACAATCTAATGTGGTGTCCAATGTACACAGTATACAGGACAATCAGACTAAATAGCGGGCAAGGCAAAGAGACCGAAAGGAAGCAAGGTTTCCGTACTTGGTAGGAAGTGGTAAAACATCAACCCTAGCAGATTATGGTATGTTACGTACGTATACTGTGATACCTGGGGCAACTGCCCAGAAACCATCCAAAGAGGGAGACTGAAAAACACTCTGAATAAATCAAGGCTAAATCCTAAAACGTGTTCAAGGAACCCAAAGAAAAGTAACAAAAGAAAGAAAGATGCAAGAGGAACAGACAGAAAATAAATAATAAAATCAATAAAATGGCAGTCCTAACACATCAATAGTTCCTTAATATAAAGGGACAAAAATCCACAATAAAAACACAGGGCTTGGCAGAGTGGAGTGAAAAAAATAAAATGCCGTCTACAAGAAACTCATTTTGAATACAACTATAGAGATTTAAAAAATCAAGAGTGGCTATATTAATATCGGATAAAGTAGAATTCAAAGAAGATAAAATTCCTAGAGACAAATAGAGATGTTACAAAATGGTAACAGGATCGATCCACAGAAAGAGGTAAACTAGTCTAACGTGTCACCAAATAGCAGAGCCTCAAAATACACGAGGCAAAAACCGAAGTTAGCGTCAGCCGTCAGGGAAGTGCTAATTCGAACAAAACTGCAGTGAGGTGATACTCCACATCCATCAAAATAGGTAAAGTTAAAAAACAGTGATAACACCAAATGCTGGTGAGGATGTGGAGAAACAGCATCATTCATACAGGCCTGATGGGAACATAGGTTGATGCAGCCACTCTGGAAGACAGTGTTGTACTTTCTTACAAAACTAAGCACACACTTAACCATATCGCCCAGTAATTGCAGCTGTGCACATCTATCCCAGACAAGTGAAAAGTTGCATTCACACTAGAACGTGTACACGAATGACATAGCAGCTTTATTTGCAGTAACCAAAACCCAGCAACAATGCAGATGTCCTTCAGCAAGTGAGTGGTGATCCATCCACACGATGGGATTCTAACGGGCAGTAAATGAGAGTGAGCACAAGGCAGTGTGGATGGATCTCAGGGAATTATGTTGAGTGAAAAAGCCAATCTCAAAAGATTACATACTGGGGGCTGGCCTGGTGGCCGAGTGGTTAAGTTTGAGTGCTCCACTTCAGCAGCCCGGGGTCCGCTGGTTCAGATCCTGGGCACAGATCTACACACTGCTCATCAAGCCACGCTGAGGTGGTGTCCCACATAGAAGAACTGGAAGGACTTACAACCAGGATATATAACTATGTACTGGGACTTTGGGGAGAAAAAAAAAGAGGAAGATGGGCAACAGAGGTTAGCTCAGGGCCAATCTTCCTCAAAAAAAAAAGTTACATACTGTATGATTCCATTTATACAATTTTCCTGCACTGACGGAGTGATGGAAATGGAGAAAGGGTAAGTGGTTGCTGGGGGTTGGGGGAGGAGGAGGGGAGAGAGGTGGCTGTGCATGTAAAAGGGAGCACAAGAGAAGCTTGTGGAGATGGCTCTGTCCTGCATCTTACTGTGGGGTGGTCACGGAGTGTACATACATGAAAACATCACATAGAACTAACACACGTCAAGTCCGTGTAAAGCTGATGGAATCTGAATAAGGTCAATGGACTGTTTAAATATAAATTTCCTGGTTGTGCTATTGTCCTCTGGTTATGTTATTTTTAGGGGACACTGAGCCAGGGGTGTACAGGATCTGTAGTAAGGCTCACGACTGCATGTCGGTCTATAATCATCTCAAAACAAAAAGTTAAAGAAATGAGTATAAAGGCATCTAATGATAGAGTCTTGAAAATATGTGACTATACAATTAAATTAATATAACACCCTTCTCAAAGCAGATAGAATAGGATTCATAAGACAGCAAAAATTATGAGTTGAATAATACGAGGACTGAGCTCAAACTAATAGTTACACGTAGAATGTATGCCAACAACAACAGCAAAGCAGACACTTTCCTTTGTTCTCTTTATCCACCTGGTATCCAGTGTGCCCAGTAAGTGGCCAACATGGATACGAAGGGATGCTCAAAGTCCCCATCAACCAGAGACATGCAAGATGCAGTAGCAGTGGGGTACCACTTTAGATCTCTATCTACATTGGATGGGCAGAAACTAGCAAACCAAGTCATACCAATGAAAGATCTGGGAGATGGGAACCAGAACGTTCGTGCGCACAGCCCACATGTGAGCTTGCACAAGCATGTGGAAAGCAACTGGACATTGCTTGGTAAAGTCAAGCGTGTTCACCACTGACGAGCCAGAAATTCTACTTCTGGGGATGTACCTGGAGGCTCCACTGGCAAGGCCATGCGAGGACGTCTTTGAGGGTTTCTGTGAGTGCATCGTCTGTGATTGTGGAATGCGGGGGTGCAGACTGGACATTACCTGCAGCAGTTAGAACCCACAAACCAACGTGCAGAGAGCTCAGAGGAGAGAGCTTCCACCAACACCGATCGCCTGCAGAGTGGGGACAGAACAAGGCTCCAGCGCACACACTCTTCGTGGATTAAAAACAGACATGGACACACAGCAACATTTTGCAAGGACACTTGTGTCTTCAAGGCATGTGGCATATAAGAACTCCTGCCTCTTGGAGGTGGGCGTGAAATAGGAGAAGGGAGTTAGAAAGAAATGGGGTAAAAACAAAACCAGAAAAACCTGTGCATGGATGGATGCAAAGAATGATAACGCCAAAACTGACAAGTAAAGAGAATAACGTTAGACCTTCTTTCTGTGGAGGTGGGGCAGAGGGAGGAAGAAAACCAGAAACTTTCCAAGAGGTGACCTCTTTCCCTGTAAAAATAGAAAAAGAAAGAAGGAAGGACTCTGGGACACAAACAAAGTGAGAGCCGGGAACAGCCTCAGGGCTGCCTCTGCCTGCACTTCTCCTCTGTCTCAGGCCCGGCTGTCTCGCACCCCCTGGGGCAGCAGTGAGGGGGCACACCATCATTACCAGCCTGCTCCTCCCCATTAGGAGTTTCGGTCTGGTCCCCAAGGCCGTTTCCTCTTCGAGGTCTCTGCGAGCAGAGAAGGCGAAGATGCTGAGCTCCGGCTCCCGGATCTCCTAAAGTGGCTTCTACCCCTGCGTCCCCCACTCCTCCTGCTGCTCACCCTCCAGGACTCAGAGGATGCACGCTCACAGGGAAGGGAGCCAGGGGCCGGGGTCAGGGACTGGGGGCCCGGACAGGTTGTGGAGTCTTCCAGGGGGTGGGCGCTCCCCGTTGGTGGCATTTTTCTCCTCCTGACGGACAGGGTGCTGGAGAGCAGCCTCGGGGTGGAGGCCAGCGTGCAGGCGTCTGCCCGGGCTGGGAGGCGCTGCCAAAGCAAAGCTGCTGTAACCGAGGTTGTTTCCCGGGAAAATGCAGCTGTTGTTTCTACAGAGAACACGCCTCTGTCCCTGGCCGGGCCGTCTGCAGAAAACCCTGAAGGAGAAGGCTGCAGAAACTGTGCCTTGGCTTCAGTCTCCCGACGTGCAGCTCGGAGCCAAGCGCAGGGAGCACACTCGGCATAGAGGCCCGCCGGGCTGCGGAGGGCTGGGGGACGGCCAGCACGGGCTGCCACTGCGGCCTGGTCCTCGGGGGCTCTGCAGCCTTCCCTGCCACAAACCCATCCAGAGCCTTGCAGTCCACCGTCTCCCGAGGTGACTTTCCCCAGGAGCCAGAAGATCATAATCAAACCACTGGGCCAGGGGTCCCGGGTCCACCCTCCGAAACCTCAGGCCCTCTCCAAAGATTGCCGGGGCCCTGGAATCCCCGCCCAGCCCCTGTCCCCAAGCCTCCCTCGCACTGATGGCACTGATCGACTGATGGCACAGACCTCCCACCACGTGGTCCTCAAGCCTTGCACAGAGAGCAGAGTGGTTGTGCCGATAAAGGGGGCACGGTGGGCAGTGCCGCCTCCTCCTGGCCAGCCTGGCCTCAGGGCAGACTGCAGGCGCCCTTCCCCAATCCCACCCCTGCAGGCCAGAGCCGGCAGAGCAGAGCCTGTGAGCACGCTAGGGGCCAAATAAAGGAGATGTTATTGAGCCCTGCTCACAATTTTCACTGAAGATACTGAATGTTAAATTAGGAGAGTTTGCATTTCAATTTGGAATGAGATGGTCTAATAGTGTTTTTTAAAGAGCCGTGGCATTCGGCCATCAGCCCCTTCCCTTACAATCACCAAGGCGCTCGCCATGGTGTAGGCCCTGCCTCAAAGGGGGCCTTCCATGGTGACTGGGGGCACCACCCCCTAACACACCCGGGGCTGCTGCCTTCGCCGTCACACGGTTCCTGGAGCTGTGGGACCCACAGACACCCAGACTCCCAGACGGAGGGATTTGAACCTGGAGCCAGAGGCATTGGGATGTGTGACAGCACAAGGTGGAAGAGGTTTGTGGGAAACCGAGGACAGCCAGCTTGTCCTTCTGCATCCTATAGTCAGCTCGGAGGAGCACTTGCGCTGTCCCGCCTGGATGTGCCCAATGGCTTGGCCCGAGCTTGTGTGAGAGCCCCAGGACATTGGGAAGGGCCAAGTGCAGCTGGCAGGGGTCCCCCCCAGGGGGGCGGTAGGCACACAGGGCTGGGACCCCATGACCTCAGAGGCAGATGACCCAGAGGAGCTCCCAGGCGTTGGAGCGGACCTGCTGGGTATCCTTGACTCTCAGGTTATAAGAAGAGCTTATAGGTTTGATTCTCAAACTCGCTAACCCCTGGAAGCCCTGATTGGATTATGTATTCTGCTCTTGTGGGCACCCGGCCTGGAAGCCCACACAGCAGAAACCTCAGTGGCCGGCTGTTTGCTTTTCTAATGACTCTGGAGTTGGGGCAATCAGATTCTCTGACGCCAAGAGCTGGCTCAAGTATTTCTCCTGGGAGATGCCCGTCGCCGGAGCCGATGCCCAGGCCCGCGCCGGGTCCAGGGCAGTGCTAGGCAAAGCGACTCCAGTGCAGAACGTCAGCATTGCCTTTCTCCCAGTGGTGCTTCTGCATGTTTCCCACCTTGTGGAGGATGGAAGAGGACATTTTTCTCTCAGCCTCATCTCCACAAACTCTCTCTTTCTCAAAGCATGTCAATTTACCACCCAAAGGTCACCTTCCCAGAAGGAGGGGATAAGCCAGCAGGTCTACTGCCTACCTGGAGGGTCTTGAGGGCCAAAGGAAGAGGAAGCAGCGTCGGAGCTTTGCCAGCACTTGCAGGAGCTGGCTGGTCAAGGAGGGTCCGTGCCTCGCTCTGCCCTGACCCTCCGGAGCCCCCTACCCTTGGGACAGTGCCCGTCTACAGCTTGCTCAGCTCCCGTAACAAATACCACGGACCGGGCGGTTTAAACAACACAGATCTATTTTCTCGCAGTTCTGGAGGCTGAAGGCCAAGGTCAGGGTGTGGACAGGGCTGGTTTCTCCCAAGCTCTCTCCTTGGCTTGAGGGCGCCCGTCTCCTGCCTGTGTCCTCACATGGTGGTCCCTCTGTGTGTGTCTGTGTCCTCATCTCCCCTTCTTATGAAGGCACCAGTCACAAGGGATTGGAGTCCATTCTCATGACTTCATTTAACCTTAATCACCTCGTTAAAGGTCCTACTTTCAAACACAGTCCCGTTCTGAGGTCTTGGGAGCTAGGACTGCAGCACACTGATGTTGGGGCACGACAACTTAGCCCATAATGGAAGCTGTCTTCCGTCAGCACA
Organism: Equus przewalskii; assembly: GCF_037783145.1. Classification (NCBI taxonomy): domain Eukaryota; kingdom Metazoa; phylum Chordata; class Mammalia; order Perissodactyla; family Equidae; genus Equus; species Equus przewalskii. The sequence goes on from NC_091852.1 coordinate 50,871,667, forward strand.
CTCTGCTATCCTGACCTCTCCTGCAAGGTGACTAAGTGACAAGGGCCGGGGCAAGGTGCTCCAAAATCAGCCTCAAGGGCAGAGATGTTCTGCAAAGACATGAGAAAAATAAACTTGGCAGAGCTTGAAGGCGGCACGTCTCCTCCCACCTTGCTCACGAGAGCTGGGCTCCGCCAGCCTCAGCCTGGGCTGAATCCTGCGACGGCCACCTGGTGTTGCAGAGGAGGCTGTACCGGGAGCTCACTTTCGCAGAGTTGAGTAGCTGAAACCCTCGGGAGTGCTGCTTTTGCAGAGCTGAGTACCTGGAACACAGACCACGTGGCCCCCAAAGCCTAAAACATTTATGGAAGATGTGTGACGACCCCGCCCTGGGGTTCAGCTCCCTGTGGCAGGTGCATCTGTCGTCTGCTCATAGCTGTGTCCCCAGCACCTATGACTCTGCGTGGCACGTGGTAGGGGCTGGAGCAATCCTTGTTGAATGAACAGGTGAACCTGTGCACGTGGGACTGAAGGCACAGTGAGGTCAAGCCCGGGACACTGCTGGAATGACCAATGAAAGTCTTACACCCTGGAGGTAACACTCAGGTGCATCATGCTAACACATCCCGTGTCCCCGGGGAGACCACGGCAAGACGAGCTAGCTCTCTGTCAAGAAGAGCCTGGCCATTTTCTTTCTTCTCCCGCTGCCCCTGGTGCCCCCAGGGCCTTCTGTCCACAGGGTCTGTTGTTGAAACTTTCTGTCCCACTAAGTATGGGAGACCCCCTACCCCACGACCATGAGCACTCTGCTCCCCTTCCTACACCCCGTATGCTTTAAGACATTGTTCAGAGCCTCAGTCGAAGTGTGGAAGGTGTTGGCCAAGGCATCAGCCAGGTCGATCACTTGCAACAGGGGTCTGACCAACCTTCCTCCCACTCAGGAGTAAGGCCCCTTCGTTCTCCCTAAAATCCCAGTCTCACAGTGTCCTTAGGACTTGTCATCACCCCGCAGAAAGCCAGGGTCCGGGAGACACAGAGCTCTGCCCCTCCCTCCCTGACTCACAGCTATAGTTAGGTTTGAGTGGTCCTGACCCCCCAGCCCCAGGTGGCCTCAGAGTGCCCAAGGCTGCCCCCTCCATTTCTAGGGAGCCTGGGACACCCCAGTGCAATGCCAAAGTCCTCCCCACAGGTCCACTCACTGACACAGATCCTCCGATGCAAATCAATCTCCAGGAATAGCCTCAGGCGTCCTATAATTCCCCAATGTGCAATTGCAAAACAAACTCTCATGTGCCCTGGTTCCAGGAGCCTTTGGACACACTCCTGGATGTGAAAGACGAGAGGAAGAGGCCAGAAGGGGCAGAAGAAGCAGTTCCTGGGTGGCGTCGACATGCAGCCCCCTGGAAGGGGGATGTGGGTGTGACCCAGAGGGGCCTGCATCCTCGCAGAGCCTCCCATCTTCTTCACTTGAAGGGCCAGCAGAAGGGGGGCTGCAGGCTGGCCTCCCGGCGCCAGAGACACGGGCGGGGACACTGGATCTCATTTTGCCTGGGCGTGGAACCACGGGAAAGCCTCGCTATCCACATTTGTGAGATGAACTTAGTAACATGGACCTCACAGAACTGAGAGGACGAGCGGCAGTAACGGGAGTCAGCTCTCAGCAGTGGAAGGGGACCAGTCAACCCTGAGCCTCTGTGGAACCTGGGGACGAGGACAAGAGGGCACACAGGCGGAAAATGCTAAAGCAGAAAGGAAGGAAAGGAAGCATATTTTCTGAAGGTCCTAGGAATCGTATATCAAAAGCTCCAGCAGGAAAAAGTGGAAGTAAATCGCTGAGCTTTGTCCCCCAGGCTGACTCTTAGACACACACGCACATAAACATGTCTAGAAGTACGCAGGAGGATGGTTGTTCCCATAGCAACAGGATGCAGACAACATCCTTGTTGGATGCGTTCAACCTTGGTCTCTGTCATGAGGAATATCCATCACACACATCCCAGAGATCAACCTGAGAAATGTTTTCTGTCTCAACTGTTGGAGTCGGCTCCACCACGGCTAAAAGCCGCACAGTAAATTTATTTCAAGACACAGATTGGCCCGGTGACAAGTGGGACCAAATGTTCCTGCCAAGAGTGCCAGGAGTGTGCAGGGGCATCTCACATGCATTCCTCAGATACTTTAGTTTCTACCCAGCTCCTTCACAGGTAAAATATTTCCTCTTCCAAGACCAAGCTGTTCCTGCATAGTGAAGTTTATCGAGAATGTGCGAATGCAAAGTGCTTCTATTATTAAGCTGACACAAGGGAGACAAATGTTTCTCTGGTGACATCTAGTAGCTCCTGGCATCCAGGAACTCCCTTCCCAAAATCCTTTCCAAATAGGGAACTTGCAGCCCTCTAAAATTGGACCGAGGGGACCCCAAAGAATCTGCGGATTTGAAAATATTCAACGCATGCTCGAAATACCCTTTGCCTTAGGTATTCAGGAAGCACCGTGAGCTCTGAAACACGACGCCCCTCTGACCACAGACAGTGCAGAGGCGCCGAGGCTGCGACCTCCCTCCCAGCTCTCGGCCGCGGGGGAAACCACAGCAGCACGCAGTGAGCTCAGTGTGCTGTACGCTCTTGCATTTTCAGTTTCAGCTTTTAAAAGTACCGTGAATCCATCTCAGAGACTCTTGCTCCGAGGGAAACACAGGATATATTTCTTTTCCAGGAAGACATGTTTAAAAATTTCAAAAGCAGTGAATGGCCTGAAAATTCAGAGAAATGAAAACAGTCTAATACCTGGTATTTACTGAGTGCTAACCATGTTCTGGGCATTGCGTTTGGATCATTTTATTTGGTCTCACCACAGCTCAGTGACATAAGTGTGGTTACCAATTTCATTTTTCGTTCATTCCTTCAATATTAACAAATACTTGTCAAACATCTACTGTGTACCAGGCATCCTTCTAGCTGCTAGGCAGATGACAAAGACCTGGAAAGTGTCCTTTCCCAGATGGAACTGATGACTAACAGGCTGCAGGGAACATCGCCCAGCTATAATATCACATCTGGCAGTAATGAGCGTCTCAGAGAAAAATGTGGCAGTTTAAGGGTCCAGATGAAGGGAGCTTGGGCCAAGTGACTTCTAGAAGGCGGTGGCATCTGGGCATCAACCCGAGTGAAGGAGGGGCGGCCAGTTGGGATTGGAGGAAAAGCCCTCCATGCTGGAGACAGAGCAGGGGGTCCCCGGGGTGGAGGCAGGGAGTGAGGGGCGGGCCTTGCTGACCTCAGAGAGGCAGTCAGGGCCCGGCCTCAGGACCTGGTGGGAAGGCCCAGCAGCACGGATTTTAGGTTGGATGGGAAACAAATGGAGGGCTTCGTGCACTCCAGTACTTTCTATTCCATCCTATTTCACTTTCTTAAAAAATGCTCGTCACACTCCGCTAAATTGATTTCCCAGCCTGTTAATACAGTTACAAGCATGCAGTCTGAAAGCCACACTCAGTGGGTAACCCTTGCTTCTGAATGATCCTTACCAAAATATGGACGTTAAAAAAGAGATCGAGGGCCGACGCGCTGGCGCAGCAGTTAAGTTCCCACATTCCGCTCCAGGGGCTCGGGGTTCACTGGTTCAGACCCCGGCTGCAGACTTATGCACTGCTTGTCAAGCCATGCTGTGGCAGGCGTCCCACATATAAAGCAGAGGAAGGTGGGCACGGATGTCAGCTCAAGGCCAGTCTTCCTCAGCAAAAAAAGGAGGATTGGCAGCAGATGTTAGCTCAGGGCTAATCTTCCTCAAAAAAAAAAAAAAAAGAGAGAGATTGATCATCACGAGAAAAGAAAATGTGTAACTAGGTGGAGCGATGGATGTTCCCCAGGCTTGTCGTGGTGACACACATGCATCACAATCACATGACTATGTTGTACTCCTGATACTAATACCCAGCTATGTATCAATTATATCTCAATTAAAAACAGAGGTGCACAAGCTTTGCTGTACCATCTACACAGTCAGAAGAATTAACTGCACAGGGGTTTGGAGATGGACTCACCCCACAGCCCATCCATATTTTACCTTGTATTTGTGTAGTCTTATAATTATTAAGCCAAAATGAGCAAAATGCCCAAGAACGGCAACGCAGGGCTGCCAGGTCACCCAGACACTTCAAGCTGTCGAGTCCACCAGCCCTGGGCCTGGAAGGCAGCTGACGTGGACCTACTGCCACCTCGAGGTCCAGGGCTCCCGTGAGTGCCGCGCTTGCGATAGGCAGCAGTTGTTGGCACGGGCGGCGAACAGCAGGGCTGAGGAATTTAGATCCACAGATGCTCTTATAGGGAAAAAGGCTCCTTTGAGTCCTATATGTCCAATTCTGGTCGGGTCTGTGACAGCTCCTCTTATCTCGGTTGGCATTCCTGTCTGTGCCTTCTAATCACAGAATTCCTGGTATTAAAGGATGTGAGAAGTCACGTCCTGGGTCCCCGTGCTGCCATGCGGATCACGCCTAAATCCCCCAGAACAGGCGTCAACAGACTCGGTTCTCCACACAGGACGACACAGCACCCATCCAGACGCTGGTCCGGTGTCTCGCAACCTATCATAAAATCCTTCCTAGAAACGGAAGCAGGTTCTACCATTTGCCCTCTTAAGTCCGTTCCTGCTTTTGAAAACCAGCCAGTCATCAGCCACTAGCCTCCCCTTTCCAAAACAACGTGGTCCTCATTCCCCCTCATGGGCATCCTGGAGGGCTGCAGTTCAGGCTCAAAAGACTGCAGATTCCAGCCCAAAGGCTCGCGTTGACCTTGAAGGCCCCCTCCAGCTGGCCCTCCTCAGAGCCTGGGGCCTGAGGTGTCAGTTTCAACCTGTCATCGAGCCCTCCCCCTTGTCTTGAGGGGTGACCAGCACTCGGGAAAAGCCAGGGAGCAGGATGCTGGCAGGACAGTCTCTTCCTCAGATTCTTCAGCCCTTACTGCATCGGGCTAAGAGGGCAGCTGGCTCAGCACGGCTCGGAACATGCCGTCCACCTCGGGGCTCTCAGGCACGACCTCCGCCGGGAACCAGCATGCTCACAGCTCGGCCCTTGCTCACCCCCCTTAACCCTTCAGTGGACTTAGATCCTCTTCCCCTGCCAGCCGGCACCCAGAACACGCCGTTTCTAAGCTGCTGCCCAACCATCTCCCGGAGAGAGTCTGCGTCTCAGCACCTCACGTGGAGCGCAGTGTCCCGCGTGTGTCTTGGCCCTGCAGCGTGACCTGGCAGTGAATGACCTCTGCACCCAGAGCCCCTTGGCCCCAAGCGGCTGCCAGGAGGAACATGCAGTCGTTGCAATTGGTCAGCCGAGTGCCCGTGGCTGCCCCCCGCTTCGTCCTGTCTCCCTGCAGCCCCACAGCAATTTTCTGATCAACTCAATGTGTGATGACACGGTGACAACCAGATGCAGAAGGACATCAGTCCAGAGCCAAGTACAGGAACACCAGTCCCCGGGGCGCCTGACACAGTGGAGGGAGGCACTGACGTGGCGGGTGTGCTCTGGGAGAGCCGCCGGCCCCAGAGAGCAGGGCCAGGAGAGTGGTGGCCATCCTCCCTCCGCAGGGCTGTGCTCCCGCTTTGTTATGGTGACGCTGTTCAGGGCCTGCAGACTTCTTTGTTAAGTCTTGGTTTCTGGATTTTTTTTTTTCCTGCTTATTTAGTAAGTTGATTCATTACAGTTACTGAGCCATGAGGAGTTTCCCAACCAGAGTCCAAAGTGTGCATGGAATACAGGTGTGAACTGAATTTCCCAGTGCCCATGTGTGCACATGTTATAAATATGGATGTGCATACCTACGGGGCCAACATTGCCACGTAGTATGCATTTTTAATACCTACATGTGCACATGCACAGAAATGCAGGGGGAAAGATGTATGTGTTACTCTCTATTTCTCACACATCATATTCTAGTGAAAACCCCCTACGGGCCCTTGGAGAGGTATATGTGCATGTGCGCATGTGTGTGTGTGTGCATGTGTGTGTTGGGAATTAATTACTAGGCCTCTTTTCTGAATTAACACACTGGATCATGTAGAAAGTCCTTGAAGTGGAAAAAGTAAATTCAAGAGCTGGAGGTGGACCAGTGCTTCCTTTCACACCCTCAGAATGGTCTCCATTATCCATCCAAGATGGTTCCCTCTTCTGGCGGGCACGGGCTGAGCTCCAGCCTCACCCTCTGTTGTTGTTGTTACAGCTGCCTTCGCAGACTTCTCCAGTCACACCCTGCAAACCTGTGGCTTTGTGTCCGTGTCCCCATTGTCAAGAATGTGGAATCTTGGTCACAACTTCAAAAGAATGTTCTGTTATAAACCAGATCACATCTGCTTAGGATGGTACCCTGGGCTAGTACCTTAAACCCTGTCTTCTACTCCAACCACAATAATGGCATACTGTTAAATTAATTATATACGCATGTGCACATGTACCTGTACACAGACACACACACACACGAGCCCATCTCTGAGGGACTTGCTGTGCCTCCAATGGGGAAAGACTGAGAGTCTCAAAACCTTCCCAGAAAGACTTGTGTTCTGGACACATCTCTGATTCCCTGTGTAATGTAATGGAGTCAAACTTGAGGGGTGCATCTCCCCACCGGGACTTTCGGAGGCAGCCCCAGCACTCTAGTACCCCGCAGCAGCCATCTGACCACGCTGCATCACCAGGGCTGCTGGTGTGAGTGATGCTGCCCAGCGCCAGGCCACACCCTCCAAGGCAGAGCCCCTCTGGGCTGGGTCCTGAGTCTGAGCTCTAACAACCTCCTGCTGGGTTCTGAGGGCCCTGCTGGAGCGTGGACTCCTCCGTCACAGCCGAGGCAAGTGTCAGAGTCAGCCCCTGGGAAGCTTAGTCAACCGCAGAGATGGGGGGAGCGCCGTTTCTCTCTTCACTTAAACCTGAGTGAGAGCGGCCTCCGCCTGGGGCCCGTGATTCAGAGGGCCCCATTCCAGTTCCCACACCACCTGGAGCCCACACCCCATCTTTACGGAAGGACCCCACCATTGTCTGCATAAATGCTCTCTGGCTGCTTCCTGGCCTATTCAGATGTGCCTTGGGTGTGCACGGTTGTTGGCCCACTGGCTGTTTCCTGGGGTAGTGGCAGACCTTGGATGTCCCCACAGCTTCCCCACAAGGTGACGGATGGAGCTGGGGTGAAAGGGCAGAGGTCAGACCCAAGGCCAGAAACTGGGAGCCCCCTACCACCATGTTCCAGCAGGACCCTCAAGGGGTCTGCAGAGCCAAATGCATTGTGACCTGCAGGCCCTCATGAAAGCATGCTGCTGTTGTGGACTGAATGTCTGTGTCCCTCTGAAGCCATAAGTTGAATCCCTAACCCCACAGTGTGATGATATTGGAGGCGGGGCCTTTGGGAGGTGGTTAGGGTTAGATGAGGTCCTGAGGGTGGGGCCCAGGATGGGATTAGCGTCCTTATGAGAAAAAAAGAGCAGAGCTCTCCTTCCGTCACGTGAGGACACAGGGAGGAGGCAGCCAGCCTCAAGCCAGGAAGAGAGCTCCCATCAGGAACGGAACCTGCTGGCACCTTGATCTCAGGCTTCCAGCTCCAGAACCGTGAGAGATGACTGTCTGTCCTTTGACCCGCCCGTCTGTGTGCTTTGTCACAGCAGCCTGAGCTGACTGAGACGGTGATCCAGGCGGGAAGACAGAACTAGTCTTATTTCTCAAGTTATTAGACCACTTGGGTCTGTGGTGGCCCAGCCCTGTCTCAGCCCTTGCCCAGGCCCCGTGAATGTTCAGGACAGCTGTTGGCCCTACTCACCCTTTGGACTCCTCAAGAAATACTGCCCTATGCTTTCAGCAGGGTCTTCTCTCATCTCTTCTTCTCAGGCCCCCTGAGACATCTAAGAATGCTGAGACGTCTCCACAGCGTCCCCACAGCGGCTCCCTCGGCGGTGGAGCAGCTGGGTGGCAGCCCTCACTAGCATGCGCACAGATGATGAATGACCTTCAGTGGGCTTTTGGAGCCAGTCCTCATCTCAGGGAGGTGCAGCCACTGTGGAGGCTCCGAAGGCAGTGGGAACACTGAATTTCCTTTGTCTTCCGAGGAGTGCGTGGCTGGAGGGCCGGGCTAAGGTGTTGCGTAAGGGGAGAGTTGGCCTGGTGCCCTTGCTGGCCCAATCCTGCTTCCAGACCCAGTTGTCGGTGGGCGTGACCCACCACTGCTCCCAAGGGGATGTTTCTGGTTGAATTGTCTCCCCGCGAAAAAGATATGTTGAAGCCTTAACCCCTAGGACCTCGGAATGTGGCCTTTACACAGGTAATCAAGGTAAAATGAGATGACTACGGTGGGCCCGAATCCAATGTGACTATGTCTGTACAAAAAGGGGAGATTTAAACACAGAGGCAGACATGCACAAAAGGAAGAGGAGGTGAAGACACAGGAAGGAGATGGCCACGTGACGACGGATGTGTCTACAAGCCCAGGAACACCAACGCTGGCCAGCAGCCCCAGAAGCTGGAAGAGGCGAGGAAGGGTTTTCCCACAGAACCATCAGAGGGAGCATGGCGCTGCTGATACCTTCATTTCAGATGTCAGCCTTGTGTGCCTCTGAAGCCGGGAGAGCACAGGCTTCCGTTGCTCCCGGCCACGCAGTGCATGGTGCTGTGTCATGGCGGCCCCAGGCCCACTCACATGCATGGCTGTTCTGCCATTTCACATGATGGGTCCTGCTCCACAGCTGCAGTTCCAAAAATGTGGTCCCCAGACCGGCACCATCAGCATCACCTGGGACTCTGTTGGCAAAACAAAACCCAGGCCCCCACTAAACTTATTAAATCAGGAATTTGGGGGTGGGCCAGTGATCTGTCTTTTAACAAGCCCTGCTGGGAATTCTGATGCTGCTCCAGTTGGAACATCCCTGGGGGAGGACAAACACCATGGGGGCAGGAGGACAGAGGGCCAGAGGATGGGCCTGAAGTGGCCCTGCTGTTCTTTGTGGCCAGCATCCCTGGATGGCTGTAGTGGGACTGTTGGCGAATGCATGGTGGTGGAGCTTGAGGGAATATGCATGCCCCTACACTGTGTGGCCCACAATGTGTCTTTGGGTCCAGAAAGCTGAAGGACCCAAGATTGCACAGTCACACCTCTGTGCAGCCACAGGCTCCGTTCTGCAGAGCTCCTGTGCTCTGCGTCCTGGGCATTAGAGAATACTCCAGCCCATGACAACTTTGCAGGGAAGATGAAATGCTGTTCCAGCCAAGAATTGTCACTGCCCTTCCCAGACGGTCCCCAAAGAGTAAGTCCCCAACGTTCCCGCAGCTCGGAGGACACACCAGGGCAGGCATTGCCCCACCTGGCTCCTGGGCTGTGCCAACCCCCGTGGCTCTGTGCCTCTGCACACACTGTTCCCATCCCCGTCCTCTGGGCTGTTCCGTCCTCACTGACTCATCCTATAAAACTGCTCCCGTGTCACCTCCCCTAGTCCTCTCTACACTCGCTGCCCTGGCTCTACGATCTATGACAGCTTCCAGCACATGGCCCTTCAAGGGCCATTGATTCATGGGCCTTCTTCCCGGCTGTGATCATCCCAACTCCCTGGCTGTGTTCTCTCAGAGCCCCGTCCCGCCCAATTCACAGCCTCTGCTCCACAGACTGTGGAATCACTGGGTTTCAGGACAACACTCGGTAGACATGCAGCAGAAAGGGAAATTAATTCTTACTCGTGGAACCCTGGCCTCTCCCATCGATAGAGGTAAAAACCTCCAAACAGTTCCTCAACCCCACCTCCTTGTCTGCAGCACAGACACAACCCTGTGGAGAAGACATGCTCCTGTTAGGTTTTTGTTGCAACCACACTTAGCATCTTTCTCCTCCCTCCACCTCTAGGGTGTGACACACACCGGCCCCCTCGGGGACTGCATGCAGGTTGCTAATGATGCCAGGGTGCAGAGAAGCTGAGGCCCCTGCTGCCACGCCCACGGTGGAGACAGGGCAGGAACTGGAGCCTGCAGCTTTGCTCCAACCCCCTTTTAATGCATGCACGTACACTTGAAACTTCCTCTGGCTCCTGCTAAAATAGTTTATTTTTAAGGAAGGAATAGATGGATCAATAATCCAGGCCAAATGCTGATGTGGGCCTGAGCTAGGGGACCGGGACCACGGAGGGGCCTTTCTCCCTGAGGAACCTTGACAAGAAACCTCACAAGGCCCCCCTTAGTCAGGGCGAGCTCCCCAGACGAGGACAGCTCTGCGTGGGGGGCTCAGGCCTGGGCAGGAAGCTTCCTGCTCATTCTCTGTCCTCCCAGCACGAGGCGAAGGGCAGACCAGGAGACGTTTCACCAGAGGAGGGAACCGGTGCATCTGAATGGTGTGCTTGGGCTGCCATCAGGAAGCCCCGCAGGCTTGGCGGGGGATAAGGACAACACTGGGAAATGCGGGGTTGGGAGGGGCGGAGAAGCACGAGGACTCTGTGGAGGGGCGAGACTGCCCTAAAAATGAAGAGGGAGGCCCTCAAGGTGAAAACCTACATGTTGAGGGACAGGCCCCAGCTGAGGAGAGACGGGGACCCATCTGTAGGGGTGAGCTGTGGTCCTGTGCATCCCTGCAGACGTAGGAAGGTTTTGGATGATGACCGGTGGTACTGTCCTGCCCTTCTGATGCCCCTGGCGTGGGAACGGGCGCACAGGGACCACATGCATTAAACTTCCAATCCATAACAGGAAGGTCATGTTTCCTCCTAAGATAACTGTTCAAGACCACCTGCCCAGGGCAGGCTGGCACACCGTGGATCCAGCCACACTGGAGGAACCCCATTCTTGAGCAGGACGATGGCACAGCCACCACGGCCGAACCCTGAGATGCAGCCACCTAGAATGCCAGCTCCCAGGGCTGGAGCCAGGTGCGGACAACTAGGGACCGTGCTTCTCAACAGCATCCCTTCCCGATTCTGCCACAAGATGCCAAGAAGGGCCGAGGGGATTCCCGAGCTCCAGAATGGGTCCCAGGTAGAAGGACCCCCAAAATGACTCTGCCCAAGGGGCTCCTCATTTGCACTTTTGTGAGATAACAGGAAATATAGATATTGGTCTCTGTCTCCAGTTCCCGGCATGGAGCTCCTGAAACCCTTGTAATTTCCTCAGTGATAAGAACACTAGGCGCATCTTTGTTCTAATGTTTGCTCTTTGACCCCAGTTCCTGACCCAGAGCTCCTAAGATCTTTGGAATTTCCGGGTGATAGCAGTGTCTTTTGTTCCACTGAGGCGACTCTGGGTGGGCTCCTGGATGAGGGCTGGTCACCAGAAAGACCAAGCCATGGTAGATGCTTGGAAGTTTCAGTCCCACCCCCTACTCTTTTTTTTTTTTTTTTTTTTGAGGAAGATTAGCCCTGAGCTAACATCTGCTGCCAATCCTCCTCTTTTTGCTGAGGAAGACTGGCCCTGAGCTAACATCCATGCCCATCTTCCTCTGCTTTATATGTGGGACGCCTACCACAGCATGGCTTGCCAAGCAGTGCCATGTCCACACCCGGGATCTGAACCAGTGAACCCTGGGCCGCCGAAGCAGAACGTGCAAACTTAACTGCTGCGCTGCTGGGCTGGCCCCCCACCCCCTATTCTTTTGAGAAGAGAGAAGGGCTAACAGTGGAGTTGATGGATAGTGCCTACGTGATAAAGCCTCCATAAAATTCTCAGAAGGACACGGTTCTGAGAGCTGCTGGGTTGGTGAGCACATGGGATTCAGGGAGAGGGGTGTGCCCGGAAAGATCACGGAGGCTCCAAACTGTCCCCATCCTTTGCCAGTTGCATTTCCTCATCTGGCCATTCCTGAGTTATATCCTTCTATAACAAACCAGTGATCTAGTAAGTAAATCTTTCTCTGAGTTCTGTGAGCTGCTCTAGCAGACTAATCGAACACAAGGAGGGGGTCATGGGAACTCCCATTCTGTAGCCAGTTGGTCAGAAGCACAGGTGACAACGTGTGTGAAGTGGGGGCACCATCTTGCAGGACTGAGCCCTCGATCTGTGCGATCTGATGCCACCTCCAGGGAGATAGTGTCAGAATCGAGCCGAATTCTTGGACACCCAGCTGGTGTCCGAGAATTGCTTGCTGGGATGGGGAAAACTGCCGCACATCTGGTGACAGAAGCGTCAGCGTGAGTGTTCTGTGAGAGTACAGGAGATGCACGGGAAGAAGACCGTAGGGAAAGCTGGGTTTTCCCTACACAGGGAGGAAAACCGAGCTGTTTCTCTGAACAACTTTAGCCTGGGCCTGACTCAGAGCACCTGCCTCCCCTCCCCACGCGACCGGATCAGATGGGCAGGTCAGGGGCAGGCGAGGTGGGTGTGTGCACCTGTCCAGGGCCAGTCCAAAAGCAGGTGCCTGTCCCACTGAGTGAGGGGCTACCTGGACCGGGACGGACTCAACAGGGATCCCTGGGACATTCTGCCTCCCCGTCAGCTTTGCTGCGGGGAGCATGGCCACCAAGCGTCATTACTGCCATGCATGTAACAAAACACAGAAACACAGAGGAGGGCTTCAGAGGGGCATAGGCACAGGGACGGAGCCGGGAAGGAATCTTGGATCTCCGACGCTCTCGCAGGTTCCCTCCCTGTTCCTGCCCTCAGACACACGCTGCAAATCCCACCCACCCCTGGCCTCAGAGTGTGGCGTTGGTCAGGGTCAGGGCAGGGGTCAAGCTCTCCCAGAACTGCAGCGCAGGCAGCACGGGCTGCAGACCTCAGCACGGTGCTTCCAGGTGTCACCCCAATAAAGGTCTTTGAAGTTTGGGACCCGAGGTTACACAAGAGCAAACCATTTCTTCCCTGCAGAATCCTCAGAATGTTTGTTCTCTGATGCGCTGAGGGGATGCTCCAGGCTTGGCCGCGGAGCCGGGGGAGCACACTTGCTCTCCAAGGGAGCCTCCCCAGGTCAGCGTCCCCAGGCACTTCGGACAAAGGCTGATCTCGTCTCTCCTCTCCTTTCTTTCAAGTAACAGCTTTATCGAGATATAACTCACACACCATACAATTCTCCTTTTTAAAGTGTGCAATGCTGTGGTTTCCAGTATATTCACAGAGGTGTGAAACCCTCACCACTACCTAATTTTAGAACATTTTCCTGACTCTAAAAAGAAATGCCATATCTCTTAGCCATCACCCTTAATACCCCCTCCCTCCCAGCCCCGGGCAGCCACTACTCTGCTTTCTATCCCTATGGATTTGCATACTCAGGACCTTCCCTGTGAATAGCATCACATGATATTTGTCCTTCTGTGTCTGGCTGCTTTCACTTGGCATAGCATCTTGAAGGTTCTTCCGTGTTGCAGCGTGTGTCAGGGCTTCTTTGCTGGATTTTCCTGCGTGTTCCATTGTAGACAAACACTGCATCCTGTTTATTTGTTCATCTGGGGGTGGACAGCCAGGCTGTTTCCACTTCTGGGCCACTGTGGATAAGGCTGCCTTGGACACGGCTGTGCAGGGCCGTGATGAAAAGTTGACTCTGTTTTTGACGCCTGACCACTGACAGCCTTTAAGCCCCACCCGCAACATATTTCTTCCTAATCTGTTCTCCAGAGCAGAGACCCAGGTTTATGAACCATTATGTATTCACAACTACTTCCAGCCCCTCCCATCCAGTCAGCCCTCTACTCCATCATAACGGGTATTTCGTCCCGACTCCCATTTTCCCTGTCTGTCCCTTGCTGGAGGAACAAGGACCACAAGGAAGGTTGTCTGAAAAGCGAGCTGATGACGCCCACTGGTCCCCTCAGGGTTGCGAAGGCCATGGCCCCTGGTACCCACACTGACCCATCCCCTGGGGCCCAGACGGCAGGCGCTCAACATCCAGCCCGTGCAGCAGGCCGAGGGCAGCGTCTATGGTGAAGAAGACCCCACTGGATGCCTCCAGTTTCTTCCAGCTTGAGACGGGTCTGAGGAGTCTACATGGAGCTGGAGACCCAATTTTTACCAAAAAGTTCCTCTAATTGTGAAGGTCACTCTCTCGTATGCAGAGACACACACAGGAGGGCAACCCCACAGGGCAGCCTTGGCGATCAACGGCCGGAGAAGATGGGGGCAGACGGCACCAGGAGCCCTCAGCCAGGAGGCGGGAGCATCTCCTCCCCCGAGGGCACAGCTGCCAACACTATGAACAGAGCCAAGTGTCGCTGGGCACCAGGCTGAGCTGGATGCTGTCAGGACCAGGTCGTGCAGTGCTCACGGCAAGCCTAGGGGTACTATGCTTATCTCTATTTCAAAGGTGGAGAAACTGAGGCAGAAAAGAGCAAGGTGGCTAGAGAGAGGAGCTGGGCTGAGCCCGTGCAGAGTGACTGCAGCCAGGTGGGGATGGATCTCCAAGGCAGACAGCAGCCCCAACCTGGACACACATGCTCCTCAGAGGGCTGGGCCCGGACTGCCAGATACCCAGGGAAACAGAACTCGCTCCAACGGGGCTTGACTTCAGTCGGAGAGAATCATGGTTTTCTGGGGTTTTTAACTCATGGTTGTTATTATTTTATCTCTTGTCGCATTGCCGCTTACCTCTTGTTCTTGTTGTACTAGTATTTAAGGGCCCTGCCGGCTCCCTGGTCAGATGGTCCCAGCATCCTTTGTCGCTCTGGCCCCACCACGGCTGCTTGGCTGTCACCTCTCCCACGGCTCTGCTGTTCCAACAAACCCATCATGGCAGCCTGGGCCTGAACATCCGAGGGTGCGCTTCTCCACCGGAACACGCCCACCGTCCTCCGCTAAGCCTGAGGGAGGCGTGCCCCGCGGGGTGTTTGCCCTCACGAAGGTAGGCGAGCCCCCTACCGACAGGCACCACAAACTGGAAACCTGGAAGGACCTTGGCCTTCCTCCTCAGAAGCAGCCACTGCGAGACTCTGCTTTGGGGACGCAGGGTGAATTTGGTCTTCTGCCCTGAGCGTGGACACAGCAGAGGAGGGTGCTGCCGGCTGAGGTTCCTAAGGGGAGATCTTGGTGTCTCTGGAAGTCGGAGAGCTTGGCAGGCCGCCTGACTCTCAGGCAGCTGCCTGCTTCTTCACAGAAAAGGAGCAGAAGAGAAAAAGATGAAAGGAATCAGCAGGGTGGGGCGCAGAGAGCCTGCGTGGAGCTGCGGGCAGTTTTTCTCTGTTCTGCGGAATGTAGAGACGGAGGGGTTTCTATTGGAAGTAGGACTTGAGGCCACAGGGAAGGATGTCCTGGTCACCAGGAGCACAGGCACGCAGCCAGGTGCAGGTGTGGTCAGAGGTGATGGGCGGCCGCCCGGACACCCACGTCCCTCTAGACCCAGGGGCCCCGGGGGGCCCGACTGCGATGTTCCTTAGACTGCGACCGCAAAGTAAACCCAAACAAGCCTGGGGTTGAGGGAGGTCACGTCCAAGTCCTAACAGAAACTTGGCAGCCAGAAGTGGGAGCGCTGTCCCTGGGAACTCAGACCTGCGATTTATACAACGCATGGGACGTGCCCAAACCTGGCTGCCTGCTGTGTCCTTGCATCAACTTTTTCAAATGTAGACTCAGGCCTCAGCCCAGAATGCCCAACTGCCCACCCCCAGCTGGGGCCGGCTCCCTGTCGGCGGAGATGCCAGGCCCTTCCCGGGGTCCCCTTCTTCCTGACATCAAGGCTGTGGCAGGCGGCCTCCATGTCCTCTGCCCTTCGCTCTCACTGGTCTGTCCAGGGTTGGGTGACTGAGGAACGGTTTCCCCGGCCTGGGCTCCCTGCCCAGATGCCTCTGCCAGCCAGCAGCTTCCCGGAGGGGAACGGGGAGTGGGGGTGTTCTGGGAACCCCTCAAGCAGGTGGCAGGCTGGTTAGCAGGTGTGGACCTTGCCCCTGTGCGGCATGTCCTTCTTGCACTCGGTTAATTACCACTGTTTCCCGAGGGAAGGATGGTGCAGGGACGCCCCGTGGGAGACACAGTCCCCGGCTCTCTGCTGTTGACAGCGGGAGGGGGAGAGGAGAGCAGAGCAGTGCCAGGCAGGAAATGTCCTGTTCCCGAGAAATGGGGGTGTTAGCCGCCCTCGAGGAGTCCATCAGAGGCAGAGCAAACCCAAGCTGTCCCCATGCCAAGGCAAACTCAGGCAGTTCCCCCAAACGGGGCACCTCCAGGTCAGCGTTTTGGCTAATGTGCAGAATTTATTCCCGGAGGCCAGGAGAGCTCTGGGGCAGGACAGGTACCCTGAGCTCACGGGGTTGGGATAGGGCCACACTGACACCTCCAGAGGGGGCCTCGGACCTCATGAGCTTTCACGGGCAGAGTCACAGATTCCCAGGGAACAGTCCCTGCCTCCTGCACTGGCTCAGTTTACCCCCTCGAGGGGCCTCTGAGCAGCACGATCAGCACTGAGAAGGGCTTTCCTCCCACTTCATAGATGGAAACCGAGGCTGAGGGCAGTCCAGGCAAGGCTTAGGGCACATGGCCAAAGTGCTACAGCCCACGCCGCTGACATCTCTGCCCCAAGGAGCCGCTCTCGGCCTGACTTTGGGTCAGGTTGGAGTCCAGAGAACACACTGGGAGGCCCTCTGGTCCCTACACGGCACCCCGCTATGAGATGGGAGATGTTAACCCTGTTAACAGATTGGAAAACTGAGGTTTAGTGGAATTAAGTGACCTACTGTCATCACCCACAAAAGGCTGACTGGGAGACTGGAGTCCAGGCGTCTCTGGGACCACAGCCCACACTCTGACCTCCTGGAGGACACAGATGGGGCCTGTGGCTGCCAGGAGACCTGGCATTTCCCCAAAGAACTCTGAAGCCCTTTGGCACAGACCAGTGTTTCTCAAAGTGTGGCCCCAAGAATTGCAGCATCAGGAGAGACATGTAAATCCCAGGCTCGACCCCAGACCTGCTGAATCCAAGATTATGTGTGTGGTCACAAGCCCTCCCGGGGCCAAGACCCCTCCAGATGAGAAGGGCCGAGGCTCTGGAGGGACCATCAGTCAACCCCCGAGCTGGTGCAGAGCATTCCTGACATGGAAAGCCACAGCCAACGCTGGCCCCGCGCTAACCTGCCACGGATCCCTTCCTGAGTCCCGCCCCAGGCTGAGGGGAGAACCCGCAGGCCTGTGTCCTCCTGCAGGGCCTGCAGGCCCCAGACAGGTGAGCACAGGTGGGAGGTGCAGCCGAGCACTGAGAGCCGGCTTGCCTCAGACCAGGCCCGGGCCGGCTCTGCAGACACTGACCTGGGCCCTGGGGCGGATGGACGCTGGCTCCTGGCCCCAGAGGGGACATTTGATCACCTCCGCTCAGTACTGTCCAGGGGTGGAGTGCTGGGCAGACAATTGCAGGGAGGGGCCCTTTCCAAGCAGGCAGTGACGTCAGCGTGAACTTCAAACAGGACGAAAATAGGAATCTAAAAATAGTCCCATGGAAACGTGGGGAGGTGCACCAGGAGGGCTCCAGCAGCTGGGCAGGACAGTTCTGTGCAGCCTCCACACAGGAGGGCAGGCTGCGTCTGACCACAGCAGACCTCCAGACAGAGGGAGAGAGGCCAAAGCTCCGGGTAGAGCGTGGAGGGTTGTGATGGGGAGAGCGCTCGGGGCTTTGGGTGTGAGCCCGCTTCATTGATGTCACCTGGGGTTCACTGTTTGACGGTCCTTTAAGATCTACACTTAGGTTTTAGGGATGTGCCTGTACGTCTGAGCTGACTTGCCACATATAGAAACAGACGTGTTCATCATTTTTTATCAGGTGTATTATTTCCTGCGAGACGGTCCAGACTCTACGACTCAGAGTGCAGCCCACGAACCAGAGCAGCGCCCTCCCCACCCCTTCAGGGCACGGCCCCCCCTTCCTGACCCCCCAAACATAGCCCTCCCCACCCCTCGCCCCCCCACCCCCAGAGCACTGCTCCACACTTAGCCGGAGTCGGAATGCACAGTTCCCAGGGCCCTGGGTGACTCATTGTCCAGGAAAATGTGAGACTCTCTGCCCCAGGCTTCCAGAGACCCAGCCCGAGGCCCAGGGCAGGGCTGAGGGTCCTGTGGGTGTCCTCCCGGAGTCAGGGTCTCAGCGCACAGGGCTGCTGTACGTGAGGGGGCTTTCTACGGCCACGAGGGACCTAGAGTGGCGGCTATTGGCTGAGTGAGGCCTGGAAGTCAGCACCTCTGCACAGAGGCTGCTGAGAGTCTGGTCCAGACCCCTCCTCGGGTGGACGCAGACAGGTGCGAAGCAATGCTGTGGAGGCCTGCCATTGACCAGGACACCTGAGGCCACCCTGACCTGGGGCCCCTCCTGTGTCCCTACCTCTGCACCCTCGGGGAGAGTCCCAGCTCCACGGGTCCCTCCACACACTTCACAAAACTCCTACTACGCACCAGGCCAGGGACCCCATGGGGAATGAGACCCGGTCCTGCCCTCGCGGGCTCTCAGACCTGCTGGGGACAAATGCACAAGGCAGGTGATGAGAAAGCCATGTGGAAGCAGAGGGGCCAAGATGGACTCAGCTGTTGCCAGCCCACAGAGAACCCCCAACCTACTGAACCCCAGAACCCATTACTCTCTGAAGTCTTGCACCTTCCGGGACCCACTGGGGGCCCTGGGGTACCAGTCCCCAGAAGCCATGAAACCCATAAGTGACCCACCCTGGGCTCTCTTCCTGTCCTTCCTCATCTGCCCCCAAGCAGAGGCCACCGCTCTGTGCCCCCCACTCCCTCAGGGTGAGTTAACAGGACCCCACAGTGAGTTCAGCCTTTTCCAGACACAGCTCAGAGCAGGATGTTCTGGGGCTCAGTAACTCAAACCCAGGGGAGGGGAAGGTGCTTGGGTGAGGGGGCACGGAGACCCCAGCAAGGACTCCTGCTATAACAGGAGCGCCCCTCCCATTGGGCAGGTCTGGGAACACACATGTTGCTTCATTTCCCCGTCTCCCCAGGGGTCCAATTCTCAGATTCTTTTCAGAAGAGCCTATATTCAATGAAGCAGGGGCACCCAAGATTGCGTGCAAGGCGAGGTGCCTGCCGCATGGTTTCTTTGGGAGGCCTTGGTAAGTAAATCAGCAGCTTCTGGTGTCCTTTCCACTGGGAGAGAGCAGAGCTCAGTAAATACAACACCTGCCACCTGACTCGAGCACAGGAGTGAGGCAGGAGCGCCGTGCAGGGTTTTCTGTCAAGACACAGTCATTATCTCTGACACCCAAGAAGGCTCCAGTTCTGAGACACCCGGGGGCTGCGGCCCGCGTGTAAAATCGATGGGACAGGTTGGCGTGTAAGGCCGTGGGGAGAGCTGTATCCTCCTCCTTTTCTGATGTGCTCACACATGTCGGACCGTGCCTACACCCCCAGAAAACAGCACCACACTGCAGGATCTCTGGGAGCTGATCTGTCACCCACAGAAATGCAAAGGGTTGGATGGAAGTGGACGACCCCAGGCCGACACCCAAGGTCCATCCTTCACAAGCAGCCGCCGGGCCTGTGTGGAAAAGAGCATTCGACCAGCTTTCCTGAGCTTCCGAGTAGCACACAGCGGGAGTTTGGGGTCCAGGATCCATGTCCTCTGCTCCCTCTCCACAGTGAATGGAAGCCAAGGGGAAAACCAATGTATTACTCACTTTTTAATCATCTAAAGGATCATACCAGGTTTGTTTCAAAACTAGAAGGATGCCCCCTCGGCCCCATCTCACACTCATTCAGTCCCTTCACCACAGACCATCTCTAGAAGGGTCAGCTACTTACCAGGGAAGGCAGGACGTCTCCCAACAGGTCTCATGTGCCGTGTGGAAGTCTGAAGCGAATGTCACAGGTTGGGCTGGAAGTTAAACCACTGATGGAGGAAGTTACTCTGAAATGCAATCATTCAAGGAAATGTGAAAAACTTAAAAAATTTAGCTAAATTCGTTGAGTATTTTCTATGCACTCAGCACATAAATGCTTTACCATCATCATGTTTGAAATAACTTCTAAAAGGACGCCTGCCTTCCAGTCATCCCCACACAGCTGCGCCTCCCCGATGTCCGTGAGGAACCCTGGAAGCCACGACCAGCTCTGCAGGGTCCCTCTGTTCTTGAGCTGCTTCCCTTTGGTTGCAATCTCCAGGTAAACAGGTGTCCATTGGCCGCAGTTGAAAGTTAGTTAAATGACCAGAAATACGTTTACACTGCAGATGGGTGTATGTGGGGAGTGCAGCAAATATAGGAGCCTGAGCAAGGCTGGCAAGTGGAAGAGAAGAGAAGGGAGAGGGACCCAGACAGAGGCCGAAGTCACCAGCAGAGTGCTGAGGACCCGTCGGGTGTGGGAGAAGCAGGAGGGCCATAGGCTCCTCCTAGAGGGGACACCCCTGGGAGGATTAAACATGGCTGCCAATTCTTTGAATATCTCCCATCCAAGAGTGGAGGTATACATCCGCCTACTCCTGAATCTGGGTGGCTCTGGGTCTACTTTGACCAATAAAGTATGGCAGACGTGACAGGACGTGATGCCAGTTTCTGGGCCCGGGCACTGTGGAGTGGCTGCATTCTCTTCCCATCTCATGGGACCCCCTCGGGGACACTGAAGCACCCTCAGGGGCTGTGCTGAAGCCTCTGAGCCATCATCCTGGGCGAGTCCAGCCTGCAGCCGCCCCAGCTAATGTGGCAGATATGGGAACACAGGGCTTGGATCCCAGACCCTCACTCACCAGCTCATTACCAAGTTAACTCAGCCTGTACCTGAAGACTCACCCAGCCAACGGCCCAAATCCTTGACCATGATAACCGTAAGAGCTAACGAATTGTCTCGAATCTGAGTTCTGAATTATGAGGTCCAGCAAATAACCAGCCAGAACGTGAGAGATGAGAGATGATCCCCCTGACGTCTTCCTGGCACCAATTCCAGCTCCCATTGGACTGACCGTGAGGTCCCCCTTCTCCGCTTAGACTAGCGAAGGGGCCCCTCACAGCTGCTGGTGCAGATCCACACGTCTCGTGAGCCTGCAGCTCTCGGCATTCCGTGCTTGGGGTCCAGCCTCTGAGCCCCTGGGGAGCGGCACGAGAAGGGCGGCAGCTGTGACCAGCGAGGCAACCCCGGTCCTTGGTGGGACCCCACCCTCTCCTCCTCGCTGAGGCCTGGCCACGTGGAACTAAATAGAAGCAGCCCTGCTGGCAGCTGCAGAGAACGGAGTTTCTCAACCTCGCACGGCGGACGCGCAGGGCCGGGTGACTGCTGTGGGGCTGTCCTGTGCACTGTAGGACATTTGGCCTCATTCCTGGCCACCTACCCATTGTGACAACCAATCGTTTCTCCAGACATGGCCAAATATCCCTTGGGGGCAAAAATGCCCCTGGTGGAGAACTTCTGTCCTTGAAGGTTTTGACTTTGCCAGAAAGAAGCAAGCCCTGGCTCCACTAGAACTTGTGACACCAGCAGGCCACACTTGACACAGTTTATTCCTGCAGATGCAGCCTTGGGAAACAGTTGTCTGTTCTGGATTGCCTAAGCGACACTGATTTCCCCTTTGTGTGTGGTCCTGGAGGGAGAGGAATCCCGGGTGACCTCCTTCCGCCCCCGGGTACAGCCAGGTGGGGCGACCAGCAGGCCTGTCTCTGTCCACCTGCGCCTTTGCTGTGAATGAGGATGCAGACGCAGGGAGAGGAAGCGACCGGAGACCAGCGCCCCAGCTCAGCAGCTCCCAGCTCTTCCAACGTGTCCCGGCCTCCAACGCCTGCCACCTTCCAAGCCGGGCCACCAGCCCCCAGGCAGTTCTGCAACCTGGTGCCCCAGTGAGGTCGCTCCAGCTCAGGTCCCGCAGATCCCAGACCTTCTTTTCCAGCAGGTCCCCTGCCTGGGGCCCACCTTCCTCAGAAGGGGAAACCGAGGAAAAAGATGCAGACGAGGCCCAGCTCATCCTCAGATCTGTGGCAGCAATATTCATCCCTCACCCAACCCTGGGGAGACAAAAGTGTGGAAAAAATGCATCCTCCTCACCACTAAAGGCAAGAAAGAGCTATTGGCCCTAGAATGATTTGATCACTCAGCGAATAGCTGACACTAGTCTCTCCCCCAGGGAGGTGGCTGAAAGCCCCTAAGAGTAAGTATGTCCCAAAGAAATGGGGGCCGTGGGGACCACCCTGAAGGTGCAGTGTGGATGCAGACGTGTGAAGAGCCAGGTGGCCTGAGTGAGAGCTGAGTGTGGCGTCTTGTGGGGGTGAGGGGACAGACAGGAATGGGCTCGGGAGGGAGCACTGAGAATGTCCATTCTCTCAGGAATTGATAAGAATGAGAGAGGAGACATGGTGAGCAGACGTGGGGCGGGCCAGCTGTTCTATTTCAGGAGACTCTGATCACATTTAAAGGCGATGGGTGGGAAAGATCCAGCAGAGGGGAGAGTGGGATGTCCCAGCCAGAGGAAGGACGAGGGACGTGAAAGAGCCCTGCAGACCCAAACGGGTGGATGGGGAGCCTAGGAGAGGAGCCACCCTGCAGGGCACACCATCCCTCCCAGAACTGGCCACAGGTCTCAGCTCCAGGCGACACCTCCACCCCTCGTGCGGGGGACAGCGGCCCCTGCAACTGTGGGCACACAGCCCAGGACGTCCCCCTGCCCCACCACCATGACGTGCTTTACTTACCTCTTGATGGTGAAAGTGAAAACTCAGGAGCATCCTTTGCATCTGGTATTTCTCCTTCATCTGAAACTCAGCCCCCAGAGCAGAGTGGCCTTGCCATCTCCAGCTGCGGGGTGGGGGGGAACACCCCCACCCTTATTATCTGTGAGATATCTGTGACCAGGAGGAGCTGCAGCAAGCATCCAAGTCAGCTCCGTGAGCCAGAAGAAATGGATGGCGAGTGGCGGTGTCACACGGACATACAGGGGATAGGATCGTGCACACAGGGGCGTCAAGAAGAAGTTGTGGTGCCGTTTGCTAAATGTAACTGTGGGGTTACGTGGAGGAGACTAAGGGAGTATGAACCAGGCCCCCGATACTCATCCAAGGGGTCCGGGGAGACTGGAGAAATGACATGTAAGCCACGTTCCTAAAGGACAGCACAAAGGTCAGTCCATTCCAGCTGTGTCCTTGCTGCTGTTCCAAAGGAGGAAAGCCACAGAACCTTTGTCACAGGTTCCTCTCTAGCCACCATTGTCACAAAGTGCTTAACAGCCAGATTGGAACTTCCTGTGGAAATGTCCTGTGCATATTTCCTCTCCGTCTATCTGTTTATCTCGATTTCTCTTATCTGCCATTCACTGCGCACAACTGGATCCCCGACTCAGGGACGTTATTTAAGGAGGAATCTCGTTAACTGTTATGTCACAGCATGAGATGATGCCACGCTTGTCTAAGTAGCAGCTTCTCTAAACAGAGGTGTTTAAACCCGTGGGGCCTGCCCTCTGCTCTCATTCATAGATGAGTTACTGCTCCTTCAGAAATAAATACATAGCCGATTCCAAAATCCAAAATTTACTTACAAAGTGGTCCTCCATACAACCCAACATAAACTGGGAAATTTCAGGTGCTAACAGTGTCTTGCTCAATAACCTAAAAGCACCAAAGACTATTTCACAGCTTTGTTTACAATATTGACTACATTCTCCTGAAATGGAAGTTTATTTCATGCATTCAGGATTCAGATACAGAACAAGTCCAAGTTACATATTCATCAAGAATACCTCTCCACATGTATTTGAACAGTTACACACGTGCATTGAAACATCATCTCAGTTATTCAGTTTCTTTGCTTTCCCTAAATACAAACCTGAGATTCAAATGTGTGCTTTTTATATTCCAAGCACATTTTGCGTAGTTTCCATCCTAACAGAGACGGAAGACTGCATTTGTCATGATCAACATTTGGCAATACCCCCTCGCAATGCAACTTACTCCACCCTCCCCCACCCAGCCCACTGGGTAATGGCAAGAGACGTGGGGCACAGGGCACACTGCTCCCCCAGCCTCAGGAAAACGCCGCCCTCGGTCATCATGGCATCTCTGGCCAGGCCCTGGGCCTCATCCTCCCCCCACTGGAGATGGCCCTGCCCTTAGTGCCCTCCCCCCGAGCAGCTCTGTCCAGAGGTGGGGCCGATGCACGGACACCCCAGAAGGAAGCACTTGGCACCCGTGAGGCATCGTCCCAGTGCCCGAGGCCATGCACCACACCGGCACCTCCTTCTCCACGTGGAGGCTGGTGTGTTTACAGACAGAATCCAGAATTTAGTCTTCTTTCCATGGATTTGTCATCAATTTTCCATCTCCCCAGAAACGCACAGTTTCCGCGCGGAGACAGAAAGATTGTGTTTCATCGTGTTCGGTTCCATGTTGGCTGAGGAAGCCTGTTCTTTTCAAAGCGCAATCGCTGGAGCAGGCACCCTCTCTCCCCGCCAACTTTCCCAAGGCTCAGAGGCATTTGTTTCTCGCCAAAAAGTATTAATACTGTTTCTCTGGGCCATCTTGGAGCGGAAAACTCTGCCTGGGAGGCGAAGGCACTCTCCTCTCCCCCTGACCCCTCGCTCCACCCCCATCACCATCCAGCATGAGGAGCAGCCTGGGTTCTCCTAAGAGAAAACAAGAGGATTGTTTTTCCTGCTCGTCTCCTCATGGGCATGGAGGTGTCTCTTCACCCAGCAAAGAGCTCTGAAGGGCATGGGGAGGACCCAGCGGGCTTCTGAGGCCGTGGTGTTGTGACGGTGATGACAACAGACATTTCTTGAGTGGCTATGGTATGCCAAGCATGGGGCACTCGCCTGTGGTGCCATGTCACTCCTTAGAGGGGAGATGCTGTTCAGAGGAGGAGGGTCACATGTCCAAGATGCTTCCCAGAGCCGGAGCCATTCACACGCTGCCTCGCCCAGAGCTCAGGGGCTCAGTGTCCACTCTCCTGCCTTACTTGGGGCTACAACCAGCAGAGGACCACAGAGAGACACATCCACCCAGCTGAGAATGTGCCATCAGGAATAGGAAGATATCCCCTCAGCCATGGCATAAGAGGCAGTGGCCATGGGAAGCCAGAACAGAGCAGGACAAGGAGAAAGCCAGGGAGGAGGGGCCCTCAGGTCACCAGAAGTTCAAGGTCAACTCCGTAGGGACCAGGACACACCTGCTGGCCAGAGTCGAGAGGCACATGCACTGCTCTCTGGATGCCCACGGGTCCGTGATCAGCTTCTGACAAGATGGCCTTGTTTTGGGAGATGGGTTGTGTCTACAAGCTCCCCAGTGCTGAGGGCCGAATGGAACTGCTACACACACCCCTGAGCCAGAGGGCCCAATGCATAGATGCTCAGAGAAGGGGACTGTCCAGGTCCCAGATCCGAGCAGGGAGGGACTGGCCCTGGAACCCCAGCCCTTTACATCATGCAGCGCTGCTCTGAGGACGGAAGACCCCAGCCTCAATCTGCTCTCTTCCCAGCAGCTGGGGAGGTGGTCGGAATTATAGCATTTTTCCAGGTTTGGAAAGAAGGAAGCGGCAGCTGCCTGCCTCTCCCAGAAACCCTGCCAAGAGCCAGATGTCACCGCAGACTTCCCAGCACGAAGTCAGCCCTCCCTGGGGGGCAAATCCTGGCTTCCGGCTTGGAGAATTATTAACTCTGCATTTTTAAAAGCAGCCGCTTGCATTCAGCCCTGAAAAGCATCAAAGCTTGGAGCCCATGGTGTGCAGACCGCTATCTTACCAGGTCACGTGAAGGTCGGGAACGCAGTCGGCTAGGTCAGAACCCGTGATGCTGGGCCCATAAAATCGGGTAATAAAGTGGAAGGAAGCCTTTCGCTTAGAGGCAGGTGGTCACAGCTTTGCTGAACCTGGAGGAGACGTCCGGGAAATGGATGGTTTGGGGTTGTTTATGCCGCGATGCTCTTCTTGCGAGCGGGTAGTAAACCCCTCAGGTGGCTTCCTGTAAACCTTGCTGCACGAGTGTAAACAGCCCAGACCAGGTGTCCACACCCCGGGATGGACACAGACATCACCCTGCCGGCCGTAGGCTGGCTGCCCGCTTTGCCCTGCCTCTTCCCTGGAATGGCAGTGCTCGAAGTGGGGTCCCAGAGCATCAGACTCAGCTGTGATTGGTAGAAATCACATTCTCAGTGCTCCCTAGACCCCCCGAGTGTGTGTCTACGGGGACAGCCTGACCACCCCTAATAAGTTCTCCAGCCGTTCCGATGTTCTGATGTCCCTGAACGTCTGAGAGCCGTGGACCTCTAGGCTGACTCCTAGCTGGTTCCTCAATCCTGAGGGTCCTTCCTCCAACCACGCCTTCTACATGGGAAGAGTTACCACTCCTGTGGCCAAGTCACCCTCTCACCAGGTCTGGAGGCCCCTCCATGGCCTGCACAGTGAATTCCCTCATCCGCATGGTTATCATGGCCCTTCACTTTCTTTTTAATTGTAGTGAAATACGTATAACAAAGTTTGCCCTTCTAACCATTTTTAAGTGTTAGTACATTCACACTGTTATGTAATGGTAGCCACCATCCATCTCCAGAACTGTCTTCATCATGTAAAACTGAGACTCTGTCCCCATTACACACTAATGCCCCATTCACCGCCCCCGGCCCCTAGCACGTCCATTCTACTTTCTGTCTCTATGAATCTGACTCCTCTAGGGAGCTCATCTAAGAGGGATCACAGAGTGTGTTTCTTTTTGTGTCTGGCTTCTCTCACTTATCATAATGTCCTCAAGGGTCATCTATATTTCAGCAGGTGTCAGACTTCCTTCCTTTCCCGGGCTGCGTAATATTCCATTGCATGTGTGTAGCACATCTTCTTTATCCATTCATCCATTGACAGACCCTGGAGGTGCTTCCACCTCTTGGCTGTTGTGAATAGTGCTGTTATGAATATGGATGTACAAGTGTCCTTCGAGACCCTGCTTTCCATTCTTCTAGTTATATACCCAGAAGTGGAATTGCTGGATCACATGGCAATTCTAGTTCCATTTTTTGAGGAACTGCCATACTGTTTTCCACAAGAGTTGCAACACTTTACATTCCTGCCCTCAAAGCACAAGGGTTCCAATTTTTCCACATCCTCATCAACACTTATTTTCTATATTTTTTATAGTAACCATCCTAACTGATGTGAAATGGAATCTCATTGTAGTTTTGATTTGCATTTCCACAGTCGTTAGAGATGTTGAGCATCATTTTGCCATTCATATATCTTCCTTGCAGAAATGTCCGTTCAAGTTCTTTGCTCGTTTTCTAAATCAGAGATTTTCTTTATCATTATTGAGTTGCAGGAGTTCTTTACACACACGCTAGATGTTAACCCCTTATCAGATATATGGTTTGTAAATATGTTCTCTTGTTCCATGAGTTGCCTTTTCACTTTGTTGATTGGGTCCTTTGGTCCACAGAAGTTTTTATTTTGATGTAGTCCAATTTATCTACATTTGTCTTTTGCTGCCTGTGCTATTGGTGTCATATTTGAGAAACCATTGCCAAATCCAATGTCAGGAACTTTTCCCCCACGTTTTCTTCTAAGATTTCTGTAGTTTTAAGTCTCACATTTGAGAAAACAGGTCTTTGATCCATATAGAGTTAATTTTTTTATATGATGTTAGGTAAGGGTCCAGCTTCTTTCTTTTGCATGTGGATATCCAATTTTCCCAACACTGTTTGTTCAAAAGGCCATCTTTTCATCATTGAGCTGCATGGTAGCCTTGTCAAAAATCATTTGACCACATATGGGAGGGTTTTATCTAGGTTATCTGTTCAATTCCATTGGTTTATATGTCTGCCTTTATGCCAATACCACACTGTTTCTATTACTGTGGTTCTGTAATAAATTCTGAATCAGGAACTATGAGATCTCCAACTTTGTTCTCCTTTCTCAAGATTGTTTTGGCTGGTCGGGTCCCTTGAGATTGATTCTATGTGAATTTTAGGATGGATTTTTCTATTTATGCAAAAAATGCCTTTGTGAATTTGATAAGGAGTGCATCGAATCTATAGATAGCGTTGGGTAGTATTGACATCTTAACAATGTTACATCTTTCAATCCATGAATACATGATGTCTTTCAATTTATTTGTGCCTTCTTTAATTTTATTCAGCAATGTTTTGTGAGGCTTAGCGTACCAGTCTCTTGCCTCTTTGGTTAAGTTTATTCCTAAGCAGTTTACTTTTTAATGGTATTGTAAATGAGACTGTTTTCTTAATTTCCTTTTTGAATGATTTATTGTTAGTATTTGGAAATGCAACTGATTTTTGTGTGTTGATTTTACAGCCAGAAACTTTGCTCAATTTATTTATTAGTTCTAACAGTTTTTTGTAGAATTTTTAAGATTTTCTACATATAAGTGAAAACTTTTCCACATATAAGTCGTCTGAGAACAGATAGTTTTATTTCTTCCTTTTCAATTTGGATGCCTTTTTTCCTTTTATGCCTAATTGCTCTGACTAGGACTCCCGGTACTATGCTGAACAGGAGTGGTGAAAACAGACATCCCTTCTTTTTCTTGATCTCAGAGAAAAAACTTTCAGTCTTTCACCATTGAGTATCATGTTAGCTCTGGGCTTTTCATATATGGCCTTTATAATTTTGAGGTAGTTTCCTTTTATTCCTAGTTAATTGGGTCATGTTTTTTTTATCATGAAAGGGTGTGGAATTTTGTCAAATGCTTTTTCTGCATCAGTTGAGATGGTCATATGTTTTTTTCTCCTTCACTCTTAATGCGGGGCATTACATTGGTTTCCATCTGTTGAACCGTTCTTGCGTTCCAGGAATAAATGCCACATGGTCATGGTGTATAATCCTTTTAATGTGCTTTTTAATTCTGTTTGCTGGTATTTTGTGGAGCATTTTTACATCAATATCTGTCAGAGATACTGGTCTGTAGTTTTCTTTTCTTGTAGTGTCTTTGTCTGGCTTTGATAGCATGGTAATTGCGGCCTCAGAGAAGGAATTTGTAAGTATTCCTTCTTGAATTTTTTGTAAGAGTTGGAGGATTGGTGTTAATTCTTCCTTAAATGTTTGGTAGAATTCTCCAGCGGAGCCGTCTGTTCCTGGATGTTTCCTTGTCGGGGGTTTGTGACTACTGATTCAGTCCTCTCGCTGGTTATGGTCTGTTCAGATGCTCTGCTTCTGTATGATTCAATTTTGATAGGTTGCTTCTAGGAATTTGTCCATTTCATCTAGGTTGTCCAGTTTGTTGGTATACAATTTTTTACAATTTTCTAATTCTTATTTCTGTAAAATTAATTCTAGTGTTCCCACTTTTATTTCTCATTGCTAGTTATTTCAATCTTCTCTCTCCTTTTTCTTTTTACATCTTTTTATTTGGTGAGGAAGATTGGCCCTGAGCTAACATCTGTTGCCAATCTTCCTCTTTTTTTTCCTTCTCCCCAAAGCCCCACTATACAGTTGTATATCCTAGTGGTAGGTCGTTCTAGCTTTCCTATGTGGGACGCCACCACAGCATGCCTTGAGCAATGCTAGGTCCACGCCCAGGATCTGAACAGGTGAAACCCTGGGCCGCTGAAGCAGAGTGCACGAACCTAACCACTCAGCCATGGGGCCGGCCCCTCACTCTTTTTCTTTAGTCAATCTAGCTAAAAGTTCGTCAACTTTGTTGATCTTTTTGAAGAAGTGACCCTTGGTTTCATTGATTTTTCTCCACTGTTTTTCTATTTTCTATTTTATCTCTGCTCTAATCTGTATTATTTCCTCCCTCTGCTGGCTATAGGCTTAGTTCATCCTTCTTTTTCCAGTTCCTGAAGGTGTAAAGTTAGGTTTTTTGATTTGAGATCTTTCTCCTTTTAAATGTAAGCCTTTGCAGTAATAAATTTCCCTCTTAGCACTGTTTTCACTGCACCCCATAGTGCTGGTATGCTGTGGTTTCACTTTTGTCTCATGATATTTTTTCATGTCCCCTTTGATTTCTTCTTTTCTCCACTGGCTGTTTCAGAGTGAATTGCTTAATTTCCATATATTTATGATTTTACAGTTTTCCTCGTGCTCTTGATGTCTAGTTTCATTCCATTGTGGTTGGAAAACATATTTTGTAA
Source organism: Equus przewalskii (assembly GCF_037783145.1). Taxonomy (NCBI): domain Eukaryota; kingdom Metazoa; phylum Chordata; class Mammalia; order Perissodactyla; family Equidae; genus Equus; species Equus przewalskii. Next base: position 50,901,526 of record NC_091852.1, read on the forward strand.
GTTTTTAATCTTTTTAAATGTATTAAGACTTATTTTGTGGTCCCACATACGGAGTATCCTAAAGAATGTTCCATATGCACTGGAGATAAACATATGAAGTCTGCTATTGTTGGTGAAGTGTTCTGCGTATGTCTGTGAGGTCCGATTGTTTCACAGTGCTGTCAAGTCCTTCATTTCCTTATTGCTCTTCTGTCGGGTTCTTCTATCCATTACTGGAAGTGGGGGATTGAAGTCTCCAGCCATTACTCTGGACCTGTCTGTTTCTCCTTTGAATTCTATCAGCGGTTGCCTCATATCTTTAGGGACTCTGACATGTGGTGCATATATGTTTATTATTATTATGTCTTCTTGGAAAATCGACCCTTTTATCACTATATAGTGTTCTTCTTTGTCTCTTGTAACAGTTTTGACTTGAAGCTCATTTTGTCTAGTCTTAGTAGAGACACTCCTGCTCTCAATTGGGTATTATTTACATGGAATATCTTTTTCCATCCTTTCACTTCCAACCTATGCATGTCCTGAAATCTAAAGTGAGCTTCTTGACTCCTTTGAACATTTCTTGTCGGGTAGGTCTAGTGGTTATGAACTCTCTAAACTTTTGTTTTTCTGGGAATGTCTTGATTTCTCCCATGTTTTTGCTTCTTCTCTGGGCCTTAGCTGTTCTCTGATGTCCAGTTGCATTGATGTCTAGTGTATCTTTGCCCATAATTCCCAGGTGTTCCGATGGCCTCTTGCTGCTCTGACATGCTCTGGCACTCGGCACTGCTTTCAGAGGTCTCCAACTTGATGTCCAGACTATGCCACCTTTTCCATCAAGGCTGCAAGTCAGATGAGACAGAACCGTCAAGCCCCCAGAGAAGCCAGAACTTTGTGAATAAGCTCCAGTCTTTCCCTCCCTTCCTAAGGGAGGAACTGGGAATTTGGCAGCTTCTTCCTGGCTGTGCTGTGCTGCGCTGGGGAGGGGGTGGTACAAGGATGGGCAAAAACACAAAATTTCCTGCTGTCTTGAGTGTGGCTTTCTCTTGGTTGGGAGTTCGCCTGGTTACTGCAGATCCTTAACCGGTTTCTAGAGTTCCCACAAAGTTGCTTCGGTCTGCATGTTGTTATTTATTTGGTGTTTCTGTAGAAGAGTGAGCACCTGGAGCTTCCTAGTCTGCCGTCTCGCTGCCTTCACTCCTGTGTGGCCCTCCACTTTTATAACATCAAATATTGCCCTATTTCTCCCCCTGAGATTTCGCCGGCTCCTTCTGGCCTCTAGAGCCCTGTGTTCACGTCTTCTTCATAACACATGATCTGTTGTGTTTCAGAGGAACCTTTCTCCCTCATCTGAGTATGGGAACCCCTGAGGACATGTTGGAAGAGATTCCCAGGATCACCTCCTTGAGCATCTGGGTCAGGACATCTTGGGTGGAGCCCAGGAATTTCTATCTTTAACAAGTGCCCTGGGCTATTTTTAACCAGGCAACTTTGGAAAATAATGAGGCACAGGCTGCCATTGATATGTGAGCTGCTGCTAGAGTTTTCAAGAAATGGAGCCTCACTGAGATGGTTTTAGCATCTCCTACACTTAGTGAAATTCTACCAGATAACAGAATCGCATCTAGCATCTTTTCCCCTTTCCTGCATTCCAGACACTGCTCCATGTACTTGATGTATATTACCACATTTAACCCTTCCGTGACTGTGAGATTGCTCTTATTATTATCACTCCATTCTCCAGGGGAGGAACCTGAGGCATGGAAAGCTTAAGCAATTTCCCAAAGTCACACATCTAGTGAGATGTGGAGCCTAATTTTGGCCCAGGACATGTGGTTCTTCAATCTCTCACCATGGACACTCAATAAATATGCACAAGGATTAAATGCAGACAACAGAATGACAGAAATGGCAGAAATTCTAAGTCAAGCATTCTCAAACTTTAGCGTGCATCAAAATCCCCTGGAGAACTTGTTAAAAGCAGATTTCTGATTCAGTAGGTTCTGTGGGGCCATCAGCTGCTGATCCTACCATGTCACTTTGAGAGCCCCACTCTGAGGATGGTCTGGTCTGAGCCACCCGTGTGATAGATGCTGAATCAAAGGGTATGAGCCGTTAAGAAACCTTCCTCAAATCCCTGAGTCACTTTCTGTCCACCCACCTCCGATCTCAGCGGCAGCTGCTGTGGCCAGTTCCAGAAAGCTCAGAGTCTCCTGGCACAGGACAGACCACCCCCAAGCTCTCTGCATCTTCCAGCTTCTTAATGGCCTCCAGAAAAGACCAGCGGTCACTACTATCCTCTAGGAGGGTCGACCACCATCCACACTAACAAGTCTAACTTGGAAAGATGGAAACAAAAGCAGAAGTTTTCTGTTGCCCGGGATACAAATGAGAGCCTGGATCGATTTGGTGTGTGACTCACTGACATTTGCTGGGTGCCAACTGTCTACAAGCCCTAGACCAAGGATTGAGCGTCCAGAGAGGAGCATGCTGTTCTGAGGCCCCCCCAGGCTGCAAGGGAGGGAGAACGTAGGAGGCGGGTTCAGGAGAGAGTGGGAGGCAGACGGGGAAGGTGCAGGCAGAACACAAGGAGGAGGGAGTCACCACTGGACCCACGAGTGGAGAAAGACAAAGGATGCTTTGGGCAGCCTGGCTTCCAGCCTGGACCACTAACGCTGGTCCCAAAGACGTCTGGATCAGCCCCAGGACCAGCTCAGCCCCCACCCCATCACTCCTCCACTGGCCATCTGGCTCCAGGTATAGACAGAGGCGTCTGCCTGTTCTCTTTGCTGTCTTCTCAGAAATACACTTCTTTCCCAGGTGCCTGCTCGCCAAGGAGATTCAATAAAAAATATTTTTTCTGCAGCGATGAAGCTGAATTTCCTCATTCCTGTCTGTTTTAAGATTCCTGATATTGCATTTTCTCTTGCTTTTTCCTCAGTCAAAACACACGCCCTAGAGACACTGGAGGTCTCTGTCTTATGAGGTTATTAGGAAGGGGGTGAGTGTCCAGCTTCCCTCCGAGGAGGTGGCGCTGCTGACTTTCATGTTGTCTGTCTGTCTCCCCAAAGCAACCGACTGGTGTTAGTGAGACGTGACCTCAGCTGGAGTCCGGGCCCGGGAGGTTTTCTCTGCTCACCTGCAACCCCACCCGGCTGCACAGGCCGATCACCTGGACAGGTTTTAGAACTCCAATGCCCAGGCCTCACCCCGGATGCATTAAATCTGAATCTGTAGGTCTAGCCTCCATTCTGTGAGCCTGGCAGGTGACCACCGTGTACAGCCAGACGGGAAACAGCCCTTTCCCGGTGATCGCGCCCATCCCACAAATGTGTGCCGAGGTCCCCACGGGGACAGGACAGGGGGCGGAGTCCCAGGCCCTCCACACACAGGAGACCAAGGGGCCGGCTTTGTGACCCACAAGAGACCCACACAGCATTTTTCAGCAGGTCACCAAAGCAGTGTGTGTCAAAACCTGAACAAAATACGCATCTTCTTTAAAAGAAAAAAAAATTCATCATGGATCTCCTGTCTTGACTTAATTATTCTCATTGTAATGTGACTTAAATATATAACCATATAAAATTAGGTATAAATTTTGTGCACTTTACAGCCTTTATATAACTATAAACCAAAATAATTTTCAAATCCAATACAATAAAACCACAGACCCAATAAAACGCAAGTAGGCCGCGTTAATTTAACGTGACAGGTGAGGCGGTTTTGCGGACACTAATTTGCCAATATTGGGTTTAGAGCAGGAAGCTGTCGCCTCAGGGCTAGTTTTATAGATGATGTTTCTGGATTTTAATTTCAATAAAACAAATATGGGGAATGTCTGTCCCATGACAACGCTGTTCCAAGGCTATTAATAACTCCAAGGCTTTGTTTCCTGGCTGGGGATGGCCCATCCCTCCACCCTGAGCTGCTCCCTCTCTAGAAACACTTCTCTTCGAGGGGTGCTGTCAACAATCCAGGTGGCGTCTTTGACTCTTCTCCGCCCTCATGGAATCCACGGCAAGTCTCATCAGCTCGTTTCCAAAACATACCCAAACTCCTCTGTGTCTCTCCCCTGCCAGCCCCCGGCTGGAGCACAGCCCTGGCACCACTGAATTTCGAATAAAATCTGCTTTCCTCTTGGTCCTGCCCAAGCCCTCCGCTCTGACGGATGCCCATGTCTCCATTATCTCCGAGTGGGCTCTGCCTGCCTCGGCCGACACCTGCACGGCCCAGCCTCAGTTCTGCTTCTCAAACTCCAGGCTCCTTGCACCTTGAGCCTTGAGCAAGCTCGTGTCCCCACCCCAACTGCTCGAAAGCTTGTGGAGCTCCCATGGGTCAGCTTCAGGCCACCTCCTGGGGGAGGCGACCCAGCCACACCTGCTCGGCCATCCAGTCTCTCTGTCCACTCCCCAGCACTTGGCACTCTGCAATTTTTCATCTTCCTTTCTTTGTTTACTTGAAGTATTAGTTTAGGCAACACAAGCTGCCAAAACAGATAAACCCCCAACCTCGTGGCTTCACAAGCTATAATTAAAGTGCAAATAAATTTGCACTCATGTACAATCAGAAACGGTGGGGGCCAGCCCCAGTGGCCTAGTGGTTAAGATGGGCGCACTCCACTTAAGTTTGCTTCCCGGGCATGGACCTTCACCACTTGTCTGTCAGTGGCCACGCTGTGGCGGCAGCTCACATACAAAAAGAGGAAGATTGGCAGCAGATGTTAGCTCAGGGTAAATCTTCCTCCGCAGAAAAGAAAAAAAAAAAAACGGTTCTGATGACAGGCAGGTGGACCTTGTCTGAGCAGGACTCAGTGACCCAGCCCCTCCTGTCCTGAGGTTCCTCCACCTTTACCATGTGACAGAGAATGAGGAGTAGACATGGTCTCAACCCTGAGATAGCAGGCCCCTGACACCAGCCCAAGTCAGCATACGGCCATGAAGAGCCGGGCACTCTGTCACTCTCTTTACTAAATTTCTGCCAACCGTTGGTTCCTTGGCCTTTCAGCCTTTGTTTGGTGGGACAACGCCATCAGTTAACAGGCAAATGCAAGCATAGAAGTCACCGTGCGTGTCTGTGTGGTGGACATCAGACCATTCCCAATATGCTTATGTTAATCCCTGGGAGTTATCAAGCAAACCAAAGTCCAAAATGATGGTGGGTGCCTCTAAGGCAAATGCAGGCCCCCTACACGAGACCCACCAAAGGCCACTTCTCCGGAGCTGGCTGTGGCAGGGCAGTCAGGCCACCATCACTGGCCGGACAGACACAGAGGCAGGCAGGGAGGGGAGAGCACGGCAGAGAAGGAGAAGGGAAGGCGTTGGAGGGGTGGCCCAGCAGGGGTGCATCCCATGGGACTGGCGGGGGAGCACATTTCACTTTCTCTGGTTGGTCCTGAGCTGGAAACAGGACAAGCAAACGGGAAGCTGGCAGTCATGGCCAGGTCCTGACCAGTCGGGCTGGTCACTGCAGAGGCTGCATGCAGGTCAGAGCTCTGTGGCCACCTGTGGCCTGGCGCTTGTCTGGCTGTGTTCCGTGCATCTCTATCTATATTTTGCATGTATACCTACGTATATACACACCCTTCTCCTCCCTTGATTGATCCTCTGGTTGAGAAACCTGGGATAGAAAGCAGTCCTCTTGCTCAGCACTGATGACACTGTGTTCCTTCAGCAAGTCTCTACGGACGATCAAGGAGAGAAAGAGGACAGACAGGAGCTGGGCTGCGCTCAGGGAACCAGCAGCAGACAAGACGCACGTTGTCTCCAACCTCGAGAAGCGTGTGGCCTGGTGGAAAAGCCCAATGACTTGCATTCTCGTGACCTGCGACGTCCCAGCGCGGGGGCCCGTCCTCCCAGAGGGCGAGAGCTTCTGCTGCGGAGGCCCCCGGGGGCCTCGGGCGACCTCCAGAAGGGAGACTGGAAGGAGCAGTCAGAGTGAGAGGTGGAGGCGGCTGTGTATGCAGAGCCCGGAGGGGACAGCCAAGGCCACCAGGGGAGGCTTCAGAGGCAGGGGGGACCCGCTGATGACAGGGTGTCCAAACAAACCTGAGAATGGGAACAGTCGACCAGTCACAGTGACAGTGGGGACAGGTGGCACTCCTGTCCCCCGGGTCAGCCGTCCCAGTGTTGAGTCCTGACGTCAATGCCCTGAGCCAGGGTCCAGGGGTGGAGGATCAGCCATAGATAACAGACAAGAAACCCCAACTGTCAGGGAAGGCACGCAGTGCTGGGGTGAAGCGGGCAGGCAGCCAGCACATTTATTACACACATTCACACTCACAGGCACAGACTCACGCTCACACACACACACACAGCACTGCGGACGGTGACAGCGACCGTGGGAGACGTACAGCAGGGAGAAGATGGGCCGGGTCACAGTTTTCAACCGTGAGATGAGGGGGACGTCTCTGAGAAGACGAGATCTGAGGAGGAAGGAACGAGCCGTGATGTGGGACGCCTGCTCCAGGCAGAGGGAACAGCCAGTGTGAAGGGCTGAAGGCTCGGCTTGACATCCTGGAGGAAAAGCCTGGAGGTCAGAGTGGCTGGAGCAAGGCGACCGTGAGATCAGGAAGAAAACGGGCAGGGGGCAAAAGCCCAGTCAGGCTTTGCGAGCAACCATAAGCATGTGGCTTTGCTCCAAGGGAAATGGGGAGCCGTCGGGGGTTGGAGCCAAGGGGCGACCTGGCTCATCTTAGGGTCCCGAAAGCTCGCCCCCAGCTCTGTGGGAAGAACTGATGGTGGGTGAGCAAGGGCACATGCAGGGGCCGGGTGGGAGGCCACAGCACTGACCCACGCAGGACATGGCTGGGGCGCGGCCCGGGATGGCAGCTGCGCAGGTGGGGGAGTGTCGGGGCCACAATGTGTCCTGAAGGGAGAGCTGACAACTGCCCAGAACAGAGCCACGCTCCCAGTGCAACAAAGTACCGCCTAACAGTTCAGCCTGGCTGTCACCCACGCGCAGTCCTTTGAGACCCGCCCTGGGCCATGTACAGCCTGTTCCTCTTGCGGTCTGGACTGGAGCAGTGGCCTGGCCGCTGCAGCCCTCGCCCAGTGCAGCCAGTCCATCACGAGGCCCTGGAGATTCGCCCTCCTTGAAGCCTCACACACCTGCCTGCCTGTCCCACTTGGACCTCCCCCTGCAGAACAAGCTCCCGCCAGCCTCCGCTGACGTCAGCCCCCACACCTGGCTGCTCCAGCTATTGCCACTCCGGCCAGAGGGGTCCCTTGAAATTACAGACTCCCCGCCACCCAGGCACCATCCCCACACTCTTCCCAGAGTGGACATCATGGCTGCCCACCGACCCCTTATCACCTGCTGTCAGTGCCACACCTGCAGCCTTCCCTGAAGAGGTGCCCTCAGTCAAGGGTGTTGCCTGGCCTTGAAGGCCCAGGAGCCCAAGTGCCCCCCGCCAGGGGCTCCCCACACGGTGACCGACTGATGTGGGGGAGAGAAGCCATACTCCTTGCTCAAGGTGGGCAATTCTGGCGCCACTCCTACCCCCAACCTGCCTCTGATCGCCCAGGCTGGCCTGCGTCTCACCCCATTCTCCCTCAGGAGCACTCCCTCAGGAAGGTGCCTCCCAGGGGTCCCCACCTTGGGCTCTGCTTCTGGGGCCTGAACCCCACTCTCTCCTCGCCCTGGAGATGCACGGAGACACCTGCCACAGCGGCACAGTGGAGCTCAGTGCTCTCTCTGTTCCCGCCGCTCCAGCCTTGCTTAAGGGCCGGGCTCGCCCCATCCCAGCTGGGGTGGGGCCCAGGACGGTTGCCCGCAGCATCCTGCCTCCCCTGGCAAACGCCTCCGTTTCAGACCCCATCTCAGCCCCGACCTCTGCAAGGAAGCTGTGAGCCCCTGGTCCAGTCCCAGCTCCTGCATGCCCCCCTCAGCTCCCGGTGCTGCGTGGGTGACTCCCCATCAGACCAGAAGCCCCGTGAGATGGAGAGCCATCTACTTTGCTCTTTCTCGCTTCCCCAGCATCTGATACCATGCTTGGCACATAGTCAGTATTCGGTCAGCATGTGTGGAAGGAGTAAATGAATTTCAAACACGGTTGTCAAATCAGTTAACAAAAGCAATAGAAGCCACCAATGTCTAACCAATGCCTTGTGACCAATAAATACAATTCGCCGACTCAGCAGAGCAACAAAAGCCCTCAGCAGTCTTCAGCGCCGTGCACGTCCTGCAGGCGGGCAGTCCCGGGACCACAGGTTCCACCAGGGGGCCACCACCTCTGGGAACAGAGGTGAATGCATACTCAGAGGTTTACCCACTTTATGTTCAAGGTAAAATCACATTATCATGATTTCCAGGCTCTATGACCGCCCTGTAGATGTCCGGGGAGCAGGGTAACTTTAGATGCTAATTTCACGCCCACTCCAAACGACATAAATCGGCTGAGATCTCCTCATTCCTTTGGGGAAAAGGATGTCAACACATAACAACCCGACCAACCGTGGAAGTCAGCCCAGATGAACCGAGGAGGGGGCACAGCAGCAACGAATTCTGTGCGAACACAGGCTACCAGTTCTCCCCGCACGACTGGATCATCGCAGAGCCCGGGTGCTGGATGCCTTAGTTCCCTCTTGCTGTGTAACAGAGTACCGCAAACCTAGTGGCTTCAATCAACGTGAATCTACCTCATAATTCTGGAGGTCAGAAGCCCCCAGTCTGCCTCCCGGGGCTGGAATCAAGGTGTCGGCAGGCCCACCTCCCTTCTGGAGGCCCCAGAAGACCCGTTTCCTGCCTTGCCCACCTTCTAGAAGCTTCCGAATTCCCCAGCTCGTGGCCCCTTCCCCCATCTTCAAGTGGCGTCACTCCCACCTCCGCTTCCACCCTTCCATCATTTCTCTCCCACTCTGCCTCCAACTCTACTGCCATCTCTAATAAGGACCCTGGTGATTACGCTGTGCCCACCCGGGTCACCCAGGATCATCTCTCCATCTCAGGATCCTTGAATCAATTTCACCTTCAGAGGAACTTCGCTCCACAATGTAACATAACTTCAGGCTCCAGGTAGCAGGATGTGTTGATCTTTGAGGAGCCATCATTCTGCTGGCTGTATGGATAAATACCCAATAAAATGGAGGTTGGCACAAATCTGCACATTTATTGAGGAATCGCTATTTTCCTCACAACCCTTCAGGGACTCCTGCCAGAGGCAGAATAGAGCACATTTTAATCTCCTGGCAAGTCGATGCTCCACTTCGGGAGTCAGAGCAAAGGGACTGGAAAAGGCGTGGGCGTCCGGGCGCTCTCCTGGACGACAGCTGGGCCGCTGGCGGGCGGCGCGGAAACCCGTGTGCTCCGCAGCTGCTTGGAAGGCACTTGCTTAGCAGATTAAGGAACGCCTAGATTTCCCTGGACTTGGAATCCTCTTGAGCCTTCCTTAAAATAGATCTTTCCAGAAAAGCACAATGGAAAAAAAAAAAGTGTGTATCTATTAATATTTTATAATGGCCCTAAGACATGAATCACGGTTGGAGTCCATGCAGAGCAATAGGAGGAGACGTGGAAAGATCAGATCCAGGCTGCTACCACTGGGGCGCCTTCCATCTGACCCTATTCCCCCCAACCCCCACTAGCCTCCATTGCAGCGAATTTAAAGTCCCTGGGTTTCAGCCTCTCTGAATCCCAAAGGAAGCCCTGCCATCGTGATGTTGATGGCGTTTCTGAGCACCGGTTGTCATCTTGGAGACCCCACAGCCATCACTCACAAGAATGTGTGAACACAAGTCTGATGCTGGCGTCTTCCATGGCTCTCGCCATGTGCTTTCCCACAGGCAGAGTCGATCAACAAACCTGTCAACTCCAACTCCAAACCATGTCCCACATCTGCCCCCTGCTCCCGTCCTGTCGCCCACACTCCAGTGCCAGCTGCACCGCCCTCGCCCGGACCTCGGGAGCCACCCTGACCGGCTCCCTGAGCGGCCTCTTCTCCACCAGCTCCATGCAGGGCCCCGGCCCCACTGCGCCCCCTCTTCTCCTCCCACAGTCCTCTCCTTCTCCATAACGTAATCTTCAGCCTTCTTTCTGTTTCCCAGAACACGCCATCATCTTTCACACCTCCAGGCCCTTGCACATGCTGTTCCCTGTGCCTGAACACCTTCCCTCATGCTCTGAGCAATGACAGCTCCCGATAGGTCACCCTAAAGTCACCAGAACGCCCCTGGGTGAAGCACATGTCTCCCACAACAGCCTCCGTGCCGCCCTGTGCTCGGTAGTTTCCCGAGGGCTATTTGTCTCCATCGACAACTGCCCACTTTACTCACAAGCTGGGTCACTTGCTTCCCGGATCAGACTGTCCGGGGGGAGCTGTCCCCTCCGAAAGCTTCCTTCCACGTAAGGGGGCTGCACAGGGCAGCAGTCCTGGCCACTCGGCATCCTTCCTGACTCCCTCCTTTTGGGGAGGATGAGGGGCTCTTCCTGGGAAAGGATGGGGAGCACTTCACGCCAGGAGCCCACCCTGTCCAGGGACAGCTCGAGCACGCTGAGACCTGGCCACAGACGGAGGAGTCCGTCCCCTGGTGTCCAGGACCGGCAGCCCTTGCCCCAGATATTACTTAGACTTGTCGCTTACGATGCCGACACCCTGACTGCCCACACTTTACCCTCTTGTCTTGTTTCTCAAACGGTTGGGAGTCTGACCCCCTAGACAGGCTTTTGTCGCCCACTCCTCACACCAAACCAACAACCGCCTGTGAGCTTCCTGAATGGTCAGTGTGTGCCCAGCACCGTCCCAGCTCCTCGTAACAATCAACAAGCCAGCACTGAATGGGCGCACCGATGGGGTGAGTGGATCCTCGAGTGAGTGAGTGGATGGGAAGTGAATGGGTGGAAAGGCTTCTTGTGCAGGACGGGAGCACTGTAGGCAGAGAGAAGATTTGGGGTGGACACAGAGGCATGCGGTGGGCTGGAGCCTGACCTGCACCCTGGCGCAGGGGTCACTAGTGCTTCAAGTGTGCCCCCCAGTTGGGGTCCTGCACCAGCTCAGGCTGGGGCAGCCCTGAAGCACCCCGGCCGATCGTGGGGCGGCTTCTGTGGACGTCCAGGCCAGTGCTGGCCCTCAGTAGGGGCTGAAGCATCCCCCATTGCCATCGCAGCTCACCCCTTCGTTGACGTGGTCAGGGATGGTGCTAAAGTCCACGTGTCTGAGTCAGCTCGGGCTGCCGTGACAAAATACTGCAGACTGAGCAGCTCAAACGACAGACTTCACTTCTCACAGTTCTGGAGGCTGGAGTCCAAGACCAAGGTGCCAGCAGAGCGGGTTCCCCGAGAGATGGCTCTTCCCAGCCTGCAGATGGCCACCTTCCTGCTGTCCTCCTGTGGCCTGGCCTCCACGCACGGGCAAGCCTCTGGTGTCTCCTTCTGAGGCCACCAGTCCTACGGGATGAGGCCAACCTCACGCTCTCACCTAACCCTGGTCACCTCTTCAAAGGCCCATCTCCACGTACAGCCACATCGAGGGCCAGGACTTCAACATACAAATCTGGGGGACACGATTCAGCCCATAACACCAGCCGAGACGCCCTCACTGCCTTTCCTCAGCCCCAAACAAGCGACGTGTGGCTCACTAGCGCCTTCATTTCACCTCAGGAATGGGTGACCAAGGAAAGAGAGCTCTTCCCGGGAAACCAATCAGAGCATACTTGCCATCTTCAGATGACATTTTGTTATTTTATTTTTTTTCATGCGGAAGATTGTCCCTGAGCTAACATCAGTTGCCAATCTTTCTCTTTTTGCTTGAGGAAGATTGTCGCTGAGCTAACATCTGTGCCAATCTTCCTCTATTTTGTATATGGGATGCCACCACGGCATGGCTGGATGAGCGGTGCATAGGTCCATGCCCAGGATCTGAACCCACAAACCCCAGGCTGCCAAAGCGGAGAGCACAAACTTAACTGCTACACCACCAGGCTGGCCCCAGGTGATATTTTAGACTTTAAATTGTCCTTGTCCTTTTCCTCAAGACCCACCTGAGCTCAAATTAGGAAATGGGCCCATCAGCTCCTCCTTCGTTTCTAATGTCACCGTGAAGACCCAGGGAGCTTCCGGGGAACCCCACAATGAGGCCTTGTTCTTAAACACCACATCCTCGAAGAAAAGTCCAGCTTAAAATGGAGCGCAGCCCACGGCCACAGCCTCAGGAATGGTGGACTGACCTCTGGTGAACACACACTTTTCAAATTATTGTTTTGCTCTGGAGCATTAGACACCTGCTCCGGTGCCCCTGGGGAGCTACAGTGCAGCCACGATGCTTTTCCCAGCAGAAGGGGATGTTCCCCAAGCCAGGGGCTCACGCAGATGGACGGGCCAGCAGACCTGGCTCAGGAGGACAGCCCTGAGAGCAGGCGGTCAAAGGACACGTCCCCTTGTAATAAGGTTCCCAGGCGTGTGCCCGGGGCACACGTCGACTCTGCAAAGCTATTTCCTTAAGCAAACCTGCTCCAGGAAGTCAGAGAAAAAAACATTTCTGCAGAACAGCTCCACCTGCGTGGAGCAGGAACTGGCAGATCCTGGATGCTCGAAGAAGCAAGGGTGGTTATGTCTCCAAACTCTGTTTAAATATTTGAGGACATAAAATAATGCTGGGTGACTTTTGAGATGCTGACAAAGAGATGAGGCTTCCCCTCCGTTTTCCCCCACTGTTCTAATGATGTTTGCATCACAAACATCTTTACAGAACTGCTGGATGCTGTTCCCAGCAGAGCGCACACTGCAGGCGGCTCCTGAGCTGTGAGAATCAGACCACATTAGGAGACTCACCGCCTGGTGGGAGTCAGCCCTGACATGGTGTCTACAGTGCATGTTGACAGGCTGCTTGTTACCCTATGTCCCTACAGTGGCCCCCAGACTCCTCTTGCCTCCTTCCAACCCACCGGCAGCACTAGAGTCCCTGAGAAACCCAGCTGTTTCCCCAATGTTCAAGTGAGGTCCCACCCCAACCCAGATACCTCTCCCCAGAAACCCGCGTGGCTGCCTCGCTCACTGCACTCTGCTCCGGTCCTCCCTTCCATGAGGCATCTCCAACCACACTCCCCGTCCCCTGCCTTCTTGCTCTTCCTTGCAGCAGCTCTGATCACCCTACACCACACGCTATCCCACCCACGAAGCAAGAGCTTCAGGACGGGTCCTTCATCCAATAGATCCATCCCGTTGCCCACTGTATCTCAGATGCTTAAACGGAGCCCGGGCACAGCAGACGCTCAATGAAAGCTTGCTGAAACCAGCTCACGCGCCCCATCCTATCACAACCTCGCAGAAAGCAGGCAGTGTCCCATTGATGCTCACGCGCTCAACCTGGGGGGCAGCCTTCAGGACGCGCTGGGATCTGACTGCGTGCAGCTCTTACATACCCACAGAGGTGACTCCTTTGGGTTCACTCGTCCGTCTCAGCCGGAGACGGGGCCGACCGCAATCAGCGGCTTGGGTGAGGGAAGTGTTGGAATCGTGATGGACACCTGCGGACAGATATCAGACGCTAGAGAACCTTCAGCGCTTTAGAAGGCAGCTGCAGGCGGTCCAGTGGCTCGAGTTCTTTGTTTTCTATTATTCCGTGCTTGGGGAGTCAGGGTTTGGGAGCGTAGGAAGTTCTTGTCTGCTTAGATTGGGGTCGGGGAGAAATTTGCCCTATCTTTCTAAAAAGGCCTATGAAGAGTTATCTCGGGCATGACAGACTGATTATGCCGTGGTGACAATCCGGCTCGAACCTCAGAGGCTTATTTCAGCCAGCGTTTGTTCCAGTCATCTCAGCCTGCCGGGGCCAGAGCATTTCCCTGCACATGAGATAGACATTCTGAGCCACCCGGAGTGTCCCTGTCTCCGTCCACACTTCCTCCATCAGGGGGGTGGGGGAAGGAAGAGAGACACAAGCATCAGTAAACAAGTACTTCCAGCCTGGAAGGGACTTGTTGCTTCCACTCACGTTTCTCTGGCCACAGGAAAGACAAGGGACCTGAAGGCACTGTCACCTCAAGCAAGTATAACGAGGAACTCCACACTGGGGGGCGGCAGTCACACCTGCCACAGGGCCGTTCCATTGCTTCTAACTTTAGAGAGACCACCCTCTGGTTTGGAAGGGCAGCCCCCTCTGAACTCCTTTGGGGAAAGACCCCCATTCTTCTGAGCCCTAGAACGGTTACCTAGGGCTGCACCCTCCAAAGCAGTGCCCTGTGGCAGCTCTGACAGCCACCCGACTTGCCCCAGTCATGGAAGCCATGCCCCACTCCGAGCCACCGTCCTGGGTCAGATGATCGAGGAGAAGCTGTAGACAGAAGAGAAAAGGCTGAGGACGACGCTCCGGAGAGCGCCAGTGTGTAGAGCGGGGCAGGAGGGAGGACCAGGAAAGCCCTGAGAGCAGCAGCTCGCTGTCCGGCTGTCTGGGAAGGCCCCGGGGGCTACGTTTCAAAGGGGAAGGAGGGACCCACCCTGCCAAATGCTCTTCTGCACTGTGACCTTGTCACTCCCTCATGGGGAAGCAGAGTTCATTTCTCACCCTCCTCCTCCATTCTGAATGGATCCTGTAACGACTGACGACTAGAATCCAGCAGAAGGAGCCCACGCCTGCTCTAGCAGGAGCCTACATGGCCTGGCAGCTTCTGCTGCTCCCCTCCTGGAATGCTCACCCTTGGAACACTCTCTCCTGGAACCCAGCTCCACGTGCTGAGAAGCCCAAGCCACATGGAGAGGCCACGTGCAGGTTCTGTGGTCAAAGGCGCATGCTGAGCTCCCAGCCCACAGGCAGCACTGACTGCTGGCCATGCAAGCGTGCCATCTTGGATGTGCAGCCCAACGTCGCCTTCAGATGACCCCAGCTGCCATTTGCCTGCCACCATGGGAGAAGCTCATTGAGAGCCACCCAGCTGGGCCTGATCAGCCAATGAAATCACGGTGCATAGCAATGCATGGTGGTTTAAACTGGGGGGCACCTTGTCATGCAGCAATAGAGCCAGGACTGAGGGCGACCACTGGAGTTAGCTATGACAAGGTCAAGAAAGACCTTGGGGGGGAAAAGACGAGCCTGACTGGAACCGATTCAAGGAAGGACTGGAAGGGAAGTGAGGACAGAGAGTCGTTCAAGGAGTTTATGTACTGGGAGCAGAGAGACCAGGCGGCAGCTGGAAAGGGCGCAAAGGAGGGTTTCTTTTAAGAGAGAAGATTTATGATGGCAGATCTGTATGCTGACGGGAATGATTCCATAGAGATGGGAAAAAATATGGTGCAAGAGAACAGGAAGAATTGCTCCAGGGAAGTTAAGGAGAGCAGATGAGTATGGAGGTGCTGGAGCCTTCCACCAGCCCAGTCTCTACACACTGGCGCGCTCCGGAGCATCCTCAGCCTTTTCTCTTCTGCCGACAGCTTCTCCTCGATCATCTGACCCAGGACGGTGGTTTAGAGTGGCGCATGTCTGTCCAGGCCGGGGGCAGGTCGGATGGCGGTCCTGCCTTCTGCGGGAGCGCTGACAGCTCCTCCCGATGAGGAAGCCTGCCCTCACCCGACAGGAGACCGAGACGTCACCCAGGAGAGAGGGTGGCGGCATGGGGACACACGGAGGCTGAGGGGTGGGGCAGCAAAGCCGGTCCGGGCCCTCACTTGGAGGCTGGCGTTTCCCCCATGGAGGATCAGTCCATCTTCAGTAGAGAGTGAGGAAGGAGGGGAGGGGGGAAGGTGTGAGGAGAGAGAAGGGGTGACTCAGAAACTTCAGAGAGCGACCAGGGGCAGCAGAGGGGACCACAGGCAGCCTTGTCTGTCTGCAGAGACTGCGTTCTCATGCACTGCGGACTCCTGGGGGCAGAAGGCAGCAAGCAGAGACAACCCCAGAAACAGACTTACTGACAACGCAGTGTGGCCGCCACAGAGAGCTGTGGGAACACAGGTGAGGCAAGACTGCCCGCCCACAAGGACACAGAGGGGCTTCAGGAGGAGGTGACGTGTGTGGGGACTGTTAATGAAGAGGAGGAACCTGCTGAGTGGATGCGGGTGGAGGGGAGGCAGATGTGAGGGCAGAGGATGAGGGAGAACATGGAAACAGCAAGAAACAAAAGTGCTGCACGCCGGGCCTGGCGGGATCAGCGCGTGCTGGGTCAGGAGCACACAGAGGCAGGGACTTCCCCGCTCTCAGGGACAGCAGGACTCACACACGTGCAGAGGACAAACGCTGGGGTCAAATAGCACGCATCGAATCTACTGTCTTGAATACACAACAGGTTTTAGTGAACCAGGGTATTTATTCACTCATCTAACAAATAGTTATTATGTGCTGTAGTAGTTACAATTAGTTTTGGGTTGATATACAAACAAACATAATGTTACCCTAAATAAAATAGACATTTCTTTTTCGTGTAAAAGACAGCAATGTTAGTAAAAGAAGTATGGAGGTTAGCAGTTTAGTTATCTAGTATGGCGACTTCAAAATGCCATCAGGAGCACAGGCTTTGTTCTAGATTCCACTCCACCATTGTTAGCATTTTGCCCTCTTCTTTGCACTCCAAAATGGCTACCAGAGCTCCAGCCATCATATCTGCATTCCAGGGCACACTCTCTCCTTTTAACGAGATGTACTAAGTGAGCTACTGTACTTCCCCAGACTTACTAGAGCTTGGTGGCTACACTGTCACCACCTCTCCTCACAGCCTGGCTGTCTCAGCCATCTCAGGGTGAGGGCAGGCTGCATCACAGCTTCTATTGCTCCCACCACAGAGAATGGTGGCAACTCTGGTACCCATGCAGGCTCTGACACCTCTCCCCACTTCTGGGCTCAGATGAATGTAGGGAGCGGACCTGGTCTGGCCCAAGGCTGCCCCAGAGGGTTGAGAGAGAAACCAGAAGAAGGGAGGGTAGTACCCCATGGGCCAAAATTTGACCAGGAAGAGGTTTGAGACGGGATTCTGGCAGACACATGCTCTCCCTGCTCCCTAGACGGGCTACTCTGTGGCGGAGGCATCCATGTGAACACGCCACCCACCGTGTGTCCCTGAGAAGCTGTGCACGGCTCGGTGAGGTGACTCCCGTGTTCGTGTTCTGTCCCTCCTGCCCCGCAGGGTCCCTTTCCCTCCGTCTCGCTGCCCTGGCCAGTAACCCCAGTGCTCAGGCTTTGCAGGCTGCTTCTCAGGGAAGCTGGGCTGAGCTGCGGGCTCCCCGGAGTCCACACAGGGCTCTGGGCTATGTCTCCTGGAGCGGGACATGGGCGCACGGCCTCTCCTTACTGCAAAGAAGCTAAGAAATGTGACCTGTTCCTGCTTGCTGTTGTCAGAGCTCACCCGAGTGAGATCAGCTAAAACCTGGGCCCTTGTCACTAAGCAGGAGGAGAGAACGGGTGTGGTGGGGCAGGCGGCCTGCAGGCTTGGCCTCGGGTGCCTCCAGTGGGCAAGGCACATGTTCAACGAGCAAGAAGGCCCCGTCTGGATGTTTAAGAAATTATAAGGCATTTGTGATCTGTACTGATGCACAGGACAGGGAGCTCACCCCCATGGGCACGGAACCAGGCTTGGAATTCAGAGCATCCTCGTGAAGCTGTGCTGGACCAGTCCCCAGCCCTGTCTGGTGGATGCCAGAGCGGCCCTGGGGAGCTCTGAGGAACCCGCAATGGAGGCGGAGCTGTACACAGACACGGCGGCTCCCCCCTCACCTGGAATGACGCGTTTCCAAGGAGGGCAAGAGCACCAATTCTTCATATTTGCTGACAGTTAAACCCGCGCTAAAATCGTCTCCTCTGCAGAGGCAGCCACGTCCGGTGAGAGGCGGGAGGGCGCGCAGGGACGGCGGGCAGCGCACTCCACAAGTGCCGAGGTCTGGACCTCCGAGACAGGTGCTTCTGCTCAGGAGAGAAGAGCTCCTGGTCAGAGCCAATTGATGTGCATTTAGAAGAGGAAAGAGAAATAGATTCGAGCAATTAACTGGCATTTTCATTCCTTCTCCACTGACTTAACCATGTGCTGTTTGCATATAAACCATGGAGCCTGTGACGCTGACCTTCTGGGTAAAGCACTGCGGTCTTGCTTCCGTGGGTTTAACTCTTTCTGGATTTGGAGCTAAAATCTCTTGACAGTTTTTGGTATAAATCTCTGATTGGGGAATCGGAAGTGTTCTAGTCAAACATAGTAAATATATGAAGTCTCCATCAATGTAAAACTTGGAGCCCATGACATGGGAGCTGAATGAAATTACTTAAGTGTCCGAGGACCTAAGCTGCAGAGGAAGGTATGCGAGAGGCCCAAGCTTTCTGTTCTATAGGAAATGGCGTCTCCGTGAGGCTGGACGACTGTGGGGAGACAAACACACCTGGAGTCCACCCATCCAGTGGCAGGGCGGGGGGAAGGGACAAGCAATGCTCCCCAAGGGCTGTCATCTCAGTAAACCCAGTAAGCAACGCAGTTGGGGGCAGTCCCATTCCCAACTTACAGATGGGGAAACTGAAGCTCAGAGAGCTCAAGGGGCTTGCCTGGGCCACACAGTGGATGTAAATTTACCGTTTGGTCACTTTGAGTCCAAATCTAATGTGCTTTCCTCCATGGTCTAAAAGCTAGCTTGTCACAAAATAAATTCATCTGTGTCCTTCCCCACCCAAAGGGGGCCTCTGCCACATATTTCCGCAGGACCCCCAGAGCGTTATTAGGAAGTCTAGCTCCAGCCCCAAGAGAGGTGGGTTCTCTCTTTTGTGTTCACTCTTGACAAATCAAAACGGCAAAGAATAGGATATATTGGAGTATATGAGGAAGCCATTTGGTGTAAACCTAATTTGGCCTGACCTTGTCTTTCCTAAAGGGCCTGACCGTGGCTGTTGAGCATGCATTGTCTATCTGCTTTAGAGATTCCCTATGGCAAGAACAAAGGCCCTTGAGATAAAGGTGCAACTCCCCTCCCCCTCCCAACGTTGGCGTCTCCTTAAGGATTAAGCATCTTTCCTTAGGCTAGAAACTGATTGCTGGGCTCACCTGTGACCACCCAGCTCGAGACAATAGACTTGCCTCCTGCTACGTCCTCTGAGAGAGCAGACCCACTACCTGCTGTGTCCATCAAGCGCTGTGCAGACAGGGCAATCTTGTGACTATTGTGGGAGGGACATTTCAATCATATGTGAAACATCCTGTTTGGGGGTATGTAACCACTCTGTATACCTCACTTCTTTGGTGCCCTTTCTTCCTTCAGGAAGAATGGCCCTGGGCCATGGTCCTCAGATTTCAGCTCAGAATAAATTCTCCCAAATTGTCATTTATAGATTGCTTATGGATTATTTTCATCGACACTCTCCATTTCCAGCACCAGGAAGTGACCAGCAAGTACTTAGTGGTCAATACAGGGCGTCCTCGCCATCCAAGCTTCAGTCTCGAAGCTGGAACCAACTATCTATCGTTTGCCCCTGGGGCCACATTTGTCTACCGTGAATGAAAGGCACAGCTGTGGATGCTGAGGAAGGAAAAAGAGAAACTTGGATCCACAGAGCTGTCTGCTTTGCTTGTTTCATTGGTCGATGCACCATCAGCCTCAACACAGTGTGATTCTTATACAGAACAGAAAGTGGCCACGTCAGGCTGGTCACCGTCCTATTTTGCATCAGACCCCCTGCTAGCCCATGAACAAGCTTTCACTGAGGATCTAGCACGTGCCACATAGGGTGCCAGGCCGCAGGAAAGCAGAGGTGAGTCTGAAAGAGCTCAGCATGAAGGAGCTCCTGGTCCAAGGACCGTGCTGCCTGGCACCACCGAGCGCATATTCTCCTCGGCCATTCCAGGACGTCATTCCAGAAGGCTGTTCCACAAGGCCATTCCGGGAGGTCATTCTGGGAAGTGCGTGCTGCTGTCACCTTCCTTGATGGCCTCAAGTGCTCCAGGCTGAGCACATTCCCATCTCTCCTCCTAGTGGTGTCATTTGATCCTCAGGGCATTCCCAGGAGTAGGCCTCACCATGTCCTGATCTGGCCTGCTGAGCAGCACGGCTATGGAAAATTAAAACAGATTTCCCGGATCGCACCCCATAGTGGAACGGGGACTGTCTCTCACGTCTCTTGTACCCAGGTCCAGTGTTTGTTTCTTTTCACGGTAGCCCTTTCCTGAATTCTAGGCTCTGTGAACAATCTCTAAGCAACAGTTACTAGGTCAGAAAATCGTGCACTTTTTCCTGTAACTGCACCATTTACGCAAACCTGGGACAGCACCTCGCCAGCTGGCTCCTTGGAAACCAGATATTCTACTGGCCTGTTACCTACTTGTGAGAAATCCTCGGTGCCATTGAAAGGAGAGGGACATGTGGCCCACCAAGGTCCCACTCCAGCAGGCCTTGCTGCCAGGAGGGAGACCGGACCCTGGGATGAGATGTTGAGTCAGTCCCTAGGGACTTTGCCTTTTTAGGTTTGGGGGGAAATATAACAGAGGGGTGGAGCACATGTACTCGGCGACTTGAGTTAAGAGCAGGGCCCATCAGTCCTCAGTCAGTAATGAAACAGGTCAAAGGAAACAATGCACTGAAAGGAAAAGGACGTAGGCCTTTGTGTTCCTGTCTTGGGAGGAGTCCAGAGAGCATCGTTGCTTCATCCGCCTGCCTCACCAGTGGGTCAAGCGTCATCCCAGATGCCCCCAGGCAGCTCTTGGCACAGGCATCTCTGAAGATGGTGTGTGTGCTTCCTTCACAGGAAGTAGTCTGTTGATAAAGAAGGATGAGGTATTTAGCAGTAATGTTCCGAAAAATATCTTTTAAAAAAGTGACCTGGTAAAGCATGGGAAGACGGCAGAGGAGACGTGGACCACGACACCTGGTAACTGATTGGGAGGGGGTCTGTATACAGCTCTTCTCCACGAAGGCAACCCCACAAGAGGAGCCCACGTCACTCTCAGAGTCAGGCGTTTGAGGAGCAGACATACGGCGCCCACCCAACCTTCCGGAGACAGGAGACAGTCTATGAGGTCCCCGCAGGAGAGGGCCCACAGACCTGATGTATTAAGATGTCACAGAAATGAAAACCTTAGGCAGTGGGCATCTTCCTCCTGCACAGTTTGGAGACAGTCACGTTGGAGGGGAGCAGCCCAGGAGCAAGCCATGCTCCCTACGCCCTACTCTCATGGACAAATAGTGATGCCTTCAGAGATGGAAAAGCTCCCAGGACATATAATTTTATGGTTTCCTGGTTGATAAGAAGGTGGAAAGGGAGATAGGTTAAAAAATTCTAAATATGTCTATGTCTGAAAAACCTCTATCCAAGCTCAGAAGAGAGAAATGAAGGTTCTTAGGTGCCAAAAATGAAGCAGAGACTCAAAAGGGAGCAAAAGTCATGCTCCCTGATGCCCCACCACCCCCGGATCCAGGCCCAGGGACAGCGGGCGTTTACCCCATTCTGAGATGGGATGTGAATGCACCCAGAGAACCAAGACCTCAGCCCCCAGCTTGGGGGGGAGGGGCTACCCACAGAGGACCAGCCCACCCTGCGAAAAGAGGTCAGAGGAACTCCAGCTGCCAGCGCAGGGATGTGGCAAGCAGGATTGTCATCTGCCTGGGGCTCCAAATGGGAAGAAAAAGGTTTCCCATGAGAAATCAAAACCTCAAGCTGTACCACATGCATGTGAGGATTCCAAATTTGCACTATTTGTGTGGTTCAGGGAATCTCAAGCCAAGAAATGAATGTAAAAACTTGCCCTGGACGGGTGAAACGGGGCCCCCAGCAGAAGGAAAACAAAGCCACACTGTGGGAACATTTCTGCAGCCCAGGACACACGCGGCTCAGGCCTCCCACATGTGGTGCGGGCACCGGAGTCTGCTCAGGCTTGGTCTCCACATGCCGCTTCCATTTTCACGTTAGAACTCTGCCAAGCATTCAGAATGTCGTCTCTACATCTCCCACTCACAGGGACCAGGGCTCCTTGAGGAGCGGCTGACTCCAGGTCTGGGGCACAAATGCACTGGATGCATTGGGAACACGTCCTCGTATCTGAAAGCAAGGACACCACTAAACTATTAGAGTCACGTCAAAAGGAGTCAGGACCTGCCCAGAGCGGGCTCTCACTAGCCACAGGAGGGACGGTGAGAACAACAGCAAAGATCACAAGAAAATGGCTTAGAACACAAGCTATTTAAATCCTTGAGTACATAATGGTACTTTCAAAAACCCTCATTACCTGAATTAACTCCTTATTTTGAAAACTGGTAAATAAAGGGAAAGAAACATTTATCCTGCCTTTCCTATAGAAATTCTTTCACTGGGTATCAAATAGCTAATGAGGGAAAGTTTCCTCATTATAGAAATATCCCAGCTAATGAATGATGAAGGAATGCCAGAAATAGAACATCACTACTTCACCAGCCCGTTGTACTGGGACAACAAACATCGACGGCTTCTGAGATGGCAAAGAGAGACAAGCAGACATTAGGTAGTTCCTGATGGAAGTACACATGACATAGGAAGTAGTCCTGCCCCCAAGCAGATCAATCCATTAACTAAATCTAAACGTGGAGTAAGACTCTGAATCCAATACGGAGAACAGGGGAGCAAGTTAAATTAAAACATGAGGACATCAGCAAAACCCAAACTGTTGCAAACATTTATGTCAAATGACTAATCTGGGAGAGCAAGAGAGAAAGGTAGAGAAGGAAACTATAGATTAAAAGAGATTTATAAGACACACCAATCTTTTCCAACATAAGGATCTTATTTGAAGAGATATTCAAACAATTGCTTAAAAAATTTAAAAATTAAAAACTTGTCCAAGTGGGATTGCAAAGTATACGAGACTGGTTCAACACTCAGAAATCAATTAACATAATCCACCATACCAACGGCTAAAAAAGAGCATCATATGTTCATATCAATAGGTTCAGTAAAAGCATTTTTCAAAAAAACACAACCTCCATCCATGATAAAAACTCTTAACAAAGTAAGAATAGAACAGAGATTCCTCAACTTGATAAAGAACACCCACCCCCCCGCCCCCAAAAAAGCCCAAAAAACAAAACCCACAGCTAACATTATAGTTAATGGTGAGAAGCTGGATCCTTTCCTGTAAGACCTGAGAAGAGGCAAGGATGCCCCCTCTCCCCGCCCCTACTCAACATTCGCTGGAAGTCCCGGCTAATGCAATAGACAAGAAAAGGAAATAAAAGGCATTCAAACCATGAGGAAAGAAGTAAATCTGTCTTTGTTCACATATATCATGATGGCTATGTAGAATCCCAAAGAATCAACAAAAAAACCTCGAAATGAATAAGTGAGCATAGCAAAGTTACAAGGATACAGGGTTAATATACAAAATTCAACCACATTCCCATATACCAGCAATGAACAAATGGAATTTGAAATTAAAAACATAATATCATGTACAACAGCACCAAAAATGAATTTGGGTATAAATTTAACAAAAACATGTACAGGATCTATATGCAGAAAACTTCAAACTATTATGGAAGATATCAAAGATTGTAATTGGAAGGCTCAATATTGTTAAGAAGTCATTTCTTCACAACTTGATCTATAGGTTCAATGCAATCTCCATAAAATCCCAGAAAACTATATTTTCTGATTCTACAGTTTATACCTGAGGTCCAGTGGTTAAGTTCGCACATTCCGCTTCGGCGGCCCAGGGTTTTGCTGGTTCGGATCCTAGGCGTGGACATGGCACCGCTCATCAAGCCACACTGAGGTGACGTCCCACAAAGCACAACCAGAGGCACTCAAAATTAGAATATACAGCTATGTACTGGAGGGCTTTGGGGAGAAGAAGAAGGAAAAAAGAAGAAGAAGAAGAAGAAGAAGATTGGCAGCAGTTTTTAGCTCAGGTGCCCATCTTTAAAAAAAAAAAAAAGTTTATGCCGAATGGCAAAAGACCTCGAATAAGAAGAGAAGGAAGTGGCGGAGGAGGACCAAGTTGCAGGACTGACCCTGCCTGATTCCAAGACTTCCTATAAAGCTACGGTAATTGAGACAGCATGTTACTCACAAAAGAACAGACACAGTGCCAGTGGAACAGGCCAGAGAGCCCAGAAATAGATGGATACAAATGGAGTCAGCAGATCTTTGATAAATTAGCCAAGGCAAGTCAGTGAGAAATGATAGTCTTTTTAACAAAGCCCCAGAGATTACAGATATAACAAAGGATGCTGGAGCAAATGGGTGTTTAAAAATGAAATCCAACACAAAAAATGTGAACCTAACACGTACCCCACACCTTTCATAAAAATTCACTCAAAATAGATCAAAGACCTAAATATAAGACTATAAAATTTCTAGAAGAAAAGATAGGAAAAATTCTAGGTGATTTGGTGTTCAGCAATGAATATTTTGACACACCAAAAGCACAACCTATGAAAGAAAAACTTGATATATTAGACTATATTAAAATTAAAAACTTCTGCTCTGCAAAAGACATTTTTAAGAGAGTAACAGATAAACCATTAACTGGAGGAAAACATTTGCAAAACACGTGTCTGGTAGAGATTCATATCTAAAATATACCCCAAAAAGCCCTCTTAAATTTCAGCAATAATAAAACAAATCATTCAATTAAAAGTGAGTAAAAAATCTGGGCAGACAGCTTGCCAAAGAAGATCTACAGATGGCAAATAAGCACATGAAACGGTGAGGAGCGTAATTTGTCTTAGAGAATTGCAAACTGAAACAACGAAATACCACCACACATTTATAGAATGGCTAAAATCCAAAAGACTGACAACACCAAATGCTGGTGAGGATGTGGGGCAAGAGGCGCCCTCATTCACTGCTGGTGGGAATGCGAAATGATGCAGCCACTTTGTATGAGTTTGGTGGTTTCTTACAAAGCTCGTCACAGTTAGACTCGCCTGCTCAGGCTGCCATAGCAGAATCCCGCAGACTGGGCAACTCAAACAAGAGAAACTTTCTTACAGTTCTGGATGATGGGGGACCAAGATCCAGGTGCCTTCAGGGTTGGTTTCTGGTGACACTTTTCTTCCTGGCTTGTAGATGGCTGTGTCCTCACACAGTCTTTCCTCTCCGTATGCATGGAGAGACAAAGAGAGATGAGATCTGATGTCTTTTACTTTTCTTAAAAGAATACTAGTCCTACTGGATGAATAATTCTGGTCCTGCTATACAGCTATCCCGAAACTGAACGATTAAGAAGAGGGATGGCCGGTGGTGGAGCCAGGCGTCTCAGTGTTGGAGCGGGCATTCACCTACAGGCGGGGGTGAATAGTGAGGCTAGAATGGCGGTGAGCTAATGTATCAGAGGTGGAGGCATCCGCGTGATAATTTCAGTAATAAGCGGGGTCCTAGTTGCAAGTACCAAAAACTAATTATGGCTGATTTAAACCCAAAATGCCCACTCTCCTTCCTCCCCCCAAACCCAGTAGCTTATTCTAGACATTGAGTAGCACACAGAATCCCTCGGAAATCTGGAGAACTTGAATCAACTAAAGTCACAGAAACAAAGGGAGTCACAGCCAACAGCAATTCCTCAGAACTGCTGTGCTGAGAACACGGCTGCTGCCACCACCAAATGCAGACTCTGCTTCAGGGCCCCCAACCTCTGCCAGTGGGGCCACTGCTGCCTCTGGACACGGGACCCTGCTCCCTTGACTGTCAGAACATGTCCTCCACTCTCCCTGCTTCTTAACATCAGCAGCTCTTAATTTGAAGTCTGGGAGATAGCTTCTGTTTGGCCAAAACTAGATGTCATGACCCACAGTGAGAGAAGCCGGAAGACTGACCGCACCTGTCAGTGTCCACACTGCAAGGGAGAATCTGCCTCCCGCTAAGATTCACAGCGTGGGAAATGCCTCAGACAGACAAAAGGGAGGAGGATGCTTGATAGCCAGGAAACCTATGAACGTGCACCATGCTATCCAACACTCTCCAAACCAAAGCTAGTAGAGTAATTTCACCATCAGACACGGTAGACATCAAGGCAAGAGACTGATAAAAAGTCACAACCTAATGATAAAAAGAACAATTTATCAGGAATTTATAATACTCCCATCCTTGTAAATAGCTAACAGCATAGCCTCAAAAGAAATAAACAAAAATTAACCTAATTTCAAGGAGAAAGTGAAAATTGCACAACCATATTAAGAGATTATATTACTTCTCTCAGAAAACGCAAAATGAAGCAGACCAAAAACTGGTTAGGATTCTGTTTTGAATACCATCGCACGTGTTGGTCTAGCAGACGTACGTAGAGCCCAGCATCTAACAAATGGAAAATGCGCATGCATTTCTTTTTTGTTTTTTTAAAGATTGGCACCTGAGCTAACAACTGTTGCCAATCTTTTTTTTTTTTTTTCTCCCCAAATCCCCCCAGTACATAGTTGTATATTTTAGCTGTGGGTCCTTCTAGTTGTGGCATGTGGGATGCCACCTCAACATGGCCTGATGAGCAGTGCCACCTCTGTGCCCAGGATCCAAACCAGCGAAACCCTGGGCTGCTGAAGCAGAGCACGAGAACTCAGCCACTCGGCCACAGGGCCGGCCCCTGCACATGCATTTCAAGCACATGTGAAATTTCTTCTAAAAGAGACCACCCACTGGGCCACAAAACTAATCTCAACCCATACTCCGTGATCAATATCATGTAGATCATATTCTCTGCATCTAAGACAATGAAATTAGAAATCAATAACAATAAAATAACCAAAAATATGTCCTATATCTGGACATTTTAAAACATCTTTCAAAAAAATACGTGTATCACCAGGTCACCTTGCCCTTTGCCATGGCAGCCCACCACAGGCCTGCCTGCTAACCTTCAACTCCAAGCTTCCCTCTCTGTTCTCAGCAAGTTGCTGGGGAAACTTCTGCAGCTCGAGCATGATGCTGGGATCAAGGGCACAGTGGGCGAGGCAGGAATACATGGGACATTATGCAGCCCATGCCGTCTCTTGAGGCACAAACATGCAAACCTGACATTTCCCCTCCACTGAAACTTTCCCAGTTTTATGCAAGGTCCTCCTTCAATGGCACCAGATAAAAACATATCTCACCATGTGCTCTTCTTCCTTCTTCCTCAGGCCATTCTCCTCAAATCAGGTTTATGTCATTCTTCTTTCTGCCAACTGGAAACTCCTTTCCCGCCCTTCCTTGAAATGATTGTCTCCTTGCAAAGTGAATAAGACGTATGGCTTGACCTTAAAATCTAAGAGGTGCAAGACAGCATGAGTAAGAGGAATCGTTAGTTTAACTAATTCCTAATTAGTAGGAATAAAAAATATCATACCTGTTTTCAGAATTGATCCACATTACACACACCCACAGCAGGCAAGGACAGAAGTCGACACATGAAGACAAGGGAGCCAAGGACAAGAGCAAGCAAAGGGGACTAATTTGCTCACTGTTTTCATTGAGGTTCAACAAACGCTGTTGTTCTTATCGTTGCTTCTAATGAGGCTAATTCAAAATTTAGATACTTCGACATTATTTAAATATATAAAGATGGCCAAAATAAGGACAAAGCCCTCTAAATTACCAAACTGAACCTCAAACACAACTACATAGTAAAAGACAGAAAGAAAATGGAATTACTAAGAAACATTTTTAAATAAATGATGGATATAAGATAAAATTAAGACCGAGTTTATCTATATCAATAAATCTGAGATAAACTCGTTTGCTTAAAAATAAACCCCAAATAGATTAATAAATAAAACCAGGGGCCAGCCCCGTGGCCAAGTGGGTAAGTTCATGCTCTCCCCTTCGGCAGCCCAGGGTTTCACGGGTTCGGATCCTGGGCGCGGACATGGCGCCGCTCGTCAGGCCATGCTGAGGCGGCGGCCCGCATAGCACAACCAGAGGCACTTACAACTAGAATACACAACTATATGGACTGGGGAGCTTTGGGAAGAGGAAGAAGAAGAAAAAAAGAAGATTGGCAACAGGTATTAGCTCAGGGCCCATCTTAAATAAATAAAACCCAATTACATTTTACAAAAAAAAAGCATGCAAAATAATGTTCAGAGAAAAATTCATTAGTGATTCTCACGTATGTTACTAAATGAAACATTACAAGAAATAATTCTATAATTCTTGAAAAACTGCAAGAAATGATTTTTATGAGATGGATCAATCATTCCACTCTAGAATAGAATACAACTTAGGTAAACACACGTTTGCAAAATTGACCTCAGAGAAACAGGAAAATAATAAATCAATAACCATGGGAGAAATTGAAGAACCTATGTAAAAGCTATCCTGGCCCAAAAAATGCCTTCATCAGATAATTTTTCCATGGAAAATCTTGAAATATTTCCAGGAATAAAAATTCCACTAACGTATAATGTTTTCTAGAATACAGCAAAGAAAGAAAGCTTCAGATTCTTTTTTTCAAGGCTGGCAAAACGCTGAAACTAAAGTTTAATCTGAAACAGACGTAGACGAGCCTTGCATAAGAAAGCAATGTCAAAATCTTGGTGAAGTATTGGCAAATATAATTCAGTAGTTTTTTAGGAGAATGCATTCTAACCAAGTTGAGTTCCTTCCAAAAATGCAAAAATGGCTCAGTCTTAAGAAATGGGCTTATGTAATTCACTGCCTCGGTCAAGGTTCAGTTACAAAAACCAGAATCCTCCCTCAGTGGTTTAGAGCAGAAAGCACTCGATTGCAGGGTGCTGAGTGGCTCACGGAAGCACAGGCGGGGACTGGAGAGGCGGATACCAGGATGAGCTTTTGGCAACAGTTCCCAAAGCTGACTCGGCCGGTGAGGGGGCTGCTGCCCCCACTACAACCCCAAGGCCGCTGGCTCCAGCACCACACTACCACCGCCAAGATGGAGAACATCGTGACCAAGAAGCTGCCTCCATCAGAAAGCCACAATGATCAGGAAGTGGTCTGACTGCAGAGGCGCTCTGCCCCCACTCCAGGGTCACCCTGTCCTGCTATGACCAGTCAAATATGTGCCCTGCATCCTGCCTGTCAGTCTTCGCGATCCCGGAGACTGGAACAGGCTCTGCTCATCCCTTCACCAGCAGGCCAGCGTCTCCACCGCCCTGTCAGCAGAAACAGCAGGCACAGCAGGAACCTTGCAAATGGCAGGCCAAAGCGTGCATTTGAGCTCTCCCAGCTCTGCTGTGCAGGAAGGGGGTCTAGAAGCGGGGGAGAATGGATGTGGAGCACCCAGTCATCGTCTCCACCCCAGCCACCCTTCGGCTCCTCAACATCCTTATGTGTCATTCCCACGGCAGTCACGCTCCAAACAACAGCAAAGACCTGCTCCTCCCACTGTGCCACTCTCCCCGTATCGGAGGAGCGCACCCACCCGCTCCCCTGAAGTGAAGACCAGGCACCGTCTGTCACGGCATCTGTCGCTCAGTGATGATCGCTCCTCATCCAGCTCCAAAATCTCCAGGCTCGGTATCCTGTCGTAATCCAAGAGCTAAATTATAGTGTTAGCCACCAACAGCACACCCTGGATAAAACCACTGGGGGGAAAGTGCAGGGAAGTTGGTTAACATTTATAAGTATAAACCAACTCAACAATGAGAAAATCTGTATGGGAAACAGTCCCAATTTCAACAATTCATCATGAGATCAATGTTGACATGAGATAGATAGATGATAGATAGACCAGTTTATTAGTACTAATTAATCATCCATATATGTATAACAGCTTGTTGAGATATAATTCACATATCATAAAATTCACACATTTTAACTGAACAATTCAATGGTTTTCGTATATTCACAGACTTGTGCAAACACAGTCACAGTCACTTTCAGAACATTTCATCACCCCAAAAGAAACCCCATATCCGTCAGCAGTCACTGTTCCCCATTTTGCCCCCAAACTCTCCCATCCCAGCCCCAGACACCATTACTGTAGTCTCTGTCTCCTTAGATTTGCATATCCTCGATATTTCATGTAAATTGAGTTATCCATTACGTAGACTTTTTGGACTAACTTCTTTCACTTAGCATAATATTTTCAAGGTCCACCCACATTGTCGCATGTATCAGTGATTTATTCATTTTTAGTGCTGAATAATATTCCATTGTATGGGTATCCCAAAGCTCACTTATCTTTTCATCAGTTGATGTGCATTTGGGTCATTTCCACTTTGGGCTGCTATGAACACGGGTGCACACGCTTTTGTGTGGATGTATGTTTTCATTTCTCTTGGGTGTAACCTAGAAGCGAAATTGACTGGTCACGTGGTAACCCTGTTTGACCCTTTGAGGAACCACCAGACTGTTTTCAAAGCAGCTGCACGTCTCCACTCCCGCCAGCCATGGACGAGAGCTCCAATCCCTCCACATCCTCACCAACACTCCTTCTTGTCCGTCTTTTTGATTCCAGCCATCCTAGCGGGTGTGAAGTGGTATCTCATTGGGATTTTGATTTGCATTTCCCTGTTGGCTAATGAAGTTGAGCATCTTCCCATGTGTTTACTGGCCATTTTTCTATCTTCAATAGAGAACTGTTTAGCCAAACCCTCTGCTTATTTTTATTGGGGTTGCTTATTGTCTTTTAAAGACACCCTGGGGAGGATGGAGAGCACGTGTATATTCAGGGATTTGTTCTATTAGCCTCCTATTTCCCGTTTCCGGTTTCTTCATTTGTTTCTGTGGATTTGATTTACCATCTGGGGAAAGTTTCTTACTCCAGTACAGCTTTGTGTTCTTATTGGCAAATACATCACATTTCTGCCAAGGAGAAGTAGCTGTCTGTCCACAGAAGACTGAGTCAATAAATCATGGTCCGTGCTGTGCCGCTCGCTGGGTCACTTAACAAACCAGGCAAATCTACACGCACTGATGTGAAATCCGGTCCAGGATAGACTGCAATGTAGAAACACACAAAATGTAAGACAGTGAGAGGCCTGAAAGGCTCAGGACAGGGGATGGAATAGAGCGGCCCCCAGGTCTCCATGACGGGAGAGCTTTGCCTCTTAAAGGGCGCTGCTCCCCACCTATGCGGGGGCCCCACAGCCCAGGCTCCCAGGCTCGCTCTCGTCCTCTCCTACCCGTGTGCTCCTGTGTGAGGATGCTCTCTGGAGAAACGACCAGTCCATTCGTCTGAGCCATTCACAGCCTGTGAAAACGAGAGGCGATACCCTTCCAGGAAATACTTTTTACTCTAAAACCTCAACTCAGAAACTACGCCAAGGTGGTAAAATGAGAGTTTATGCAAACACACACACACACATACACACAGAGGCACGCACACCCCCTTGGAAAATGAATGATGGGTCCTCCAGTCAGACCTGAACTGTGAGAAGTCCCTGGGAGGTGGGAGCAGGTGCCGTCCGTGGGTGAGGAGCAGATGAAATCCCACAGAGAGCAGGCACCACGCAGCCACCGCTGGGACAGAGGGAACCACGGTGTCACCAGGCCACAGGCTGCCCTCCAGCGTCACCAACTCCAAAACTGCACTGGGCACCCCAACCTCAACGACAACAAAGGCATGAGTCAAGCCCCGTGAGTCACAGGCGGGTGGGCAATGGACTCGGGCTAAACCCAGACCGGCGCTGGGAAGAAGATGCCCCCGGCCCTGGAGAGAGAGAGTAGCTGCACTTAAATTAGCTATCAATCTCCCCGAGGGACATGGTGGGCAAGAAGGGACCCTGCCCTTTTCAAAGGACGAGGGTGAGATTCCCTAAGAAAGGGCCTGGCCTCAACGTCACCTGCCTGCTCCTGCTCAGTGGTCAATTTCGGGGGCCTGGCCTGTGCCTCCACTGCTCCTGGCTCTAAGGCAGCCCCCCTCACCCCGTCGGTGCAGCACCTTCACCACCCGACGGTGCCCCTGCCCGTGTCAGAGGTCAACCCAAGGGGCCTACGCTGACCTCCCCACCGCCCTCCGTCACCGCTCTCCACTGTTAGCTCCAGACTGCCCGTCACAACCTGAACCCCTCATGTGCACTTGTTCACCGTCTCTCCCCACCATCGATCCCTGAAGCCCAGGGCAGTGCCAGGCTCCACAGACACTTCTAGAAGGAGCCATTTGTGGCGTCCTGCATTTCAAAGCCACACTGAGGGTCCAAAGTCACCAGACACAGAAGGAGCCGGGTCGTGGGACAGTCCATTTAGATTCACGCACACCTGGACCTGGTGACGGGCAGTCAGCCCACTGGGACCGGGCAGAGGCTGGAACAGGGGCCAGAGTGCTCTGGAGCAGCGAGGGACACGGGGTGGATGTCCCACGTGGGGGACGCCTTTCTTCTGGTCAGAGCAAATATCCTGGGTAGCTTCTCCTACAGAGCCAGGTAAGCTTTTCCAGCAAATTAATTCCATCCAAACACTTTTTTAAATTGTTACTTTATCAAATTAATGCACCTACATAGTATTTAAAAATTAACACCAAAAGCTACAAAATATTATTGAGAGAAATTAAGGAAAAGTTAGATAAACGGATTCTTGGGACAGAAGACTCAGCATAGTTACTACAATTCTCTCCAAACTGAAGTGTGGAATCAATGCAGGAGATTCCAGAATTTTCCATCTTTAGCCCTGATTTCATCTTGTAATTCAAACCCACATTCCCAACTGTCTGCAGGAAGCCGACAGCAGCACGGCCCACCCCAACCTCCACGTGAATTCCATGCTGCTCGCACCGTCGGCTCCACGTCCACCATCCACCGTCCCCCTGAGGGCCTGGGGTTGCGCTGCGGGGCCCTCACTATGGGAAGTCGCCACTCCTCCTCCGGCCTCCACACTCTCTAAGGCCTGTCCTTTGTTTCTCTGGGATTCCTCTCCGATGATGCTCCTCAGTACTCCCACTGCTTCACCAAGATCACATCTGCCACTGACTCCCCCGGAGCTCACCCTGGCCCACCTGGCCCATCTGCAGGGGGCCCACGTCCCACTGGAGCTCCTCGCCTACCTTCCTGGGACCTCCCCTGTATGTCTGTTAAGTAAAGCACTAAGCTTGTGTCTAGTGGCCCCTCCGAGACTGTGCCTTCCCCCTCCCCAGACAGGTGCTTCCTCCTCCAGAAAGGCCAGTACCCCTAGTGCCCCATCTCTGCCCATGGCACCCTTTCACCCAAATTCTGGCTTTGTGTAAGCTGCTCCTCCTGTCTGTCTTGCAACTTTTCCTCATCTCTGTCCCCCATCCATCCCTCCTTGGGCTTCAAGGCCTGGCTTGGACGGCAGCCTATGGTTCTTCCCGTTTCTAGAATCCTGATGCAGGTTCACACCATTGCACAAGATTTGAAGCCAGCATTTCTTTAGTGCCAACATGCACTGTGCCTTCAATACAGATTTAGAACGTCGGGGTGGGAAGGAACGGAGATTGTCAGGCCTCTCCCTGGGCTCCCCTGCCTGGGACCGGAAATGCAGCCAGCCCTGCCCTCCTTTCTCACTCACCCACCTGCCACATCTCCCATCCACCTCCCACCTCCCCATTGCCTCCCCCATCTATTTCCCCTTCCCCTCCCCCGTCTACCTCGCCCTCCTCCATCCACCTGCCCAGCTCTTGCCTACCATCCCAGACAAGGCCACATTCCCCCCAGAACCCTCCTTCCCTGGAGGCTCAGCCCATAAGCTGCCCACTCTACTTCTCCCTGCAGGTCTGGGAGGCCCCTCCCAGAAGGAAAGGACAGTCAGCTTCCAGGGCAAATTCCAGTCCCCGTCCTGGAAGACAGGAGCTGCTGGGCACTTTTCAAGTGGCGGTCCATCCAGCTGGAAAACACACTTGGGATCCAGTCTTCACTGAGCAACCTCAGAGGAGACCCAGAGCCAGAAGGGACTGGTGGTGTGCTCCCTACGCACACTCTCTGCTGCTCCCCTACCAACAATTGGTCTCTGTAGGAATTCAAACGCGTGGTCCCAATACGGGAGCAGGGAGCCCCTCACCGGCTGGAGAGCAGACAGACTGCCTTCTCCAAGATCCCCAAGGATGGCGCCACATG
Organism: Equus przewalskii; assembly: GCF_037783145.1. Taxonomy (NCBI): domain Eukaryota; kingdom Metazoa; phylum Chordata; class Mammalia; order Perissodactyla; family Equidae; genus Equus; species Equus przewalskii. Next base: position 50,935,288 of record NC_091852.1, read on the forward strand.
GGGGATTCTGCTTCCAGATGCCTGCTGTCCTGTCCCAATGCACGGCCGATGATTTGAGCTATTTATTAAAAACTAAACTAAACTACAGAAGGTTTCCAGCACATTCAGTCAGTAATTCTATCCACTGTCCGCGTGCCCGGTGTCATTCCCCAGCATCAGGATGGGGATGAAAGCTTAATGTCTTTGCACCTGCAGAGTGTCTGCGCCCTATGACTATAGAAAGGAGCAGCTGGGCACAATGTCAGGAAAAGGTTCTGTTCCAGGTAACGGGGTGCAGCTGCCTTGCCTGCTTCCTCTCATTTCCAGAATGCCCTCCAAGGAACCCCCTGGCATGCTGATGCCATGTGCTGCACAGGGAACATAGCAGCTGAGCGGGGCTCTGGAAGCTGAAGCATTTCCATCTTTATCTTGCGGGGGTTGGTGGGGGGATGCTGGAGAGGTGGCGATAGACACCATGAGCTGAGAAATAGCAGGGCCTGGAAAAGTCTCTTGAGTGACCGGGGTTCTTGTGCATCTCTTTATTTCTCTGAATTCTTACAGAACTCATATGTTTGTTTCCCACAAAGAGTTACTACCTTCTGCCTTTTGCTTTTTCTTTGTTATTTCTGGAGGCGAGCCTGATTGCTGCCATAAACAGTTTTGACTAAAGTTCCCGTGGAGCTAAAACAAGCAGAGAGAAGACGTGTCCAGGAACGGAGGCCTTGCTGACCTTGGGGATGACCTTGGGGATGGTCACGCTCTTCCCCTCCCTGAGCTCCCCATCGCACACCAGGCTTCCATGCATTGCTCTTTAAAAGCCATGAGAAGGGGTCAGGGTAGGGTGCGTGGCCAGTCAGCACCCACTACTTCAAAGAAGATGGTTGAATTAGAATCCGTTCTGAGGAACAAATTACCCAACTCTTTGTGTCTGAAAACAACAATAATGCTTATCACCTCTCCGGGTTCCTGTGGGTCAGAATTCGGACCGGGAGCTACAGGGTGGCGTGTCTCTGTGCCACAGCATCTGGAGCCTCCACTGGGGACTCGAAGTGGGATCAGGGACCACCTGAAGGCTATTCCCTCGTGAGTCTGGCAGTTCGTGCAGCCTGTCGGTTAGGGGCCCAGTGGGATTTTCAGCTGGAACACCCGCACATGGCCTTTGCACGTGCCCCTGCTTCCTCCCAAGATTGTGCTTGGGCTTTGGAGCAAGTGTCCCAAGAACGAGAGCGCCCAGAGACCACGACAGAAACCGTCCTGACCTTATGACCCGTTTTCCAAAGGTGCCAGCACCTCTTCCGCCGTGTTCCATTGATAGAGATAGTTACAAAGGCTTGCCTGGGCCCAAAGAGAGGGGACACAGTGGCCCCCTTCAGTGGAGGAGCCCACTGCCCTACAGTAAGAAGAGCATGGCGGAAGGGATGCAGAGAGGTATGAGCATCTTTGGAAAGTACCGTCTACTGCAACGATGGGCAAGCAGGTGCCTAAGGAGGACTCCATCCTCTGCAGTCAACACAGCACAGCCACGCAGCCTGTCCACCTTCCTAATTTTTCCCCAAAGTCCAGTTAGGGAGTCAGCTCTGAGTCAAAAAAACGTTCTCTATATGATTCTACCCAACTGAGAGCATTCACCTGGGCTCTCTCCTGGTACTGCTTTTGTTTTTTCTCTAAAATTCACATTCAGAATTTCAAAAAAGGGAAGGGAAACACCCGGGCCTTCAAGATGGTCCTCTCTGATCCTTACCGACAGTCTCCCGGCTAATAACCACTGACAGTAAGTTGGATTCCTGTGAGTGTATAGCAGGACCCGTCAGGAGTGGTTGCTGGCACACAGCCTCACTGTGCTCAGGGCTGCCAGGTACAGATGGCTCAGCAAGGGCTCGTCCCCCTGAGAGAGGCCAGTGAGGACCCACAGGAGAAGCTGCCTCTGCAGCAGGGCAGGAGCTGGCTCTGGGCAGAGCTGTTCCGTCTGGCCACCGCCCACGAGACAGATGCTCAGAAGGTCGCCGCCATCTCTGCTGGGTGTGGCTTATGTGGGTAAGCTGGTGTGATAGGTGCTCCAAGCCCACCTCCTGTGATGCTCTGTGTGTCCTGGGCATGGCCCAGCTGATCCTGGAAAAGCCCAGCTCCGGGCGACGAGACTTTCCTGACCACCCACTAATTGGAGTTTTTGGTGAGCAGTGTCTGGCCACAATTCCAAAATTCCCTTCTGACCACCAGACTGTGTCCCCAGCTCTGACACAGGATCATTCTATACCGCTGTCAATTCACAGATCAGATGCACAGACAGACATATCACAACTGTGTGCGGTCTGTACTGAAGTTGCCGAGGTCAAGGCCTGGGCTGCCCGCTTGCTGGCTTGTCCTTCACGGTGGAGATCGCACCTACCACCAGTGGGTCCAGCACAGAAGCGGGACTCCGGGGGCACGAACACTCAGATTATGGACTGTCTTCATCCTGCAGAAGCAAATCTGCGAGGCCCACGGCCCAGGGCCCAGCGCAGGGAGGATTAATCACTCTTTCTGGCAGATTCCTATTCGCCTTGAAGAACCCACCCCAGGGCTGCTCCTGCGGGAACCACATCATGGGGCATTAATCAGCTCTACAGAAAACCCGCCAAGGACACTGTCTGTGGCAAGGGGGCAGCTTTGACCTCCAGCTGCCACAGCTGGGGAACGTCTGATAGTGAAAACAATCGCAGCAAGAGGAGGGACGCCATCCACGGAGGATACTCACGGACGCTCCCCAGGAGGCAAGAGCAGAAAAGCATTTCTATCTAATCGTCTCTCTTCCTGAACTGTTGGCTTCTGTGTGATGCCAACTGGGAACAGAAATAAAGAGGACAGGAATTCGGGAGTTGGTGGTGAGGCTGAAACAGTCCGCTCTTTAAAGGACTTGGAACAAAGACCCGGAGAGACAGAGAACACCCCGTGAATCTTCTGTCAGGAAGGGACCAGCCAGCATCAGTTGCAGAGAAAAGTCGTCAGGGGCCCGGGACCAAGGAGGGAGACACCGGGGCCCAGGCCCCACCTGCCTCGGGTTCACTGAGCATCCAGGGGTGGGGTGCTCAGTCCCTTGAGGGGTCCCAGCAGCATACACTCATGCTATGTCTAGGCACCATACCACATGGGATTTATTTCTTCTCTCTGGGCAAACCGCCTTGTTGGCGGGGTCTTTGCAGAACCATACCCTCCTGCATGCAATTCACTAGGTGTTATGGGGGCTGCAAAAATAAAGAAGGGCTGCCCCCACCTCCAAAGGAACGGTCCGGGAGAGGAGAAAGGTGTGCATGGGAGGTGTGACGAGTGTTCCAGGAGGAAGAAACGAGGTGCAGAAGGAGCTCTGGACAGAAGACGATAAATTCCAGCAAGGCAGGCAAGTCCAGCTAAATCACACGCCCCCTGCCCTGATCTTAGGATGTGTGGCTCATCAACATCTTCCAGATCACTGTCAGGACCATGTCTTCTCTTCACATAAACTTTTGTCTCTAGCGATTTCACCTATAGACTTTGAAATAATCTGCTGAAGGGCGTTTTAAGAGTCAGTTTTTTTACCACACTGCTTGACCCCAAGAGGCCCCAGCACAAGCGAGGGTCCCCTCTCAGGCTTCTTGTATGATCTCAACTGACTGGGAAACTGTGCCAGAATTTAGACATCGTCACATTGACGCCAAGGGGTCTGCAGTGCACTCCTGACACAGCAGCTACCCAGGGTGAGGTCAGATTGCCCAGGCTGAGGCCTCAATGGAGACCCCAGCCACAAGCTCAGGGGCTCCAGGCCCCCGACAGTTCTGATCAGCCAGCTACAAATTCGTGGTCCCCATAACTCCTTCAGCTTCAATAATTTACTGGAACAACTGGCAGAATTCAGGAAAGCGGCATACTTAGGATTGCAGCTTTGTTTTAAAGCATACACATCAGGACCAGCTGAAGGAAGAGAATGGTAGGGTGTGTCTGGAAGGGTCCCAAACAGGAAGCTCCTGTGTCCTCAGGCTCTGTCCCCACTGGCACAGGGAGGTATGACCGAGCTTCAGGTGTGCAGTTTCTGCTGGAGCCTCATCACCTGGGCACCATTGGTTGAACCCTTGGCCAGGAGGTTGAGCCTGTCTCCATCGCCTCCCATCCCCGAGGTTGGGCTCCACTGTGGGCTCAATGGCCCAGCCTCTAAGCCCACGTTGGTCTTTCAGGTGTGACCTCAATCTGTGGCATGTTGATTTCATTCTTGGACCAGTCAGGAGAACTTAGAAGGGCAGAGGAAAATTTCGTCCTCCACAAAAGAGCTCTGTGAATATTTCTACCTAAATACAAATGCAAAGCAGCTGCTTTATGATCTCCTCCCCCAAAATAAGACAAAAGCTTGATTTTTCCTCTAAGATTTGACGAAAGTTTTCAGTTGTGCATCTTTTTCCTGTCTTCTTTTGTGGAGGTATTGATTAATCTGTTCTCAGTTGGCTGTGGTCCTGCCGTATTTCACAGTTAAACATCTCCATCTGACAAGCGAGCAGAACTCCACAATGTTAGTGAAACAACCAGGGGATTTAACCAAACAAAACTGAAGATGGGATTGTAAACTCACTCAGTTCTGCCTTCTAATGGACTCGGCAGCCCACGCATGACCCCCGTGCCTCATTGCCCAGGCCAGGATCACAGGACGGGCACCATAGAGAGGATGCCTGAACTCCCTCAATACTCATCTTGGTGGACATTTAAGCTCCTTTTATTCGTTAATACTTAACTTGCCCTCTAGAAACATCTTTTTAATGTATTTCATACCATGAATCTTTGACATGAAATGGAAAATATGTGCCAACAGCTCAAATTTCCATCAACTGGAAACAAGATAATGCCTATCAATTCTCCACCAAATCCTTGCATCACAGCCAGCTCTGCTTCCAGGTCACCCAGCAAAGGTGGGTATCAGAGATGCAGAGCCAGCCCGAGGGAACATCCCCACGCCCAGGGAGGCCACACAGCCTGGGGAATGGCACAGGATCGCAGCGGCTACAAGAGTCTCTGGAAAAAATTACATACAACACATAAATACATGTGCTTCTTTCCTGCACACCTCCCAGAAAGATCTTCTCTGCGAACTGACTCTGATCTGATTATAATTGGAAACCATCACTGACCCTGGCCGTGTGTTACCTTTTTAATTTAAAGTTATGCAGAAACCGCTTCTGTTTCAACAACCGCTTGTTGTTGAAAGTAGCTCTAAGATATGCCAGAGGGAGTGTCCTGAGCTTAAACACATTTCTTGTGTCAATCAAGGAACTTGCAGGGCCCCAAGTCTTCATCGAAATAACAAATCCCCATCTTACAATCTTAGAACCACGGAAAGGCCAGACATCCCTGCAAATTCTCCTCTTTGTGTATAATAAGTCCCTTGGGCCACCTGCCCTCTTTGCCCTTCACGTTTCTCCAGAAATGATGGCAATAGCACAGGTCATCTCCACGCCCTGGACTCTTGGGGGTGGACGGCATACTTTCTGTGTTGCTGCAGATTCCAGAATCAGGCCCGCGCCTTGAGGCCTCGCTCTCTAATTTATGTACCAAATGCGAAGGGAGAAGGTTCCAGCTTTGTTTCCCATTACAGAACTGAAAAGAAAAGAATTTGAAAGGACATTCAGAACTTAAGAGTCACGTCTCTTTCCGACTCCCAGCCTGTGACGTGTGGAGCGTGCACTGGGTTAGAATCTGGATTCTTCCAGGAATTCATAGTGAGACAGCCCTCGGATGAGGCCCACCACTCTGTGCCTCAGGGCCCTTATCAATTAAATGGGTTTGAGAAGAATGCCCACTACACAGAGCAGTCATGCAATCAAGGGAGACAAACATGAAATGCATGACTCAGCGTAAAGATAAAGAAACAGCAGCCACTGATAAAGACAGTATTTATTCTTTAATGCTCCTCTTCCCATAAAAATGGCTGACTTTCCCTGTTCACATTATTTGGGCTGCTGACCCCAAGCTCACTCACGCAGACTTTGAAATGGATGAGAAGGAGGAGAGCAATGGAACGAATGGGCTCTGGAGTCGAAAGTGCAGATGGGGAGAAGGTGAGGATGCCAGTGCTCCAGCCAAGGGGATCCTCTGGGGCTGTCTTAGTGTCAAAAGAGGCAGGAATGGGACTGCCCTCTCCCACTGGTACTGTGTCTTCTGGGGAGGGCCCAGATGTGGGGCCTGGGGTTGTAAAAACCTCAGCTCTTCTGAAACGGAGACGTAGCGATCTTAGCTAAACCCGTTTTTACTCTAAGAAAGCTCTGTCCCACCCAGAACACAGTCGGTGGTGTTGCTCAGCTGTGAGCACCGCCTGGGCAAAGCCTGCCGTCTGTCTGTCTGTCCATCCAGTACGGGATGTATGCTTCTGCAAAGCTGACTCCGTGGCCTTTCCTGTGTCCAGATCCTATGTTCTGACGCCCGGCTGCCTTGTCCACTCAGCTACCTACAGAGAACCTGAGGCTGAGCACTGGGGCCACCCTCCTTAGCCAACGTCCGCTGAGACGCAGCAGTCTTTGTGACCGCCTTGGAGGCCACGGCCCTAAGGACAGGCGGTAACACTGCCAGTTCGCTGACCACCCCCTCAGGACACAGCCTTCTTTCTGATGCAAACTGGGAATGAGCCTGAAAGAATATCGACGCGGAAGCCACAGCTGTGACCCTTTCCCTGGGACTTGACCCATTTCCCTCCCAGGCTTATCTTGTGCCCTCAAAACATGATGCAACCCATGGTAAACCAAGTCACCTGACAGTCATGCAAAGGCCCCCTCAATACTCAGCCAGCACAAAGGTCTCTGTGCAAGGTCAATAGGGCCACAGGCCTTGCTTCCCAGGAAGAGGCAAGCAGACGGGAGCACAGAGTGAAAACAGGCAGAAGCGTGTCATGAGTGTCTCCACAGGGGAAGACGGGCTGTGCTGGACTGTTGGAATGCCAAGGTCAACAGACACACCGGCGGCCTGCTCACGGCTCTTGCACACACTGTGCGCTCTCTTCGTCAGGGCCCCAGGAGGGCCCCAGGAGGGGAGCAGGTCAGGGGTGGGGGACTGAGGCAGATCTCTTTCACTCACATGGGTCAGACCAACTCCCAGCCGCAGCTGTGACCCCTCTCCAGGACTGTGCAGCCGCAGGGCAGCAGAGACCCATGGCCGGGTGTCCGGGGAGAAGGAGGGAGAAGGGAGAGTGAGATTCAACCAGCTTAATGAGGACAGCCCGGTGCCAGGTCTTCCTGTGTCATCTTTTCCAAAACTCAAACACAATGCCCTGAGAACCCCGGGCTTGCTACTATTTCAGGAGCCTGTATTTGATTTCCTCCCTTCTTCTAAAGCAGCATCAAAGTGCTGAAATTGGCCTCCCTGCTCCTTCAGGAACAGGGTGCATTCCCCACTCAGTCAGACACACAGCCCAGCTGGGAACTGGAAACAGCACCGGTGTCTGCTCCTGCATCCCAAACTCAGTGATGCCATCCCCAGAACTGCGGTCGGGGAGGCTCCTCCAGTTTCACCAGCACACTCTCTAGTAGTTACGACCCTTTGGAGTAGCATGGTGGGCAAAGTGAAAATGGCACAGGAGACAGCTCTGTGCCTTCCAGAGCGAGGGGTCTCTAACAAGCCTTGGAAAGGAAGCACTGCCCAGTGGAGAGAGACACACGGTGACCACCCAGGCTTTGCAAATAATGTTCTGCACCCAAGCCTGGACCTGAACCTCTGATTCCACCCATGCTAGTTCTCTGGGGTCGGGCTGCCTCCTGACACCTGAGGAGCCAGGCAGAGGGAGAATGGTGCCGGGGGAAGTGAAGGCACCTGGTCTCTGTCCCCAGTCCCACTTATCTCCTCCTCCCCCAGGTCTGAGGCCCCTGGCTGCAAGACAGCCACTCTCTTGACTCTCAGTCATCTGGAAAACCCATGCTGAGCTCCCGACTTGGATCATAGCGAAGAGGATGCTTGCTAAACACTTCAATGACCTTGGAGATGAAAGGTCTGTGCAGAGTCGACTTGGGGCGCCCAGTCTAACAGAAGGGCGCGTTCTTACCAAGGCTCGTTCCAGGGAACTGCCTCACTCAAAGGTCCAAGCCAGCTTTGGCAAAGTGCATCTCTCTTTCCATATTTGGCCAGAAACATGGTTGACAGAGTAAATGCTACTGTTCTGAAATACGTGGGATGTTATTTTTGTGACATAGTGTATCCTCAGTCGTGTGTTCCACAGCTGATGTCAAACATTACTAAATATCAAAGTCAGAAAATTCTAAACCAAACTTAGGGTGGTGGTAGTTAAGTGATGCTATGCCCGCTCCCTTATAGTTGGAGGCTGGGGCGTTGTTTCAGTTTAGGAGAGAGCGAGGACTTTGTGACCAAGGTTGGTCGTGCATCCAACACACCAGGCTCTTGGTGGAGAAGGAAAAGGAGAAGCCGCCTGGGAGCAGGTGTCTCCAGAGGGCTCTGGCCCAGGAGGCATCTTCCTGTGTTAGGACGTCCTGTGGGCACCTGGCCTGTGGGTGGATGTTAACAGCCAAGAAACACGGCCTCGTGCATTCTTAGACAGTGTCTCAGTCCTTTACACCTGCATTTTGGAAGCCCACTTTTTTATTTTTTATTTTTCTTCTTCTTCTCCCCAGAGCCCCCTGGTACATAGTTGTGTATTCTACTTTTAGGTCCTTCTGGCTCTGCTATGTGGGATGCCACCTCAGCACAGCTTGATAGTGGTGCCATGTCCGCCCCCAGGATCCAAACTGTGAAACCCCGGGCCGCCGAAGCGGAGCATGCGAACTTAACCACTCAGCCATGGGGCCAGCCCCAGAAGCCTACTTTCTTAGATGAAGCTACTGTGGGGAATTCACAGGCACAATTTTCCCATGGCAAAAATGTAACCTGGTGGCAGGAGGCTGGACGGGAGGACTGTGTCCTATCAGGTGACCCCAGGTGTGGGGTAGGAGGTGGGATCAGTCTGGGCACGTGAACATCAACCAGGGCCAGCTCTAGCACAGTGTGGGTGAGGCTGCTCCATCCTGGCAGACTGTGGCCCAGCTCATCTGTCCCCACAGTATGCCCTGCACCGTGATGACGTGACTGTCATTTTGCAGCCCTTGTGATCACGATGGGGCTCGGCTGCAGGTCGAATGTGAACAACGGGAGCGGGGCAGAGCTGAGAGCCGGGTGCCTCCCCTCCTGCCTGCTCCAAGGTGGTCCAGGCTCTGGGCTGAGACCCCCAACTCCTCGTAAAGGCATCGTATGGCGACAGGGCAGATCTGGGACAGACAGTGTCTGGCCTTGGATCTCTGTGCTGGGTGTGTGTGTGTTTCTGGACAAATCAACATCAAGCAGACTTTGGGAACAACCCTAATGTACCTTAGTAAAGAGATACATGAAGTTTCTTCTCCCCACAAGCCGACGTCTCACAAGGAAGACAGCATCAAAGCTTCGCTGTGCCAGAGGGAGACTCCGATGTTAACATGACATGCATGGCAATTTGTCTGCCTCAGCAGAAATGTGTGATTCCCATGGCCGGCCAGAAATGGGCAGCACGGCCTGAGGAAGCGGGCGAGGGGGCGGGCAGAGCCTGGTGCGGGAGTGCGGAGCCCAGCCGCAGGGCAGGATCCCCGACATTTGAGAGGACGGACTTCCCCAGGCCCTTGGCTCGAGGACTGAAGTCCTGGAGGGCTGAGGGTGCAGAGGGGTGAGGTGGGATGCAGCGATAGGTGACCAGTGAAACAGGTCCCGTTGATTTCCTCATGACCGGGACGATCGAGATTTGGAGCAGAGGTCCTCTAGCTCGCTCACACGGGATCCCCGAGGGGCATGTACATCTGCTCTTCTCCCCTTTGGGGTAACTTCACAGGGAAGAGAACAAGGTGTAGACGCACAAGCAGGCTGATCCCTCATCACTTACATTCACACCCGGAGGAAGCAGAGATGGACATTTCCTGCTCTCAAACCCTCCGCAATTGTCTCCCTCAGATGAGTCACCGCTGCCTAGCAAGTGGCACTCCGTTCCTATGGGCCCCCCACGTCCTCCCAGGGCCGTCCTCCTGGACCAGGTGGGCGTGGGCAGTGGCCGGAGAGCACTTCTGCCCAAGCCTGCTGCCGCTCCACCTCCACGGGGCACTGGGCGTGGGCGCACCCATCTCCATCAGACACGCACAAAAGGCCCACTGAGAGCAATTCCCCACTGTGCAGAGAGAGTTCAGCGGCCTTGTCAAGGGCTTGGTGCTGTTCCCCCTCTCAGGAAGATTTCCTCAAATGCTCGAATCCCTGCTCTGTGCTCTCCAGCGAGCCCACACGCAGACTGTCACAACAACTCACAACCGGCTGGACAAAAGCTGAGCACAGCCCGGCTGGCGAGCCTTCATCAGCTCAGCCTTCCGGGGACCCCAGAAGAGGTGCGGGCCCCCCACCCCCGCCACTGACCAGTGAGGGACAGAGGAGCGAGGGCCTGCTGGAGTGCTGGGTGGTGCACTCCGAGTCCCGTCTGCTGACGCCGACACCGGCACCCTATTGTCTGTCCTTGGAGCCACCACGCAGCTGGCGCCGTGAGCCCTGACATCCCAGCAGGCGACCTTCATGGCTTGCCCCACCTCGTCTGAGTGAATGGATCATTCAGGAGCCTCTCGAAGCCCTCCTTTGGCAGGTCTGCCTTTGCAATCAGCCAAGGGTGAACGAGGCAGCTGGTAGCCAACATCAGGACAGGGGGCTTCGCAGTTGATAAGCCAAGGGACACACTGAATGTCCCTGGTCACGAGACCCAGCCTGGAGTCAAGAGGCTGGGATTCAAATCTGAATTCAGGATATACCTGCCGCTACGAGACCAGGCCTGTGTGTCCCCTGACACCCTGAGGAGGCCGGATGGGGAAGCACTCCACAGAGGGTGGTGACGACCCTGACACCTGCGGCCCTGACCTCCCCCTCCGCACACACCTGTGCTTTCCCTCCCAGCACCTCTTCTGTCCTGGCTGCCAGCTTCCTGCTGCCTGACCAGCTTCCCCAAAAGCCCCAGCCTGGGCAGGTCCTGGTACTCAGCAGCTTCCCTTTCCAGGACTTTCTTTGATCTGAGTGTCTGTGCCACAGGGTCTGATGGACCACCTTACATGCAGGAGTTAACGGCTGACAGCAGCTTTGCAGGCACAGAGGACCACGGTTGGCACATGGGCCAGCCCTCTGCAGTTACAGCTAAGGAAACTGAGGCCCTGCTCACATGCCCCGCCGCAGCCTCACCCAGCCTAGACCCCACCCCCACCCCACACCAGCTCCAGCGACGTTTGCCCTCCATGTCTAATATATTACCTAGCTAAAGCCATCTCATTTGAAGAAAGGACCAGGCACTCTCAAGGATTCAGCTTGGACAGGAGCTCCAGGCCCAGGGCGGCCAGTGGAAGCTTTGGGGGCCCCTCACATCTCCACCCCCCATCCCCTGACAGATCAGCCTGAGGGAGCAGCTGCATCCCTTTCTCCGGCCTCCCACCCAAACATAAGGGGTGCTGCGGATTCTGTGGCCCCTTTCTCACTAAATGAGAGAGTCTTCCCTTACCCCCACAGCCTCCACGCAGGGGCAGCAACCAGCTCGGAGGACCTACACACATGGACTCCTCGTTAGCCAGAAACACCCTGCAGGACATCCTGGAAGATGTGAGAAGCCCGGAGGGGATGGCACTTAGTAGCTCTGGCTTCATGCCAAGCTTCCTGCCAAGATGAGGAGGACTCGGGGCTCCCCGGGCCAGTCTGCTCCCAAAGCGTTCGCTTTGCAAGTTGAGCTCTTCCGTTTACAGGCATGTGGTCCACACGTGTTTGCAAGCAGGGGTGTCTGCATGGGACCTGCAGATCAGACACATCTTAAGACTTGTTTTAAACTGGAAACTGCCATTAATAACCCGATCTTTACCTTTATAATGCAGTGGCCCCGAAGGTACCAGGCTTCCAGATTATCACATTTCAGTCAAGCTCCCAGCACTCCTTGACACGATGTTTCATCTTCTCACATCAAAGGCGAGGGCTCCGCTACATTTGTTGCTGTTGTTGTCGATGCCTGAGTCCGTCTGCCTCTGAGAAGCCTGCTGCTCCCGGCAGAGGAGCGCCACCCTCCCCACCTCAAGGCTCTAGGACGCTTCAAAGCCTTTTCCTAAAAAAAAAAAAAAAAAAAATGAAATGAAATAAAAAGTAATGGGGGTAGAGATCAAGGGTAAAGTTTTTTGTTTGTTTGTTTTCCAAAATGTTTCACTTTATTAAAACTGTGGAAGTCGGATCCAATGTGCCTTGGGGTGTCTGCACGGGAACATGTCCATCTACTTTACTCTTAAAATAAAAGCAGGACATTTTGTGTTTATGTAAGCTCTTTACTCCAAGGAGCTCAGAAGGTTCTGGAACTTGGAAAGGATGAGCATTGTGGTCGTTCCACTAGGAAATGGGTGGCTCAGAGCTGGTGCGGAGGAGACAGGCTCTCTCCCAGTTACCCCCCTCATGTGGGGCATCGCTGCTAAGACACTGTCCACGCTCTGCAGCGGCCCAGGCCTGAGGCAGGGGCCGCGTCCGGTGTGCTCCCCAGCGACTCTCAGTTCCTGCTCTCTCTGCCAGGCCCTCCTTGCACAGCTGTGTGTCCAGTGCCTGCCATCTCCAAGACCACCTGGAAGTCCCCCTTCATTGTCCACCCTGGATCACGTTCCTTTGCATCATTCACATACAGTCATGGGTCCTTCCAAAAATGAGAGACTGTTAAAACTTAAGTATTTGACGCAGACATCAAGATGTAACAGGTGTAAAGCAGCCAGACTTGGAGACACAAGGCACCCAACGCTGCGTATTCAAGGAGACAGTCATGAAGCCGGCTCACGGCCATCCGAGCGCAGCCTTCTGAGCAGGGAAGGATCTGGTGGGGAGCACCTTCTCGGAGCCAGATGTGGGAATATGTAGGGGTATGTGGTGGGGGGAAATGGTGGAGTCCAATTCCAGGCTGAGAGGGGCCACTCCGAGAGGAGGACAAGTGTTCCCTCAAGTCAGGACCTTGTGGCCTGGATCTGATGCCTCCCCAAGGGAAACTCAGAGGGTGAGAGACACAGGGCCGTCTTCCACGCTGGTGGGAAGGGCCCGCGGTCCCACAGCTCAGCTGCAGCGCCGGGGCTGTAGAAGGAGTCGGTGGTGACCAGCCAGCTCAGACCTGCATCCGCCCGAAGCACCCCCAGGGAGCCTGGAGATGGGCCGGCAGACTGCCCCAAAGTCAGGGAGGGCTCTGTTTCCCGTCCATTTTCTCCCCCCAGCCGCCCTTACTCTGTAGGTTCAGGATCTTTCTAGCAAGCTTGGGGGGCTGGGGAGGCTGAGGAAGGACCCCACTGCCACCCCTACCCTAAAGCAGCCCAGCCTGGTGGGCAGTAGACAGGATGGCACCCCAAGTTCACGGTTGGACAGTCTTGGGCCAGGCAGGCTGAGTTTTTAAAATCCAGATCAATGGTTATCGTAGCCGAAAGTGCCTGAGGACTGTTTATGACTTAAGACGTGCAGGCGGATGGAGGAGCTAGCCATGTGTCCCCCTGCAGGGAACCACCCCCTGGAGGAAACTTCAGATGGACGGTGGAGAGAACATCCACTGCATCTTCACTGCCATTTGTTTGACCCAGAAGTTACATTATTTTGGGGACAACCACCAGACAACATTGTGCTCAGAGCTGAAGCTCAGCCAATGTCAGTGGAAGGAACAAGTATGTTCACATAAAAGAAAGTATCCAAGTGAGGTTGTATGCAAAATACCACCCCGGGGGGAGGAGTTCTGGGGGAGCAGAGCCCCGGTTGCTCTCTTGGTTCTCTCACATGGGGACAAGTCTCATCTTCCTTCACAGGCGGACACCAACGCCCCAACAACGCCACCAGGCTCGTCTCCTCCTGATAATAGTAACGCCAGCTGCAATCACAGACGGGGCCTTCCTCTGCTGCCTCCACACAGACCGTGAGAAGACGTCCAGGAAATGGAGGAAATCCATGTGTACAGACTAAAGTTTGCTCTCAGACCTGAGATTCTGCTGTCCCTCCGGGTGTCCATAGGAGCACAGAGCTGCCGTAACTCAAGCTCTGTTTCTTTGCATTCTTCAGCACCACATTATCATTGTTTATTTCAAAACAAGTGTTTAAACACAGGACACGCGTGACCACGGGGCCCATGCACCACACTGGAAGGGAGTTGAAGTGTTTCGGAGCCCTCAAGCTTCCTCTTGGAACAAACATGTGTCGGGCCAACCGCGTAACTGGGAGGCCTCCAAATTAATGTCCATGCAGGAGAGGATATTTATTAAAGCATTAGCAGTCCTACCTGTCAATTTGAAGCCTCCACAGATGTTATTAAGTTCAACAGCAGCTGAGCCATTGTTTGGGACAAACATGTTTTTCCAGGGAGCAGAGTTCTATGGCCACATCGTTTGGAATCCCGGTGCGCGGTGATGGTAAACAGCACACAGACCAGTCGGTCCTGTTTGGATTCCCTGAAGACAATGAACACTCTCACTGCCTGGGGGGAGAGGGAGGCCGCCCGCCCTCGTGTGCCACTGCCCCAGGTCACTGGGAGCAGGGGGCAGAGCCAAGACAGGACCCAGAGGAGTAGCCGGGCCGTGGGCACCTCCCTCTGTCCCCGTGGCCTTCCCTCACAGTTCTTCTCAGAGTCGTGTCCCAAATAACCTCTGTACCCAAGTCATTGTTTTGGGTCTGCCTCTGTGGGACAAGTGGCTTTCCTCCTGCTGGAGCCCACAGATCCTTTAGTCTGAAGATGTATTCATGAAGACCAACAGGTACTGTTTACATTCGTATCTGCTTCTCTGTGATAATCCTTAAAAATTTGTTAAAAGCACCTTTTGCTACCAGTAATTTCATTTCTGGGTATTTATCCAAAAGAATTGAAAGCAGAATCTCAAAGAGATATTTGTACACCTGTGTTCATAGCAGCATTATTCACAACAGCCAGAGTGGGAAACAACCCAAATATCCATTGAAGGACAAACACAGAAACAAAATGTGGTTTATTAGTACAGTGGAATATTGTTCAGCCTTAAAAAGGAAATTGCGACGCTTGCTCCAACATGGATGAACCTTGAGGATGTTATGCTACATGAAATAAGCCAGACACAAAAGGACAAACGCTGTAGATTTCACTTACATGAGGGACCTAGAGGAGTCAAATTCATAGAGATAGAAAGTAAAATGATGGGTGCCCAGGGCTGGGGTTGGCGGGAACGGGGAGTTAGTATTTGATGGGGACACGTTTTAGTTTTGCAAGATGAAAACAGTTCCAGAGGTGGACGTGAGTGGTGTTGACGGCCGCACAGCAATGTGAACGTACTTAGTGCCACCAAACTGGACACTGAAAAATGGTTAAGACGGGAACTTTACGTTGTGTATTTCGCCACAAGCTATTTTAAGTGAAAAAAAGAAAAGCTGGATCAGAAAACAAAAGAAAAGGCACATTCGGGATCATCTGGGGTAAGTGGCCCCTCTGGGCAGTTTCCTGTGAATCACATTTGGGGTGCCACTCCAGTTAGTATGAGAGAGAGACCCCATCTCGCTGTGGCCCTGGACGGAAAGGCACAGAGTCAAAGTCAGGACGGCAGCAACGGGTCAACGGCAAGTGAAGGCCAAAGGCTGCTCTGGGTGAAGACTGTGCACAGGGGCCCTCCCCGTACAAGGCCGCAGTGGGGCTATGAGCCCGGCATAGTCCAGCCCTGTCAGCACGGACAGCGTGGCCTCGCCACCGCCGGTGCTGAGCTGCCGCAGACCACTCATCTGGCACGATCATGAATGCAGGCAATTTGAGTTTCATTGGTTTCTAACCTTGTTTGCTATTAATTTCCTGATTTGTTTTGGTTTTGTCAGTGTGTCAATGCCACAAGCACTTCCTGGAGTCACATCTGGTTTAGCTCTTGCACAGGTCTTGGTTTGGGTCTCCCAGGCCCCCTGGGACATGAGTCTGGATGCTGCTGGTTTATCTGGGAGGAGAGTGAGGAGTGAGGAAAGTGAGAGGGAGGCAAAGGCCGTGACGTGGACAAGAGGAAGCTGGAGCCTCGGGCAGCAGGCTCCATCCTGCGGGTCCCTCTGAGAGACTGCGAGTGGCAGGAGCTCCGCCACAGCCAGGGCAAGCAGGGCTCAGGGTGGGCTGCACAGCATGGGCTGCAGTGTGTCCACAGTCAGTGGACAGGGTCTGTGTCGGCTCAGAGGTCAGGGAGCGTCTGCTTGCCTTTGAACAGGCTCCCTGTGTGCACACGGCACGGATGGAGACCCGGCACCTGGCTCCCTCTCTGTCTCTCTCCATCTCACTCCTTCTCTCTCCTTCTCTCTCCATCTCTCTCCCCGTCTCTCTCTCCGTCTCTCTCTCTGTCTGTCTCTGTCTGTCTTTCTCTCTGTCTCTCTCCATCTTTCTCTGGGGAGACGTCCATTGGGCACTCTCTGAGAGCAGGGCTGAACGCTGGTGGACCCAAGAGAGGACAGAACTGGGTGCTGCAGGAGGGAGGGGACAGATGCCCTGTCAAGCCCCACCCTCTGTTACAGGCAGAATGGTGTCCCCCCGAAAATTCATATGTTCAGTCCTACCCCCAGCAGCTCAGAATGGGACTGTGTTTGGAGGTATGTCCTTTAAAGAGGTGATTAGGGTAAAATGAGGTCATATGTGTGGGCCCTAATCCTGTATGACTGGTGTCCTCATCAGCAGAGGATATGAGGACACAGACACACACAGAGGGACGGCCATGTGAGGACACAGGGAGGAGACAGCCATCCACACAGCCAGGAGAGAGGCCGCAGGAGGAGCCAGCCCATCCTCCACCTTCATCTCAGAACTCCAGCCTCCAGGACCGTGAGAAAATGTACTTCCATTGTTTAGGCTGCCCTGGCCGTGGCACTTTGTTACCAGCCCAGGCTGACTAACACACCCCTTCCCAGCTCAGCCCAGGAAGGGCTGTGGGGTGACAGCCTGGGCCTGGAGAAAGAGGAAACCCTGCCTCCAAGGACTAGGCAGAGCTTCTCAGGCCCCTGGGGACGCCCTCCCTGGGGTTGTATAGGGCTCCTGGGCATGCCTCCCAGCTCCCGCCCTTCCCCGTAGCCTGTGAAATGATGCCCAACCCCTGCCCACCTCTCTCCGGGACCCAGAGCAGGGCAGGCCCACCTCAGTGCAGCTCGCAGACACCAGATTCTGCCTTGGACTTTGGAGCAGCCTCAGGGAGGCGGTTCTGAGACATCGGACCAGGCCCGCGGCCCGCCGTGGACCTCCATCCCATGAAGGTCCCGCCCTACAGGCCAGAGAGCCCTCCTTCCCTCCGGACGAGACACGCATCCGACCAGGCCCTGCCGTCAGCAGCCGAACCTCACCCCGTCTTGAAGAATGACTGGCCCTGCTCTGAGTCAGCTCTGCCACTCCCTCGAGACATCCCCGAGTGTGAGCCCCAAGGACCCCAGGCAAAGAAGTCAGGGTTTACACGACCCTGTCTGTGTGCCCCACCTGCAGGGTGAGGCAGGAAGCCACCACCTGGATTGGGGAAAATGCCATTCAGGGTACTCCGTGGTTCTCCAGGGCCATCCTTTTCACTCCTTATTAATTCCTCACAGTCATCCAAAAGAAGTTTTGGAATAACGCCAAAACCTAAAGAGGGGTGATCTTCCGGCTCCTCTGAGCTCCGCCCCAGGCCTGCTAGCACGCAGTACAACCATGGAGAGTCTTCAAAGATGACCTCGGGGTTCAGAAGGGGCCCCAGGGAGCGCTGGTGTTTGTGGGAGCATCAAGGCTGGAACTGGGAGAAGCTGGAGACTGTCTCAGAGATGGAACAGCCTGGGCCACACTGAGACCCTGGGCTTCTGAGCACCCCCCCCCACCCCCACCCTGAGTCTTCAGGGGCATGACTGTGCCATCACAAGAGGCTCCGGCCCAGGGGATGCAGAAACGTAATTGTGCATCCCAGCAGCTTCTCCAAAGCCTCTGCACCTCGTCAGTAGAAAGTGAAACCCCTCAGCCTCAAAAGCCCAGCCTGGCCGTCTACACCAGCCCTCAGCCGTTGTACCGGGTCCGCACCAACCCTCACCACGCCCACGGCCTCAGAGGGGAGAGGAGCAAACCCCTGGGAGATGAGGGCACGCTGCCTGCACACGGGACGCTGAATCACCGTGTAGTGATAGTCACCCACTGCCGACAGCCATACCCCACAGAAACATGCAGAGGATTGTAAGTTTCACCAATTATTGTTGAACCCGTTCGTTTTACCTACTCAAGCCAAGCGCCTTGTTTCCCCCGCAGGAATCCATCTGGAGGCCAAGAGTGTCCCTGGTGGGATTTCTCACCCTCCCAGGAAGGACTCAACTGCCCCATCCCACACCAAGCGCCTGTCCTGCTGTCCCCCGGGTCCTGCAGAGCTGCCCGCTGTCGTCACACCTCGTGGAGAGCGGGGCTGCTGAGCCCTCGGTGTACACGGGACACAAGGGCCGGCTCCAGCTTCCCCATAAACCAAATCCCACATTGCCCTCGAGGGCTCGTAGAATCTGGGAAGAGACCGAAGAGGAAGAGAACATTCATTCTGAGAAAGGCCGTCCAGCTGCGTCAGCAAGTGAGTCCAAATCCAGTCCCTGCCCACTTGTGTGTGATGCGTTTGTATGTGTGTGCACACGCATGTTTGTGAGGTTATATGTGTGTCTGTGTGTGTTCATGTATGTCTGTGTGTATGTTCATGTATGTCTCTGCATGTGTGTCTGTCTGTATGTTGGATCTGTGTATGTGTCAGGTTGTGTGTCCCAATTTGTGTACGTGTGTGTGTGTGTTGTGTCTGTGTGTTGTCGGGTTGGAAGCGGTCCTGTTGGTTCAGGGACCCTGACAGACCTGCTGGGAGATCGTCTCTGAGGACAGCATGGCTGAGCCTCTTGACATCCCGAGGTGCCCTCGGCACTCTGCTGTCCAGGCTGGCCCTCTGGACACGCGTCTTCATCACGCGTGACTGGAAACTTCCCCAGATGGTGTTCTAGGTTCTCTTGCCTCAGGACCATGTTCCCTCCTTCTCTGTTACTTACACTCGCTCTGTGCTGTGTCTCTTTCTCACCCTCTTCCCTGGGTGGGAAGGGCCACGCTTTCTAAGGGGCTCTCGGAGTGAATCTGGAGGCCCATGTGTGTGACCCCGCAGGGCTGCTCCCCATGGAGGGGGAGGGCCATGTGTCTGCAAGGTTGACGTCAGGTGTAAGCCAGGGAATCCCCCGCCGGCCCCCAGGAGTCACTGACTCATTGTGGGGAGGGGACCGAGGACTTGCATGGCTAACATATTCCCCGGCAATGCTGCCACTCTTCCCAGGACACACTGTGGGACCCACCCCTCAAGATCAGCTAGGATCCCCCAGCCTGGTGACAGCACACAGATTCCAGCCACCCTACCAGCATGAACCCCTCGCTGGGACCACAGACACAGCTTCCCATGTGCTCTGCATGGCTCCTTCCTGTAAACCAGGAAAACCCTACAAGGTTGTTCTGAGAACTGAATTAAATGAGAGTCTTTAGGAGGGCTCTGCTCTGCAGGCGCTCAGTAGGCAGCACGGTGGGAGCAATTGGTGCTGAGACCCCCAAGGCAGAAGAGAAGTCCTCGAGGGGGGCCGGGGAAGAGACGTCAGCTTGGCCTGGAGGACGCTCCTCCCAAGGCCACCCCTCACCAAGAGAGCCACATACCCTCCGAGTGATACCCCGAGAGGGCTGCATGACAGACCCAGGCAGGTGTCTCCCCTGCAGGACACACGCAGGGCTGTGCGTGGACAGCAGTCTTGGAAACGTGCCCACATTTGCAGATGAACAAAACTTCAAAAAGAGCAGAGGTTTCCGCTTGTGGCTGGCCTGTGGGGGGTCTGCCCCAGACCCCGCAGGCTGTAATTTGTGTGCACGTTGGCGGCAGTCTGAGAAGCGAGGCGGGGAGGCCTGGAGGAGGGGAGAATTGTGTTCCTGTAGCTGGAGTGTCTGGCCGAGCGGCTCGTGCCCGCCCTCGGCCCCACCAGCAGGTAGACAGAAGAGGCCACTGGGCTAGGACTCGACTCGCTGGGGAGTGGGGTCTCCTGTACCACTCGCCTTGCCAGTCAGCCCAAACTGCCGCCCTAACGTTGAATTAAGTGACACTCAAACGGCAGCTCCCTCAGCAGAGGCCGCGGGCTTGTTCACGCACGCCACTGCTGGAGCTGCTGCCCAGGAGGTCAGGTGGGGCCCGGGGCCCGCAGTTCCATCCCCAGGCGCTAGTCCAGGGTGCTCACATACAGAAGCACTGAGCTCACCTACAGGCATCACCAGGCACCTTCCAGCTGCCCTGAGAAGGGCTGCCTGTCACCCAGGCAGCCATTCGGGGGACAAAGAGTGAAAGGAGTTCCGGGGGTTGCTGCCAGCGCCCCCTGCTCTCAGGAAGTCCACCCCGGGGTGGCCTGGGTCCCTAGGCTGGAAGGAGCCCCCACAGCCCCTCCCAGGGCCAGGTGTCAGGTTCCTGGTTTCTCAGACACCCCCGTCCTGTGGCCTCATAGCCACATTACATGCACAAGCTGCTCACCCCCACCCCTCGCTGACTCTACCCCGGGTCGACCTCCCTCAGCTTTGTGACTTTGCCCTCTTAAAACCTACGTGTGAGATTTGGGGAAAGGGAGGAAGCATTTTGGGGCAGTGTACCCCGGACTTGGTCCCAGCCTTGTGGGCAACACCCCAAGTCCTCGGCATGACACAAGCCTCCGTGTGATCCTGCGGTTGGTTCCTTGGGGAGACTTGTGCCCCTAAAACACCAGGAGGGGAAAAGTTGCATCTCCCTCGCACGTTGCCCAGCAAATGCCCCTTTGGGGATAGCGCCCCAAGGAGGCCAGTGGCCCTGAGTTCAGACCTGCCGGGACACTGGGGCGGAGTCCCCTGGGCCTCTGCTGCAGCATGTGTCCGGGGTTTCCCTCTCCTCCACGTCGCGGGAATCCGGAACCCGTGGTCCAGACACATCAAAGCAAACATGTGCCCTCCCAGCCGCTCTGATCCAGGTGGGCACATGTGTGACCTGACGCTTGTGCAAAAGCTCCTGTAGGATCTGGGCGCTCCCCTGCCCGCTGTCACCTGGGGCATCAGCCAGAGTCCAGGGACGGGCCCTCCACACCCATCTTCCTTCCCCAGGCAGGGAGTCACCGTCAGCTTCTTTCTTTCCCTTGACCTTGGGGGCCTGGCCTCTTCCATGAGAACTTCCAGCTTCTCCAGGCCTTCATGTCTCTCTCGTCTCTCAAATCCTGTGAGAATCCTATAAATTGTCCCTCACTTGAGCATTTAATAACATATAGCAAAAATAAGTTGTGCTCCAAAATTTGCTAACAATCCTGTGGTTGATAATTTGAAATATGTTGTCTCGTAGTAATTGGGTAATACAAGATAACTGGTGTCTGAATTTAGTCCTCAGAATTTTGTCTAATGCCTTGTACCCCAGAGGGTAATTACACCTGCCTCGTGGCTGTTCCTAATACGACATTCTGGGCGGATGTGAATTCTCCATTGCAATGGTTTTAAGAGCCCTGATGTTGGCGCATCAGAGGCATGAGGAGCCCAGGGCTTCATGCAGGGAGGGTACCCCCGGGGTGTAACTGGCTAGCAGTCTGCACCTTCCTCCTGAGAGACAGCATTTGTCCCTGGTCAGTCACACCCCAGGAGAGAAGCACCCACCCTAATGGCTGAAGTTAGGTGCGTTTCGAGTAACAGGAAACCCAATTCATAGTGTCATAAAATGTGCAGAAGAATCCGCAGTGGTCCATTGGCTCAACAGCCATGTAATCCATCTTTTCCAAAACCCATATTTTATTTCCATTGACTTTCTCTATTGTTTTTCTGTTTTCAATTTTATTGATCTCTTCACTTGTATTTATTGCTTCCTTTCTACTCCTTATTTGCATTCCATATGCTCTTATTTTTCTAGTTTCTTCAGGTTAAAGCAGAGATGATTAAGCCAACACTGTTTTCTTAGACTGGTTTCCTGTGGTTCTGTAACAACTATACACTTAGTGGCTTAAACAATACAAATTTGCAATCTTACACTTGTAGAAGCCAGAAATCTGGAATGCATCTCATCTAGTTAACATCTCCTATTGGCAGGCCTGCCTTCTGCATGCTCTGGGGACAAGCAGCCTGTCCCAGCTCCCAGAGGCACTCACATTCCTTGGCTCACTCGCATCCCACTTCCTCCATCTTCAAAGGCAACCGTGTCGGGTCAAGTCTTTCTCATGCTGCCGTTTCTCTGGTTCTCTCTCTTTTGTCTCCTCCTTCCACTTATGAGGGCCCACATGACTACACTGGGACACCTGGATAATCCAGATCATCTCTCCACTTTAAAGTCAGCTGACCAGCAACCTTAATTACATCTGCGACTTTAATTCTCCTTTGCTGTGTAAAATAACATAGTCACGGGTTCCAGGTTTTAAGATGTCACATCTTTGGGAGGTCTTTATTCTTCCTACCACAGTTCTTTTCTACTATCTGTATTTTGTTCTATAATTTTCCTCTAAATACTACTTTGGCTGCACCACAAATTTTGACATGTTATATTTTTATTTCATTCAAGTCAAAATATTTTCTAATTTCCCTCGAACCTTCTTCTTTGACTAAGGGGTGATTTGGAAGTGTGTTATTTAGTTTCCAAGTGTTTGGGGATTTTCTTGATATCTTTCTGCTATTGATTTCTAGCCAACTATAATCAGAGGACATACTTTGTAAGATTTCTATTCATCTGGTTTTGTTTTATAACACAGGATATGGTCTGTCTTGATAAATGTTCCACGTGACCTTGAAAAGAATATATATTCAGCTGCCTTTGGGTAGAGTGCTTGATAAAAGTCAATGAGTTCAGGTTGGTTGGTGATGCTGTTCACTTCTTTTATATACTTGCTGAGTTTCTGTTAACATGTTCTACCAATCACCAAGAGAGAAGCGTAGAAGTGTCCAACCCAATTGTGAATATGCTTGTTTCTCCTTTCACTTTGGTCAGTATTGCTTCGTTATTTTGAAACTCTTCTGCTGTGCCTACATATTCAGGATTGTCACAGCTTCTTGACAAACATCTTTCTGTCACTATGGAATGTCCCTCTTTATCCCTGTTAATTACTCTACTCTCACTTCCACTTTGTCTGATGTCAGTGGAGCCATTTTAGCTTTCTTTTGATTAATGTTTGCATGTTATGTATTTTTCAATACTTTTAATTTATCTATCTTTATATTCAGAGTGGGTTTCTTGTAACCCACACTTGGGTGGGCCTTCTTTTAATTGGCGTGTTTAGACCGTGTGCATTTAATTTAACCATTGCTGTGTTTAGATTTGAGTCTCCCAATTTATTACTGTTTTCTGCTTGTTCCTTTTGTTTTTCATTCTTCTGTTTTCCCGTCTTACCTTCTTTTGAAGTATTTGGATATTTTTTAGAATTTAATCTTAATTAACTCATCTGTTGATTTCTGGACTATATTTCTGCATGCAGTCTTTTTGGAAGTCGCTCGAGAGATTATTATAAACATACCATTTGCTCACAGCCCACTTAGAATTAATATTTTATCACTTCAAGTAGAATGTGGAAAGCTTACCCCCATATGTGCCCCTTTCCTCTCCCCACTTTGTGGTGTTGTTGTCATATGTATTACATCTCTATACTTTGAAAATTCCATTAGACATGGTTAAAGTTTTGCTTTCAGCCATCAGGCATATTTTAAAGAACTTATAGGAAAAAATAATCTATTGTAGTAACATATATTTATTCTTTTTATCACTCTTCTCTTATTTCTGAAATTCCACATTTCCCTCTGGTATCATTTCCTTCCGATGGAAAGAGTGCCTTTGGAATTTAATTTAGAGCAGTGGTTCTCAACTGGGTGCTATTTTGCCTCCAAAGGGCAATATCTGGAGACATTTTTTATTGTGACAACTGGGGAAAGGTGGGTACTCCTGGCATCTAGGGTGTGGAGTCCAGAGATGCAGCTAAACTTCCTACAATGCACAGAACAGCCCCACAACACAGAATTTTCAAATCGGAAATTTCAACAGTGCTGTGCTTGTGTGAGAACAAGTCTGCTGGTGACACGTTCTCTTAGTTTTCCTTGATCTGAGAATGTGCTTATTTTGCCTTTATTTCTGAAGGATGCTTTGGCTGGATGTCACATCCTGAGTTGACAGTTCTTTTCTTTCAGTACTTTAAAAACTCGAGTCCACCGTCTTCTGATCTGATAAAAAAGTTTCAATCTTTCTAATAGTTTTTTCCCCATATATAATGTATTATCTTTCTCTGGTTTCTCTCAAGATCTTTTCGTCTTTAGTTTTTGGAGTTTGATTTTGATGTGTCTGGTATGGATTTCCTTAAACTCTTGCAGTTTGAAGTTCATGCAGTATCTTGAATCTGTACATTTATGTCTTTCACCAAAATTTGGAAGTTTTTGCCCATTATTTCACCTAATGTTTTTTCCACAGGATGTTTTTCTGTTCTCTATTTGAGACTCTCTTGGCATGAATGGTGAACCTTTTGATCTTCTTCCACAGGTCTCCGAGGTTCTGCTCATTTTTTTCAACATTTTTCTCTCTGTTGTTTGTAAAGTACAATTTCTATTGGTCTATCTTCAAGTCAGCTCCTCTGTCATCTCCGTTCTTCTGTTGAGCCCATCTAGTGAATTTTTAAAATTTCCGCTATTGTATTTTTCAGTTCTAAAATTTCCACTTTGTTCATTTTTTTAAATAACTTCTACTTCTCCGCTGAGACTCTCCATCTTTCCACTTGTTCCAAGAGTGTTCGCTGTTACTTCTTGGAGCATGTTAGCATGTTATAACGGCTGCTTTAAATTCTCTCCGATGATTCAAACATCTGGTCACCTTGGGTTTGGTAGATGTTCATCATCCTTTCCATCGAGAATTTGTCAGATGAAATTTACTGGTTTTTCAGATGTTGAGCAACTTGGGGCTTCATGCTGGGCATGTTGAATATTGTTATAAGGCTATGGGCTTTGCTTAAATCCTCCAGAGAATGTCGAGGTTTTGGTTTTTGCTTTGGCAAGCAACGGATGCAAATGTTCAGAATGTGTGTTCGAACACGCCTTTGATGAGCTATGGCTCTAGTGTCAGTTTAGTTTTCAAAGCCTTTGCAGTGTTATTCAGATCTGTTTTGCATGTGCATCACTCATTGGCAAGTCTGGATCCTAGGGGGTTGATCTACCCCAAGTTCTCAAAGCCTTTGGCATGATGTTTTGGGTCAGTTCCATGCATGCTCAGGTTTGGGGAAAAGCCAAGAGTTCATATAAAACTCATGGCATCGTTTTGTTGATCTGCTCTCTCTCCTCAGTCTCCTCCACAATCTCTGGCTCCCAGGGATCTGCCTCCCTGGCCCTCTGGCTAGAAAGCTGGGGCCTTAGTTTCCCCAGTCTGCCTCACACTTACCTTGAGTGTATCTATCTACAGGAGAATAAAGAGAGAGAAAACATAATGGAAATTCCACCCACACTCTTCAGACATATTCCTCTCAGGAGAGAGAGAGATTCCCCCAGAGTTTTAGATGCCTACCCAGATCCCACTCCTCTACTGTCACGGGGCTACAGCTGCAGGAGTAGGACCTGCTAGGGGACCAGAATGTCCTCCTTTCTCTGTTCCTTTCTATTCCTCAGACCAAAAGGACAGCCTTCCCTTGGAGCCCTTTCTGTCCTTGCCTGGGCATCATTCCAGATCCCATGCTGCCTTGAGGTCCAGACTGGTAGATACAGGAGAAAAGAAAGAAAGAAAAACAAGAAACTCAACTCCTGATGAGTCATACTGTGAACGATCTGGATCCCTTCTCCAATAGGCTGCTACTGTTGGCTTTTCACAATCCTCTGCTAGCTGCTCTGTGAGGTCTGTCTGGAGATTTAGTTTTCTCCAGCGGGAGAGAACGAGTGGAGTGTGCTTTTTCCATCTTAACCAGAACCAGAACTGTCCTATGTCAAACTTTTGACTACGAAAGCTTTAAATTACTAACTTAAGCAAAGACCTTAGAAAAAATATAGCATGCTTTGTATGCAAATGATCAAAAGGGGGAAAAAATTCTAACAATATTATTTCAACATCACAGAATCACATGAGGAATGTCAGAGCTGAAAGAGACTTAGGGTCACCCAACTTGTCCCTCTTGAATTCTTTTTCTCCTCGCCTGCTCAGCTGGGGGATATTTGGGGAGTATGTGCATGTGTGTTTGTGTGAGACTTGTATCTTACCAGAAAAACAAGATTAGCAGATGTATAAAATTATGCTTCATAATGTTAATCCAGCATGTACCACATTTTTGATGCTCAATCCTGGTAAACTGTATTATTATTTGGAGGGTCACACGGCTTAATATCTCCACCATCCTGAATGTGTGCAGCTCAGCAACACCCCCCATGCCTGCCTGTCACAGTTCTGTTCTAGTCCATTGCAGCAACGCCTACCCATGGCACTCTTCTCCCCACCCCCTCTCTACCAGCCTCTGAGCCAGTCTCCTGCCTTCCAGCTTCCCTCTACGTGTTGTCCACACCATCATCAACATTCTATCTCCAACAAAACTATGGTCATGTACCAAAACTCCTCAGAGCACAAGTCTCTGTTGTTGCCCTTACTTGCTTCCAAATCTTAGAAATGTTCCTATCCTTTATTTTATTAATTTTTTGGTGTGGAAGAGTGGAAGATTGGCCCTGAGCTAACATCTGTTGCCAATCTTTATCCTTTCTTCCTTTTTCTCCCCAAAGCCCAGTACCTAGTTGTAAGTCCTTCTAGTTCTTCTGTGTGGGATGCTGCCACACCATGGTTTGATGAGCAGTGTGTAAGTCCGCACCCAGGATCCAAACCCCAGGCCACTGAAGTGGAGTGTGAGAACTTAACTACCATGTCACCAGGTTGGCCTCCAAATGCCTTTTTTTTTTTTTTTTTTGAGGAACATTAGCCCTGAGCTAACATCTGCTGCCAATCCTCCTCTTTTTGCTGAGGAAGACTGGCCCTGAGCTCACATCCACGCCCATCTTCCTCTACTTTTTATGTGGGACGCCTACCACAGCATGGCTTGCCAAGTGGTACCACTTCCGCGCCCGGGATCCAAACCAGTGAACCCCAGGCCGCTGGGGCGGCACGTGTGAATTTAACCACTGAGCCACCAGGCAGGCCCCCTCATATGCCTTTTTAAAGAAAAACTAATGCCCTTGCATCTTTAATGTTGTCTCAAATTATATCATATCATTCTGGTTACATTTATTTTACATATTTAAATGTGTTCAATCACAAAATTATGTGTAAGTACACTATTCTTATACTTTTATTTAGCTATAAAACAAATCCAACTTCATGTGAACACAAAACTATAAAACCAGCATTATATTAAAGTCCTGTATTTAATAAGAATCACGCTGCTGTTTCATTCTAACAGAATGACGGATGATGGGGAGGAAAGCGTGGCCTCGGGTTCAATTCTGTATTTAACATTTAGCTTTATTTTCTAATAAGAATACTACTAAGAATTCTTGTTTGATTTTCAAGGTACATTAAAGGGTAACAAGCACTTTAAGGATTTATTCATTAGTTCAGGATACTCCTATCTCATAATTAACAAAAAACGCCAGAATCAATCCTCAAAAATCACTTTTAATGAACCGGCTCCTGATAAATTAGTCAAATTGTCTTGTTTACTTGAAAATACAACAGCTATTGTTCTATTCCTTGAATATACTTTAGATTTCTAGTATTATCTCTATCTTTCCAAGGAAAACAGGAAAACTCTTCAATAGTCACTCCAACACTCGCTGCCAACAAATGGTCGTGATGGGATGGTGTCAGGCCAGGCTGTGCAAAGAATGTCCACTCGCTCGTAACCCCAGCATTGGCTAATGGAGTCCGGGTTCTTGTGACGTTGGCATGTCGATGTCCCCGCTCAGTGCAATGACTCAGTCTTCACACACCTGTTCCCATTCAGACTACTGTGAATACTTCCCGTGACCGCGTTTGCTGTGCTTGGTGTGAAAGCAACGCTCGACACAAAAGGGCAGTGGCACAAATTCAAGTGAGAGTGATCTGAGTCAAGTTCATCCACATTGGCCCTCAGATGATACTTGTGACTTTTTTATTTTTAAATGTCATCCATATTAAAAGCCGGAAAGTGCTCACAGATTTAAGGGAAAAGGTCCACAGGTCTCCAGCACCCTGCAGAGCTCAGTTTGAGAAACACAGATTTGTAGCATGAACTCTACCCCCTCAGTGAGGCGCACCTGGCCCGACTCACATCAGGACGAATTATCCGTCGCTGTTCCCATCCGTGCATCATCGTGAGCGCTCTGCAGCTCCTGACACACTGGCCCTCTCATCGGCCACCAAATGCCAGGTCCTTGAGGACACTTTGTTTAAAGGTCCTTTACCTCGTTTGCCCAAACACATCCACTGACCCACTGAAATGCCACAAGCTCAGTGGCATTTTCCTGTCCCCTCAGCAGAAGCTGTTATTTCATGTCCATGCCCACATCACCATCCCAGCACCCAGCATGTGGAGCGGTTCAGCCTCAGCACCAGCCTTTCTTCCTCTAGAACACCGGTTCTCTCAAAGACGAGGCTGGGTCTTACTCACTTGTTTCCACAGCGCCTGGTGCAGTCCCTGAAAAGGATAAGAAATGTAAAAGTACGATAAATGAAAATAAAAATGAACGAATACACAAAAATGCTGAAATTGAAGTGCACAAATGGAAGCTAGAGAGCCGGGCTACATTTCCTAGTCGTTAGGACTTTAAGCAGGTCCCCATTAAGGAATTAAGTGTGTGATCATCAGCCATAAAAATGGGACTATCGGGGTCAAGCTTTCCTACGTCATGGCGTTGTTGGGAGATGCAAGATCAACTTGAAATGGTGCATACAAAAGAATTTCTAAAACTAACCTTGAAGTGCTAAAGAAATGATTGCCAGGATCATAGCACCGCTGGGCTCCCAAACACACTCGCGTTTGAGGAGCAGGTCTAAATCTAGACTGAGATGAACAGTAGAACTTAAAAACAATTTTCAATGTTTTTTTCAGGCAATCAGAATTTCTAGCTAAAAGCCCTAATCCATCTAGAGCGTGGGACTGGTGACCTCTATGCTAACTCACGTTCTCTGCACGGCACAAGTAACTTTTAATCTCAGCTGATATAATTTTAGATAGAGCCCGAAAACACCCTTAGCCTGATAGTACTAAGTCCAAGAAAATGCTCTGCACGCAGATCATAGAGTGAAGCCCCTGGTGTCGACTGAGAGATCAATCTGTGAAAGAGGTGGCTGGCCCTGGCTGTGACTTTCAAGGCCAGCTTTGCCATGTTCTAACTGCGACTTTGGACAGATTCATGGATTTCTCAGAGCCCTAGCTTTCTCATCTGTACCAGCCTCACTGGGACAACTATGTGAGATGATCTATGTTGTCTATTTCAGTAAGATGATGTGTAAAATACAGGGGCGTAAACTCATTTAACCACCAGGGACCTGCCTTCCAGAACAAGAACTTTGAAAAGCTGATGGAGAGGCCAGCCCGGTGCGCAGCGGTTAATTTTGCAAGTTCTGCTTCGGCGGCCCGGGATTTGCCTGTGTGGATCCCAGGTGAGGGCATGGTACAGCTCATCAAGCCATGCTGTGACAGGCGTCCCACATATAAAGTAGAGGAGGATGGGCATGGGTGTTAACTCAGGGCCAGTCTTCCTCAGCAGAAAAAGGAGGATTGGCAGCAGATGTTAGCTCAGGGCTAATCTTCCTCAAAAAAAAGAGAAGCTAAAGGAGTGGGGAAAGACTCCCATGGGACAGGGCTTCTGGGAGCAAGTTGGAGTGTGATGTGGTGCTGACCATGAGCCTTCCGCCTTGCTAAGTGGAGTGCCAAGCTAAGGTAAGAGGTGGATATAACTGAATCGCAGGGCAAATCTTGAGAAATGGTTTCTGCGAAGACGACGAGGAGAGAGAGCTTGCTAACATGTGAGAGGACTTCTTTACTGAGAAACCGAAGTATTCAACAACTCTCTGTGTGAAGTTTTGTTATTGCCGTGTGGTAACTGTTTGCCTGGCTTTCCCAAAATCTGCAGTGGGAATCCGCAGCCCCTCGTTCCGAGGTTGCAGGGGGAAGGCAGCCCGTCAGAGGTCATTGTCAGGCATCGAGACCCCTCGCGTGCACAGAGCCAAGCGGACGAGACCAGTCTGACTTTATTTTTTCCCATCAAATCGTCAGTCGACAGTTTTCCTCCAGTGGGCATTTGGGAGTCCCTCCTCCTTCCAGCCTCCCTGCTCCTCTGCTTCCAAGAAATCTTCTGGGTCTTGTGCTTACCACCCCCACTTGCACCCTGAGGCCCCCCGAAGTCAACTCCAGGTGGGTGCTTCAGGCTCTGGGCCTTCTGCAAAGCAAGCAGGCCCTCACTGGGAGTGCGGCTCCTTTCCGTGGCTGAGCCTGGCTGTGTTGGTGTGTTTCTCTCCCAAGAGGAGGAGAGATGGGAGGAGGAGGAAGAAACCTTTTCCTAGCAGAGCGGTGTCTCCTGTCAACGCTCTGCAGGCTCCTGTTCCCTTAGGGGACTGCCGGCTGGCCTGGGGTGGTGGCAAGGGCTACAGCACCGGACCTGTCACCTGCGGGTGGCTACTGCTCTTGTGCCGGTCAGATTTTGTCAAGTTCTCTAACCTTGCTGACACGGTTACCATACCCTACAGGTTGGAGCTGTCCCTTCTCCCTTAGAGGCCCAGCCATCCTGGAAAGGTGTCAGCGCCCGTAACATCTGCCCTCCAGCCCCCTAGTTGGCAGCCTGAAAGCAGCTTTGAGGATCAAAGAAGTTCTAGAATGATACAAGACTTAGAGATCAAGGAGACTCACCTGTTCTTTCAAAGGACCTGAAGAATGCCCGTTCAGGGAGCCTCAGAGACTGAATTTAACTGCGGGGAGGTTCGATTACAAGATGAATGGTACAGGCTGATTACACACGAGGCCGAGGGGCTGGAGAGGAGAGCAGGGCCCCCTGACAACCACAGCCGTTCCTGGTACGCTTGGCAGGCAGCCAGGAGGAGCCCGGGGCCAAGGTCGTTGGGGGTGTGCTGACAATCCAGTGAGATTGTGCAAAGCCTGGAGAAAGGTCACGGAGTAAGACAGCGAGGAGGGGACGGGGGCGGGGGGCAAAGGCAGAAAAGACAGCAAGGTCCTCTGGGGACCGAGAACAATGCCTTATAAATCGTTATAAACTGCACGTCTTAACGGGCTCCGTTCTGTCTCTTGGAAAGGCAACCCCGCTCCAGAAAACTGCTGACAACACGCACCGAAACGAGCACAGCTCTGCCTGAACTCATACGCCCCTCAAAATAGGGGCGGGGGCGTCTCGGGTCTGCTGGTCCCCGAGGAGCCCCAGGCTCATTAGGACCAGCTCTTCAAAGCCTTAATGTTGTCTGTTCTTGTCCCACAGGCTGTGATTTCCTCTTTTGAGCAAACCCTGTGCTCAGAGGGCGGGGCCCACAGTGAGTTAGTACAACAAACTGGCTCTCTGTGAGCCTGAAGAGGGAATATTTATTTCGTTTTGACCCAGATATATTTGCAGTCTCATCGTACTGGTTACGGCATGGCTCTGTCATCTCTAGGAGTGTTCCAACATCAACCAAGCCTGTTGGAGGCAGCCCCAGGGTGGAGGTATGTTTCTCTCCCACAGCTCTCTTGTGAGGCGATGCCATGACCATCAGGGACCCAGCCCCTCATCTCCTGTGCTACCAGGGCTGCTGCAGTGCCAGGCCACAGAGCTCTCCTCCCATCAGGACGGTGGAAGGAAGGGAGAGGAAAAGGGGTGCCTCTGTCAGTAGAGTCATCCTTCTCATGGCCCCACAGGCAGCAAGGACAGCTCAGAAATGTGCCTTATGGGCCCCGGCCCCATGGAACAACTCCGGGCTCTGTCCCGGGAGAGAAGGAGAACATGGATGCAGGGTCGACCTCCCCACTTCCCCTCTCGCCTTTCATCTAGAGAATTTAGATAATTGCCAGCCAGCTATGTAGTTTGGCTGTAGGACACATTTTAATGCATTTATTGGATGAAAAACCCAAAGAAGTCACCGACCTATTGACATGAAAGAAACACTTTGTCTTTCTAAAGTGAATCAGATCTGGCTTCTAGCCGGCACTTATCAAGCGGGAAGGCCTACAATAATCCCGTCTCTGGCTCCTTTCCCATCCCTTGGGTTGTCCGTGCTAACACTGTCCAGGGAAACGGGGAGAGAAGCCTCCCGCCATTTCTCTATGAAGCAGCGGCACCGCCGGCCCCTGCCAGCCGGCCTGCCTCCCGGTGCTTCCTCTAGCAAACCCTGCCTGGGGTCCTTTCCCGGGCTCCCGGCAACTTCCCTTGCTGTTCAGCGTGGAAGCACTATGAACTGTTAGCTGCTGCTTGAGAAGGGAGCCTGGCCGCAGGGCATGGGCATCTCCCCGCCACATGAGCGAGGAACACAGGTGACCTCCCTTCACTGCGAGGGTGACCCAAGCAGCAGAAACATAAACTCCACTAGATTCCAAAGAAGTAATCCTATCACAGACATATCCACTTAATTTCAAGCTGTAAGTAGACCTTTTAACCACCTACAAGCAAATTGATTACTTTTAGGGTAAATACACTTACTCTTGAATTTTCCAGTGACATGTAAGTGATCCACTCTCAAAACAATCAATTTCTCGTTTCCTCTTCCCGATTCCACATACGTGTACAGCCGACTTCTCAGCGGGTTGCTGTCCCCACTCATAAAAATGTGAACCAGAAAAATCCCCAGGGAGTGTGCAGGCCTGCCTCCTCGGGTTCTTCCGCGGCTGGAGAAAGAGGCTGGAGCCGACGGAAAGTTGAGCGTTGAGACCAGCAGCCCACGAGCACCTATCCCAGGCCGGCCCTTGCGCTCGGCTTCTCCGACTCCTCACTTTCAAGTCTTAGACGCAAGGACCAAACATTCTGGAAAAGCTGGGCACAGAAGGTGAAGGAAAAGGTTGACCCTCGCTGGCCAGAGGTGAGACCCAGAGAGCAGTCGATTCCCTCTGCAGATTCCCGTCCCCACCACAGGTGATTTGAAGATGCATGAGGTCTAACTCTTGGCCAAGAGAGAATCATCCCTGTGTTGTTTAAACACGATGCCAGGCTTCCTGCGGGATACTTTTCACGAAGACTTCGACGAAGCGTGACCAATCTCTACAACTCTGTTAGGAAGTTACTCCTGTTCACCTCCCCTTTCAAATGTTTGGGACTAAGAGAAGCTTCTGGCCGAACAATTCTCCTGAGTCCAATGGTAGGTGTGCACACACATGGCCAGGCTGACCCTCACGCACAGGTCAAGATCTACGTTGAGACAGTCCGGAGACGTCCCCACATTAGCTGTGGTGCCAGTGAATAAATCTCGCGGAGTGGTGCTTTGAGCATCACTGTCTGATTAGAGGCCTCCAGGGGACCTATTACCTGGCAACATGAACTCATCCACATTTTTATAACGAATAACAGATATCTTTCCTAAGAAGAACAGTGGGTGTAAGGTGGTTCTGGCAGGTTTGTGCTGAGACCCACACGGTGGAAATCAGCCCGTTTTCAATGCGAAGCCCGTCTGGCTGGTGGCAGCAGAGCTCTCAGTGAGGACACAGACTCGTGGAGGATTCCAGCACAAGGACATTCATTTCAAAAAACTGTTCTGCGTTTTCAGTTCACAAGCAAGTGAGTTCATGAAGCAATCACAGACTTTCTTAAAAATTCAATTGAAGTTTGAGCCATTGTTTTTAACCTAGCATTTTTTCCCACTAAACACGGTCCAAAGTATATTCAATTCATTCTTTCTCAAGAGAGAACAAAGTCAAACATCTCTTTTAATCGTGAAGCTGGAGGAAGGAGGCTGAGTCCACTTCTCTCGGGTGACCCTGCCCCGTTGAGAAACGCCCTGCTCTCCTCTCCATTTAGATCTCAAGGCTCACTCAGACCCTGCTCCCTTTCTCGGGAAGCAGCCCTGGGACTGTCTGCTGGCAGCCGGGGGAGTCGCAGGTTTACAGCAGGCTCAAGAGAGGGCCCCGTGAGGTCAGAGCGACCCTCTCCTGCAGCGCTGCGGTGTGGTGCTCTGCTCTGCCCCGCCCAGGAGGCAGGGCTGGAGGGCCACTGGCGCTGCTGACAGTCGGGAAGGGACGGCTGGGAATCCTGCTGCTGCTGCTCTCGAGTAAACAGTCCCCCGCTGACACAGCTTCAACCCTCATCCAGCTTCTGCCCTCGTCTAGTGCAGGATGCTAAAAACAGCTAAACTCATTCAGGAGGGAGGTTTGCTGTGCTGCACAGGCCAACGTTTCCCATCCTCCTTACGCCTCCAGAGACTATGTTTGGGGTAGTCACCTCCCGACCTGGGTTCTCTTCAACTTCCAAGGCCCGTGTCTTCCTCTTGTCTGTAATGCTGGCCGGTGTAGAATGAGACACACACATATGTACACACACATGCACACTCATGTAAACGTGGGAATTAAGGAGTGAGAGGAACGTGATTCTCTGCCCTGACAGTACCGAGGGGTCCCACCAACTTGGAGGGTCTCTCCTCCGGCTCGGGGTGGGGTTTCAGACCACCAGGGTGTCCTCCACAGGCTCCGACAGTCAACACGTGCAGACGGGGGGGGGTTGTGAGGGGACTTGGACAGGCAGCTCCTTGCTGGTGTCATTTCAGAGGACACATCTCTCATTCACAGATTCCTTCAAAGGCAGCGTGGTGCCCAAGGCCCGGCTGGCGCTGGAGACCCAGCACTCACTAAGGCAGAGTCCCCCGTCTCGACACTCTCTCGGATCAGTTGGAGAGACAAGTAAACACCCAATTTCCATGCAGTGTCACGACTACTACAAGAATGGGGACATCAGGCAGGTGGCCTAATGAGTGACACCAGCAGCCCTCTCCAGGCAGCCTGGAGATGGAAGGTCTGGCTCCCCCTCCCCTCCGTGCCCTCCTACTCCCCCTGGAAAATGGACGCCTGCGCTCAGACCTCTGGGTGTGGGAACTCAGGCTTTTTCGCCCTCCCTGCAAAGCTGCTCTGCCGCCCGCCCTGCAAGACAGGAGAGCAACAGGGCTGGCTGGCTGGCCTGGCGAGCAGACCCGCTGTGTCCAGCGGCACTTGGCCCAGGCACCGCTTGCCCAGAAGCAGGGAGGAAGGGACCTGGGTGTCCACCCTGGTGTCCCCTGAGCACTGTGTGACATTCCAGGATGCCTGACACTGCCTGGGTCAGAAGCAGTGGTGTCTGTGCTAAAACCATCAGGCTGAAGGGGAGCTCATTACGTAAGGGGGCCAGGGAGGGGACACCACCCCGGGCTGGCGGGCTCGAAGAGGGGCCAGGATTGGAGTGTCAGGGACTGAGAGCTAGTGCAGCACAGTCCAACGCAGCCCGGGAGGGGACGGACAGAGAGAGACGAGGCCCCAGGCGTGCACACAGGACGGACACGAGTGAAGCCGTTGGGAAGATTTTGAATTACACCGACTAGGTGCCAGGCCCTGTCCCAGGCACTGGAGAGACAGAAGTGAAGAGGCAGAAGGACCCCTGCAGTCACGGAGCGGCCGGTGTCCCACGGGGAGTGAGAGGCGCGGCAAACGAGTGATGAGAAACTTGTTCAGCTTGGATAGGTGACGAGCAGAAGCTTCAAACAGAGAGTGTGGCTGAGCGTGGGCTGAGAGCTGAACAGTGGGAAGGAGTCAACCTCGCAAAGATGAGTCAAGGAACAGCCCTGCTGGAGCCGGCACCGAGAGCAGCGGGCCCATCCTGGAAGACCACTGGGAAGTGAGGAATGCCACATCCGCCTGCCCGGACGGGGCGGCGCACTGCGCTCTCAGTTATTACGGTGATTATTGATTTACTTACTGAGTATATTTATTTATTATTCATTGAATATGATATACACAAAAAGACCGATACACAGTATCAGTTAGGATATTACGACCCCACGAGGGACAATGGCTTAGCTCACCACCTTTATTCTTGGTTATTAGTGGGCTTTGTTATTTGCATTCTTTTTAAAGTAAATATTATGCTTAAATTTCCCTGTCTTGGTCTTCCGTCCCTCATCCCTGGACCCTCACTCTGTGAAGTGAGGAGGTGGCCCTCCACCCAACCCTGCTCCGTCCTCTCCTGTCGTCAGGCCCGATGGTCATGTCTGCTGGAAGCCAGGGGAGGTCTTCCACGCTGTCCATGGGTTGGTTCTAACCTTGAAAACAGAAAGGCAACCTGATACCATGATGATGTCTGTATCCTGAGCACGGCCGGGGTCACTGGGCTCTATTCTCTCTCTGCAAGTCCTGTGTGTCCAACCTGTGTCCAGGGCATCAGTTGCCCAAAATCGCACCATACATTTGGGTTGATTTCTATCTTTCCTTATGTCTCCAGGTGCCTAATTCACTTTCATGGAGGCTGAGAAGAGCGGGAGGACCTCTGGGGCTCAAATTTGGCCCAGAATGTTCCCCAGAAATCACCTCTGCATATGGTGCTGATGCGAGGTAAGTGCTGGGGGACTGTGGGTGTGAGTGCAGGGTCCAGGCATCCACCATAGTGCCCAGGAAGCACCGGCTGGCTCGGCCCCACGTCCTCGGTTCTCTGAGTGGAGCTGTCTTGAGGATGGAGGAGCCAGCTTTAGACTCGACGGCTTCCTGAGAGGCTCAGAATCAGCCAGGGCTCGGGAGTTGCCTGCATCCTGGGGAGGCTGCCGGCCCGCCCTTTCCCCAGGAGCTGAGCTTTGGGGGTCTCAGCTGGGCTTCTCAGCTGAGAGAAGGCAGCTCTCTGTGGGCTTGTGCCAGCTGGATTTCTAGAACAGAATGCAGCTGGATTTACTAACTACCCACCCACTGTAACGGGGGGCGTGCTCTCCCGGGGACAGAGGAAGAACTTCATCTCCATGACCGGTCCAGGGACGGAGTCATCCCTGGGTGGAGGCAGACCCTGTGTCCTTGAACGGCTGGGAGAGACCCGCGAGGCCTTCTGCTCCTTCTGATTGCAGCTTTGTGACGGATGGTTCCAGAAACCCCGAGAAAGCTGTAGCAATGAGCAGACATCATCCAAGAGTGACTGAGATGGTCTCAGGAGGGCCAGAGAGGAGGCCACGCCACCCCACATGGGGTGTGGGTTCCACGCAGGCCACGCTGCGGGCGGCTCTCACTGGGCTCGGGGCCAGCTCTCGGACTGTGAAGACCTGGAGCACACAGCCGTCTGAGGCGATGAGACAGTTGGCTCCACGCTTTGTCGAGGAGCCGCCCAGGAGCAGCTTGAATTCTGCGAAACCATAAGCCCTGGACAAACAATGGTGATGGAAATGGACTATCATTAGGTGAATGTAAGCGGTTGCATTCTAAGTGGTTCTCCATGCCAGAGAGGAAGGGGAGGGAAGAGGGGGGTGAGCCTGACACCCTACTGTCACAGCGATGCTCCCAGATAGGACCCTCTGATGTGCCAGCCCCGGGGGTGCATGCTTCCCCTTTGTGTTCCCAACGGAAGGCACGACTATTATTCTTGTTGTGCCCATGACCAGACTGAGTGTTGAAGAGGTTGAGAAGAGGCAGGATTCGAACCCAGAGCTCAGGAACCCACCCTCTTCCCCAGACCATCTTGGGGCTGCTCTTCTGCTGACCAGCTCCCAGAGAGCAGCTCAGAGCAGTTGCTGTTTGATGGAATTCAGATGCTAAGTCAGGGTCCCCCGGGATCTGAATGCTCTCTCTTTGTGGATGCTGTGCAGCCGTGGGGCCCTTGGAGCAGAGGTGAGTTCCATGTCAAGGAGGGTTCTCCTTGGGAGCAGAGGAGCAGCCGAGGGTACAGGCTGAGGGGTCAGCCTCTTGAGGAAGGATGTAGGCCCAGGCAGTGTGGATGGTGGAAATGAAGCAGATCTGGTCTCTGAGAGCTAGAGGTTCCAGGACCTGGACTCTAGGATCCCTCAAAGAAGATAGGAAGGAATCCCCATGTGTCTTACAGCAACCACTTTCCTTCCGGAGCGAGTGTGGCTCAGCCCTGGTTCCTTGGATCTGATGGCGTGGTCTCACAGACACCGAGATCCACATGGCGGGCATGGATCTTCTTCCAGCCGATACCTGGGGACTCCATCCACCCCTGGAAGCCCTTTCCCCCAAGGCACTCAGACCTCTGGCGAATAGCAAGCCCCCAGGCAGGAGTTAAATCGCCTCCACCTGAACCACCTATTTCAGAAATGGGGACTTGAAACCTTATTTCCCTTCGTCAAAAAGCCCAGCCTGGGCGGCATCAGTGCTCACTCTCCTCGTCGGCTTCCTAGGGTGACCTGCCGTGAAAGCAGCCACTCGCAAGCCTTTCTTGTGACTCCTGTGTCTGATGGGACAGAGCCCAGTGTGACTGTTTTCTCACCCAATAAAGGTTTGAGCACAGATGTCAATAATGTTGCACTCACGGCTGCTCAGCCCAGCTGGTCTGACACCAGAACATCCACAAAGGAGCACAGCGGAGATGAACAAACTGCCTGGTCAACACATCCATGTCTTTTTTAAAATAAAAGGAGAAATCAGAATGAAAGCTCTCCTAAGAACCAGAGTCACCCATGATGGCATAATAAGAAGGAGACAGGTGCAGAAGTGTAACATTAAGACGTCTGGGCTGACATTTGGGTTGTGCCCACTGGGCAGAAGGCTTCAAGGGAATTTGACAAGGACCTGTGTCTCCAGACTGAGCAACAGGGTTGGGCCAGCTACAGGAGTGGCCGGGCACGAGGCCCTTCTCTGTCAGCTCTGCATGGGCCCCCAACTCATCTTCAGCTGACAAGCATGCCTTCTCCAACAAACCGAGGCTCTTTCCCCTGGGGAATCCGTGTGGACCCCCAGAACTGGCCCCAAGTGGGCTTGCTATAACACCTGCCGCGTTAGCCACACTCCCTTCACACAGAACCCTGACTCCAGGGAGCAGATCTCCACTCCACAAAGCTGAGGCCACAGTCCCATTAGGGCCTGTGGGCCTCGGAATGGAAACCCTTCCAGCAAAGTCAAAGAAAAACCTGCTCCTGACAAGGTAGAACTCCACATGCTCACAGGTTCCAGGCCAGGGGAAACCTGCTCGCCGACACTCGGGTAAGTTTAGCGATCGGTCTAAGGCAGCAGAACCAATAGGATGGTCTGCACTTGAGTGGCAAGGCCCTTGATGCCGAGAGGTGAGATGCAGGCTGGACGTCGAGAGTTAGAAATTTGCGTACAATTCCCTCCTTCCCGACCATGTAGACTTCATGACACCTTAGTCCCTAAGGTGGTCCCTTAGGATCTCTATAAGACCCTAAGTCTAGGTTTTCTCATCTATCAAATAAGAACAGTAATTACTCACGGTGGGTCCATATGACATGCCCAGCGCCGCCTCTCTAACTTGAACGAAAGGAATGCACTAAGCAGTGAGCTCATCTCAACGCATTTTGGGGTGTTCCACTTGTAAGAACTCATCTTTGATTACGTCAAAGAGCAGAGAAGGACAGACACAGATTCTGTTAGCTGACGTCAGCACTGGCGGAACTGACGATGCCTCCTCTCACCAGGGCCCCTTGGCTGTCACCTACACATACGGCCGCGGCTTGTAGGGTCAGGCTGCCACTGGTGGAATTTGTGCTGCTGCTTCAGTTGCCTACTGCTGTGTAAGAAGCCATCCCAAAATGTAGCTCCTTGGCTCACAGTGCAGGCGCAGGACCTGACACAGGGCCTGGTTAGACACCTGTTCCTGCTCCAGGTGGGGCCAGCCAGGGCCGCTCAGCTGACGCTGGAGGATCCCAGTGGCCTCACTCACACATTGGGCTTTGCTCTGGTTCTTGGGCAGCAGCAGGACAGCACCACAGGGGCAAAGACACACGCTACCAAGACCCCTTAAGGAAACCCATGATGCCCCAGAGACGCAGGACGTCACTTCAGCTGCATGGGCCAGTCTTGCTGAGCGCAGCAGCTTCAACTCCTGGCCAACAGCCTAGGAGAGGGCTACAGGGTTCTTCTGGAACAGTGTACCCGCTGCAGACTGGAGCTTTGCACCCAGACCCCAGCCGCCTCCCTCAGGGCTGGGCGTGACTAGACCTCCACAAAGTGGGGAGGAAGCAGACACCTCCACGTGTGTTTGGGGCAGAGATGTGTGCAAGGGAAGGAGGAATCCAAGGAGAGTGAGAAGATGGTTCCAGGGAGCACGAGGAGAGAAACCGGGAGCATGAAGCGCCAGCCGGGAAGCAAGAAAGAAATGGTTTAAGGAGGGAGTGACTGTGGGAGATGCAGTAAAGAGTGCTTCTTCCTGGGGGGAACCACAAGAAACAGTAGAAGGCCGCGGTCCCTGGGAAGGGGGTCTGGTGAGGGCAGGAGTGCTGGACGGTCACCACTTCTGTGGGGGCTTCTCCCCTGGCACGTGGATGACGTTCCAACGGGAATTACCTGGGAGCAAGATGATGAACATTCGTTTTAAGTCTTTTTTCTAAAGGGCTCCTTAACACCTCCCAACTGAAGTTAGGAGCTCCCAGCCGGCTCAGGTCAGCGCCCATCTAGGAGCCCTTTGACTCAGGCCTCTAAGGCTGCGTACCAGTGACACGAGGTGTGCAGGGATCTGGCCTCGAGGCTCAGCGAGGTTTCGAGGTTTTAAATGAGATCTCAGGTCAATGAAATAAAGTGGGCCCAGTGAAGTCGCCTGCGGGCGAGTTTAGGGGAGGGGTACCTGGGCTGTCGGGACGCACAGGTCTCGAGGCCGCGATCACCCTCCCTGCGAGTCTGTTTCTGGAGCCACCGGTGAGCACCTCTGCACAGGCTCCCCTGAGCTGAAACGCAGAGGTTGGAGCCTCCAGAGCATCAGATCTGGGCTCCTTCCCTCAGGTGGCCGTGCCGCTGATGCTGGCCAAGGAGCTCCCGGAGGGCACAAAGTCCTGCAGGCCTGACTCCGCCCCGTGTCCCCCTGGGCCCTGGTGCCCTGCTCCCCATCGTCCCCGCCAGCAGTGCAGGGCTGGAGGGAGGCCTGCTCCTGCACACCAGCCCTTACCAGTCTGCATCTCCCCAACTTCCACCCACAGCCTGACTGCCACATGCCCTGCTCCCTGGACTCCGCCTGGCCATGACCCCTGGCCCACCACCTTCCCCCGCTGTGTCCAAGGACCTGGGGGGCCTGTGGCTTCCGCTAACCAATCCACCCTCGCCAGCCCTGATCAAGACACATTCACATGGATGCACAAACACAAGCACACACAGATACACGTGAGTGCACACACACAGGTACGGGCAAATACAGGCACAGCATGAAGAGACACACACCTGAGCCTGGCCATGCCCGACCCAGCAGCCAGCACCAGAGAGGTAGGGCCTGCTCGAAACTACCCCGCAACTGCCCTTTCTCTCCCCAGGCTGGTGCAGTTGAGACCTGCTGAAGGATTCCAAATTGCCCACCCCCAGAGAAGAGAGGTCAAGGGGCCACTGAAAGGCACATCTAGCCTCTCCAGCTGCTCCTGCCCGGGCCCTCCACGCTCGCTGCCCGGACGCTTCCACCAGCAAGAGAATGATCATGCCGGCTGCCTTTCTGGAAGGCATGCCATGTCCCAGGCACCTTGCCAAGTGTTCTACACACCTCACCTCACTTTACTCTCACAGCAACCCAGGAGAGGGGCTGTCAACAGCATGTGACACTTGCCTGCTCCTTAAATAGCACAGGTGGCCTTTGCCCCCCTCAATACCCTGGACACAAACAGCCCCAAATGGAAGCCACATGCCATGGGCACCCTCTGGCCAGGCTGTGGGACGTCCGCCTCTGCACACACAGCTGGGGGCCATGGGCAGCTGGCCTCTGCTAACCCGTGTGCCAGTCACCCCATCTTCAGCAGCTCCAGCCCTTTCCCCTGCATCTCCTTGGGCTCTACCCCACCCTCAAAGCAGAAAAGGGTGTTAGCAGCTGCACTGGCTTCCTTGCCGGGAATATTTCAAGAAATCGTTGCAGTTAGCTCACGGGGACGGCCCGAGAGCAGAGACATGTTGTCCTGTGCCTCCCCCGCTCAGTCTCAGTTTCGGAGGCCATATGCGTCAGTGTCCTAGCAATTTCTACCTTTGGGAAGCATTTCTGAGAAGAAACCAAGTCCTTTCATTGCAATCTCCATAATCAAAAACAGAGGTGCCCAGAGTCCTCCCAGTGTGCTGGCCTGAGGACCCAAAAGATTTCCAGGACCCAGTGTGGTCACTCCCTCAGGTGTGCTCAGGGGACAGACATCAAAGAGCAATCAATGAAACTCCCGTGTTTTCTTAACCCTGAAAGAAGGAAATTTCTTAACGCATTCCTGTTGTGAAATAAAGAGCGTCAGGCACCCTGAGCTATTTATCACGCAGGCCATTGCTGCCAAAATTTCTATTCAATACAAAGAACAATAGTCAAACCCTCCCATTCCTCTAAATATTAAATCTGAACGTTTATACTAAGGAGCGCACACTAAGAAGGAAGCACAGTAAGAAGAAAAATAGAATCAAACTTGAAGGATCGCTTATCCATCCCAACCCAATTCCCCCCAAATTAGACAGAGACTAATCCTGCGATCCAGCGATACAACTGCGGGGTATTTACCCAACAGAACTGAAGGCAGAGTCTTAAAGAGGAATTTTCACATCCGTGTTCACAGCAGCAGTATTCCCAACAGTCAAAAGGTGGAAGTAACCCAAGTTTCCATTGACCAGAAGGAT
Organism: Equus przewalskii; assembly: GCF_037783145.1. Taxonomy (NCBI): domain Eukaryota; kingdom Metazoa; phylum Chordata; class Mammalia; order Perissodactyla; family Equidae; genus Equus; species Equus przewalskii. The sequence goes on from NC_091852.1 coordinate 50,977,849, forward strand.
GGATAAGCAAAATCTGGTCTATCCACACAAGGACACATCACCCAGCCGTAAAAAATAAGGGAATTCTGACATGCACGGCAACATGGATGAAGCTTGAGGATGTTATGCTGAGTGAAATCAGTGGGTCACTAAAGGACAAATTCTGCAAGATTCCTCGTATACGAGGTCCCTAGAGGCGTCAAATCCATAGACGGGAAGCAGGACGATGGGTGCCAGGGGCTGGGGGAGGGGAATGCGGAGTTAGGGTTTCATAGGGACAGAGTTTCTGTTTTGCAGAGTGAAAAAGTTCTGGAGATTGGTTGCACAACAAGGTGAATGTACTTAATGCCGCTGAACCGCTCACTTAAAAAGGGCCAAGACAGTAAATATTATGTTATGTGTATTTTACCACAACTAAAAATAGTATTTCTCCAGTTAAAAGAAAACTCCATCGTAACCAACACATCAGCTGACACTCACTGGCTGACAGCACTGAACGCTGTGTTCTCTTTGCCAGCTTTGCTCACACATGAATATCTTCAGGGGGAAACAGCAATAATTAGCCCCAGGATCAAAAGAGTAAATACGAGACCCAGTTCTGGTATTTCCAGTTTAGCCGTCAGCTCTCGGGTTTTCCAAGAGCCGGCAATGAAGAATGCAGCCACAGATAAATAGATGAACCGTGAAGCAGAAATCCTAAGTATCAACCCAACACAGAAGCATGATTCACAATAGCCCCACAGTGGAAACAACCCAAGTGTCAACCGGTGACAAAATGCGGTCTATCCACGCCACAGAATACATTCACCAATAACAAGCAATGAGGTACTGCCACAGGGTGCAGCGTGGACGAGCCGTGAAAAACTGTGCTAAGCGAAAGAATACACACACAAAAGGCCAGATAAGGTATGATTCCAGTTACAGGAAATAACCAGAAATGGCAAATCCTTAGAGACAGAAAGTAGATCAGCGGTTGCCTAGGGCTGGGGAAGGGAGAGCAGAAAGTGCCTGTGAAAGGAGATGAGAGACATGCCCTAGGGGGACAGAAATGCTCCCAAACCAGATTGTGGTGATGCTGGTACAACTTGGTAAATTTACTGAAAATCGTCGAATTGCACACCTAAAATGGGTGAACTTTATGGCATGTAAATATATCTCAAGAAAGCTATTTTTAAAAATTTTAAGTTAAAGGGGCTGGCCCCGTGGCCGAGTGGTTAAGTTCGCGCGCTCCGCTGCAGGCGGCCCAGTGTTTCGTTGGTTCGAATCCTGGGCACGGACATGGCACTGCTCATCAAACCACACTGAGGCAGCGTCCCACATACCACAACTAGAAGAATCCACAACGAAGAATATACAACTATGTACCGGGGGGCGTTGGGGAGAAAAAGGAAATAATAAAATCTTTAAAAAAAAAAAAAATTTTAAGTTAAAAAAATATATGTCTACAGACGCACTGTTAATGAATACATTGTCTCTGTGAGTGAGACGTCAAGCCAGACTCTTAAATTGGACCCAAAATGGTGGACCCACTCTTCTGCCTGCCTGTTTGCTGTCCAACGGCTTCTAATCACCCCATCCTCCTGAATACCAGCACTTCGGGCTCTCCTTTGAGAGCTCAACCAGGAGTGCTGTGAACTCGGGCTGGTGAAAGAGAGCTCAGACATCAGACATCCGAGAAGGCAGTCTGCAGGACAGGCTAACTGTCCTTGGATTAGAGTCTATTTTCGAAGAGCAACACACCCGGGCCACGTTGCCATATTACCTTGGCACCCCAAGAAGTGGATTCATCCAATTAATATTTAATATTATTTCCTTGGCTTTTATGGAATGACTACATAAGGATCATTCATCTTTAAGATTCATTCGGTTTTTTTTAAAGATTGGCACCTGAGCTAACAACTGTTGCCAATCTTCTTTTTTTTAAAGATTGGCACCCGAGCTAACAAATGTTGCCAATCTTCTTTTTTTTCTTTCTGCTTTTTCTCCCCAAATCCCCCCAGTATATAGTTGTATATTTTACTTGTGTGTCCTTCTAGTTGTGGCATGTGGGACACCGCCTCAATGTGGCCTGATGAGTGGTGCCATGCCCACGCCCAGGATCCAAACCAGAGAAACCCTGGGCCGCCACAGCGGAGCATGCGAACTTAACCACTCAGCCACGGGGCCGACCCCCTCATTCATTTTTTAAGATTAAGTATTTCTACGTCTTTTGCAAAATCACTGTTGAAGACATTATGTCACCCAAGTTGGCTTAAGCAAATTCTGCCTAGAATTAACATTTTCCTCTACACACGAAGTTCTAGTCTTCGTTCATTAGATAGGAGGAATGAAATGACAGATTCATTCATTAGATAAAAGTCAAAGAATTTCTCTTCTTGCCAGGACGTTTACAGCTGGTTCCAAAGGGGCCACTGAAGGAAGCCCAAAGAAATAAAAACTAATTTCTCTCTTCTTCCTTTAATAAGATTGATTCTGTTTTTACTGTTCAAGTTTCTATGAACTTTTCACTTTGCACGACATCCAATTCTTTTTGGGTGTTGGAAGCATACATCTTTGCCCCAGTTACTGACGGACATTAACCATCACCAGGCGTTTACAATGTAAATACTGGGCATAACAGTGTCGGCTTCGGAGACGTGGAGTGAAGCAGGTGCAAGCCAGCCTGCCCAACCTCATCTTGCATGGCTGACACCTTTGCTCGTGTCCTTCCCTCCATCCCGTGTTTCCTTCTTTCTGGAACTCCCTCCAACCTCTCCTCATATGGCTTTCCATCTCTCTTTCAATGTCCCCCTCACACAGGCCTTCCCTTATCTGTGAAGCGATAGCAATGTCCCCACTCCTCACGTCCCTGCCCTGATTTTCTCAGCCCTTGGATCAGTTCCTTCTTCATACTTGTTAAGTTCTAGTATTTGTCGTTGGTGCTATTCTTCCTTCTAACGCGTCCTCTCCACAGAATCTGCAGTCCAGCAGGGACGGCACCGATATGTCTCTGTGGGTGACACTGCTGCCTCGGGGTTTGCCTGGTTCCCCGCATTCAGTGGGCACTCAGCATTTGTTGGATGAACGCAGGAGCCTGAGACCTTCCGGTGCCTGTTGAGAGTGGATAAGAACAGAGAAACACGGGCTCCCTGGTCAGACACCAGGTAAGGATTTCGGCATCGATCCAGTCATACTGGGAACGCATCACAGACTTTAAGAAACAGAGGATGGTCACATAAGCTTCCAGGAGCAGCGAGGAGAAGACGCACAGCCTCCCATGCAGACATTTCAGCAGCCTTATTCCTACACCTGAATTCAAGGTCAGAGACAGAGAAAAGGTCAGGAAACCCAGCTGCTTCCTGCCATTTGCAAAAATTACAAATTTAACACCTCTAAGAGGCACCAGGAGACTCTTCACAAATACAAACGTGTGCTGCGGACCAAGTGTTGACAAGTTGCTCAAACACAGAAGGCTCAGCCCCTCATCTCCATAGGACAATGACAAAGTGCAAAGGAAGACAGGGACAAAAATGCATCCGTGAAGTTATCACAGAGTTATTGTGCCAAGGAGATGAGATGGCTGCGAGAAGTCCTCTTTAGGAAGAGTTACAGCCACAGAATGATGTTTCGTTTCAGTCAACGATGGACCGTACATTCAACGGTGGTCCCACAAGATCAGCACCACACAGCCTACGTGTGTAGCAGGCTGTGCCATCTGAGTTTGTGTAAGTCTGCTCTGCGACGTTCGCACAACGATAAAATCGCCTAACAACGCATTTCTCAGAATGCGTCCCTATCGTTAAATGACATATGACCGTATTTGAAACAGATTCTCGGCTGAGACCAAACTGGGACTTGGCCCCTGATGGATGGAGGGGACGGAGGACGGGCTCAAGGCGCACAGTGGTGGCTGTCGCCCCGTGGGGAGGAGAAGCGATTTTGTGACAAGTACCTGCGGGAGAGAGAGACCTGGAGGAGGGGGAGAGCCCCGCGGCTCCACATAGAGGACGAACTGGGGCCCAGAGCTACAGGGCCCCCTCGATGAGACTTTCTATGAAAAAAAGAATTTCTTTTTTTTTAGAGATGAAAACTGTTGAGAGTGGAAAACAGTCATTTATTTTGATTGAATTCTAGATGACATTAAAACAAAAATAAAATAGAAACGTTTATTTAATTGCCTTTAACTCTAAAAAACAAATAAACACATACACATTTCAAATATTTCCTCTGTCTTAGCAAACCCCCTTATTGTCATTGTCGTCATTTCAGTCTCCTGCAGTACGAGCCGTGGCTATTGGACAATGTACTGATTCACTGGACAAAACATGAACCGTGTAGTTTCTAAACACCAAGACCCACAGCTCCTGTGCTCAGTGTATTTTGGTAGTTTGCTGTGTGGTGCTTTTTAATGCTTCATTCTATAAATCACCTGTTTCTCTCTGTTGAAGAGTCCAAACGCCAAACGCCTGTTCTGTGAGGATGTGTATACATACCTAGGGGGCCCACGTGACAAGGGGACAGTGTGGTGAGAAGATGCACCCCCACTCCACATCATCCAGAATTGCCCCACAGGGCCATGTTATGCAGGGCAGCCTGGACCTAAAAGGTTTGGTGCTTAGGGACCCGGGGGCAGCAGCTGGGGTGGAAGCAGCAGCCGGGCCTGGAAACCCGGGAATGAGGAAGCGACGGATGGCAGAAGCTGGTGGACTCACCCCTGAGCACAGGGACCTGAAACAATGGTGAGGGGACACTTCACAGCAGATCAGAGGTCTTAATTCGACAGAGAACTACATAGAGCAGGGCAGGGCAAGGGGCCCTGGGAGAACAATGGAATTCCAGAATTAATGTCATGGTGACCTCTTCTGAGCCAACAGATACAGGAGTTGTGAGTTATGTTCATTGCGTAAGAATAAAGAAAGCTGCTTTGGGAAAGACAGACAACACTCATTACCCTGGATCTCGCCTGATCCAAAATCAATACATGCTACGATATTACCCACCTCCAGATGGCCCATCAGCCTCGCAGGCTTGCTGTCATTGCCTCAATGATAAGATGAAGAGTAAAGAGAGGCCACCATTGGCCAATCAATAACACTACTGCTCACTTCCGCGGCCTGGTGGAGCCCCCAGCACCCGCCCCCTCTCCCCGCCCCGGACCCCAGCACAGACCCCGTGCTCAACTCACTCCCCCTCAGATGCCACTGCTCTCCCAGACTTGCCCAATCTTTTCCAGTCTGGAACCCGTGTCTCCAGAAATAGTTGGTCTCTTTAGATTCTCAATGCTTGTTGACAATATGAAACTATTGTATGTCCAGAAAACTGAGCGTGTTTAGGTCCAAACAAGACCTCGTCTCCTGAGGGACTCCATGGCAATAGACATGTTTACGGTCCTGTGTCGATTGTGGCCACGGCTGCTTTGCTGCGGCTTCAGTCCTATCTGTTAGTCCAAGGATCAGCTCACGCAGAAAGAGTCACAGGAGACACGGCTTCCAGTCTTCGGAAACGTCACCTCAGCATTTGCCCACAGGCGGAAGGAAGAACCGTGACAGGGCCACTAGGGCGACGTGGTGGAGTCCGTCCTGCTTGGCCCGGAGTTTGGCCCTTTGGTTCCTGATCCATCTTTGGTGACGTGGGCACACAGAGGTGAAGGAAGTGATTGACAGGAAAACAGCAGCAACTGTCGCTCAAGCCCACCCCCTATGCTGGGGGCTCTACAAGCTGGAAACCCAGGTGATAGCAAATCAAGAATCTGAGTTTAGACTAAGCACAGGCGTTGGCCCCAAATGGAAGCTGACCGGGATCTGCAAACATCGTGCATGATCTTAGGCCAGATTTCAAGGCAAAGTGAGTTCCAGAAGGATCTTGAGGCCAGAAAGCGTGCCGGGGGTCCTCTGCTCTTCCAGGTAGAGGCTACAAGTGTCCTTCAGATGAAAGCAATCCTTTAAGAGATTCGTCTAGAGTAGGGCTGCTTGCAAACGAATCTTTCTAGGATTCCCCTGTAATTCCTTTCCTTATGAAAGAAAGTCGCTCCGCCTGAAATTGTTGGCATCACAAAACGCTTCAGGGCCCCTGGGCCCCACCTTCTGCTCACTTCTTCATTATTTGCCGTGTTGGATAAATCACCAATTTTCAGCCAGTAAAACCTCCCCCAGAGCTTCGATAAAGCATCGAGGAATCTTAGGATAGTAAACGCTTCAGGGAGAAAAGAGGCCGAAGTTTCCCACACGAAGGAGAGGCGTGGTGAAGACAGAGGAGGTCCCGGTCTCTGCTTGACCCCAGGATTTGACCAGAGCTCACTCTGGTCCTCAGCAGCCCTGTGACATGCTGCCCTTGGCCGCCAGCCCTCTGGGCACCTCCTCCCCTCCCCAGCCCAGAGGCCCCTCTCTGGTGAAGTGACCCACATCTGCTTCCCTACGCCCCTCCTCTGCCCACCTACTCTGGGGGCAGAAACCTCAAGTCTCAGCTTTCCAATGATGGGCGTAACTTGATGCAACTTTCTTTTTTCATTAAAGATGAATTTTTTTTCTTTTTGAGGAAGATTAGCCCTGACCTAACTGCTGCCAATCCTCCTCTTTTTCCTGAGGAAGACTGGCCCTGAGCTAACATCCGTGCCCATCTTCCTCTACTTTATACGTGGGACGCCTACCACAGGATGGCTTGCCAAGCAGTGCCATGTCTGCACCCAGGATTCCAACCGGCTAACACCGGGCCACTGAGAAGCGGAATGGGTGAACTTAACCACTGCGCCACCGGGCCAGCCCCAATTTTTTCATTAAAGATGAATTTTAAGCATATTTTTTGGAAGATGCCGTGGAGGACATTGCACGTAAGAACTCCGTTATTCAAACATCCCGTTGTTCCCTAAACCGGGAACAGGGCTCCTTACAGCCCTTCCTCAGACTCTCACGGAACACGGCGCAGAGCCCTGGCTAGCTGGGCAACTCTGAGCGTCCCAAGCTGCTTGACCACACAGCAGCTCTGCAGCGACTTCCCTGGTGAGCTCCCCGGGTGCAGCTGTGGGCTGCGGGATGTCACTCGGGAGGAAATATTGCACCTATAATACCAAGTATAGCTTAATTTTAGAAATTCATGAGAATTTTCACGTTGAAAAAATATTGGACCAGCTACATGTCCCAACTTAGGAATCAGAAAATGAGGCATCATGCTGAGAGCACATAGCACTTCACAGGGGGTGTTATCATTGCAGGAGGGGTAGATCTTACTACCTCAAGAGCCGCCTGTGGCTCTCACACTTACCTGAGCACTCTCTCTTCCCGAGTGGGGCCAAGCTAATGCCGCGTGTCCACTGAGACTATGTTCCTCCGCACACTGCTGGACCCTAACTCCCAGCCCCCTTAGCAGTCAGATGGGCCGACTAATAGTTCTGGCAAGCGGAGTGTGGGCAGAAGCGATGTGCATCATATTCCAGCCAGAAGCCTCCCACCGGGTCCTCCACGCTCCTTCACTCTCCTCCTCTGCCTCCCGGATCCTGAGCTCCTGCCGACAGCTCCAGGGCCCTCGCCGTGGAAGGAGCATGGGTCTCTGAATGGCTGTGTGGGCACCGCACCCCTGCCCCAGCCCTCAGCCAAGCCTCCGTGGACGGGGATGTGCGTGAGAAATCCCCCTTTACTGCGGTACGCCACCGAGCTTTGGGGCTGCTGGTGAGAGCCAACCACGCGGACTGACCCATCACGGCATCTACAGCACCTGACAGAGATTCAGAAGGCCGGTGTCGAGTGAGTGAAGTCACTGAGAGAGCTGAGAATTGATGGCTCTGTGCCACATAGGTGGGTCCATACACCATCAAGTAAGAGTTTCAAACATCAGGCCCAGTTCCTGGAGCTAATCTGGTCATCAAGGGACCCAGTGGTGGTGCCAGTAGGACCCACTCCCGCTGACCCCCGTAACAGAGATCTGGAGGGGACTCAGCCTCAAGCAAACAGCACTTCTTGGATCTGGACGGGTGTGCCCAGTTCTGTGCTCACCCCCAGACAGTCGAGGGGAGAGGCACTCCCGAGGGCACAGACGCACCTGTCCCCTGGCAGGGCCAGCCTCTGAGGCTCTCCACGGCAGCTCTGCATCTAGGCAGGGCCTCTTCACGGAGGCTGGCTCGGCCAAGGTGTGGACCTCAGCTTGTTCTAGTTGGCAGAACTCCACCAACCGTCAACACACGCTGTCCTCACCTCACCTCCAGCCCAGCCAGCCTAAACTTTAGCCAGAACCTCAGGGAGAGGCTGCACACGGGCAGGCCGGCTGGGCGGGGAGGAGGGGCAGAAAGCCAGGGCCGGGTGCCAGCAACCCCTGCCAATTCCTTGTGGCCCAGCGTTGTAGGAAGCGATTCCTGCGGGGGAGGATCTGTCACAAGGTGAGGCTGCACTGAGTCACTGGAGGCGGATTGTTGAGTGTCCACGCGTGCAGGCTGCTCCGGGGCTGGGGTCCCCTCACAGCAGAGAGAGGAAGCTCACAAACAGACCGGTACAACACGATGTGATCAAGTGTTGTTAGGCTGTGCACCTGTGCAAGTGGAGCAGCGAGGAAAGAGCACACCTGCCTCGGCCTGCAGGTGGGCAGGGAGGCTGCCGGAGAAGGTGTGGCACGTGCCCTTGAGTCCTGCCGGCTTCGCCGTGGAGCTCCATGTCCCGGTACCCACTGCGGGCTCTGCTGCAGGCCCTGCTCTCTGCTTGAGGCTACCCAGGGCCCGCTCAGCCTGTCCTTGGGGGCCCGAGAGCTCAGAGTTGACTGCCTGCCTGGGGAGCAGAGCTCAGCAGAGATGGGGGCAATGGGGAGGTCAAAGTGTAAAACACCCACTTCCCAGGCCCCTTTCCTCCCAGAGGGGACATTGGCCCCCAAAATCCCCAGAGGCTGTGCTCCAGGCATCCACAGTGCTGACAACTCCCTCCCTCCCCTGCCAGGAACAACCTCCCAAAGGAAACCCTGCCCTCAAGTCCTGGCCTCAGGAACCCAAATTGCCTAGCAGGTAACACCCAACAAAGAGCAAGAGAGTGTCAGATGGGATGTGGGCCCGCCTCACACAATCCTGAGGCTGGAACAGCATCCAGACTGGAGAGCCGCTCGGCCCTTCCCCACGGCCAGGCTGAGAGGCGGGAGAGGTCTCCAGGGGCAGGTCATGGAGACCAGCGTGCACGCTGCAGCTCTGCCCGCCACGTTACAAAAGTGCGTGTCTATGCAGAGGCAGTACAAGAGGTCCATGACAGCCTTGTTGTGGTTACTCACCGTTGCCCGGCTGGACAGAGTCCTGGTGTCCGCCCCCAGGAGAACTGCGGTGTGTCCGTGCAGTGTCGTCTACTCAGCAAGAGTAAGGAGCCAGATACTAGTAATGCCACAGCCACACGAGGAAATCTCAAAAACATTCTGCTGCAGGAAATGAGCCCAGCACAGGAGAGTGTCTACTCCACGATTCCATTCTATGAAGTTCTGGAAGGGGCAACGGTGAACTACAATGATAAAACCAGACAGTGGTCACCTTTGGCATTGGGGGTGGGGATTGAGTGGCAAGGGGCGGGAGGAAACGCTCTAGGGTGATGGGATGTTCCATGTCTTGCACAGGGAGATCATCAAATTGTCCTGTTAAGATCCATGCTCTTCACTGAATGTACCTTACTCCAAAAAGAGAACTGAAAGCAAACATTGACCTCCAGCTGATGATGTGCACGCCGAAGCGTTCCCTGATATCAGCAACTTCCAGTGCAACGCGTGGAGCAGTAAGATGGAGGGGTGGGTGAGAGAGGGACAGAGAGGAGAGACGTGAGGAAGCAAATGCAGCAGCAGGTGGATGCTGGAGTCGGGGTGTAGGGAGGTGGGCGTTCGCTGAACAACTGTATCAGCTTCTCTGTGTTGGGAAGTTTTCACAGTAAAATGCTGGGGAGGAAAGGGGTGGATCACGGTGCCATGTCAGGATCGGGACACAGCAGGCTGCAACAGGGGCTCAGAAGGGTCTAAGGGTGGAGGGCCTTGGTCATGCTGATGTTGAGGAAGACTAACGAAGAACCAGATTGGCATGGTGCAAAGTGGTTGAGAGCACACCATAAGCAAGTTGAGCCGTTGTCATAGTCTAAGCCTGCTCTGAACCGAGGAGGAGGGTCGGTAAGATGGATGTGGCTTCAAGAGAAACATGGAATCCAAGGGGTGCCGGGTAAGTGGGGCGGGGAGGGGTGGGCAAGTGCTGGGGAGACGGAGGCAGGGAGTCAGGTGAGGCCTGGGTTCTGGTTATTGGCTGAAATGGACCAGGCTTCTGAGCTGTAGCTTCTATCAGCTGTAGCAGACAGCTCTGAGTGTCCACAGGACAGGTGGCCTGCTCCCGAGCCCATCCCCTTTTGTTAGTGGCCATCCACTGGGAGACCAGAGGGAGGCACACTCCAGAGCTTAGATAACTGACACTGAGAGCCAAGCAGACATCTTTTCCATCTGAGACCCAGGAGCGGCCCAGGGAGACAGAGCAGGGAAGAGGGAGCGCCCTCTGGCCGCCTGCTGCACTGAGGCCTCCACGGGGAGCCCCCTGCAGAGCTCCTGTCTCTGCAACCAGCACCTACTTCCCCTGAGACCAGCCTCAGCTGAGGACCCCGAGGGCTCTCTCCTCTCTGCACTGCCTCTCCTGTTGGCGGGGAGCCCATGTGGGTGGAACTCTGTCTGTCCGCAGCTGGGATAAGGTTATTTCAGGGGAGTCATGACTCTCTGCCAGGCATTGTTCATGCTGACGGGAGAACCTGGCCACCTGGCTCAGGACGCACACGCCAGCGGGTGGACAGACTGGAATCCACGTCCAGTTCAGGGAGAGGAAGAGGAAAGGGAACCTTCACGCATCATTTGCATTAAAATGTCCCCAGCACACCTGGTGTGGTTTCAGATGTGCTGGGCTCCTGGAGAGAGTTCTGTCACTCACTGGCAAAGGTAAGAATGTGTGAGCCAATTCTAAAACGTAAAAAGGAATCCCCAGTAAGTACCCATGGGTGGAACAAGACCCTCTTTGCAGACAACTGGTGTGTAAAAGTCTGCGTGCTGGTTTGCTTTTCCAAAGTGGTGTTTTCCCTTCTTTAAAGAGAAGAGCTTTTCTGGATCTCCATGGGGAGGGCCCCTGCTCGCACGACCATAGCAACGTCCCGAGTGTATGCTGGCAAAATGCCAACTCGACATGGGCAGTCCCAGCTGACCCACTCTGAGACCAGTCCTGGATAACCGAGAATGGGCTGGAGGGAGCCCACGGAACAACTTGAACCTGGACACTGAGGATAGAAGGGGTTTAGGAAATTCTCACCTTCAACAGAGAGACCAAGCACAAGGATTGACCCCTAGAGCTTGGACGCCTGGCCTCTGACTGGGACACTTGGGTCCAGATTCCCAGCACCCCATTCCTGGCTGTGTGTGTCCCTCGGTTAACTCCTGTGCAGAGTGATGATGACTTCGCCTTCCTGGACCCTGCACTTACAGCGTGCGGCACAGCCTGCTCCTGGGCGCCCTCCGCAAATGCTGTTTCTCCTGTTGAAGTCCTTGCTGGATGAGGAAAAGCCAGAGGATGAGCAGCCGAGGGACCTGACCCGGACCTGCGGATGCCCCAGCCCAGAGCGTTCAGGCTCCATGACTACCCCGCTGTGTCCACCCACACCCTGAGCTGCTGCCACCAAGGGAGTCCAGAGCCGCTGCGTGCCCCATGGCAGAAAAAATGAATAAATAAGCTAATCACAACATTAAAGGTTTCTTTAAACGGGTGAGTGGCTAAGCAATCGGAGGGCTGCCGTGCAGTGCGGGGAAGAACGCAGTGTTGGCATTTCACAAATTTCACAAACACGATATGGAGCCGAAGAAGCCAGGCTCCATCATAGACTCTAGGACAGACGAAAGTGAATGGTGGTTCAGAGGTCAGGGTGGTGTCTGTCCGTGGGGGGACAGACTGGAGGGGCAGGAGGTGACGCGCGTGTGTCATCAGCTCGAGAAACAACTTCCCATCCCACGTGTGTCTCCTCGTGAAAGTTGGCTGCACAGTGCAATCGTGATTTGTGTCCTTTCCTGTGCGGATGCTATATTTCAGTAAAGAGTTTCCCCAATGCAGTGATCCACATGTTGTAACCTGGGAAAATACCCCGGAAAGATCAGAGGGTGAAAGCAAAGTGCTGCAAACAGTAAGAATAGTACCATCAGCGTGAAGAGTTCCAGGCTGGTGCTGGAACTGCCATGTGAGGTCTTCAACACTACGCTTCTGCCCTGGCCCCAGAACCCCCTCCTCTGGACACTCTGCTTTGCCCCCTCCCACCACCAGACCCAGGGGAGCACCAGGCACAGCCCCTTAGCTCTGGCCATAGTCCAGTCGCACCCGGCTGCTGCGCCCACCTCCTGGAGCAAGGTTTGTAAAGTAGATAAAAATCCAAGTTTTTTAAAAGACAAACATACCAACAACACACACCAGCTATTAACCATGGGTGGGAGTAAGGGAGGAATGCTGACTTCTTCAATTTAAAAGAAAAGGAAAGGAAAGAAAGACTATTTTCTACTTTTTTTGTTCGAGTTTTTATTTTTCAAGTTAAATAAGAAATCAATCATTAATTTAAGTTCTACACAGACAGTGGATAGTTTTTTAAACTCTATGGTAGCAAATCTATCTAATGACTCCTAAGAAATAGCCCGAGTGGCCCTCACTTTTCAGGCAACAGGCCAGGAACCTCCCCCTTGGGCCTCGGAGAGCCGCGGGGGTCTGGGCGGGCACAGCTCCTCGATCAAGAGCATCTCCCATGAGCACGGCTCCCTCTTGTCTCCGAGTGTGACGTCAGGGTATTCTCCTGTCTGCGCAGGCTGATATGTCTCCCCTGACTTGTCTCTAAGACCCTGAGGCCAGACTGGGGGAGACTGTCTTCCCAGCTCTCATATCCTCGTGGCCCACAAAACCAGTGCAGAAGCACCTTTAGCAAAAGCACCGAGGATGGAGAGTCTGGACAGAGAATCTGGACCGAGCTCTGGTCTCTTCATGAAAAACGTCACAAGAACACTGCGACAGATGGACGTTGTGCAGAGATGGCCTTCCTGCATGTGTGTAAGTGTGTGATGTGTGCAAATCTCCTCCCACAGGCTGCCCTCCACCTGAGAGGGATGTTTGTTCCTACCCTTGAAGGTGGGCAGTGTATGTGGAGAGTGTGGCTGGAAGGATGCTGCCTGATGGCCAAGGGGAGGCCACAAACGGCACACGGCTGCCCCGGGCTCTCTGAGGACTCTGGGCCGCCATGCTGGGAGGAAGCTCCACTCACCCCCGTGGAGAGAACTGAGGTCCAGCCTGCAGCCGCATGGATTGTCAGACTTGTGAGAGAGTGACCACTCAGATGCTCCAGCCCCCAGCCGTCAGGTCTCCCAGCTGAGGCCCAGCATCCTGGACCAGAGACCAGCCGTCTCTGAAGAATCCATGGCTGTAACCAATGGTTATTTTCACCACTAGGTTTCCGGTGGTCCCCCGCCACCCCAGTTACCAACAGCTCCAGCCCACACTGGGGAGTGGCAGAGAGGCGGCACCCTCAAGCCTGCAAAGACGCCTTTTCAACGCCGGCCCACCTGGCACTGGCACCATCACCACCTCCTCCCCCACCCCAAGTGGCCCTGTGATCACCACGTGGAAGTTCAGGCCCATCCCAGGCCGTTCTGAAAATGGCCAGCTCTCTCTGGCAGCTCCGAGAGCTAAAAGGTGAGGGAACCACTCTGCCCCCTCCGTCCTCACACCCACCCTAAGAGCTAAGTACAGCTCTCCACATAGAGGGGATGGAGACCAAGGGAAGCCAGGCGGCCAGCCTGCAGGCACCGCCCCCAGGTGGAGGCTGGCCTCTGGGCCCCCGACGTTCCCAGCATCAGCGTGGCCCTCCTGCCCAGAGCAGGGCTAGTTCCTTTAATGACCCTCTGTTGCCAGCCCTCCCCTCCCTGTGGCCCGCAGGGCTGCCCGGCCAGGTGCAGCAGCTGTTTCTTGGCCATCAGCCATAATAGAGTGACTTCCAGAGCACCTCTGCTGCTGGTCCGGTTTCCAGGGACCTCCCTTGACACAGCTGCCTGCACACAGGGCCGGCCACCTTCAGTGAGCAGACAGCCGGAGGACGGGGTCCTTCCCCAGAGCCGGTCCAGGGCGGCCCTGGTCCTGCGACACAGCATCATGGGCTCCGAGTCCACAGCAAAGCCACGGGACCTCCCACAGCCATGAGCTCCCTGGTCGCTCTGCAGCCCTCAGCTTTGTCCAGTCGGCAAGCGTGGGCCTCAGGACTTGGGGTTGGGTGGTCATCAGGGTGCATCACCGGGAACTGGGCCAGGAGATGGTTGTGCAGGCCTTGGAAACGGACCTGGCCCCAGAACCTTCTGGAAGCCTTTATGTCCCAGCTCAGCCATTCTGTAACTGTAAATAGCCAGCCTGGACTGGCTGATGCCTAAGAAGCTTCGGGCACCTTTGACACACGTGGCGGCATCCTCAGACTCTTGGGGGCTCATCTCTGAAGAGTCTGATGGAGCGACAAACTTAGCCTTGCTCCCTCCAGGCATGGTCAGCCCCAGCCTCCAGTGACCAGGCAGGATCCCGTCTCTCTGGGGACCTCTCTATGGGGAGGAGAGCGGAGCCCCGTTGTCCTGGAGTTTGGGCACTGCACCCTCTGGGTTCTGTGTGCACGTTCCCAGCAGCTCTCTTCTCCAGCCGACAGCGGGTGTGGGGAGAGCTCCTTCCAGGCTGCCTGCTCCCTTCCTGGAGGAGCGTGCCTCTCACCAGCAATCAAGTTTGCAAACTGGGCATGTGGGTGGACTTCCCGTTATTTTAATTAAACAGGGTCTTTCCGGTGTGTTTTATTTCCTTCCTGTGGTCTCCTTTCTCTTTTCGCAGCTTTTCTTTGTCCTCTTTCCTTTTAAAACAGGACCCCTTAACCATGTAGACCATGGAAATGCTTCTAGGGGTCGACATCCTTTGGAAATTGCACACGTGTGTGGGGGGTTGAGGGACCATGTGTGTGCATACAAATGTGCGCAAGCACACGTATGTGCATGTGTGTGAGTGTGCGGGTGTGTGCATCTCCCAGGGACAGAGGATGCAGCTTCCGTCAGGTTCTCAAAGGGCCCGTGGCCTTCAAGGAGGCTGGCCTCCCTGCAGATGAGCGCTCTTGCCTTGCTGCTTCCCTCCCGTCTCTGGTGGCCGTCCCTCCACCATTAGGGAAAGGGCAGACCGTTCCCTAAACAAGGATGACCATGTCCACCATGCGGGCAGGCGGATTTGGCATTCCTCACTTCTCGCTGGTCTTCCAGGACGGGCCCGCAGCTCTCGGCGCCGGTTCCACCACGACTGCTCCTCGACCACGTCCCCCTCCTTCCCCTCCCAGTCAGCCTCCCCATCCCTTCTGGACCCCGTGGGGCCTTCTGTCCTGGTTCAGCAAAGCCCCTGATGCTGAGGGGACAACAGGAACAGGTGGGCTGTTCAGGCCCCAACGCACATCCCAGAAAGCGGCTGGGCGCCAACCCGTCCGTGGTATTTTCAGGACCCTTCAGTGAGACGTGAAGGAGCAGCCATCTTTCCATCATGTGCCACCACAGGGTGTGACGAGGCCGGGTGCCGGCGAGGCAGAAGCTCCGGCCCCAGGGGGCCCCACGCTGTCCAGAGTGCCCTCCAGACCTGGGGGAGGGGGCATAGCGAGCTGCCAGTGAATGCACGGGGGCCCAAGGACAGCCAATGTGCTGGCGCTGCCTCCTGCAGTGGACTTCTGGACACGGTGGAAAAAACAAGTTCTCAAACTACGCATCATGGTGAGGAACCAGTGTTTTCTGTTCTTTTAATTCCAATTCATTGCAGGCTGGCACTTTTGTGAAATGAACCACTAGAACAACGATCATGAGCTCGAATGTGGCCCCACATCACGTTGCTCTGAAAGTTTATACTCACTCTCGAGCTCTGTGCTCACCCCTTCACGACCCAGTCTGCATGCAGGCTGCACTCGTCTGCACCCCAGGCTTTGTGGTGCCTGGTGGAAACTCGCACCCCACGCCCAGTGTGAGGCATTGGGGTGTCCACTCCACTCTGAGAGGCCCAGTCCGGGACTGTCAACTCCTGCACTGCAGCCTGCGTGAACTCACAGGAAGCAACCTTCGGCAGTTCCAAAAATGGCCTGGGCATAGAGATGCCAGCGTGGGCAGCTGCAGAGTCCAGACACACAGATCAGCGAGGCCCAGGGAGTGTGTAGGGCCCTGTGGTGTCTGCTCCAGCAAGGAGCCCCACCTGGGGGCCCTTCTGGAAGCTTCTGTGAGAGGATTACTGAGGTGTTTTGGAGGAAAAACAGTGTGCAATAGGTGAATAAAGACGGAGGGGACCCCAGGAGGGTGAGCGTGCAAAGGGCAGGAAGTGAGAAAGGCCTGCAGTGGGGGGAGGGGAGTGTCACAGGTCCCAGGTCTGGTGTGTCCCTTGTGCAATGCAGGAGAGGACTCTGGAGGCTGGGCTGGGGGCACACAAGTCCCTGGTCTCTGAGTGAGTGCCGGGCAGTCCCTCCAGCAGGGCGAGTGCCTGTGCCATCAGCCGTCCTGTGTCTTCTCTCTTGGGGGGGATTGGGCCTGCAGGTGACCCCAGAACATGACCCTGCCCTCCTGGGGGTTTCCCTCCGTAGTCACAGGTGAGGATTCAGGGCCACTGCACTGCCCCGCGCCTCTCGGTCTCTCACTGAGCCGCCTCTCCAGCCCCTGGGTCCCTACGACCCATTCCCAAGAAAGCCATCGGGAAAACAGTGAAATCCTGTTGGTGTCAGCAGTGGGCCCGCCGTCTGATCGCACATTTGAAACCCCCTCCTGCATGTCGCTACTGAAGCTGCATCATCCAGCAGGACCTGGGAGGACCTGGCCGGGCAGGTGTCGGCGGTGGGCGAGGCAGGCAGGGTGGGAGGCCTTCCTGGTGCAGTAGGCAGCTTCGGTCTCTCTGAACAGGCCCCGGGAGTCATTGAAGGCGACCAACGGGCCTGCGGGACAAGCACATGTCGCCCACCCCTCCTGGACTGCATGAGATTCAAGCTTTCCCATAAAAGAAGTCCACTCTTCGGGGACGTGCCAGACCCTTCTCAGAGACATGCAGAGCCTAAGCTGCCCCCTCACCTGTCTCCCCGTGAAGCACCATGCCCAGACCAGGCGAATTCCAGAGCCTTCCAGCCCATCATCTCGGCAGAGGCCGGGCCGGGACCGCATGGCTGCTAAAAATGGCTGTTTCGCCCAACCCAGCTGATAGAGACACAGGCTGACATTCTTGTCATAGCTGAACGAGGTCCAGGGCCAAATTCCCTGCAGCTGCTTTCCACGGCTGCCTCCCGGCTCCACCCCGGCCTCGGCCCATTCCTCACACCCAGATCAGAAGCAGCTTCTGCTGCAGACGGGACGCGGGGTGGGGGCAAGGGGCAGACTGCGTGGCAGCAGTAGGGAGGGGGCTTGGTGTGGGGTGTGCATCCTATCCTCGTTAAATCACCAGAACGTCCCCCTGGCTGCCGGCATAGGGAGACTGGAGCCCAGAGTGTCTGTGGCCTGCGGCACCTCGTTCACTCAGGTCCCACTGGGTCTGACCCCAGGATGCAAGTCTTTCCACAACTCAAGCATCTGCTTCAGAAAATAACAGTGGAGTGAACAGAGATGTTCTCCTCGTGGGGGAAGCACAGGAATTAACGTGGTGTCTGCCCCGCCCACTGAGGATGCGTCCTCATGTCTCCCCTGGATCATCGGCTATTCCCCCAAGGCCAGTGATGCCTTCGGAGGCTGCAGCCCACCTGGCATGCAGCTTCCACCTTGTTCACGGACATGGGCTCCCAAAGCGTCAGGGCCACCGCAGGGTGAAGGCCAATAGCCCTGTGACCACCACACCATGAGGAAGCCCCACTCAGGCCCCAGATCTGTGGGCGAAGCACAGTGGGAGATCCAGGGCCCGCTGTTCAGTGAGCCCCTCAGAGTGTCCTCCCACAGGCCCTGCCTGACCTGGTGACCCCTCAAATCATGAGCTCAGTGAAATGATCCTGTTTGGGGCCACTAAGTGTGGGGTGAGTGGTGATTCAGCAGCAGTCACTGGAACCACGAGGGTCCCTCTCCAGCAGTCGAGCCCAGCACCTCGTGCATACAGACCAGCCACACAAGGACTCTACACCCTCCCCTCGAGGAGGCTGGAGTCAAGGCGACAAACCTACAAATCACGAGCCACCCACCAGAACCCCAGCCCTGAGTGTGAGAACACGTGTGCATGCTGGTCCCTGCACTGCCACGTCCAGGGCACCCCAGCCATCAGGCAAGGCCTCGGGCCAGTCAGCAAGCTTAGCCGCCACCAGCCCAAACCCCAGGCCCAGCCCTGAGGCAGACGCCCTGACCCTGCCAGAGATGGAGCCACAGAGCCATTAAGCGGGAGCTGTTGGCAGGCCCGGGGCAGGAGAAGGGCTGTGTGCAGATGGGGCTGCCCTGGGCTCTAAGTCCACAGGGCAGGCCTTGCTCTGCAAGGACCCCGAAGTTATCCTGTCGCTCCAAGAGCTGCTGTGAACATTAAGAAGCAGGGAGAATCTCTGAAGTTTAAGCTGTGCCTCCCCATGGAAGGACTAGAGCCAGACGTTCCGCAGAGGGATCAAGGATGCAGATGTTGCCTCTGGGCAGCTGGGCTGTGTGCAGTGTTTGCCCGGGCCTTGCTCACAGTCAGATTTCGGAGGCCAGGCGCAGGCGTTGGGCTGAGGGGCCGGGGCAGGATGCCGAGGCAGAGGGCGGCCGGGAGCCAGGGGCTGCAGACCCTCCTCCCGCTGGCTCAGGCCAGGGCACACCTGAGCTCTGCTTTGATGTCCTGTCTGCAGACAAGCCCTCTCAGCTCTCAGGGAGCTGTTAGAAGTGATTCTTAATTTGCCTTTTATCAGAGACCAGAGGAAAGAGTTGAAAGCAGGAGGCTGGGGTTTTCAAAAGATCCTGCAAGACTGGGGACAGAAAGCAAAACAGCCTCAAGCCTTGGAAGGAAGCAAACGTGCTCCACCATCTCCCAGGCCCAGAGGCCACGCGGCCCAGCCTGTGATGTGGGGGGTCCTCGGGAAAGCCACTGGCTTCGCAGCTTCACACGAGCGGCGCAGGGGCATTGCCTTTGGGCTTGGGCTGTGGTTTCATTTGGATCCTGATAGAAACCTAATTATCAAAACCAAAGGGCAGGTGTTCTCACAGCATCAAATCTCAGGTGAAGGGCCACCTGCCATCCTGAGCCTTCTCCAGCCCGGGAGCTGCCGGCGTGTGCGGCCTCCTGGGCATTCCAGGCCAGCGAGGATGCCTCCAGATGAATGGAAATGCAAAACAAGGCAGAAAGCCAGGTGTAGACCAACCCCCAGCACAGCCCAGCCTCCCAGCACAATCAGTATCTGGACGCCCCCCTTGAGCCTTTTCTCAGAAAGAGGCCGCCCTGCCCTGCCAGGGAAGCCCCACGCTCGGGGGACCAGCCACTTCCCCTGTGTTACTCACCGTGAAGCTGCCTTTCTGCTCTGGTTTGTTAAGAGGGAGACTCTCTCAGCAGCCCCTGGGGTCACGGCACAGCCCCTGGGCCAGCAGACAGCAGACTCCTGAAGCTGACCACGAGTGAGGACAACACGGAGCACTGGGGCAGGTGAGCTGTGGTTTGAACCCACACGGTGGGTACCCCGAGGCCAGGCACACACAGTGCCAGGGGATGACCACGTCCTACTCAGGGAGCCACAATGCATGGCGACTAAAGGACACCTCTGCCAGCGGCCTAGATGCTTTTTTTAATTGTGGTAAAATACCACAATTTTACGTATTATAACATGTGGGGGCTGGCCTGGGGACATAGCAGTTAAGTTTGCACTTTCTGCTTCAGTTGCCCAGGGTTCGCCGATCTCGATGCCGGGCATGGACATATGCACCGCTTATCAAGCCATGCTGTGGCAGCATCCCATGTATAAAGCAGAGGAAGATGGGCACAGATGTTAGCTCAGGGCCAATCTTCCTCAGCAAAAAAAAAAAAAAGAGGAGGATTGGTGGTGGATGTTAGCTCAGGGCTAATTTCTCCCCTCCCCCCCAAAAACGTACATAACATAAAATTTACCATTTTAACTATTTTTAAGAGTGCAATTCAGTGACAGTAAGTACATTAGTACTGTTGTACAGCCATCAACACCCTCCATCTCCAGAACTTTGTCATCTTCCCAAACTGACATTCTGTCCCTATTAAACACTCACTCCCCATCCCCCTCCTCCAGCCCCTGGCAACCACCATCCTGCTCTCTGTCTCTACAACTTCAGCTCCTCTAAGGACCTCATATAAGTGGAATCACACAGCATTTGTCCTTTTGTGACCGGCCTGTTTCAGTGAGCAGAATGTCCTCAGTGTTCATCCATGTTGTAGCAGGTGTTAGAATGTCCTTCCTTTTTATGAGTAAATAATATTCCACTGTACATGGTTTTATAATGTGCTTGAGACGTGTTCTATCAGTCGTGGTGAGACACGCAGACACAGAAATGACTGTCATGAAGGAAGAAGTTTTATACTCACAGCTCCCTAGAAGCAGGAGGCGGGCCACGCAGGGCCACACGGGGCAGCACCAGGGCCGGTCAGGGGGCAGAGGGAGAGCAGGAAGTGTGGACAAGAGCCTTTATTGTGGCTTCTTCAGGAAGGACCAGGCAGCAGGCTTGGCATTGGCTAGTTGGAATGACTTCAGCCAGCTCTGGGGCACAGGCACTGTCCTTGGTTGTCTGGTACCTGGACCTCAGGGGCTTGGGGCAGGACGATAGTGAGGGGCTGACAGAGGAGGTCAGTGGGGTATGGTGACTGGTTGGTTTGCATATGAAAGGCGAGCTCATAAGAGGTCATTTGCTCTCTCTGGGAATTGGCTAGCCCTGGGAGGGGCCATCCCTCCAGGGTCAGCAAGGCCCCGAGATGTCAAAGCATCAAAATCACAGCAAATGAAAAACATGATTAGCACATATGCATGTACCCCACTTGGTTATCCATTCATCCATCAATGGACGCCAGGTTGTTTCCACCTGAGACTGTTGTGAATATTGCTGCTGAGAACATTGCCACACACGGGTCTGAGTTCCAAGCACCCTAGATATTTTTAGAGTGCAATTAGAACCTAATTTTTTTTTAAGACACAAGGAGGGAGGAAGCACCACAGTCAGGAGTTAGAACAGGAAACAGTCTCAGGGAGATGCCACTGTCTGGTGTGAAGTTCCCACCCCAGCCGTCTTTCCAGCATCCCTGCCCGGAGGGAGTGTGAGCCCTGTTTCTACCCTAGGAACCGCCACCCAGCCTTCTTCCCTTTCCCACAGCAGAGACGACGTGGGTCCAGCGGCAGGGCTCTGATCAGGGACTGGCGGGTGCCCCAGAGCCCTTCGCCAATGCGTGAAATTATTCACCAGGATGAAACATTGAGACTCTGTGGCCCCAGAGCCCTGGACAGGGCCTGGGTTACACTCACGGCTGCAGGTCTGCCCGTGCCCTGGATTCAAGCTCCAGCGGGAGCCCTCACTCACATCCCCTTCGCGTCTCCTTCACGCTGCAGTCCTCAGTGTGAGAAGAGCAGCTAGCCGAGCTGAACCCACGCAGCCCGCTGTCCACCTCTGTCCTCCTCCCTCCACGTGGGAGTGACCGCAGGGACCAGTGTCCCTTTTCAGATGGAGTTTCTGACTTTCTTGCTCTCTTCAATGTCCGCTAACAATTCCCTGGCACCCATAAGGGCTGTGTCAGACACTGAGCGGGACTCAGGAGAAGCCACCAGCATAAGACTCCCTGCCCTGGGGCTCACCCCACCCTCGGGGCCTTCCAGCCTGCACCTCTCTGTATGTGGGAAGCTGAGAAAGGAGTTCCCTGGCCTGAAGGCTCTCTACTGCCCTTGCATGACTTGTCTGTCACTCATTTTCTGAGGACAGGTGGCAGCCCAGGGAGGAGCTTGGCACACATCTGGTGACATCAGGACACATCTGGTGACATCAGGACACACCTGGTAACATCGGTCAGTTTGGGTTGGTTTGGTGCTTAGCGGCCATCCTTTTACCAATTCAGCAACAGGTTGTTCACCTTGTCCTGAACACACTGGAGCAAAATCTATTGTGGTTCCAGCTCAGGTCCCCTTGTTCCCAAGTGTCACCCCAGCTGGCTGAATAAGGTTTCCCAGTAGTATCGTTTGAATACAGATTTCCCAGCATTGCGGGTAGGGCCTGGAAGGCCATCCTGGGGACAGCGTCCAGTGGGACTGAGGGAAGCTCCAGGCTCGTTATGAAACGCATCCTCATATTTGAGGGCACGTTAAGGTCATTAAAATAAGCGCCGTGTAATAACTGTGTGGAACATTCACTGGGACTCGATCATGTGCCAGGCCCGGGGCTGCACTCGCCGCTGCCTGTGTCTTCTGACCCCAGAAACAGCCCTGTGAGGAGGCACCAGCGTGACAGCAAGTGTTTAAGGCCACATCTTCTCCCCAGAGACTTTCCTGCAAGACAGAGCAGAGGAGAGAATCTTCCATGGCCTGTGTCACAGATTCTGCAAATATCGTGGAATTTAAAAATTCAAGTTATCAAAGACTTAACCAACCAATAACGATGACAATTTAGGGAGCCAGTGGCCATGCTGCCGTAACACCTCCAGGGCTCTGAGAGGAGTCCCTTGGACGTAGATGGTTGGTGAGCGCTGTGGTGACAGAATCTTCAAACCGCACGACACCAGGATGGGGAAGTCAGCATGAAGCCTGCTAACGCCCTTTCTTGTCGAATGCGAGTGGCCGTGGTCACAGCAGCACGAGGGCACATTTTATGCAAAAAGCACAGTGATGAAGATCGCCCAGGAGATGCTGGGCCATGTCTGGGACCCCACAGGCTCGTTTCCCAGGCCTTACACTCCCCTCGCGTGGGGAGGAGGGGCTGGAGCAAGGCTCTGGTCACTGGTCATTGAACCAGGAGAGTGGGCATCACAGTGCACTTGCACAGGTGACACCCAAAGAGATAAGGAGCTTGGTGAGATTAACTTGGTGCCTGAAATAAGTGAACAGTAGGAGAAATCACAGCAGTGTGGTCTGACCTTTTAGAAACGCTGCAGGAGTGAGACCCGACACGGCCATGAGGACGAGCTCCCGCTTGCACGCAGCAAATGCCGGACAGACACATGCACTGAATCTGGAGGACAGGCATCATGGCCACGGACCCTCTATGACTCCCAATGCCGAGGAGGCCAGCTAGGGACACCCCAGAGGGCCACGGTGGGGAGAGGCAGGGATGGGGACCAGAGGACAGGGCCAGCACCACAGAGGTCACCTAGGGCCCTCTGAAAGGACGTTCCATGGTAGGTCGTCCTTCACCTCTCAAGCCCAGCTCCTCCCAGGGATCAAGCACTCCCCAGGCCAGGCAGCCCCTCCAGCCCCAAAGCACTGTGAGCCCAGTTCCCACCTTCTTCAGAGGCCACGCTGACAGGGGAGGCTGGCGGGCCACATCCATCTGCTCGTCCTGCTCTGCTCAACCCTGGCCCAATTCCCCTCAAGGCCCCCAGAGTCTCTGGTTCGTGCCCAGACCCCTGTAGCAACCTGAAGGGATGGTAGAGGGCGGGCAGTGTTTCCACACTGACGATGCACATGCATGCCCTGGTGTCTGGCCAAATCGCAGATCCTGACTCTGAGAGCTGGGGGAGCCTGAGACTCTGCATTTCTAACAGGCAATGGTGATGCTGCAGTCCAGGGACCCCACTTGAGTAGCAAGGCCCTGGAATTTGAGGAGGGGTCTGTGGGCCGGTGACAAATGTAAAAGCCCAGGTCTGTTTAGCAACCTGTGGAAGACCCCTCCTTGTACCCCTGCATTGCTGCCTGGAAAATACCAGCTCCCTTTCTCCAAGGCGAGAGCCAGCCCCCCAGTTA
The DNA here is from genome assembly GCF_037783145.1 of Equus przewalskii. Classification (NCBI taxonomy): domain Eukaryota; kingdom Metazoa; phylum Chordata; class Mammalia; order Perissodactyla; family Equidae; genus Equus; species Equus przewalskii. The sequence goes on from NC_091852.1 coordinate 51,001,650, forward strand.
CCTCCCCTGGGCCCCTGGAGCCATAATGATGTTGCCTCGTCAGGAGCCAGAGTGATAAGGACACAAATAATCACCAGCTCTTCCAAGGAAAGGAAATGCCATCCAAACAATTTTTATGATCAGGTTTTCAGATTTTTCATTGCACTCACTTTGAAGTTATTTGAAAAAACAGCCAAAGCTCACTCGCAGAAACGCGCATGACGACAGCCTGCTCTGGAGAAGAGGAAAGCCACATCTGACTCAAAATCTGCACCCCGGCTGACACACGCACATCACTCGAGCATGCAGGGCACAGGTCAGCAGGAAGTCCTTCCTCCTGCCCAACTTCCTGCTCAGACCGCTCACCGCGAACCGGGACTCATGTGAGCTTCTCTGTAAAGAAAGGATGTGGTCGCCACTCCGGAGATTAGCGGGGCATGAAAAGTAAGCATTCAAGCCACTTCCTCAAGCCCGCAAAGGGTCTCCTGTGAGCGGGCAAGGCCACGGGAACCTGCAGTCCGCGCAGCCCAGGGCTTGGGGGTCCCCAGAGCCATCTGCTTTCTCACCCTTGCAGTGGTCCATTGAAATGGGCGTTTCTTCTTTCCCAGGCCTTGTCACCAACAACACGAAACCGAGAAAGCGGATCTCTCATACTCAGGGGAACTGAACTAAGCTGAAAGCCACAGACTTGATGTGGGTCTCACACATACTTCTGGCTCCCTGGTGTCAAGCCTGACATTGTGGAGCAAACAGAACTTCAGTTGTCCATCTACTCGGCGAGTCTCTGTTGAGCACTGACGGTGGGTTAACACCATTCCGGGCCGCGAGGATGCATCTGTGAGCGAGTCTTTGCTCTCACCGAGTTACCCACCCGGAGACGGGAACGCGATGCCTGATGGATTTCAGGGAGGGACACAACTCACTTCAGAGAACCATGAAGTAAAAGGGCGTGCCTGGGGGGAGGCAGGACCACCACGTGGCCATGCAGGGGGCACACAGCACATGCCAGAGGACACCATCCTCATGGGCGCCCAGGCTGCATCACTGTGAGCTCCTGGGGTGGAGAGAGGCCGAGGTGCTGTCAGCGTGGTCCTGAGCAGAATCCTGGACGAGGGGGAGCAGCAAGTGCACGACCCGGGGTGGGAGGGTGTCTCGGTCAGCACCGGCGGCTATAAGAAAAACCCAGCCTGGGGGCTCAGACAGCAGACGTTTGTTCCTCACAGCTCTGGAGGCTGGAGGGCTGAGGTCACATGCCAGCAGGGTCGGGTTCTGGTGAGGACTCTCTTCCTGGCTTGCAGACAGCCGCCTCCTCTCTGAGTCCTCACACACAGAGCAAGCTCTGGTCTCTTCTTACTAGGAGGACACTAACTCCATCATGGGAGTCCCAACCTCACGACCTCATCTGCCCCAGTCACCTCCCAAAGGCCCCAGCTCCAAATCCCATCACGCTGACAGGGGTTCAACACATGATTCTGGGGGACACAGACGTTCCGTCCATAGCAGGGAGAGACTTGGCATCTGCAAGGAGAGAAGCAGAGCATACCAGAGAAGAGTGGACGGAGCAGAGTGGGGCACCCGCCAGACCCGGCAGAGCTGTGCAGACCTGCTCAGGAGCCAGGCTCAGCCAGCTGGTCCTGCAATTGTCTTACTTACGGAGGACCACACACAAGTCCTTCCTCCTGGTGCACGCTGGGATCCCGGCACAGGAATGAAGGGACTATTTGCTGAGTGTAGACAGGCCACGGGGAACCCACAGGAATGGACAAGGGGACTATTGCCTCCCCTCAGCCTGGAGGGCAAACAGGGAGTCCTTATGAGAGCCTGCATGAGAGTGCTGGGGGACGTAGCCCCACAGGACAGGGGTCCGTGAGTCCACGGTCACAGCCACCCACGGGGACCCAACCTCACTCTCTTGCCAACCCGTGTTCTGCTGGGGGTCCCCAAGGGCCGAACTCCAATGGGAAGACAAAGGCAGGGGAGCAGTCTGAGAGGTCCATGCCCATCAGCCTCTGGGGACAGAGCAGGGGAGAGCTGGTAGTCTGGAGGGGCCAGGACAGGGTCCCCCTCACAGCACAGGACAGTCTCAGGGACGAGCCACCCAGAGACAGGTGGGCAGAGGCTGCAGAGGGAGCAATCCCTGGGGAGCCGGGCTGTGTCTCTCAGGGTCTTCATTTTCTGTCCCCAGTGCTGACCCCTCAAACACTGTGAACATGCCAGCCACACTGGAAGGGCTGAGCTGAGAAGGACAGGACCTGCTCACAGACAAGAAGACAACATGAGCACACTGAAGTACGCAGGTGGCCAAACCTCCCGCCTGCTGCCTGCAGCTTCCACGGGCTTCAGCGTCGGGGAGTGTTTTGAACAAGTGAATGCATATGAAGGAGCGTGCATGTACACAGGGTTTGTGTCTTTAAACCCAAAGCAATCTTCAAAAAAAAAAAAAGCAGTAGAGTTGCATTTTTTTTTCTCATGCAAATTCAAGTTGAGAAAGACCTTTCAGAATGGAACAGTTGCATAAGTGTGGGATTAGCTGTACTTGATCATAAATAAATGAATGACACGAATCGAGAAAGCCTAACGTGTATGAACTCCTACCCCTGCCCTGTCTTTGAGACTCAGCTAAGGTCCAGCTTTGTTGCCGTTTCTGGTTCAAGCCCCTTGATCCCCCATGACTCCCATCCCAGCAGGGGTCCTCAGCCACACCGCCTGGCCCACATTGTAACCACCTGGGTCCCCACCTTCTGTTTCAATGTCCAGCTTCTCCACACAACTGACCTCTCAAGGGTCTCCATCCTCGAAATCCAAGGACCTGGCTTGGAGCAAGGCGCATAGTAGGACTCAAGAGATGTTCGCAGAATGAGTGAAAGAAGGCCAGCCCTGTCAGTCCTCCGGGAGGTAAAGCTCACAGCCAACTGAGCTCCGGGCATTGGCGTCATTTCCATATTTACACAGAGCAAGCCGTGGCCCAGGGAGCGCCGGTCACTGCTCCAGGGCCCAACATCTGGTTAATTAGTGACAGAAACGAGACTTAGAGCCAGCTCTCCTAAATCCACAATCTCTGCCTTTGATCCAACAACCTCCTGTATCTTTGACAAAAACCTGGACTGAATCTTAAGAACTATGAGATCCAGAAAGAGCCAGGAAGTGGTTGTGTCATCATCTGGGGCTGACAAAGGCTCTCTTCTTTTAGCAGCAACCAAGAGTAACACATGCCGAGGTTTTTACTTGACTGGTAAACAGTGAGACCCAAGTGTTACTCTGTCTGTGCCACTCACTGCTTTGTGTCTCTGTCCTCTTCACTCAGTCATTCCAAAAACATTTACCAAGTTCCGGTGATGTATCAGGTAATGAACCAGGCTCTGGGGATGCACAGATGAAAAGATGTGGTTTCCTGTCCTCAAATAGCGCACTTGTTAGCCAGGAGACACGCAAACCAGTAACTATAATACGGCGCATGGAGGGCTATGAGGGAGGTTTGTGCAAAATCTTTGCAAAGTGCTGAGATCACAGAGAAGTCTGAGGGGAGACCAGTGGTGGAGACGGAAGGCTCTGCAGAGCAGGGAGCCCTTGGGCGACTGAGGGCAGCATCCTGCTGCTGGCCCGGAAGGTCCCTTCCAGCACAGACGGGAGAGGAGTTGTGCCATGGCGACATAGATGGAGGCAAGGAGCCTAACCTCCCTGACGCTTTGTACCGCGGGGGGTGCCACCCCAGTGTCATCAGAGGGCGATGAAGCCAGCCCAGGAAGTTCAAATCCCAATCATTCCCCACGTGCCTCCGGGGAAGGAACCTCACCTCTCTGTGCCGAAGGTTCTCCACGTAAGGAATGGAGTCTCCCAGACGGGCCCCTTGCTGCAAACAGTATAACCCAGATGCAGCTCCTGAAACAGGCACAAACCTGTGGGACATCCCAACAGGGGTGATCCGATGAGTACACAGCCCCTGGCCTGGCCGAAGCACGCTGGCCCCGGGCGCCAGTCGTGCTTCCATCAGAGGCAGACCCACTAAGAGTGGCGGAGAAGAAGGGCACAGACACCGAGGGATCAGGCCTTCACAGGATGGGGTGATGGAAGGAGAGTCCTATATCTGGTGCAGGTCAGCCAGCTGATGTGAGGTGGAGGAAGCAGGACCCCACAGAAAGCGGGAGGTGGGAGTCCTTGTCCGTCTGATTTCCTCCACCCCCGACGCACAGGCCATCTGGGAGAGGAGCTGGTGTCCTTACCAGGAGCTTCACCAGGAGTTGATGCCAGGGCTCAGAGACGCCCGCGGAGACCCCCAGGAGAGGAAGGGGGGCCAGCCTATAGTGTGCGGCACCTGGCACCGCACACCGACCGCAGGTGGAGAGTTCCCCAGTTTCACTGCTGTCCCCCAAATCCTGCACAAATTTCTCTTGGGGACAACTCCAACCTGGCCCCTCCCAGGGAGGGTGCGGCAGACAGACTCAGAAACCCTCCCTCACTCCCTCCTCCCGGGGTCCACACCCGTGGCCAGCTTCCCTTGAGGGCAGGCGGGACCTGCAACCTGCTTCTAATCAATAGGAGACAGCAATGGGGAAGGAAGCATTAGATGTTATTAAAGTCCCAAATCAAAAAGCTAGTGTTACCCACGAGGAGGTCATTCTGGGAGGGCCTGGCTTAACCCGGTGGGCACCCTTGAGAGGAGGACAAGGACCCTCCTGAAGTGAGAGGCCCTCTCCCTGTTGCTGGCTTTGAAGAAAGGAGCTGCCTTGCTGTGCCAGGGGCCGTGGAGGGGCCACAGAGCGAGGGTCTGGGGGTGCCACCAGAGCTGACAGCAGCCCCTGCCGGGCACCAGCAAGAACATGGGAACCTCGGTCCTACAGCCGTAAACAATGAATTCTGCCACCAACCTGAATGAGCTCAGAGGTGATTTCTCTCCAGTCCAGCCTCCAGGTGAGACCACAGCCTGGCCAACACCTTGAGACCCCGAGCAGAGGACCCAGGTAAGCCCTTCCTGGACCCTGACCCTCGGATTCTGTGAGGTAAGAAGTGGGTGCTGGTTTACCCTACCTGTTTGTTATGCAGCAATAGAAAACTAGCCCAGGAGGACGCCCCGGGAAGCATAGCTCCCACTTGCTAGGTTGATGCAGCCCAGTACCACACCCAAGTCCTTGTGTCCACGCACCCCCTCACAGCCTGCAGTCCCAGCCGAGACGCAGGCTCTCTCTGGAATGGGGCTCTCTCTGGAGACGTCCTGAAACCAACCCGCCAGCCCACACTTGGCCAGCTCCTGCCATTTTACTGCTCCGCGGTCACCTCTGAGATGACCCTTCTTGAATCCAGGCTTCTCTGTGTGGTCTCCAGGCTGTCTGTGCTGGGCCCTAGACGCTGGAGAACCAGCATGGATCCTCCTGCAACCCACAAGCCCACCTGGGTGTATCGACCACATCCTTCTTCCATGCGGACGGCTTCCGACCCAAGAGGGTGTCCAGGGCCCTGTGCAGACCCCCAGCCCTCTCCTGCCAGGTTTGGGTGTCTAGGGAACTGCCTGATCCACGAGGTCCTTATGCCCCCTTCATCAAGATCGTCAACGTCTCACTTACACACAGTAAGACAGGATACCCACCAAACCACACAAGAGCTGGTGTTTTTCTCTGAGCACAAAGTGAGATCTCGGCACTTTCGATTTCCCACCTCACAAGAAGGGACAACCCCTGAATGCTGGGTGGCTGCTACGTGGACTCTTGGCCACGGAATGTGGGCTCGATTACTGTCCAGAGTTGTCTGAGCAGATCGCCCAAGACAAGCCCATCTCCAAATCAAAAGTAAGACAGACAGGTGACTCTGAGCCCACATGTGTGTCTCCCCAGCCCAGAAGGAGCAGGAGATGTGCGCGGGTCCCACGCTTGCTGGCCGTTGGGTGGTTCCCGGGCACGCGCAGTCTACAGAATCCTTACCTGTTTGGTGTGCCTCCTAAGAAGCTGCCTGTCTCAGAAAAGCACAAAAAGGAACTCAGGTGAGAATAGGAAACTAACAAAAAGTGAAAATGTCCATTTCTTTTCAAAATGGCTCTGGTTCATCTGGTGGAATTAACAGGTAGGTGGACCTGCTTCTGCTCTTGCTGTTTCCATGAACGTTTCTGGTACTTCATATTCTGATTATGAAATTTTTAAATCATAATCATCTATACCTAAACTAAGATCGGAATTGTTCTTTTTCACGGAAACTGAAGTTGTAGCTGTTGAGAGAATAAGGTCCACCCGGGCCACCAATGTTCCCGGGCCCCCCACGGGCATGCCTGCTGCCTGTGCCCAGTGGCCAGCAGTAGCACGCATGTCTTTACCCTCCGTCCACTCACTGCTGTCCGTCTCCCCTGGTGCATCACAGGAAGCTGCTCACGGGGATTCTGTCGTGAACCAAGTGCTTCTCGTGTCTGCATTGTGGGTGTGAAATGAACACTGGAATTCCCTGGCAATGGGTTCGACTGCATGTCAGCGACTGCTCCAAAAGCGGCCATATCAGGAATTACTGCTCATTTCACTGCCACCAAAATCAGGCAAAAAAAAAAAAAAAAAAAAAAAACTAAAGCATATTTTGGACTGGAGTTTGTCTTTCTATCCATCTATATTATCTCTGTCCTTACGGAGTGTGAAACACTCAGACTTTCCAGTTTTAAGTGGTAAGAAAACTGCTCTGAAAGCCAATCTCATCTAAGTTAGAATTCCATGTACACTCTACACACACAATCAAGTCATTGTTGTGGACACAAAGGAGTAGACCTACAATTTGCACTATCAGCACAGGAAGGTCATGTCCCTGCCACACGGCACACACCAGCTTGGAAGGCATAGGAAGTCTCGCCTGCTCAGGGCCCACACGTCCTTGTCCACGGTGGCGGACGCCTTCTCCCGCCATCCGCCAGCACGGCCCTCCCACAGGGCTCCCTAACCACTTCTGCCTGTGGATTCTTGGGGGCATCTGGCGAGGCCTGTGGACCTCTTCATGGAATAATGTTTTAAAACTAATCCATGCACAGGATTACAAAGGAAACCAATCAGAGTGAACTGGAGCCATGAAAATATTTTTGAAAAGTTGGAATGTTCTTCTTCATGAAGACAGTAAATAATATCTGTGGTTGGTCTATGAGCTGTCATCCTGAGGCAGTGATGAGCATAAGTGAACTGTTAAGGATCTGCCACAAAGTCCTGAGAGCATCCTGCCAGCGGGTGGGCAGAGGCACCGTGGGCACGCTGACGGACGTGCGGAAGTGCAGCTAGAGTTCGTGAAAATAGAGAGACGGTGCTTCCTCCCGTGTGTTCACAAACCCCCTTGGTGTTACCCACCAGCTCCTTAAAGGTCCAGGGACCCGCATTAAGAATCCCAATGCAACCTCGTCAACTGCCAGACCGTGTGACAATCCTTTTTGTCAGACCCGAAAATCACTGTACCCTCAGAGGGAAAATGCACACAGCTCCCGCCACGACTTTGGCCACAAAATAAGGACCCATGTCCTATCGCAAGTCCGTCTCTCACAGCCTCTCCCCAGGGCCACCAGCCCATGACAATCGAGTCCTGGGACTGTCTGTGAATCCAGCACCCAGCACTCCATCCTTTCTGGGTGGAATCAGAGAAAGAAAGCGTGGACAGACGTGGTCGAGAGCCAGGGACACAGAGAAGTCCTTGGAAGGCATTAACTCATTCCCCTTGTTCCAAAAGCCCCAAAGAGTAGAATTATCTGGAAAACAAATTCCCAGGAAAGAATTCGGGTTGGGGGAGGATTTTTCCTAAGATTCTGACTTCAACCTAAATTTCTAGACAGATACACGTAATAGCCACATAACAACACTTTCTCCATAAATAATCTCTATTTTCAAAAGAGAGGATCATTTTCCTGCTGTTGTAAGCGCATCTGCCAACAGACAAGCCACATGCTGCGTGGTTGCTAGTTATTGCTAATTATTAACGCCAACACATTATTTTCTAGATATTGGAGCCCCGAAAGCCAGACCCTACTCGTACATGACCTCTGTGCTGCCTGACCGTCTGACGGGAGACAGAGCTGCAGTCTCTCCATGTCCGTCTTCCAAGAACAGACGGAGACGATGGTGTTCCAGACCAGCAGTGATGTGGGTTATGATCCACTGTCGAAGGAAACACAGCCCATTCTTTCTCAAAGGCTAAATAGGAGTGGAGAATGAAGACTTATAAGCTGCTTTTGCAACGTTTCCGTGACCACAGTGGGATCTGTGAATCTCTGAGTTGCTAGAGCAGGCTGGTCCCCGGCCCCCAGGCCGCTTGGAGAGGGTTATTTATAGCCCTGGCCTCTCGATCGCCTGTTTCCTGGGCGGATTCCTTCCTCCACCTGCACAGTAAAAGTTGCTCATCAAAACAGCAGAACTGTTTCTTCCTTTAACTGTCCCTGAAAATACAAAGAAGAGGAAAGGGCGAATACAAAAGATACTTTAACTTAAGGATCCTTTCCTCTCCAGCTAAAGACTCAACCAACTGTTGCTTCCTTACGCCCCAGAAGGAAAAATATTCTGGAGCCCTTTGTATAATTATCGGAGACAAAGTCCTCAGACTCCACGCCCTGTTGTCCCCGAGGCTGCGGGGTTTCTCAAGCCTGCCTGGGGGTGCTCTGGGGGGTATGGAGCCCACCACGCAGCTGGACGGGGCGCTGGGACATGGCCTGCTGCATCGGCTCAGCCCCACCTCCATCTCCTGTGCACATGGGGCGTTTGAAGAGTAGCTTCTGCTGATACACATGAGTTTGAAAGCCACAGGATGGGAGGGTCAAGGGGCCCTTCAGACTCTCAGATGACCCTTCTCTCGGGCTCTCCTGTGTGGTCACCGACCAGTAAAGCCCGCAGCGGCCAGCAGCCCTTGGCCAGGCCTGCCTGCAGGGGGACGCCTGGCTTTGCAGCATCCGTCGAGACCTGGACACGGAAGGGGGGAAGGTGGACTCCGCAGTTCCTTCCTTAAAGAGGGCGACCTCATTCTAGCAGGGAGACGGCCCAGAGAGGGGGCGCGAGGAGGGAAACACGGCTGTGGGCGTGCTGGGAAGGTGGCCACAGAGGACGAGAAGCAGACCCTCAGGGTCAAGGCCAGACAGCTACCTGAGGGGATACCTCTCCCCAGGACCCCCGGCGGACTGGGTGTGCACAGAGAAAGGCCAGGTGAGTACCGAAAGGCAAGAGCAGCATCGGGCAGACAACCACAGACAGCTGAACCGGGAGCCGGGAGTCACAGGCGGCAGAGGACCACGTCACCCTTGACCTGAAGACAGCATCGTCTTTGGAAAACGAACTGAGAGAGCTGACCGGAGAAAGATGGGTCACTCCACTTATATCCAACTGGGTATGTGGTATATATAACACACAGAGAATGAGATAGAAGGAGAGACGGAGAGAGAGAGGGACATATCATAACCAAAGAGAATCTCTCATGCAAAGATCTTGAAGCAGGACCCCAATGCAACCAACTCAAATATTACTCAGTGAAGATTAATTTTCCAAAGACCAAAATATTTAAAGCACCAGTACTGGAACTTTCTAAGATAAAATAATTCAGCAGTACTAGAAATATTCTTTGAACCAAACTAGATCTGGGGTTATTGGCAAAGCAAGAGAGCAGACCCACCCCTGGTGCCGGGCCTGCCAGCTGGCCCCGCACCGGCCATGGGAACTTTCCGTCTGGGAGCAGCTCTGAAGGCTTCCCATAGCAGCTCCCACGGAGCCAGCAGGGGCCACATGCTCCAGCGTTGACAGAAAGGCAGGTTCGGGGTAAACATTGTCCTGCCAGCCGACACTCACTAGGCCCCTGACCGCAGAGGAGGGTGTGACCACCGACTCCTGCTGCTTGACCAGACTGTGCAAGCTCCCTGCTCGCTGGGTAAACAGACCAGGGCTGGAGACCGGGCCGGGCCGTCTTCTCACGGGACTGCAGGAAGCGGCCGGGCCCAAGTTTATGAAAACCGAGCATCCCCGAGCGTGGGATTTACGTTGTCAAAAGACTCTTCAGACTGCTTTTGTTTTCCCCACTTTTTAACCATATTTAGTATTAATCTGTGAATGAAAACTCATGTTGACTAGCCCTGAGCCAGGGTTTTGAGGCAGCATGACTTCCAGAAGTTCTGCAGCAGGATCTCTGGTTTAAAAATGAAGACTCCCACCTCCTCCCACCACACACGCACACACATTTCACCACATACACACCCTACATACATACACGTCACACACACACACCCCCCACATACACACACACATCTCACCACATACACACCGTATACACATACACATCACACACACACACCCCACACCACATACACACCCTATACACATACACGTCACACACACACATCACACACCACATACATCTCACCACATACACAGCATATACACACGCATGCACACATACCCCACACATACACACCACACACCCCACACCACATACACACCCTATACACATACACATCACACACACGCACCACATACATACACACATTTCACCACATACACACCATATACACAACACATCACACACGCACACATATCTCACCACACACACACACCATATGCACCTACACTCCATATACACATACACATCACACATAAACACATGCATGCACACATACTCCACACATACACACGACATACCCCACACCACATACATACCCTATACACATACACATCACACACACACTTGTTCACACACCACACACATACACACTGCACATACATACATCTCACCACATACACACCATATACACATACATACCACATACATACACACACATACCACATACATACACACCACACCACACACACACCATATAAACATACACATACACACATCACACCATACACATACACGTATACACTATATACTCACACACACACTCTTTGTATTGGAATTGTTAGGAGGGGGCCTAGGAATGTGCATTTTAACTGCCATGCCTGATGCGAGTCGCTGCTTCTAGACAAACCAGGCTCCCACCTCTAGACTCTTTCGACTGGGGGGACAAAGCCCTTCAGACCATGGAGACACGGGCCTGGCGGTCACTGGATCCTCACTACAGCCTGCGAGCCTGGGATCTGAGTCCGAAACCCTGTAGGGGGAAAATTTGCAGGGTCCTCCCATCTCAGGCGATGCTTGCGGTTCCTGCTGAGAACAAGAAGCGTAGCTAATCTTGGCGATTCAGGAGGCAGGGAAAATGCCAGCGGCCTCGAGGTCAGGGCCCTTCTCTGGTGAGCTCACCCATGCTGAGTGCCCGTGGAGGCTCTGCAGGCATCCTCGGGGCCTGGGGACAGCCTCCGGCAGCCCCACCTGGCCGTGCAGTACTCCCTTCCCACAGGACAAAACCCCAAGTCAAGGGAGAGACAGATAATGTGATGACGTAACGAAAACTCCCCAAGGCGAGACTCCCTCCAGCCACGGCCTCAAAAGGTCTATTCATGACCAGTGTCTCCGAAGGACAAGGACGAAGGATGGACTGATCCTCCCCCAGGGGAACTGCCGATAGCTTCCCGCCCCGCCGGAGAGACCTGCCCCCTCTGCAGGCTTCCTAGCAGGAAGGAGGCTCGGGGAGAGTGGCGAGGGGGGGACCAAGGAGGCAAGGAGCAGAGAGCTCTGCCTTGGTCCAGGAACTGGGGACCAGCGTGTCTTGTTTCCCCAGAGCACTGCAGGCAGGGGGCAGGATTCCAGGAGCGATTCAGCACCCTCCTGCTGTTCTGGAAGGAAACCGCAGCCCTCCTCAGAGAGGAGCTGCACGGCTACAAGGCATCTGGCTGTGGGCAAGTCCTTGCACCCACGAGCGTGCTGCATTTCTCCCTCTGTTCAGATCTTCCTTTAGGTCTTCCAGTAAAGCTCTGTTAGAGTTCTATATAGAGGCGCGTTCGTTCTCTGGGGCTGCTGTAACAAAGCGCCACAGGCTTACACAACGGACGTGTTTTGTCTCAAAGTTCCAGAGTCCCGAAGTCCAAAATGAAGGCATCGGCAGTGCTGGTTGCTTCGGAGGCTGAGAGTGAATCTGTTCCAGGCCTCTCCCCGGCTTCGGGGGGCTGTTGACGACCTTTGGTGATGCTTGGCTTATAGAAGCATCGCCCCAATCTCTGCCTGCATCTTCACATGGACTCTCCCCGTGTGTGTGTTTGTGTCCCCAAATGTCACCATTTTATAAGGACACCAGTGATGCTGGATTAGGGGCCCACCGGACTGCAGTAGGACTCGCCTTAACTAATCACAATTGCCGTAACTATACGCCCAAGTAAGCTCATGTTCTGAGCTATCAACATCCGGATTCCTGGACACAGTTGAATTCAGAACAATAGGTATCACGTATCTTTTTACATTTATTACATGATATTGTCAGTTTTCAATAATCATATGAATAGGACCTTTTTAAAAAAAATTACGTTGTCCTGTTGCTGGCATTTAGAAAAATAACTGTGTCTTGCAAATTTATCTTGGATCCAGCAGCATAAACTATCTTAGTTTGTATTAGTGCCAATGACCACCTTGGATTTTTTGCAGGCAAATAATTAAAATTGTGTCTGTCCCTTTTAAATATTTATGTGTCTTACTGTTTCCCTGTTTCTACCGGGATCTCATAAACAATGTTGAATATCTGTATTTGTGGCAGCCGTACAAGCATTTTTTCTGACAATAACAGAAATGCTCCCAAAACGTCATCGTTAAATATGATACTTACTATATGTCTATTTCATATACTTTTTTGTTCTATCCAAATTTACTTTCCAGTGTGTTTCTGCTTTCGTAGAATTACATACAAAGCATTCTCTCTTTTTTTAATGCCCTGAAAAATATGTTAAATACTGTGGGAAGGGACCGTCCCTTTGAGGTTACATGAGCCTTTAAGATTGTGGGACTATGATGCCCTTTTCGGAGATGGAACTTGAACTACATTTCCCATGTCTCTGTAAGTTTGGGTACCTTCAGAATTCTTCTGATTCTTGAGGCAGTCTGATTGACTTTATTTCCTGAGCAAACCATCAATTCTGTCTGGATTTCCCAATGTACTGATATCAAATGGATATAGTAACCTCTTACAACTGACCTCTGTGCGTCCGTCTCTAATGCTGCAGCTGCTCTCTTTCTTACTTGATCAGATCTGCAGACATTTTTACATGCTTGTGTAAGTGGTAGGGAGGGAGGGGCTATTTTCCAAGAACCAGACCAGGACTTCACGGATCTTATCTCCTGGCTTGTTGCTCACTTATTTCATGTCTCAGAACGACTGTATTTGTTTTTCTTTCTTCTTTCCTTTTCTTTTGCGATGCTTTCTGGCCTTTTTCTAGCCTCATGGGTTAGTGCTCTGTTCAAACTCAGTCGTCTGTGTTTCTGATTCCATCATTGTAGGTGCTGAATTTCCCTCGTGGTGCCCCTCGGGCACCGTACGGTCAGCTCTGCTGTGTGTCTGCCCTTTCTGTTCGCTCTCAAACGCACTGGACTTGGCTTTGATTTCCTCCTCTATGCAAATCCGACCCTGGGGGGAAACTGAGCCAGCTCTGCAGCTCCTCCAGCCATTCTTCTCTTACTTAAGTTTGAATCCAAACCGAAGTGCACAGAGGAGGAAAGCGTGGCCACAGGGCCGTCAGGATGGAACCAGCGCTTGGCCATCGTCCGGGGTGTGCAGCTCTGAGATGCACAAGGCAGAGCCCGCAGGCCCTTCCAGCGGTGCCCAGCCCTCAGCCCACAGCTGGGTGGGCGTCCACCGGCCGTCACGGGGCAAGCCAGCTGGAAGCCCCGAGTAACAGCCATGCAGGTAGGGCGACGGCACTGGGAGCTGGGTGTGGGAGCAGCTATCCCCCCACTCCCACAGCCTCACATCTCCTCGGGTTGGATGGGAACCATGCCTGGTTTCCTGGCCTCCTGCGATGCCCTCTGGTCCTGATGGCATTGTTGTCATCTCTGAGCTATTCAGTTGTTTGAGGCTGTGGATCCTTTGCAGAGCACTGCCCAAAATCTGCTATTCAGAATGTGCTGCAAACACACGCAATGTGCGATTCATTTAGGAGCTGAGCCATGTTTTACGGGAAATGCAGTCAGACCCATCTCCCCACCGGTACTTGCACCCCAACACCTCCTAACTCTGCGGGTCATGACCCTGCCTCCTTCATCTCTCTCCTATTTCATGGCAGTCAGCCTGCAACCTGCCCTTTCTTGACTGTTTCTCTGAAAGGAACTTCCTGGGTGGCTACCGCATATCTTAATACCCAGACTGCCCTGTAGGTCTGAGAGCCACCCAGGGCATAACCTTTGGGCCCAGTTGCCTCCCCCTCCCACCCCACACCACCCCACCCCACCCCATCTGTCTTGCAAGCCCTGGCAGCTTGTCAAATTTTACAGCCAGTTTTTCACTCTGCTTAGTGTCTGCTGGCCCAGGTTGCTGAGCAATTTTACACAGCTGTGCAGCCAGGCTAGCAGTCGGCAGCTTCATATTGGTCTGCAATAAACTTGGCTTCATCGAGTGCTCTCTTGGGTTGCTCCATTAGGATTTTTTAAACCGCCTGGTCTGCCCTGCAGATTCAGCAGACGACGTAGCAGGAGGCGCAGAACCTTAGGCCCTGTGATTGCATTTGCAAACATAGGCACTGGAAACGCTTAGCCAGACCTGGCCAAAGAAACCTGAGACTTCTTTTTTGCAACAGGTGGGATGACAACTATGGCTGTCAGAAAACTCGTTATGGGTAATTCATGGGCTGTATCTGGTGGCACCTGGACCTCTTAAATGTGAGGACATCTGGCAGCTGCTGGAGCCAGTTTCTGTCTGGGTTGCTGCAGCAAGCCCTTCCAGGAAGGCCAGGCACATGCTCCTTTATCTTGTCAGGAAGCTCACAGGACGGGCCACAGCCTGGACCCTGTAAATAACCAGGGGGTCCAGGGTGCCCTGAGATTGCCCAGGGGGAAAGGAGCCATCACTCCATACCCAAAGCATGCAAAAAATGCATTGCATTTGCACATCCACGTTCATAGCAGCACTATTCACAATAACCAATAGGTGGAATCAACCCAAAAGTCCATTGACAGATGGATGGATACACAAAATGTTGTATAAACACACAATAGAATATCATTCAGCCTTTAAAAAGGAAGGAAATTCTGGCACATGCCACAACATGGATGAACCTTGAGGACATTTTGTTCAGTGATAAGCCAGTCACAAAAGGACAAATAGTATATGATTCCACTTACAGGAGGTCCGCAGAGGAGTCAAAGCCACAGAGACAGAAAGTAAAACGACGGGTGGCGGGGGCTGGGACGGTGGGAGATAGTGTTGAATGGGAACAGAGTTTCAGTTTGGGAAGATGAAAAGGTTCTGGAGATCTGTTTCACAGCAGTGCGAATATATTTAACGCTACTGAACTGTGCACTTAAAAATGGTTAAGATGGTAAACTTTATGTTACGTGTTTTTTACCACAATTAAAAAAAAGAAAAAAATGTGTTGCAAATTCATTACATATGTAACATCAGCCTTCAAGAGTGTTTGGGGTACACCGGGTCTCAGAAGGAAAACTGTATGTTCCAAGAACCCCACCTTAGTAAAAAACCAGCTGCAGCCAGTGTGGAATTCAGCACCCAGAAACACCCGTCAGTCATGTTGAAACATCTGTCTCTGACATTCCAGGTGGCGGTGGTCCCCAAGCACTGGCCAGGGGTCGGGGGCGGACTCTGCCCCTGACAGGCTCTGGGGCTTAGGCACTCAGCCCAGGTCTCTGCAGCTGCCCCCTGGAGAGGACGGGGCTGGAACAGCAAATCGCCACCGTGCACCCCAGCCCTGTCTCTCATGGGGACGTGAAGATGCAAACGTGTATAAGAAGCACGAGGCTTCTGATGATCAGCAGGAAGGCAAGTCATTGTCTCCCAAGGCCAGTCATTGCTCCTGGGACTCTGAGATGTGGCTAGGAGCCCTTGGTCACCTCCTCTCCTCTAAGCAGAGGGCTCCCATAGCGGCAGGGGGCTGCCAGGGAGCAGAGCCACGCAGCGGCATAGCAGTAAGGCGACAGCAGCCTCAGCACCCGGGCCTTCACTGCCGTGGGCTGTTGGGGCTCTGTCTTCACGAGGGAGGCCGGATGAAAACCGGGCAGCAGCCTAGAACAAGAGGCCACGGTTAGCCTCCTCACTCTACTTTTCTCCTTGGCAGGAGCCCTGGAGACACACAGACCTGGGTTTGAATCCCAGCCCTGGAGCTCTGGTTATCTATCACTGGGTAACAAGTCACCCCAAAACCCAGTGTCTTAAAACAACCACCACATTCATTTTGTCACGAATCTGCAATTTTGGTAGCATCAGCAGGGACAGCTTGGAGTGGCCCAGAGGCTGGCAGCATCTGGAAGATCGCTCACTCAGTCGGCAGGCAGATGATGCTGGCTGTCAGCTGGGGCCTCTGCTATGGTGGCCTCTCCTGCAGCTGCTGGGCTTTCTTTCAACCTGGCGGCTGGCATCCAAGAACAGGGGTACCGAGGGAGGGTCAGGAAGAAGCTGCATTGCCGTTTCTGATCTAGCTTCAAAGCCATACCCTGTCCTTTTCCCCACCAAAGCCAGACGATATTCAGGGGAGGAGCATTACATCCCACCTCTGGAGGACAGGAGTGTCCTGGGATTTGCAGAAAAGTTTTAAAACCACCACTCTTGGGGCCAGCCCAGTGGCACTGTTGTTAAGTTCAGAGGTTCTGCTTTGATGGCCCAGGGTTCGCTGGTTCAGATCCCGGGTGCAGACCTATGCACCACTTGGCAAGCCATGCTGTGGCAGGCATCCCACATATAAAGTAGAGGAAGATGGGCACGGATGTTAACTCAGGGCCAATCTTCCTCAGCAAAAAGAGAAAGATTGGCAACAGATGTTAGCTTAGGGCTAATCTTCCTCAACAACAAAAAAAAAAACAAAACACCACTCTTGTACAATTACTCGATGCCAACTGTGGGCTAGTCTCTCTGTGCCTTGGATTCTCTCTTGTGAGGATTGTGTGGCTGATGTAGGGGAATCTGCCAGCACCATGCTCATCCATCCGTGGATACTTACTGCTGATCATGCAACTCTGTAGACAGAGAGATTGGTTGACAATATTGCCATTTTGCAAAATAGAGCACAAGGAGACTTTGAGAATTCTTTAAGTTCATTAAGCTGATAAAAGATACAATCAGAAAATCATCTCTTAACCCCCACTTTGAGGAGTATCCTGACCTTCCCTAAAGGAAGGCACAGGCTTTGCTGTTTTTTTTGAGAACTATTGCTGAGAAGGACACCCCAGAGGAGTCACAGAAGGAGCACTGCCAGCTGGAGGAGACAGGGTCTTGCAGCCTGAGGGGAGGGAGGGAGGCAGGAAGTCAGCTGGAAGACATTGGGAAACAGAGACGGAGCCAATGAAAGGGCTCCAGAGTCAACTTTTTGCAGCCTGGCATGTTTGGTTGATGATTTGCACACCAGACAATGGCTCCAAGGCCCATGAGAATTTGAAGTGGGGGAGGGGCAGAGAGCCAGCTCCAGCCCTGGATCTGCAGACAGACCGGGAATCTGGGATGGAAGCAGCGTCTGGCGCGCTTCAGCTCAAGCCCCACCCTCTGTCTGCCTGCTCTGTTGCCATCAGCGCTTCTCACATGCCAACGGGAGAGGTTTTGGGGACCAACCTGGCACAGCTTTCTGCCTCTGGAACGTCCAAACCTGCAGCCTGGCCACAGCCCTGCACCCAGGAAACACCAGAGACGGCAGAGAACCAGGTTCCAGATATACCCCAGGGGAAGTTTCCGCCCAGTGCTCCAGGGATGTGGCCTCAGAGGTGGGCTCAGGGCCCCATCTTCGGAGGGGGTGCAGCCTTGCCACCTCTGGGTGCAGGGGATCGCTTGGTGGTGGCACAGCCTGGTGACTCATCCCCAATGTCCCAAGTCCCCTGAAGGCACCTCTCCTCTTGTCAGCCACCACCCTGTCACCTTGGCTGAAGGCAAATCTGGGAAGAGAGTCGGCCACCTGCAGTGAAGTGGTGATGACCAAGCCTTGCCTGAGCGTCCAATGTGAGGTCTCACGCATCCCCAGAAGCATCACCCACAACACCTCCCTGACCAGGTCTGCAGCCCACCCCTTAGATGGCACCTGTGTTCTCTGGGAAGGACAATGGTAAATTAACCTCTCCTTCTGTGGGTGGGATTAAATTGTCCAATTGGCTAGTGGGGAAGAGTGTGTTTGCACAGAGGGTCTTTACCGTGTCCCATCCCAGACGCCCTTCTGACTGTGACGTCGCCCCCACCCATCTGGGAGGAGTCTACGTCCACCCCCCAACCTGGGCAGACCGCCAGGCCTGCCTCCGCCAGTAGAGTTCAGTAGACACGGCCTTACGTGCCCTCTGAGGTTTTCTCCTGGCTCCTTCTCAGGTGCCTGCTCTGAGAACCACGCAGCCATGCTGCGAGGAAGCCCAGGCACAGAAGGCACGTACAGGGGGTTCCCTGACCACGACCACAGCTGAGAGGCTGCCCGACCCTTGCTGACCACCTTGGAGGTGAAGCCCCCAGCTGCTGCCGTAGACCTAGGGAAAGCCCTACTCCCCAAAGAAACGGGGGCCAAAGGAGCAGAGGCACCCTGCCCCAGACTCCAGGGAAGGGTCCAGGGGGCCTCCTCATGGCTTGGACCCTGTGCTGGGAAGCTTCTGAAATGGCTTCCAGGATCTCACCTCCTGGGATTCATGCCCAAGCCCGCACGCGCCTCTGTGTGTGTGTGTGTGCGTGTGTGTGTGTGTGTATGTACAGGCACAGATGTGTGGGTTTTGAGTATGTGTCTATATGTGTGTACGTATGTGTGCAATTATCCATGCATGTGGGCTTTGAGTATGTATGTGTGTTTAAGTCTGCGAGTATGCATGTGTGTATATGTGTGTGAGTTTTCAGTGTGTACATGAGTGTGTGTATGTGTAGCAGTCTATGCATGGGTTTTGAGTACATATGTGTATGTGGGTGTATGTATGTATGTATGTGCATGTTTGTATGTATGTGTGTGTATGTTTGCTTGTATCTGTGTGGGTGGGTGCATATGTATGTGTACATGCATATGTTCATGAGTATTGTGTGTGTGTTATTATGTGAGTACTATGTTTGTAGTATTATGTGTGCATGTGTATTTGTGAGTTTGTATGTGTGTGTGCATGGGTGTGTAGGTGCAAGCTGGACCTAATGGTTTACTTCTAATGAATGGAATATGACAAAGATGACAGGATGCCATTTCCAAGATTAACCAAGAAAGGACAGTGACTTCACCTTGCTCCCACTGTCTGGCCTTCTCAGCTTGGCCCTTTAAGGGAGCCAGCATCATGTTGGAGATCCCCCGTGGTAAGGACCTGAACCCTGGTGACACCTGCATTGCAGCTGTGTGGGACCCTGCAGCAGGGGACCCAGGTAAGCTTCACCTCAATTCCTGGCCCCGGGAACTGAGGTGAGAAATGCTACTGTCTTAAGACATGAAGTTTGGGATTACCGTGTTCTGTAGCAATGGACAATGAAGACAGATTTTAGTGCCAGCGTTGTGCCGCCACAACCAAAGCCTGAACATGTGGACATGGGTGTAGAACTGAGCAGTGGATGAAAGCTGGAAGGGTGTCAAGGAGCGTGACAGAGAAAGCCTAAATTGCCTTGACGAGACAATTAACAGAAATCTGGGTTTTGAGAACACTGCCAGGGAGAGCTCAAAAGGGACTGAGGGACACACTATAGGAAATTGGAAGAAGGAGGAGCCTCATTACGCAGCGGCAGAAAGCTTAGCAACACTGTGGTCTGCGGTGAGGTAGGGGTGGAACTGGTACCTAGTGAACGGCGGGGTCTGGCTCAGGAGATGTTCAAGGAAAATACTGAAGGTTCTTTCTGGTTTCTCCCTGCAGCTTATAGTAAATGTGAAAGGAGAGAGAGAGAGAGAAATAAAGCCAATCGTGTGACTATACAATATTTTGTTAAGACCTCAGAATGATCAAAGCACCAGAGTACGGTTGGCCCTCCATATCTGAGGTTTCCACATCTGAGCATTCAGCCAACCACAAATCAAAAGGCCACGATGGTTGCACCTGTACACAAATGCGTACAGATACTTTTTCTTGTCATTATTCCATAAACAATACAGTATAACAACTATTTACATAGCGTTTACATTATGTTAGGTGTTATAAGTAATCTAGAGATGATTTATGGCATACAGGAGGATGTGCGTAAGTTATATGCAAATACGACACCATTTAATTTAAGGGATTTGAGCATCCGCAGACTTTGGTACCCACCAGGGGTCCTGGAACCAATCCCCTTCACATACTGAAGGATGGATGATTGCACTATTGAGACGCACAAAGGACCCTTCCTAGCGAGCGATTAAGTGTGTGCCTCACAGTTCCCCTCAATTGAACCACGGGTCTCTAGGAAGCTGACAGGCGGTGCTTCTTACCTGTTTCAGAGAACTCCAAGGTAGAGAAGGGCTTATCTCAAAGAAATGTGTGGTTGTGGCTTCCGTCTAAGGGAGATTGTCCCAAGGAGATTCACATAAGACCCACAAAGGGTTCGAGAAAATTCTATCAGCAAAAACACTGCCAGCTGGAACTGAAAGGGACAGAGAGAGGACAAAATGAAAAGAGGCAGTTGGACCCCCAAAATTCTACTGGCAGGAAGCAGGCTGAGAGAGCTCAGAAGCACACTCTTTCTTTCTTTGATGAAAAGTAAGGATGACGAAGAGGGCAGAACCAACAGCCAACAGGGTGGGGCGAGAGCCACAGAGAATTATTCCCAGCCCTTGAAACCTAATCAAGGAATTTCTAACATTTGCCCACTTGGATTTCAGAATTGCTATGGTTCAGTGTCTCTCATTTTTCTCCTTTTGAACAGAACCATCTACACCATTTGCTCCACGCCTGCCCCTCCAATGTGTGTAGGGTGTGTAGGGGCTGGCAACTCGTCTCTTGGTTCGTGGGTCTGCAGATCCAGAAGAGCTAGACTAGAACAATGACACCTGAGGAGCTTCACCCATCCCGGACCTCACTTAGATGAGAGTCTCAACTTTGTGCTGGTGCAGTAAAAAGATGAGGCTTTGGGGGAACTTGTAGCAGGAATACAAGTCACTGGGGGCAAGAGGCAGACTGGGGTAGGTGGCTTCTGAAAAGGCTCCCAGTGGTCCCCACCTCCTGGTATTCACAGGCTGGAATACTCCTCTCCCTGTGTATGGGGGCTGTACTTGGTGAGTTGCATCGGTGACGGGATGCCACTTCCAAGAGTGAGCTATAAAAGACTGTGATTCCATCTTGC
The DNA here is from genome assembly GCF_037783145.1 of Equus przewalskii. Lineage (NCBI taxonomy): Eukaryota > Metazoa > Chordata > Mammalia > Perissodactyla > Equidae > Equus > Equus przewalskii. Next base: position 51,022,864 of record NC_091852.1, read on the forward strand.
TTGAACTCACTCTTCTTGTGTTGCTCACTTTGATGACTCAAGCTGTCATGTTAGAGAAACCTATATGGCAGGAAACCAAGGGGAGGCTCTGACTAACAGCCCGTGAGGATCTGAGTCCTGCCTTGAGGATGCGTTCTCTCCCTTCGAGCTTTACAGTGACTGCAGCCCAGCTCACATGACAAGACAGGCTACAGGCTGAAACAGGAGTCTTTAGGGGACAACAGGAAAAGACCAGAGAACTCTGGGCTCCCAGGTGATCCATGGCAAACCTCCGTACCAGCCCAGGCTGCTGCCCTGCACTGCTCCACGTGAGGGAAAGAAGGCTGTAGGCATCTGAGCCCCTGTGCGGGGTTCCTTTCGTCACAGCAGCTCAGCCTGTATCCTGACTTAGGCATGTGGTTAGAGAGTTTGTTAGCATGGGGAGAGGGGACAGGAAGGGACTGAGCAGAAGAAAACAACTTCAAACCAACCACTATTATGGGTTGAATTGTGTTCCCCAAAAAAGATAGGTTAAAATTCTAACTCCCGGTACCTGCGACTTGACCTTACTCGGAGGTAGGGTCTTTGCAGACGTAGTCAAGTTAAGATCATCAGGATGGGCCCTAATCCAATATGACTGCGTCCTTATCAAAAGCGGAAATCTGGACACAGAGACAGACAGATACCCACACACAGTGTCGCCACATGAACATGAAGGCGGAGATCAGAGTGATGCATCTACAAGCCAAGGATCACCAAAGGTCACCAGCAAACCTCCTAGGAGAGGAGCCTGGCTCAGGTTCCCCCTCATAGTCCAGAAGGAACCAACTCTACCCACACTTTGGTCTCAGACTTCTGGCCTCCAGAACTGCAAGACGATGAATTTCTGCTGTTTAAGCAGCCCAGAGTGTGGGGCTTTGTTACGGCAGCCCCGGGACACTGGCTTCAGGAAACAGCAGCAAAGCCCTCAGACGGGTGCCTGGCACCCGGGCCCCAGAGCACAGGGAGGAGTGCTGCCTCCCATCCCTGCCCCCAGCCTGGTGCTCCATCTCCGCCGGGAGGAGTGTGGAGAAACAGCCCATCTACACTGAGGACAACCCAAAGCCTCCTGTCCAACACTTTCCCTTGATTTTTCACCCCTGGAGCATTTTATAGGAAATATAATCCACATGACATTGAGTCACTGGGCCTGAGCTCAGCACAACGTTGTTGGTAAGAAATGGTTTATGTCCACCGTGGGCCTCTTTTCACAGAAAAAGGAAGTAATTTTCAGCCAAGAATAAACAAACTTGGCACCACACAGGTTAGTCCCACTCAAATTCCCTGATGGCCCTGCCGACTTCCTGGTCCTGGGCTGGACTCCATTTTCAGACTCCTTCCTGTTGAAATGAGATGAGCTTGCATTGGACCACCTGCCCACAGACCCCCACCAGCCACCCTCTGGGCCATGCTCACTTCCTTCCTCCCAGCCTCCTTGATTTGGCAAGCGTGGCCCAGAGCAGCAGCACTGGACATGTGACCTGAGAAAAGCCTGATCCTACCATCCTTCAGGGTTGTGAGGGTGAATCATACCATCCTACAGGGTGATCGGCTGGATCACACATCCTACAGGGTGATGGGGTGGATCATACCATCCTACAGGGTGATGGGGTGGATCACACCATCCTACAGGGTGAAGGGGGCAGATCACACCATCCTACAGGGTGAGGGGGGTGATCACACCACCCTACAGGGTGATGGGGTGGATCATGCCATCCTACAGGGTGAGGGGGTGGATCACACCATCCTACAGGGTGAAGGGGGCAGATCACACCATCCTACAGGGTGAGGGGGGTGATCACACCACCCTACAGGGTGATGGTGTAGATCACACCATCCTATAGGGTGAAGGGGGTGTATCACACCATCCTACAGGGTGATGGGGTGGATCTTACCGTCCTACAGGGTGAGAGGACAGAGCTTTAACATCATGACTGTGTCTCCCAACCTCTCTACACCTGAGCCCACGTTTGTAGAGTAGGACTGCTGCTGGCCCCCCCGAGGTTGTTGTAAGAGTTCAGTAGGTCAGTGCGTGCACTCATATTGCCATAATGCCTGGCACAGAGCACATGTTCAATGAACGGTAAGTAACATTACTGCCATGAAACCACATGGAAATCCGCTAGTGGAGCACACAGGGGACATGGCTTTATGTGTCTTTCAATCCCTAGAACCTAGTGCTTTTTCTTATGGCAGAAATGTCGACTAATATCTGTTGAATTAATAAATGAATGAATTAATGAATGAATGAGGATAAAGGGGCATCTGCCCCTAAATACTTAGCAGCTATCCCGGTTACTTATGCTTTTACTTCCTCCATTAAAATGCTGTTCCTCCGACACTGATCAGATAGAGTTTTGTCCCGCTGTCAAAATTCACAGGGAAGGTGTTCATCTTCGCTTTACTGTGGAAGTCCAGGTTCAAGGACCCGCTGTGAGCTGCTCAAACAAGGCCTGCCACGCAGGAGCAATCCGGTGGACTGGGCGAGAAAGGAAACAAATGAAAACAAAGACTTGAGGCGAGTCTGAAGTGGCAGGTTGCATTTTCCAAAGATGCCTCAACAATACCTCACTGCTCAGCAGCTCCTCTTCAGGGTGACCGCCAGGCCCACCAGGGGCCAGTCCCCCTCCCTGGAATCTGGGCTGGCTCAGTGACTTGCTCACTGCATAGAACTTCCGGTTCTTCCAAAGTAAGTTCCTACGAGGCCTTGCAGCTGCTGTGACTCTTGGGGTGCTGGCCCTTGGGACCCAGCACCGCACCGTGAGAAGCCCAAGCCACGTGGGGAGCCCACATGTGGGCCCCTGCAAGCTGACCATCTACATCTTTGCCAGGTGTGTGGATGAAGGCACCATCCCGGACATCTGCTCTGTGGAGGCCTCGGGTGACTTCAGGCCTGGGCACTGTCTGATGGCAACTGTGTCAGAAACCACAAGCGAGAGGCTCTGCAGAGCCCCGCCAGCCCACAGCGCCGTGGGAGAGAGGAGGGAGTGTCTGTTCTAAGACACATGCTTTCGGGTGCTTTTTCATGCAGCAGTAGACGCGCAGGGCAGTGGACAAGGCAAAGAACAGGGCGTGGAGATGGTGAGGAGAACAGAGTCAGGCCTGGTGGGAGAGGGAAGGTGTCCCTAAAAAGGCAACATGTGAACTGAGGGGCGGGGGGACACGAAGCCAGACACGCAAGGATGGAGGGTGGGGCGTGGGAACAGGTGGCAGAAGCTGGCCTGGGCCTGGTGTGGGCAGGCGGTGTGGAGCGTGGACGGCAGAGAGGGACCAGGACAAGGAGTTCACTGAGAAGCCTTTCTAAATGCAACGTTCTGAGCAGGACGCTTGGTGGCCCGACTCCATCCAGAGTGTTGTCCCCCGGCTTGGCTGTCCAATGGAGCAGAGACGGGCCTGGAGGGCGGGGAACGAAGGTGGGGTAGGGGTCCAGAGTGGGGGAGCAGCCAGTGGCACTTCTTCCCCTCGCTGACAACTGTTCCTCTGATTGGCTGCTCCCGACCCCATCTCTCTCAGGCAGCCTCTGGGTGGGGCCCCGAGGGCCGACCCCATGCAGCCTGCAGGCGGAGGCCTGCCATGGGGCTAGCTTCACCAGACGGTCACCAGGTCCTAGACAATGCTTCCTGGGAGGAAGGACAGAGGCTGTGCTCCCGAAGTGAAGGCCTCAGAATGTGGTTCCAGCTTATTTTGAGAGAAAGGGAACCTCTTGCTGGTGAAGTTCTTCCATGGAGGAAGAAAACCACAAATGTTTCACAAACGTCCAGCTTGAGCTCCGGCCACAGGCCTGCCCATGGGGGAAACTGCCTCTGTGGGCTTCAGAGTCTCGAAAAGGTGAGGCGGTTTCATGCATGTTCCCTTGGAAGAGCTCATCTCCTTAAAGAAAGTGCTGGGGAAGCCTCTTTCTACAATAGCAGCTTTCAAACTTCTCTGCGACCCCAGAGAGAAGTGCGTGTTACATGATAGCACGTGCACACCGACACGTGAGCCGCACCGAGGAGCCCAAGTCTCGTGGGGCACGCTGCCTCTGCTCTGCTCTTCCACCAAAACACAAAAACATGAATGCTGCCCACAACCCAGCGGTATCGTCTTTCAACCAAAAGTCCAAACGCCCCGCTCCAGAAGCCCCCCGTTATATAGACGGAAGACAGAAGGGAGCCCTCCCGCCTTGGCCTGGACCACGTCTGAGGTATATTTTAGGGGCCAGACCTGAGGCTGAGTAGTTAAGTTCGCTCCACTTCGGCAGCCCAGGGTTTTGCTGGTTTGGATCCTGGGCGTGGACATGGCACTGCTCATCAGGCCATGCTAAGGCGGTGTCACATAAGCCACAGCTAGAAGGACCCACAACTAAAAATATACAGCTAAGTACTCGGGGATTTGAGAAGAAAAAGCAGGTGAAAAAAAAAAGAAGATTGGCCTCAGTAGTTAGCTCAGGTGCCAATCTTTAAAAAAGAAAAGATGTATTTTACTTCTCTGAAGACTATCTTGTTTGACAAAGAGGGAAAGACCTTTTCAGCCACATAATATATACACGCATGTTAAATTCCTCAAATACTTCTTTCCCAATTGTTTGGCTTGCAATTTTCCTTTATAAAACTGACCTATTTTCACAATTATTAGCGTGAAAGGGTTTCAATTCACTAACGGTTGTAGACTTTCATTTAACGAAATTTACTGTAGACGTTAAAGAAAAATGGGCCCAGAGAATCAAGACATTTGAGATTACAGGAAATCTGTCAAAAAGTGTCTGCCCTGAGCCCCGATCCTCCTCCTGAGAGGGGACAGAATACAAAGCAGTTGATGACTTGGCTGCTTCCCCCCGCGAGGCCCTAAGAAGAGCTGGCCCCGGAGCGGGGGGAAGCAGATGCAGCAGGCCGGGAGCTCAGGGGGCAGAAAGGAGAGATGCGGACAAGGGGTGCAGCGCAGAGATGCTCGCCTTGCCACCCACAGAGGGTTCTCCTGCTCAGAGGGGAGCTAAAGTTTACACGAACTCTAAAGTCCACTGACCTAAATGACCCCATGCGGAATGAGGTGGACCTGCCTGCCCTCGTCAAGAACACAGTCACCCAGTCAACTGCCCTTTGTGGTCTGCGTTAGGAATTGTGCTCACCTGCACCCCATCAAGTTCTTACCAACGCCTTTGGTCCAGAAAGTCCAGACAAAAAAACCCTGCTTACAGCCCACTGCTGCCGGAGATAGGGAGCAGGCTTCCCAGAGGGTGCTCCTTCCGAGTCCCCGGGAGCATGACAAGATCCACACCCTCTGCCTCTGTCCTTCCCATGAGGCTCCCATGAAGGGAGGCGCTCAGCTCTCATCACCCCTTCTGATCTGTCTTCCACCCGAAAAAGGCAGAGCCAAACGGAGCTGATCCTGTGAGCAGGGTCCACTAAGGAGAAGATGGGCTCCAGAAAATAAATCAAAAGAGGGGAAATAGACAGTCAAGGTGAAAAATCATCTGACAGTGCAGCAGGAGAACGGCGCCTCCATCACGGTCCATCGGTTTAATGACACGACAGCAATTACAAGATACCGCGATTCAACATAAGCAGGAGGACTACTGACTTGGGAAAGCATGGAGAGTGTTGCAAGTAGAACACCATGCAAAGCTATATTATTCTATGATTACGCATTTTATTTCATTTTCTTAATATTTCAACAGGAGACAGATACACGTGGTTCAAAATGAAAAAGATGTACAAGGAGGTGGAATATCTAGTACTTCCCCCATGGCCTCGGCTGTCTGTGCCCACGCGCCTAGCACGTCCTGCCCGGTTTGTGTGGCACATACTGATCCGCGACAGGAAAAGATCAAGTCACCTGACAGGGACATTTACGTTGTTCCCGATATTTTCTTTTACATCGAGAGTGACACCGTCTTGCACAGGTCCCCCTGGAGTAAGGAGAGGTAGAATTGCACATGATTTGGGTGGAGAATGCCAATTGCACCTCCCAGATGTTGCACCAGTCTGAGCTCCCACCTGCAGTATACGAGAATGTCCTATTTCCCCACATCTTTGTTATCACATTTTTTTACCTCTGGAACTTCAGCATAGCTTAATTTTTCATGTTACTCTTTCTTTGAACATTTCGTTGTAGTATAACACACATGCTGAAGTGTGCACAGAGTGAAACATTCTTGCTTCCTTCTAGGAGCTACCACCCCCACCCCCGTGCCCACATTGACCCTGTCCTGGGTCATAGATCATAGGTCATGTCCTGGGCATATGCTCAGCTTTAGCAGGTCGACCAAACAGTTCTTCCCACCTGGTGATACCAACATGCACTCCCACCAGCAGGGTGTTGGAACTCATTTGCTCCACACCCTTGCCAACAATTGGTACTGGCAGTGTTTTCTCACTTTCCCAATTTGGTGGCTGTGACTAATGAAGTTGAGCACCTTTTCATGTGCTTATGGACATTTGGATTTCCTGTTTGAGGAAGTTCCCTTTTGTCCATTGAGTTTTGGTATTTTTTTTATTGAATTGTATGAGCTCTTTATATATTTTGGATATGAGTCCTTTGTCAGATCTGTATACTGCAAATACCTTCTCCCATTCTGTGAGCTGTCTTTTCCCGGCACACATATCTTTTGAAAAACAGAAATGCTTACTCTGAACCAAGTCCTATTTGTCACCGTTTCCCCTTTATGCACCTTTCGTGTCCTGGATAAAAAATAGTTCACTACATCAACGTCATGAAGATGTTCTCCAATTTTTGTTTAAAGTTTTATTGCTTTTGCCTTTCACGTTCAGAGATGAAATTCATCTGCAATTCATCGTGAGTATAGAGTGAGGTAAGAGTCAAGGCAAATTCTTTATTCTTTTTTTTAATTTATTTTTTCTGTGTGAAGAAGATTGCCCCTGAGCTATTAACATCTGTGCCAATCTTCCCCTATTTTGTATGTGCGATGCTCCCAAAGCGTGGCTGATGAGCAGTGCTGGGTCCACAGCCAGGACCCAAACCTGCGAACGCCAGGCTGCAGAAGCAGAGCACGCAAACTTAACCACTACACCACCGGGCCGGCCCCAAGACAAATTCTTTACAATTGAATCAGTTTAATTTATTGGAGAAAAATTTTCCCTTTTTACTCCAGTGCCTATTTTTGCATGGATCAGGCAGCCATCCGTATCTGTTCCTAGACTCTTTACTTCTCTCGCCACGCTGGCCTGGCCCCTCTCTGTGCAGAAGCCGCATGGTCTCGACCCTTCAGCTTTCTCTCAGGTCCTTCTCTGGTAGGTGAACGTTCTGTTTGACTCTTCTTAAAAATAACGTCAGCCCTTTGTTTGGTCCTTTGCATTTCCTACATTTTAGAATCAGTTTGTCAACATCCATTTAAAAAAAACCTGCTTTTTAAAAACTTCAACATTGTTCTAATTTCTATGTCTCTCATGCTGAGTGAGGTACAGCCTCCACTTCACCAGCTGAAAAACTCTTTGTATTCATCTGAGAACTACTTATTAAAATTTTTTCCTCCTTTTCCTGTTGGACTGTTGGCTTTTTTGTTACTGATTTATAAGAGTTCTTTATAAATCAGGAACGTTAGTCTCTCGTCTACAATGTGAGTTGCAAATATGTCCCATGCTTCATTTGTCTTTTGATTTTATTTTTATGCGTGTCAATCTTCTCATTTATGGTTGTTAGGTTTTGTGTCCTTCTTAGAAAGGCCTTCCTCCCTCCAAGATTATTGTTGCAACAATTTAAGAGCATGCATTCAGAGATTTGGGACTGGCCCAGTGGCGCAGCAGTTAAGTTCGCACGTTCCACTTCAGCGGCCCAGGGTTTGCTGGTTCTGCGGATCCCTGGTGCGGACATGGCACCGCTCGGCACGCCATGCTGTGGCAGGCGTCCCATAAATAAAGTAGAAGTAGGTGGGCACAGATGTTAGCTCAGGGCCAGTCTTCCTCTTCAAAAAGAGGAGGACTGGTGACAGATGTTAGCTCAGGGCTAATCTTCTTTAAAAAATAATAATAAAAATAAAGACAATAAAATAAAAGCACACATTCACACTGAGACAAGAATAGCTCTCCTGCTAGAACGGCAGAATTATGGGAACATTTTTTCTGTCTTGAGTTTCCTTTCACCTCGTTATACCCTTTCTCTTATGGTGACATTATTTTAAAATGAATGACATGGTCAGAGTGTGGTATTGGTGCTTCTGAAATATTCCAGAACCACATCATGGCCACGGTGTGGACTTTTCATGACTTGAATGAAGCTAACGCTTTGCCTGCACAGGCCACCCACGTACCAGAGGAACGGCAGCAACGGATAGTGTCATCAGGCTTTTGCTTAAATTTGACCATGCGAGGGGGCCGAGCTGCAGCGGGTCACGTCTGCTGGGTCCTCACATTCGTCGTCTCTCCCAGCAGGGGCCGAGGGCAGTTTGTGCTGGAATTTTGTGCACATTTTTTGCAGTGGGCCTCCCAAACTGTATAATCATATGGCCTGAAAACCTAGACTCACCCACTTTGTGTATCCAGGAGGCACCAAATGGCATCCTGTACTGTTAGCAAACTCTCCCATGATCCTTGTACATCTGGTTTGTAGATACGCACCGGGGCAGCCCAGAACCAAAATCACTCCGGCAGCAGGCTACAAAATCGGGGAATGGAAGACTGCAGGAAAACAGGCCCAGTCCAGCTCCTATTTAGTCATCTAAGACCTAGGCAAAGAGCTGAGTGGCCATCCTGAGAGGAAGCCCATGCAATCTCCCAGAGCCTCGCTAGCCTCCACTGCCCACCAGCTCGGGAGAGAAGCTGGTTATCCAGGTGGGTGGCCTCACCGAAGTTACTGGCAATCAGGCCTGAAGGCCTACAGACCGAGTGGCCCCCAGCTCGCCCACACCCGGCATCTGGGCAGCTGCCACCTCTGTGGAGATCTCAGGGTGGAATTGCCCTCCCTCCTGGCGAGCCCCGCACATAGGGACTGTCCCAGTGTCAAAGCATGATCTGAGGGCAGTGACGGTCTCAGGGTTTTTCCAAGAAAGGCTGCTCAGCCACCAGGGGAAATTACACAGCAGCCCGCGGGTGTTCTGACTGCATACAGCTCTGCACTTTCTGGCCCTGGCGGCTCACCCCCGGCCCCTCACCACTTCCTTCTCCCTGCAGCATCGCAGAAAATGCCTCTTTCATTTCAGCCACTGCCTGAGCCGTAATGCAGAGAGAAAGCAAGACACTGGGGGCAGTCTCAGAGGCTTCCCGCACCTTAGAAAGAGTTAGAGAACCGAAAGATGCAGTTCAGGGCAAGTAAAAGTCAACCATCAGGCTATCAAGGCCGTTAGCCCAGAGCCAAAGCTGCGGGTGATGTGAGCACACTCAGCTCTGCTCGGGGGTTTCCTGGAGAAGCCCTCAGGCTTGCACTCCCCCTCAGCCACTGTGGAATCGTCGCCCCACTGGACAGTCCCTCACGCTGGCAATGGGCATAGTCCGTGTGCATCACCATCAGTCCCTGTGCCCCAGATCGTCGTCGAGACTGCCTCGTGAAGGGCCCTTTGCTGACAAAGGAGCAGCTCTCTGCTTTCCAACCGGAGATGCATTTGGTGAATTTAAGTTTTAAACAGTAGTTTCCTCACATATTTAACGTGTAAATGTTACAGAGGAATCGTGGTCTCTTGTCACTTGTGCAGTAGAAGCCAAAGCAGGGATTATTTCTGGACCTGGGGATGTTTGTCCTCAAGGAGCAGCGAGGGGGATGGATGTGGGGAAAGAGCCAGAGAGGGACCCAGAAGCTCTGGTGACTCTCACTGGCACCGTGGCACCAGTCACGAGACCGAGGTCCCCGGAGAGCGATGCGTGTGTACCAGGGGCCTTCCAGCTAAGAAAGAAAGCGGTAGAAAGAAAGGGGCATAAACAAATGTGGGAGAAACGTACACCACGGACGCTTCCAGCTCCACCTGAGGCAGGAAGATGGGGTCCACCCACAGGGAGGAGAGAGAAGGAGGCCCCCACGGGGCCGTGGTCCGCCCAGAGACACCAGGTCAAAGGGGCAGAATTCAAAGAGGAGCTTGGAGCAGACGGTGCTGGAGGCCGTCAGGGAACAGGACTCCTCTCCAGAGTGCTGACATGGGGACAGGGCGAATCCCATGCCCGGAGTTAAGACGGTGATTTGGGTCATCCAGAACAGGCCTAGCGGGCGATTACAGGAAGGGAGGGGCAGCACTGAAAGCAGTGCAGGGGGCCGGCCACGTGGCCGAGTTAAGCTTCCTGCTCCACTTCAGCGGCCAGGGGTTCCCCTGTTCGGTTCGCAGGTGTGGACCTACTCAGTGCTCCTCAAGTCATGTTGTGGCAGCATCCCACATAGAACAACTCGAGTGACTTATAACTAGGATATACAACTATGTACTGGGGCTTTGGGGACAAAAAATAAAAAGAGGAAGATTGGCAACAGATGTGAGCCCAGACCCAAGCTTCCTCACCAAAAAAAAAAAAAAAGAAAGAAAAGCATACCTTTAAAACAAAAATGTTAAGAGAAAAATAAAATCAGTGAAGGGTGACTTCTAACACAGCACAGGCCCCAGTGCCCAAGCAGTCACTGTCCTATGGGGATGGGATTGTCACTGGAAAGGAAACAGAGGAAATGGGGAGAAGGTGTGGATTTGAGGACATGACAGTTGGCTTCCAACTGTCCAGGAGTGAGTGGCAGAGCAAGGGACACCTTTAAAGGGGATGATCCAGAGGGTGTGTGTGACATGTTCAGTGGACATGTTGGGAGAATGTGGGGGGTGGGTCTGAGGAACGCAAGCTCATGAGACACTTGGCTGCAGACGTGCCCAGAATCCAGAGCCCGTCCCCGGGAGGGAGCTGGAAGTCTCTCTGGAGACTCCCACATAAGCGATGGCTGCCAGGTTTCCCAAACTGTACGACCTGCCCCACGGTGACAATAAATGTTTTCATGGGGACATCCTTGACCTCATTCATTCAATCAGTCATTAACTAATGACACAGTGACATTTCTGCCAGGCTACTGCACCTGCAGCACAACCCATAACATTAAAGAGCCTGCCCCACCCCCACCCGCAAGATCCCCGCTTAGTCAGAAGATGCTCGTCCCAGGGAGACCCCTAGACCCCCTGCCTGGGAAGACCACAGGAAGCAAGCTGGGGTCTTCAATCTCAGGTCCCCAAGTCCCTGACGGCAGGGCACCAACTGGGACCTGTTCCCAAGGACAGTCCAGTTCCTCCTGTCACAGGCGCTCCCGCTGAGCTCCGGGCCAGGGCTGTCGTGGTCATCCGGGCCCTGCATCGGGCCAGGGGAGGCTCCTCTCACAGACCCTGCATTGGGGGTTCCCCAACAACACGCTCAACTAGATCACCCTGGAGCCACAGTGGCTGCCCGGAGAGCAGTGACGATGCTGGGACTGCCGATGAGTGCCCTCCTCACGGAGGTGGGAGAAGAGGCTGGCTGAGATTGCCAGCCAGACTGCACGTGGGCCCGGAGCTGAGCCAGGCACTGAAGGGCGGCCGTGCAGCGTGGCCAGGCTGCAGTGGACAGCTCCCAGGCTCTGCTGAACCCGACAGAGGCAGCTTAACGCAAAACTTATCATCCCAAAGTAAGTTTTCCAGATTTGAGACCCTTTACCGTGGCTCCCAGTGCCCCAGGAGCCCGAGGATTCCGATGAAGCCCTTGGATGTCCCCTCATCGTCCTTGTAACACATTCCACTGTCACTTACGCTAGTGAGGATTTTGACCATGGCACTCGATTATACTAAAGCGCCAAACATAAAAATTTCAAGTCTCTGAAGTCACATTTAACTTGATTCACCTTAATTTTAAGACTACTGGCCACCCATGTGCATTTTGAGGCAGTGAGTGAGGACACATCGAGGCTGCTCATGCGCTGTGTTCTGGAAACTCTGCAGTCGCCTCCCGTCCATGTGGATCCCGTTGCCGAGCGCTGCGATCCACGACGAGCTGTGCCATGGGTGGGGAGGGACCAGACAAGCCTGATTTGGGTGGACCCGTGGGCACCAGGCTCTTCTCTCAGAGTCCCCCGCAGTCCCCAACCCCAGGGCAGATGACTCTAGGGGCACCTGCGAGCGGCACCCCGTCCACACGCTGTGCGCCCAGCCAGTTATCACCTACGTCAGTGGTTCTGGAAGTGGTTCCCCAGGCAGCAGCAGCATCTAAGGACAAACAGAAATGCAAACTCCTGGGCCCCACCCCAGACCTGCAGAATCCGTCTCCTGGGCCGAGGCCTGGTGATCTGAGTTTTAACAAACCTCCAAATGGTTGCAACCCTCAATCAAGTGTAAAGACCCCCACCCTTCACCCTGTTTCATCCTCCGTGCACTTCTGTGACTCAGGCACGTGTTACCCCAGAGCACCGACGATAAATGGAGGCTCAGAGTCAGGGTTCTCCAGAGGAACAGAACCAACAGGATGTGGAGAGAGAGAGAGAAGGAATGGGCTCACGTGATGGTGGAGGTTGGCAAGTCCAAAATCTGCAGGGGAGGCTGCGGGCTGGAGACCCAGAAAGAGTTGACAGTGCAGATGAGGTCCGAGGCCGGCTGCTGGAAAATCCCTCTTGCTCAGAGGAGAGTGGTCTTTCTGTTCTGTCAGGGCCTTTGGCTGATGGGATGGGGCCCCCCACACAGGGAAGGGCAATCTGCTTTACTCCGTCTACCCATTTCAAGGTTTGTCTCACCTGAAGCTCCTCACAGAAACGCTAGGAGCACGTTTGATCAAATATATGGGCACCTGGTGGCCCAGCTAGGTGGACACTCACGGTTAACCATCACAGCTCTCCACGCACCCGGCCAGCAGGGGAGCCTGCTTCTCAGAGGTCCCGAGCACGCCACTCCTGGCTCTGCTCCCTCCCTGCCTCCTCTCCCTCCCTCAGCTCTCTCTCCACACCGTCCTTTCTCCTTCCCTCTAAGGTCTGCCTTCTTGCCTTTCTCTCCCTTAATCCTCTGAGTCACCAAGTCTGCCCCACTCCATCTTCCTCACTCCCATTTTTCCCATTGGATCATCTTCCTCTTACTCATCCTCACATCTATTTTTTTTTCCATTTTTTACCTTTCCTTCCATTTTTTTATACCCAACCACCCTTCTTATTACGTACTCCCTCCCACAACGGTCACTATAGTTCCTCTCTCCATTCACATCAGGCCATCCTCTGTCCCTACACCCATTTGATGTTAGTTTTTCCAACCATCTTGACTATACCTTTCTGCTCAAGAAACTGACCAAAGAAGACCTGGACCTCCATTGAAGATGGCCCTGCGGATCTCCTTGACTATCTTCCAGTGTTTCCTCATGTACAGAGCTGACCAATTATCTCCACCACATCCCAGCTCCAACAGTCTGTCGAGTCTAGCTGGTTCTAAGGATCAATATGGCTGCATTGAGAAGGAAATCTGCTAGAACGATAATTCACTATGCTTCAGCCAGTTTTCTGTGACAGGCATTACATCTCGACCTTACCTCTTTGGAATCTAGAAAAGAAGTCTCTCTCAATCTGGTCTTAAATGCAAACTTCATTTAGTTCTTCAACTCAAAAGCCCCAGTGATGCCCATTTGACCCCAGGATAAAGTTCCAGTTGCCCTGTGCTCGGGTCTACTGGCTACATGGTCCCGAGGGCGGCCCACCATCGCCAGAGTAGAGGTTGAATGAGTAACAGCCTATGATGATTACTAACGTGTATTTTTATTCAACTCTTTCGTGAGTACATCTTGTCGCCTCAATGAGCTTGAAGATCTGAGTTCCCAGGACCATATGCTCATTTACAGCATATCCTGCACAGCAGTAAAATTTCAAGGTGCCCTGTGGAAGCAGGTACTGGGTTTATAAATATTCGATGAGCCTGGCTGACTTCAGAGGACGAGCCAGGAGGACCCACGGAATGACTGCAAAGGCAGGCCTTGGCAGCATCCTCCCATAATATTTTGTTGGGTTGATAGAACCACAAAACCAAAGGAAAATTAACGATCCAGAAGAACAGTCAAGGGTGCAGACGCTCCCTTCTCTGGAGAGGAAGGAAGCCGCCTCAGTAAAGCTGTTGCTGAGGCAAGAGAGAGGTCGAAACCAGAAAAGTTTTTAAAGTAACCACAATTTAAGATCAGTTCTCCTCAGTGACTTGCACTTTGTCAAATTCTGACCTGCACAGTGACAGGAAGCTTCTGGAGGCCTTTGAACTGTCTACAAAAGAAAATAGATTTGGTCTATTGGTCCTCTTAAATTCCTGGGATCTGAATTTTATCCTTTGTCATTTTCTGCTTTCTTCACTGTAGATAGAAATACCTAATTTTCTCAGAAGTCGGGGAGTGTTTCTTAGCCTGCCCACAAACAATGCCTGTGTGCTGGATTATTTGAGACATGTTTTCTGTGACTGCTTTTGATGGCTCAATGTCATCGAGGTCTTCAGTCTCATAGGGTTCAGCAGTGAAAAATCTCTGACATTTTGAGGCACTGAAAGAGATTTGCTGCTGTAGTAATTTGAAGAAACTTTTAAAAATCTTGGTGGGATGGATGGATGGACGGATGGAAGGAAAGAAGGACGGGTAGATAGGTTGTGGGGGGTAGACAGATGGATGGGTAATGGGTGGGTGGGAAGATGGGTGAATGGATGGATGGGTGGATGGATAGATGGGTGGGTGGATGCATAGGTGGGTGGATGGATGGATGGATAGGTAAGTGGATAGATGGGTGGATGAAGAAGAGAGAGAAAAGGCAAGGAAGAAGGGGGGAAGGAAAGAGAAGAGAAGAGGGCAGGAGAGGAGAGGAAACCAGATAAGCTGATCACATTCATGGTTAATCTTGATCTATCTCAGTCCATCGGCCCATCCCAGCCAGAACAGTCTCCGTGCAGTCAGCAATAGTTCCCTCCTGCTATCAGCACAATAGAGTCAACCTTGAACTCAGTTCTTAGAGTTGCTATTTTCAGAACTCATTAGCGGTTTGAATTCACAAATCCTGTGGTTTTACACCTAGATACAGAGGGCAATATTTACAGCATGCTAACAACGCCACACGCTCGTGGAATTTCTCCCAGCCAAATCTCAAATCCCGGACAAATATATGACTAACTTTCAGCACATCCTGCAGGTCTGAACGATACAAATGATGACAAAGGGTAGCCCGGTAGGTCTCCAAGGGAAAAAAATTAAGTGGAATCTTACTTGAAAGCAATGTTACAACATAGAGCTTCAAAAATGTTTAGACATGTTGACCTTGTAAGCCCCTCCCTAGGAATACAGCCTAAGGAAATCACCGGGAATACTAAGATTTATGTAAAAGAAAGTTTGCCTCAGAATTTGTCACAGTAACATACATAGAAGCAACCCAAATATCCAACGATAGGAAAATCATTATATAAATTAAGATACACAAAATTGTGGAGTATGTTATTAAAAATCATGTTTACAAAGGAATCTGATGTCATCAGTAAGTGCTTATAACATAATCTAGCATTTAGAAGAGAAAACATCAAAAATATATACACAGTAACTATTTAAGAAAAATGACCATCGTAAAATAGAAAGTATGACAACAGTAAAAATCATAACTGGTTATCTCTTAGTAGAATTCTGCATAATTTTTACTTTTCTCTTTACACTTTTCTACATTTCCCAAGTGTTCTGCAAAGACCGATTATTTTTTCATTTTTATTTTCATCAAGGTAATACGTCACCTGATAACCCAAACAACAGAGGAGCTAAGATGAAAAGGCACAGCCCTGCCCTCTCGCCCGTCCCAGTGGGAGCCTCGTGCCTGTTCTGGTTTTCAGTCTGTGATCGCCTGTCCTTTATGCATCTGACCTCAGAAGTCATCAGCTTTGGACAATGCCAGTTGGCCAGTTGGGTTTCTAGCTAAAAGTGAGGATTTTCCTAACTTCTACTACCCTCTTGTCCCAACGTCTGATATTTACATCCAGTATTTTAGTTATTTTGCTGGTTACCTTTGGAACCCTATATATTCTTAGATATTTATTTCTCTTTTCATCCGCTTTCAAGACTAGCTCCCGACATGTTCCTTTACGAGAGGAGAACAACGACTCTCCTGCTTTCTTCTCAAGCCACCTTTTTCCACTACTTTGTGCTCACTGTCAAAGTGATCAGCATTCACCATTTTACTTCAGTGACAAACAAGGAGCCACTTGTTGATTTATTATTTCTGAGGATTGAAGACAAGCAAGCACTATGCATGAACTCGTCACTGTACAACCTCGTCCGTTCTGCGCCGACAGGCAGAATGCATCTCGAGCTGCGGGTCAGGACGACATTCCCGGTGTCGAGGTCGACTTCCCCTTTCTTGAGGCTCCCGGTGGTGTGACTTCACACCCTGTCGTCGACTGTTTCGTCTGTGCTCACACCCTGCTCCCGTGCCTGTTGTTTCACCCCGTTTCTAGTTCCGGGTGTTTTTCCTTGTGACATTTGCCTTGATTACAGTCTCACAATTGCTCCAGGCTCCAAATCACCATTTCTGGTCGATTGGGCCCTGTTTCCCTGGACATCTCTTTCCCAGGCCTTGGCATTCAAGGGTCCTTCAGAATATAAATTGATGGAGCGTACCTGGGAGATGCGGGCAGCCCGGCCTGAGTCCCAGGAGGAGCGGCAGCTGCTCTCAGGGAGCCCTACGGAGAGGAGGGGCCTGGCATTCTCATTCTACAGGTCGGGGGCCGCTCCTTCCCGAGGCCATCGGGCTCCCGTGGCACTCGTCCTGCCTGTGCGTGTCCAAGGCCTTTCTCAGTGGGTTCTGTGAGGTGCAGAGGGCTGAGACCAAGGTCACGCAGAGCACACTTTACCTCTCTCTGGCCCGGCGCACATCGCAGAGTCCGTCAGCCCCAGGCTTGGGTCAGGAGCAACCTGCAGCCCTGCCCCTGATGGGCCTTACACCCCTGCCTCTGCTGGTCACTGTATGTGGCCACCCAGAATGGGACAGACTTGGGCTCAGTGGCAGGAGCAGCAGAGTCGATGCTGTGGTCCTGACAGCTGAGGCCGGTCTGCTGACCACATACCCTACAGCTGGAACAACAAATCTTTCCTTGAGGGGGGCCTGGAGGCATATCCCAGAGTCACTGCAGCTTCTGGCGCTGGAACATGTCATCACAGTGACAGTAATGGCTTCCAGACCCTCCGCACCTGTGACCTCCTGTATTAAGTGAGAATGAGGCCCAAGGAGACAGAGCAGTTTGCCTGTAATATTGTCTCTCAGAGCAACGTTGCCATGGGCCTGGAGGAAAAGCTACTGTGGGAGAGGGGATCACTCTGGGGACTTGTCTGTGTCCCCTGTCAGAACCACAATCCCAGCATCCCCATCTCTAACCTGCCTCCTCTCTCCTCCCCAGAGGCAGCAGCACCTGGAGCCCCCAAGGTGGCGAGACAGAGGGCCAAGCATTCCCCAAAGGGACCCTTTGTTCAGAAGACACACGGCCCTGACAGGCGGCACAAATTGTCCTGCCAAACCTGACTCAGTTCACACAGAGGAAAGGCAGGACCACATTTCGTGTCTTCTCCACCAGGACGGATTCCCACAGCTACCTGCTCGTTCATAGGAAGAGGTGGAGGAGGTGGCAGAGAGGCCGGCCCCGAGGGTGAGCTCCTGCAGGAGAACGCACCTCCACCACCGTGGAAAGGCAGGAGGTGACACGGCGGTTGCCCCAGTATACTATGAGCAGAGCCAGCTCACGTGAACTGATGACACTGCGTGGAGTTAGAAGGAGCAGGAAGCGGAGTGCATATGACCTCAACAGAAAGTAACAATACTCTTGGGGCTGGTGTAGATCCCGGTGGGCAGAAAAGGGCATGTTCCCCTTTTCCCTGCAGATCGAGAGCCAGATCCATCATGTCATGGGGTGGGAAATGCCACCTGGGAGTCCCAGGTCATTTTGCCCTCAGACCTGCCCCAGATTTTGGCCAAGTCCTGGGTTTCATGCAAGGTCAAGCCATTGGAGACCCCCTCGGAGCCCCACGGAGAGCCCTGTCCCACACATGGGCCCCCAGGCCCCTTTGCAAGGTCCAATGCTCTGCCCAGCTGTGCACCACCCCTCTGAGGATGCTGGAGGCCCAAGGTGGAGGGTCCAGACTCCATGCCCACCAGATACCCCGGTACTGCCGAGGGACAGGGGGCAGACCTCCTGACTGGGGACACAAAGACACCCCTGGCAGATGTCCGGCGTCCAGGAGAAACCTCCGTGTGCCCACCCAATTCCTGTCTGTGGGTATAAGCAAGGACAAAGAAAGAAACCACAAAGGCATAAATGTGTTCAACTCCATAATGAATCCCCAGGTCAGGTCACTTAAAGACGTATTTTTGGTGCAGAGAAATAATGCATGAATGCATTTGCACCATGGGGGCTGCATTTTGTGTGGAACGAGTGCATCATTGCCATGACTGAAACCAGAGCCATTGCCCCGTGCTTGTGAAGGGAGACCTGGCCCTGCTCCTGCAGAAGGACAGCAGCGGCCAGAGCTATCTCTGGGGCCTGTAGATCCGGGGGCCCCTGCAAAACCCAAGCCTGGGGCTTGGCTCACATGCGTGTATTCATGGGGCTGCCCACTCAAGATGGTCTCATGTGATAGAGAGGTCAGCCCAAGCAGTCCTTCCAACGGAGAAGCAAGCACTGACCAGCTGCCCTCTGGGGCCCATCTATCTTTCCTGCAGCTCTCGGCCAGAGCCAAGGCCCTGAGGGACTCTCAGGACAGAATGTAGCATTTCGCTTTGTCTGGAGGGCTCCAAGGCTTGGATCTGGCCTCAATCGACAGCACAGAAGATGCGCCCAGGCATTCTCCGGACACCACCATGTCCCAGCCGAAAACACAGCCAGGACGCGCCCACCCACGTGGGTTCAGTCTCCTGGGGTTCCTGGCCCCCGTCCAGCTGCCCACAGACATGCTGCACCCAGAGGAGGACTCCCCGTCCCCCCAAGGCTTCTTACGCAATGACACCAAAAAACACCACGTGCAAGAGACTTTTCTTCTTAAAACACAAAGCCATGGGAAACATTGATCGTTATGCTATTTCCTACCCCTTCTGCTCACATGCTTAATTTTCCTGGACGTAAGCACCAGGAAAGCAGGTAGTCCTTCCTGAAGAAGTGCTCTGCCCTTTCTTTTTTGAGTTAAGAATTGGATTTTTAAAACCTCAACTACCGAGAAGTTAGAGTTAAATGTTAGCTCTGTTGCAGCATTCTCTTTATCTCCGTTCCTGATGTCTCCGTTTCTCTTTCCCACTTTCTACCAAAGTTGCCCAATTTCCCTAACTTTATATTAATTTCTTGTGTGAGCTGCCAAGGCACCTGCCACCCCTCTGAAAGCAGGGGAGAACTTAAAGGTAAGTAAGCAAAGAGGCACTTGGAAGTGAGCAAGCATGGGGTGTGACATCGATGCCTGTGACCTGAGGAGGCCTGGGGAGGGCCCAGGGAAACCGAGGGAGGAGAAGTTCCATCCAGCCGTCCAGTGGAGCCGTCCAGGGAAGCATTTGGTTTCAGGGTCTGGAGCGGGAGGGGCACAGCAGGAGCAGCGGGCATTCTGGCCAGGCATTGCAGTGTAAGCAAGCACCCAGACTTCATGGCCTGAAACAGCCACAGTCATTTTCTGAGTCCTCCTGGTTTGAGGAAGGGCTCCGCTGGGCACGGGACCTCAGCAGTGGTAGTCAGGCAGTGGCTAGAGCTGCTGGAGGCTGGCCAGGGTCTTACCCTGTGGTCTCAGGCCCCTCTCTGTGCTTGCTTCCATGGGCTAGTTTGGGTTCCTCACAACATGGCGGCACCAAGTGGCAGTACTTCTTATGTGTTGTCTCAGCGAGCACCGGTCCACAAGATGGGTCTGGGTCCAAGGGGACGGGACAGACACCCCACCACTGGATAAGAGGGCTGCCGCAGGACAGGCGGGCACCCCCTCTTAAAACAGCCACCTCAACCCCGTGGCATGCAAAGGTCTGCTGGCCCCAACCAGAAGGGGAAGGCAGATGGGCACAGGTGGGTGAATTTCATCCATGTGTCCAGGGAGCATTGGCTGCCCGTCAAAGCGTGCCTCGACGGACAGGCAGTGCCAGACAAGCAGCCAGCCCCTCCCCTGCGGGCTGAGCATATGCCAGGCTGTGGGCCGAGAGGAAGGGTCTGCCCGCGGGCTGCTGCCTCCCTCCTCTGCCAGCAGCAGTTGCTTTCCTGGGGACAACGGGAAACTAGAGTCCAATTAGCCTGTGGCTCTGAGGCGCAGACGACAGCACAGTATGTGCTTTCTCATTAAACAACAACAAAAGGGCTTGGGTGCCAAGTTCCTACTCTCAAACCCGTGCCTTTTGCTGAATCAGCTGGAAATACCGCCCTCGGAGGCTACTCAGGTTGGTGAGGACCCTGATGCTGTGTGATGGGTGAAGGCGAATGAAGGGACCTGCGTGCCTCAGGCACCACGGACGGGGCACAGGACGAAAGAGACGCACATACATCTCCTGGAGCCTGGCTGAGCAGCTGCAAGAGGCCTGTGTCCTCGGTGGGGGTTGCCAAGGCCTCTGCTCCAGCCTCTGTGCTTCCTGATTGTCCCTGAGGCCGTTCCCTCAGCCTCCGAGGCCCAGAGCACCAGACAGCCAAGGCCGGGTCACACGAGCAGGCAGCCAGCCCCGCTCCTGCACCAGAGCCAGCCTGCCTGCCCACACAGCAGCTCCCAGCACTTCCCAACGCTTGAGGCCCAGAGCCAAGGCTCCAGGTTTTCCAGCTCTGAATCCCCCAGAGCTAACAGTAAAACCAGGAGCAATGCAAAGACAGAGGTGACCTTTCTGCACCTCCCAGGCTTTGCTGTCTCCAAGGGCCACCGCTGCAGGATAACCAAGCTATACGCCTGCCGAATCATCTCCCTAAGACCTCCTGGGAAGAGCAGAGGTAGGGGAGCACAGGACATCTGAGCCACGAGCCACACACAAGCGGCTGTGTTGGGCTCCAGGGCAGGTGGCGCAGGATGTGATAGGAAGAGCTGCTCCCTTAAATGTGACTCAGTTGGGGTCTGTCTGCAGAGCGCTCACACACATGTAAACCATACACACAGCTCCCCAGTGGGTTGCAATGTGCTGGTGGAAACTGTTTCCGAGCAGCATCTACTTCTACTGGGTCTCCTCCTTATAGTCAGCAGGGACAGGCTTGTGCAGCCGTGCAGCCTCTGGGAGCCACATATGGTTCCAGGCACTGAGCAGACAGCTCACGGGTTTCTGGCCCCAGCAGGGCAATTGCTGTTCCTGTCCCCAACTCACAGAGGGAGGAAACTGAGCAGAGTAACTCCAGGGCTCCAAGTCAGCCCGACTGTTGCCCCCAGGCCGCCTGCCCACCGACTTTGCAGGACAAGGACACTGCAGAATTCTGTCTTTCATGGGTTACTACTGTTACTTTTATTTTGAGCGCCCAGACTCACTCCAGAGTTATCAGCACACCAAAGTCGAGCTCTCAGGTGACACAAACATCACACAACAGAGAAAGTTTGGATTCAGGCACACAGTGATGTACACGGAGTCTATCTGAGGACCCCTTACTGTGCAGAAGTGGTTAACGAAAGGGCGTGTCCCTCCATCGGTGCCTTGGGCCACCTCTGGATTGGAGGCAGTTGCTCTGCCCCAACCCCCACGCTGGGGCTCCTTGTGGACTCCTGGGGGCCGGCGAGCGTAGGGTCAGCCAGCCTCACCTGCCTCCCAGGACGCCAGAAGCCAGAGCCTTGCAAACGAGCCCTCCCTCTGGGCAGGGTCTTGTCACCAGCAGCTGGGCCTTTGTGCCTGGGGCTCCTGGAGTCCTGTGACCCACAAAGGCCCCCGAGGCACGGTAGCCCTCCCCCAGCCTTCGAGAGGGATGCCAGCCCCGAGCTGCAGGAACCGGAACCGCTGCCCAGAAGCGGTAGGGCCGACCCCAGACCCCTGAAACCTGCTTGTCACTAAAACCACCCTATTCCTGGGGGCAGAATGAAGGGCGGGGAAGGTGTTTTCTGGGCTGGCTCTTCTCTTTTCTCTAAGTCGCCAGGGACGCAGCCCCTGCCAGCAGTATAGGCAAGGCTCCGCCAGAAAGGGGTGTCAGAGAGGCTGCACGGTGGACGGACCCCCGGAGCACAAACTCAGCTAGCTCTGTGACACCGAGAGCTGAGGGTGTGACGTCTCTGGAAGAACTGAAAATGACCTTACCAAAGAAGTGCAAAATAACTTCCCTCTTGTTGATAACTTTTTTTCATCCTTCTTCAGTTTGGTAACCAACAGTTCCCTGACTTTGCCCTCGTCTCCTGTGCCTGGCCTTCAGCTCCACACGCACCTCGGGAGACCATTTCCAAGTGTATTTCATACACATGCGAGATTCACCTTTGCACGAGATGCGGCCGGAACAGCATCCTGCAGGCTTCCTTCCACTGTCTGGACTTGGATGGCCTGAATGTCTGTGTGCTCGGGATATTCACGTGTGGAAGCTAACGCCCACTGGGACGGTATCGCAGGCGGGGCCTTGGGAAGTGGTTAGGGTTAGGTGAGGTCCTGAGGGTGGGGCCCAGGATGGGGTTAGTGTCCGTGTTAGAAGACAAGGAGACCGGAGCTCTGCATCCCCACACAGGGAGGAGGTGGCCGTCTGCAGCCTGGAAGAGGCCCTCACCAGACCCCCACCGAGCTGGCACCGTGAACTTGGACGGCCGGCCTGCAGAATTCCGAGAATTTAATGCTTGTTGTTTAAGCTGCCCAGTCTGCAGGAACACTGATGCGACCCGAGGCCCAGCGGAGGGCCCCC
This sequence comes from Equus przewalskii, assembly GCF_037783145.1. Taxonomy (NCBI): domain Eukaryota; kingdom Metazoa; phylum Chordata; class Mammalia; order Perissodactyla; family Equidae; genus Equus; species Equus przewalskii. The sequence goes on from NC_091852.1 coordinate 51,045,551, forward strand.
AGGCTGCCCTCCTTGTGTTTCTCACAGCAAGACCTCCGCTGCCTTCCTATGGACACAGCACATTTCCAGCCGTTTCAGAGCCAGACTGTGGTTCCCAGGGAGGGGAGAGCCTGCATAGACGCCTTCAGAGGCATTCATTTCCAAGTAACTCACTTCGAGGCAGACCCCTGGACATCCCCTCCACTCTCCGCAGAGCGGGCTGTGCGCACTTCTCATGGCCTCCAACACGGGCAGAATAAGCAGCCGGCTGCTGACTTCTCCTGACTTCCATTCTGAGTTGTGGAAATGATCCCGCTGCCTCTGACCTTGGGTGAAAACACACACAGCAAACGACAGTTTTTATACAGCCCGCACTATCTAAACAGAAAGCAGAGATGGTCAGGTATGCCCCAGAAATCCTAAAAGAAAGAAGTGATTAAAACTCACTGCTCAAATCAGTTCAGGAATTCCTTTCAATTGAGAAGAAGGTTCCGCAGAGCCTCCTTGCAAGGTTCTCGCTCTGCTCCAGCGCTCACCATGGGCCCTGCTGAGTGGGGTTTATGGGGAACCTCTGGGTTCGCACCATCAAGGTCTGTGCACGCAGACGACGCCCGTCTTCCAACCATTGGCCTCTGGGAGTGCGTGCTTTCACCCCGTGCCCCGTGCAGTACAAACCCCCTTGTTCCCACGCCCACCTGGGCCCTGAGCAGGGGCTGGGATGGGGGACTCAAAGGTGGCCAGGCTCTCAACATGGCACTCTGTGTCACGAAGCCTCAGGCCAGCACGTCCCCACACCTAACCCTGCCCTCAGGATCCCTCCTGAGGTGACTGTGTCCCTGCCCATTTCAAGAGCACAGCCAGATCGTTGAGGCCAACCTTCCAGGCAACGCTTTGCAACCTGAGTGCACGTTCAAAACCCCTATAATAACTGTTTTATTCTTTTAATTTTGTTGAGGTCATATTGGCTTATAAAATTATGTAGCTTTCAGGTGTACATTATTATATTTCAGCTTCTGTATAAACTGCATCATGTTCACAATAGTCTAGATTTTATTCGTCACCATACATATGTGCCCCTTTGCCCCTTATGCCCACCTCCATCCCCTTCCCCTCTGGTAAGCACTAATGTGTTCTCTTTTTCCATGTGTTAGTTTATCTTCCACATATGAGTGAAATCATACAGCATTTGTCTTTCTCTGTCTGACTTATTTCACTTGGCATAATACCCTCCAGGTCATCCATGTCATTGTGAATGGGACGATTTTGTCCTTTTCATGGCTGAGTAGTACTCCATTGTACATATAGCACATCTTCTTAAAGCACAAGAATGCCCAGCTTCCCTCACCTGGGGATTCTAGTTAGGTGCTCTGGGGTGGGGCCTGGACATTTCTTCATAACCTCTCCCAGTGATACAAATGTGTAGGCAGCAGTGAGACCCAAAGCGGCAAAAATAGTTGAACTGAGCTTAAACTTGCACTTGGCAAGAGGGCAGTTGATGGAATTTGACAACGTAATAACTGCTCAATGGGTGGAGAGAAAAATGCATCGCCACAAACAGCACCTCTGTGGTAGCTGCCCCCCTGGGTCCCAGGGATATCTTTGGGACGGGCTTCCTCCCTCTTGCTCCTCACTGGGCCCCACCCTCTCCACATCTACAGTCATAGGCATCTGTCCTTGGCCCTGGGGAGACCTTTCCACTGGGTGGCCGCAGTCACCTGTCCTCCACGCCGGCCCAGGAGGGCTTTATCCCCCAAACAGCAGCACTGCCCCTCCCCCAATGGTCCACAAGGGCCCAGGGCCCCAGACAGCAAGAACCGCACCCGTGCACACTGCACTAGGAGCTGGGAGGGTTTCAGGATTTTGTCAGAGCCCCCCCTCCCGGGGCCCCCCTGACTCCTGGGAGAGGGGCCCAGAGGTCCTGGAAAGACAGCAGGGCCTCCATGGCCTGGCTTTTCCTTTCAACATCTATATTTTGACATAATCTCAGACTCAGAGAAAGTTACAATAGTACAGAGTTACCACATCACCTTCAACCAGTTTCCCAAATGTGAACGCTGAACCAATTTTGCTTTATCCCTCTCTCTCTCTCTCTCTCTCTCTCTCTCTCTGTCATTCTCCCTTCCTCTCTTTCTCTCCCTCTTTCTGTCTCTCCCACTCTCTGTCTCTCTCTCTCTCTATATATATGCACCAGAGAATTTTTTCTGAACCCTATGAGATGTCCTTTATCCCCAAATACTATAGATTTCCTAAAAGATCAGGAGGCTCCTCTTATGTAACCACAGTATGATCATAAAAGTCTGGAAATGAACCCGAATGCAATACTCATGTCTACCCTCCATGCGCCGTTCAGATTTGCCTGCTGTTCCGACAGCGCCGTCCAGGGCAGAGCGCAGTGCGGAGCATGGGCGCCCGGCCGCAGAACTGCTGCACCCTGGACAGCACGAGGTGGCGGACCAGGCACTCTGCGGACTGGCCCCCATTGTGGTTTGTCTGATGTTTCCTCACGGCTGGGCTAAGCTCTGCTTTGGGGCAGGAATATTCCAGACGTGATACAGGAGCACAAACCCAAGGACCCCGCCCTCGGACCCCTTGGGTGCGTGGAAAGCCCCTGAGGTTGAGTCTCCTGCATCTCCCACCCAGGGCGCCCGTGGTCGCCCGTTCCCATGGCCCTGGCTTTGGGGATAGGCTGTGCGCACCCTCACGGTTAGACGCCCCTAGAGTGGGCTGTCCTGGCTGTCACCAGTCACCGGGAGGAAATGGCCAGCGGGCAGTAGGATGTCCCACCCTGGGGCGACAGCCTCAATGTCCCCCATCGGTGGCCTGTCTCCCCACCATCGTCGTGGCCTCCTGGCCAGGAAGCATATTAGCATCCACACAGGCTGCGCAGAGGCCTCCGGTGGGCCCGGTTGGAGGCACCCAGGCGAAGTCGGGCGGCAGGCGTCCGCGGGGTGGACTTGGGGCCCCGGCTCGTGCCCGCCGGCGGGGCCCGCGATTGTTATGTAAACACAGAGCGGGCAGCGGCTGGCCCATCTGCTCCGCACGCTTCCTGCCCGCCGCCGCGTGCTCGCCATTCACTAATCATTTTCCATCCTCTTAGGTGAAAACTTGGAAAATGTAAGGGCTCTCAATCTCCCTTTCATTTGCAAACGAGTCATTTCAGCTAAGCGTGGCCCCCTATTCTTCTCCGCATTTGTGTTTGTGAAAAGACCCGTCTCAAATTTCTGGAGCAGGAGCAGCTGCTGCTTTTCACTTGGCCGGGCCCCCAGCCCTCTGCGCCCACCCCCTGCACCCCCCTCCCATCGGCCCTTTTGTCTCTGGCAGAGCCAGCCCCCCCTCTGACCCCTGGCCAACTTGGAGCCTCCTCCTTTGTCAGCCTCCCCAGACAAGTTTCACCCTAAATCAAGCATTGTTTGGGCTCCTGAGGCCAGCACGTGCCCACATCCCCTAATCTTTTCATTTCACCCCAGGAAAAAGCAGCTGTTGGTGATACCCAGCTGTCGCGGGCCTGCTGCCGGCTCGGGGAACAATGACGGAGGAGAAGGGAGGCCGCAGCCTGCAGTAATATGGACATCTCCCCTCTCTTTCTTCTTCTTAGGGGGGGGTGTTTTCTTTTTGCAACAGTTGGCAGCACGTGCTGTGAAATGCTGCCTGCAGGAAGGCCCCTCCCAGCTCTGCTTCTGTCCCAGCCCCTTCGCTGAGCACTTGGGTTTGCACTCTGGCTCATTTGAGAACTAAGCCTTCCGTTTCAGAGATCCCCGGCGTGTGTCATTATCCCTGTGCTGGAAAAACGATCACTGATAAATTGCAGGGCGAGACCCAGACAGGAGACAGTGGCAGCGCACTCACGGCCAGGCCTCACGGTGGCATCCTCGGGGGGCTGCTTACTTGCATCCACGCTTTTTCGGGAACCACTGCAATAAGTCTGGTGTGGGGCAAGGGGTCCCTCATGCTTATGTGACCAGGGCACAAAAGGATCCCCTGGAAATCCACGTCACTGAGGCCAACCGAAGCTGGCCGGCCCTCTGAAGGGGGCTCCACGAGACAGTTCTGGGTGGCTTGTGTGTGCACGCTGGGTTTTCTGGAGGCCTTTCTCTGGCACACCTGCACCCCAGCAGCCTAATCCCTGGGGAATGAGGATTCAGGAGGCCAGCCCACCACCCTGAGCTCCGGGTCGCCTCCCTGGGCCCTGGCGTCCCGCTTGTGAAAGTGGGCATGGGAGGACAGTCCACAGCCGTGCTGCCCATCACACTTCCTGCAGTGATAAAATGTCCTCTCTCTGCACTGCCCGATTCAGCCACTGGGCTCTGAAAAATTAATTTTTTGTTTTATTTCAATTAACTTGAATGTAAGTGGCCACATGCGGCCAGTGGTCACTGTGCCGAGTAGCAGAGCTCTAAACTGTGGGTTCTCAGACATGGCAGCACACGAGAACACAGATCCCTGGGGCCTATTTCCCGAGGGTCCAATTTCATTCTTGAGGATGCAGCCTAAGTATTGGGATTTTTAGAGCTCCCAGGGGGCTCTGCAGGGGAGCAAAGCAGGGCAGCCCTGGCTGAGCTGCCTTTGCAGCCAGAGCCCGGGTTCTGCGGAGACAGACGGTACATTTGGAAGGCACGGACCTAACTCCACCCTAAATGGAGCTCTCTAAGATGCAGAGGAGTTTAGAAAGAATTCTCGAGCTCGGAGGCTCCTGACAGTGGACTGCAGCACCACCTCCCCCGCCCTGACTTTTGTGGCTTCTCTGCCTGCCATGGCCAGGCTTTCAGGGCTATCCTGGTGCCTAAGTTACAAACAAAACTACTGTCACTAAAGAGCAAACACACATGCAGAGGTGCCTCATGCATCCACAGGCCGCCACGGGCCCCTTTCCACCCACTGTATCTCACCTGGTGGTGAATTGAAAGAGGCCAGCAGAAACCCGACCCCAGCCAGAGCATATGGGGAGCCGCACACCTGCCTTGCGTGGCACCTGCCGGGCCTCCCAAGGGGGTGGGGCAGCTGGCTCGTGTGCCCTGGGCCATGGGCAAGCGTCCGACTCATTTGCATGCTCGATGCAGCCACGTGCCTGGACTGGGGGCGGATCTGACACAGCGTGTCACTGCTTTTCAGATCTGCAAATCTGGAGAAAGCTGCACACTCCAACAACAAAGCCAGCAGCCGTCTGGGACTCGTGCTCTGGCCTCCACAGGGGGCAGGCCGACACACGTGCCCACACGTGCACCACCGGGAACCACCGCCCGCAGATGGTCTGTCCTGGGTTAGGAGCCTGTGGAGGTCAGAGCTTGGCCGTCGAGAGGGCAGTGGCCGGTGCGTCAGCTCCCCTGGCCTTCGTCCCACAGCCCCCTACAGAGGCCAAAATCTCCCCGGAAAGCTGGATGCAGCCAACATTTTTATAACTCAGGATGGGGTCCTTGTAGTTTCTGTCTCTGACATCTCCTCTTCAGATAAAGTATCCCTCTGTTTGGGCTCCGTTGCTAGAGCTAAGCTGGAAGGACAATGGACACGTATTGCTGACATCATCATAGGACACGTTGCTGAAGGCTGCGATCGCGCACCACGGCCAAGCTTGCAGACTCCCCCAGGAGAAAGGAGTTCTCTTTCTCCCCCGAGAGCTTGGTTTGCCCTTTCTTGCTTTCCTGCGCCCTCAGCTACACAGGCAGATAAGAAGACCACCGGGAAAGGGCCAACTCTGCCGGCTCCTCTCCCCACAGAACCTGACGCCCAGCCCAGACAGGGTTAAGTCAGTCCAGCCTCAGAGCACTTGAGTCCCCCGGCCATTGCTGCCCTGTCGCCTTTCCTCTCGGGAGTGATGGGGAAATCGTCAGTGAATGGAGGGCCCGGCCACAGCCTCCAACCCACCTCAGGCACCCAGGCCATCTGTCGCAGGCACGGGGATAGCCATGCGCTTGAGTGGGGTGGGGTTCAAAAAGACACAGAAGACAGGCCATGTGGCGACCTGGCCAGATTGCAGGGGGTGGGGAGGGGATGCTCCATAAAATATTGTGACACTTACTGCCAAGCTAATGACTGCAGTGATGGCCCAGAGGGACGACCTGCATCCCAGAGCACCAGGCCCGCATTCCTGCCAAGTAGGAGCCCTTGCGGCTTTCCTCCAGGGCCGCCAGGCCAGCGGGGAGGAAAGGTAACAGGCAGGCACTTTGTAAGGCCATTAGCAAGGGACAATGGGAAGCTGAAAGGGCAACCCAGTGAATAGGAGAATGAAGGTGGCCTGTGCCAGCAGCAGCGGGGTGAGCTCGTTATTCCAGACGGCAGATGGAGGGTGGCCTGGTTGCCGGGCAGAACTCGAGGCTGTCGGGCGGGGGAAGCAGGAGCTGACCATGGACGCTGAGGACCCCTCCCATCATCAGCGGCTGCCGCTCCTCCCAAAGCACTGGGAGTGAAGGAGAGGGCTGGGTTCTCCGCACACTGGTTTTAAGTCAACCAGTGGCACATCCTTGCCGCCCCCAGGAGACTTCACTGACCCAGGACATCTTCACTCACCTGGGACCCCTGACTCTGACCAGCCCAGCCCCCCAGCACTGATCTCTCTGACCACAGGGACATGTGACTAAGGAAGGCATGCACGACTTCCTTCTATTCAAAGCTTCGCTTTGATCTCAACGCAAGTAGCTTAAAACTCAATCGAATTATGTTTACGTGGAAATAAAGGTAGAGACTGTTAAGATTCCCCTGGGAAATGTTGGATAAGAGGCTTAAAACAGATGCGTGCATACGGGCGAGAAAATGAGGGACATCACACTGATAATGAGCACACTGGGGATGAGTACACTGGGATGAGCACACTCGGGATGACCACATCAGAAATGAGTACCTTGGGGAGGAGCACACCCCAGATGAGTGCATGGGGATGAGCACACTGGGGATGAGCACATGGGGATGAGCACACTGGGATGAATGCATGGGATGAGCACACTGGGATGAGCACACTGGGGATGAGTACATGGGGATGAGTACATGGGGATGAGTACATGGGGATGAGCACACTGGGGATGAGCACACTGCAGATGAGCAGACTAGGCATGAGCACACCGGATGTACAATCTGGGAGCGTGCTCCCTGGCTGCGCCCCTGAGGCCCTGTGACATCTGCACAGCTTTATGGAATGAGCACTTGTCAGCCCTGGATGGCCCCTCCACGGAAGGCACAGCTTACACCTGTGGTTGTGGAAAGGCTGCCCTTGTTTTCAGGGTGGTGCAATGCCAAGCGGGAGGTTGGAATACCCTGTCCTCTTCCTTGCTCCCCTGCTCCACATCCCCCTCTCCTTTTAGCTCTTGTTGCCAGATGACCCCAGGATAATCTTTCGCTTCTTAGAACTGGTGTCGTTGGGTTTCACCCGTGAGTTTCTGCTCTGCTGTAGCCACTTTGGCCAAAATCAAGCGCAGACCTGGGGTGGGCTCTCTGCCAGTCCGGATGGTCAAAATCCCCATCAGGGGCCCATCTGGCACTTCTGCTTTCAAGCAAGCGAGACTGCAGCCTTGGCAACTTCATGAGCTTCCAGTCTCCATACCGGACAAACATTATTTCAAAAAAACATTCATGCAAACTTTCTAATTTTAGTCCAGCCCATTGCTTAAGATGCAGAGGTACAAAATAAGCACACGTATTACACACGCGCCGAGGTCTGCCAGAAAGAACGCGGTAGAATTGACGATTCTTCCAGATTACAGTCAAAAGACCTCAGTTTTTTCCAGGCAGATCCTTATAACCCATTCATTCAATAAACCTTGCCACCATGTGCACGTGACAATGTAGCCACAAATGCTGGTGGCAGCTTCATGATAAATGAGATGCTGGAAATAGCCTGTTTCTGCCCCCCACCCAATGTCATAATCCCGTCAATAAAGCGACGGGGAGCAGCATCTTCGTGCAGCTTCCACCTGTGTCATGGTGACTTCAAAAGGCACCGCAAACAGGAGGACTTCAGTGAATTCTGCAACGTTGGCCACCCTCAAATTCTGCCTAACGTGGTTTCGTCTAGGTTGCTTCTTTTCAACACTGAGTATTAAAGCAGCACAAATTCTTTGAGGAAAAATTTAATAGTGATTAAAGAGCAGTTTTTAAAAAGTCAATCTCCCAATGAGGATAAGAACCTTTCCAATTTGGAGGAATTCTCTTTTGAATTATTTGCACTAGCTTCCCAGTGTTGTTGTAGCAAGGTACCATACCCTAGTGGTTTAAACAAGAGAAGTGTATTGTCTCGAAGTTCTGGAGGCTGGAAGCCCGGGATCCAGCTGTCGGTAGGGCTAGTTCGCTCCGAGGCTGTGCGGGAGGGTCTGCTCCAGGCTGCTCTCCCAGCTGCTGGGGCTGCGGACGGTCTCTGCTGTTACTTGGAATGTAGATGCATCAGCCCAGTCTTGGCCTTCATCTTCACACGGCCTTCTCCCTGTGTATCTGTCTGTCTCCAAATTTTCCTTTACTTATAAAAACACCAGTCACATGAAGCTGAGGCCCACCCTAATAACCTCATTGAATCTGATTACGTCTGTAAGATCCTAGCTCCAAATAAGGGCACATCCTAGGTACCAGGGGTCAGGACTCCAACATAGGAATCTGTGAAGGACACGATTGGCCCATTCTCCCCAATCAGTCTCCCTCTCTCCTTGTGTCTAGACACGTCATGAGGCAGTGCATTCAAGCAGGAATATTTCTGGTCCTGCAGACAAACCCTCAAGGCCAGGGAGTTCTGGGTCTGATCTCCAGGTACCGTCCTGGGAGCTACCTCCCCCCACCAAGGGCAGAGGACGTAGGGGCCACATGCCAGCTCTCCACTCTCCAACCTGGAGGAGGGCTTGGCTGACCCTGCCCAAACCCAGGAGCCTTTGGCAACTCTGGTTCTTGCATACCACTGGGCTGCTTCACACGCAGCCCTCTCCCAGCCCTGCCTGCTCTCCCTCCCAAGGGGCTCTTTGGGTTTCACGAGCACCCCGAGTTTTCTCCTACCAGTGGCCTACAGTTGTTTCCCGGGCCCTGCACATCCCAAAATGGTGCCTCTTCCTTATTCCAGGGCCAGCTGACATCAGCTCCTTAAACAGGCTTTCTCTGGGCTCCATCTATGCAGCCGTCCAGCCATCACCCCTCCCATGCCCTGCACTACCCTCCCAGTGCATGTGTCATCTCACTCACCTTATTCACTGACTGGCTTCCCAGTGGCAGAGGATGTGGGTGCCTTGTTGCTGCGTTCTCCTCTAGGTCTAGGGTGGTGCCTGGCACAAGCTAGCAAGCGGGACTTATGGAAGGGACATACAGATGGGGCTGCTGCCCCACCCTCCCTCTACTATCCTCTTCTGTTGGTAAATGCCATTGGATGAGATTTTTTTTCCTTTTGCTGAGGAAGATTCACACTGAACTAGCATCCGTTGCCAACCCTCCTCTTTTTTTTTTGCTTGAGGAAGATTAGTCCTGAGCTAACATCTGTTCCAATCCTCTTGCATTTTGTATGTGGGACACTGCCACAGCATGGCTAGTGAGCAGAGTAGGTCCACACCTAGAATCTGAACCCACAAACCCAGGCCACCAAAGTGGAGCATGCAGAAATTTAACCACTCGGCCATGGGCCGGGCCCTGGATGAGACACTTTTAATGGTTCTGGCTCTGAATTCTGGCTTCTCTTCATGGATTGCAAAGGCCCTAATGAGTCCTGCCAGATGGCATGTCCCTTTCCAAGTGCATGTCTTTCTGGGACCCGCCCCCTAATTTCAAAAGATCCCATCTCCAGGCTCCCGCTCCAAGTGTCCCACATGGCCTCTTCCTGCAGGCTTTCCTTCTCTGATTGCTACTTTGAGGTTCTCATCTACATGGGCGATGTTGTTGGTGTCCCGGGCACAGCCCTCAGCACATCCACTTCACATCACACCGGGAGCACCCTGACACCAGAACTCACCACCCAGGCCCTCCTTAGCCTCAGCTTGGTCAGCCAGAGAGGCCAGGAAGGTAAAGCCTTGCTCAGAGAAGCCCTGGGGCAGACCAGATGCTGGGAAGAGGATGGAGATGGGGAAGGAATTATTGCTCAGAGAAGGGAACCAAATGAAAGTTTCAATAAAAAAGGGGCCTAAGCGTATTATATAAAAGGTCTTTTTTGCACTTGTACCCAAGGAGTTGCCATCATTACCATCCCCTCCAGACCATCATGACCACCACCACCGTCACCATCATCACCATCACCACCACCACCACCATCACCATCACCACCACCATCACCACCACCATCATCATCACCACCACCACCACCATCACCATCATCACCATCATCACCACCACCATCACCACCACCATCACCACCACCACCACCACCACCACCATCACCATCATCACCAGCATCACCACCACCATCACCACCACCATCATCATCACCACCACCACCACCACCATCACCACCATCACCATCATCACCAGCATCACCACCACCATCACCACCACCACCACCATCACCATCATCACCATCACCACCACCACCACCATCACCATCATCACCACCACCATCACCACCACCACCACCATCACCATCATCACCATCACCACCACCACCACCATCACCATCATCACCAGCATCACCACCATCACCATCACCACCACCATCACCACCACCATCACCATCACCATCACCACCATCACCACCACCATCACCACCACCATCATCATCACCACCACCACCACCATCACCATCACCACCACCATCACCACCATCACCACCACCATCACCACCACCATCATCATCACCACCACCACCACCATCACCACCATCACCATCACCATCACCATCACCACCATCACCACCATCACCACCATCACCATCACCACCACCATCACCACCACCATCACCATCACCATCACCACCACCATCACCACCACCATCACCACCACCATCGCCACCATCACCACCACCATCACCACCACCATCATCATCACCACCACCACCACCATCACCATCACCACCACCATCACCACCATCACCACCACCATCACCACCACCATCATCATCACCACCACCACCACCATCACCACCATCACCATCACCATCACCATCACCACCATCACCACCATCACCACCATCACCATCACCACCACCATCACCACCACCATCACCATCACCATCACCACCACCATCACCACCACCATCACCACCACCATCGCCACCATCACCACCACCATCACCACCACCATCATCATCACCACCACCACCACCATCACCATCACCACCACCATCACCACCATCACCACCACCATCACCACCACCATCATCATCACCACCACCACCACCATCACCACCATCACCATCACCATCACCATCACCACCATCACCACCATCACCACCATCACCATCACCACCACCATCACCACCACCATCACCATCACCATCACCACCATCACCACCACCATCATCATCACCATCACCACCACCACCACCATCACCACCACCATCATCATCACCATCATCAGTACCATCATCATCACTGTCACCACAACCACCATCATATTGTCATCATCATCATATCTAACCTTTAAACTGACCCCATGACAGGTTCCATTTTAAGTGCTTTATCTAAATGAGCTCACTCAGTCCTCCTTACAGCCCCTTGATGCACACGCTATTGTTATCTGCATTTTGCAAGTGTGGCACCTGGAGCACAGAGGTGAGTTGACTTCAAGGTCACACAGCAGGAACTGGGTGGCCAGAATTTGGACCAAAGCCGCCACACTCTGGGATCTGTGCCCTTAAATGTTATTTAGAAGGGCGTTGTTTCCAACAAAAAAAGCCTGGAAACAATCCAAATAATTCCTACAGTGAAAGTGATTGACTGACAAGTCTGTGCCTCAACATGCACAAATCTCATGAGCAGAAAAAAGCAAGTCACAGAATTTATGCAATATGATTTTTGTTTGTGAAATTTCAAAAACTGGCAAAATGTATCAATCTATTGCTTAGCAACGTATCTGTACACAGTAAAACTTTAAACAAGACAAGGATTACCACAGAATTCAGGCCAGCGGTTACCCAAGCTGAAGTGACACAGGAGGGAGGATGTGCCGGGACTGCTCCGAGGCAAGCGGAACGTTCCAGCATTAACCTGGGTGTGGGCTCCACGGCTGTGCCTTTATTTATTATTGTTCTTTCCAATGGTCACATAAGTTAGATACACTCTTTTGTATGTATAGTGTATTTCAGAAATATTTTAAAAGCTTTGTTTTTCTAATCTCCAACTAAAAAAAAAGAAAGAATCCTAAGGAGTTCCCAGACTCTGGATCCCAGCCAGGGAATCTTTCCCATAGCAGCGCCCTCAAACTTTCTCCCGTGTTCACAGGAGAGTCATAAACCCAGAACTTTTCCTACAACCCCAGCCCCTGAGAAGGCTTTCCATCCCGCAGTGCTTCTGTTGCCCAGGGACGGGTCAAATGGCCCACAAAGTGATACATACCATGTATCTCAGTTTGTGCAAAAAGATCACGTCTCAGTGTTTTTGTTTAAATTAGCCTGAAGCTAACTGTAGGCCCTGTGTGTCTGAGGGGATAGAAAACTCAACCTGGGACTCACAGGGAGGATATGACAGCCCCTCCGGCCAGGGCCGTGAGTTGTCACAGTCCACATCTCAGATGTCCTGAAGCCACTGAGCTCAGGACACAGGGCCAGTGGGCTCTCTGCAGTCAGCATCCCTGGTGACATCACGCAGCCCCACCCTCTGGTGTCCCCCAGCCTCCAGGCCCCACGTGAAGGGCAGCCTCCCCCAACGCTTTCCCCTCTAGGATGCCCCTGTCACTGAGCACACGCGAGCACAGGAGGTCGGCCCAGCCCCGGCGCTCTGCTGAGAGGGGACACATTCTGGGGACCCCAGGGGGACAAGCATAGTGTGACATTGTGACAAACAAGCCACCCCCCTCAGACCCCCAGACACCACCGCCTCCCATGCCCTTCTAAGAGCTTGATGTCTGCACCAGTCCCGAAGCTGGCACTTATGTGGGTGTTGTTTTGCTAAATGCACCTCTGACCCACGTGCTCCGCCGTCCTTGCAAGGGCACCCACCCTGCCCCGGATTATCAACAGGATGACCCACCCTCCCGCTGGCCACAGGGTGCCCCCGCCTTGCTCTCCTCTGACAGCAGCCACAGCATGTCCCCTAGTCCCCACTTTAGCCCAGGCCCCGTCTCAGTAGCTACTGAGCATTTCAGGCTCTCCTGGCTGAGGGGAGCCAGCAGGAAGGAGAGGAGGGGGCTGGCAGCCTCAGAGCCCAGATCTTAGCGCTGGCCTCCCTGCCCCCAACCCAGCCGCCCCCCCCTGGGCCAGGGGCCATCTGCCACCGAGTCAGGTGGGGGCGGGGCGGCAGCTGGGCGGCTGTAGGCAGGGCCCGAGGAGGGGGCTAATCTAGGGTGACTTTTGACCCCACCACCATCCTGAGGCCTAGAGCAGGCACACTCGCACACGCACACACACACAGTGTGCCGGTAAAGCCCGAGGTCCGACTTGTAAGTCTAGTTGTGTCAACAGAGTTTATTTTTGCGGGTCTGTGATTCCCCATCAGCCGTTCAAAATCCAAAAAGCCCTGAGAACCAAAAGTTGTTCCATAACTTGTCTGCAGACAAAGTTCAGCCTGGCCATGGGGACACTAGGCTTGGTTTACAAGCTTCGCTTCACGAAGAGTGTTAATGCGTTGCCACACAGGGTGCTGCCCTGCACATCACAGAGCTCTAGTTCTGAATCCCAGCCCGTGTGCACAGAGAAGGGGCCCAGGGCCCGGGGAAGGCGGGGGTCTCAGGGCAGCCTCACTGCCCACCACCCATGCTGGGCATCGTGCATGTCACTGACAGGTGTGGGGGGAGCTGCAGACCCACCCAGGAGCCGGGCCCCAGGAATACGTCAAGTTACATTTGCTCCGACCTGTCTTTCCAACGGGAGCAGGAGATGTGCCCACTGGTTTGATGGAAGAGCCTAGAAGACAGGAATGGAGGCCTGCAAATGCCTCCTGGGGCCAGAGCCAGGTCCCATGAATCCTGCTGACTCACTGCTTTCTTCCAAGGGCTGCTGGGGGCCCAACCATCTCCGTCCCAAGCCTCAGATGACCCCCTGGACGCACACGCACACACTTGTATACGCCCACACATGCATCCATGCACATGCATATACATGTATGCACAAGTGTGCACATTTGCAAACACACACACGCTTGTACACATGCACACACCCCCTCCATACCAGGGTTTCCCTGAGGATTCTGTCTGCTGGACTCCGTGATGACCATTGGCAGCCTGCATGCACATTGCTCAACCGAGAATCCTCCGGGGATGGACGTGCTGTGACCATTAGCGAACAAGTCTGGCTGCTGTTGCTGACCAAACCGACCAGAACTGACACCACCAAAGGCAGGACGTCTGGCCAAGGGGTCTCCTGGGGGGCTCTGCACTTACTTCCAGGATTCTGTTCCCAGCAGTGTGGACCCCTTCCTGGAACTGTGCTTAAAGCTGGTCGTGGCGTCAACACGAAACCAGGCACCTTCCTCACCCACAGTGAGGACACCAGAGTAGCCACAGAGGCTAAGTGGTTAAGGCCAGCTGGGTCTTCATCGCACATGAAAGCCCCACCTCTGAGAGGGGACCCTGGATCAGACAGGAAGTGGCTCTGCCGGCCTTCTGTCTTCCCTCCGAAACACGGGGAAGAACTCAAGGGCCCAGCAGGCCTTTGGGGGCCCACTGAGCTGAGCCAGCCCACCTTTCCCCCATCCCATCCTCCCCTCTTATCGTCCTCTGTCAACACACAGTCCAAACACCACTGAACACCCCCGTAAGCAAACACTCTGCCAACTGCGGGAACTTGCTGGACGTGGGGCTCTGCGGGGAGCAGATGCATCGGCCCTGACGTGGGGCCTGTCCCCTCAGAGGCCAGGGCCCAGGCCAGCAGCCTGGGGGCCCGGAGTTGCCCTCAGGTTCAGCAGTAAACCTTCCTTGCGGTCCCCCAATGTGGCTGGCCTTGGCGTCCCCTGCAAAGCAGGGGCAAACAACGGCAGAGCAGGCCTGGTGCAGGTGTGGCGACATTTCCAACAGGGAGGCTGGCCCGAGGGGGGTGGCGCTGCAGGGCCATCTCCAGCAGCAATTTACATGTGCAAGGTGGGTCAGTCAGACCCTTCCTTAACAAATATTCTCAACCTCTTTTACCGTCCTGACGGGAAATTCTTGGATAATACAATGTATCTACAGCAACATGATAGATAGGTGATAGATACAGATAGGTGATGGATAGATGATAAATGATAGACAGACAGACAGATAGATAGATAGAGGTAAATATAGATCAAGAGACAGATAGATGATAGAAACGTGCGTAGATAGATAGATAGAGGTAAATTGGATAGATGATAGATGATAGAGAGATAGACGATAGAATATAAAATGCCTTGATGGCAGTATGAAAGAAAACTGATTATAATAACTTGTCAATAGTAAGTGTTTGGGACAAGCGCCTGAGACGACACAGTCAAATCCTTGGATGCTTGCATCCAACGTGAAATGTCTGAGGCTGTAGCAGGTGGGAGGAGCCTGACCGTGGGTGTGGCTTCGGTGCGTCCAGTCCCGGGCACGGCATTGCTGTTGGTGCAGTGTTTCCCTGAAATTATAAACAAAGCTCTGGGCAAAACAGAGCCTAGATCTTCCCTTAAGATCAGTCGCAGCTGCATGTCTGGGAAGTTCCCGGTGTGTCACGACCATGCGAGAAAGGCATGATGCGTGACAGACGTGGACGTGGGTGCCACACCCACATCATCCATGTGGGTCTTCCGCCCAAATCAGCAGCTGCCACAGACAGTTTGAGCCACAGTGTTGTTCTGTTTGTGTGGGACTGTCTTCATGTGTCCCCAACCCCACCCACAAAATATACCAGTAGTCCCAACGATCGTTGTTTCAACCAAAAAACACCCCTTGGATTTCCAGCTCCTCTGAAACCCACTGCAGATCTTTCGTATTGTGAGCACCAAGGCCAGCATCAGCATCAGCATCAGCCCACAGGGGACAGGGTCCAGCCCTTGCACTATGCACGTCCCATAATGATTCTAAGGATCTGTCCTCTGAGTCTTTGAAGCCTCAGTCCCGGGGTAGGGCCTTCTGTGGACCCGCCGAGTGCCCTTTGTCACCACCTGGACTACACAGCAGAAGGCCCGTCCACAAAAGGTCAGTAACTCTCTGGGTGTGTCGGGTCCAGCAGGGCAGCCTGTGAGTGTCTGCCTCCAGCACGCTGACCCTCCCAGCTCTGTGGGCCCAGGCCAGCTCAGACGCTCCAGCAGTCCCTCATACCCCAGCAGAGAATCTGTAAATGACGCACCCGTCCTTGGTGCCCGTATGTTAGATTCTGAAGATTTACAGGTTGGCTGACATGGCTCTGACCCAGGAAGCCTTGTCACTCCCCGACAGCCCGCCGTGACCCTTGCCTCCACAGGTGTTCGTGGGTCATCTCTTTGTTCCTTACACCAGAACCAGGTGTGGGGCAAGGCCGCGTGGAGGAGCAATCCACGCAGGCCTGCAGGTGAGACAGACCACTTCTGCCACTGCCTCGTCGTGGGGCATGGACAGCATTCCCAATCTCTGCCTCCCCTGTGTGGGAAATGGAGGAGAGGTGATGCCAGCTCCCAGGGCTGCTGGGAGGACAGAGCGCGACGAGGCCTGGGGAGCACACAGCCGTCGACAAATGGAAGCTGACGTGGCCTCTGTTCACAGGTGATGGAGCAGGCTGAGCAGAGCCAGACGACCAAGCCTGGAACCGGGCAGGCAGCAACCAGCTGAGCAGGAGTCAGATGGAAGCGTCTCTACTGCTCTTCGTGATCCCCCGGGCTGGAACTTGCAAAGTCCATCCATGTCCCTCAGGCTGCACTGGACCCAGGCAAGTGGAAGTTCTGCCAGAGGTGGGCTGCGCCCTTCCTGGGCCTTGCCACTGGCCGTCCTTGGGTGGAGAATAGTCCTGACACAGCACGAGGGACAAGGGACAAGCCTTCTGCCTGACCTTCCTCTAAATGTGGTCCGTGGACCTCGTCCATCCATCCCATCCATGAGTGAGACCCCAAAGACACAGGGTTGCCTCACCTAGGGATTGCCAACCAGATCCCACTGACCCTTTTCCTCCTTCCCCTGCCCACAGCCCTCAGCACTGAGCATCTTCCTTTCAGTGGCACCCTTGAGTTCCTGAATTTAATAGTGCAGACGGGACAAGGTCTCCTCGCCCCATTGGGAATAAACCAATCCACATTTGCTGATGGCCTCGGTGAACAGAGGCTCTGGCTGTGCCCGTCTGACAGGTGAAGACAGTCGTCCCGTAAGGGTGGAGGCGCAGGGCTGCGGCCCGTAGCCTTTGGCAGTGAAGAAACAAAATCAGTCCTTTGCGAACCCGGACTCAAAACTGGGTTTACTGGCATCTCTAACCTTATTCAAGTCACTTCCCTGCTGAGATCAGAAACACCACATTCCACCGACAACACGGGGCTCCCACCAAACATCAAATAAGCCGACGAACCGGAAAAAGCCCTCGCCTTCAAGCTGCTCGTGGAGTGAACGTTTGCAGCAGGAGCGCCAGGCTGAGTGCAGGCTGTGACGCACATTTAAATCAGAACATGGGAAATAAACACTGGGTGTCAAATCCCTCTGGGTATGGCGTCTGGTCTACTGGCTGGAGCGCTTGGCAAGGGCCACGCTGGATCCAATACCTGCTGACAGCAATCGTGAACTTGAGCAAGAAAACTCACCACCCTGCACCTCCTTGGGACCGGTTTCTCAGCCTTTAAAGGAGACTAAGATTGGCACACACCCACCGGGGGAGAGGGGAGGTTGGGAGTGGAGGTGCCAAGAGCCGGGCAGGGCTGGCAGGAGCATGGGGGCTCTGTGGGCTCCTCAGGTTGGAAGACTCTCCCAGAACCGTGTCACAGATGCTACTGCAGCTCACCTGAGCTCACCTGGGGAGGGCGGGGCCTTCCCGGTCTCTGCAGAGGGAGCTGGTGTGTGTGTAGAGGGGGCGGTCCCATGCCAGCTCCCTCTGGCTCCTGTCCTCATGAGAGTGGCCAGACAGGTTCTCCAGGTGGCAGAGGAGCACGTGCAGGCCTGAACACAGCGTTCCGAGCAGTGTCCTGGAGGGCCACCTGCACAGCTCAGGCTCCGTGCATGATCAGGACTTGATCAAGGTGTGCATGGGTGTCGTACCCTGCCCACGTCCTCAAGCATGACCGGGAGCATGCTGCAGGAGGAGGAAAGTCAGCCTCCGTGGGGTTACACCAGGGGGAGTTTTCGGAGCAAGAGAGGAGAGGCTCGGAGAGATGGGCCAGAGGCTTTCTCTTTTGTGCAGCTGCTCAGCAGCATGGTGGGCATCTGGGAGGCCCTGAGGATGGGTCTGGGAAGATTGGACATGGCACCCCCCGCAGGGTCCCCAATAGTTAGATTTTGGAGAGAAGACCTCCTTGCCCCATTCTTTCTCTTCGTTGTCTACATCAGTGGTTCCAAATCTGGGAAGGGGTGTTAATGTAGATACCCAGGCCCTGGCCCCACCAGAATCTCTGTGCAGGCTCCCAGGAATCTGCGTTTATCAGAGGTATGTGATTCCGATGCTGCAAGGAGCCCCGAGAACCCCAGCCCATGCCCTCCATGGCATAACACAGCCTGACAAGTCTTAGAATGCCCATCAGCAGGTGAATTTCACACCTGCCATTTGCCGTGAAAATTCAACCCGGTCCCAGAGCAAAGTTCAGTGACAGCAGATTGGCCGTTGCTTCCTGACACCCATCCCTGTGTACAGTGTCTCAGGCACTCACTTGTTCTGGATTTCCAGGCCCTGTTGAGGGGCACCAGCGCCGAGCAGGCCACTCACACTTGGAAGCTTGGCTCAGCCTGGGGCCTTCCTGAAATGAGCCACCTCACCCACCTGGACAGCGGGCTCCTGGGAAGGAGCTCTGGTCCTCGTTTTGAACACAGCACAGCGTCTGGGTACTGCAGCTTCTGCCTCCTCTTGCTCATGGCTGCTTCTCAGGCCAACCGATGCCAGACACTGCAGCGGCCCCCACCCGCTGACAGAGCCCTCCGCAGGGGAGCCTGTGGCTCTTCCCCAAGGCTTTTCCTAAAAGCCGCTTTCACTCATCTTCCTCCTTCAACAAGGAAAAAAGGAGCTGACGGTGTTTGAAATTCACTGAGCTTGGGGCTTGCATAGATGTTCTCCCATTTGTGTCTCAGAACTGCCTACGAAGGAGGCAATATTCTCCTCCCAAGAAGCTAGTGTGCCCAAGTTTATACAGCTAGTGTGCCCAAGGTCATGCAGCTAGTGTGCCCAAGGTCACGTAACTAATGTGCCCAAGGTCATGCAGCTGGTAGCAGCAGAGCGTGGATTCAGGCTCTGGCTTCCTGATGCGAAGCTGGTCCTTAATCAGAGGACTGTGTACTCCAGGGGGATGCTCTGGTTTGGGAAACTGACGTCTCTACAGGGCCACGTGCTGTGTGGAGCAGAACAGCACCAGAGCCACCTCCCCTACTCACAGACCCCAGGGGGAGGGGCAAGGCCAGAATGACCACCCACCCAGGAGGGGCATGGCACACACGGAGGCACCCCCTCAGCCCTGGGGACCCTGCTCTTCCCTCCAGCCCCACTCTGTTGAGCCAGTGGCTCAGAACCTTCCAGGGTGCAGTGACGGGGACCCCCAGGACTTCCCAGAGGTGCCCAGACGGCTCACAGAAGCCCCAGGGGGTGAGTGGCAGCAGCTACTGGGGACCAGGTGAGGGAAGAGTGTGGCGTGGAAGCCTCGTTCTGGGGATTCTTGCACCATTTTCTTAGTGCACTGGTGGGGGGGGCAGCTTGGTCCTTTGTCTTGACATCCCAGTGGGTCCCAGACCCTCTCAGAAGCCTTCTTCTGCCTCGAGAGTCTCGTCCACGTCCTGTTCCTCTTCCCGCCCGCCCTGGAGTGCAGACATGTGGCAGCTGTGTGGGTAACATCGTACTTTACAGACGTGGAGTCCCAAGGCCAAGCCGGGACCTCCCACCGGTGCTGCGAGAGCTGCTGCCGAGCGGAAGGTTTGGCTTGTTTGCCGCGTGAGGGACAGGTCTCCCGGGGCCTGGGGTCACAACCCCAGCTTCACACACGGCCCAGAAAGAGGGAATCGATGGAAGCAGGGAGCAGGACACACCTCTCCAGCCTCTTCCCTCCGACAAGTCATGCTGGGACTCGGGCAGCAGGAGCTGGCAAGGCAAAGGGGCCACCAGTCCCACCCAGCGCAGCACTGGGTCCCAGCTGGTTGGATGGGCGCCCGTAAGGACCATCCACACGGCCTGAGGGGCACATTTCTCAACTGCCCACAGAGCAGCCACACGGCTCCCCGCCTGCCGAGCCTCCCCAGCCCCTCCTTCGTCACAGCCTGGCCACAGCTCAGGGCAGGCCAGGAGAGGAGGGCAAGAGTCAGGCACCAGCCAGTCGTTCTCCCACCTGTAAGCGGGTTACAGTCCACACCTGGGGCCCGCAGCCGAAACTACAGGAGAGTCATGCCCCGCCTGGCAGAGTGCCCAGTGGCCACGAATCACTGCATGCTGACTTCTCCTCCGCACCGCAGGCAGAACGGGAAACTGGGGCTGGCAACAGTGAGTGGTATCGTGGGCACCCAGACAGCACCTCCAAGGCTGGGTCACACGCCATGCGTGCTCAGCCTGGGGGCAGCATATAGGTGGCCTGCCCGCCCGGTGTCAGCTGCCTGTCTTCCTGGCGGCCTGCAGCACAGGGGACAGAAGACCGTGCTGGGTTGTGCAATGTGTGTGTGCTCCTGGACTCCCTCTGAGATGCCTGTCTGCTGCCCAGAACCGTTTGTCCGTAAACACAGCAAGGAGCCCACAGGAGGCCGTGATGGCACAGGAGCTGCATTGCACAACTGCTTCCGATTTTGTTCCCAGTTAACTGAGGAGGTGGCTGCCTGCAAGAGGTGGGTCCCGGGCAGACACTGCTGTTCCCTCTGTTCTCGTGTTGTTTGCGAGCACTCGGTCCAGGAAAGAAGCTGCTCCACAGGCAGGCACAGCCCCCTCCAAGATCTCCTTCTTTCTCAGCTGCCCTCATGAATCCCAGCCACGCCACGACCTGCCTGGCCCCGCCCTGGGCAGGAGTCCAGAGGCTCCGAAGTGTTGTCCCCGAGCCCAGCAAAGAGGGCCCCTCTGCCGAGTGCAGGAGACAGCTCCTCATGGGCAGGCTCCGCTGATGTGCGACAGGATTTGAGAGCCTGTGCAGGACCATCACCGTCAGCCTTCACCCACAGAAGTGATGAATAGGGAGCATGACAGGGAGAGGCCCCTCTGGGTCTGCGGGTCGTTACTCGGTGTTCTGCCAGTGAGAGCAGGGATGGAGGGAGCCTGCTGCTGGCCCAGCCAAGACCAGAGAGCAGGAGAGGGGCCAGGAGCAGCCACACCCTCCTCTGCACGGCTCCTCTGCAGGCAGCAGGAGAACCACCGAGAAGGAGGAAGGGCTTTGGGCCGTGCTGCACACGCCTCCCACTGCAGATCTGCCATGCCCCACACATCTGCCTGGGCTGGACTTGCAGTCCGGGTTCCATGTTCTGTCTGAGGAATGCCGTGTGCAGAGCTCCCTGGGCACCTCGGGGGAGAGCATTTGGTGGCCTCACTACAGTGACAGCTGTTTGCAGATGACAAAATGCATGCCAGTTCTTTTCTCTGCAGCCGGAAGGCCGGGACCAGGCTGGCCCGGAGAGGGTTTGCCCCTGAGAAACCAACCTCCATCCTGCAGGCTCCTCGGGGCACAGGCAGACACGTCTTCTCACCGCAGGAGGAGAGGACAACCTCTCAAAGCTTCCCTTAGAGCCAGCCCGTCCTAACTAGCCAGGTTCTCTGAACCCAAGAACCCTTCAGAAAGCTTTAAAGAACAATCCAGAGGGAGGCCGTCTCCTGCTCTGCCACATTCCTCCGGGGATGAATTTCTGATACTCAAACGTCCCTGCCAGGTGGGAGTGGAAGGCCTGGGGCTTGGTCTCTATCAGAAAAGAAATCATCTTAACAAGGAGGACAGGCCTTGCAGACACACAGTGCACCCTGACTGATGTCCCACTTTCAGGGATAACACCATTAAAGAATAACCAATGCGGTTTGCCCAAAGTCTGTGAGATGTACGGAAGAGGGAAGGGGGCTCACACGTGTCTTTGTAGAAGTGAAGAGTAAACTTGTTAAAGTTCCCTCAATGTTACCTTTAATTCTCATGCTCGCGATGTCCCCCCTTGCCCTCCTAACGCTGCTCGCTGCCTCCGCTCTCCTGTGTGGAGGTCACCCAGCTGCAGTGACACAGAGCATCGTTCTCCTGTCTCCCCCCGCCGGCCTGCCACAGCTGAGGGTCAGGGAGGGCGGGAGGGAGAAGGAAAGAACCCGGTACCCCACATCCCCCTCAGAGGAGCCCCGAGAGTTTGAAAGAGGGGCAGCTAGCAGGGCAGCTGTACAGGCTCACAGGACTCGGGACTCAGCCGGGGGCCTGCTGGGGACCGCTGAGAAGGGGGAGAACGACAACTCCGCAGAGGGGCTCTGTCCTCAGGAAGCGGCCGCACGTGTGGGGAGCGGGCCAGAGTTGGGGGGGAGCCCTGTCTGGGCACACAGCCCCCATGCCCAGCCTGCGGGAAGCCCCGACTCACACCCAGGCCGGCCCGAAGTGTGGACCAGTGTCGGGGTCACAGTGTGACATTAGGACAAACCTTCTCTGCAGCATTTTCCTGGAGCTGGACCGGGCTCCACACGGAGCTGCCCAGAGGCATGGTGCCGAGGGGCAGGGAAGTGAGGGGCGGGGTGTTGTCAGATATTTGGAGAAGCAGAGACAGACGTGCTAAGACAAGGACGAAAGACTCAGAGGCCGTAGCCCGGAAGGAGGAGACACGTGGACGCAGCAAGACCAGCCAGCGTCACCCTGGCTCCTTGGTGGGGTGGCCTCAGTGCAGAGCACTCACAGGAGAAGGTGACGCTCCAGGTGGATCAGAGCCTGGGCTGGCTCCCAGACATGGCGTCAACACAGCCTCCTTGCCCCCCTCCCAGGTGGAAGCCTCATGTTCTTCTGGAAGGAAGCCGCTCTGCACCTGCTTCCACCGCAGAGGAGCCTTCCTGCCCCTCGGCTCCTTCATTAGACTAGCCGGCTGCGGGGCCCTGCTCCCTCCCTGCGCCCCAGACAGGGCTGATTGGGTCACCAGATGTCAGCATGAGCAGAAGAGGGAGAAGCTTGGTGCTGAAGGAGCCAGAGGAGCTGGCATTCATCACGGTGGCCTAGTGCAGCCTGGGGCCAACCCAGCTGGGCTCTCCTACCAGGAGGGGCGTCTGCAGGTGGGTGGTCCCTGAGGCTGCGCTGCAGAGACAAGGTGCCAGGCATAAGCCCCTCCCTCTTTCTTGAGCACCTACATCCCAGGAGGATGTTTGACCTCCATCCCGGGTTTCCCCATATTCCAAGCTAGTCCCCAGCCCGTGTCCCTCAGCATCTCAGCATCATCGGGATCGCAAGAAGGGGGTGGTGGCGAGAAGGGCAGTGGGCTTGGCCCGGTGAGCGTGCAGGACCTCCAGACCAGCTGCGGGGCTTGGGCAAGAAGCTTCATACTCACGGTCCGGTGTCCCCGTCCGCAAAGTAGAGGTAGTGACAGCCACACGGCCATGCGGGCAGACTGCTGAGCGTCAAAAGCTGTCTGGGCTCAGCATAAAGGCACGGTAACCCCGGGCAGTGCCAGCTTCCCTCCCTGGGCGCCACCCAGCCCCCCTCACGGCCCCATGGCCTCTCCTAACGTGGGACCCGGATCCCGCACTTGTCTGGAGGAGGGGGTGATCTTCAGGCCCCCTAAACCTGATGAGAAGCCGCTGCCCGCCGGCCACACCCAGGGCCACAGCTCCCAAGGTGGATGGGAGGCACCCGCCCTGAGGAGCCGTGGGGATTCAGGAGAAGAAGCGACCGCCAGTACACAGTCCTCAATTTCCAAAGATCCCTGGTAACCTCTTAGGAGTTCCCAAAAAAGACAATTGTCACAAGCTACTTTTAGCATTGGTTGATTTATTACTAATAGATTATTAAATTTTTGTCGTGTTCTTTTATTATGAAACTATGATCATGTTACTATATTTTTTTAAGATTTTATTTTTCCTTTTTCTCCCTAAGCCCCCCCGCTACATAGTTGTATGTTTTAGTTGTGAGTCCTTCTAGCTGTGGCATGTGGACGCTGCCTCAGCGTGGCCTAACAAGCGGTGCCATCTCCGCGCCCAGGATCCGAACCAGCAAAACCCTGGGCCTCGGAAGCAGAGCGCGAGAACTTAACCACTCGGCCACGGGGCCGGCCCCTCACGTGACTATTTTTAAATGTGCCGTGTGGGTCAGGCACCTGTGGGGAAACACTGCAGTGCGAAGGGCAGAGGAGAGGGAGTGATGAGGGGACGTGTCCGAGGGGAACTGGCAAGACCAGCAGGGAAGGTGCAAGGCTGGCCGACACTGCGGCAACGGCCTGGGCCAACCGGGGAGGGGACAAGGGGATGGGGGCAGGGGGGATGGGGGGATGGGGGATGGCATGGGGGCGGGGTTGGGTACTAGAAGGGAATGGGGAGAGGAACAAGCTACTGCTAAACCACAATGGGGCTGGGAGGACAAATTCCTGCCTCCTGTCTCCTCCGGCGGGAGAGACGCTGGGCCCCGGGCTCACAGAGTCAGCCTCTCAGGGCTCAGAGAAGGGCAGGGAGCGATTCTAAAGGCCACATGGGCCAAACAGCCGGACCCCTCTGCGACACTGAGCGCTGAGCAGGGGTCCTGCAGGACTCAGTCCTTGCCTCCTGCCTACTCCATCCTCTCCCTGCCCCACACGCCAGAGGCTCAACCTGTGCGGTGGTGGATGAAGGACGGCTGCAGGGTCTCCACTGCTCCCCCCATTGCCAGGGGCAGCCGGCCCCCCCCGCCCACTGGCCCGGGGTGCTGGCTGGCTCCACGACATGCTCTTGCTCGAAGTGAGGCAGCAGAAGAGAGCTTGTGGTACGTCTGGACAGGATGGTAGATGCCTCCTCACTTCTACCCTCTCTTTGGGACCTCCTCACTCAGGAAGAGGTCAGCCACCAGGGGACAATCCGAGGACCCTGCAACGGCCAGGCTGGAGAGTCCACCCTGGTGCTCTCTTCAGGTCGCCCCGTCAAGGCTGGAGGCGTGTGAATGAAGTGGTCTTGGGCTCCCTGGACCAGCCCACCCGCCAGATGGGTATCATCAAGTGACCCCTTTCAGCTCCAGGAGGCACGGGGGAGCCACCAAGCTGCAGCAGCCCGAACGCCTGACCCATGAAACCAGGACATACAGTCACATGATTGCTGTTCTAAATCCCTAAATGCAGGGTTGTGGGCATCAATAGATCACAGGGACAGAAACCTCTATCTCGCTTTCGGTCCCCTCCGTGAACGCGTCCCCGTCCGCCAGCGCCACTAAGCACAGTCAAGGAGCGACAGTGACATCGCACCTGCACAGGGCCCGCACTGGCCATGCTGCCTCGGGGACTTGAGGCCTTGTGCTACCTGCTGCGGTGACAGGACTGACGTGCATACGTGAGTCTCTTAGGCACACGACTCGAGCCAGGCCAATCTGCGGGGCAAAGACGCGCTGTTAGCAAAGAGGTGAATCTGACTAATTTCAGTTGAATCTCCGTGAACAGCTGCTGAGCCTCTGACGGGTCCCAGGTGATGCTTCCGGGCTGACCATAGTGGGGACTGGTTTCCACTCTGAGAGATGCTCTGTCTTCATTACTGTATCCCGTGGCAGTGACCGAAAACCTCAGCCTTGGTCCTGACAGCGTGAGATTCTTTCTAACAAGCAGAAACACCCCAAAGGGGATAAAGCGGGTTCAAAGGAACCCCCACGGACACTCAGCACCCGTAGAGATGCTCAGGGGAAGGAACAGAAGAGCTGACCCTGGCCCTCCTCTGCGTTTTCCAACAAGGGATCCTGGACAAGCCTCTCAGCCTCTCTGAGCCTCTTCATCGGGGAAACAGACTCGAGGACCAGCGTGGAGACATGCACCAGCACTCATGCAGTGCTCCGAGCATGCGCTCTGCCCTCAGGGGATGCAGCACTGCACTGAGGCCACCAAGTCCCCCACAGCCACACTCCTCCCAGCCTTTGTTTTTTTTTTTGCTGAGGAAGACTGGCCCTGAGCTAATATCTTTGCCCATCTTCCTCTATTTTGTATGTGGGATGGCTGCCACAGCATGGCTCGATGAGTGATGTGTAGTTCTGTGCCCGGGATCTAAAGCGCCAAACCCCAGACCGCTGAAGCAGAGCACACAACCTTAACCACTATGGCACTGAGCCAGCCCCTTCTCCCAGCCTTTAAGGTCAATCTCGTAGGTGATTCCCAGGAGGGGACCCCAGAATGCAGCATTCCCAGATGGGGCACAGGCTCCCCGTAGTCCTACAGGGCCAGTTTAGACACACATCGGCCACCCTTCACTCCCCTCCTCTGAGCTGCAGTTCCTCCCCTGGGAACAAGGGAGGTGAGCCAGGAGCCCTGCAGCGCCCCTGCCCAGTGCTGTCTGGGACTGTCACCATGGACACTCGGGTCACTGTGGCCTGTGTTTTCACTCAAGCCATGAGGAGTCCACTCAGAAGACGGCTCCTAGCTCACCCAGCTGCACGGCGGTCTGGAGGGTCCGTCTGGAATGGCAGCTCCCAGCAAGTGTTGAGAAGGATTCTGAGGCTGCGTTCAGACCCCACCCGTGAGCACTCAGTGGCGTCTGCCAAGGAGGACGGAGGAAGTGGTGGCGGCTTGTGTGGTGGCGGTCTGCCAGCTCTGCAGACAGTCAGGGGTGGGGCGAGGCTTCCAGATGGACTGACAGGCAGAGACGTTACAGAAAAACGTCCCGCCTGAAGGAGCCACAGTTCCACCGCCCTGCTGGCCCGAGTCCGAGGCTGAAAAGCATCTGGTCCCCCTCAGTTACTCCGTGCTGAGAGGACAGAGGGCCACAGTCACCCCGCCTGCACCCAACCTGAGCCTCCAGTGACCAGGGCGCATGCTCCGGCCGAGCGGCCAGCCCCCGGGTCGTCCATGGCCACAGAGGGCCAGGAAATCAAAACCTGACGCTGCAGGAGGTGGGGAGCCGCAGAGCTTCCAATCCAGGGCTTGGGGAAGACGTCAAGCCAGTGACAGCCGAGCAGGAGCCCGTAGTGCTGAGACCCCCAGCCGTCGTCCCCACCCCGAGGGGTGCCGGCAGCCCACCGTGGCAGGGCACATGGCGAGCCGCATCTTTTCTGGGTTGCAGGAGGCTTGGGATTCAAAGAGCAGAAGGCATTCTTTTAAAAGAAGCAGCGGTCCGGCAGGCAGGCATCCAGCCACAAGCTGCCTTGTTGGATCCCTCTGGCTGAACTGCGAGGGCTGAGCCGGGGCGGCCTGACCTCGCCAGCCGTAGTGCGGCTCCCCTGAGGTGGCGGGGCCCTGGCTGGAACCCCGGGCTCTCTGCACGGTCAGGCACTCGCCTCTCTGGGCACCAGATACTTACCTGCCCTTGCAGGCAGAGGCCCTGTGCCCTTACCTTCCAGAGACAGCTTGCCCCACGGCTGCCTTCTCTGGCCCCAGAGGATTTGGGCTCCAGCCTCCAGGAGCTCCAGGTCTCGTGAACGAGCCACAGGGTGTCGCAGGGTAAGAGGACCAGGGGTGCATGGCTCTGACCAGTGGAGATGTGGACAGAGAGGAAGGCTCAGGGCTCGGCAGCTCGGGGAGCAATGCAGGGGAGTGGCGCTGGCCTGGCCCCCCACGGAGCCTAGCTTTAGTGGGACAGGAGAGTGGAGCAGGGGCTTCTGGGCCAGAGGAAGGGCCCTGGGAAGACACGGAGGTGTGGAAGGCTGACGGAGACAGGGGCGCCTCTGCGGGTCCAGGGGGAGTGGTGGGGGCCAAAGCAGGAAGGTCGCACCCAGCACAGTCGGGATGGATGGGATGTGTGTGGCTGGTCATGCGGCTTATGGAGGAAAAGCAGAAGTGGCCCTGGGTCTCTCAGGGACACAGAAGAGACAGGTGTGGGAAAGTCTGTGGGCATCCCTTGGGGCCGCAGGCAGGAGGAGGAAGACGGAGGGACCCTGGGACTCCAGGGTAGGGGGTCTTAGTGCCAGTGGGGAGACAGCCGGGTGGGCAAGGCATAGACCCATGTGGGCCAGGTGAGCTGGCCCGAGGAGCGGGCACAGGAGCCGGCGAGGGCTCTGGAGGGCAGTCAGGGAGGATGGAGGAGCAGGAGGCGTGAGGAAGGAGTGGGGAGGCAGCCGGCCACGTGGCGGGGGCAGAGGCGAGACTGGAACCTTCCTGGGACGGAGGACTCGGAGCCAGGGGCCCTCGCCATGAGCTGGTTGAGCAGAGTGGGAACAACCACGGCGGAAACCCAGGCCCTCACAAGCCACACACACATACACGCCCACTGCAGGAAACACAAATGTGCTGTGAAACCTGGGCATCTAATAGAAAATGTGGGAGGAGGTATTTATCACCTCGGTCAACCTGGGGCTGAGCTTCCTGAGCCGAACGTGGAAGCCGATGCCCCCAGGGACCACCAGGACCCAGGAGCACACGTCGCCGAAAGCATGGGAAGGATGGAGAATTCAAGCAGCTTTGACGCAAAACAGTAAAGAGAAAATACATTAAAGTTCCACGGCAGGACTAAGGGTTAAT
Organism: Equus przewalskii; assembly: GCF_037783145.1. Lineage (NCBI taxonomy): Eukaryota > Metazoa > Chordata > Mammalia > Perissodactyla > Equidae > Equus > Equus przewalskii. The sequence continues at coordinate 51,074,171 of NC_091852.1, forward strand.
GTACGAAATGCATCAAGAGCTTTCAGAAATTAATAAGAAAAGGGCAGACAACTCAGAAAAACTTTAGCAAGACAAAGACAAACTTTCAGTGAGCCGGCGGGCTCTCCCTGGGTTCCCAGCCTCCCCAGGGCAACGGACTTCCCAGTCTGGCCTCCGGGACGTCGCGGGGTAGGGGCTCCCGTCCCAGCAGAGGCGGCTACAGCCCCACGTGCCCCCTGCCCCCCGCGGCACCCTGGAGGCCCAAGGCCCACCTGCCTGGCTTCCAAGTGGAGGACACTCACAGGCAGCAGAAAACAAAGCAATCGTGTTCGGCCCCGCGGATTTCAGACTGTCCATGGCAGCAGTTGGTGTTACTTTGCCTGATTAACACAGAAAGAAACTGGCCATTCCCAGGGGAAAATAATAAATTGGCCGTAAAGATGTGAAAAACGTTCACCCCACTAGTGGCCAAGAGCATGACGTGTCAAGCAACCTTGAGACGCTCTTTTTGACCCATCTGCAGTATTTCAAGAACATCACCCACATCCAGTATCGGAGAGAACGTGGGGACAAGGACACCCGAGACCCTGTTGGTGGAAGCACAATTAGTACAGGCTTGTTGGGGAATAAATTGGCAATAACTGTAAGAAATGTAAATACGTGTACCTATGAGTTAGCAGTTCTGTTTCTAGGAGTCATTTTACAGACATATTCCTACTGAGATAGACAGTGGCTGCAGATACATGTGCACATTCCCACTCTTTAAACACGTGCATATAAAGCCCTGCTGGGTTGCTGCACTGTTTGTATAAGCAGCAATAACTGAAACAACTTAAATGGCCATCGATAAGGCATTATTTAAGTTAATTAAAATACACTCACCCCCAGGAAGATGGTGGAACTGACAATCAACGTGGGAAATCTGTATGGGTGAACATCAAGAGAGGTCTGTGATTTATCACACGAAAAGCCAAATGGCAGAAAAAGTATGTTATGATCCAAAATACGTTCTTTTTTTTTTTTCCACACTGTGTGAATATATGGTTGTTTACATGCAGATATGTATGCATACATGAACTCACCCGCACCCACACGGGCACACACACAACATTAAAGGTTTGGAAACGTCGGGAGGAATCCCCATCAGACTGTAAATAGTAACACCTGAGGGGGATGGAGCCTAACGGGAAGTGAGCGGATTGGCACTTTTTTTTTCTCTCTCTCTCTTTTGGTGAGGAAGATTGGCCCTGAGCTAACATCTGTTGCCAATCTTCCTCTTTTTTTTTTCTCTTCCCAAAGCCCCGGCACGTAGCTGTATACCCTAGTTCTGAGTCATTCTGTTCCATGTGGCACACTGCCACAGCGTGGCCCAATGAGTAGTGTGTAGGTCTGCACCCGGGATCTGAACCAGCAAAATTTGGGCCGCTGAAGCAGAACACACGAACTTAACCACTCAGCAACAGGGCCAGCCCTTGGGACTCTTTTTGGCTATAGCTTTCTGCATTGTATTATGTTTATAATAAACAAGTAAGGAGAAAGAATAACGCAGGAGTTGAGAAAATGGGACGCATGTGAAGAGTGTTTGAGGGGACAGAGGACCTGCCCAGGACACCCAGGGCTCTCCGGAGGCTGTCCACACAACCTTGCGTGTGCATGCATGCATATATTTTTCAGAAGAGTTTCTGTAGCTTTTATCAACTCTTGGAGGGGTCCGTGGGTCCAAGAAGGTTGGAACCATTGACGTAGTCTACATCTTCGAGAAGTCAGACCACGACGGGAAGCAGAGACGGGCCCAGCCTGAAGGGCAGGCATGTCGGGGGGCGACGTGAACCCGGGATAAATAGCAGCTGGTGTGGCTGTAGCTCCCCCCTGACAGACGCCACAGGAATCTAAACAAGGGAAAGTGGGCGTTCGCACACGCAGTCCATCAAGTTTCCTGGAGCAGATCCGCCACTCGTGCTTGGCACCTGCCGAGCGTTCAGCTGGTCGTAGGGTGCTAGGAGGCAGGTCCTTCCCTCCTGGGGCGGGAGCATCGCTCGCCAGGCCCACTCCCCGTGCTGCAGAGGAGGGGGCTGGTATCTGGCTCATCGTAAAGCCTCGCCCGTGACCTGGTTTTTTTTCTCTCTCTAGAAGCTTTTAGCTTCTTCTCTTTCCCTGATGTCCCTAAGTTTCACAGCAGCATGCATGGATGGGGGTCTTTTTGTCACCGCTGTGCTAAGCCCTTGGTGGCTCCTTCAGCCTAGAATCTCCTGTCCTGTCTCCTGTTTTGGTGAATGTTTCTGACGGCGTCCTCGCCTCTTTCCTCCTCTGGAGCTCCTGCTGGTCAGACCTTGTACCGCCTCCGTTAACGCTTTAATCTCCCTCTGTGCCCGCCTTCGTCTTTCTCTCCCACTTCCTGCGAGATTTCCTCTACGCTATTTTCCCCAATCAATTGGACTTTTTTTCTTCTTCAACATAATGTTAACTTCTTAGAGCTCTTTCACTTATTCCGAATGCCCCCTTCTCCATCGCATTACTGTTCCGTGGATGTGTCCTTTTCTGCACCGTCCCCCCTCTCCCTGAGCCCCTTCTGTCCGTTGTTGTTTGTGTCTGTCATGCCCGACAGAGGCCCCGATGCCCAGGGGTCTGGGGCCACATCCTGCCCATACTTAAGGCCCCGGTTGGCTGGCTGGAAGCTCAGTGTGGGTGAGTGGGGCTTGTCAAATGCTTGTCTGCCTGTCGGCTGATCAGGTGGGTGCCTGGCTGTGTCCCTGCACGACCCCCAGATGTGGGTCCTGTCCGTCTTTTCTCTGGATGGTCAGTCTCGCTGGAGAAAACTCCTACATTCAGCCCACACAGCACAATCGGCATGCGGCTGAGGGGAAAGCGGGAACGGCTGACTGCCCAGAAAGCAGATTTTTCTTGATTCATCTGTTTTCAGTCTGAGTTCTCCGTCCTCGCTCTGGCTGGGGTTTCCAGGCTCAGAGCCTTCCTGAGTCAGTCCTTCTAAGAGTAGGCCCCCTCGCTTCAGCGACGTGGCACCTCTGACGCCAAGTGCCCTGGGGTTTGGTGTGGCTCCGAAGTTCTCGGTACCCTCACATTGAGAGGTGAGCATCTATGGACCTTACTCTTCAACCGGGCGGGCTCATGACCACTTCATCAACAGAGTATGGCAGAGGCCAGGCTGTGGGGCTCCTGAGGCTGAGCCGCAGAAGGCCAAGCAGCCTCTGCCAGGTGGCTCTGGAACCCTCCTCTGAGACCTCAGCCGCCGTGCTGGGTGGAAGCCCATGCCCCCTGTGAGGAGCTCCGATCAACACCCTGGGTCTCCCCAGTTAAGGCCCAGACGCAGAGGGGCAGCAACAAGCCAGCCCCACCCTGCCCTGTCTGGGTTCCTGGGCACAGAATCCCGGAGGATGCTGTTCTGTGCCTGTCAGTAAGGGTTGGTTGTGCACCAACAGGACCTGCAACAACCTTAAATTTCCTTTTTATGATCCCCTTACCCACCACACACACGCACACATACGCGCACACACATGCACACGTGTGCACACTCGCTGGCCCATAGTTCTCAGCTGATCCATTCTGCCAAGCCACATACTACCCATTTTCCAAAATTCTGTTGTCAAGTCTGGTCTGCTGTTGTCCACATCCCTCTGGATTTATACCTTTCTGCATCCATTCACTGTGATTTTGTGATGATTCAGAGGAAATCAAGAAAGACACACGATTAATCTGCCACTTTCAACCAGAGACAGCAGCAAACCTGTCTGTGGTCCTTCTAAATAAGTAAACCCAGAGCCAAATTAAAATGCTCCAAATCAAATTGCCTCGGGTAAACTGAGGCAGTAACTTGGGGAACAGGGGTGTCCACGGTGGGCATCAGCCTCAGCACAGCACTGCTGTGTCTGTGACAGGCATGCTGAGCCCCACGGCTCCTCACCCAACTTGCTCATGTACATACATTATCAGAACAAAGACACAGGCCTCCTGCTTTGATCTCCACAGTCTAGGGAGCTCACCACACACTTAAAATAAAAGCCCGAACAAAAAGGAGGCGAGAGAGCCCCAGAGAAGAAAGAAAGCTCTTTCAGTGGGCAGCAGGGAGGTCTCCCTCGGGTGAGGCAAGGCTTGGGCCTGCCCTGAGAGGGAGGGCAGCTGGAGCCTGGCAGAGAGCACAGGCTGGAATGCAGAAGCAAGTGCACGTCTGCAGCAGCCACCGGGTGCACAGCAGCCTTGCACACCCAGTGAACGAGGTATGGACAGGGCTACTCAGGATTGGTGAAACTGGGTCAGCAGAGTTCAGTGTGAACTCAAGCAGGAAGCGATCAGTCTCAGGTTGAATAATTGCTTAGATCAGGGACTTCAGACAAAGAAGAGCCTTTCCAGCACCACAGGCTGTATCTGTGCAGCTGGCTAGCCCTGTCAGATGTTGCTCCGTTGCACCTGAGTCAGCAAAATCTGTCACTGCTCCTAGAAAAATGGCTCTGAGCACATCTCCCGATGGCGCCGTGACCTGTGTGGGGGAGATAGAGTGTTAACAGTGGTTTTTGGTGTGTTAAATGGTACCCATTGCAAATAATTGCTACAATGCCCCAAATGACTGTCTTGTTCACCCTTTAGTAACCTTATGAGGAGCAAGAGAATAATCAAAGAGCCCCAGCCAAGGGCTCAGGGGCCTGGCCTCTCGATGGCTGTGGCCACTTGCATGCTGTGTGCCCTCTCTGGGGTGAATCGCCCTCTCTGGGCCTCCTTCACGTGAAATGAGGAGTAAACCAGTGTTTGTCAGCATGGGGCAGTGCCATGCCACCTGCAGCCATGTGGGGATGCGTCGGCCCATGGGCTCATCTCCTGACTGAAGGCTGCTGGGAGTTAGTGCCCAGCCAGGGCCGCTAACTGCCCCGAAAGGGGCTGCCTGGGCTCCACGACAAGGCTGCTCTTCCAGGAACACCCACCGTGTGTGCTTCAAGCCTGGGTAGGTGGCCCTGTCTCCACCACGGGAACCTGATTCTGTGATCAGCGGGCGATGAAGAAATGAGCGGGAGATCCTAGGGGCTACTGGCTCTAAGAACTCACCAACGTTTTTCTGTGAACATTGCCAATACAGAGAAAAGTAGGCAGAATGGCCCAGTGAACCCACCGCCTAGAAGCCTCCGTCCGCATTTGCACACACGTCTCCTCTCAGTGCATCCACCCGCCACCCAGCCGTCTGTCCAGCGTCTCTCGCTCGTTTCAGAGTGAGTGGCAGACCTCAGTGCCCTTCACTGCAAGCACATGGGCACGAGAATTGTTAGCTCGCCTCAGGGTTTCCTACGGTTTTATTTTTTCTGGAAGACGTGCGTGGAGCAGCAGGAGCACTGCTTGATCTGGGCCCTCCCGGGCAGTCTGCACAGCCCTTCCTGGCACAGCGAGTAGGGGAGCCCCCGTCACCCACTGTGATCGTGGGTGCCCGGAGGTGGTGCGGAGGATGGCGGCAACAGCCATGCGGTCTGCGGAAGGGGAGACGCCGAGCACTCGCCATCCGATGCCAGGCCTCGGTCCCACACGGGGTCAGTGACCTGAGGAAGTCCAGCCACCTCCCGGGCCCATCTCCATGTCTCTAAGATGGGGACAGTGACATTCTGCCTGCTCCAGCAGCACAGTGTGGGCGGCTGTGAGGCCACGTGTGCTCACCTGCGAGAGAGCGCTTTAAACTGCGCTGTCCTGAGAAGGGCAAGGACCGAGACAGGAGAGTGGTTTGTTCACCAGCCAGGGTGGAAGAATGACTCTCAGATGGCCTGGCTCAGGCCGAATGCCCACCCCCAGCCTGTTCCCAAGGCTGGTAGCAGTTGTGGTCTGATCAGTGGGGGCTGAGGGGAGAGAGCAGGGGTCCGGAGGGAGCAGCTCCTTCTCCAGAGCCAGGGCCGCCTCCAGGCCATGTGGGGCTGCGTGGACCCTGCCGACAGCTGGCACACTGTGACTCCGTCGCAGGTCTGGGCTGGGCTGTCATCGGGGCAGCTGGGCTTGCTCCTGCAGAAACAGGAGGACCCGTAGGACGCTGCCGCGCATCGTGAGGCGGATCGCTTTTCAAAGGAATGTTTCTTGCTGCAAACGCTGTGTCCTCGTCACGGTCCAGAGTGTGTGTGTTCCTTGCGAGGCCTCAGCTCAGACTGTCCTACAGCAGAGCATGAAGCCGAGCTGCCCTGAGTGCCCTGGAGCGGCCACCATGGGTGCCTGGCCTTGTCACAGGCCTCCGACCCTCAGCCACAGCCTCCAGTGGTGGCCTCCACCAAGGGCGTGCAGGGAGGAGAAAGAGGGTGCTGGCCCTGGCCGGGACAGCCTGAGGCATCCCCAGCGTCCGAGCCCCAGGTGCTGACGCGGCCCAGGGCTCAGTTGGTACATGGTCCTCTGTTATGTTCCCCCTTCCTCTCCCTGTCTCCCCACTCCCCTTTCTGAGCAGGACTTTCTGCCATCAGCTCCCAAATAAACCGTTTCCAGAGGCCCCACCCTAGACACACACACCGAAGAACCTGAGAAAGCATCTTCCTGTGTTCCAAGTGCAAACAGTGGGCTCCCCGCTGGGTCCCTCATCTTCCCGTCTACACGCTCTCCCTGGCCATTTCTTCGTATCTCAGAGTTTGGGCCAGGAAGTAAATGATAACAATCTTTTCACCCTTGGCCTTCAGAAACCACGGTGAACAGTGTGGGTGCCTCACCTGCCAGTCCTCGTCCCCTCCAGCTGGCCCCCAACCCCGGACTGCAGAGAAGGAGAGCTAAGAGAGGCTCACGTAACCTGGAGGCAGAACCAAGTGACACAGGAATGACACGGCCAGGCATCCACTGTGCTGGGCATACTGGGGACAGAGCAGATCTGCCATCCGCAGCTCCCAGATTTGGTGGCTCCTGTACCCACAGCTCAGGCAGCACGGCCATGGCTGTTCCTGGAAGTTCAGCGACTCACTGTTGCTGAGAGGGAGCCCGACTGCTAACCCTGTGTGAGCCACAGTTTTCTCACGTGGGACCCCTCGAGAAGCAACGCTAAATTCAGAGTGACTTCGGGGACCGAGTCTCCCAGCTTAGGATCCCTGGAGCTGGGGAGATTCATGTGCTCCGTGGGTGTCAAGAGTTTGCACGAAGGGCGAGTCCGGGCTCTGCGTCCCACGACACAAAGGAAGTGGGCACCCCCACTCCTGACCCTCCTGAGAACCCTCCCTCCCCCTCCCAGCTTCGCTCCACTCCTTGCAGGAGTTCTAATCCAGCATCCGCACAGCCAAGGGCAGGGTGAGGGCCCCGCCGCACAGACCAGGAGGGACCAAGGACGGAAGCTGGCACTCCTCTCCGGGGGTCTCAGCCAGCAAGGCCCCGGGTCCTGGCCCCGTCTCCATGGGCAGCAGTCCATCCCGCTCTTGGCACCTGCCTGGCCCTGCCTGGCCCCGGCCTGTGGTTCATCCTGGCTCTCCCTCCTCCCATTTCCAGCGACAGCTCATCTCACTTCCAGGTTACTCAAGTTTGGGGACGTTCTGCCTGTGTCTTCCTAACAGACGGCCTTGCCCTCCACGTTACCAAGCCCCATAAAAGCAGATACATTAAAACAACAATGAGATGTCACCTCACACCTACCAGGACGGCCAAAATCCAGGACACTGACAACACCAAACACTGGCGAGGATACGGACAACAGAAACTCTCACTCCTGGCTGGTGGGAACGCAAAATGGTCCAGCCACTGTGCAAGACAGTTTGATGGTTTCCTACAAAACTAAACATGCTCTTACCAAGTGTTCCAGCAATCGACTCCATTCCTTGGTATTTATTCAAATGAGCTGGAAACATGTCCACACAGATTCTTGCACACAGATGCTCACAGCAGCTTTCCTCATCATTGCCAAGATCTGGAAGCAACCAAGACGTCTTTGGTAGCTGAATGGATAAATGAGCTGAGGTTCATCCTACGATGTAATATTAGTCAGAGATAAAAAGAAATGAGCTACTGAGCCATGAAAAGACACGGAGGAACCTTACGTAAACCTCACTAAGTGGAAGAGCCAGTCTGAAAAGGCTATACTGCACGATTCCAACTCTGTGACATTCTGGAAAAGGCAAAACGGTGGCGACAGCACAAGGATCAGGCTCAGCGGTTGCTGGAGATGCAGGGGAGGATGAGCAGGCAGAGTGCAGGGGAGGACGAGCAGGTGGGGCGCAGGGGAGGATGAGCAGGCAGGGCGCAGCGGCCTGCAGGGCAGCCACTCTGCGATGCTGTAATGGTGGATGCACGTAATCATACATTTGTCCAAACCCACAGAACGCTCTCCACCAGGGGCGAGCCCAAGTGTGAACTACAGACTTTAGATGAGACGATGTGTAGGGGTTCATCGATTGTAACAAACGTACCCCCTGGTGGGGATGTTGACAGAGGGGGAGGCTGTGCATGGGGGGTGGGGCAGGGGGATTATGGGAATCTCTGTACCTCCCCCTCATTTTTGCTGTGAACCTAAAACTGGTTCACTAAACTGAAAGTTAGTTAGTTAGTTCACTAACCTAAAACTGTGAAGACTAAAACTGGTCTAAAAAGAAGAAGATCAGAGCCAGAGGCTCGCACAGACGGCTGTGCTGGGCGCTGCCCTTTCTCTCATAAGACGCCTGAGCACCAGTCTGCTGCCGCTCCTCACTTCACAGCCTGAAACAGCGGGGGTTCGCACTGGCACCCCTAACAAGTCCTGAGCAAAGGGTGCACGCGGGGCCCTCCCCACACGGTCAGGCTGAGTGTGGCCTGGCTGCACTTCCGCAAACACGCATGGAAGCAGGCAAATACAGGGATGTCCAGGACATTGGCCAGAGGACACCAGCTGGGCCTCATGGGGGCGGCGTCATTCCTCCCTGCTCATCCCTCTCTGGGTGGTCTCTTCCTTCTCTCCTCTAAGAACCGCCCCGATCCTCAGGCCTCCAACAACAGAACCTCAGCCCTCCCAGCAGGACGAGGTTTCAACCAAGGAGGTGGTGGCCACCAAGAGCCACCAAGACCCGCTGACCACGAGGCACCAGGGCTCCCGTCTCTGGCCTCAGGCTGTTGTTGCAGCTGTGACGAGCCTGGAGGAGGGTGTGACCTGGGAAGGGCCACTGACATTTTTGCTGTTGTCCCTCTTACCTCGGCTCTCACATCCATTAAGAAGGGATGCCTATCTGGGTCCTGGACACCCCAACTTAAAACATCAGCCAGGCTCCCAGGTACGATGGGTCAGAATCCAGGCAGGGGGCACAGCAAGGATGCTGGCTCTGCTTCCCAGGGTCTGCGCCCCTAGCAGGGGTCACCCAGACGGCAGGGGGCTGGAGCCCTCTGAGGCTGGAGCCTGGGGTGTGATGACTCCAAGGCTGGGGACCATGGGAGCAGTAAGACCAGAAATGCTCGCACACGGCCTCTCCACATGGTCTGGGAGGGAGCATCCCCAGAGCAGCCGTCCCAGAAGGACCTGGCAGAGCTGCCGGGCCTCCGAGGTCACCTCCTTCCCTTCTACATCACTAGGCTATGGGGTGAGTGGTCACAGACCCACCCGGGATCGAGGGAGGGGACAGAGACCCCGCCTCCCCCTTGGAAGAGTCTCAAAGAACTTAGGGTCCTGAAATCACGATCCACGAGCTGCCCAACCTGGTCATCCTGCTGCTCCCGCTGCTCCTGGTCATCCCGGCCCAGGCTGGGATGTTTGTGTTTTCACGCAGTTTAACCGAGGTTTCATGACTCCTCAGTCTCAGGGAGGAGGGAGGGAGAGTCGGAGCAAAGCGACGTCATTGCCGTGCTACCCCGCCCCTGACGCTTGAGAAAAACAAGTCTGTCTGCTGAAGAGAACGAAGCATTTCTCCACAGCCCAGTCATCCTCGGGAACGCGCCACAGCTCAGAGGAATTTGTCTCCCACGGGAGGAGTCAGCCAACAGGATCGTAACATGGAATCCACCATCCCACAGCACGTCAAAGATGGGAAGAAAACCTTAACTCCTGGGAGCCCCATCCAAACCTATGTCCCCAGCCCGCAGCACTAAAATGTGGCCGGGGTACCGCCCCGCCCTAGCCAGACCCAAGGTTCACGGCACAGGGTCTGCGCAATAAAGACCTAAGTCACGCCCCGAACGCTGCAGAGACGCAAGGTCGTGCCCAAGATCATTCTTGCAGCTCAAAACAAAGGCACATGCCAGCTGTCGGATTCTGGCTGTAGTGCTCTGTAGCCCCATTTTTCAAAGAACTTCCTAAACTACTCCATAAAGTTGGGCATTTCTAGCCTCAAAGTCCAGTAGAATCCGTGTGAGTGTGGACAGGTGCCAATGCGCTGACCACAGCACACGCCGGGGCTGCAATGAAGCAGAAGGTGGAAATGCTCCAGCCCCTCCAGGTCTCCACTGAAAACTTCCCTTCTCACGAGAAGATGCACGAAGCAATCACTTACGGTGCCGGAAATCTAATGGCTGTGTTTTAACTCCAAACATACCAGCTTCTAAAAACAGATTTCAGCCAGTTTACAGCATTTGCACGTTTCTCTTCCAGTTGTTTTCTGATTAAAATGCAGTGATGGCTGCTGTCGGTGAGTGTGAACTCTGATGTGCAGGTTGACTCCCGTGGGGCTCGGGGCCATCTGAATCTGAACAGGCTTGTGTCCCTGAGGGGTCACGGGACCCAGAATGACAGGGAGGAGGGAGACCTTAGTACCTCTATGGGTGAGTATGTGAGCACGTACACAAAATATTCCAGAACCTGCCTGTCTTCACTTCAAGTGTGCAAGGTTAACGCTCACGTGGAAACCCCTTCTGACCTCGGTCCTCCCGCGAGGCCTTGATTACTGTCTGCAGTTCCAGACAATCAGATTTCTCCAAGACACAGCCATAGAAAGCACTGGGGTTATACAGAGCTTCCTCTCCCTCTTTCTCTTCTGCCAGTTGTGGTTACAGATGAAAACAATTACGCCTACCTGTTCAGGGAGGCTGCCCGGCCAGGACACAGTGCGCAAGTCAAAAGGAGGGTGAACACACGCCGGGCCATCCGGCCTGCACAGAAAGCTGGCCCGCCTCAGCTCCTAAGTGTGCTTTTTGTCTACACGAGGGAGAAGACGCAAAGAGCTTGGCACTCTCAGCTTTTCCATCTGGAGCATTTGATCTCAGCCCCTTTTCCCTCCTTCATCTTGTGGAAACAAACGACAGGAAACTCAACCCCATGTTGCTGGGGGAAAGGCATCCTTCTCTCCCACTCACTCCGCAACGTCACCAGCTGGACTCTGCAAAGATGGGAAACGCAGAAGTGTACCTGTCCTCCAGGTGCTCACAGGTGTGCACCTGGTTGTGCCTGTGACTTACCAGGATCAGTGTTGTTCCCCTCCGCCGGCCCCAGTCCAACGCAGGTCGGGGAGGGTGTCTGCTCCACACAGTCATTCAGAACCCAGGCTTTTCCTCTCCGGTGGCCCTGTTGCCACCAGGCCCCTCACAGGGGGCCAGCAAACAAGGGACCGTGAAGGGAGATGCAGAGGATTCAGGGACCAGACCGCAGAACACGATCCCAAGGCCTCCCCTGCCTGTGGTGGGAGCTGGTGCCCCCAGGGAGAGGGGGACAGGTGAGCATACACACTGTCCGTGTCGCAGTAGTCCAGCTGGCCCCAACCAGGACATGGGAGTCACTTTCCACTGGCCGTTGCTGCAAGCTGCGACCTGCTCTGAGCAGGTCTGATGAGAAACGTGCACAGCTGGACGGCCGTAGCCAGTGCTACGTCTTGTTAGGACTCCAAATCCCACTGCGTCCTTCCCCGTAGCCACTTAGCTTCTTTCTGACTACTTTCTTTTTCGCGAGTGCAAAGTTTTTTCGAACACGTTTAAGCAGAACAGAGCAAAGTTTCAAGCAGGAATATGAACTGCTTTCTCCACAGAAAACAGCTTTTCTATCTCTATGGGTCACTGAGTAACTGAAGCTCCCGTGGCCAGTGTGCGGCCTCCTGCAGACCACATATAAATATTTAAAATTAGTTTCCAGATGTCCAGGCAGACTTGCAGGGCAGCAGCCCCTTTCTTCGCATTTCAGTGCTTTCTGGTTGCAAAAGAAGAAAATTAACGAGCAGCCCGGAACCCCTAGGTCCTGAGCGTGGTGAGGTGCCATGCGGTGGGTCTCTGGTTCACCTTCAGTTTTATCAGAGCTGAGATAGCCACAGCCAAGAACATTAGAAATCAATACTAACATGGTCAATGGGTGCAACAGATATTTTATTCATAGAGTGAAGAAGATGGCCCGGGTTCCTGGAAGAAGCCTCATTGCACTCAGAGGTCTCCCTCTGCCTGCAGTCTGGGATGCAATGATGCAACAATGGCCTACTTTTACTGCTGGGGACCTGTTCCAGGTGCCGTGGCTGAGTAACAAAACGCCCCAAAACACAGTGACTGAAGACAACAGCAATTTCGCGCTATCGCTCTGGGTTTCTGTGGGGCAATAACTGGGGCCCAGCTCACCTGGGCATCTCTGGCTCCAGGTCCCATGAGCGTCAGTCCGAGGACAATGGCTGGCAAATTGGCGCTGCTGTTGGCTACTCCTCGGCTGCCTGAATGTCCTCACAGCATGTCGACTGGCCTCCCCCAGAGCCAGCAAACCCAGAGAGGGAGAGAGCGGCCAGGCCTGGCCTCCGTGACCTGCGGTGACCTCAGGGCCTCATAGCATGAACCCTGCACAGTCTGCTGGGGAGGTGGGTTCTGGGGGAGGGAACAGGGACCCTCTCTCAGGGTTGGAGCTGAAAGCCGCACTGTAAGAAGAGCGTGTGGGCCAGGTGGAGGCTGGCGTGACCCCTTTTGGAAGACACGGTCTGCCCCAGGGCCTAGCACCCAATCCTGCTCCTGAGGCTCACAGAAACCTTAAAGAGGAGAAGCAGCTTGGACAGGCGACACTGCCTGGCTCGGCCAGGACGGGGAGGGGTCCACGCTTGGACAGAGGGGTCTGGCTCCGGACCACCCCACCTCCAGCATTCTGCCAGAAAGTGCTCCCCCTCCCCAGGGGTACTTGTTCCTGGTACAGCTCTCTCAGTGAGCCCTGGATGTCAGCCTCACCGAGCACGAGGCCCCAACCAGAGTAACAGGAAACGAGGTCAGTCTGCAAATCGGCATTACGGATGATAGGCGCTGGCCCGGCCTGCAGCTCCTGACCTCCTTCCTCTCCCAGAACCATCACACAGTCAGTCCAGCCTCTCCTCACGGTCAAAGGCCTGAGGCAAATGCTGGATGCATTCAAAGGAAGACTGATACTCAGAGCCTGCTGGAGAGCACAGCCCGGGGCTGGGTGGGGCAGGTATGAATGACAGTGGCTGTGCCAACAGTGCTGGGGTCCTGCCTTTCTGTCCTGTGACTTGGACGCCTGCCCTCTGTCCTCTCAGACCCGGGACTTCCCCTGCTGGTGAGACCGCCTGAGGATAGGTCTCTGAGCACAGGCCTCCAGGGGCAGGTGGAACAAGACCCAGGATTCCAGGCATGGGGTGGCCAGGACCCCACTCCAGCCCCACCATAAGACAGGGTCATGCTGGCTGTAGGAGCTCCATGGAAGACTTTCTGGGGTCTTGAAAGATAGCAAGGCTGCTGCCAACAGCGTCCTCTCTCTCTCTCTATCTCCCCCATTCCACCAGGCTTTTGGAAATTCTGGGCACTGGGCCATAAGAGGCAGGGGCAACTCATGAAGATCATGAAAGTGCACAGGAGGCCTCCATCTCTGATCCCCACCCCGAGGCACGTCTGGGAGGGAGGGCCGCTTGTGCAGGTAAACATAGATTGAACTGGGACACCTGGAGAAAGACTGGTTTCCACTCTCTTCTAGATGCAATCCCGCCAGCCTCGGGCCCCCCTGACAGGCATCTACTTCCTTTCACTACTTGTTCCAGCACCTAAGCCTGTTGACTGACGGGGGGTGGTGGCCCCCTGTGCTGTCCCTGGGCCGGAAGAGACAGACAGGTTCCTGCTCTGGGCCAGGAGCCATGGGGGTGGGACCACCCCCCCCCCAGAGGGAAGGCTTCAGCCCTGCACTTGAATCCACTGGGGGCAGGTCCCTAGGAGAGAGGCTGGAACCCTGGTGGCCAGTCACACCTTCTCCTTAATGCCCTGTAGATACGCCCTCCTCTGGGATCTAAAGTCAGGGTCCACTTGTGGCTCTATCCCCATTCATCCTGGCAAAGGGAATCCTACCAACACTGCTAGGGAGAGGGCCAGAAATCCAGCCACCGACAGCAGGTCCGGCCAGCGCCTTGCGCAGAGAGCAGCTGAGTCTGAAGAGCAGAAGCAGAAGGGAGATCATGGCCATCAGGACTGCAGATCTCACACCTTCTAGGAAGGCAGCTGACCATGTGGGCGCTATCGTTTCTGGGACCCCTCCCGGGAGCTCAGGGTGGTGACGATGTGCAGAGCCACCAGGAACAAGTCTGTGCTAAGGCCACCCCCAGCCAGCCAAGCAAAGGCACCCCAGGCCCTGCCCATGCCTGCCCTGTGCCCGCAGTCCCTCCTTCAACCTTTCCCTCCCACACCAGCCACAAGGACCTCTGCTCTGGAGGGGTGCAGAGGGCACAGAAAGGAGAGAGGGGAAGTTAACCACAGGGGCTGTGGGCGAGAGCTCTGGACCTCGGGATGGATGGTGCCGATGGAGCTCTGCTCCTCCCCGAAGGTGATTTTCCGGCTGCCCCAACTCTGGACAGTAGCTTGAAGAGGTGGAAGTCTGATGCTCCCCATTACCCACAGGCTGCGATGATCAGAGCAAGGGGCCCTGGGGAGCTGCCAACCCACAAAGGCCAACCAGTGGGTCCTCAGGTGCAAGGAGGGTAGACTGGAGAGCATCTTAGCCATGTGTCCTGGAGACCCAGGCCCCTCCCCAGAGAACGTGGAGACTGGTATCTCCTGGGCCTTTGCTCTGAGGTTCCTGGGGGAGGAGGGGTCTGCAGCTTCTGTTGAGCAGGGGGAGAAGCAGGGACAGGTGCAACCTGGGGCTCATCCCTCCTTCAGAGCCAGGACAGGATCAGGAAGGCAGGGGAGCCCGGACGGGAAAGTGACTGAGGGGCAGGGACCCAGACCAGCAGCTGCTCTTTCCATGGAACCCTGGAGAAAGCGCATCAGGCAGCCCACTGGAATGTCAGCCAGCCTGAGGCTCAGGGGCAATTCCCTTTCCCGTTAGGTGGTTCCCACTAGTGCACCCTGCAGAGGCCAGGACTCAGAACATTCAGTACAAATGCAGAGCTACCCGCTCCTCCCTAAAAAAAGACTCCAGCTGCTGGCGCCAGAGCTGCTTGGAAAGCCGGCTCCCCGGGGAAGGAGAGGAGCCTGCACTTGCGAGCACAAGGCTGGCGGGAGCGAGACCCGCTTCCGCGCAGCCGTGGGCAGGACGCGCCTAGGTGGAGTGGGAGGCGATGGCCAGCGTTACAGCGCTGGAGAGGGGCCCGGAGTGTGCTGGGCCAAGCACTGCTGGAGGGAGAGCCGGTGGAGCGAGTGCCCCTGTAGCCACTTCCCCTACAGTTTCTTCTGAAATCCGCCTCCTCCGCCCACAGGGTTCACCCTCCTGGTCCCTGGTCCCGGGGGCAGGTCAGGGGTGCAGGTGCACGTCACAGCCATCCTCCCCCATTCTTCAAGGCCTGGCCCGGATGTGGAGGGAAGGGGCAGCCCCCTGGGCCACCGGGCAGGGCAGGACCTGGCCAGTTAGCAGCAGCCCAGTAGACAGGGCTGCAGAGGAAGTTGGCGGGGAGGAGCGGGGGTGGGGGGGTGGACACGACATGCCTTCAGGGGACACGCTGCTGCAGAAAGAGCCAAGAGCTTCTGCGGAGCTAGGAGAAGACAGAGAAAGGGCGGCCGAGGCTCCAGAAAGAAAGCCAAGATAGCTGGAGGCTTCCTGCTCAATGGAGCTCCCGGAAGGTGCTCCCGGAAGGTGCTCCCGGAAGGTGCCTGAGATCCCTCCCAGGACGTCCCCACCTCGCTCCTTCCTTCTACCCATACGTTGAGCCCTGCAACAGGAGCACTTCCTGCTGTTACTGGTGAAAAAGGAGCATTTATAGAGTCCCTCCCCCGACAGGGCCAGCACCGTCCTAAGTACTGCCCCCACATTTTCCTCTTTAATCGGCACAGTAACCCTAGGAGGTATGCACTGCTCTTATGATCCCCAGTGTGCAGATGGGGAAACTGAGGCACGGACATGTGGCACAGCTTGCCCCAGGCCAGGCAGGGTGCTGGGGGCCTGGCTCCAGAATCCGTGCACTGTGTCCCGTCCGTGCTGCACGGGGTGGTGGTCAGAGCCTTCCACACCCACCCACTGGCCCATTCATTCAGTGCCCAGAGCACTGTCCGCAGGCATCTGCATGGTCTGAAGGGGAATGCCAGGAGGATGACGCCAAGGGAGAGGTCGTGGTTGGGATGGTGAACCATTGGAAAGTCCTTGGGTGGACCCCAGGCCACGGGCTCCAACTCTGCCAGGGCCGCTACATGGTCTCCAGCACGTGGGTGGGCCCTGGGGGCCTCAGCTCCTCACCATGAGGATGGGACACTGGGGAGGCGAGGCCAGGCTCCCACAGCTCAACTTGCACTAGATTCACTCTGACAGACATTTACCCCGACCTGCGCTTTGCTCAGCCGGCGGCATGTTCTGGACAAGACACCATCCGGCCCCCAGGAGTCTGTGTTCTAGTGGAAGGGGAGCCAGCCGTAATCAGAAATCACTGAGAAGAAGCAAGTCTGGAAGGCAGATGGTGACAGGCCGTGAGGAAAGGGGAGCAGAGGGCTGGGGACAGGCGCAGGCCTCCCAGGAACCGGTGTCACTGAGAAGGTGAGATTTGAACCAAGACAGGAAGACCCTCAGGAACTGGCCCAGGGACCAAGGGGGGGTGGGGCAAGGAGGGGACACAGCAGGGGGCGGGTGTCTACGAGGCAGCGCCCGGGGACCAGCTCTCGGCTCGCGGTTCCTCGTGCTCTCTGGCGGTCCCCGCCGCCCTCAGAGGTTTCCGTGAGTCACCTGCGGTTTCATTGTTGGAATCAGAGCTCAGACAGCAAAGCACAGGCCACGGAATGGAGAGGCACAAAGGGAAGCCACACCTGCCTGCAGATCTCCATGTGGACCTGGCCTCTTGTCCCCGTCCCCCAGAAGCCGCCCGGGTGCCCAGCCGCCTGTGGGCTGTGGTTCCTGATGGGCTTGAAGTCACGACCCTGGTGCCAGTTGAGGTTTAGAGGGTGACACCTCCACACGCCTTTGGTGCCTACAGCAAACGCACGAAGCCCAGGCCTACAACAGGGAGGGGTGGGGAGCATGGAGAACCCGAGGCCACTTGCCCCCAGAAGGCATTGCACTGACCAGGCTTGAAACACAGGAGCTGACTTTTAAACCGGCCTGGGAGCTGAGTCATGCTCCCTGCCCCCCCGAGGCTTCTAGCTTGGGGGAGGAACAGTCTCAATCTAGCTCAACTCTCCTGCGGCAGCTGAGAGACGACAGAGGCAGCAACAGGGCCAAGGGCAGCACGAGTCCGGGTCTGCCGGTTCACGGGGAGGGGGGCTTTCTGCGGAGGGGCAGCCCCAGCTGAGGGTCCTGTGCTAATCTGTGAGAGGATGGGCTGACTCACGACTCCGCGTCAGAAGATGGTCATGGCCATGGCTGCCTTGGGAATCCCTAGAGGAGCTCCTGGTTTCCCCCTGGTCCTCCTGGCACAGCATGACAGACCCTGTGGTCAGGACCATGTTTCTATAGCCCCACTGCTGGCAGCTCGAGAGCACACCACGGGGTGCCCTGCAGGAGAAATGCCGCAGCTTCCCAGGCCCCTCCTTGCAACTGAAGATCTGTGGAGCACAGACGTCTGCCTCACCTCCCCAAGGGCCCTCACAGCCACCCATCACAGCCCCCGGCAGCCCGGGCCCAACGGACACAGGAAAGGAAGGAAGCCCAAAGCTGGCTCGTGGAGATCCCCCCGCCATGTGGGGAGAGCCAGGACCAGCCCTGACAGCTCTGTCCACTCACAGCACAGGGTCAGCCCCAGCTTCAACAGAGCCGGAAGGGAGAGAGGACACGCGTCTGCAGGTGCAGAGCCGACCTCTCCATGTTCCTTAGGACTCGAGGACTCGAGAAAGTATTTTTACTGTATTCTTAGGTGTTGGGGAAAGGCCCTCATACCCTTTGCGATTGTAACTCGGCCCCCCGCCCCTGACAAACAGGAGAACCTAGCGAGCGGGCCGCACAGGCTTGAAGTCAGTACAGAAATCCCTGCTGTGCCGTGAAGCGGCATGCAGGCTACCTTCAGCCTGTGTCTAAGTGACCTTGTAGCCCTCACCTCATGGCGGCAGACACCAGCAGGACGAATCAGTGACAGAGATAGCCAGCCCCTCGCTCTCACGTTCCCAGCCGTGTTTCTCAGAGATTGGGGGAAAGCCATGACCCTGGTCCCTGCCTCCCTCCGCACATGGATAACACACATCACAAGCCTTGTCTGACGGATAACCAGAAAGTTCTCGTTACCGTTGAAGTAGCTGACTACCAGAGGCACAGACGCTGCTTTGTTAAAGGTGTGTAAACTGTGTCAGACCTGCAGACCTTGGAGTGGTTCCTCAGAATACGCTGTCGGACTGTTTCCCGGGACTTGAGTTCCTCACCTTGATGATGGAATAAACTCCTTTAATTAACCTTTGCCCAGACTCTTTATTTCAGTCTACACCTTAAATGAATAGTATCTGGTACAACCCGGGGACTAAAAAATTCTAGCTCAGGGATTTACTTAGATGAAGGGCGCTAACCAGTGGAAAACTAGCAGTCAGACAACTGGCTGGCAGGAGAGAGCCTGCAGCTCAGAGAGAAGCCCACTGGTTTCTGGAGCCCCACAGGCTGTGTGCCAGAGGAGGTCTTTCCCCAAGGAGCCAGGAGCCCTCCTCAGCCTCCTGGAGAAGGTTGGCTTTCCAGGGCAGGGCTGGGCCCTTGCCCCCTAGCACAGGGAGGACTTTGTCAAACATCTGCGGGAGGAGAGAAAGGCCATGGTGGTTCCACTCTCGAAAAGCTGACGGCAGAAGTCGAGCCACTTCCACGCGATCCGGCAGGAGTTTTGAAGCTCCAGTGCGGTGTTGGGGTTTCACAAAGCAATGAGCGAGGGCCAGGACCGGAGGGGAGGGAGAGCGAATCCATCAGCATCCTGTTGTTTGTATTTCTTTCATTCCTGGTCTAAAATTCGGGTCACTTGCTGTCTGTGGTCATCAGAGATTCGTCGGTTGTTGATTTTCAATGAAGCCCACAGGAGGACAGGGCGAGTTGGATCAAAGAAAATCTGAGTGGCCCCCCGCCGTGCCCCCAGCGGGGCACAGCTCACCTTTGAGCAGCTCGAGCGCATTTCAGTATGGCGACATAGCCACTGGGAGAACAGTCTGTGCAGAGCACGGGTCGCACACAGCCTAGCCTGTACATTGACGGCAACTGGTTAATTTGTCCGGTTAGCTGTCACCCTCTACATTGCCACCCGGCAGAGAATGCCGGTGGGCCAATATTAGCAACTGAGCCGTGACCGGCTTTCGGAACTCCCCTGGGCACACGTGGTCAGGGCCTCCAATGGTGCTGTGGAGTGATGCAAGCCATGGCCTGGATCCTAAAATGCTTGGCACTGATCAAAGTCCCAGAACCTTCCTGATGGTGATTTTTTAAAAAACACTGCCCACCAGGACTAGATCCCTCCCACCTCCGGGAGGTCTGCTGGTCTGGCTGCTCTTGGTCTGGCTCCTCCAGGCCGGCCACAGAGGAGAAGCACAGCTGAGACCCCGTGGCCAGACACGGCCACTCTCAGTCTGGCAGGAGCCACCTGCAGTTTATGGGGCGTCCTACCCCAAAACAGCAGGTATACTGGATGTCTAGGTGAGACTCACACTCTGAGAGGGCCGTGTCCTTGGTGGCCTGCACAGGGCCACTTGGATTGCCTCTCCCCAGCCAGCCCAGACCAGCTCTGCTCCTCCCGCTCCTGCAGAGGGCTCTGGTACCCTGCTTGTCCGTACAGAACCAACCCAAGACGGCCCCCACTCAGCTTGCTTTTCCGCAGAGGTTGTGTGATGGTTAATTGTATGTGTCCACCTAACTGGGCTAAACGTTGCCCAGAGAGCTGGAAAAGAGTATTTCTGGGTGTGTCTGTGAGGGCGTTTCAGAAGAGCGTAGCACCTCATTCAGTGGGCTGATAAAGAGACCCGTCCTCACCTAAGTGGGTGGGCTTCATCCAACCCACTGAGGGTCTGAATGGACCAAAAGGGCGGAGGAGGGAGACTTTGCTCTCTCTCCTGCGAGCTAGGACGTCCACCTTCTCCTGCCCCCAACATCGGAGCTCCTGGTCCTCAGGCCTTTGGACTCAGACTGAATTATTCCACGGGCTCTCCTGGGTCCCCAGCTTGCAGGCGGCAGATGTGGCACTTCAGCCTCCGTAGCTGTGTGAGCCAATCCCTAACACAGTTCTCCTCTTACGTATTCCTGCACGTCCATCCTGGTGGTTGTGTCTCTGGGGAGCCGTGACTAATGCAAGTTGTACCCATTTTCAACGTGGTACCATCTGAAATTCGACCTCAGCCACTTCCCCCACTTGCCTCCCTCCCACAATAAATGGTAACAAAGGGAAAATTTCTATTCTGGGCTGAGATGCGAAAGGGAGAGCTACCCCCCTGGGCGTGTGTAAATTTACCGACTTCATTCTATTCAGAACAAGCCAAGCATCGGATGACGACGGGAGAGGGCACAGCTTTAACGGGAAACGAAGGCGGGGCAGGAGGGCTTCTCGACTGGCAGTTGTGGGGTTTGGATATTTTACAGCTTTTGGAGAAACACTGGCTGGAAAGCCTGTTGCTGCCTTGGTAAGCGGCTCCTTGGCCTGGCTTTCTCCGTGGGGTGCGATTCGCTCCAGTTGTGAATATTGTTCCCAGGTTTTGCTCAGAAACGCCCTGTGCTGTGTCTTGTGATCTTCAGTATGCGTTCAAAGGAAGCTTTGCTCCTGGATTTCAAACCCGTTGTTGACTTTCTGCTGATTTTAGGTCCTATCTTCGCTCAGTGTGGGCTGGGCGAATACTTGCACATTTCCTCACACATATACGCAGAGATAGACAGATAGATGGAAGGATAGATGGATAGATAGATAGATTATATTGTTATTATTTTGCTGCTGGTGTATTTTAACTTATGATTCAATCCACTTCTTCCTCCTGGAAATGGTGGAAGAGACAAACAGGAACACAACTGCGATGTCCACTTACCTTGATAAGCAGAGTGTAGGATCCAGAAGATTGGATATAACAGCATTTAATTCTGTCCTGGAGATTTAAAAAAAAAAAACTCTTATGCGTCCACAGCAGAAACAAAGAGGTCAGAAAAGTGAGAGAAATCAGTAGGTCATGCTGCTGAGAGGACTTGGAACCTGCCTGGGTCCACGCCAGAGTCGGGGTGTTACAGAGACGGTGTCCGTGGCCGTGAGCACGGCCACCACGGCTGGGGCAGGAGGGGCCTGGCGCACCTCCAGAACCACTTCCCTCGTCACCGCCTTCCCGGACGGCAGCTATCGCACTCCTCCGGGGTCAGGCTTCCATGAATCCTTCCTCCTTTCTGATATCAGGTCACTAGCTGCGTTTACCAAAGAACAGGAGTTGGGGGCCACCCTCCAGGCTGGGTAGACTGGACAGGTTAGCGACACAGGCGCTGTGGAGCCCAGAAATGCCTCCCAGCTCCTGCAAAGCCTTGAGGTCCTGGACGAGCAGCCAAGCAGCCCCGCGCCTCAGCCCCCGTGTGTGAAAGGCTCTCGAAGGCAGCATGTGGTGGACACACGCCGCACGGACACCTCCAGTGCTGCAGAAAGCTGTCACCTGCACTGGAGTCCCATCAAGGTCCTTGTCCTGGGTCCCATCATTGGCTGACATTCTTGCTGGGTCAGTGTCAGGAGATTGACAAGACAGGGCAGGCAACACACAGACAGCAGCCGCTGCCCGTTACCATGCAGAAAGCACGAGTCTGAAGGCTGGGCCTCCGGGAACTGAGCAGGCTCACCCGCCACCCGAGTTCATTCCTTCCTTACTGGAGGCCCTCACTATCACCTGTTTTACTGATGGCCAAGTGGAACCTCAGGCCATAAGTTTCTTGGCCAATGTCACAGAGCTGACTCCAGAAACTACAACCGGATGGATATGACTCCAAATTCGCTGTCTCTGTCCTGTGAGATGCTGCCTTCTATGCAAACTCCTTGCCCCTCTGGGTTTCTGGTGTGGAGGCCTGCGGGCCTGAAGTCGGGGGGCCACACTACGCTAGGAGAAGGCCTGGAGTCCCATCACCACTCGTCCATCCCTGCCTGTGCAGTCTCGGACAGGGCTGTGAATCTGTGGCTGAGCGGTCTCTGAGCTTCAGTTTCTCCTTCTGCAAGATGGGTATGCTGAGGCCCAGCTGGCTGGCTTATGAGGACTCACCAAGGGATGCAGATGGCCATGCTCTGCTGATGGAGGCGTCGGCAGGTGTGTTTGCCTGCTCCCGCCGACTCCCCGAGCTCGGGAAGAGAAGCCCGATGAGACGGCCATATTGCCGAGGGCCCCGTGGTCTGAAACAGCACCAAGACACAGCACATCGTGGTGGCTGGCGTCCTGGAGTTGCCGTAACAGAGCACCACAAAGCCGGGGACTTAACCCGCAGAAATGTATCGTCTCACAGTTCCGGAGCCGAGTCGGAAATCAAGGTGCCGGCAGGGCCGTGCTCCCCGCGAGGCTCTGGGTGGAATTCCTGCTTGTGTCCTCCTGCGTCTCCCGCTGGCCGTCAGTCCCGGGCATTCCTCGGCCTGTAGTTTCATCACCCCCAGCTCTGCCCTGTCCTCACGTGGCCCTCCTCCCAGGTGTCTGTCTTTTTCTTTTGTAAGGACTCCAGTCCTACTGGATGAGGGCCCACCCTAATGCCCTCATCTTCACTTGATTGCGTCTGCTAAGACCCTATTTGCAGACACTCTCACATTCACAGGTACCAGAGGCCAAGACATCGACGTATCTTTTCGGAGGGAAGGGGGACCAATTCCACCCATGACAACAGGGAGCACGCGGTGCTGACTGCTCAGTGAGCCCACTCGCCCCCAGACCCTCTAGCTGGCCTGGGGTCCACTCAGGCCCTGAGACAACGACCACCGGAGGCCGGGACAGGCACAGGCATGGAAGTGTCACAGGGTCTCTCTAGCCACTCCCCTGGGTGTAGAAGAGAGACCTTCCAAAACAGCCTCCCCTGCGTCAGGTGGGGGCCTGGGGCTTCATCCAGGCAATCAGCTATGCCTCCGAGTCAGGTGAGCTCTCCAGGCCTCACTACGCAGAGGGCAAGACAGGCCTGGGTGTTGCTGAGCGTCTGGAGGGGAGGAGGGGGCTGGGGTCAGGGAGACCCTCCACCGTGCCCTCCCCAGGGGGCTTCACTCAGGAGTAGAGGCACTGTTCACCGTCCTCAGGGTCCTGCTTCATCAGACCCAGGCAGAGGGTGCCTCTCACCTCCAGAAGCCGACTTGGAGGCAGGCACCCAGTGTGGACTGTCTGCACACAGGGAACCCAGGGCCACGGGAGGGGACATGCTGGGGAGGCAAGGCGGGAGGAAGCCAGTGACGGGCGTCTTGTCCAGCAAGTCACACTTCGGGTAGCTGGAGCTCGTCCTGCTGGGAGCTCTGGAGGGTGTGTAGACACTGCCTTGGGATGGTCTGTGCAGGAGTCAGGATTTACCCGCCAATGCCCAGCTCCCGTTGACTGCAGGCTGCTCTCAGGAGCAGGCGTCTCCAGAACAGTCACACGGCCAGTACACTTCCGCTGGAGAGAGGGAGCCTACGAGTCTGCAGGTGAGTGCCCAGGAGGCGCAGGCGGAGGTGATGCCTGAAGCATACGCACCAGAGTCAACCTGCAGCCTGGTGCTCCTCCACTGCGTGACGGGCTCGGCAGTGCCTCTCGCAGAGCCCTCACGCGTGAGAGCCCTACATCTCCACTGCTCGGAGAGCTGCCTATAGGGCGTCTCAGCTGAGCCCTCTCCAGGGGCAGCCCCCTCGCAGCAGCCTGCTCCTCGTGCCTGGCAGGGCTGGCGGTAGCCTCAGGGGTTTGCACTGAGTCTCCATGCCCTGCTTTGGCCAACCCTACTGCCCTCCGCCCCTTCTACAGCATTAGTCCCACAGGCATCCAGGAATCTCCTCCCCGGAGCAGGTTTCCTGGGATGTGACCTGCAAGGTACCCCTTCGTCCTTCGTGCAGAGTATTTCTCTTCTCGCGAGCTCTGATAAGAGCCAGAGTCCGCAGCCTTTCTGAGGCAGAAGTTTACAAAACCTTTAGTCAAATGTCACATGGGATCAATGCGGACTCAGTGCTCTCAACGTGTGCCAGGGTCCTGCTTGCCAGTCCCGAAAGGCTCTCACAGAAAGCATCCCGTTTTCTTATAAATCAGGAAGATTTCCCTCTCTACGAGCTGCTAGGAAGTCCATGCAGTCTTGGATGTCAGCCAGCTCAGCTTGGGAAAGCTCTGCAGCCCCGCCCAGGGGGCCCCTGAAGCCCTGCGCCCTCCACGTGATTTCCAGGCCTGGCCTCATAAAGACCTTACGAGCAAATGCCAGCGCTGTCCGTTATAAACAAGAGCTCACATTCCGAGCGAACAGGGAGTCCAGCGCGTCCGAGGCTGGAGGTTCAATCAGGACTCTCACCAGACTTGCTCATTCCCAGACTCCTCGGTGCCATTCAGGGCACGGGACAAAGTCACACTGGAAAGACGTTGTGAGGGCTCAGGAAGCCCCCAAGATACTGGAAGCCCAGCCTGGCAGCCCTGGGGTGCACTGAAAGATGCTGGCTCATTAGCTGTGCCCCAGACCCCAGGAAGGTGACCAAGAAGGCCAGCCAGGCCAGGATGCAGGGCTGAGGGCTGTACCCATTGAAGTGTGCCCTATCGGACGGAGTGTAGCCCGGGACAGCCCAGAGACAGCGACTCTTATTCCGTCACTTCAAGGGCCTTGTGGGATCACAGCAAACCTTCCCTGTGAGCTCCAGGCTTGAAGTCCTGCTTACTTTGGAAGGAAAAGAGAAGGGGCCTGCAGAAAGGGTCCAGCCATGGCAGGGAGAGCCCTCCTCCTGGGCTGTAATTTTGTAATTCTTATTCATCTAGTTTGGGGTGAATGTTCCCCAAACTTAGAAAGATGTTAAAATTTGCAGATATTGATGGAGGAAAGGCAGCTACAAGGGACTGTTTACATGGCCTGTCCTTCCCTTGGCAAGGACACTGACACTGCCTACACTTAGGCTGGCGTCACCCTGACCTGACTGCACAGCAGCATCGTCAGTTGCCAGAAGGAGCAGGTCCTCCCTTGCACAGCCCAGCCCCGTGGCTCATTTCCCAGATCCAGGGGACACCAGAAGTTGCTTAGCAGGACACTCACATCGGAGGACATGGCTCCTGGCTGGGCACCTGCCCCTTTCACTGCAGCCGGCTAGATGGTTGGTCCTCTCAGATTAGCTCAGGAGAGCAGGGAGGTCTTAGTGGACCACAGCAATCTTGTCTCCGGGGTCCCATGCATTGGGCGGGGCTCGCCTCCATGGGATACCCTCAGAGCCTCATTTTCAGGACAGTGTGGAGTTTGCCAGTACTTCAGAGAACCTTTTCTTTCCAGCAAGACACTGTGCCTGTAATCTGGGGCAGTGCCACCAAGTAAAAAGCCATCTCTGCAGACTGGGCACAGGAACCAGCAAGTTAAATCTTCTTCAAAGAGGCACACGCAGCCTGGCCACCCAAGGATGCTCTGTGCATGCAACGAATAAACGAAACAGCGACACAAATGTAAATGCCCCAGACTACCTCCAAACAGCCCTGCATTAGAAAGAAGGTCACTGAGAGACCATTTCAGGCCTTCCTCACCAAACGCCGGTTGTTTCAGCGCCTGCTCAGCCTGACCTCGGTGTTGGCCCGGCCTCAGGAAAGCATTCACCTTGAGTCCTTTCCACCACATTAAACTTCACCTGCTGTGGCTCGTTACCTTATGTGCTCTTTCTACACCAAGCAATTGTCCAGTTCTCAGTGGACACTGATGGGTGTCCTACAATTTAATTCAATTCTGACATGACCTACCTAGAGATAGCAACAGATCCCACAGGTTAAAGGCTCAGTCCCACAAGACTGCTCTCCCCACCCCCTCTTCAGATGCCAGTTGCAAGTCCAGGCTGTCACCTGTGCTTCTGACCAACTGCCTGTACATCCCTTGAACATGCCCCAAGCCTCCTGCCCAGGGCCTTTGCACATACTGTTCCTTCTGTCTGGGATAAACTTGCACACGCACATCACCTAGATCCCTCCCACTGGTCTTTGGGCTCGCAGTCCAGTGTCCCCTCCTAAGGACATGTGTTCTTGCACTACTGGACTCGTCACACTGTAATTACATGGGTACTTCTCTGGTCACATGACTAGTGTGTGATTCTCTGCCCCACGAGTCCATTCCTCCAACCTGGGGTGTCTGTGACCTCTAGCATGGCTCCTGGCATGCAGTTGGCATGCAAAACATGTTGGGTGAGTAACATAATGCCAGGGGCACCTTAACTGAAGCCCCAAAGCTGCGCTATGGCCTGACGGCTCCCTGATGCGCCCCCACTCTGCTGACCCCACAGGACTGCACATTCCTGAAGGCCAGGCCCACAGCAACCGGGCACCCATAGGGGTTCTCCACCACTCCACAAGGCGAGGGCAGTTTCCCGTCCGGGATCCTGAGGTTCTGAGTGGACCTCGTCGAATTCTCTCTATTCCCCTGGTGAGTTCTGATGTCCCGTGGGCTCCTTAGATGCCAAGCCAGAGCTGAGATGTTGGGACCACTTCTCCACTTCTCAGAGAGGCTCTGCTGACCTGGAAATCACAGCCGGTCACCGCAGGTGTGCCCACACCTGCCTGAGCACCGTGTCCCCGGATCTTCAGAAGGGGTGTGAGCAAGCTGAGACACCGACCCTGGCAGCACAGCCACGATGTACCATCACCCACAGAGCCCTGCAGGAACTTCCGTGAGCCCCAGCCCGACAGACTGAGCCCCAGGAATCACCCACGGGAAACAGCAGCCACCCACGAAAAGCACAAACACCCCAGCGAACTGCATCCTCCTACTGCGTGACCTGGAGCAGTGCAGCCTCTGGGGTCTCCATCTCTGGGGGTCTCCCATGGGACTCTGACTCAGGGCTGCTCCAGGAGCTTCCCAGAGGCCACTCCTTTCCTCTGAGGCCAACAGGCAGGGTGAGAGTTTCAGCCCACATTTGCTGAAACTGCCCGAGGAAATGGCACCTGCGGGCACAGTGGGGAGCTGGGTTAGTCCTGCCCTTCAAGGAGTCACATGGACACTACAGGAGGAGTGTGCCCACTGGAAGACAGATGCATCAGGGCAGGTCCAGGCTGGAGGCCACGTGGGCAGCAGGGCCCCCCAGGACCGGCCCAGCAGTTCGGTCAGTGCCAGAAAGATCCACAAGGGGCTGGGCCCAGATGTGACCGGAAAGACCATTCCAGGAGCATGGTCCTGCCCTGACTGAGGGATGCGCCTCTGCCCACTGCACAGACCCTGGAGGAGGGTGTGGAGCCCAGCACGTCTCTGTGTGGCCATCTGCAAACAGACTAGCTCACCAGGAGACCACAGGCCCCGCGCACACACACAAGGAACCCGGTGCCCCTGCTCAAGGACATTGAGACCTGCAGGATGGCAACAGTAGAACAAAACCAAGCTTGGGGACCTGTGTGTTTGCGCAGGCTGTGCACCCGAAAGCCGGGCCTGGGTGCGCGTGGTGCAGTTGACTTCTCGAGCAGCTCCCGTATGGGGGCACCGCGCCTTGTTCGTGTGGACTGGCACAGTGAGGGGTGCTCCACCCCCTTGCTCACATTGTGGGCGGTCTTCCTGGAATCTCTCATGATAAGAAAGGGCCCATCAGGAATGCCAAAGGGGGCTTTGGAAGAAAAGGAATTGTGTCTGGGAGGGCTGGACAAACCCGGAAGGGACCATCACAGCCTCACTGCTCAGAGTGTGGCCCCCAGAGAAGCAGCACTGGCTACAGAGGCTGACACAGGACCCAGGAGAACCTGTCCCTGGACGACCTGCCCCAGGACAACTGCCCTGGACAGCCTGCCCCAGGATGACCTGCCTCAGGACAACTGCCCTGGACAGCCTGCCCCAGGATGACCTGCCCCAGGAGCCCCAGGCCCGGGGGAACCTGCGCTTTAGCGAGATCCTGGGACCTGGCTGAGCTCAGCTCTTCTGACCCTTCAGTGGCCTCAGCTCTGCATCATTGGCATGCCCTGGAGAGCCTGTCAGAATACCCTGCCTCAGCTGGCACGTCCACACTCCAGTCCAGGAGGGAGGGCCTGTCTATACCTCCCCATGAGCCTTCGATCCCTCTACAGCCCTGGCCCAGGAACTCTTCAGTCCTGGACCCCCATCTCTCCCCACCATCCTCACCGCAGGTCTCTGCTCGAGAGTCTGAGGTTTCAGAACGAAGGACACTCTGTCCCAAAATTGAGCCCGTCCCTCTGCTCCGCATTTGCACGGAGGTGAACTTGACGGGCCGAAGAGCACACTTGCAGCAGCTCCAAACCGGGGGGCTCGCTGCTCTTTCCCCTCTAAGGAGCCTCATAAACATGCCACGGTCCAGCAGTGGCCTGGCCTGAGGGCCTGGCACGAGCGCTGTCTGTGACGAAGCCACCAGGGCTTGAAGAGCAGCAGGGCCACGGTGGGTCATCAGCTGGGCCTCCCCCCAACGCTGGACTGGGCGCAGCTTTGCGTCCACTGACAGAGGCTGCAGCCGAATGTTGAGGAAGTACATGCTAGCAAAAGGTTTGACTGTCTAATGGTGAATAAACCCTGTGACAGAGTGAAAGGATAAGACAGAAGAGCTAGCATTTGCCTTACACTAAAACATCCATTATTGACAACCCTAAAAAAAGTCAATTTATTATCCCATTGCTACGTGCCCCATTTCAATAAGAGTGGACATGCTCTGTGAAGGGAGAAAGCCGTGTGGAATCCACGGTGCTCAGGCTCCACTGGCCGGGCGGGCCAATGTCCTTCCAGGAGTCACTATGTCAACCCCGGGCACCAAGGGTGGAGGTGTCCGTCGTTCTGAACGCCTCATCCCGGCTTCCATGGCCTGGTGACCTCATGGCCGCCTCCCATGCAACGTGCCTTCACCTACAGGCCTGACTGCTATCACAGCCACTTGGCCTCAGCGACAATGACCGAGGTGTTGGTGATAAAGTAAGCGTGTCACCGCCCCATTCTGCACCTCGATGCAGAAGAGTGTGCCTGGGGCAGGCGGCCCCTGAGGGCTCTCCTGCAGCGTCTGCCTCCCGTCCAGCTCTCCACTGGGAGACCATGCCCCTCTGCTCTTCCTGGCCCATCCCGAGGGCCTCCTGTCCACCCCGGACCGCAGCTTTTCGTGGACAAGACAGACCCTCAGCTGCCTGAGGTCAGGAGCCCGGCGGACCAACCTCAGAACCCCACACTGCCCCACCCAGTCCCTCCTCTGGACAGGAGGTCCCGATACATGTGCAGGGTGACTGCACCCACCCTCAACACCTCTCAGACGGATCCCCAGGACAGAAGTCTGCATCCTCCTCGAGAGAAAATAAATCCCAAGGAGAGCTACCTCAAAGCCAGCAGGGCCTCTTCTGTCCACTCCAGAATGTTCCACGGGAGGCATCCATGTCGCAGGCACTGCTAAGGGGAAAGCAAGCTCATCCTGAAGGGCTTTAACCGGACGGCCCACACCTGGCAGGCAGATGCACACGGGCCAACGTCCCCCAGGGCCCCTGTCCATGCTGTCTTCCTCTTCTGCAGCCCTCCTGGAGCCTTCTCCAGACTCCTAGGGGAGGTGACACTCAGATTTATCCCTCTCAGCCTGTGAAACTTTCCAGAACAGTCCATGAAACAAAAAGACAGAATGAGATGGCTGTATGGTCCACTTGGGTTTTGTCTTTTGTCTCCCTAATTATTTGGGGACAGACAGGTCATGCGTGCTGGGTTCCGGATGAGCCCCCACAGAGCATGCTCAGCCCCCGCCCACAGGGCTCACAAGCCTGGACGAGAGGACATGCCACCGAAGGGGCCGTCGAGAACCATGTCATGACACACCCATGGGTGGGCTCACACCCTCTCTCTCCAAGTGCACACGGAAGTCACGGAAAATCAGAGACGAGCCACTGGAGAGCTTGGGATCCCGTGCGGGGTAGAGATTAGGACTGGGTACCCGCGTCCCCGCTCTTGGCCATCCGCAACTCTGTGCCTTGAATTCTGTTCTCTTGAGCAAGGCACCCGGGGACACAGCACCCACGCCTTTTCTCCACCTGCCAAGGCTGCCCTCCAAGGAGAGTCGGGATGAGGGCTCTGCACATTCCCTCTGCTGTGTCTGCTCCCCCCGCTCGGGTCCCCCAAACCAGCTAATGCCCTCTGATAACTCATGTTCCTGGTGGGTGGTGGCCCTCGGGAGGCTCAGCCAAGCAGTGCCGGTTTGCAGAGGACAGCAGGCTCTGGGAGAAGGGCAGGCTGGGAGGCAGAGCAGCCCTGGCTCCACCAAGGCTGTGCGGCACACTTTGTTCAGACAGAATCACAGCTATCAGGCTGCATAACTGACCTGCAGAGGGAAGTCATCGCTGCGAGAGAGACAAAGGGCACTCGCTGCCTCCTGGCCGCCAACCAGCTGGCCCGCGGGCGCCAAGGGCTTCTCATGTGGGCAGCAACCTCCCCGGCCCACTGGGGCCCTGGTGTTTCCCCTCCCAGGTAGCCTGTGCATGGAGCGTGTGCATGTGTCCCCAAACTGAGCAAAGTGACCAGGGCCTGGGCAAGTCACTCCTGGGGGACCCAGCCTGACAGCAGCCAGGAATCTAAGGGGCCTCACTTGCTTTTCCCATGCTTTCCCATCGGCTGGAGAGGGATCCCGCCAGCAGCCTCCTGCCCTCCTCTTGGCCCCCGGAGCCTAACAGAAAGATCGGGAATGCAGGCAGGTGTGCATCTTACATGCCCAGAAAGAAGGTAGGGAAGCCTGCGAGCCGTGTTTACAGGGATCCAGAACAATACAGCACACAACCACCCAACTGGAGACCAAAATAATGTGTCCCGGAGGTCCTCCCGCAGAGGGCTGGGGCTGCAGCGTCTGGCCACCACCCAGCCCCGGGCCATGACCTGGGCGGTGTGAGGACAAGGGCAGGTCACCTGAGTCGCCCAGGGAGCTCACCCTGGTTCTGGCCTTCGTCTCGATCGGATAATTTCTCTCCCTCTCCTCTGGCTCCCTGGTTCCTGCAGATATCCGAGAAGTTCAGCTTTCGGTACATGATTCCTGGCGAAGCGTGAAATCAGATCTTCCAGACTAGCTTTAGAAGGGCCACGAAGCTGTGCCCCAGGAATCTCCCCAAGGCCTGGAGTCGTCCACTGGCAGTGCAGCCGGGGGCGGGCACGGCTCCCTGCATTCCTCCACAGCCTCCAGGACCCCAGAGGGAAGAGCGGACTGACCTCTGGGCTCACAGCGAGGAGCACCGAGTCAGGGTGTCCACCGGGGGCTCTGATGAGGAAGATGTCTTTGCTTCCCGAGAAGCGAGGGGTGTGAGGCCCAGGTCACTGCCCTCCTGCTCTGTTCAGAATACCCCCACCCCGGGACGCTGGGAGCGTCCAGGGTGAGCGTGCACCAGGGCGACACTGCTCACTCCAGTGCCAGCACTCCATGGGAAGGCTTGCCTCACGCTCCAACAACAAATCTGGACGTATAGGTCGTGTCAGTTGCTCCCTGGCTGATGGCGCACCAGCTTTGCAAGCCGGCTCATAACTACAGAGCAATTTCATCCACGTATCTGAGGAGCGTTCACTCTTTGCCACAAAGACAGTGGGAGACCCTATGACAACCTGGGGACTGTCTCTCCTCTTGTTTTCCAATAAAAAAAAAAAGATAGCTCACCACGTACCAAAAAAGCTTTAATCCCACAGAAGCCGTCCCTGGAGTTCCCAGCCGGCTGCCTCGTCCCCCAGACAGGCCTTCTCCGCTCCCTGAGTTTATCCCCACCAACCCCTGCAGACCCTCCTCCCACGAAACCTCCCACACTGGCCGTGCTAAGAAACCCACGTTCCCCTGACAGTGAATGATGAGGACAGACAGTCGTACAGAACAGCTCCCAGGGCCCCGGCCCCTGAAAAGCGGTCCCTGGGTGGTCAGAACAGAACTCACAAATGGGAAAGGGGACCGAGGCGAGGCTGCCTCGGGGTGGCGTCAGCCTGATGACCACAGAGACATGACTCCCAAGGGATGGGGGGACCTGGGTGAGGCCACAGGTGCAGGTTTGCTGTGCGGTAGAAAAGCAGCATCGTTCACTCCCAGGAGGGGTGAAGGAGCCCCCATCTCCAGGGCGTGCACCGCGAGTGAGCTCCTGTGGGGCACCTTCCCAGAACTCTGCTCCGTCAGTCTCTGCAGCGACCCCACGAGAGTCGTCTGAGCAGGCTCAGTGACAGAAGAGGAAACCAGGAGAGACTGCAGCCCAGGATCAGTTAGCCAGTTCGGCCCTGGTGGGGGGGCGGGGAGTGGGGCTGCACAGGCCAGGGTTCTGCCCTCCAGCAGATGTGACCCGGAGCGCCAGATGCCCTCTCCGTGTGAGGGCAGACCCCAGCCAGAGAGGTTCTTCCTGCCCCACTCAGCCAGCCCTGGAGAGCTAACCCTGCTCCCTGCAGACACGCTAACTAACAGCAGCCGCCTTGCTGGGGCCGGAGCTTCAGCAGCCAGACGCCCGGGCAGCACGGGCTCTGGAATCTGCTCTCTGCGCCAGCTCCTGGCCCCAGGCGAGCGAGACCGGCTCCCGGAGAAGCCTGAGAGCTCAGTTCTCCTTCCCTAATCGGGAAGCTGTGCAAGGCTGAGCCCGAGCACAGAAGCCACCAAGCTGCAGCTCGGAACATAACGTCCTGTGCCCCGGCCGGCCAGCCAGCGTCACCTCACCCCGTTTTCCAGAAGTCACAATGTTCCCACAATGTAACGTTTAGTGGAAACCAAGCGTTCTGGCCATTACTTTTCCTGCACTAGCTTGTTTGTTTGAAGTAATTTGCAGGCCTGACAAAACAAAAATGATAAGGCAGGTGCCAGGGACAGAGAATGCTCATAGGGAAAGAGGTTTGTTGAGTGGTTACCCTGCCGAAGAAGGCAAAGATCTCTTGGATCCTTCAGCTTTGAAACGAGATGATCTCCATGCATGTTACGGGATGGGGTCAGCCTCCACGGGAAGGAGAAGGAAAAGGCTGTGAGCACCTGGAATGTCGTGCAGCACGTGGCTCGATGGTGACAGCGTCAGAGGGGGACAAGAGTGCAGGACTATCCCTGGGTAATGCCCAGGCATTCTTGGAAAGCGAAGCCTGGGAGAACAAAATAACACAGAGAGAAACACTGTCTGTTTACTTTCTGGTGCTTACTATCTTAAAAACAAACTGGCAGGTGTGTTTGAAAAGCTCACGCTGGACGTGGCCACGCCATCGAGCCTGGGGTTTGTGTCCATCTCTGTGAAAGGTTAAAGCAGCAACCTTTTCTTTCCCTCATCTTTGGCTGTGAGATTGGCAAAGCCAACCCTGCTGTCCTGATGTAATAGCTGGAGGATCCAGCAAGATTGAGAGATTGAGCCTCCCAAGAGATGGCCATGGAAACGTGTGTGTGTTTGCGTATGTGTATATGCATGTGTGTGTGTGTGTATGTGTGTGCATGCATGGGTGTGGATGTGTGTGTGTGTGTGTTTGTATTGGAGGAAGCTGCTAATAGAATAGGTTATCATGGGACCATCAACAATTGGAATCCTGTACCTGGCAGACTCAAAGAGCCCACTGGCTTCAATCCTTTGTTTACAATCAAAAATGCCTCTGGCCTCTTGCTAAAGGAGCTAAGTAACTGAGGCAGAGACTGCCCACAACCCACCCCAAGTTCAGATTCAGAGTCAAACAGTGCATTGGGCACCTCTGAGCCCATGGGCCCTGTGTGAGGTCAGAGCTTACTAAAATATGGGCAATAATGCTCACAGGCGTACCGAGGGTCCTGAGGCCACAGCTGGTAAGTGGTGGAGGGTCAGGAATTCAATCCTAGCTCAGAGCTCTGGCCCCACCTAATATCATGCCAGGGGCCGGCAACCAGCTCCTGCCTCATTGTGTGGCTGGCATCCCTCTGCTTTCTCCACGGCCACCTCCCCAGGGTCTAATCAACCCACAGAGGAGAACAACCCCTCTCCTGCCAGGGCTGAGCTGGAACTGGAGCGCTGTGGGCCGTTGTGTGTTGGACGAAAAAGGAAACTCCCATTCGGAGTACCTTCTGGATTAACCCCCAGCCCTGTGGGCGAGCGGTGAGGCACGCCCTCAGAGCTCAGAGCGTGTTCCACGGACCAGCAGCAGCCATGGCCCCAACTTCCAAATCTGCATGAGACCCCAGGGGATGGGTGGCATTTAGACAGACTGCTCTCCAAGGGTCAAGAAGACCCGCCAGCCAGACCCTGGAGCACATGGCAAGAACGACCCCGGGAGACGACCCAACTGGGGGTGCCCCTGCCTTCCTCTCCTCACCTTCCTCCCCAGCCCCAGAGGCAGCCCTGCAGACCCAGGCTTGCTCTCTGCCCCCTCTGGTCCCTCTCGTAGTCTTTCCTGGTGGCACCTGGTTGGGGTGGGGGGTCATGCTGCAATGGAAGGCAGGACCTGGAGCCACCCCCTGCAGGTGGCCTGAGCCTTGTGGCTGTGTGGCTTCTTGAGCTTGTCATTTCGTACTCCTTCCCATCAACAGAGAGGAGCCGCTGCTCAACACCTGCAGTCCTTCTCCTTTGCAAAAAAAGAGAGAACTCCCCCAACTTCAAAACACCAAACAAGCCGTAGGGATGCTGGCCAGCTCTCACCAGGGCCTGGGCTGGGCAGGCTGGTTCCCGGCGCTTCTATGCATTTGTCCTACTGCGTCCTCACCACCCTGCTGAGGCGGGTCCCACTTTCCAGGTGGTGATCAAGCTCCAAGACCAGTAAGCAATGGGATTCCTCCCTAGACCCGCGAGGAAAGTTTCTGTCCCAGGTCGGACCCTAGGGGCTGAGACGGGCTCTCAGTTCAAGTGACTGGTGGGGTGCTCTTGAGAGGGGGCTCGTGAAGAGGGAGAGGAAAGCACCTCCTGACCCCCCAGGAGCAGCAGAGTGGGTTTCCACCTAGGAGCAATGGGGTGGCCTGTGGTACCTCCCTTTGTCTTCCATCTTCGGCTGAGTCTGCAGAGGGGTCGCCTGCCCTGCCAGGAGGCTTCCTGTGGCCAAGAGCAATGCTGCAGAGCAGTGGTGGCTGGGCGGTGGGCGCACCTGCTGGTAAAGGGGGCCTGAGTGGGTGGCCCCAGATAACCAGGACTCAGCATGGGGCTCCCTTCTTGCAGGCACAAGCCAGTTTGCACTGCTCTGCTCTCTGATTTGTGCACAGCCACATGCCTTGCTCTGGCCAATGACACGGGAGAGGAGGCACAGGTCTGCTGGACTTGAAGCTGGGCTCTCTGCCCAAGAGAGGGCCAGCCCCAGGCCTGCAGAGGGGAAGGGCGGAGGAGTCACCCTGGAGCACGTGGGGAGCGGCTCCTGGCAGGGCAGGGGGCAGGGGCTGGGGGCACTGCCAGGGACAAGGCCCCACTGCAGGAGGGAGAGGGAAGAAACGCCTGACCTCTCCCCAGCCCACCTGTTGGCTGAGCCCGCGGACAGGGGCCAGGGAAACGCCCCCTCAGACGGAACAAGCAGCCCTCCAGACACAGACCCCAGATAGGACAGGAGCCACGTGTGGGAGAATGTTGAACACGCTGGACCCCAAGACTAGACTCCAGGTTTTAAGACTTGCCGTATTCATTGATATTTTTGCTACTTAAACCTAAGTCATTGTATGAAATTGCTTTTCCCACCAAAAATGGTGAGTTAACATGAGCAGCCCGGATTGGGTTTGCCCATCCCCACTGGCACCTGGTGGCTGGCCCCACCCACCTGGCTGATGGGGGCATGAGGGTCTCTGGGCCCTTTGAGTGGCTCCTCTTTGCACCGTCTAACCACCATCCCATCCACAAAGCCTCTCACCTTCTCACTGACAGATGCTCAGAGCGCCCGGATGTGTCAGATGAAGGATTGAACTTGAGAAATTTAAAACCATCCGCTCCGTGGGGAATGTCCAAGGGCAGCTGAGTCAGGGGTGGCGGCCAGGGGAAGTCAAGTCCCAGAGGCTTCTCTTCCCTTCCTAGGAGCAGGGTCTGGCAGGGAGGTGCAGAGACCGTGGACAGGAGGCAGGGGAGGGTGAGGGCCCAGCTATGGGGGGCCGGCCTGGTGAGGGGCCTGCTACCCTCAGGAGCCAGGAAAGGGTCCACAAGGACAACGACATGCTCTCATGCCTAGTCGCTGAACTGACCCCTGCGCTGAGCCCAGGAGTGGACACGTCTGCTGTGGGATCTAGCTCAACGGTTCCCAGTGTCTGGAAAAGCCCCTCAGGGAAGGGCTTTCCGAGCAGAGGGCAGCAGCAGCATTTCTCCACCAGCTGCCATTTCACAGACGATCCTGTCACAGATTTGATGCTGTCTTTCCCTCCAGGTGGGTTATGTACCTAAATACACGTCCAAGGGACTCTCCGGCTAAAACTCGACTCAAAAATGTGAGTCGTAGCTGCTCCCCAAAGACAGCCCAGTCTACCCTCCCAGGATGTGCGTTCCCAAGCTTGGAGCAGCCCTGTGGCTCCAGTTAGTGACAGAAGGTGGCAGGGCAGCTCGGGGCCTGTTCATGGGGAGGGAGGGCCGCTCAGACAGCCTGGCCTCCTGGCCAAGCGCTGTCTCCCACCAGGCCTCCAGGGCGCCGTCACGAACCACCCAGATGACGGGAGGCCTCAGGCAGAACCGCAGGGAGCAAGAGGACACAGAGCCCAGGCCTGTCAATCATGAGAGCCAGGAAACACCCATTAGGCTTGGGGTGGTTTGTCCCGCAGGGAGACCAAGACGAGTGCCAAAGTCCCTCAAGTAGCTGAAGGACCCCTGGCACCACCCTCCTTTGACGCCTGCTGGCTGGTCTGCCCAGGCCCTCGGAGTCTTGGACACACTTGACCTCTGGAAGCCCATCTGCTCCTCCAGGAACACCCCACATCTAGGCTGGCCATCTCGTGGATCCACAGTGGCTGTCCCTGTTCCCCACCCTGGGAGGCCCCGTGCTAGTTCTATGCAGGACACGCTGTGGTTCCAGCTTCCTGCAGAAGACAGCTCCCCACTGCACGGTCCACGTTCAGAGCTTCACAGCCTGCTCCCTCCTACTCCATCCTTCCTGAAGTTAGTGCTTCTCACTGTTTGTCTCCCTATTGATTAAAGGAAAAATGGTGCTGCTTCTTGTAAAATGTAAGGTCTTCAAATTGTCCAGCGCCTATGCGCCATTATGAGGTGGGCACTCAACAAATGTGCTTGATGACAACCACAACGATGACGACGATGGTGGTGATGACGGTGACAATGACGACGAGGAAAAGGCAGATCCTAGCCCAACCCCTACAGCAGACATCAAACCAGTGCTCCTGTTTCTCCCGCTTTCATCAAGCGTTTGACGTGCAGGGGTTATAGGTTACCCAGCAGGAGGAAAGCGTGGTGGGCACGTGCCCCAGAGGACACGGCTTTCTCCACCCATCAGCTGACAGAGCCAGCCCTTCCAGGCACTGTGTTGGATTCACGGCATTTCAGGTGAGACTCTGTCCCTCTCCATGAGGAATGCTCTGGCAGGTAAACATACCTCTGGAAACGTAAGAGGAGCCTTGAAAGGGGAGAGGAGGAGGCCCGTGGAGAAGCGGGGGGAGACCCACCAATGTCAGAAGCAGCGTGGGGCAGAGGAAGAAGCAGGAACATGTTGGTCCTGTTGTCTGCAGGGAAAGGGGGTAACAAGGTGATACTAGTGTCGTAGACCGGTGACATAGCCCACGGTGTGGGAGATGGGAGAGCAGCAGTGGGGCAGACAGGAAGCCCAAGGCCAGCACAGAGAGGGTCAGAAAGCCTAGATCTGAGAAGACGAGAGCTGCACGGACAGTGTGGAGGAGAGAGGCTGGTGTGGAGAAGAGACAGGTGTGGAGATGGAGAGACAGGTGTGGAGAGAGAGAGAGACAGGTGTGGAAGAGAGAGGCAAGTGCGGAGGAGAGACAGGCGTGGAGCAGAAAGGCAGGCATGGACAGAAAGAGAGGTTTCTGCAGCAGGAAGGGCAGGCCCAACTATAAGGAAGAGAGACGCTGCCTACGGACGGACGGCTCTGGGGAACATCCCCTCCCTCTCCCTGTCTCTGTCTGTCTGTCACTCTCTCTGTGTCTCTCTCTCCGTCCAGCGGGGGAAGAACTGCTCCCTGGACTCTCTCCTGTTGCAGGAATTTGTGAGTGCAGGTCCCTGAGCGGGAAAAGCACAGTCCACATGTGGAGGCTTGGCGTCTGCTCCCGCGCCTGCGCCTGGCTCCCTGCAGACTCCCCCTCAGAGGGGAACCAGAAGGCGCTTAGAGAAAGTCCAAGCGCATCCCTGGGCGGGCGGGGAGGGTCGGCAGATCTGTGCCGTGGGCTCGCCTGCCTGAGCTCTGCACCTCTTCTAAAGCTCTGCCCCAGCCAGCCACTCCCATCTGCCCCACTCCCCCGGGCACTTGAGCCGCTTGTCCAGCAGTCTCCCACGTTGTCCTTTGAGCCTGCAGTGACCTGCTTGTGATGACAGTCATTTGGAGGCGGAGGCTGGAGGGCACAACCCTCTGGCTCCTTGCTGAAACGCTGGTACCCCCGCCTCACTTCAGCGGGCCGCGCGTGGACCACAGGTGGGCACTAATGGTGGCTGGTGACCAGAGAAGGAGCAAGCAGGGTCTAGCCCAGGGCTAAACGCAGCTGCCGGGCCCTCATGGGGGCTCGGAGCGGGGGATGGCCCCTTTGTCCTGCTCGGGCTGGGGGCTGCTTCTCCATTAGCACACTCAGGACTTGGGGCAGGGGCTTCGCATGGACAGACGAGCTCCAGAGTGCCAGGCTCGGGCTGTGGCTTCACCCCCTGTCCCACGTTTCCCTCAGGCACCTCCAGCCCCACCTCAACTGAAGGTGATTTCTCCGCAGTCTTCTGTGTGCCTGTGGGAAGGCTGAGGACCCGGGGGCCTGGGGGCCATGTGGAGAGAGAGCAGCTGCCCACTCTGGCCCTGGCCTGCATGGGGGCTACAAGCCTCTGCTCTGAGGCTGTGGGCAGCACCCCAAACCCTCAGCTGGCCCAAGCAGAGTGTCTGATGACTGTGGGCCAGCCACCCCATTCCCTGGGCTTTCTCCTGTCAATGTTCTGGCCCCACAACACCAGACCTTGAGCCATTTGCAGAAATCCCAGAGCAGAAAATGAGAGCACAGTGGTTTTCTGCGGGTTTTCCACAGCTGTGACCCTCCGTCGGCGGCCTCCTTCCTGGAATTTTCTCCTGCTCGGTGCAAAGAGTTCCAGGAATCGCTTTGCCGCCATGACTCACTGCAGGGAACTTTGGCCTTGCTGCAAAAGGGGGTACTTTCTCCAGACTGTTCCTTTTCTTTTAATTTTTATTGTTGCATTGGTGTTGCTGCTCACGGTTGTCTCTGCCTGTACTTTATCATAATAAAAACCCAACGAATTTAGAATCATCCTCCGGTATTATTCCCGCTCAGGGACGAGAGGATGTAAGTGACTGCGCCCCGGCGACGGGAATCACTGAAGAGACCGCAGCAAAAAGCTGAAGCAATTCGGCCACCGCGCTGCGTAACCGAAGGGCTTACAAGCTTCAACCCAGAGCAAGCCCCGGGGCTGAAAAGGTGAATCACGAAAACTGGCAGTGAGCCCACATGCCCTGAGGTGATGAAGTCGAACCGCATCCATCACCTACTACGAGATAAAGAAATGGGCAGCGGTTACCGGATCGCGGCCCGCTTTGGGGGAAGAAAAGCTTCTACATCCTTTTTCACGATGTTCCCATAACTGCCTCTGCTCTCTTGGCCGCGGCTCTGCGACCGCAAGAAGCAGGACTTCCTGTATTCATCGATCTGCCGTCCCCACATCCAGGAGCTGGAGAGAGACAAGCCGGCGGCGCTCGGAGTAACAGGAAGCCCAGAGCAGCAACGAGAAAAAGAGCCTGGCTTTGACGGAAATGCGACACTACTAGACAATTAGGGCAGGCTCCAGACGTCACTGGAAGGGAGACCCCACCTTCCCATCGCTGTCCCAGTCACTCCTTTCCCTCTGGAGAATTCTATGCTCTGTGGCCGACTGCCCATGTTCCGGACACAGCCGGGCCTCAGATGGCCCAGCTGCCGGGTAAGCAGCCCGCGGGGCCAGATAGCACTTGGCCAGCCTGAGAATGAGGATCCAATGGGGCTGGGGACTCAGCTCGGACCCCCCAGGGCTCACCTACAAGAAGCCGCTTCCCCTCACTGAGCCACTTGCCTGTCTGCAAATTGAGGCATAAAGAACCACTACGCTTCCCTCCCACATTGAGAACAGGGCACTTGACAGCGCTTGGAAGCCTTCATATAAAGGGGAAGGATGTGGGGCCCCCTTGGGTTTTTTATCCCCTGGGCGAGCGTGAGGGACAGAGATTGCAATGAGCTGGTTCCTGATCCACACGGGGGACTTGCACAGACTCGGGCTCGCCACCAAGACCCTGGTGATGTCTGAAGGACCCCCCAACATTGCCATGCCCTATGTGCGGGGCCAATCTCTTGAATGCTACGACGGGATCCCAGCCAGCATGGGCCCCCGGGATCACCCCTCTGTCACCTCCACGTGCAGCCCACGTCCCCTGTCCAGGCAGACGGCTGTGTGCTCGGCTGCTTTCCGTGCAGGCAGAGCCCCAGCTGTTCTGCAGACTTGGCTGAGCCCTGATGCGAGGCCACTTATCTCCAAACAGTCCACAAAAATGGGCAGCGCACAGTGGGACGGGTCTGACCACAGTCCTGGGGTAAGACAAGGACGATAGGTCTGGAGAGGAGTCCTCTGTGACACTGGATGGGTGAGAGAGGGGAACAGTTCAGGGAGAAGGGGAAAAAGACATCAGACCCCGTGCAGGGGCCACAGCCCAGCGGGCCCGAGGATCGGGGAGGGGGGCCAAGTGACACTGACGTTCCCGGCTCGACAGTTGAAAACAACACCTGCTTACGAACTCACAGTCCTGTGGGTCAGAAGTCCGCGTGGGCTCAGCTGGGCTCTCGGCTCGGGTCTCACGGGGCCAGAATCAAGTGTCAGCGGGCTGGGCTCTTCTCTGGAGATTCTGGGGAAGAATTTGCTTCCAAGCTCATTCAGGTTGTTGGCAGAATTCGGTTCCTTGTGCCCGTAGGACCAGGGCCCCATTCCCTTGCTGGCTACTGGCCAGGGGCCCCTCCCAGCTTCAAGGCCACCCTCATTCCCTGCTGTGTAGCCTCTCCATCTTCAAAGCCAGCGATGGTGTGTCAAATCCTTCATGCACTGGAACCCCTGTTGCTTCCCGTGGTGTAGTAAGAAATTACATCTGTCTTTGTCCCCAATTCCTGGCACAGAGTTTCTAAAATGCTTGTAAGATTCCGAGTGATAAGGGTGAGGGATGATCTTCTGTTGTTCACAAGAAGCCCTTTAGACCGCACCTGAGTTTATGCTAATGAGGCTGCTCCAGGAGGGCCCCTAGAGAGCTTCAGGACGGGGGCTGCTCACCAGAGGAAGCAACCCTGGGATTAGAGGGTTGGAGCTTGCAGCCCCACCCCAACCTCCAGGGAGGGGAGCGGGGATGGCGATTGAGTTCCATCACCAATGGCCAAGGGTCTAATCAATCCCGGCTACATGGTGGAACCTTCATAAAGCCCCTGCCCCTGTCTGAAGAGCTTCCTGGTTGGTGAACACGTCAAGGTGCTGTGGGGGTGGGCCCAGACGAGTGTGGAAGCTCCTCACCCCTCCCTGTGCCTTGTCCTACATATATATCTCTTTCGTCTGGCTGGTCCAGCGTTGCATCCTTTATAATAAATTGGTAACCTACCAAGCGCTTTCCTGAGTTCTGATAGTTGCTCGAGCTAATTATCAAACCTGAGCGGGATTGTGGGAACCCCCAAATTTGTAGCTGGCCCGGCAAAAATGTGGGTACCTGGGCACTCCTGTTGTGGGGCTTCTTGTGGGACTGAGCCCTCAACCTGTGGGGTCTGACGCTAAGGCCGGGTACTCAGAATTGAAGTGAATGGTTGGACTCCCCGTTGGTGTTGGAGATTTTGAGAATTGGCGTGGAAAAACACCATGTATTTGGGGTGCTGGGGATGGGGCGAATGATTAACTTCCTCTTCCACTACCAGCCAGAGAAAACTGCTTTTAAAGGGCTGGTGTGATAAGGCTTGGCCTGTGCAGAGCGTCTCCTTATTTTCAGGTCAATCCATTAGTAACCTTGGTTACATCTGCAAAATCCCTTAATTCCATCATTGTGGGGGTAACTCCAGGGGTGGAGGTCAGGGGCCATGGTGGAATTCTGCCTTCCGCAGGGAAGGAGCATAAGCTGGGACAGGACATGCTGGAGGAGAGGTCACTCTGGGACACCACTGAGACGAGCATGGCACATGCCAGTTTCATCGGCCTGCTGGGCTTCCAGGTGAGACGCCCAGTGGACAGCTGCAGGTACTGGTCCAACCAGCTGCCCATCAGGCCTGACCAGAGAGAGCTGCCTGGTCTGGACCAGGGAGGGGAAGGCCTCAGGTGCCTGCAGGGGCCTCCTGAGATAGTTACAGGATTCCTGCCAACACAAAGCTGCTCATCTCGGCGAGAATTTTGAGGGATCCTCACGCTCCCCAACAAAGAAACTCTTCCTTTCCCTTCGCTGATTTGCAGCCTGATCCTCTTGGCTCGGGCCCAAGAGTTCGATTCTTCCTGACCGTCCAGATGCCCCTCCTTTCTGCCTGGGAGACGGCTCTGCCGCAGCAGCCTGTGCTCCCGAGAGACGAGAAATCAGGAGCCTCTCTCAGTTCCACACCGAGATATCAAGGCATTCTGCCACTCATTTCTGGTCAGCCTGTATTTCTCGTGATAAAGAGTCTTCTGAGATGCTATAATGCATTTTCCTCCTTGTGAGTCACCCAGAGTCACCGTGCTCTGCTCCAAGCTGAGCCAGCCCCCACAGGGGAACTTGCCTTGTTGATGTGACCTGGTGAGCATCATGCTACCTGCTTTGTCTTTGTGCCACTTGCCTAATGCCTGTCCGAGGGGCATGGCAGGCAGCCCCTCACCCAAGTCAGCCTTGAAGGGCCTTCACTGAGCCCTGCAGTCCTGGGACTCAGTTCCCTTTCACGAGGATGAACAGGCTGTGGGGTGCCAGTCAGTTGTGCGCTGGGACTCAGGCAAAGGCAGGAAGATGGAAGAGGAAACCGAGAGGAGAAGTGCTGAGGTGGGCCTGGAGAGGCCGAGGCCGGGGCACAGCAGCATCCTTCCCATTTCTCCAGGGCCTCCTCCAGTCAGCATTACACCTGACATCCCTAGAGGTGTGGGATGGTCGCAGTCAGCACGGCCCAGGCGGGCGGTGGCAGGTGGCCCGGACAGAGGAAAGGGACATACAGGTCAGGAGCAGGAGTCAGAGAATCTCATGGAGAGAGAGGGCCAAATCCCGAGTCCTGGGGATGGTCAGATGCCATGGAGCCCACGTTTGCCTTGAGTGCGAGAGGCCAGCCCCTTTGCTGTGAAATCTCCCTTTCTGGTCACCACAGCCCTGCCCCTGTGCAATGAGCCCACTGCAGAGGCAAGGACCCTGACGCCCAGGAAGGGCGCCTGGGAAGGGCAGACTTCAGGACTCAGGATGGGTGTCCAGGCTGGACCTCCACCTGCAGCCAGGGCTCGCCTAGTGCAAGGAGAGGGGGCAGACTGGAGGGGAGGGTTTGGGTCACTGAGAGAAGGAGCAGGAAGGGACCTTGGAAGGCAGAGAGCCCTGGATGCCAGGTTTGGGAGCCCCGGCCTCCCTCCTAGGGGGCAGACACTATGGGAGCTCCCTTCCCTGACTCCAGGGCCTGGTCCAGGGCAGAAGCTCAATAATGTGGGGAGGAGGAAGGGAAACCGGAAGGGGGAGAGATGAGGGAGGGGGAGGAATGGAGAGGGAGAGAAAGGAGGGGAAGCATAATCTGGTAGCAGTGGAGGTCACTAAAAGTTTTTGGGAGTGAAACCCATGGTCATAGCCTGAGACTGGACTGGAGAGAAATTAGAAGGAAATAAATGGAGAAGGTGAGAGGGAGGGAGGCAGAGAGCAATTACAAGACCATAACGCTTTGATAGGTGGCCGTAAGGGTCGCCTAAAGTCAGCCGTCGATGGGAGAACTGCGTCGCAGCACTCCCACCTCCCCTTCCCTTCCTGGGCAGGTTTTTAAGGCGGGACGGCTGAGTGACCCTGAGGATGCCGAGCCTGGGGCCTCATCAGAGCCCTTCAGCCCGCTCGCTCACTCAGGGTGTCCTTCCTCCGCTCGAGCCAAGCCAAGCCCTGGCCGGCAAGAACTTGTCGGGAGCCTGGGCCTAGTCAGCTGAATGAGGGAAGGAAGCAATGAGTGATGAATGAATGAATGAATGAAAAGCTCATCTCTTACCCCGAGGCCCAGCAGCCAAAGGCCACACCTTCTCCCCAGGAGGAGGAGAAGCAGCAGCCCCTCCTGGCCCAGCTTGCCAGGCACTCAGTTCTTTGCTGCCTGTGGGCTGGAATCCTGCCGCCCTGGAGGTGTTCTCAGCAGCTTCCGGCATCCAGACTCGTGCAGAATCTCTCTCTCCTGGCGGCCGGCAGCTGACCTCAGCCCACTCCTCGCTGCCTAGAAGAGGACTCCAGGGGACCCTCATACCTTATTTGCCAAGTGAAGTTACGTGGCAATTTTCTTCTTAAGATAAAGAAGAAAAGTTTGAGCCGGACTTAAGACAGGGCTGCTCACAAAGACCAAGTGTGCCTTTGCCCTGGTGCAGAAACGGAAGGCACGTCAGCATCCCGGGCGTCCTGCAGCCCCCGTGGGTCCTGCCCCCCAGCCTGGTCGTTCCTCTGCTGGCGGCTCAGGAGTGGTCCCGCTGCACTCGCTGCGACCCATCAAGTCGTAAAGTCTCT
This sequence comes from Equus przewalskii, assembly GCF_037783145.1. Lineage (NCBI taxonomy): Eukaryota > Metazoa > Chordata > Mammalia > Perissodactyla > Equidae > Equus > Equus przewalskii. The sequence continues at coordinate 51,119,091 of NC_091852.1, forward strand.
CCTCGGTGGTGGAGAAGGACAAGTCCTTTCTGAGCTTTGGGGGGACACACCCCAATGAGGCATGCAGGGGCTGAGAGCTGGCAAACCAGCAGAAGTTCGGGCGAGCTTGGTGTATCTGCTCCCGGGGCTGACTGCACGCCTCGCTCGCTGTTCACCAACATCTTTGCATTTCTTCTGAAAAACGCTTTTTCCACTTTTTCTCAAGTGGCTCTTTGTGAGCATCAAGAGCAATGCCCACTGTGCTCCTGAGGCTAACAGTTTAATAAAATGTGTGACACACAGATTACAGCCTTTAAAGCTACAACACGTCTCAGCCGTCATTTCGTCCTCTCTGCTCAGCATGGAGCGAAGGGAGGCCCCAGCTCCTAGTGTAGACACAGTTGCTGACCCCCAGAGCTGCTCCCGTAGTCTTTCTGTCTTTGTTTCATCTTCAGAACAGCAGCTTTGCCCTTGCGACTTTTTACAGAAATGGTCAGATGCACACAATTTCTTTTTTAAATAAAAGACGAGCAGGACTGGCCCTCGTTGCTCTGGGTGGGCACAGCTTTGCCTCAGGCCTGCACAGAGCTGGCATCTCTGCTTGGGGGAGGCCTGTGAGGGGACACGCTTCAGTGGGCATCGTCACTCCTGTGCTGCAGCCGCTGCAGCACTGAGAGACTCTGCCCTCTGAGGTCATTGAGTGACATGGGGGACATGCGACAGAATGTTAAGGGAAAGAAGCAGGGGACAACCCAACACAGGAGGAGACAGAGCTGCTTAAGGAGCATCTCGTGTGCTTGTGGATGCTCTGTGGCACGTACACCTCCCTGGGAAGAGGGATGCTGAGAAGGACGTACTCCAAACTAGGGGCAAGGCCCCTCACGGTGCTTTTCCTTTTTTCTTTCATTTTATGTGTTTTACAGTTTTTCTTCAATGAACGCATGAAACCTTCATACACTTACAAAGTTCTCTTACGGCAGCAGCCTTCCTTCCAAAGTCACCATTCTGGCCCCCCGTTGTGTGTCACAGCAGGGAAAGTGTTGGGCCCTGGAACCACACAGCCTCCTCCAATATCCACCCGTCCCCTGGAGTTTACTTCAAGTATTACCGTCCTCAACAGTCACTCACCACATTTTAGAAGCAGGGCATTGTGCTCAACAGTCTGGGGGATCACCTCCACATGCTGGTGATAATCAGCTTATCTGCACGTTACCACGTAGGGCTGGGGGAATTATGAACGCAGTGATGTGTGTGTAAGCACTGTGCATTTTACTGTTTGGAGTATTTCATTTTAAAAGCATTAAATGCCCATTCATCCAGAAAAAAAATTAAGCATAACCTTTGGGGCTAGCACTGTGTCCAAGCATACATGTTTTTCCCCTGCAAATTCTCCTGGCACCTGGGGCTCCAACAGGTGCCCTGCTGTAACTTCTAATCGGAGAAAGCCAGTTTCTTAAGGGCTGCCAACTGAATGCTCCACAAGGGCCAGCCAGCCAGCAGGAGGGTCTGCCGCCTGCTCTGTGCAACGTTCTGCTAAATTTACTCATTGAAGGGTACGCTTTAAAGTAATTATGCCCCATTTATGTTTACTATCGCATGCTGGGGCAAATAGTCATTATGCCAGAACGCAGACTGGTGGAGAAACCCATCCCCCAAGACTTCCTCTCAACAAGGGAAACTCGAGCTATGGGGCAGCGAATGAGCAAAACATTATGAAACGTGGGCACAAACACAGCTGGATTATTTCATTGGGCAGAGCTCTGCCTAATCAAGGGGGGAAATTTTTTAAAGAAAGCTGGTAAATGCAAAACACGATGCTTTCATTCTAGGAAGAATAATGAAGTTGTTTTCCTGCGAATGTTTCCACAATTTGGAGAAATTTGAAAAGTGGCACCCAACAAAGAGAATCGGCCACCTGGGACTGCTGATAAACCAGTAGAGTTTCCTTCTTCGAAAAACAGCACACCGCCCCTCCCCTGCCGGGAAGGCTCCAGGCACCTCTGGGCAGCTTGCTACCAGCATGCCAGCCCCATGGGCATTCCCTGCTGAAGGCAGCTACAGTCAGGCACGGGGTGAAATCGAGACATATCAGTCTAATAAAAAAGATAGATTCACTTGGGATATTCTTGCCAGACCCTTCTTAAAGGAAGTCTTTGCTGAAAAGATTTAAATTATTTTCCTTCTCTAAGTCTTTAAATGGCATTGTGAATAGCAGCCGTCCTCCCAATTCTGATGTGGGCAGAGAACACTCAAAATAGTAGATGGCAGGTGCTGGCCCCACTCAGAATTGCTCACCCCTATTTGTATAGATGCTGCCTTCCCATTTTTGCTCAGATCCTTTAAGTTTTATCACAGCCGTGACAAAATGATGACTCATACTTAAATGCAGTCATCATGTCATATGTGATATTAATACCTTGGTGACATTGCTGTAAGTGCCACTCCTTTAAGAGGAAAAGGTTCCTGAGAGCAGTCTGCCACCATCCCCAGGGACCACAAAGGGCAGCCCTGCAGAAGGCAATGCTCATTGTGCAGGAAGGCGCTGCCTGCATCCTGCAAGCTGTTCCGATAAGCAGCTGTCGGCAGGGAGGGGGCCGCGGGGAGAGTGGGGGAGGGGAGGGAGAGGGCGCTGTTATCAGGTTGGCTGGCCAGGCTTTAGTTGCCGCACTGATGTCTTATCCCAAGTATGCTCCTGCTTTGCAAGTTTAAATCTTCCTAAAAGGAGACAAACAGGAGCAGAGCTCAAGTTCTGCCCTAACACCGGCCAGCGTCCCCTCCCCCACCTCCACCGCCCTCCCAGGAGCTGTAATTCAGCCCGGACAGGAAGATGGAACAGGTGTCCTGGAGTTCCATGAGTTCCAGCAATACTCTGCAATCCTGCTAACCACCTCCCCCTCAGACAAGGATCCCCCACCCTCAAAAAAGAGAGTAAGTTTGTTTCAGTAAGTTTATTGTAAATTTCAGTGCTGCCGCAGCATAATCCTTTAGAAATGAAGCATCGCCTCGCCCGGATCCGTTTAGAGACAGCAGTGCAGACCGCTCAGTCCGCCAGAGCTCCGGTAACCGTGCAAGTCCAGGCCGCTTGACTCGCCTTTCCCTTCCTTCCCGCTGAGAGCGCACGCAGGCTGCTGAGTCACGCCTGCCGGGCCAGTCCGTCCTTCCCGGCCCCGCGGCCAACGTCCCGCCTCCGGCCCTCCTGGGCGAGCAGCAGCTCCCCACACTTGTAGAGTCCTCGGCTCGGGGCCAGCCTGCCCCTGCCGCCGCCAGGCCCCCTCCTCGGGAGGGAGCCGCACCTCCTCGCCGCTCTCCACGCGCGCCCCGCCTGCCAGTCTCCAACTCCGCACTCCCGCGCCCTCCGAGGGCGCATCCACAGAGCCAGCCGCGCGCTAGGCGCCCCGGGGCGTCACCACGTCGATCAGACCAAAGACCCCCGCAGGGCTGTCACTCGGGGAGAGTGATACTGGGCACCCAGTCGTTGACGCTGCGGCTCTCCTCGCAGAACAAGCTGAGCTTCTCCAAGGCAGGGTCCTTCCACGCGTCCTCATTGGGGTTCTGCGGGAAGAGCGAGGGTCAGCCTGGCTGGCTGCTAGCCGCTGGCGGGGGCAGGGGCGACACCGGGGAGGAGACGACACTCACCGAGATGAGGATGCAGTGCAGATCTCCCGGCGCGCCCGCCTCGTCGCCGGCGCCCACGATCGCCGCCAGCCGCTGCACGTCGCCCACGCGCACGATGTCGATGTGGTTCTCGCAGCAGAACGCCTGGATCAGCGTGAAGTGGATCTGCAGCGCGATGTCGCCTTCGTCCTCCTCGTCGGCGGCCAGGACGCAAAAGGTCACGTTGTCGGGGTCCCTGCGCGGGCAGGGAGAGGGTGGTGAGGTCGGGGCGGCGAGCTCGGGGGCCCCCCCGCCGCCTCCGGGGTTTCCCCACCGCTCCCCTGCCCCTGGTCGCCCCACCCAGACCGCGTCTACACTTACACGTTCAGGACTTTGGCGGACTCGTAGACGCCGGCGGTGAGGCAGCCCTGGCGCAGCGCCGATAGCAGCAGCTCGTGCAGCGCTTTCCCGGCGCCCTGCATCCTGCGGACGAGCCAGCGCGTGAGCGGAGACTGGCCAGAGGGCGCGGCAGGGTCCCAGCCTCAAGGACGCACCCCACGCGCCCCAGCCCCAGGGACGTACCCCAGGCGACCCAGCCCAGCCAGCACACCCGCGCCCGGCTCCCACCCAGTGGGTCTCCCACCCAGGCAGGGCCCGAAGGCTGCCGCCCGACCAGCAGCGGACAGGGCAGGGCCAGGTTCCCCGCACCCCGAGACGTCCGGCGCCCACCCACCTGGCCGTGCTTTCCGGAACTGTATCCTGGCCGCGAACTTCTTCCAGAGTCATGGTGCGGTCGGCAAGCAGCAAGTTATCCACAAGAGGAGCCGGTGGAGCGGACCCGAGAGAGGACGGCGAGATCTGCAGCCCAACCCGGCGCGCCCACCGCCAGCGAGTGCGCCCCGGTGCCGCCGCGCGCCCTTATATAGGCCGGGCCCGCGGCGCCGCCAGCTGGCGCGAGGCTGCGCGCCCATTGGCCGACGCCCGCTTTCTGATGCAAATGAGGCGGCGGCCCGCGGCTCGTGCCAGAAGGCCACGTGGGGAGGGGCGCGGGGGATGACAATGCCTCAAATCTGCCGCTTTTGTCGGGGTGTTACCAGGCAGACTGGTGCCTGCAGATTTCATCTCGCCTTTCTGTTTTTTTTAAGTCCTTAAAAGGAAAAAATTTAAAAAAGAAAAAAAACCTTGCTTGCTGATAGGACGCTGCGATTTGTGAAATGCACCTTTGAAGAATCTAAAGAATTTTCTTTTGCATTCCTTTTTGTTGGCACCTTTCTATTTTCTCTTTACGTTTAATTTGGAGTTTATGAGAATGTTGCTTTTAAGCCAGAATTTAAAGTAAGAACGTGCAGCACTGGCTTTAAGCCTGTAAAAAGCCGAAGCACAGGCCCCTCCAGCTGACACGCCCGCCCCCGAGCGCCGCGCGAGGCCTCCTGCGCACTCGACGCCTCGACCCCACCGTGCTGGAAGGTCGGAGCCAACCTCCCCGCCAGTGGCCGAGCGCTGCGGGGCGCCGGGCGCGCCAGCAGATTGCGGCCGGCGCACGCGGCTCGTTTGCATTTCTATGGAGGACGCACAATAGTGGAGGCCCGGCGTGTGGCAGTTTGCAGGAGGGACAATCGAGGCTTTCTCTTCATAGCGACACTGTCCACCTGCCGCCGGGTGGGGTGGGCAGGGCCCTGCCGCGCGTGAGGATCGGGGCCGCGTGCCGCTCCTGCGCCCCTCGGTGCGCGCCCCCTGCACCGGCCCCGCTGCCGTCGCGGCACGTTTGCATGTAATTCCGCCCCACCCGGTCCTCGCACGCGTGCAGAGCAGCCGCGCGAGGTGGAAAGAACATGGTGCTGCTGCACCGTCTACGCAGCCAGGTACACTCCGCCGAGACCCCGCGGCTACTGTCCCCGGGAGCTTGGGAACACCGCTCAGAATCGCTTTCCAGGGGCGCCATCTACAGGCCGGCCAGAAGATCCTGACCTCCCGCTGCCCCCTCACTTCCACTGGCCTCTACGGCTTGGCCTCCGGCCCTCTGGTCAACGAGCGGCCCCTGCAGGGTGCGCTGAGCCCCGTCGAAGCGGCGCATTAGTGACAGTCCGAATAAGGGCTGCAAAAACCACTCAGAGAGGGGGCAGGGGAGAAAGGAGACTCCGACCCAGTACTAAAGGAGAAGAGTCCATATTTCTTCTGCTATTTTGACATTTTTAATTACTTAAATATGCACATATAAAAAGCTTGTTTTCCAGCAATAGGGTAATGAAACTGGAAGAGATCTTGAAAGAGTTTAATAGAGGTTGCTGTGATGTGACCATCTTGGACCTACAAGTCGGCGCTTTCAGACGGTTCCCCACTGAGCGCATCCCTTTGGTGTCGGCATCTCTCTGCACTACAGTGAAACATGTGCTGGGGTGCGCTTCACTGGCCCCCCTTTTCCAAGTGAGGTCTTGGAGACTGGGCAGACCGTGGGACGGCCCCGGGGATTCGCCGGAAGCCCAGGCTCGGCTGCAGGACTGGGCGGTGATGGGTAAGAAAACAGCCGGGTGGATTTGGTCTTCCCATTCAGGCCTACTTCGGTGGGTGGGGGACATACACGTCTTTCTGGGCTCCTCCAAGGGAAGTGTTTGTTCTGCACTTGGAGGCAGACGCACTTGCCGGCACAGGGCCGAGCGCGGGAGCGCCGTCGTGCGCCCCCCGGTGGCGCGGGCCGAGGACGGCTGCGGCAGGCGGCGCCACCTGATTCCGAGATGCGGGTTTGCTCGCCTGACATCCCTGAAATCCAGGCGTCTTACAGCCGGGGGCGGGGGCGGCGTTTGTTGGTTACTGTTTCCTTTCTTGCTTGCTGGCTGGTATATAAAATGATGGTGTGCCTTGACTGGGTACGATATGTTTATTTTTAAGTGATTGAGACTTAGGTATTGCTCTTTTTTAAAGCATTAAACATTTCCTAAAACGTATTAGTTCCAGGTCTCCAGGAAACGTTGCAAATAATACTTAGTTGACGTCTTAGGGCTTTCTGCCCGCCCCCCATTTATGACGCTAGAAATCGGCCCTCAGCCCCTCCTCCCAGAAGAAGGCCACGGACAGGCCTGACTGCGCGGGTTGGGGGGGGGGGGGGCGGGCAGGGCGCGGCGATCCCAGTTGGCACCAGGCCACTCTGAAGGAAGAGGGCTGATTGAAAGCCCCCTGGGGCGATTCTACTTGCCGCCGTTTTTGAGGTATTCAATTTCAGGAAAACCACCTTTCTGACATAGGATATGGCTTCACATGGGTTTATTAGGTCAGTGTGAATGGCCCCAAAGCCCTCACCTCAATTTGGAAAGAAACATTTTGTATGGAGGCAAAGCTGGCCCTCCACCAAACCACCCCACGGCCTTGCAGTTGAGACAAATGCAGAGGCTCCTGGCTCTGGGACCGCCGGTCTCCCATGTGGGGTCAGACTACCCCGGGGGCGTGGGCTGTGCCGGAACCCCGTCCTGGGTTACCTTTAGATACCCTCCTGGCCTGTCCCAAGGTGGAAGAAAGGCGGTTGACCATTGCAGATGCCCCACCTGCCCCCACTGTAGGGGGTCCAGATGGCGTTCAGCCAGGGTCTCGGCCTGCAGGAGCCCCAAGTCCTCGGAGGCTGTGATGTCACCCAAGTGCCCTGTGGCTGCACCCCGTAAACCTTCCCCTCAACCTTAACAATGCAGGTGATGGCGACTTCATTAAAGGGACATCCTCAGAGATGCTCTGCTTTAAAAACCCTTTGGAAATGTTGAGGGCTTAATTATTGTTATTAACACATTCTTGGAAACGCACGTCTCAGTCACTCTCAGGGCCTCACTAAAATGTTGGCGCGTCAGCACTGATTTGGGGGTGGAAAGAAAAGGGCTTTGAGTAAGCAGTAAACTTAATGAGACAGACTCCGTTGCAATTTCTCAAACTGTTTCCTTTCAGAGCAGGTACACACGACGGGTAACTAGCAGGTTCATTCCCCATGTGAGGACGGCCACCAGAGGCTGCAGGGCGGGCCCGCAGCACAGAGTCCCTGCTGCCTGCAGGCCGAGTCCTTCGCTATGTGGACATCTCAGGAGAAGTCAAAGCCACTGCCACCTTTCCAATGGGCAGCTTTCACGTCTCCCCAAAAATCTGGATTTCCAGCTTCTCTTGGAAAGTGGGAAGATTTGGCCACTGTGTGCCTGTGGTCTCCCCCTCACCACGCTAACCCTCAGTGAGGGGGCACCAGGACCCCCAGACTGGGCCCTGCTCTCCGGTTCACCGCAGTCCCTGCCAGGCCCATTTGAGCCACTGAACCCAGTGTCTTCCTTCCTTTAGGTCACCTGCCTGTCCCCTGTGGCCCTTTGCATTTGCAATCTTTGAAAAGAAACTGAAGTTTGAAAAGCAAAATAAAGGGGCCAGGCTCTTAAAAGATGAACATCCTTGGGGCAAGCCTCCTTGGGGTCCCCGGTTCTGCAGGGCCAGCACAGCATCTCCTCGTCGGCACAGGGCCCTTGGGGCAGTCTGGGTCGCCCCTGTGCTAACAGTCCCCGCATGGCTCACTCCCCCGCCCCACCCCCACCCCATCAGCCCCTTCTCCAGGCGGGATCGGTCTCCTTGGGTTTCAAGAGGAGTTTTCCAAAAGCCTTGTGGCTGGTGGGGTGGACAGCAATGAGTCGGTGACAATACTACATTAACTCAAACAAGAAACCGAAACACACACCTGTTACTTAAAACTAGCAGCATCCTCTCTGATATGTCGAATGTGGGCCAGCAGCCATGGGCCACAGTAGGATGCCCCCCACCCATTGCCACGCCCAGGGAGTTGTGCAGGCACACACACACACACACCCAGGTGAGATGTGAGGTCTGTAGATGGGGAGGCTTCGGACAGGAAACAGGAAACACAGAAAGGGAAAGCCCCACCGGCCGGACGTCTGTGGTCCGTCGCGGCAGGGGGCTTTCTGGAAGGAGCAGTTATTCCCCGGAGAGCGATTAGATAGCATGTGAGAGGGTCCCCTCAGCTCAGTGAAATCCCTGAAACGGATGGGGCGTCAGCAGAGGACCTCCACGCACTTGGTACTTTCTGTATCCTGAGTAAGAAATGATTTGTGACCCGTGTCACAGCCATGGCCAGTGACACAGCAGCTCTCGCTGTAGCTGGAAACCCGAGAAGCTGCAGAAGTGGTGCCCCCTCCCTGGCCACCTGCCTGGGTCTCCTGAGCCTCGGGTTCCCCCACACAGCGGAGAGCTGCCCTTTGCCCTTCCCGCAGCCCACGGGGAGTTTCTGAAGGTCACGCCTGGTCACCATTCGGCCCACATTCAGGTTTCTTTTGGTGGCAGTGTTCTGAAACCACTGAAAATCCAGCTCTGACTTGTTTGTTTGTGTGGGTGGGAGTGGGCGGCATGCACTTTCCATGTCACCCTAGATGAGCCCCAAATGTCACCTTGGGCCTGCTGGCACAGGTGGCCCTGCCTGGCCCTGCAGGCACTCGAGTCTGGGGCGAACTGTCTTTTCTAAGAGCACACAGGAAGTGCGGCTACTGTGGTCGCCGTCCCCAAGACGTGAACACACAGCATATGATACGTGAACAGAATCGCAGACCTTCTGGACTGAATGCCCCCCCACCCCATGCTCAGAAAGATATTGGAAGTGCGTGGACGCGCCCGGGAAAGGCAGCAGGTTCTCGGAGCTGCGGTTAGCAGGCAGGGCTCGAAGTGCCGAGCTTTTGCTGCTTACTGAACTCTGACCTGTAGCAAAAAGTGTGAGTGCACGGCAGAAAGAAAGTGTCAGGGAGAAAGAGTGCAGGCTGTCGTCCCATTAAATCTACTCGCCTTAAGTTCTCCTAAGGAGGCGCATCCAGAAATGCATATTGCAAGGAAACGTTTATTGCCATGGCTCTTCTAATAGCGAAAATCTGAAACCACGAGAGGGACGAGCGCTAATCATGGCACAGCCATAAAGCAAACATTAAGCAGCCATGAAAAATGTTTGGAAGAATATTTCATGGTAAAGCCTCACGATGCAATGTGAAAAAGCGAGGAGCAAATGTATGTGTCTCTGATCGTGCCAGAGCGTTTACAGCACATGACCATCAGAAAGGACGGCTGTGTCTTGAAGTCACAGGACCTAATCCATGATTTTTTATTTTCTTCACTATACTTTTAAACATTCTGCATATCAATTTTATACAATCCAAATTCAGACTTCCCGTGTGTAGTAAGCTCAGCGTGGACATCGTTGAGCGGACTCCTGCTTCAGTGTTGAGCCGGGCGCCCTCTGACCAGATGGCAACGGAGCAAGAAGCCGGACGCCCGTGGGCCATGCTTCCACGAGAGGCCGAGCGCGGTCTCTGACTCTGAGCCATCATGCTGCTGTGAGCCAGCCTGTCCCGGCCTTGGGGACACGGTCATGCTGTGCCCCGAGCTCAGCTCTGGACCGACTGGGATGGGGTCTCAGGTGACACACCAGAGGCACGAGGGGCCAGTGGCCACATGCCCGGGGACGCGCCCTTTGATAGACGCGCAGTCCACCAGGATGCTCATTTTAGCAAGTAGCAGCGGATAAAGTTATCTTTTACTCCCTTTTTGGCAAAAATATTTATTTTCCAGAAATGAATTACAGCAATAAATTATGAGAATTGTTTCCATTGTTGACAAAATATATCAGGAATTCTAAAATTCAAAATATTTACGTGTACTCAATCTGTTTTTGAGACTCTTGTAGGTGCAACTCAATTTTCCGTGTTGAATTTCACCCATTTGGAAGAACAAGGAGCTCCTGAATACACTATTATTAGTGAAATTGGAATTATGATTTTATTTACCAGACTTTTAGAGGGCTCGCTCTGAGCCCTGTTCTATTCCGAGCACTTTAAAAACATCACTTAATCCTCATACTCACCTGTTAGGTAGCTACTGTTGTCACATGAGGAAACTTTGGCACAGAGAAGTTAAGCAACTTCCCAGAGGTCACACAGCCAGGAAGTGACAAAGCTGGGATTTGAACCCAGACTGCCTGGCTCTGGAGCTCGCTCATCACCAAGAGGAGTGAGATGAACTTCTCTGTAAAACCTTTTTTAGAGCTTTTGGGACAAACCATTTCGTCCACGAAGGATAAGGAGATCATCTACGTGAAAAGAAGATTTCAAAAAAGTGTTTGGCTCTCCTTGGGAGCCCCTGCCTGATGGTGCCTGTCCCGGGGATCGTGATTGCGGGGTGCCATCTTGTGGTCAAAGAGGATATAGCTTCCAGCTCTGGAAAGCAGTCTCTTCACAGCTGGATCCACATCCTTCCGTGCCCCGAGTCCCGACCCCGTGTTTCCAGGGAGCCCGCAGCACAGTCACAGGCAGCCGTCAATGCCCAGGAGCAGCCGCCCTGGCAGCAATGAGCTCCCACCGCCCTGCCATCAACGGGCAGCCCTGAGAAGCCAGGCGGGGGCAAGTGTCTTCCTTCTTCAGGGCTTGCTACCCACGGAGACAGGCAGTGCGAAGTGCCAACAACGGGGAGAACAGAACCACCACCCGGGCGTCCGTGCCAGGGGGACGCTCCTGCCCAATCTACAGACTAGTTTCAGGAGACCAACGACGTGCCCAAGGTCACACAGCTAATGACAGAGCTGGGATTCAGCAGCCTCTGGCAGACCTCACATAGAGCTCATGACCTGGGCCACCCGAGGGTGGGACCTGGGCCGACTGCTGAGCTGCGGGAGACACAGCCCCTGCAGCGCCCAGCGAGCGCAGGCAGCCCCAGCGGCTTGCCTGCCTACCTTCCTTCCCAGTTAGGAATGCCCTGGGCCCCCGCACGCCCTCTGCTCTTCTGACCTCCTCACATCAGACACACAATGGGAGGCAGATGGATTATTTTTTCTTACAGACTCACAGGCATATTTAAACTTGAAGGGACCTACAGGGCAGCTTTCTCCAAAATACTGCCCACGTTGGACACAGACAGTGCTCCACAAGGCGTCCGTCCCAGGCGAGGGTGGCTCCGCCAGCGGGTGCGCCCGATTCCTCCACCTCCATCCGTGATCGCACTCTCGGTGGCAATAGCAGTGACAGCCCCACATCTCTGCCTGACGCAGCGCCACCCGATGGACCCACAGGCCCCTGCTGCTCAGGGTGTCCCTGGACCTCAGCATCGGCTTCCCTGGGAGTTTGTCAGAAATGCCGAGCCTCAGGCCCTGCCCCGGCCCTACGGACCGAGAGTCCGCATGTTAACAAGGTCAGGGTGGTGCTCGTGTGCCTGCGGGTGTGTAATGCGCTGCGAGAGAACCCGGCCCAGAGGACAGCAGACTCAAGCCAGGCCAAGAGGCGTGGGCGGCACGGGTGGGGCAGGGGCACATCACAGGGGACCGTGTCGGGGGCAGCACAGCCCTGGCTGAGGCCCGAAGGGTGAACTGCCAGCCAGGGGCCGTGCGAGGCTCTGTTCTGGACCATCACAGGTTTGGGATGCTTGGGGCACCTGGGGGTCACCGCTGGGCAGTGGCAGATGTGGGACATCTGGACTGGATACATAACCTCGAGACTCATCAAGGCTGTGGCCATTTCCTAAATGACCTCTGAATCTGAGAGGGCGGGGTGCAGGCTGCTAGTCCCCCCTCCCCTTGTCGCACAGAATAGGGCTTCACCTTCGCACGGGTCTCAGGTGTCCTGGTGGACGCTGCTCTCCCACGCCCCCTGGTCCCCAGTCCCAGCTCCACCCGGGCAGCGTGGACTGGAGCTTCTTTCCACCAACGTCAGTCTCTCCCTCCCTGCGGCTGTGGGCTGACCCACGCCAGCGGGGAGAGGGCAGCCACGGGGACGGTGCCGGCCTCCGCTGACCGGGTGGGGCCGAGCGCCCTGCTGGCCTGTCTTAGTGGAGCGGGTGGAAGCTTCTGTCTTCACTCCCTGGCTTTCGGAGGTCTTTTAAAATTTTTAATTGTGACGAAACTCCCAACATAGGACGGTTGCAGGACCAGCAGAGAAAGCATTCCTGCGCACCGTTCCCCGGCCCCCGTCCACTGAACTCTTAACGTCTTCTCGCTTCCTCACACCCATGCGTGTTTCTCTGAACCATTTGACAGTAACTCGAGTGTGCTGCCTCTTGACCACGATATACTGCAGCGTCTAGTTCCCAGAAACAGGATATTCTCCTCAATCCATAAATCACAGTAAAATCAAGTCAGGAAACTAACATTGGTAGAGGCGCAGCTACCATCTGACCTACAGACCATGGCGCGATTTTGTCAACTGTCCCCGTGACGACCTTCGCAGTGAGGAAGCCCAGGGTCGTGGCGCATCCGGCCTTCATCTTCCATCTCCTTCAACCTGAAGTGATTCCTGAGCCTGTTTGTGACGCGGGCGCTTTTTGACACAGCGTCCAAGAGGTTGGGCCCCTCGTCTTGTAGGCTCTCCCAGGACTTGGGTTTGTCCGGTGTTTCCTCACAACTGGATTCAGGGGATGCAGGCGGCACCCACGTCCTCTGCAGGGCGGCTGTCAGCAACGCGCTGACTGGTCTGCTCTTGTTGGTGGTCCCGGATCGGCAGGCCTTTGATCAAGGTGCAGTCTGATGAGGGCGGGCCGGTCCGGCTGGTGCAAATGCAAACTCACACAGTCTGATTCGGCTGTGGATCTGCGGGCGACACATGGATAGGGGGCTCCTCCCCACCTGCAAACGGCGGCAGCAGCCACCTGGGGACACGGCAAGCTCTGGTTCTCAAACTAGTACCTGATGGGACCCTACACAGGGTGGAAGGGGTGATGGAACAGGGGTGTTGCGTTTTCCCATGGGTTTGGGAAATGCGGGTCGGGTCACGCCAGCCTGGGGCTTTACTGCAGGGTGGGTCAGGGCTTTCATTCTGTCCGAGCGTGTCCTGGATCTCCCAGAGAGAGGTTTGGGGTGCCACGGACCTCAAACTTATTTGACCACAGACCCTTAGTCAGGGACCGTAAATTGGGGTTCCGAGGATGCAAGCTGGGGTGCGGCTGCAGGTGCTCCCGGCCCTGACACACAGTGTTTGTGCATATAGGACAGCACCCCTCAGGCCCCCTTCACCTGAACTTGTCAGAAACGCAAATTCTCGGTGCCCAGACCTCCCGAATGGCCCACTCAGGGGGCGGGCAGGGTGATGGACACTCCAGCAAACTTCCGGGGCGTCTGCGGCATGCCCCACCCTGAGAACCCCTGAAATACGGGGCGTGGCAACAGCTATGACACACACACACCCTCCCCAGACATCAAAGCTGGAATGTGGGGCGGGTCCCCAAAAGCAACAACGACAAGGAGGAAAGGAATTTTAGGGGCGTTTCGCTCGAGCTGATAGCGATGGATGAGGGGCCGCACGGCCAGGCCCAAGGCAGTTCTTGGGGGGCTCCGAGGAACCCCTGGTGCCAGGTCCCTATGGCCACTGAGTTCCCTTGGACAGCCATCTCCGCCAGGCCCAGAAAGCCCAGGAGGGGCTCTGTGCACACCCTGACCCCGTGCAGGGACCGAGTCCTGGGGTCAGGACTGCAAACATCATCCTCAGACGGGCTCCACCCTGTGGAGCACAACCTGAAGCCCAGGGTGGTCCTGTGCAGAGAATGTGCCAGGGCCACGGCGGGAGCAGAGCCGGCAGCCCCAGGCCCCCCGTACACAGATGTCACCACGGCGACTCCGCCCCTCGCCAAGTGCAGTGCTCGCTCTGATGGAACTTTCATTGCTGGAAATGGGGCCAAACCAAGCAGAAGTGACGCAGTGACCCCTGGCAGTCTTCTTTTGTGGCAGCTGCTCAGGTCACGCCCAGGGGACAATCTGAGGCTGAGGCCAGCTGCCCACTGCCCCCCTCCTTCTCTCCCCGCTGCTCGACTAACAGGCCAGGGGGCATTTTGCAGACTTCGTGGATGTTAAAGTCCAGTCTAGCACCTTCTTGATTGTTTCTTAAGTCCTAAGAGGTTTCCACTGGGGGCCAGGGGTCTCTCCACCCTGAATTGTATGGCTGATTTAGGAAGTCTCCCCATAACTCGAAGGGTGTGGTATTTGGGGAGAGTTTCCCATGAATATAAACATAAACAGTTTCAGACAGTAGCATTAACTCAAAACTTCAGGAGCATGTTGGGAAACCCTCATTTGCACTCCCCCATCTCAGCACTAAAAGGTTTGTAGTCACTCATGGAATCCAGACTGGAGCAGACTCTCCCTCATGGAGAGGCCTTCATGATTACAGTTCCTCTTTAGTGGCATTCACAGCAGCAGTGATGGAAATAACAGCCTCGGTCGAGCACTTCTGCACCAGCCACTCTGCTGAGCCTTTTACTTACATCCTCTCACTTGCTTTTCCTAACAGCCTGGTGAGGTAGCGGTCCTGCCATTACCAGGCCAATCAATGGGGAAGCGGAGGCTCACAGGTTGGGTAATGTGCCCAGGGTCCCAGCAAGTAGTCAGGACTGACCCCAGAGCCCACACTCTTAACCGCACGGGAATATTGCCAAAATCTGAAGACCGTAAAGGCAGAAGAACCCTGGTTTGAATGCGTAACTCGGAAGTGACAACAACTGGTGCCCGTGGTCCATCCATTGCCCACATGAGACGCCCGTTAGATATGAGCGTCGGTGAGGGGACAAGCAGACCTGGAACCTCAGGGCTGGCAGACAAGGGGCTCGGCTCTCACACGGCTGTGCCCAGGCCAGCAGGCCGGGTGGGCCCATGCACGGCTCAGGGACAGGGTCTTCTTCCGGGCCGTTGTCCCACCATCCCCTGGAGCAGCGTTACCCGCAGTGGCTGTTCTGAAACTAGATAAGACACTTGACCACAGTGTGAATCAACATACTGCTTCCTTCGTCAAGAAAGTTTCATTTTACAAAGAAAACGTTACCTGAGCTGAACAGCGTGCTGGGAGACTCAGTTGACCTGCTTTCTGGCACCTGCTCCCCTCTCCTCGCGGAGGTAGCAGTCACTGGGGCCAGTCCTAGGGCCGCACGGCTCCCCACCCGCCTGGGGTTGCCACAGTTTCCACCAACGAGAAGGAAGGAGGGAGAGCACGGAGGACGCATGCCCCAGGCCCAAGGTCACACGTGTCTTCTGTTCCCGCATCAGTTAATGCAAACTTAGCCACAGAGCCACCCCTCGCTGCAGGGCCGTGAGAGATGCAGCCGTGTGAGAGGCCAGGGTCCAGGAGGAGAGAAGTCCTGAGAATCCCCACGTCCCTTACCTGCTTCTTTCTGCGCATGGGCTGCCGGTGGGTGCAGCCGGAGACATTTCTGTCCTGATTCCGCTCCAGCCGCACAGGGAGATCTCAGTTACCGGCTCTCTCGAAGTTAGACGTGGCCAGGAGTTGTTTGGGCTCTTGAAAGAAAAGCAGAAGACACGCAACACCAGCGTGTGATGCTCTCTGCTTTCTGCTTCCCTGCAGCCGCGGGCACACACTGGTGGAGGTGCTGCGAGATCCAGCGCGTGGAGCACGGAGCCGGCACGAGGCGGAGAACCGGCTGGAGCCTCGCCCTGACCCGCAGGCAACTTCGAGTGAAAGAGAAGTATGACTGTGTGTGTGAACCACTGGATGTGGGGTGCTTGTTACCAGCCTGTCCTGACGCACACAGAGGGACGGCAACTCTGGGCTCGTTGATGTCACTCCTGGGCTGCCCAGTGCTGGCTCCTCTGTCCGTTTCCCCCAATCCTACAGCTCCATGAATGCCCCTCCCTCATCGCACCAACCTCTTTGCACCAGGAAAGCATCTTTGTGCTGGGCCAACAGTGCTCCCAAAAGTCACGTCCCCCCGTAACCTGTGAATGTGCCATTGTTTGAAAATAGGGTCTTTGCAGATGTAATCAAGTTGAGGTGAGGTCATACTGGAGTGAGGGGGTGGGAGGCAGCCTAAATCCAGAGACTGGTGGCCTTGAGAGAAGAGGGACATTTGGACCCAGATGCACAGAGGAGAAGGCCGTGAGAAGAAGGAGGAGAGATCGGACAGGTACAGCTACAAGCCAAGGAACCCCGAGGATGCCGGGAATGCCAGAGCCTGGAACGGCTTCTGCGCCCATATGTCGATTTCAGGCTCTGGCCTCCAGACTGGTGAGAGAATAGGTTCCTGTTACTTAAGCCGCCCCAGCAAACTCAGACAGTCCCTAAAGGACTTTGCATTGGTTTCAAACACGTCCAAAAATCCTTGACACCACTTCCAACAGAAGGGAGCCTCATTCCCCTCGGCTCAAACATGTGACTGCACCTGAGGAAGCGAGGATGCGTGTCTCCGAGGCCAGGCCATAGAGGGGAGAGCCTGGCTCTCTCAGGAGACTCACCCTGGCCCAGCCACTGTGCTCCGAGGAAGCCCAGGCACATGGGGAGGCCACGTGTCCCCACCAGCAGCACCAGCAAGTGAAAGCCAGCTTCAGCCTCCAGATGTGGGAGCAGAGAAGCCAGAGATGACCCGGCCACAGTGACCGCCACCGCGTGAGGAACCCTGAGATGACACGCTCCACCAGCCAAGCAGCCCGGGAACTGCAGAGGCCACGACTGAATCGTTGCTGCTGCTTCACGGCCCTCGGCTCGGGGATGCTCGTTATGCAGCCGTGAGGATGGAGGCAGGCGACACCTGACACAGAGAGGAGGGACAGTAAACTCCACAGATTACGGTCGTGACAGGCACACGGGGGGATCACAGGACGTGCAGGAAAGCCCAGCCCGGGGATGTGGGAAGGCCACCAGCCAGCACCCGCACCCGCTGTGCAGAAACCCAACCACCTGCATCTGAGGACAGAACAGCTGTCCTGGCGGCCCCAATAAGTGACAGCCGCCGCTCTCACAGGGAGGCAGGGGTAAGAAGGAGCCACCGATGTCCCTGCCTCTGTCACACACAGGCCAGGCTGGGCCAGGAGACGGGGCACGTCCACCCCACATCCCGCCTCCAGGGGCAGCCTACTCGTCTTCAGTCACCTTTGGAAGTGGAAAGAGCAAGGGCAGATGTCTGCTCGTGAAAGAGAAGGAAGGGCGGCCACCTCGAGGGGACCAGGGCCACTGCGGGGACGTCCGAGATGGAGAAAGAGGCCAGCTGGCCTCCTCGATGGAAGGAGCTGGCAGAGAGCTGTTGGGCGCCATTGAGAGAGGAGATGACAGTGTGTGGAGGACCTGGGAAGGCTGCGTTGACGGGCCTAGCACGGGACATGGCTTCTGTCGTTCCAGGAGACGGCGGTCGTCCCGTGTGCCAGGGCGAGGGCTGTGATACTCTGCTCTGAGACGGAAACGCCATCATCTCTGAGACCCAAGAAATAGCCCCTGAGGGGACAGAGGTGACCGGCACTGCTGGGACCTCCGTGCGTGGTTGGTAACAGTGAATTTCTGGCAGCTCTGATCATCGTGGTCGTGGGGTCTTCTTTAGCCAACAGCGTCGTCTGCCCACATTGACGGAGAAGCAGACGCATCACTGGGACAGACATTGGTGGAAGCTTTTCCATGCCAGAGGCCACGAGACAAAGGAGGGAGGTTGGCTCCACGGACCACCAGCTACAAGCTGGATAAGGGGAAACGGGACCCAGAGGAGCTGTTAGCAGGTCAAGGGGCCAAGAGATTGGAACCCCCACAAAGGTCAGTGCACATGTGCACACACTCACACTTCCCCTTGCACACACATCCTCTCACAGACCTGTCCACTCACACATACATACATGTTCACACACGTGCACACATATCCTGTCACACATGGACACATGTCCACTCACATACACATACACACATGTTCACACACATGCACACATGTCCTCTCTCAGACATCCACTCATACATACACACATGCATGTACATCTTCTCACACGCATGCACACACACACAGCTGCCATGAGCAGCCCTGGCAGAATGACCCGGAAGAGTGACAATTTAAATGTAACGTTTTGAGGGTGGGGCCCCAGTTCACCCCGGCCCTGGGAGAATCGTTCTCTCCAAAGGCTGGTTTAGTCACGGCGTGACTGGCCAGGAGCAGCTCAGAGCACCTCTCCTCCCCGAGGACCTGCATCTGGCGGGTCTGGGCTGTGTCCTTCCTCCCACGGCAGGATCAGGCATCCACAGCACAAAGCACAGTACATCGTGCTGGGAGGTCCGCAGCCCAGCCGTCCCAGTGGCCAGCTCCTCCATGGCCGGGCCTGCAGCGGAGCAGAGCGTCCCTCGATGGTCTGCTGTAGCCCTCAGGCCTGCAGATGTTTGAGTATGGAGAGTAAATGGTGAAATGCGTGCTCTTCTTTACGTGCCTCCCGGAATCCTTTATGGCGTCTGACACATAAACACACAATTCTATGCGGCAAGATGGGACCAAACCACAACAAGAAAAACAAGGCAAAGGAAGCAAAGAGCGACGGTGGGTAGTGGTGGAGGCAGCCCGGTGCCGAGGATGGGGGAGGCCCTGCTGGAGGGGCAGGAGGAAGACCCAGGAGGCGTCTCTCATACGCTTAAGTGTCACAATGGGACATCTCACCAGAGAGAACTCGAGAGACAGGCAGACAGACTCTCCAGGAAAACAAGCCCCAAACCTCTGAGCAGCCGTTTCCCCAGGACCTCAGAAACCCTTTCAGGAGAAATCCTGTGGACCCAGGTCTGTGCCCTGAGAGAGGCCAGACGGATGCGATCCCACCCGGCGTCCAGGGCGTCCGGGGATTTTAGCAACGCGTCTCGGCCTTGCTAAGCCCTTCTTAAGTGAGATTCATTTCCCATGACTTTTTCCCAAAAAACGATCCTGATCTTCAGGTAGAGTGGTATGAAATCCCTAGTGCTCAAAGTGAGTGCCGCACACACGCAAAGACAGTGTAAAGGAGGAAGCAGAAGGAAGGACGGCAACACTTCCCACCACTGCGAGCTGGAGGCTTCAATCAAAACACCCATCAGTTCTAGAGTAGAAAGCACCGAGGTTAATGATAAACGGGTGCAGGTCCATCTTATCACAGACCAGATTCACGGCGGGGGTTTAGGGAGTGGCAGCGTTTCAACCATTGTAAAGAGCATTATTTTTGAAAACATCAACGTGCTCCGTTTAACAAGCGTCTTCCGTCCACACTCACTACTTCTGCTAACGTTGGAGGCTGTGTTGGTTTCCTGGAGCTGCTGTAACAAATGAGCGCAAACTCGGTGCCTTAAGGCTGCTCGTGCCCGTCATCTCACAGCTCTGTAGAGCAGAGGCTGGACCCGGTCACTTGGGGCTGGAAGCAGGCTGTGGGCAGGGCCACTTCCTTCCCGAGGCTCCTGGGGAGAATCCCTTTCTTTGCCTTTTCCAGGTTCTAGAAGCTGCCCACATTCCTTGGCTCATGGCCCCTTCCTCCGTCTTCAAAGCAGCAATGGTGCTCGAGTCACCCCATCACTCTGACCTCCTCCCCGCCAGCCTCTGCCACTTATAAGGACCCTTGTGTTTACACTGGATCCCGCCAAGAATAATCTCGTGAAGTTAGCAGATTAGCACGCTCATTCCAACCCCAGCCTCACCTGCCCTTTGGTGTCACTAACTTATTCACAGGCTTGAGGATGAGAATGTGCGTGTCTTCACGGCCATTCTTCTGCCTGCCACAGGGTCTTTGTGAAAAAAATAAATAAAAGGCATACAGAAAGGAAGACATAAAACCAGCTTTATTCACAAAGACGTGACAACCTACATAGGAAAATATAAGGAATCTACAGAAAGCTGCTAAAACTAACAAGTGAGTTTAGCAAGGTTGTAGGACACAAGGTCAGTATACAAAAGTCCTCTGGATTTGCATACACCAAAAATAAAATATATGTTGGAAATTTTTTATATGTTATAAATACAATGAAAAATTGGAAAATTAAAGTTGTTTAAAATTCCAGTTACAGCGATATCAAAGAATGTAAAATACTTATTTCATAGGTGTTTATATAAATTTACATACATTTATTATACAAATTAAGCAAAAAATGCAAAGGCTATAAAAAGCTTCTGAGAACAACTACAGAGGACCCAAGTAATGGACACTCGTGACCTGGTGTTGTCATTGCCGCCAGTTCTCCCCAGATTCATGGGGAGATTTGATATCATCCCCAACAAAACCTCAGGAGGCTTTTCTGTAGAAATTGAGAAGCTAATTATGTGGAAATGCAAAGGACCTGGGACGGCCAACCCAGTTTTAAGAAAGAGCAGGTCTGAGGGCTCGCGTCAGTGATTCCAAGAGCTTCCTCGAGGAGGCATGGGTCAGGATCCAAGGGGAGCAGACATAGATCCATAGAAGAAAGACAGTGCGCTCAGAAATGGACCCACTCCCACACAGTCAATGAATCTTTGACAAAGATGCCAAGACAGTTCACTGGGGGAAATGATAATCTTTTCAACAAATGGCTGAAATAATTGGCTATCCCTGTGTAACAACAAAACAAAACAAAACGTTTAAACTCAACCACTGCCTCACATTATATAGAAAGACTTATTGAAACGTGTAAAAGCTAAAGCTATGAGACTTTTAGAAGAAAACTCAGGAGAAAATCCCGGTCACCTAGGATTAGGCAAAGATTTCTTAAGTTGGACACCTACGGCACGAACCATACATTTAAACAATTAGTAAATTGGACTTCAAAATTAAGAACATTTGCTCTTCAAAACACACTGTTAAGCCAAATAAAAAGGCAAGCCATAGACTGTGAAAAAATATTTGCAAGAAATATAAAGGACTTGTATCCAGAATATATAAAGAGCTGTCATAGCTCAATAATTTTTTGAAAGATTTGGACAGTTCCCTAAGGAAGATATCAGAAGGCCAATAAGCACAGGAAAAGATGCTCAATGTCCTCAGACATCAGGGAAATGCAGAGGAAAAGCAGTAAGACAGAGCTACACACTCACCAGAATTTACGAGACTGATTATACCCAGTGCTGACGGAGACGTGCAGACACACTGGAGCTCTCGCACTGCTGGTGGGAATGGGGAACGGAACAGCCACCTGGGGGAAGCCCTTAGGAAAGCGACATCTCGTAAAATTAAACGTATACTAATCGTCTCACTCAGCAATACCCCGGTCATGTACTTACTCGAAAGGTGAGAATATGTGTCAGGACAAAGATGTGTATGTGAAAGTTCATAACATCCCAAAGCTAAGACAACCCTAAACATCCATCTCCTGGTGAATGGATAAACCAGTTGTTCGTGTGTCCACGTGATGGAACGCTATTCCACAACAGAAAGGAGCAAGTACTGAGTGACTGGACCACCTGAAAGGATGAGCTACAGGAGGAAGCCAGACACGGCAGACCAGCACCGCGTGATCCCGTCTACGCGAAATGACAGGAAAGGGAAACAGAGAGACAGCAGAGATCTGGGGTTTCGGGGCTCAGACAGGACTGACTACAAAAGG
Source organism: Equus przewalskii (assembly GCF_037783145.1). Lineage (NCBI taxonomy): Eukaryota > Metazoa > Chordata > Mammalia > Perissodactyla > Equidae > Equus > Equus przewalskii. Next base: position 51,140,921 of record NC_091852.1, read on the forward strand.
TATGGGGACACTTATCGGGGTGACGGAAATGTTCTCTATCACAACTGGGGTGATTACAAGACTGCATGTATTTGTTAGAATTCTCTGGGTGGTTCGCTTAAAATCGTGAATTTTATTGTGTGTACATTTTACCCCCACAAAACCGACCAAATAAAAGGGAAAAAAGAAGTATTTTTAATGAAGCATATTCTTAATTCAGGGCCACTTTGGAGAAAGTTGAAAGGAGGACAATAGTTTAAGGACCATATTAAATTGAAAATGTTTGAACTTTAAACAAAAGAATCTGCAATTTAACGCAGGGGAGTCAAAAAGTGGGGGCACAGCACCCTCTAGTGGCCCAATTGTGCATTTAAAATATCGCACTCAATCTGTTACATATTAACGTGAAAAGATGCAGTAAAAAAAAAAGTTTCCCTTAATACCCAAAGTAAATTTTTGACAGTTAATATCTACTAGTAATAAAAAGTTGAGAGACCTAAGAAGAAGAGAGTATTACCTAATTCTGAGCCACAACCAAAATCATACTTCAGAGATATTCTCATTTTAATTACAAACGGAACAAAATTGCCTGCTATCACTATTATTTAACATTTTTCTGGAAGTTGCAGTCAATGAAAACCATTAAAAAAATAAATAAAGCAGGAGCAAGATGTAAATTATTTAAAAGTACAAAATAAACTGATCACAGTTGGAAGATAATAGAATAATGTACTTAAAACTCAAGGGAATCAACATAAAATTCTTATAATGCATCAAGTGATCATCCATAAGATTAAAGCATAAAAAATGAACAGCTTTTCTACAAGACAACAATCACAGAACATAAGCTATAATGGAGAAAGCTTCCGTTAACAGAAGCAGACGCAGCAGCAGCAAAAATACACAAAATGCCTGTAGATAATCCTAAAAAGCAATCTAGACCTAAGGAAGAAGACTGCCAAAATCTACTGATGGGCTACAAAAAAACTTACATGGTGAGACATATGCTATTTCTTTTTTTTTCTGTTTTGAGGAAGATTAGGCCTGAGCTAACATCTCCCACCAATCCTCCTCTTTTTGCTGAGGAAGCCTGGCCCCGAGCTAACATCCTTGCCTATCTTCCTCTACTTTCTATGTGGGACGCCTACCACAGCATGGCTGGGCAAGCGGTGCGTAGATCTGCACCCAGGATCTGAACTGGTGAACCCCGGGCCACTGGAGCAGAATGTGCGAACTTAACCGCTGCACCACTGGGCCGGCCCCAACATATGCCATTTCTTGCTGGAGAAACTTAATGGAATATACACGTCCCTTCTCTTCAATTTATCTCTATGTTTCACAGAACCTCAGTCAGAATCATTACAGTATTGTTTTCGGAACTTGTTCATGCGATTGAAGTTAATCCAGACACTTCATATGTCTGTAACAACAGCCCACATTATACTGCTTCTTTTTTCTTTTTTTACTCTGCATACTTGGCGTCATTCGGAATGCATCTTTTCGCAGTTTGCCTTCTTATGCAGAAAGCTACCGTTTGTAGATACATTCACGTAATTGCACGTGGCATTTCCCCAGCTCGTTCTTTCTCCTGTGGACGAGGCATTTTCGTTGCCCACGGTTTTACAATTACAGACAGCACAGCTGGGCGCTCTTCTCACGCCTCCTGGTGCGCACGTGCACACACCTGCGAGCAGACTTGCCAGGACACGGGCGAGCGCTGGTTCAGCCCCACAGATGTGAGGAGCTGCTCTCCAGAGAGAAGGTGCCCCGGCTCCAGCCATGGAATCACCTCCTTTCCACAGGCTCATTGCGTGCTGTGGACTGAACCGTGTCCCTCCGAAACTCTCACGTTGGAGCCCTGAACCCCGGTGGGACGGTGTTTGGAGGTCGGGCCTTTGGGAAGCCAGTAGGGTTAGACCAGGGCATGAGCATGGGCCCCGATGGGATTAACGCCCTTAGAGGAGGAGACATGAGACAGCTTGCTCTCTCTCATCCGTGTGAGGACTCAGCGAGAAGCGGGACGTCCGCAGCCCAGGAGGGGCTCGTGCCAGACCTGACGCTGCCGGCACCTGGATGGCGGCCGCCGGCCCCCGGGCCGGTGAGAAACACGCGTCTGCTCTTCCAGCCGCCCGCCTGTGGTGGTCTGCTGCGGCCGCAGGAGCAGGCTGATACAATGTACCTCAGCTGTGAAACCATGTATGTGTCTTGTCGGTAATGACCAAAATTTTGTTGCCTTAATTAATAAATTTTCCCCCAAATTATTTTCTCATTTCAGTCAGATAGGTATTTTGCAACAAGTGGATTCCATAAATTTAGATTGTGGTGGCATGCCCATATCAATATTGTTTTTAAAGTTCTATTAAGTATATCATCTGAAAATGTTCGATTATTTTTAACTGTGCAGTAAAAAATCTTACAGATTCTGATCGTATTCACTAAATTTTTTCATTTCATTATCAATCACCTTCCCAAAGTTTTGTCGCCAAGAGTATATGTCAAATGCTTTGTTATATGTAACTGGTTCATAACGTTATTTTATATTCCCCCATTGAAGAGTACAAATTTTCTTTATGTGAACCATGAACTTGTCAGGACATCATTCCCCATTCTGACAAAACGTGTTTGATGATACTTACAACTTTCAAGTAATGTTTGTATCCAACATTTGTCACTAAGAACAAAATAAGCCATTTATTTTTCCTGAAATTACAAGTTATTTCATACCAGAAAAAGATATTATATTTCATTATAAGGTATTGCAGGTTATCAATTTTTTTGCCCCTATTACAAATCCCTTCCAGGGGCTGGCCCGGTGGTGCAGCGGTTAAGTTCGCACGTTCCACTTCTGCAGCCCAGGGTTCACTGGTTCAGATCCCTGGTGCGGACATGGCACTGCTTGGCAAGCCATGCTGTGGCAGGCGTCCTACATATAAAGCAGAGGAAGATGGGCACGGATGTTAGCTCAGGGCCAGTCTTCCTCAGCAAAAAGAGGAGAGATGTTAGCTCAGGGCTAATCTTCCTAAAAAAAATAATAAACAAAAAATAAAATTAAAAAATAAATTCATTCCAAAACACTTCACCAGAACTTTGACTCTCCTCTCAGTCCATTCAGAAACTTTGCATATTCTGTCAACTGCATTTTTTTTCTTGGAGAGAGTCCTTCTGGAACCCTCCTCCAGCTGTTCCCTCTGGCAGGTGCGCTGCAGGCTCTGCCCAGGGGAACATCAGGGACCTCAGGTGACAGGTCATCGTGGAGACTCTTTTACCTCTCTGTTACTACATGGCCCTCGTGTTGTTCTCTTTCTTGATTTATTCCCTTATTTTGCTGGAGCATATCCTGTAGTAGCTTCCTGAGAAAGGCTATCTGCAGAGTAAGCTCCTCAGGAACTCACAGGACTGAGACATCCGTTTCCTGCCCTGCCCCTGACTGCTTGCCCTTCTGGGTCTCGGTGGACGTGGTCTCCCTGTGGTCTTGGGGAGCAGTTCCTTCACCTCCTGTTAGCCCCCACGTTGTTCAGCTTAGGTCCCTTCTTTCCGCATGGTGGGATGTCAAGTGGTTCTTGATCTCAGTGTTTTTACATTCCAAGTTTTGTGCGTTGGGGACGAGACGGTCTTTTTCCTTCCATTTTGCAGGGCACTCAGGGTCTTTCAACTGGAAACGCAAGTCCTTCTGTTCTAGAAATGCTTTAGTGTTTTCTTGTATAATCTCCTCCTCTTCTCTCTTCTCTCATCTCTACTACCAGGATCCTTTGTTCACACGTCTGGAGTCCAGATTGCTCCTCTCGTGCTCTTTGCTCTTCTCTGCTATTTTCCTTCAAAGTCTCTTTTCTTGGAGGCACCCTCCAGTCTCCTTCCATTACCTCCACTAAAACTTTTCTGAGCTCTTACTTTTTTAGTTTCCGAGGCCCATCTTCATTCTATGAATAGTCCTGTTTTGTTTCTCTCTGCCTTTATTTCTTACATGCAATATCTTCCTTTATTTCTCTGAGACTACAAACCATAGTTTCTAGGAACTTTTCCTTTTATTTTTACATTATCTCTTTTCTCTCAATTTCTTGTTTTTTCTATTTGCCTTGGTTTCTGTTTCTTTCATTGGAAGCTTCCTGTGAATGTCTGAATCGTGGCTGTCTGATCTTAGAACAGGGTATGAAACGCTGACTGCAAAGTGTGAAGGCCAGGACAGCTGCTCGGCTGGTGGGCTTCCCAGCAGGGGGATTTTCAGCTACCTGAGCTGTTTCACCAAGAGCCGTCTTTGCTCTCGGGCTGGCGAGTTTCTCTGGAGAAGGCCATCGGGTCTCCCACCTGGAGAGGATGACCCTCGCCACCAGTGTTCTTAGAGGCATGTGAAGAAAGAGGGCAGCTGCTCTTCCGGTATCAACTCCCCTCAGTGATGCCTGCATCCCTGGTGCAGACTCGCTCACCTGGTCCTCTGCAGGCAGCAAACTTCCAGACGTTTCCAGGGCCGGGAAGGGTGGTCAAGGAGCAGTGTGGCAGGGGGAGGGACTTGAGGGTTTCAAGGGCACCCCACACAAACTTTCCAACAATCCTGCTTCCTGCTGCATTACTCTCCTCACCGTCAGGGGCGTCTGGTGCCCATGATCCCTAGTCTTTTCTGCATCCTCCCCTTTCTGCATCCTCATCTTTTCTGCATCCTTGTCCTTTCTGCATCCTCGTCCTTTCTGCTGTCTGATGTATGAGTAGACTTGCTTCTCAGCTCCGTATCGCTGGGTGAGACTTCAGCTTCTCTGCACTTCAGCTGCCCCTTGTGCATCTTATCTCCAGCACTCAAGATGTCCTACTGCCATTTCCCTCCTGTTCTCTTTGTCCTTCTGGGTTATGCCTTCCGTCCATCCCTTTACAGTCTTTCATCGCTTAGGGGAAAAAACAAAAGTAAAAGTAAATCCATCCTTTTGTTTTCATACTTTGGATAACTTGCAATACATTGCCCATGAAATCATTTGTTTTTCCTGAAATGAAAAGATACAACTTGCTAATTTCAAAAAAACAAGTGGCTTACTTTCGTTGTTAGTGATACAGTTGTTGGATGTAAATGTTACTCAAGAGTCGTATGGTTCAAAGTGAGAAGCGGTAATACTTGTTTTATTAGAATTGGCAGTGAGAACGTTCCAGCTCACGTAAAGAATTTGTAACTGGCAGTGAGAACACATGTAATAACATTGCGAATAAGTCACACACAATAAAGCATGTGGGGAAAAGCTCACAAATTGTATTAATAAATCTAATTGACATTTTAAAAACACCCTCACAATTTAAAAGTTTGACTGTATAGTTAAAAAATAATTTGGCATATTCAGACAGGATACTTTTAATAGAACTTAAAAGATAATATTGATGTGGACACATGACTGCAATCGAAATTTATAGAATCAATTTGTTGCAAAATATATATCTAACTGAAATAAGAAAACAATTTTGGGGAAAATATATAAATCAAGACAATAAAATTTTGATCTTAACCAATGAAGCTTCCACCTTTTGACACAAAAATTACTTTAATAATTTACTTAAAATGTAAAAATCCAAGTTTTTCATGGTAAATTCATGGTTTTGAGGTGCTCGAAGATATCTGAAACAATTTATCAGGCTTTACTGTCAGTGCTCATAAAACGCGGTCTCAGCCAGAGAACTCAGACTGGTGCCTCACCAGGTTCTGTCGAGGCGGTGCCGTGTAAGAAGGCAGCGAAAATGAGGAGTTCTGGCCAGGAGTTGGGAAATATTAGGATGGTTTAACACAGCAGCAGCCACAACGCTGTGCTCATTTATCTCTGAAAAATGTAATAAAAATTATAAATCAGCTAACTCACTTTATCTATCCTCAATAAACTTTATATTTGCTACCATATACCAAGTGAACTTCAAAGAGGATGAAACAACGTGTGTAGAAAAGGGAATTAAAATAACGAAAAGTGCAGAAGCATATTGGGCCCATGGGCCGAGGTGCAAAGGCGGCCTGGCAGCTCCTGGCTCGCCGGGGATCCGCTCCAGTAAACTGGGAAGCGGCGGCCATCAAACGTTCAACGTGGAGACTGTTCTAGGAACTTGACTTTACTGGGAGAAAATTCCAACTGTTAAAGCGAATGGACTAACCTGAGGAATGATCAGCGTGAGGAGCACATAAAATAAGATGTCTTCATCAAGACAAGGCAGGATCGAGCAAGCACTGAGGGGCCACGACATTCCCACCAAAACAAAGCAGAATAGGGGCCAGCCCGGTGGCACAGCAGTTAAGTGCGCACATTCCACTTCAGTGGCCTGGGGTTCGCTGAGTCAGATCCCGGGTGTGGACATGGCACTGCTTGGCAAGCTATGCTGTGGTAGGTGTCCCATGTATAAAGTAGAGGAAGATGGGCATGGATGTTAGCTCAGGGCCAGGCTTCCTCAGCAAAAAGAGGAGGATTGGGGGGCTGGCCCCGTGGCCGAGTGGTTAAGTTCGCACGCTCCGCTGCAGGCAGCCCAGTGTTTCGTTGGTTCGAATCCTGGGCGTGGACATGGCACTGCTCATCAAACCACGCTGAGGCAGCGTCCCACATGCCACAACTAGAAGAACCCACAGCGAAGAATACACAACTATGTACCGGGGGGCTTTGGGGAGAAAAAGGAAAAAATAAAATCTTTAAAAAAAAAAAAAAAAAGAGGAGGATTGGCAGTAGTTAGCTCAGGGCTAATCTTCCTCAAAAGAAAAAAAAAAAAAAAACAGAATGAAATCTCATTTCCAGGAGGGCAACTATTAGGCCGTCTGAATCCGTTATATGGAATGTGTTGTGTGATAACAAAAATGAAAAATGCATTGACCTGGAAGTTCTTTCAAGCTACTGAGTCACGAAAGTTGGCCAAACGACCGACCGTGGATTGAAGGTAAAGGAGAATTGATAGAATGAAGACGACCAAATAAACCTTTCACTCCAAGGTCATTGTTGTTGACCTAGTTGGTCACCTCTGGACAATTCTATAAGAGCTGAGCCTTGCGGAGTGTCACCGTGGTTAGTTCTGCGGAATCTGAGCCAGGTTCTTTCCCGCGATCAATGCCGTGGGTGTCAGGAGATTCTCCGTGAGTGACCCTCCGTGTGGGTCCCCAGGTGACTGTCAGGGTACACGGGAGTCTAGAAGACCTGGTGTAGCCTTCTCCACTCCGCCAAGGCACAGACATGGGCCCCGGTTGATGACAGCCACAGCAAACCAGAGATGGCGCCACCAATTTCAAAACTTCGTCAGATGCCTCCAACATTGTTAGAATGTTTTGTCAAATGATTTGCACTGCTGATTTCATCATTGATAAGCAATGCATATACTGCTCAATATATAGAGAATTCAGTTTATTGAAAGAGTAAAAGAGAACATATTTTTGATTTAGAGTTTCTACATGGATTCATATTGCCACGCCGCTGGTCAGACAGCATGAATCAGACTGACTTCTCCAGCCCCACCTGCGGCCAGCCCCCCTTTGCAGTCAGTTCGGCCACCTGGACTGCTGTCCTCTCCTGCACACCCCGTGCCTCCCTGGCCTGCATCCCGTGCAGTGCTGACCCCTCTGTCCACATGCTTCTTCTCAGCCACCTTCGGTTTTGCTGGTTCCCATTGAATCTCCAGGAGCAATTTGGAAACCTGTCCTCTGCTGACTCCTCCTTGACCCCGGGTCTGGACAGCCCCCATTTGACACCGTGCTCCTCTATCAGAGCCCGTCTGCTTGGTTTCCATGCACATTTGCCCATCTCTTCGTCCGTGTCCTGGTTACAGATGAGTCACCCACCCAGCCCCGGGAACTCGCCCTATAACCAGAGTGTCTGTAGGTCCCTCATGTGCTGCTCTGTCGTGGTGCCACCAGCCCACAGCCCGGGCAGCGTGGAGCTGGGTGTGCAGAGACTCCTCTCCCTCCTCGTGGTCTTCCTGAACAGGCTCCGTCCATCCCATCCAGGAATCCTGGAGGTGGTGCCATTTCTACCTCCAAGACTGCCTCCTTCATCCTTCCAGCTCAGGGAGACTGCCCTCTCCTACCCCTCCAGATCCCAAGCCTGAGACATGGGGATTGTTCTAGAAGTGCCCATCTTTCTCACTGACCAGCTCCAATTGACCACCAAGTCCTGTGCATGTCTCCAGCCACCTCTCTCCCGTCCCTTTGTCTGAGTCAGCTCAGGTGCTCTGACAGAATCCCCATCACAGACTGAGTGGCTGAAAGAGGAGAAACTTATTTCTCGCCGTTCTGGAGACTAGAAGTCCGGGATGAGGGTGCCAGCGGGGTGCGGTCCTGGGACAGCCCTCTTTCCGGCTGCAGAGAACTGACTTCCCACCAGCCCTCACGTGATGGAAGGAGGGAGCTGCCTGGTGCCTCCTTTATGAGGACACTAATCCTGGCATGGAGGCTCCGCCCTCATGACCCAGTCACCTCCCAAAGGCCCCTGCTCCTGGCACCACCACCCTGGGGGATAGGTTTCAACAGGTGACAGTGGGGGGACAGACATTCAGACCACGGCACCCTCCCCTGCTGCCCGTCCTCACTTTGCGGGAATGGGCATCATTGCCACGGGCGCCCTGCCTCCCCACCCCTGTGGCACTCAGCCTGGCATCTGAGCAACCTGCCACGAGGCTCGTCTGGTCGAGCGGATGCAGGATCGCTCTCCAGGCAACCAGGTCGGGCCGGGAAAGGCGTCCCCAGGGTCTGCTGCCCTGTGGCTGCCGGCTAGTATTTTCCACACTCCCTGCAGGTCTCTGCGATGCAGATTCGTGCCAGTACCGGAAAGTTCCAGCTTGCCCTCGCTCCCCTCTGCCACTGCTGACCACCAGGCGCTTCACGGCAAACCCATAGTGGCAGAAGCCTCACAGAGGCCCGGCTCTGTGCCTTCCTGCAGGGCCCTCCCTCGTGGTCCCACCGTGGGATCCCCTGCAAGCCCCGCCTTGCCCGCCCACGTGCATCCTCCCCCCTCACCACTGTGTCAGGGTGTTTCCTGTCTTGCACCCCAGGCCCATAACTCACACGGTGGATTCGCACTCCTGACTAATGCAAGTCACTCTCCTAACAATGTGACGGCCAGGCCAGAGCACCTGCGGTTCCCTGAAGGCAGCTGGGCTTCTGGGCGTGCTTTTCTCGCTAACTGGAATTCTCCTCCCCGCTGGCATGTACCCAGCTAATGCCTTATCCTTCAATCCCGTCTGGCGAGCCGCGGCCTCCTGGATACTCCCTCTGGGAGAAAACGCTATTGACCGGGAAGAGAATGTCAGGATGACACTTCGGCTGCAAGCAACAGAAACTGAATCTGGTGAACTCAAAACCAGCAAAAAATACAGGAAGACCATTGGCAGATCACAGCCATGGAAAAGCCAGACAGCCGGGCCCGAGAAGCGTGGAATTGTCAGCAGAAGGGCTGCATAGAGCAGCTCTTTGGAAGATTCTACAGGATGGCTCAGCTCTAACCTCTCCCCACAGGGGTTCTCAGCTCAAGACACGGATTTCCAAGGAAGAATCTGATGGGCTATCTTGGATCCTGTGCTCACCCTGTGATTAGGGTGGTCAGCGTATCTGCCTCTGCTTGGGAACAGGGCACTTCTCTTGCCAAAGAAAGGGGGAAGGGACCATCAATCATCTGCCATAATGGGATGCATTTGGAGGCGCTTCCTGAATCGATATTCTGGCTCTGCCACGTTTCCGCCGAGAGAGCTCAGCACGTCCTTTAGTGTCTCTGAGATTCCATTTCTGCGCGTGCAATGCCGGCCACGCAGGGCTGATGAGAGAACCAGAGGGGAGCGTTAGTGCTGTTTCTCATGATGGCCAGTGTGGTGTCACCCAGGCCACAGCCCTTGTGTTCTCGTCTCTCAGCAGGCCTGACTTTCCCATCAGCTGGGGATGACTAACGGAGGTGACCCAGCAGAAAATCCAACCAAAACAGGGAAGACAGCCTGACCCTCATTCCACACAGCAGAAGAAAAGAGAGCTGGAAAAACATGAGAGAGCTGACGGAGATGAAGAAGAGTGACCTTGATTTCAATCATTAACGAGTTATGACTCGTTGAGAAATGTTCTGTAGCGTGAGGCAGAGATCTGACTGTGTTGTATTGGTGGCTTGTCTCAGAATTATTTGACAACCTGTTCTTTCACCACCGGCGCGCGATGTCTCCTGTGCCACTTGATGTCTCAGCCACGCGCAACAGAAGGCCCAAAGCAGGTGGGCGTACACCCTGCTGGAGGGCACAGAGCCCGGGGGAGGGGGCCCGCTCGCACTCTGCCCTCTGGCTGTGGCCTCCATGGCTGTGCCTCAGCCCACGTGTTGCCTTCCTCCTCTGGATGCTGCCCCACTGGAGCGAAGAACGGCAGCCGTGGTTCCAGGAGTCACAACCTCACGTCAAACATCCAGAGGAAGCGGGTCTGTGGCACAGAATTTCCCAAACTCCCTGAGCTCCACACCGGGGAGCAGGGACCATGTGCCCCTGTGAACAGTCACCATGGCCCTGGCATGAGATGGACTGTTGACCATTCCACCTGCCAAGAAGGAAGGTGTACTTCCGGAGACAATGGTGGAATCAACGTCCTCAGAATCACATGCAAGGAGGGAGTGGTGAGTAGATGCTAGGGAAACAGCAAATAGGTGTTCACAACGCTCTGGCTCTCAGCTGAGGTCCTAGAACCAGCAGCAACATCCTCCTCACCTGGGAGTTTGTTAGAATGGAGAGTCTGTATGTCCGCCCCACACCTGCCAACTCAGAATCCGCGTTTGAAAAGATGCCCAGAGTGCGAGGAGGCAGCGCGGCCCTGGAGGGCACACGAAGACGCAGAGGCAGACCAGCTGGTCAGTATGGGAGTAGAAAGTCAATTTTACCAGCACTAATTTGCCACAGGAAGTCAAGGCAAGGTCATCAGCCAAGAGAGGTGTAAAAAAACAGAGGAGGCCCCTCCAGGAGAGTGGTACGGTTTAGAAAGGACTGGCTGGAGCAGGGGGGAGAGCTGGCCAGGGCCACTGGCATGGATGACTGGTCTGAGTTGAGGACACATGGTGGTGAAGAGCATGAACTGGTCCCCAAACCCTAAAGCTGGAGATTTCATCAAGCGATGCACACTATTTTAATTCTGGAAGTAGAAGTGGGGTTATTTGATACAAGTTTGGGAGAACTGCAGAGCTTCTGTGGTTGAACGGCAACGCAACACGCTTCTTTACTGCGCTGGCAAACTGTGGTTCAAGTTACTCATCAGCTCGGCAGGGAAGAAACTCACCGAGGACGGGTGACAAACCGGAAGGGCCACAAGATCAGCGGGCTCAACTCCGTCACGTAGCAGCATTGTGGACGCAAGGAAATGAGAGCCCTGGAAGAACGGGTAACACGAGACCTGGTGCACTGGACTCACGGTTCAGAGACGACAAGCTGTCGGTGATGTGGTCCAGCGTGGAGCTGCGCAAGGCATTGTGGGGCGAAGGAGTGAAGGAAGGCGTGGAGAGTTACGGAAGCCAAGGAATGTCAAGGCCTGGAGCTGGACCATTCACGTCGACACTGATGGGCCCATCGTGCATTTTCACACGGAGGTGGCAAGGAAGACTGAGCCCGTGAAGGGGGCGTGGGGAATCGGTGTGCGGCACTGAGTAGGGATAAAGAGTGGTTGTGAAAGATGGCAAGGGTTTAAAAGTGTGCACTTGGGCCCATGAATGGGGAACGAATCACCTGGAAGCAATATTCTTCATGAGGCTGAGAGAGTTCCTTCCCAGTGGCCCTCGGGGACAGGGGACAGTGGCGTGCCCAAGAGTAAGGCAGGGCTGCAGGAGGGCAGCAACGTCAGGGGACAGCCAGTTTCAGGAGGAGCTGGGCTGTTGAGAGCCTTTCCTCCTGTGAGGAGAGGGAAATGGAAGGGGGCTTGTTTACCACGGGTTTTGCATTCTGAATGGCACCATGGAAGGATCTAGAAAAAGAAGAGTTATAGAAGGAAGAATACAGGAGTTGGGGGTGGGGAGAAGGGGAGGGAGGAAGGAGATGTCATTTCTATGACTCCTAGACGTGACAGATAAAATGTCACAAACATGTGAATAGCAGAGCTGGCTGCCCAGGAGAAGCCGGAATGTTAATGGCCCCATGGGAACAGAACAGGCTTGGCCCACAGATGTGGGAGAATTGGAACTGGGACCACCTTACAAAGCCCAGGACCCTGGAAAGGCTGCGTTCTCAATGACAGGAGATCCTAGAAAAATCCACCACTGGCAAAGGGAGACAGCAAGAAAACACGTCTTTCTTGGCCCCAGCTCTGCGGAGGAAAAGTTTCTTCCCTGAAAGTTTGTAAGCTCTGGCCACAGATCCTTTGGACCTATTCTGTGTATATGATCCAGGAATGCTCAAGCCAAGAACCTAATGTGTCCCTGGCTTGGTGGCACTGGGAGCATGAGAGTTCCCAGAGCAAAGTCCCACCAAACACGAGCTCACAATCCAAAATCACAGGACAGGCCACCGATGAGCTCCAGTCAAAAGTCCACAGAAACACGAAGCAGGGCCGGCCGCCCCTGGACCACAGGCCTGGGGTTACTAGACCCAGAGTGCAAGGCGGGGCTGAGGAGAGAGATGGAGGAGGGGTTGGAACCGGGAAAGGAACACAGTACCATGAAGACAGCAACGAGAAAGGTCTGGTAGCACCTTCTTTGGCCATTCAGCCACTTCCTGATTCTTTACTTCAGAAAACTTGAAGGTGGGCCTGAGAAGTAACCAGTTGGTAGATCATTAAAATTATTTTTTGGAGGCCAGCCCAGTGGTGTAGCAGTTAAGTTTGCGTGCTCTGCTTTGGCAGCCCCAGGGTTCACAGGTTCAGATCCCGGGTGCAGACCTGCACACCACTCATCAAGCCATGCTGTGGCGGCATCCCACATCCAAAATAGAGGAAGATGGGCAGAGAAGTTAGCTCAGGGCCAATCTTCACCAAGCAAAAGGAGGAAGATGGGCAACAGATGTCAGCTCAAGGCCAATCTTCCTCATCAAAAAAAATCCTTTTTTGATGATAGATTACTATACGGATATTTGCTGTGTCACAGAAGTAGTCCTGACAACTTAGTGAATCAACGACTTAAAAAAAGCTGCTTCCATCCTGTCAAAGAAAAGAATCCCTAACCAATCTATAAATCAAAATTGGGATGAGTTTGTTATGAGCTGGATCTGAGGACCATGTAGCCCCGGAGAGCCCTTCCACAAAGGAACGGAGCGCTCCAAAGAAGTGGGGTGGACAGAGTGGTTATCTACCATCAAAGAGCAGGTGTCACATCTGATTGGAGCGTCCCTGTTACAACAGTCACAAGATTGCCTTGCCGGCACAGCTATGCACACAGCAACTGATGAACCCAGCGGGCCGCAGGTCTGTGGTCACAGGTGGGTGGTCCCAGGGTGAGCGCTGCAGGCCAGCAATCCCTCCTTAGTTTAGGGGGAGGTGCTTATCCCTAAGGAACACCACGTTGGGGAAGTTACGTACTTAACTTGAAGGGCATCGTTCCCGTCTTTGGGACACAGCAAATGCCTAAAGCAGGTATACAATGCATGCTCAATGGCCACGTCAGGCCCTTTTGGAAAAACAAGCTCAGGCCGAATTAGATTTACGCCAAATGGCTTCCTCATACACTCCAGTATATCCTATTGCTTGTCATTTATTTATCAATCCGTATATCCTTATTAATCTAAGGAAGGTTTCTCAAGGGAAACAGAGACAGACAGAGATCCAAAGCAGGGCTCCCTACCCAGCGAGTACTGCCTCCACAGGTACCTGAACTAATCGAACAAAAAAAGCCCCAACCATCTCCAAAGGAATGAATTTCCAATAAGACTTTACGTTTTGTGTTTAAAAGTATTTATCAAAATTTGTAACAGACTTTTACTGTTTTGCTTTCACATTTGTACTACCAACCCAATCCAGAAGAAATATATATTTTTTTAACTTTGGAGGCTTGTGATAACAACGGATTTTATTTGAATTTATACTGAATTGTAGAATATGCTCCTATATGAGTTCCCTAGGGCCACATTTACAAATTACCACAAACTTTGCGGCTCAAAACAACAGACATTTCTTTATGAAAGTCCTGGAGGCCACAAGTCTGCAACCAAGCTGCCAGCAGGGCCGTGCTCCCTCCCGTCTAGGGGAGGGTCCTTCCTGCCTCTTCCAGCTTCTGGGGGCTCCAGGCGTCTGTGGCTCGTGGCCGAATCCCTCCGGCCTCCGCCTCCGTCATCACGTGGCGGTCGGCCCTCGGCCTGCACCGTGTGTTTCTCCAATCTCCCTTCATTTCTCTGCCAAGGATGCCAGTAACTGGACTTGGGAGCCACCTAGTCCAGGATGATCGCATCTCAAGATCCTTAACTTGATCGTCTCTGCAAAGACCCTCTTTCCAGATAAGGTCACATTCACAGCGACAAGGGGTTAGGACTTGTTTTAGAGGAACACGATTGGACCCAAACAGCTTCCAAGCATTAAAAAAAACTCATTAAGAGACAATTTTGTGAGGAAATCAGAATAGAAATATCTGAAAAATATTAAATGATGTAAAATTTCTAACTATTAAGTTTATGGCTTTTTAAATGGATGATGAGAATCAAATTGTAAGATGTTAATATTTAGTATACACTGGAAACTACATTCTTTACAACTGTTTAAGCTTATGATGAAAAATTTTAGTTGTTAATTTTATAATACGCAGAAAAGTACTTGATTTTTCAAAATTCTTCTAGGGAGCATTAAAGGGAAGCTTTGACAAGTGGGACATAGAGGAGCCTCTGAAGGCGGGTCCAGGACCATCGCACAGGAGAATGAAGGACCTGGGTCTTCGGGAGGAGGGAGACGGGCAGGATGGAACAGGTACCCCCAGCAGCCTGGCACCGTTCTCCAGCCAGGTGGTCCACCTGCCAACCTCCCGTGGGCTGAGGTGGAATTAGCGCTGTTTTGCAGGGCTCTGGTCTCAGCGATGGGAGGGTTTGTTTCCGATTTTCACCAGCGTTCTCATCCAACCCCTACATGCTGTGTCCTCCTGCGCACAGCTCTGCCCCAGCCCCCAACACGGCAAGGACAGCGGGCTCCAGGCTGATTGCCCGGTGCAACTCCACGGAGCAGAAAGCCATGGCCGAAAGAGTCTCATGGTTTCACCTGTGTCGCTCAGCCATGATGGGCTCAGAACAACCATCCACCAGAGGAGGGCTGGCAGCTGCCCCTGCCACCACTGAGAGCTGCCTCTGGCCACCAGCACCAAAGGGAGAGATGAGAAGTCCTTTCTTTGTCTGCTGTGAGTGGCCCTGCTGTCAGCATTCGGCCCACCGCCTCTTTCTCTTCCCTCGGCCTCAGAGATGCAGTGTTTCACAGAGGACCCCGGTCCTCCCTGTGTGATCAACCCCCAGCAGACGCCTGGGAGGCGGAGTCCCAGCACCTGGCAAGGATGAGAGCGTGTGGGGACCGCCAGCACACAGGGCAGGGCCTGGGCCACCTGAAGCAGCCTGGGCAACTCTGCAGGAGCCTCTCCTGGGCTGGCCGTTTTCCCGGGACATTCTCCTCAGTTCTGGGGCTGGTCCTCAGCATCCGAGACGCAAAACCCCAGAAGGATGCACTTTGAGAGTGTGCCTACATGGACTAAGATAAAAGACTGATGATGTGCTCGTTCCTTTACTCCCAGGTCAACAAAGTTTAGGGTGAACCATATGAATGATTTTGTGGACAAAAGACCTATTTTTCAGATATTGGAATCTCCCATCTAATACTATTCTTGAGCCCCTCCCATGTCCCCTGCCTGTTTCAGGTGCTGGACTCAGAAGGTGAAAGTGACAGCCCAGGTCCCTGACACTGGGCATGTCATTCAGTGCACGACCTATAGCCTGGGTGGTGCACACAGTGACCTGGTGTTGAGTCTGATATTCACGGTGGAACGGCTGCCCCTTTTCCAGTCCTCAGGCCTTGGGACAACACCACCAGAACGGCCCATTCAAGGCATGTATGTGCACGGTCACACGTGTGTATGAAGGAGAGAATGAGCGAGCACCGGTGTGCTGGGGGGCGTGGTGGTGGTCCTGCCTTTCGGGTTCGCCACCCTGTCACACTGATGCTCTGACTGCCACTTTTCTCGTCTTCGGTGCTTGCTCCTAACGTGGCTTTCTGCATCGAGATGTGGTGTCACTGACACATGTTGAATCAGGACCGAAGAGCATCAGAAGAAAACAAACCAGACAACAAATGCATATCCTGCTGATAAGTCAATTATTCATTTTTTTGGAGAAACAAGAATCTAATAACATACATTACAAGAAAAGCAAGCAAGGGACTGGCCCAGTGGCATAGTGGTTAAGTTCGCACACTCCACTTCAGTGGCCCAGGGGTCACAGGTTCAGATCCCAGATGTGGACCCAGCACCACTCATCAAGCCACGCTGTGGCAGCATCCCACATAAAACAGACGATGGTCGGCACAGATGTTAGCTCAGCGACAATCTTCCTCTCCAAAAAAAAAAAAAAGGCTAGCAAGCCTGTGAATAATGTAAAACAGGAGGCAATAAATGAGACGATTGGATCAGAGAGATTTTCTGACTGTTCTGTTTAAATTTATAATTAATACTTTGATTCTTTTTAAATAGTTCAAGGGCCATCCATCACCTGCACGAGCGACTACAGTGGAAAGAAACCGTCCTGGAGGAGGCTGTGAAACATGTGAGTCAGTCAGTCTGGAATTTAAATATTGCAAACCAACCACAATGTGGTTAATCCTTAGCCCGGCCGCCTTTCAAGGGAGCAAAATAGAATTTAGTGAAGCGGAAAAGACAGTTTACGAAATTGATAACTGTCACCTTGAGGAATTTCCTAAGCACGGCCCCCAAGTCCAGCCCAAATCCGGCCCTCGGAGCTCTTTACAGGTTGCTCGCTAATTCTCCAGAGTCCGCAATGTTGGAAGGAGGAGAGCTGTCACGGCAGGTCAGCATGGGACGCTGATGGACGGAAGGGCCTCGGAGGCCCCGGGTGCATCAGGAATTGCATCAGGAAGGGAGGAGGCCAGAGGACCCAGGGACAGGAGCAGGCGGCACGCCTACGGAGAAGAGTTAACTGGGCGGAGCGGGGAAGGAGCAACTCTGGACGGGGCCAGTCCAGGCCTGGCCACTGGAGATGGGCCTTGAATCCCTGAATCTCCGACCCCAACCATGCGTCCCTGCATCCAGCCCAACCCCGATCAGAGAGGGCAAGGCGCAAAAAATGTCCCCTGAGTGACGGAGCTTGATTAGTTAGTTACAGATTTGGAAGCACCTCATACGGCACAAAATTAGAATATTTCTGAATAACGTTTTTGAAACCGTGAGGGTCCCAGGCACTGAAGAGTCCTTTGGGCCGTCAAGAGCAACAGCACGGTGAAAAACGTGACTGCTGGAAACTTTTCCTCAAAAGTCCAATCGCTGGGAAGACTCCGGGCGTGACACAAATTTATGTGTCCATCTCTGGCCAGGGGCGCCCAGAGATTCAGCTAAACAAGATCCTGGGTATGTCCATGAGGGTGTTTCTGGGTGAGATTAGCATTTGGCCTTGCAGACGGAGTAAAGCCCTCCCCAGTGTCGGTGGGCATCTTCAGACCCACTGAGGCCTGAATGGAACCGAAGGGCTGAGGAGGGAGAATTCGCTCTGTGCCCGACTGTCTTCGAGCTGGGACGTCGGCCTTCTCCTCCCTTTGGACTCGGACTGGGACTTGGGCCAGCTGCACTCCTGGGTCTCCAGCCTGCAAAGAGCAGACCGCAGGACTTCTCAGCCTCCAGGACCAAGTGAGCCAGTTCCTTAAATTAAACCGTATTTGTATGCTGCACTTCTCTGGGAAACCCAGACTAGCACACTCATGTTCATCACGCAAGGCAGGAATCAAATCACACTTGTAAGATGACACTGGTTTTGACAATTTCATAGACATAAATACCTACATACACGTGCATTGAACAGTTTGGGAAGAAATTCAGCAAAAAATTCTGGTGGTTGAAATTGAGTTGTGAGACTATAAAGAATTTTTTGCTTTTTATACTTTTCTCTGTTTTTCCTGTATACTACAACATGTGTAATTTACTTTCACCAGAAAACAATAAACGTCTGTTATTTATAAAATTATACTGTCCACTTTTAGAAGCATTTATTTACAAACATCAAAAGCATGGAAACAACCCAATTGTCCGTCTACCAGTTTCACATGTACACGTCTGTCAGAACTCACCCAGAGGAACATTTTAAATACATGCAGTTTGCTGTGTGAATGTTATGCCTTAATAATGTTACCATTTTTTAAGCAACAAACATTGCCTGGGTGTAAATAAGTGAATGAATGAATGATGGAATGAATGAATGAAACTGTGAGATCCACTGCTGCCTGGCGTCTTCCTGAAGAGCCACCTGCACACACTGAGGGGCTTGCGTGTTAATCTGCCCCTGATTAGAGGGTCTTGGGGCCACGCCTGCACCCCGGGCCTGCCCCGGACGCCCTCCCTCCTGGAGCTCTCTCCGGCCTGGAAAGACCATCCCCAGGGGCGCTAGCAGTGCCCCCTGGAGCCGCCTTCCTCAGTGGCAGCCAGGAGTTAGAGGACAGACATCTGGAGGCGTGGTCCGCAGGCTCTCAGAGGGTCCCAGCGGGATTGGACCCCAGCTGTCCCCAGCTGAGATCTGCTCCTCCCCACTCCCCAGGTGGCTCTAGATCCAGGACAGCCTCCTGTCCTCTGCCCTTTCCCTTGGGGACTTCAGCCTGGAACAAGGTGGGGTCTTTCCCCAGAGCTCCTGAAGGCCAGGGCTCCCACACCTGGGGAAACCTCCTCTGACGCAGAAGGGAGGAAATAGAGACCACGAGATGCGGCAGAAAGCTGCCGGTGGGCAGACGGTGCCAGCCTGGGAGTTGGCCCCTGCCCGCTCTGGTGCCCTTTCCTCCCAGTGTTTGTTTATGGGGACAGCAACCCCAAACACTCATGCCTTGGGGCTCTGACACCTGCAGCCAAATGGGCCTGACTCACACAAAACACACAAGAACAATAAACCGCCAGCCTTGTCTCCACACCGGGGATGTTCCGGGTCAGCCGTGCATCTGACGTGAAATAGTGGGATGTGTGCAATAATGGCTCCATGCACTTTTCTCTTTTTTTTTTTGCTAGATGTTGTTTCTCATTTAATTTTATTCCTCCCAAAAATGATGATGAGTTACATATACCAGTTTTGATATATTTGTAAGAGTTTAATACAAATACAATCACGCACACACAAAACTCAACAGAAAATGCTTCAAACTAATTTTGGTGTGAAAACTGTGGTCAGCACAAATGGACCCAAGAGAAATAACTGCCCGCACGTTAAACAATTTGCAAAATGCTGTTTACGATCATTTTCATGAATTCTACGTATTGCAAGAGCCAGCTAAATGTCGTTAAAATCAAGCTTTTCAAAGAAAAGATTAAAGTGCTCATATTCCCATCTGGGCACCACAGGTGTTTTCCTGGTCCGTTCTCGGACTCACAGTCGCAGTGTGCTTGTTATTTCACGTGAAATGGGAGGGCGTCTGCCACGTCATTGCATCACCTTCAAAACTACCCTCTTTGCCCTCTTCTCCAGTGTACTTGGGCTGGCCCCCATTGGTGACCTTGCCGGCCATTTGGAATTTTCCCCTATTGTAGATAACGCCACAATAAGAGTCTTCCTGCCCTTATTTTTTCTTTCAGTTGTTTCCTTGGGATAATTTCCCAGGCACCACATTACTGGGTCAAAAACTGTGAATGATTTCCACGGTTCTAGATAACAGGCTTGCGAGCGGCCCTGCCAACCGTGCCCCGGCCAAGTGTGAGAATGTGAAGTTGGAAGAGAGTCAAGGGCCCCCCAGTGGAGAGGGAGCCAGACAAAGTCTGACAGAGCCACACCCAGAGCACTGGGAAACTGCTAACAGGACGCCGGCTCGGACTCTCTCAACAGGTGAAATGTGCCCGTTAGCTGGTCAGTGTTATTTTGTTTTGTTTTTTAAGAGCATCAAATGGGACTCGCACCCCTGGTGACAGCTATGAGCGAGGGTGACGGGCGTGAGCACATTGGCAGCGCGTGCAGGAGTCCGGGGAGAGAAGAAAGTTTGCATTTTATGGGGCCTTTTCTTAGTGCTCGTGACGTACGTACACTGATACAGCACACTGGAGCCTCCGCTCAGCTTCCTTAGAGACTCCGGCAGCCAGCATTCCCGTGGACCCCACGCTGCACGCCTGGACCAACCCCGAGGGCCCACTCTGCAGGGGGCGGCGATTCCCTGCCTGGTCCTCCCCGTGGTCGGCAGCCTGGCCGGGAGCCAAGCCAGCCCTCCCCCGCCACTTAGCTAGCGGTCTGTGTCCACTCCATCCCCAGACGTTATGGAATCTGTCCGTTTCTCTCCAGCGTGCTGCACCCCTGAGGCCAGGGCACCATTCCCCGTCCCCTGGACGACGGTGGGGACGTTCTCGCTGGTTAAACACTCGTCTTGTGGGGCAACTTCCATCCTTGTGGCCCTTACACTGCTCACACGGAAGCCAGAGCGACAAAGGACAAATCACAGACGCAGATCTGCTTGTGTCATCTGCCTCCCTTGAATTCTTGACGGCTTGCCATTGCTCAAAAGGCACATGGCCCAGTTTGGCAGCCAAAGTCATATGCGCTACTTAAATTTTACTTAATTAAAATTAAAAACTCAGCTCCTCAGTCACACTAGCCACATACCAAGGGCTCAATAGCTACCCGTGGCTGATGGCTACCATATGGGACACTACAGGTTTAGAGCTTTACAGAAAGTTCTGCTGGATGGTTCTGCATCCAAAGATAAAGCAAAACCTTTAACTGACCCTCAAGACCCCTCCAGCCTCCCCAGTCTCACCTCCCTCAGTGATCTCTATACTCACCGCCCTTCCAATCCTTATGTCCTGAGTCCCTTCCCACCTCAGGGCCTTTGCACATGCTGTGCTCTCCCCGTCCCCTCTAGCTAATTCCTCTTCTCCTGTTAGAATTTGGCGGTGGTATCCCTGCCTCAGAGATGCGCCTGTCTCCCCAGAGGAGGTCGAAGCCCCTTCACAGGGCAATCCCACATCTCCTGGACTTCTCCTTCAAAGTGCTCGTCGCCACCGTAACTTAGCGAATTGTGTCACCCATTGCCTAGTGTTTCCTTGCCCCACAAGGATGGAAGCCCCGGGACGGCCACACGACGAGTGTTTAACCTGTCTTGGACAACACCCAGAACCCTGGCTCACAGTGGGAGATAGATGAGTATTTATGGAGTAAATGAATGCGTTTACCTCCGGACTCAAACATGGGGAAGCATCGGAAGTGTTAACAACTGGCAAACAGGATGTTCCTCAATTCCAGCTCAGAGTAAGCGGGTTAAATGTTTGACTGTCCAGTGTCCCTTCATGTGGCATTTACTCCAAGGACAGGGAGGGGCCAGGGATGGCAGACTCACGTAGAGAAAACCAGCTGAGCTGCCCGTGGTTCGAAGGACTTGGTCCAATCCTTGCCAATGCCTGCACGGGGAACGGACGTGACTGTTGACACTAGAGCCCGGAGCCGAGGGCAGGCCGCCATCACAGGGGCCTGTAAATCGGCGCTGCATTCACCTGAGTCTCACGTCCTCATATGTTAGAGGCGCACACTGAAGTGTGATCAGGGGGGAAGATAGGACAGCCAGGATCTGCTTCAACGTGAATGGAAATCCACAGGAAAAAAGGAACTCTGACCCCTGCCTCACACGTGCAGTGATAAGTGTGGGAGAGATTGTAGACACCAAAAAAGTAACACTGGAAGGCTTCTGGGGAGAGAACGTAGAATGTCTTCACGATGCGGGTGTAGACAAAGGCTTCTTAGGGCACACAAAGCAAACCACCAAGGAAAACGTTGGTGAGTTAACCTCCCTCAAAATGTGAGACTAGCGTTCGTCAGGAGACGTCAGTAAGAAAAGGAAGAGGGAGCCACAGACTGGGAGGAGACGTGCAAAACGTGCACAGTGGGGTCTCGGTATTAGCAGTGGTCGTGTTCTGTAAAGTCACCGTGAACACTGAGTTCGCAAAGACAGAACCACCGCTCCCAACAGAATACACGGTTAGGTCCCCACGAGCCCCTGGTCACAGCATTTTCATCAGCCGATCCACGCATGACCTTGTTTCATGTGTGTTTCTGTTCACAGACACCTTATTTAACGTGCATTGTTGACTCACGCACGCTGAGTTCACGGCCAACAGTGCTTGACTCACCCTGGACAAAGCCCATCTAACACACGTGTTCTCTCCATGAGCCATCACAGCCTTCTCGCCCTCAGGAACAGAGACAGCATTCAGCACCATCACCGACGGCATTTTAAACAGCAAAATCACCCACAAAAAGTACAAAAATGCAAAAAACCTGGCACTAAATAGACCATGAAAAGGACACTTGTTTTCAGTATGAGCTGAAAGAAGAAGGCAGAGGCCAGCTTGTTCCAGCTCAGCTAGGGACATGCGAGTCGGTGACTCAGACCTCCCCGGCTCTGTGCACGTCCATGAAAATGCCGTGGGAATCGACTGACAAATACATTGTAGCAGCAGATGAATTTTTAAATAAGGAATCCAGGAAAGACGAGGATCAACGATACCTGTCAAAGGACTGGAAGCAAGAGCACGCAGAGAACTTCTGCAGCTCAGTCGTAAAAAGGCAAACCACCAAATTTCTTTAAGTGGGCAAAGGATTTGAACAGACTCTTCACAAAGGAACGTACACACATGGCCAATAAGCACATGAAAAATTGCTCAGCTTCATTAGCCATCGGAAAAATGCAAATTTAAGCCACATTGAGGCACCAGCACACACCCAGTTGCAGAGCCACAGTGTGAAAGAGTGACAGCTGCAAACATCTGAGTAACGAGAATTCTCACGCGCTGTTAGCAAGAAAGTGAAATGGCACATTTCTCTTTGAAGAGGTTCTGGCAGTTTCTTACACAACTAAACGTTACCTATCCTCTGATTGAGCAATTCCAATTCTAGGTATTTACGTAAGAGAAGTGAAAGCACACATGTACACACGCGTGTGTGTGCGCGCACACGTGCACACTCACACAGAGTTCATAGCAGCTTCATTCACAGTAGTCCAAATCTGGAAGCAGCCCAGGTGCCCTCAACCGGTAAATGATAAACTAATTGTGGTATATCCCCAAAATGCAATACCACTCAGTAACCCAACAGAACAAACAGGCATGAATTGCAAAATCAACGTACTGAGTTAAAGAACCCTTTCACAAAAGAATACAGAGTGTATGATTCTATTTGTATGAAACTCTAGAACAGGCAAAACTAATGTGCAATGGAAAGAACCATAACCGTGATTCCTTCCGAGGGGCTGGGGAAGGGGCCTGACCGGGGAGGGGCGTGAAGGAAGTTTTTGGGGTGGTGGTGATTGTCCACATCTCGACAGGGGTTGGCTTACACAGGTGTCTGCATTTGTGCAATTCACCAGAGGGCACATTTGAGACTATAAGTTTCACAGGATATGAATTTCACTCATATCTATATCGATATCTATCGATCTATGGATATACGTAGATATTCAGGAGAGACATACATCTCATGGCCCATCTTGTTTCATTGACACCCTCACCACTTCTGTTCCAGACGTATCTCCATCTGTCTCTATATATGCATATTTGTATCTCTACCCATCTATATGTAGATACAGATCTATATATTATATCTAATCTATCTATATAGAAATCTATCTATCCATATAGATATAGCTAGACGGAGACAGAGATGATAGAGATGGAGATGAAGATGATGGAGAGAGAGGTTTCTGGAACAGGAGAAGCAGTGAGGGTGTAGATGAAACAAGATGGGCCTTGAGTTGACTGTGGTTGAATAGAATGAGGGTTAGTTTTACCCTATGGTCTGTTTTTGCATGTGTTTAAAATTTTCCAGTAGGAAGCATTTACAAATTTTGAGTCTTGAAGTTTTGGGAGTCTTCCAGAATCCTGTGTTAAGTGTTAGCATCCCTAAAAAGAGCTCGCATCTTAAACCTTTAACACCTAATTTATCGGAAGCTGACTGTGTGCACTGATGCCCTGGAGAACCAGGGTCCTCGGGGTCCTCCAGGCAGGGAGGGGGTCTGGGGAGGGGAGCCCTGAGCCTGGCCTCCATCCCGGGGTGCAGCTTAGCCCTCACACAGCCTCAGGCAAACCCAGCTGGAGGAGGAGACAGTAAGGAAGACTTCCTTCAGGACGGTGGCAACACGGGCGGGAGATGGGCCCACTCCCGATGCAGCACAGACGGCCAGGGGACAGTGGGGGTTACAGCAACGTGCAGAGGGAGGAGTCGGCGGGTGGGTGGAAAACCACTAAGGAGAAATCCAGGCTGGGGGCAGTGGTGGCCATCTGACATCCCGGGTCCGGAACAAGGAGTGTGAGCAGATCCCAGAGATGGGGGCTCTCCCTAAACTGACTCCCTGAACTGACTTGGTAAAATTTCCGGCTAGATGGGCTAATGACAGGGCAGGCAAGGTGGAGGCCTAGATAGAAAGAGGGCCTGGAGGAGCCTGTCTCAAGTTTGCTCAAGGACAGTCTTTGTCACAGAGCAGCCAGAGGACCCTGGGGCTCTGAGAATCCCCGAGTGAGAAGGACGGGGCTGCAGGAGGCACAGAGTTCCCAGAACCCCAGCGGGACACCGGTGCCATCCTTTCTGGATTCCGTGGTCCCTCAGCATCCACTGACCTGAGCAGCTGTGTGATGTTGTTCCCTGGCTCCGAAGGTCAGACCTGAGTCCGGACGTTTCAGAAGGAAGTTGCTTCTCTGGCTCCTCCAACACCATCTCCAGGATGTGGGCATCTGCTGAGCAAATGGTGTTTCATTTAGTAAATGTGTCGAAAGACAGAATTGTTTCCCCATGGTGCATTGACCCCCACCAGGCAGAGTCCATGGGTGTTTGGGGTCCCTGCCCCCCTCTCTCTAAGCTCCTCGCAGACGCCGGGTGCAGCTGGAAGCTGATCCCTCTCCTGTGAGAAATGCCCAAGGCCAGGTTCTTCCAGAAAACCATGGGTCTCTGCTTTCAAGGGTGTGTACCTGCCACTCCTTGTCCCTCCTCAGGATGTATGAAACAGCAGCTCCCCAGACTGCGCCCCTTCCTGCTGCTCCTTCTCCCCTGGCCTTGTTCTACCACCTTCTCTAACTCCCTCCTCTCTTCTGTGTCTCGTGCCCGCCGCTGTGAGAAGCTGGATGTACAGGGCAGCCACCCGCCTGGTGGACTCGGGGCTGCACCCCTGCCTTCAGAAGACCGTCTGGCCCAGGAGGTGCCGGCCAACTGCCCAACAGCATGTCGCATGGGTGACCGCCGAGGCCAGCTGTCACACTTGCACGGTTCCCCCTAAACTCCTCAGCGTCCGTGTTCTGAGTCAGCCCGACCCATGCAGAAGAGATTAGACTCAGCCTCCCTCGCCTCGGCCTGTGTGGGAAGCCCCTTTTCCTACGACTTGCATCCCTCAGAACGGAAGTTTCTGTTGCCAGCGTCGACACAAGTGGCTGTGCCATTTCATGCAGTCGCACTGTCCCCAAGTCTTGATCTCCTCATCTAGAGAACAAAGCGACTGCCCCAGAGAACCCTCGTGTCTGACCCACACTGAGAGACTCCGGTTCTGGGGAAGAGATTCCTCAACCACATCCAGACACTGTGGAACGCCTGGACCCAGGGAGCCCTGAGAAGAACTAGAACGTTCTGTGCAGGAAACCAGCTAGGAAGACAGCTAGGACAGTGACAGTGAAGGACACGGCTCCCCGGGAGCAGCGGGCCAGCGAGAGCACAGGTAATACTTGCCGTAGGAAGGGCCTCTGTTCTCGGGGCCTGCTACTCCCTCTGGGAGGCAGGGGACCACCCACCTGGGGTTCAACTCCTGGTCACAGTGTCACAGAAACCAACAGGACTCATAACTCCAGCTCCAGGGTCGTCAAGTTCAACTCCCACCTACATGCTTGTTACTATTTTTCCTGCTTTAAAATACCCTCTGCCATTTCAGAAACATCATGACCACTATGATTTTAAGGTGTGGATTGTACAGTTCCCTGGCATGTTGGAGCGTGGCGTGAGCCCAGGCCAGAGTTTCTGGGGCCTTCTCTGCAGTTAGATGTGGACGTCACCTAGGACCTGCTGCGAACGTCCAGAACAGTCTGTGACTCCACCTGTCGCTTCTGCAACCCTGGGTGGAGCCCAGCGTACCCTCCCAGAGGACGAGGGGCTGGGTGGGAGCTGTGGTGGCACACAGTGACCTCGACACGTGGCTGAGCTGGGGCGATGAGGTCAGAATGCACAGCACCAAGCCAGCCACCCCTTCCCAGCCCCAGGCGACACCCTCAACTTTCCTCGGGCTGGGGGTGCAGGCTGGGAGCCTCCGGCCCTGGGCTGCAGTCCCCTTTGGCCCATAGGAAAATCCACTGTCCTTCCAGGACCACCTCTTCCAGGAATGGGATGGGGGGCCGGCTCCATGTAGCTCATGTTCACGGCCGACAGCTCATGTCCGTCCTGCAGGTGCCTGTTTCCTTGGTTGGGTTTCATTTTGTTTTCACTAATATTGACTGAGTGCCTCTTGTGTACCAGACTCTAAACCAAGAGCATTTTCTCATTTAATCTTCCCACACCTGCCACACAGGCATAAGGACCCTTTTCTTACAGGTGGGGAAACTGAGGCCTGGAAAGGACAGGAATTTTCCCCCATCCTCCAACTGTTTAGTCAGGATTCAAACCAAAGTCAGGAGGGAAAGGGGAGAAGGAAATTGAAGAGACAGTGCTGCCTGGTAACAGGGCGTGGCCCCGGGGCCAGTGCTCAGCCCCCAAGGGGATGGTTGTGGGCGCACCCAAGGTGCAAGAATGCACATAGTAAAACAAAACATAGCATCAAGAAATTTCAAGGAGACCTAAGTAAATGGAGGGATATACCATGTTTATGGATTGAAATTTTCAACATTGTAAAGATGTCAGTTCTCTAAAAATTGATCTATAAATTCAGTGTGATTCCAACAAAACTTCCAACATTTGCATGTGTGTGAAACTCGACAAGCTGATTCTAAAACTCGTGGAAACGGAAGAGCCAGGCCCTCTTTCAGGTGGAAGGACTTGTTCTGCTGGGCACCAAGATTTATTACCAAGGGCGGGAAGTGAGCCAGTGTGATGTTAGCACAAGGATTAAAAGAAAACACACCGGTGGAACAGACTGGAAAGCTCGGAATGACATCCCACAAATGTGAGCCTTGCCTTCCAGGAAGGTGGTTCTGCAGAGCACTGGGGTGTTTCGATGAGTGACACGGAGACTGTGGGATGGCACGTGAGCCCCGTCTCTGGTCACATGGTTCCAGGGGACTGGCAAGCGATATGAGGCCCAAGCCATGGCGCTTTCAGAAGGTAACACAGGCCATGGCCAAGACCTCACATTGGCAAGGACTTCTTCAGCTGGACATACACTCACTGACCACCAAAGAAAACACTGAGAAATCGTGACTACATTGAAATTAAGAAGTTCTGCTCATCAAAAGAGACCATTAAGAAAGCAAAAACAGGCGACACCGGATAAGAGTGTTTGGAGATAGTGCTGGAGGGCCGCGGTACTAAGAGGTCACGACCTCGGATGTCTGAGTGGGCTGCAGGGCGACGAGGACATGGTGACGTCAGGGAGCACCGGAGGGGGGCCCGGAGGCAGGCCACGGGCAGTTTCCGCAACTGGAGGTGTTTAAATGGGGGTTTGGTTTTGATTTCTAAGAATTAATGAAGCCGTGACTCGTCTGTGTTCTAGCTTTTCTGACTGTGCATCACATGCCACAATAGAAAGATGTGAGAATACAGATACAATACTTCAGTATTTTTTAAATTCCGCTAGGATGGATAAAGTGGTTCGTTTTTTGAAAGAGGTAGTGATGATATGTGAGCTCTATTTTTAAAAGAAGGAAAGGCTCTTCATGGTCTATATAATTTTCCCTAAACATATGCCAGCCCCCCCGCAGAGAGCTCTGGAAAGAGAAGGCGCTGTCACTTGTGTGATCCTCCAAGGCTTCCGGCTCAGGCGGTGCTGGGCACAGGGCAACTCTGACTGAGCACCCATCGCTAAACACCGCTTGCCCCAGTTATGTCCGTCTGCCTGGCCTCACAAGGACCATGCAGAAATAGAGATCAACTTAAGAAGTTAAGCGTGCTGCTCGTGCTGGCCGCCCCCTGCACTCTGCAAGGCCAAGGTGAGGTGCAGAAGTATCCTAAAGACAGCTCTCTGCAAGAAACAGCGACCAAGGGCCAGCCATCCGAGCACAGATTCTTCACCCTGCTGTCTGATTCTTCCAGTCAGGTGGCACATAGTCTGTGGGGGAGGAACAATGCGGAATGAAAAGTTCCGTTCTGCACTGGAGAAACCCCGTGTTTTCAAGGACACAGAGACCGAGCACAGGCAGGGCAGGCCCAGCAGATGCAGAGAGCTGGCTGTGAGCCGGGTGCGGCCAGGTCAGCGGGCAGGCGGGGCGCCCTGCATCTCGGCCTCGACACAAGCCTTCCAGGTCCTCCCTGGGACAGCCACATATCCTTGGAGGCAGCTCCAAGCTGGGGTAAAGGTCACAGAGCAAAGTACTCGAAGAAGCCCCTGAATGATTAACAAGGAGAAAAGCCTTGGCCAGGCCTCCGTGTCCAAAGAACTTTGTGACTTGAGACTAGGGGCTCTCAAGCCTTGGTGACTTTCATGCTGTTTTCAACATCTCCAAAGCCCAAGGAAGTCAGCTCAAAGTCAAAACTCAAAACTGACTTGGCTCCAAGTTCAAATTACGTTTTTAGGTGTTGGGCAGGGGATGAGAAATATTTGATTTTTCTTTATGTTTGAGGGGAAATAAACTTTTGTGGGAGTTCCTAGGACCTGAGCTAGGACGCATTAAGTAGGGAGCAGCGGTTTGCGTTTCTCTTGCTACGTAAGGAATTGAAAACACAGTTCCTCTTGAAGCATAACCTGACGAAGACGGCACCTACGGCAGTTTAAGATGGAAGAGAGAAGCAGGCGCGGCTGGTTGAAAAGCCACAGGGCAGCAAGCGCCCGGGAGGGGAGGGGCGCCTGCAGCCCCACACACCGCTGAGGGCTGCAAAATGGCGCACACCCTCCGGAAAGCAGTTTGGCAGTTTCCTTAAAAAGTTAAGCATGACCTTTTCACATGATAAGATGCTCCCCGGAGATAGAACGATGTTCATCCATGCAAAGATTTGTACGTGAATGTTCACAGCAGCTTTACTCGTAAAAGCCAGAAGGTGGAAACAACCCCAAGGTCTGTCAACTGATGAACGAACAGATAAATAAAATCTGGTCTATCCGTACAACGGAATATTATTCCACCATCAAAGAGAACAAACCGCTGATACATGCTACAGCTCGGACGACCCGAAAACAACGTGATGCAGCATGAAAGACGCCAGGTGCAGAGGATGGCATATTGTGCGATTGCCCGGATGGCAAATGCCCAGAAAAGGCAGACCCAGGGACCCAGAAAGCAGACCAGTGTTGCCGAGGGGTGCGGGCGGCCATGAGGATGGACTGCAATGGACACGAGGGAAGTTTTGGGGGTCATGGAAATGTTCTAAAACCGGATTGTGGTGATGGCTGCACCACGCTATAAATTTACTGACATTTATTAAATCCTACACTTAAAATGGGTAAATTTTATTTTGTGCAAACTATGCCTCAATAATGCTTCTTAGAAAACGGAGCAGAGTAAACCAATGACTAAAGAATGGATCACTCAAATAATGGGAATACTGGCCAAGTTATTAAGGGAAAGAAATACACTTAAATTCTGATTTGAATTTCACACCCCAAAATAAACCTAGTTTTATATTAGCCAAACCATAAAAACTATTAGATGAGAAAAGCTGTTAATAGGTAACTAATTTCAGTGCGGGCAAAGACTCTCTAAGTACAAAAGCAATGGAAAAATCCATGAAGGAAAAGATGCACTGTATTTGACTGTGGAAAAGGTTCACAATATATGTAGACAAAAATATATCAAATAAAGTCAGAAGACAAAGGACAAACAAAAAAACGTATTTTTGCTGCAAACATGGCAGGGTTCATATCCCTAAGTTTCGATACAGGAATCAGTAAGAAAGGCTCACAATGACCATTGGGAGAAGAGATTGCCCGAGTGCCCACGCTTCCTTGGCCTGGCACTGCTGTCCTGCCATGTCCTCCTCGGCTCGTTTGTCCACGCGATTCCTGTACAAACATTTGTTCAAAACCAGCCTCACGAGAGTGCAAAGATCCTAGTCACTCCAGCCTGACCACACCAGACGCTGGGGGTGGGAATCACGGGGCGGCCTGGGTCACCGAGCTCAGTGCCAGCTGGCCATGATGCCCGTGCTCTCCCTGACACCCCCCATCCCGGGAACTCGGGGCTCTGTCCCACCGACACACTGGAAGCACGTGTGACGAAGAGGCACCTCCCTGGGGGGGCAGGGTTTCAGGCGGCTGTGGGTGTCTCACTTCAGCTTGAATTTTTCATATTCCGTCTAAGGAAAGCGAGAGAGCAGGAAAGGAGAGTCAGTGTGCTGGGCATTCACCCAGGATGACACATCTGGGTAGAGAAGCGGGTTGGGGATGCGTGGCTGACAAGGAGGGTGGGAAGCCTGAGAAAGCTGTGAGGCTGGCACGAATGGAAGGCCTGCAGCACGCCCACAGACGCGCAAGGAAGCCCGCTTGGCATCTCTGTGTCCGGGTCCACTTGAATCCGCCTCTCCACTGTCATTCCACAGGCTGGAATTAATTCAACCTCCCTCCGCTCCACTCAGGGTGTGTTGAGGTCCCGGGGACTGTCAGGCCACAGATGGACGCCCCTTCCCACACCCAGCCCGGCCCTTTGGTCCTCGAGGATGGAGGCCACGTCTGCCTGGGCACCGAGCCATTCCCCTGGGAGGCCTGGTCACTCTGCAGGCTCTGTCAGGACGTGGGCACGGTCTCCACTAAATCATGGCCCCCAAACCCTCTGCGCACGGTCTCCTCTCCTGGGAGCCCCCTCTCCCCATCAGTCCACCCAGCACCACCTCTTCAATGAACAGGATTTAACACTCACACATCACACACGCACACACACACCACACACACGTGTACCACACATACACACACACCCTCATACATCACACATACCATGCACACGCGCACACACACACACACACGTACTAACCACTGCTTGGACAGCACCTGGTTTCCCCCTTGCAAAAGAGGACAGGGCCACGTGCGGACGTGCTGCTTTGCTGAGGACGGGGCACGGGGCCGGGGAGGGAGGAAGACAGAGCACCATCCGGTGTATGCTCCGAGCCCTGGCCCGCCTGCTCTCCGCGGCCCATTTCAGTCACAGGGCCCATCTCCCAAAGAGGGAGAGGAAGCAGCTGTGGCGTTTGGTTACTCCATCCTGCACTTTGCTACGAAAGGAAAGAAATGTTGTGGGGGCTGGCGGAGAACCAAGGGTTTGGCGGGAAATCTCCATTCGAGCACCAGGACTCCATGTCCGAGAGCCTCCGTGCCGGGGAGAAGTGTCAGCTGCTCTTGTCCTCTGTGGAACATCCACTCTGCTTTCCCTCGCCGGTTACCCGTCCCCCATGGAGCAAGGTCTCACACGGGAGCGTGCGTCGGAAGTCTAGGAGGCACACTAAGACACGTCTGCTGGGCCAACCACCCCACCACTTTCTGATCCAGCAGCTCTGGGGTGGCCCCTGAGAATCTGCATTTCTAAGGGTTCCAGGGTGAGGCTGCAGCTGCCGGGTCTGGAGAGCAGACTTTGAGAGCCCCGACTCCAATACACGCCACTCTCCCAGCCAGTAAATCAAAGACCTTCAAAGAAAACGCAGATGTCCCTAAGATTTGAAACATTGATTGCAAACCCAAACTGTCCTAAACACTTAAATAAAACCACGAGGCGACTGCGTCAGTGGCTCTTGAGTGTTTTAGATAAACAGTAGGTGAAACACTTCCACACACACTGTGATGATTACAAATGTAATCAGGACACGTAATGTAAACATTTACAGAAGTGAGATTCCGTGGGTCGCAGCTGGCTTTTTCATGATCTCTATTCTGGTTCTGATCCTATTCCTATTATTTCTACCCTCATTTCCTCCCAGGGATACAGTTTGACTCCCCTCACTGGAGAGAGGGGCTGCAGGCTCAGAGCCTGAAGCCAGCAGAAGGTGATTGTCGCCCAAACCTCAGTAACTCAGGACGAGGGACACAGGCCTTGAGTCGTCCTCCCCGGGCAAGTCTCCCTGAGCCGTTGGCCAGCTGGACACGCCCCCTCGTGCAGTTACGGTCAGTGTGCTAGAGCAGCAGCTATCCAAATTACAAACCCCCACCAACGGGACTGGAGGTGGATTTCTGTGACCTAGTCCTTGCTCCTGTACCTGCTGATTCGGAGCGTCTCGTGCAGCTGTGTGCTGGAGCCAGCTCGTACTGGGCACAAGAGCCAACGTTTGAGTTTTCAGGAATCCCGTGAGCTGGTTGTTAGACACAGCCATCACGAAAACTTGAATTACATAAACTTAGAATTTAATCCATTGTATTAAAACAAAGATAATAATTACTCAAAACTCATCGCTTCCTAATTATTTCACTGTTATCTATGCTCTTGAGGACGTTTACGTCTATTGCGTCTGTGTGATAGAAATAGTACGTAAGGAGTTACTCCCACCTCCTCCCAGCTCCACCTCAATGACGTCACGTTGGTAGCTCGAAATCAGCCACAGTGGGAATATTTATACCACAGAAATCCACATACTCCACAAGTCAGTTCTCCCCACCCAGGCAATTGAACATTTACCCTTTCAAAACTGATTGTCATCACGGAAGAACATGACAATAAGTCTACTTTACAATGTCATATTCTAAGAGTCTTCTTTGCAGAGTACAGACAAGTATCTAGACATTTTTGCAAATACTTGCTCCGGGGGCACCAGTCTGATTCCCTGAAGCGTTTCTTCCTCCTTAACCGTAAAGAGATGCAGCTCCCATCCCGCTCCACCACCGAGCAGCTGGGAGCCCTGAGCACGTCCCTTCATATTACAGCTCTCAATTATCTCATCTGTAAAAGAAAGATGGTAACACCTATCTCACCGTGTGCTCGTCAAGTGCAAGTGCGAGAAGGAGCATGCAAACCGTGAGATGCTGTTTAAAGTGATAATTGTCTGTTAAAATCTATCTTCTAACAAAGGTGAAAAGCAAAGGGCACGGGATTGGCCAGGAGCCGAGAAGGAGGGCTCCCAGTCCTCGGGGGGTTCCAGGCCAGCTGACCCCCCTGGATGGGCCCCCACCCCTCACAGCCCAGCTTGGAGCGTGTCGTCCCGTGAACCAGCCAGCTTCAGCGGGCGCACAGCTCTCATCTCCCAGCACTGTAGCACCGGCTGCCTCCTTCTCCACTGCCCGTTCCACGGCGTCTCCGATCCCGGCCCCCAGCCTTGCCTGTGTGCCGACACACCTGGAGGCAAGGAGGCACCACCGTCCTGTGAGAAGCCAGGAGAGGGTGTCTGTGCTTCTCCTGGCCTCAACTCAGCTTCAGGGATCACAGTGTTCTGGGACGTACCGGGGTGCACTGGTATGTTCTGGGGTGTACTGGGATGTTCTGGGACTTACTGGGATGTGCTGGGAGCTGGGCTGTGGGCACGGAGGGGCACTTGACTTCCCAGGGTACAGCTCTTCCAGATCCCAACCTGAACTACAGGCCATGCCACCCCACCCACCTTCGCCCACCCTGGACACGCCGACTCCAGGAGCCACACGGCCTGGTGGAAACACAGGGCCACTGCTGCGTGCGGCTTCCTGGGTCCCCAGCTGCTTCCAGGTCTCCACCAGCTTGTGGGCCTTCGGCTCCTGAGCAAAGCCTTTTGCATTTTGTCCGCTTTGCTAGTCGTCCTTGTAGGACAGATGACCTAAGTCACTGTCCACCACTCTCAGAGGAGAAGCTGCCTTCTTTATGGAAAAAGTTTTCAGACCACACCAAGCGCACACAGCAAAAGCGAAAATGGACCAAACTCACAGCTGCCTCCACCAAAACCCACTTCTACGGCTAAAGGCTGCTTGCAATTTGAGATACATGCTTTCGGAAGCTGTCGCACGTGTGCATACCTGTCATCAACTACACATGCTATTCTGTAAGCTGATTTGTATCCCATAAGATCAAAGCATAGAGGTGTCTCCACATGAGCAACAAAGCCTGCTTTCAGCAGTGGCCCTTTCACAGCTTATTTAACTAGTCCTCTAACCAGCCCCCTGTTGGTGGCAGTTAGTTACTCTGCCATTTTTTTTGCTTTGTAAACAATGCGTGCTGTGTGTACATTATTGGCAAATGTGCTGGCATTTCCTATGAAAGTTATTCTAGAGATAAAATGACCAGATTGCCATGCACGTGCATTTTGAATATCAATAGATACTTGGCACCATCACGTTTTGCTCCTACGAGCTGCACCCGGGTCGTCGTCTCCAGCAGAGTATGAGCATTCCCAGGTCCGCACAGCTTCACCATCTCTGGCTATTAACAACATTTCAACTTCTGCTGATTCGATGGTTAAACCCGAGAGCACGTGGTCCTGGTCTGCTCTTCCTGGCCCTAGCGAGGCTGTGCATCTTTTATCACATGTTTATTGACCACTGGGATTTTTTTTTTTCATTAATTGCTGCTCACATCCTCTGCCCTTTACTGATTGGTGTTTTAGCCTTTACTGATTTGTAAATGCTCTGCGTAGCTGATGGATGCCCATTTCCGTAAGGCAAAGCCAGTCTTACTCACTGGTCCATTAACTGGCTGACGAAAACTCTCAGCTGCCAAATCAATAGATACTTCCCTTTACTTTTTGCCCACCTAGAGAGCACAAATTTTATTTCTAGGATGTGCCAGCCAGGGAAGATGAAGCCTGATTGGTTGAGGCCATGGGACAGTGCCATCGCCCCACAAACCCTGAAAAGGTGCAGGGACTCAGGCCCGTTTCTGGCCCATGAGATGGAATGCGTGCCTCCATGACAAAGGGGGCAGCCTCAAGGATGCTTTCACCATCCCCGTTTCCATCCAGGTGGGGTTTGATGCTGCAACACACAGGGAGACGTGACGTGTGGTTGAAGGTGATGGGCTGGAAGGGGCGGGGTCCCTGAAGTACCCTGAGCCCAGTGCCGGGCCTGGAACCACCTCCTTCGGGGCTTCCTCTGGCAGGAGTGAGTCAGCTCTTCACGGTTCCTGCGGGCTCTCAGATGAGCTGAAGTGGAGGTTGCTGTCACATGTAGAAGGAAAGGGGAAGGATTTGGGGGCCTGGGGATCCAGGAGCTAGGGACAGGGGAAGGAGATAGAGATGGCCATGAGAAGCGCAGAAGGGAGAAACTGCGAGCTGGACGGGCACTTCCATGTAGAGAGCTGGTCGTGTGCAGCGTGGGATGGACCCCTGTCCGCTCCTGGACGTCTGTGCAAAAAAGCTGAGGTGCTCACACGAGCGAGTGGCCCCAGCGGGCTCTGGGGATGGAGGACACTGCCGTATGCACTGGGGTGCAGACATCTGTCCATGTACAATGGAGAACAGAACCCCTGGGGGACGCACAGTCCGGGGGAGGGAGAGGCAGAGTTCTCTGGCCCCGAGAGAAGTCCCTGCACCTCCTGCCCAGGTTCTTTCCTCCAGGACGTGCAGGGGAAGACACCGACTACACTGGGAAGGTGTCCTCTTTTGCTCGGACCATTTAGTAAATGCAATGGCCACAAAGAAAGCACACGGGTCGGGGAGTATGGTCAGGCTCAGCCTCGCTATTGGGGTCCTGAAGCTCACAACACCAGGAACTGTCATCTCACTTAGGGTGGGCTCTGCTCATTTCTCTCCCCGTCACACATCAGCTGGGGACACACACCTCAGAGCAGGCCAGTCAGGTCCTCCATCCCATCTTGACTACATTGTTATTGTCATTGGTGTTGTTGTTGTTGGACACAGGCACACAGCTGCATCCACATGTTTTTACAGACTCTGGGGAAGCAGTGGCCATGAGTAGCTGTAATTTGG
This sequence comes from Equus przewalskii, assembly GCF_037783145.1. Taxonomy (NCBI): domain Eukaryota; kingdom Metazoa; phylum Chordata; class Mammalia; order Perissodactyla; family Equidae; genus Equus; species Equus przewalskii. Next base: position 51,176,876 of record NC_091852.1, read on the forward strand.
AAAAAGGAAACCAAATACAAGTCCGGGGATTTCTCCATATCGCCTCCTGACAACTTATACAGTATGCGTATCTGTGAACTGCCTAAACCCTGCCTGGGAAGAGCCAGGTGTCCTCGCCTGGGTTCCTTGGAAAGCAGACCCCGAGATCCAGGCTTTGACGCACGCAGTTTGTTTGATGGGTGATTCCAGGAAGCCCAGTGTGGGGAATGAGGCTGGGAAGGGGAATCAGCCACCAAAGGCACATTCGTGGGCAGGTCACCGTCGTGGGAGATGGGCTCAGTCCCACTGGGACCCTCTGAGAAGCTGCATGGAGAACACCCAGAACTGTCCTCCGTGAGGGATGTGGCAGGCTGGCCCCCGTTGCTAACGTCCCCGCACTTCCATGTCTCGCCTGCAGGGGACGACCCCCGGATGCTGGAAATGCTCTCATGCGAAGAAGAGAGCTGCAGGAGCTAGAGATGGATGCTGCCTGCCTGCTGCAGCTGCCGAGCCCAGGTGGGTCATGGGGACCCGGGATGAGGTACCAGCAGCATCAGGACCGGGTTATATAAAGACAAACGAGGCGGCAAGGCAGTGATCCTTTGAAACAAGCTGCTCAAGATGTAAATCGCTGACCCGAGTCCTGTCTCCTTCCACAGTAGCGTGCTCCAGAGCCACCCACTCACGCTGATCTACCATCTAGGAAGCAGGCAAGGCTTGCCTCCAGCAGAGTCTGCTGTAAAGCAGGGGGTCGGTCTTCAGGCTTTCTGGGGACACAAATTTCCCTAGCAAAGGAGACGGCAAGCCTCTGCCAAGCACGGTGGAGAAGATGACCTCCAGAAGGCAAGAAAGACAACCAACGAAGATGCCAAGGCCTCTTCCTTCCTCTAGCTCAAGGTCGGGGGACATGAGGGGTGGAGGTCAAGGATCAAGGCCAGGAGGTGTGAGGGGCAGAGGTCAAGGCTCAAGGTTGGGAGGCATGAGGGGTGGAGGTCAAGGCTCAAGACCAGGAGGTGTGAGGGGCAGAGGTCAAGGGTCAAGGCCGGGAGGTGTGAGGGGTGAAGGTCAAAGCTCAAGGTCGGGAGGCGTGAGGGGTGGATTCATGGTCCTGGAGGGTACGGTCAGACTTTTAAATTCGATGTGGTGGGATCACGCTCGGCTACCTCCCTGGACACCCCTAAAATGATGTAAAGGTCAGAAAGATAGAAACCTACAGATGCCCAAAAAAGGACTTGTGTCCAAATATGCAAAGAACCCGACAAGCCAGTAGGAAGAGCAGACAGCACAGCGGAAAATGGGGCAAATGTAGGCCAGGCACCCACAGAACAGGAAAACTCAATGACCAGTAAGCAAGAAAATGCGCTCATTGTCACCAATAATTAGGGAAATGCAAAATAAAAGCACAACACACTACTCACCTGCCCACAGCTAAAATGCAAAACGCTGACGAGGCCGAGGGACAGTGAGGATTGAGAGCAACCAGGAGCGTCTACGTTCCTGATGAGATGGAAACCGGTCCAAACCGCTTGGCCGTTTCTGCCAAAGCTGAACATGCACGCACTTTATGACCATGCGTTCCACTCGCAGGAGTGTACTCACAGAAACGCATCGCATCCACCACAAGACGCACGCAAGGATGTCCAGAGCAACGTTATTCACAATAGCTAGAAACTGGAGCAATTCAAGAGTCCGTCAACAGCAGGATGGAGGAAATATACATAACTAAGTATTATAATATAGTACACGAATTATATGTCATAATTATCTACAAACTATATGTAAAAATTATGCACAATAAATGCATTATATAAATTATATATCACATAGAATATATATTGTTTATTACATAGCTGTATCGTTATGTGTAATTATATAATACATACATATATTATTGTACCTATATTATTTATGTATGTGAGTGATATCTATGTTATGCATGTGGCATATCCACACAGTAGAATGCTGTGCAGCAATAAGAATGAATAAACCCAACTGTTCACGTAACCACCTGGGTGAATCGCGCATGATGTTGAGTCAGAGGATACCGACCCGGGGACACACAGTGGTTGTGGGGACAGTAGTCAGAGTCCCCAGAAAGCCTGAAGATCCACACTAAGCTCTGTGACCACACTCTTTCACCCAAGGGTGACGTGAGGCACATTCAAGGAGAAACGACACTGGAGGAACGGGCAGGCTCTGCTGGTTCTCTTTCCAAGTCCTGTGGCTTTTATGACTCCGTGCATCTAATACCTTGGCAAAAATAAACATTAAAAAAAAAAAAAAACCCTGAACAAATCAGCTCAGGGAGTCAATATGGAATGCAGGATGTCAGGATAGATGGCCCGCCACGGAGGCCGAGGGAGGGCAGCGCTGGGGCAGGACGCGGCGAGGAGCCGTGGCTGAGATGCTCTTCCCACAGCCACGTGTGGGAAGGGTTTCCACCTGTCCACTCAAACTGCCTTCAAAGACCCGTGAGAGTGTCCAAACAAGACCTACGGAGAGACACACATGTCAACAGAGGTGACACGCTGGGGTGTGAGGACACGAGGTGTGTGTTCACCCAAGAGAAGGAGGAGCAGTCAGCTCACCCAACACACATGTGCACATCCACACATGCATGCATGCATACACGTATGTGTGCACATGTACACGCACTCATGGACAATGCCTACACATACATGCACACTCATGCACATTTGTACACATGAGCACATATTTGTACACAGAGACACATGTTCACACATGCATGTGTGTACCTATACATGCACATGGCACACACATATACACACAGGCACACATGGACACACTCATACACATACATGTACACAAAGGTATGCATGTATCTACACAGGCAGGCACATGCACGCATGTATATGCACACAGGTAACACACACCTATGGAGACACACATACACACAGGTGAATGCACACACACACGAGGACACACACTCCAGCTGCATCATGCATGTGCTCTAACAGGCATCATGGTGGCAAGAAGTGGCAGTGACAAGTGGCAGAGCTAGGAGCAGGGGCTCCTAGTAGACCCAGGACCCATGTTGGGTGGCATGACCTGTGGCACTGACCTTCCTTCAAAGACAGTGTTCTTCCCAGTTCACTGAGGGGGCATTGGAGGCCCCTGAAAGTGACTTGCTCAGGCCCGACAGCTCTGAAGGGCGAGGGACCAGTCTGGCGTTTTCCTCCTTGTTCTCCCCACACGCTATCTGCTTGGCCTCAGCCCCAGTACACGAGTTCCACAGGGCCAATGCCCACACCTGCAGCCCACAGTGCAAGGAGAGGCCAAAAGGGGAGTAGGGAGCCATCGAAGTCTCAGGGGAGGGGGAGGGATGAGGGCCAGCAGCCTCCAGATGTTGCCCGTCCATCTGACTTTCCACCCCCAGGTGAGAGCCCTCCTACCTCACACTCCTCCCTCACACACCACTTCCCTGGGCATCACAAGGCTGGGCCTGCCCAGGAGGACACCTTTCACCACCCAGCCCCTCCCTCTGCTGATGACCTGCAGACACCAGGTGGTCCCTACAGCTTCTCGGCTCTCGCACACAGCCCTGCCCTCACCCTCCAACACCCAGCATCCCCCTCCAGACATCCAGGTTCAGGTTGTCCCACAGGCATGCCTGTGAGCATCCCCAGATAGTGGAACTGAAGCTGAATCCTTGCCCGGCCACGCAGCCGTCTCCAGACCACAGGTCTCCACGTGCATCTCAATTACCTGAGGACCCCCTGCCCCTCCTGGGGCTCAGCTCTGCCCCTGGGGAATGTTGAAGGAGCATCTGCACCACCAACCCAGTGGCCAGCCAGCTGTCCCTCTCAGAAGGGACCTCACTGTCCATCCTGGCCTCTTGCATCAAATGCAGCATTAGCACCATCGAAGGATGCAGGAATCAGAAGTACCCAAGATTCAGCAACTTGCCAAGAGACTGAAAAGGAGAGCAGTGCCCAGCTCAGCCTGCAAAGCCCACCATTAGCCCCAAAGGATGGGGAAGGGGTACAGCAGGCTGTGACAGGGACCGGGGCTCTTGGCTGGGCTTATAGTGAGGGACACAATTTTGCCTCATTTTACAGGTGAACCTCTCCCCGCCACGTCAGTGTAACACACCTGTTTCGTAACCACATTAAGCCGGGAGGGACCTGACCCCTGCAGCCTGGGCCCAGCAAACTGCATGCACGTCACCATGGACAGGGATGGTTTTAAAAGAGAAGCATGGAGACGGTGCACAGAAAGCTGAGGGACATTGGGGCCTGGCCCGGTGGCGCAGTGGTTAAGTGCACACGTTCCGCTTCGGCAGCCCAGGGTTCGCCGGTTCGGATCCCGGGTGCAGACATGGTACCGCTTGGCAAGCCATGCTGTGGCAGGCGTCCCACGTATAAAGTAGAGGAAGATGGGAATGGATGGTAGTTCAGGGCCAGCCTTCCTCAGCAAAAAGAGGATTGGCAGCAGATGTTAGCTCAGGGCTAACTCCCTCAAAAAAAAAAAAAAGAAAGAAAGCTGAGGGGCGTCGACAGGCGAAGGCTGTGTCTGTGCACCACCACATCCCGGAAAGCACTGGGTCCTGTGGGTGAGACAGGAGGACGTGGGACTCCTGCTTCCGTGGAGCCTGGAGGCTGGAAGGAGACAGAAAGCAGGCTCGGAAGGGCAGGACGACACTGGAAGCCCCAGGACCAAAGGCCCAGAGCGTGCAGGCAGCTGCAGAAGAGGGGGTCCCTGCTGTCGGGGTCCTTGCAGCTACTGCACAAGACCCAGTGCGTGTCCACGCGCACTTTCTGCTGAATTTAAGGAGAAAGGCCCATCTTGTTCCCAACGGCCTGCCCCCTTCCACTGACCGCCCTTCAAGGGGCTCTGAGCCGTTGCTGCTGACGGTGGAGGCCACGGTTCAGGGGAGTGACAGCCGTGGAATCCCACAGCCCGCGGGCTAGCAGGCAGCTCTGGGCTCGGACACGACCCGCTCTTGCTCTAGTACAGATGTGCGTCGCAGTGTCCTTCCTCTCGTGGATCATAAATGACATTAGGGCGGAGAAACAGGCTTTTAGAAGAGCAGGGATTGCATTTTTCCCTCAACATGATGGATGCCCTCAAAGACGGGAGCGGGCGGGAGAGCAGCCGCGGGGATCCAGTCGGTGCGCATAACCCGACATGGCGGCCCTTCTTCCGTCCTGGTCACGGTGATGTCTGTTTACATCCAAGGGATCGGGGGCCTTTCTTCTGCTCTGAAGACAGGAAGCAGGAGGAACATCTGGATTGCAGCTCGACGCCCCGCGGAGATCTGTCTGCCATCTGCCAAGTGGGGTCTCTTCAAGGGCTTTTCCTGGTTTAGTACCCGCTACTGACAGTCACCAAACACTCTTGACGAGCACGCCATGCCAACGCAGAGCACCAGAGGCGTCCTGGGGCCAAGGCCGAGCCCTGTGCCCGGCAACCTGGCGACCTCAGCTCCCCCTGCATCAAGGGCTGGCCGATGGTCTCTGCAGAGGCTCCACAGCCTTCCTGAGGCCGGCGTGGGCAGACCCAGCCTGCAGGGCGCTCGGCTTCCAGAACGGCCAGCTCCTGTGGCCTGTCAGAGCCCAGAAACGTCCAGGCAACTGCTAGGAGCTGTCCCCGCTGTGAGGCCATGGGGCGAGAGCCCCAGGCAGGAGGGGCCCCTAGGAGTCTGCTGCCCTGGGACCACCTGCTTCTGAGTCTGCACCACCACCCCGCCAAGAGAAGAGTTACAAATAGTGCAGGAATTGTGACAGGAGCAAACGGAGACAGCCTGGGACTGCGCCTGGCCAGTCAGCCAGCTGCAGGGGCTCCCATCCTGCCTGGATGGAGAGAAGCCTGAGCCTCTCTCAGGTTGTTTTATTCATTAAACGTAAACATGTGTGTGTTCCATACGTACATGTGATCATTGCAAAAAAAGCTAAAATCAAATACAGATAAGCAGAAATAAAGAACGAAAAGAGAGAGAGAGGAGAGAAAAAGAAAAGATAACCTGCTGTGTTCTCGCCTCCATACTGCACCACTTCAGGGAATTTCATCCGCTCCCGGCCCGGCTTTCTCTCCTGCAGATGCAGCTACACATGTGAGGGGTGCGTGTGTGTGTGTGTGTGTGTGTGTGTGTGTGTGTGTGTGTGTGTTTACCATCTACATTTTCAGATAACATCAGGCCACGGACATCTTTCAATGCCATTACGTTATCTTCTCTGATGTAGTGTTAACGCCCACATAACCCCACTCGATACGGGTGTGTCATATTTAGTTAACTGAGCCTCAGTTCTGGAATCCTCTCTTCGCTCCCCATTCACTCTCCGAAACCACATTTTACAACCATCTTCTATGTGACAAAGTCACCCTCGGCCCTCCCACCCCCCCGCCTTTACCCAGAGTGATTTGCCATGATTTTGTGCTGGTTCTTCTGACGTTATAACATCAAATTAGACCAATGATCACCTACGAACTCCTGCATAGACTGTTGCGTGGCCCCGCGCTTCTCCTGCTGTGCCCTCATGGGGGCTGCTTCTTAGTGGGCCCTCCGTGCATCTCTCAGAATCCTGCCCGCCCGCCCCTCTTCCCTTCCCCAGCCCTCTTCTCCCCTCTCGGCTTCAGCCTGGTCCTCTCTCCACCCCAAACCCTCCCCTCCTCTGGTCTCCTCCTCAGAAACCTGTGCTTGCCCACGGTTCTTTGAAGTCGAACACTTTGTGTGTCAGGACTTCCCTCCAGGGGCGCTGAGGGACAGCTAGTGTCCTCATGACATTGGCCATTTGGGGCTCCCTGGGCTGGTGGGCGTGGGGGTCCTTGGGGCTGTGTTCAGCAGAGGGAGAACGTGGGGTCACTGGGGGCTCAGAGGCTGCAGCCTGTGGCAGGAGCTCCTGGCTGCCATGGGGCCCTGAGAGTGTCCCCGGGCCTCCCCCAAGCGCAAGGTGGGCATGATGGGGACGCCAACACCATCCCCCAGGAACAGAAATGGGCCTGTTAGAAATGTAGCATCTGTCAACAATGTGTCAAAGTTCTACATATATCATGAAATCCATCACAGTTCTATTTGTCCAAGAGTGTGACACTTGCAATTTTTCTTCTAAAAAGAAAATTAAAACTTTCACTCTCTTGTTTAAGTATTCTGCACTTAATTGTCCTCCCAACCCCGTAAAACTCAGACACACATAAGGTCCTACATACAAACGCACACACACAGCCCCACAGGTACACTCAGACTCACACACACAGCCCTACACACTCATCGTACTCATTCCCAGGTCCCGTGGGAATGCGCCTCACGAGATGTGAGCAACCGTGTATAGACAGCACAATCTCAGGAGCCGCCAGACGCTCAAGAAATGGGCTCTGGGGCCAGCATCACTGACATGCTCCTGCAACGACTCAGGGCAAGGGAGCTGGAGGCTTCCCGGAGGAGGGGATGGGGCTGGCCCTGGGGTGGGGGTGAGTCACCACGTGCCACCGAGAGAGGAGGACACATGGGCACCGAGAGGCACAGAGGAGCCCATAGAGGAGCCCACAGAGGTGACAGAGGAGCATGGGCTGGGACCCCAGGAGCCTAAGGACCCCCTGGAGACTGAGGTCCCAATGGAAACACAGCCCCAGAAATGCTGGAGCAGGAGCGTGCCCTAAAGAAGACTGTGTTTCAGTCTCCAGCATTGTCTTTTAGGTAGTCCATTTCAACTGCCATAAATCATAATCTGAGCGAGCATGTGCAAAATCATGATGTTACCATATGTTCACGTCTGTCCTGAGATAACTGGAACCATACACACACTCACGCATGCACACATGCGCACACCGTGCACACATCCACATGCACACAGCGCTTACGGTCTCCATGAGCAGGGCTCTGCTCCCCCCGCCTTCACCAGCGTCCCTCCGCTCCTCCAGGAGGCTCAGTCCCAGGAAATAGCTCAGTCAGGTATGACAGGAACTGCCCGAAAGACCCACCAGCTCTTCAGTGGGAACCCCCGCAGACAGTTTGCACACTGAGGTTCCGGGAACCCCTCACCTTGCTGTTCCCTGGAGCCCTGAGCATTACCCAGACCTAACCAGGGCCACCTGAAATCAGACGTCTGATTCTCAGCAGATTCTGCCCTTGCCAGCCCCTAGGAGAGCCCACGAGGCTCTGGGCGTGGACCCCCTTCCTGTGAGCAGGAAGCTCAGCTCTTCTCACCACAGGAGGTGGTGGTGGGGTCTGGGGTCTGGCATCGACGCCTGCATGGAGACTACAGGTGAGTGGGGTCATTTCCTTACAAATGTCTTATTTTCTAATTGATAAATGTTACTTTTTAAATAATAGAACCACAATGGATAAACATCACTTTGTTAATCACCAAACCATCTCCTAAAGAGCAGGTCAAGAAAAGAAGATTGAGTTCTAGAAGCCATTAAAGAACAGAGCTAAAAACGAAAACCAGGATAGCTATGGCGCCAAAAATATGGGAAAAAGAGACCCTGTTAACTGGTAGAAAGCATTTCTCATAAATAGCTCCCGGAGCGTGAAGCACAGAGAGCTGGAGGCAGCTGTGAGGAGCCACTGGACTGACCCGTCTCAAAGGCCCTGCTCTGTCCTCTGAGCCGGTGCTTCAGCCTCCTCTCCGTTGCCAGCTGTGTGGATTTGCCGTTCACGGCTGACCTGTCGTGTGTCCTAACAGCATCCACCTGCCGTCCGGCGGTACCACTGTCAGAGGTGGAGCTGTGCTGGGCCCTGGGACTCCTTGCCACCTCGACCCTTCCAGGTGCCAAGCCAGACACTCACCACATTAGGACACCAGCCTTGAGCACGCTGTGCCCAGCGATGGCATAGGGCAGCGTGTCTTGTCAATCGTCTGACATCTCACCGCTATTTTCCCGGTCACCGCGGCACCTGGAAAGCTCTAGGAAGGCCAGCCTTGATGTGCCTCCAGGGATAAACGCTCAGCCTTCTAAGCAGCAGAGGGGCCCGCGCTGACCAGGCAGGCCAAGACGTGCAGGATTCAGGGAGCCACCGGCCGGCAGTGGGGCCATGGGCGAGTTCCCTGGCCTGGCCTGGCCTCCTGGTGACCAAAATCAGACAGTGTCACTTATGTCGTGAGCAAGGAAAGTGTCCAGATGTGGCTGGCTCGAGGTAGGCGACAGCAGCACTGTCCTGGACTGCTGGGCATGGAGCATCATGTGCGCAACTTGACGATGCCCCTCCTGCCACCCTCAGGCAGTGCACTGAGGGACGGAGCCACCTCCAGTGTGATGAAGCAGCTCTGATGTGACAATAACTTTTGATTAACTGGCACTGCTAGGCCCTTTCATGCCAGATGGCCGACGGTGATGACAATGGTGTGAACACGCCCAGCACTTGCAGAGGCCCGTTGTGTTGGGAACAGGAAACCCTGGTCACGCATTCCAACTTGAAACAGCCACCTTTGTTACCAGCATTATTACAGGCCACCCTGTGCCCCCTCAGGTCTTCTCCTGGCCCATGGAGATGGGCAGTTTTGTTCCCCAACCCAGGACAGCAGACAGCTGGGCAAGGAGCCCCGGCACTCAACTAGAAGGTTTCTCACGTATCCCCCATGTTAACATCGTTACAGCTCAGAGAGGCGGGTGCCATTTACATTTGACAGCCCTCAGACCGTTAGACAGCAGAACCCAGATTCAGGGCCTTTGTAACTAGGGTGGTTGGATTACATACAGATCTCCCAGGTTAATTCAAATTTCAGGTAAACAAGTAAACTTTAGCCTAAGTATATTCCAAATATCACATGGGACAATGTTTTAATCTGCCCTGTCTGGCACCCTGTTGTAATTGATGTTGCCCCCACCATGTTGAAAGCAGGTGGTTGCTCATGGGCTGGGGTGTCTGTGCTGGTTGCCGGCTGGGCCGAGCCATGGAGTTCAGAGGTCCCACAGGCTGGTGGCTCCAGGCCGTCTGCATCACCGTGGAGGACTGGCTGAGGCTCCAGGAAGGGCTGTGAGCCGGCCCCGAGCATGACTACCTTCCTGGGCACCAGGTATGGATGCTCCAGTTCATGATGGCTGTGGACACCCCCGGACTGAGAGTGATGCAGGCTGACGTCCAACACCAGGGGAGGGTGCCGCCCCCAAGAGTTAATTGGAGGATGATTCCTCTGACTAGAGTTGGTCCAGGCATGTCCAGACACCTAAGCCTGCCACGTCCAACAGACAACACGGCCCCCAGAGACGAGCTGGACTAACCCCTGGAATCCATTCTTGTCTTTCAAACCTTGACAGTGGAAGTCAGGATATGTGGGGCAAGAATGGCTCCTGTCCAGGAACTGAGACCTGCAGAGAGACTGGGGCTCCGAGAGAGGCTTTCTTGTGCCTGGATTCCTGGCTCCATTTGCTCCTCGCAGGAGAAACTTCCTGTCGGCAGGGAACACAGTCTAGGATGACCCTGGTCACCCCCATTCCCATAGAAACTCCTGATCAGAGATGAGCAGAAAAAAGCCAGACTCTCCGGGGACAACTGATGGAGAGCAGAAAGCCAGAGCTGGCTGGCAGGTCCCAGTGCCCGGGAGCCGCCTTGTTGGCCGAGTGTCATCCCCCTCAGAGCCCGGCCGCCCTCCACCTGTGTTCTGGAGACCACGGAGGGTGTTTGCCTCGGGGGCTGGAGAGAAACTGGACAGTGATCCGCCTGGTCATCCAACCTATCATGCGGAGATGGAATAACAACCCCCACAGGGCATCTCTGGTGAGGACCTGCAGACCAGAGACAGGGCACAGCTTTGGATTTGGGGGTACAGGGAGGCGTAAGAGAGCTCCCTCGCTTGAGGCCTCCTGTTTATAGGGGGCAGTTGGTGGGGGAGATGGGAAGAATAGTCCCCAACATTTTCTGAACATGCGCCACTATCAGTGAAAAGATGATAGCACACGTGTGCGTTATCACATGTAACTGTTGGATTTACATGTTACGTACATTACAAAACACACACATGGACTTTTAAAGGACGAGGCGAAGCCGAATGAGTATTTTTCAATGTTCTGCTAAAAATGCCAGCCTTAACCACTGCCTAGTACCCAGTGGGCAACACACCATGGGTGAGGTTCTCAGTACCGACACTGGTTGTGAGTGCCCCTCTCAGCTCGTTCTTGCTGCTGCAATCTGGGGGAGGCCTCCGTGAGATCTCACAGACAGCGGATGTTTCAACGCTATCGGCTGTCTTCTCGTTCCCCAAGAAGTGAGGGGATAGTCTTCATTCCGTGGTTTTGGGCCATCTCTCCCTCGGTGGGGGCGGGTGTAGTTGGACAAGATGATGCAGCCCCTCATCCTACCTAACCAGGTACCCGCCCAAGAGTGGGCACGCACTCCCAGTGTGCGCACCGGGCAAGGCTTTTATTCTTCAGATAAAAAATGGATTTGGCAATGCTGACTTTTTCCACATGAACCCTCCACTTTGGAGACCGCGGACACAGCAGGTGGCAGCCACTCCCGAGTCCCCTGGTCCTGGCAGACGGAGGCAGGTGAGTGCAGAGTGGGAGTCTGTTGTGGCTTCTTTGTCATCTCATGGGAGCGCTTGGCAGCGAGCTCCCCAGGACTCCCCCACAAACACGCCCTGACTCCAGCCCCAGCTCCGACGAGGTGAGGGGAGTGTCAGTTCCCAAGACGCTCAGTGGCCTGAGGTCTGCTTGGTGGTCTGTGCCCGGGCCTCTGCTCTGCAAAGCCAGCTCGGGTCTTCCCTGAGCGGCCCCAAGCTCACCACCTCGAGTGTGTGTGGAACCTCTGCACACACAGCATGGTGCTGCCCCTCCCATCACTCTCCTCTCCCTGGGCCGCTGCTGGCTTGTTCATCTTGCTTAAACTCCTCAGGCCTGCCTGCCCTTCCCCAAGCATCTCATCAAGCAATTTTTGTGTGGTCTCCTCCTGAGGAAGCCAGCCTTGAAGACGGCTCTCACCGTCCTCACCCATGGTCCCCACCCTCCGTGCAGCCCCCTCCCACACCGAGTGGTGCTGACCTGGGTCACCCACAGGACATTGCAGATGTGGCCGTGCGTGACCTCTGAGGCTGAGCCACAAAGACATCAAGTCTCCTGCCTGGCTGTCTTTGGGACTGCTCACTCTGAGGGAAGCCAGCCACCACACCATGAGGATGCTCAAACAGGCCCATGGAGAGGCCCACACAGCGGGGAAGTGACGCCTCCGGCCGACAGCTGGCATTGCTCTGGAACTGGGTCCTCCAGCCCCAGTCATGTCTTCAGATGAGACCACAGCCCAAACCACCCAGCAAACTGCTCCCACATTCCTGACCCCCAGGAAACAGGAGAGATGGTGAGCATTTACTGTTTTAGAATTCTAAGCCTTGGAGTAGGTTGTTATGCAGCAATAGACAGCGGAAGGAGTCCACCCACCCGACTAAGAGAAGGAAAAGCTCACTTTCTCACGTACATGCATACCCACATGCATGCATACAGAGCTATTTTTAAATGGGATAATACTGCACCATGTGTGTTATTTAAGGTAACACAAGCTGCTGTCTTTAGTACATCCTGAATCTGCACAGCTAGACAAGACGAAAGCGTATTTCTCAGCACAGTACCATCCACGTGGGTGGTTCTCCTCTGAGACTTCAAAACTCAAGACAGACTGATGGACTCAGAAGCATGACCGACTGCTCTGCTCCCGTCCCGGGTGGGGGCAGTAAGCAGCTGGAGGCAGTTTCCAGCCTGTGCTGGCGGGCTGTCTCCCACCCCTGCCGACCCTCCGGCTCTAAGCTGCTGTTGCTGCTCCATCTCCACCTCCTCTCCCCTTTTTTTTACCATTTGTGAAGTAATGAAAGCTGAGAAATGGAAGAAATGCTTAAACCTTTGAAACCGATCACTTCCACTTCTGTCTTCAGCCTCCTCAGAAACGACACATAATAAATCATGAATGTGCACATGTTGGTCAAGGAAACACCCCACATAAGACTAAACAGGCTGTTGGCGTGAGTCGTTGATAATAATCACAGTGTCTGGAATTTTGGGGCCGGGACCTGGGTCCTCCGAAACCAGCCAACGTGCTTACTGGCCCACTTTTCATCAACGTTCACACACCAGCTGGGAAGGTGCCGCCCAGTCAAGACAGAGGCAAAAACGCCCCCCAGCCCGCCGTGCTCTGGAAGGAGACCTTCAGGGAGCACCAGGCTGCAAAGAGGACGAACCAAGCAGGCGCCCCCAGGAGAGAGGCCTGCCAAACCTCACCGGCTCAGTCTGGCACCCGCAGCGTTTCTCCTCCCATCACAACACTACAGTGCTTCTCCGTGTCTGTCATTCCTCTCTCTCCCTCTCCTGCCCTCTGAACTTAACCTTCTTTTAAGTGTTCCTACAACAGCAAAACTCACACCAGCCCTCCAGGCCGAGATAAAGTGGATGGCCCCCAGAGGCATGTCAAGGGAGATTCAGGCTTTTCGCCCCAGGGAAAAAGATTATCTAGATCCCTGAATTCACTCTGTACTTTCGCTGACTTGAGGGGACTGTTTAAATCTTCACTCCTTTAAAACAACAAGCGTTGGGGCTGGCCCCGTGGCTGAGTGGTTAAGTTCGCGCGCTCCGCAGCAGGCGGCCCAGTGTTTCGTTAGTTTGAATCCTGGGCGCGGACATGGCACCGCTCATCAAACCACAGTGAGGCAGCGTCCCATATGCCACAACTAGAAGGACCCACAACGAAGAATATACAACTATGTGCTGGGAGGCTTTGGGGAGAAAAAGGAAAAAGTAAAATAAAATCTTTAAAATAACAAGTGTCGGCATCGATGTGGAGAAAAGGGAACCCTGGTGCATTGTTGGTGGGAATGTAAATTGGTGCAGCCACTATGGAAAACAGTATGGTGGTTCCTCAGAAAATTAACAATAGAACCACCATATGATCCAGCAATTCCACTTTGGGTATTTCTCTGAAGGAATTGAAATCCCTATCTGGAAGAGATATCTGCAGCCCCATGTTCATTGCGGCATTATTCTCAGTGGCTGAGACATGGAAACGACTCAAGCGTCATGAAACATGGGATCTCTACACAATGGAACATTATTCAGCTGTAAAAAAGGAGACCCTGTCATTTACAACATGGATGAACCTGGAGGACAATATGCTAAGTGAAATAAGCCAGACACAGAAATGGAAAAAAAAAGCTGCATGATCGCTCCTGTGCGGAATCTAAGAAAGTTGAACACAGAGAGGCAGAGAGTAGAACCGTGGTTACCGGGCTGGGGAGGTGGGGAAATGGGGAGATGCTGGTAAAGGCACAAACTGGCAGTTATGCAGGACGAGTGATTCAGAGCTCGGTGCGCAGCTCGGTGACTGCGGTTAATCATACTCACCGTGTACTGGAAATGGGCAGAGAGAGTCGATGCGGGTGCTCGCATCACACTCCAAAACAGCGACTATGTGAGGAGCGTGCTCATCAGCTTGCTTGCAGTGATCGTTTCACTATATGTACATCAAGTCACGGTGTTGTACACCTTAAATACATACAGTGTTTTAAAAAATTTTTAATTTTAAAATAGAATAAAATGACAGTGGCTCGGGTGGAGATTTCGGGGGCACAGGGGGAAAGTCCCCACATAGGGCCCGTGAGAGTGTCACCGTGCACACCTGTAGACCTAAGATATCCTGGATACTAACCCCCTACATCCATGCTACTGTCTGCCCGTGGTGACTCCAGGTAGCCAGGAGGATGTGGGTAAACAGAGGCAGGTTCTTCGTCTCCCGGGACGGATCCACCCTGCCCCAGCCTTGGCCCCACTGGGCTGGAGGGGGGCAGTGGCAGGAAGGAAAGGGACCACTCAACTCGATCCATCCCAGAGATCCTGCCTGTGAGGCACCAAGTGTGGCCACACAGTTCGCCTCAAGAGGGGGGCCACGTCCCCACCCCCAACTTGCAATGGCCTCGCGACACACCTCCACTGATAGGAGGGGGCCAAGGTGACACTCTGTGGGGAAGCTCAGGATTGAGAACCCAGTGGAGCAAAGCCATCCCCAGCTTCTTGACAGATGGAGGAGTCCCCGGGACCCCCACCCAGCATGTGGCTGGACCCAGGTGAAAATCACACACAGAATCGAGAAGAATTATAAATGGCTGTGTCTACATCCAGGCATTTAGGTTTGCCAGTGACACAGTGATGGATAACTAAAATGAAGTCCAATTAGGAGATTCAGGCTCAGCTGGCTGTGAACGTACAGATCTCTTCAATTTTCTTTGCCAGCACTGTGCTCTTCAAAGCAGCTTCTAGAAGCTGGAAGGGCGGGCTGTGGGAGGAGGGGCCGGGTGCCCTGGCGTCCAGCCATGGGTCTGTTCTCTCAGCTCCGTCAGGCCCCGGACAGCCTGTGATGTCTTCTCTGCCACGCAGCAGCCTCAGTGAGCCCCCTGCTTCACCCCTGCGACCTGCCATCGCTCTGAGACACGACACCCAGGGAGCCTGGTGGCCTGAGAATGCTGGCTGGGACTGGCCTCTTCCCTTGTGTTATCTGGTGCACACAGCAGACCTCCCAAACTGCCACCAAGCCAGAAGGTCGTCACTGTCACTCAGATCACGTTCTAGTCTCTCGTGCAGGGCGGCCAAGACCAAGGCTGGATGGCTGGAGCGGGACGTCTCGATGGCCTCTCACTCATGTGTCAGGCCCTGGCTGGACTGGACACTGGACAGGGGAGTGGACAGCCTCCGATCATACTCTCTCTGTCTCTGTGTGTGTGGCTCTCTCTCTTTGTCTCTGTGTCTCTCCATCTTTATCTCTCTTTGTGTCTCTGTGTCTCTCTGTCTCTGTCTCTATCTCTCTCTACATGTCTCTGTGTCTGTCTGTCTCTCTCTCTCTACATGTCTCTTGGTGTCTCTGTATCTCTTCCTCCTAGGCACCTGCAGACAGCAGAGGATGGGCTGTGACCACAGCAGTGCGCCTGTGGCCCATGCACCGGGACTGACAGAAAGCAGCCCCAGGAGGTGGCAGCACCTGTGTGCAGGTGCCCCTGCCCCTTCTCCTGGGAGGCCGTCCCTCTCCAGGAGCTGGCCCAAACCGGAGAGCAACCTGCACACGGGACTTCTGGCAAGTCTTCATCCGAACCCTGTGCCAGAGCATCTCGGATTCGGCTCCACCCTTCAGCCAGGTCTCCCTTGCTGGCATGGTCCCTCCATTGGAATAATGAAATCTCCTTTGGCCTGATATGTTTGGGAAACACCGGGAGCATCCCATTGGGCTTCACCGCCCAGAATGGAAGAAGTTGGGGTGGCTGACAGCAGATTCTTGGCCAGGACTGGGCAGATGAAACCCGTGTGTGTTGATGGGAGTGTCAGTAGTCTGGCCGCTCTGGAGAGCACCTGGCATGTTCTTACAGGAGGAAGAGCTCACCTCGCCATGACGTGGCAATCCAGCCCCCTGGCATTCAACCAGAATAAGTGAAAATCTGTGTGTCCACCCCCCGAAGACTCATATAAGGATTCTCAGAGCAGCTTTACATGTAAGAGCCAAGACCTGGAAACACCCAATCCACCAGGTAGACGGGAAAAGTTCTCCGAGTGTCTAAAAACGTGCATGTAGGATGCTGAGCAAAGACGAATCAATGTCTTCAAGGCTGAGCACCACAGGGCCGTTCCCAGTGATGCCACAGGGCAGAGGGAGCCCCAGACCCCCGTCCCCATCAGCTCACATAGCTGTGCTGCCTTTGCTGGTTTACAGGTTGGGATACACGAACACTATGTGTAGACAAGACTGGCTGAAAAATAGGCCCCAGAAACAAGCTTGCGTTTCAGTGGGGACCTCCTGGGAGGCACAATTCCTGACCTGGCTGTGCCTCTGTGGCTGGGCTTCCCAGACCCAGGGCTGCTGGAGGACAGTTCTGGGTGGGTCCTGCCCTCCGGCACAGCAGCCCAGGGGTCCTGTTGGTCTTTCTCCCTCTACAGCAGCACCACCCTCGCTGCCTTCCCTGCTCTCGTTTCCATCCCTGGAAGGTCAAAGCCACTTAGGGCACTGGGTCCAGAGAAGGAAGCAGAAGGAAGCGGGGAGCCTAGGGGCTGCGAAGAACTCCTGGTCGAGACAAGTGGCCTGCAGAGCCAGCCTGCTGCAAAGCTCCAGGCCCTGACTCCACAGGGCTGTGGGACAGGAGAGACGCCGCAAATGCACAGTTCACTGAGGGGCGGTCCCCACATCCCTCTGTCCAGCCCTCTCCCTTCTCCTGGTTTCTAAAACCCGTCATCCCAGAGCCTTCTCAGACCTGGCCCACCCTGCTTGCAAAGAGAGAGGCGTAAGGTTCTAGGACAGACGCCCTGAGACGCACGAGAGCTGCTAACGACCTGGGTCTTGGGCCCCGGGACGTGGATCCCCAGGGAGAGGAGGGCTGCTCCACAGTCTGACCAAGGTCTCCCAGCCATCTCAGCACTGAGGGAAAGAGGACGAAGAGGAATGTTCCAGACAGGGGGATCTTGCCTCACGAAACCAGAAAGAGTAAGTCAAGCCGCGTCAGCGGCAGAGCCTCGGAGAGGCAGCCGCGCCCTCGGTCACCTGGTGGGGCCGTCATTCCTTCCCCCATTTCACCAACAGCGCGAGCCTTTGGATATGCAATGGGGTGAGGCAGAATTCCAACTTGGGCTGGCTGCCGTTTCACACAATTAAATGAAAGCAAGAGTTGGTAATTGCACAGTGAAAATGAACATGCAAACCCTCTGAATAAGTGAGCCCAGAAAGAGCGCCCTCTGCAGACCACGGGATGGATATACTTTCTGCTCTGAAAGCAGAAGCGGTGCGCCACCACACAAGGACACTTACAAGGGGGCAACACTGCACGCGGTTGCACCATGGCTTCCAGGACTCACGGGGCAGGGGGCTGACAGGGACCTATGCAGAATTCTCCTACGCAGAATGGGCATCCCGGGGCTGGGGCAAGGACCTGAGCCACAAGGTAGCCACCCTTCGTCTCTCTGGAAAATACACTTAGACTGATCGCTTCTGCCCTCCCCTCTAAACTGGATCTGTTCCACAGCAACATTCTGCTGCAGTCTGTTCTCTGCAGTGACTGCAGATGCTGCTGCGTCCATAATAAAAACCGCCCATGGGCCCCGCCGTGGCCTCTCCCCGCTCGGCTGCCCTCCCAGGGCGGCCAGGCCCCATGCGGCCAGCGATGCCCCTTGGCCCTAACACCATTAGCACGTCCACAGGGTGGCTTTGCAAATCACCGTGCTAATGAGGAAGGAAATAGCCCTCAACACATACAAGGGGAGCAGCTCCAGCCCGAATGAGCCCACCCTCTGCCCATGTCCCACAGAATGCTTTTGGGAACAGGATTTTTTTCCTTCAAATTCGGGTGCATGGCATTTACAGCCTATGAAAGGTAGAGTAAGGACTTCAGTTTTCTCTCTGAGCTGAGAATATTTGCGGTTGAAGAAGTGAGGGCTGTGCATGGGAGGTCCCTTAGTAAACATTATTACATCAGAGGGGAGATCCTGGGACTGTTTCAGAACGTAATCCTGCTTGTGCCTCACCGACTGCTTTCGGGCTGCTCACTACAGGCATCGGAGAAAATAGCAATTTTTCTGAACTTGACATTATATGCCGAGAATCTCAGTCCAGGATTCTACACCAAACCCTGTCCATAGTAAGTGTGGGGGAGCACGGTCATCTCCCTTTCTGGGCTGTACCACTTCCCGAGAGCTCTCCGAATGAAAGAGTTTGAACAGATTGTGGCAACAGATGGAGAAAATCACCATCTGATCTTGACATGACGTAGAGAGAGAGAGTTCGATGAACAATAATTAGAGAAACCACATACAGCCAGAGAAGGCCACGTCCACACAGCGAGGTTCAATGTGGGTCAGCAGAGGATCAAACCCAGAATGGCGGAAAGCCTGTGAAAGGGATGGAAGTGAATTCTGAAACAGAGAAAGGAGCTGTCCCCAAAGCTTGCTGTCTTTCTAGGAGATTGCGTGCCGGTTTGCGACCTTTCACGTCCTGGTCTCTTCTAGGTTCCCATAGAGTCTCTGAGCTAGGCATATTCACCGTTTCTAAGAAGTTTTAAACCTGCAAAGGAATTCACCAGTGTCTCAGGGTGCACACCCTCAGCTGCTGTGACAGCAACCAGGAGACGGCCAGCACCCAAGCCTGTGCTGTGGTCATCGTGGGGAGGGCCAGGAGGCAGGCTGGGAGGGGCTGCAGCAGGGGCTTCACCGTGTGGGCAGCTTCTTGTCCTCAGGTTGGGATTTGCCGTGTTCTTTCTCAGTACCTTCTGTATGCTTTAAATACTCACAGTAAAATTCAAACACTTGTAGCTGGAGTTATCCCAGCGCGTGGCCCACACAGGTGCTTGGCTGAAACAAACAGTCATTAGGGGTCTGTGGGCTTCTACCTTTAGGCGACTGTCCTGGTAAATGAATGGATGGAGCCCTCACCTCTCACAGACTCTCAGGAAAACCCTTTGTCTGGGTGCTTGTGGCTCCAGATCCGGAGGAACCGGGGGAGGGGGTGAGCTGAGATGCGCCCAGTGCGGCCTGTGATGGCGCGCGGGGCGGGGCGAGACGTAATGCTTCTCCTGACGTGAGCCTGGAGCCTGAGACTCGTATGTTTAAAGGCTGATGGAGGGTTGCAACTAAGTAAACAAAGGCCCAGTTTCACCTGGCAGGCAAATACCTGGAGTCATTAAGGAGTATCAGTGCATTTAACTTATTAACTGCAAACACAACAGGCGGAGACCATGCATACTATGTCCAATAAAGAACATACGGAAACCAAGAGCTGAAAGACGTCAACAACATTCTGGAAGCTGGAAAACAGATGGGCGAGCGGCACCAACTTAGCAGACCAAGAGAGCAGAGGTCAAGAACCAAGAGTTTTGCCACAGAACCCAAGAACTGGAGACTTCTGAACATGGTGATGAGGTGAGACAAATAACTGGAGAATTGGGTGAAAATCTAAGAAACAATGAGACTCGCACGTCCACTACCTATTCTGTTACTTTCTGTCCTCAGAGATGCAGGGGCCGGAGAGGGCGGGGGCACAGAAGCGAAAATCCACTGTGGTGGACAAGCAAAGCCTCCAGCTCTTCCTCGATTCAGCCTGAGAACGGGCAGCGGGCATATGCCCACCCCTACCCAGGCAGGAGGTCAGGGGGCTCTCAGAGGAGTGGGCAGCCAGAGAGAAAGACTCATTGATACAGAAAGTCGGGGCCAGAGAAGCCTCTAGTCCCTGCGCAAGCACTCCACAGTGAGGCTCCAATGACTGCTCAGGAATTCAGTGGCTCAGGCATGGTTCTGAGTGTGCAGCCCAGCGTCACCAGGGGAATCCTTGCAGATGAAAGAAAGAAAGAAATCAACCCGTCCATGGAAAGGAACCTGGAGGAAATAGAGAAAATCACGTAGAATTCAAAAATTCCCCAGAAAACTAAAATCAAGATCCTCGGAGAAAAGAGATAATAGGGTATCCATGAAACAAAAACAAGATACTCTAATAAAGCAAACTTTGAGGGCAAGAAAGAGCTCTTGGAAATTAATTCAGATGGTTAAAATAAGGAAAGTGATGGAAGGTTCAGAGACAAGGTGGAGGGAAGGGACAAGACGGACAGACGGCAGAGGCTGGGTCACCGGGGGAAAGCTGAGAGAACTGGAGAAGCGGTCACCGAGACCAGCGTCTGAACAACAGGGTTACGGGAAGAAGAATCAGAGGAAAGGAAATCGCTGTTAAAAAGGAATCCATGAAGTTTCCCTCGGAGTGAGAAAACAGCGATGAGAACCACCCCCACCGAGGCATATCATGAAACCGCAGAGAGTCGGGGCGCAGTGGAGACCCCGTCTGCCCCTCCCACGTAGGGAGCACACTCAGTCAGCCCTCCTCCTGTGGTCTCCTATCGCCTCACCCAGAACACTCCCTTCCACACTCTGGTCACCAGGCGTGGGGGTTTTCCCCACCAAGCACTTCTCTGCGACTCCAGCCAGGTGTCCTGCAATTCAGCTCAATTCTGACACCGTCCACCTAGAGGGAGCGTCAGATCCCACAGGTTAAGGGCTCAGTCCCACAGGACTGTGCCCCACCCGCCACTGTGGATGCCAGTCCCAAGTCCAGATTGTCACCTGTGCTTCTGACCCACAAGCTATAGAGCAGAGGTCCCCACATCCCCCTCCTTGGGTTGGATTAACTTGCTAGAGTGGCTCACAGAACTCAAGAAAACAAGTTCACTTGCCCGTTCCTTAAAGGAGATGATAAAGGATACAGATGAACAGCCAGATGAAGAAGTGCACAGGGCTCGGGCTGGGACCGTCCTGAGGGCAGGAGCTTCTGTCCCCATGGAGTTGGGGTGCATTGCCCTGCGGCATGTGGATGTATTCACCAGCCTGGAAGCTCTCCAGACCCTATGCTATTGGGATTTTCTGGAGGCTTCCTCACATAGGTGTGATCGATTATCACCTCCATTTCTAGCCCCTCTCCCCTCTCTAGAGAAGGGGGGGAGGGGCAGAAAAATCCCAAGCTTCTAATCGTGAGTTGGTCTTTCTGGTGACCAGCCCCCATCCAGGAGCCCACCCAGAGTCGCTCTTTAGAACAAAAGATGCTCCTAGTGCTCTTATCACCTGGGAATTTACAAGGGTTTCAGGAGCTCTGTGCCGGGAACAGGGGTACTAACCAATATCTATTTTCTATTATTTCACATGGGGACAAAGAGAAGATTCCAACCAGTTCCGGGTAGAGACAGGCCATGGACCAAGGCCTGAGAATCAGGATGGTCATCATCGGGGATGCCAGGAGCTGCTAGAGAAGGAAGCAAAGGCCTTCCAGACGTTCAGCCTAGAATTCTGCTCTGACCATGAGTCTCGCCAGGGCCCACTGGGCGGGGGTTGCGCCATCAAAACCAGGCAGCCAGCTAAGAAAAGCAAGATGCAGGCCTACTGGACAGGGGTCCAGCCCGGGAGAGAGGCAATTCCGGCTGGGACAGGGAACAAGAGGCCCAGGACCCGCCTCGTGCCAGGAGTGGGGCAGAAGGCGCCAGCTCTGAGAAGCAGGTCTCCAGGAAGGAATGGGTCACAGGTGTTGAGCAGCATCACACGGATGGGACAGCAAACCTCCGCAATGGTGGAGCCACGTGCTCAGAAAGAAAGGGCATCAGAAATGCCGGGAAAACAGCAAACTGAGCAGTGCCATCACTTGGAGGAATGGGGAAAGGACAAGGACAGAGTCTGCTTGTCCTGGCCTTGGGGGCATTCTCCTCTGAGGCCCAGTTGGTGGCCCCAGGACAACATTGCCCTCCCCAGGGTGGCTCCGTCCGTCACTCATTCTGTGAACGACAGCTACAGACTTGAAATCACCATGTGGTCATTCTGGTTGTTCTGTTTCTTAAACCCACTTGTATGGATTCCAATCCAGAAACTCGAAATGTAAGAAATGAGCCGTGACAAGTGCATAGGAGCAGAGGAAGAAGAGTGGGAGGAAAGGGGCGGGATGCTCAGGGCCTTGTCTCTCCTCCCACTCAGATGACACCGCCCACGCAAATGAGAAAGTAAACACTCGAGCCCAGTGTCTGACACACTAGCAGCCGATGGGAGAACTCACAACAGTACACGTATTTTTAAATTTAGGGGAAACGGGGGGCAGGTGGGTGCTGAGTCCTCTTTCATCCCAAGAAGCCGCCAGCTCCTGTCTGATGCTGATAAACCAGGGACTAGGGACATAGCACCTTCTGTGAGACCACGGAGGCAATTACCAGAATCTAAAAGCGGTTTCTCTGGGGCTTAGAATAGGAGGCAGGGTGAGAAATTTCTTTTAATATACTTCAGTGTCATTGGATAGAATTGTTTTGACCTTGTGCACATGTTACTCAGATGGTGATTTACAAGGATTTGAAGAAGAATGAAGGAGAGCTGTGGTGTGCACACCGAAGGGTGTCCACGGGGGACGTGCGGAAGGAAATTTAAACCGCGAGTCCCACTTTGAAGTAACTAACAGAGAGAGGGAGAAATTGATCCCAGACCTTTTCACAGAGCACGTGCGGACTGACATGTGTGCTAGAGGGGGGCAGGCCCGGGAGAAAGAGGCCCAGAGCACGGGATCCATCGTCCTAGCATGTTGGGGAGGGAGGAGCGTGGTCACTTCTTATTTTGTTTTCTTCTGTTTCATTTGGCTCCTTCTGACGTGTTCGCGTAATCGTTTTAAAGCATAAATAGACACAGTTCTGCATCCTAGAGCGCTTCCTGTTGAAACTGACGTTTTTCGCTCGCATGTCCTTTTAAATGTCTTATTCACTCTTGTATTTTGCCTCAAGAATAGAAAATTTCACCTTAATCTTGATTAAAACCCAATTTTGACAAACATCCTCTCTTTCAGAATGCTTCTGGTTCTGTTGCACAAAACGCCAGCCGGGCTCTCTGGAGCAGCAGGAAGGGTGGGCACTGAGGGGGCGTCCCAACCCCCATGGAGTGTGGGGACAGCCCACTGGCGGGCCGAGAAGGTGGCAGGTTTGATGGCCTCATTATGCTTAGACAAAGGCCTGATTAGAGACTACTTGTTTCTGCTGGCGATTCCAGATTCTTCCAGGTAGGTTTTTTCATAAAGTCTTCTTTCAAAACCGGGTCACAGCAGGTAGGTTATTGTCATCTGTGGGCACGTGATGTGTTCATTCAAAGCTGACTGTTTCCTCTATCCCGCTGGGAAATAACAACACAGTATACTCAGCGTCTGGTCAGTGCCATCAAATGCCGACGGAGGATCTTGAGTGACTGGAAGAGGCAGGTGCAGGGATGCCCTCCAACAGATGACAAGTGAAGCTCAGCGATGCTGGGAGAGGCAGGCTGTCGATGGCCGGAAGGCCCGCGTGAGTGACGTTGAGGACAGAGAGAAGAGAAAATCATGGGGTGACACGATGGTGCTGGGGCCCTCGACTTTTCTCTTTGAAAAATCCACTTCTTCCGACCCTCCAAATCCCTAATTAATCAGCCTGGGTCACTCAGGTCCCTGTCCCAGGTCCAGGCACCAAGTAAACGGGCAGCCCAGGCAGGCGTGAGGTGGAGGGGCGGTCTGTGGGACCCGGGGCAGGTGGCTTACCCACCTCGTGGTCCCATTGTTGCCCACGTCTCACAAGACCTTCTGACGTGTCTAGTATGGTGGGCACCACCGGGAAGTCCCAATTCCAGGTCCACACCCTGCCTCGGAGGGGCACCCCAGTGCAGAGCACACGGAGCCGACCGCCTCTGGCTCCTGCCAGGAAGGTGAGGCCGGGGCGCCCTGCCTGCGTGTTTGTGCTGGGAGGCACAGGCCCTGGCTGTCAGGGACCCGACCCCGCCTGCATCAGGAAGGGTGCGGCCGGGGCGGGGGCTCCACCTCAAGGGAAGTCGAGCGCACCATCGTTGTTAACTACATAACACTTTCCTTTTTTTGCATTTCTGTGTTTTTCAGTTGAGGTATAACTTACAAGCATGCAAGTGCAGAAACCCTCAGGGCAGACCTCAGGGAATTTTGGCAGCTGTATACACTGGGCTGACCACCACCCAGGTCCAGACGGCGAACCTTTCCACCCCCAACAGTGCCTTCTCCCCTCAGAACCTGCGCCAAAGGGATGGCAATTCTGATGTCCGTCACTATCGACTATATCTGCCGTTCTAGAACTTCAAGTCAACAGAACATACGATGTGGGCCTCTTGGTGCCTGCCATCTTTCACCGAGAACCACGTCCGAGACACTCATCCATTTCCTCGCATGGAGCTCCCCCCTTGTCACTGCTGAGCAGTATCCCACCGCATGACTACCCCAGGATTCTCTGATCTCTCTCCTGTTGCTGTCCACTTGGGTGGTTCCTAATTTGGGGTGATCACAATAAAGCTGCTATGAGCGTTCTGGTACATGTCTTTTGGTGAGCAAACCCACTTCATTTTGTTGGATAGATACCCAGAAGAGGAAGTGCTAGGTTATACAGCATCTGTCTGCCCAGCTTTAGCGGTGCTGCTAAACATTCTTCCCAAGCGGCCGCACCAGTTTGCACTCCCAGCAGACGAGGCCGAGAGTTCTGGTTGCTCCATCTCCTTGCCAACACAGGGTAGTTTCCATTTTAGACACTCTGGTGGGCGAGTGGTGTTCCACTTACATTTATTACAGCACTAATTACACTACAGGGGTGGCAGGTCCTAATTGTCCACCATATCTATTCTCCCCTTCCTCAGTGTAACAGACTTTTAGCTGGGCACACAGTCACTCAACCCCATGTCCAAGCCCCTGGAAGCGACATGCACCCCATGTCTAGGTTCTGGTCAATGTTATGGGACAGGGGTGATGTGTGCACGTGTGGGGGTGCCCTTCGTCCCGCCTTGGAGGGGTGGTGCCATCAAGATGGAGGAGGGCAAAGCTGCTGACGGTGCTGGCCCGCCTGTCGAGCTCTGGCAGTGTTATACAAGAAGTAAATAAACTCCTATCTTGCTTAAATCACTGTATTTTTGGGCTCTTCATTACAGCAGGAAACCCAGCCTCTAAAAGAACGCACTGTAATGACTCACTTACCCGCTGGCTCTCACACAGCTGGACCGGGTTGTTTCTTGTCTGCTCAGCACCTCTGTCCACTGGGGAAGTGCTCCTCACCCAGCCCCATGGTTCTGAGAGCTTATCGACCACACCCGGCCTCAGGCGTAGGCATGTGGCCCAGGTCTGACTGGTTGTGGTTCTTCATCCCTGGTTGGGGTTACAAGTTCATGGGATGGGCATGAGACCCAACCAAGTCAACCAAAGTCCCTCCACGAAACCATGGCGAGAAAGAGTCTTTGTCATCATTTCGGATTGAGGCGGCCAACACCCAAGCAGAACCAGAGCCAATCAGAGAGAAAGAAGGAGAGGAGTGAGCTGGAGAAAAACCAACAATGGCATCTCAGCCCGTGGATCTAGCTGTACCTGCAGCCCTTTTAGATGTAAGGGAGCCAAGAGTTTGAGCTGAACTACTGTCACTTACAACCAAGAGTCCCATCTCCTTCATTGATAAACATGTTTGAGGGTGATTTTATACAAGCCTTGTGCTAGGTGCCGGGAATCTGAAGTCCTTTCTTTTTAAAATACGAATTCTTAATCGGGACAGACTTTGGAGGATCCATCCAGATGGAATGGATGGGAAAAAAAAGAGTTACATTTTCCCCACTAACCTCTAACTGAAATAAAGCATTTCCTTGCAGTATCGATGCAGGCAAGAGAACACAGTCATGTCAGCAGAATGTGCAACCTGGCCACAGTAGAAACCTCAGATGTTTTCCCATCACTTCTCAAATACTGGGCAGCTTATCACCACTTCCAAATTATTAGTTCTCAGACCTGCCGCTTGAGTGTGTTACCCAAAGTGTAAATAATGAAGCAAAGGGATCACGTTTTCAAATATTTTGACAGCCGGATTTCAGTATAATTGGTTTCCTTTCTCATCCTGTACCTTATTTTGTGCATTTAAAAGGTTACTCTGAAAAGAGGCCAGTAGCTTTCCCCAAGCTCCAGAAGCTCAAAATGAAGACCAGACTCAAAAGAAACAGACCAAGCAACAATGTAGTGGACCCTGGTGCAGCTGTAATTGGGAGATGTGGGGTGACATCACCGTGGCAGGGGGAGCCCAGCCCTGCCCTGCCCGGGCCGTGGCTGCGGTTGGAGAAATGGCGCTGGGCTGAGTGGCAGGGTAAGGCCTGATGGTCCTTTGCCAGAGGCAGCGGCACAGGGCAGAGCACTAGCAGCGGGCCATATTGGTGGCCTTTGGGGGTCAAGAACGTGTCGCTGGTGCAGGTCAAGTGAGGACGCCAGCTCTGGTCAACCTGATGGTCAGCCAGGGCAGCACGCCAGCAGCCTGTTCCGGCGTCCCCGATTCTCACTGTCCCCTGGTTCCAACTGGGGCAGTGTGCAGCCGCTTTCGCCAGCCCCGCTCTCTGGCATATTTACTCTCCACGAGTCTGAGTATGGAAGCCGGGGTGGACAGAGTGTGCGGGACAGCGAGCTCACACCCCTTAAGCAGAGCCAGAGAGTGGTCTGGCAGCTAAAACGCTGTGCGAGACGCCCAGCACAATGACGGCCTCGCAAGGCCTTCAGGGAGCCGTGGCCTGAACGCAGCTTTCAAGAAAAGAGCCCTTGGTCCAGCGAGGGGCCCGGCAGGGCAGTGGCCCAGGAGGGCGCTGGGGTCAGCTGGACTCCTCTCTCTCCAGCTGAAGAGGGCGCTCTGACAAAGAGGTGGCCGGTGGAGGCCTGCGGGGACCCTTTATCTTAGGGACGCTTTTCTGAGGTCGGGGAGGGACAGTGAGGGGCGGGGCACAGTCACGCCATCAGCAGCCGCAGCAGCACTGACGGCAGAGGCCCGGTTCCCCGCAGCCACAGAGCCCTTCATGGTCACGTTCAAAGGACATTTCCCCGGCCCTGGAAGCAGACAGAGGCTCCCAACACAGGACTCGGGCTCCACCAGGGTCTGCTTCTCCAGGGGTCGCCCCTTCCCTCCGCCTTCCAGCCACGTGCTCACAGGCCTGGGCGCTGGGCCATATCCGCAGGTCCGGGGAAACCCAACACACCAGCTCTCCTGGAACACTCCCCGCCTTGCTCAGACACTCCCCACGTGGA
The DNA here is from genome assembly GCF_037783145.1 of Equus przewalskii. NCBI lineage: Eukaryota > Metazoa > Chordata > Mammalia > Perissodactyla > Equidae > Equus > Equus przewalskii. Next base: position 51,204,333 of record NC_091852.1, read on the forward strand.
CCATCTTAAAACCTCTCCCAGCCAACCCCACACGTGTGCCGCCGCACACCCGGAACAGAGGTCGAAAAATGGTGCTTCTCCCGCGTCCGCGTGGGCCGTGGCGGAAGCAGCGTGGAGCCCGTGCGGTGGGAGCTGCGGTACCACGTGTTTCTTCCTCCGGGTTTCAGGATCTCCTGGATCAGCTGCATACAGACGGCGCCAACCTTGAACGTGGCCTGAGTATCCAGCCCTTTGGCATTTCTGGGGAGGCTCGGAGGCAAATTGGTGGATGTGCTGTCTCGGATACATTCAAATTCGTGTTGGAGGGCAGCGGGAGTGGGTCAGAGGTGACACCAGATCGCCACTGTGCGGGGTGGATGGGGGGATTTGTTCGACTATTCTTACGTACATGTATAAAATGTCACTAATAGAAGGTGAAACAGCGACAACAAGAAGGAAAAGACAAACAGGGTCACTTGTGTGACATTGGAGGTCGTGCTCCAGGGAAGGCCACGTTTCTGGAGGCCCTCCCAGATGCCAGGGGTTGGGGACTGCGGTCGTCTCATGGAGTCCTCTCTGATCTCGCCTAGCAGTGAGCAGACAGGCTCAGAAAGGTGTACGGCTGTCGCCCGTCCTGAGGCCGAGCGTGGGCTCCAGGTGGGGCGCGCTGAGTCTGTTGCCAGGCGCCCTTCACTCTGCACACGCTGTGGGATGGAGAGCGGCCCGTGTGGCCGTGGGCCGCCCTTTACCAGGTTAGAGAGGACGGCCCGTCTAGCAGCTGGGAGGGGCTCCAGCGCATCCCCCGCTCGGCCCCCTCCGCCCCCTCCAGCAGCCTCCCGCTGCTGCCCCAGAACCTGTCTAGACGCTGGACCTGAAGGACGTGCTCCTGGGGGCGGCTGGCTCCTCTGGCAGGCAGGTCTGCCAGAAAGCGCTCACAGGGAGCGGAAATCTACTCTCTAATCTAATTTCCACCCATCTGTCCTCATTTTGCCTTTCCTAACCCCACGGGGTAATCCTTCTTCCCCGACAGCTTTACAAATATTTGATGCCGCCGTCCTGTTCTCCACACATCGATCTTCCAGGCTGAAGGTTCCTAGTCTGTCAGTTACCCTCCCGCGGCCTGTTGGTGGCTGTCCTTGGGCACCACAAGGGCACTGTGTTCTAGACACGTCCAATTAGGGAGAGTACAGGTGAGCCCTCCATCTCTGCAAAGCTCACCTCTATGGATCCTGAGTGGGTCCCTCCGAGGGTGTAGGATGCTGTTAAAACAGCCATGCCCTAACCCCTTCCTGTCAGGTGTCAGTCCGCATGGGACCTGGAACATAGATTCAGTGACGCCCCCAAGTAGAAGGGAGCTTGGAAGGGACATCTCCCCACTTTCCTGTACAGTCGTCAGCATTGAACTTGGAGCACCAGGGCCTGCGAGCTTTTCCCACAATTCTCTCCCCTGTGCTCAGGCAACCTTCCAGGTGGTGGCTCTGTCCTCACCCTGGGGAGGACAGGACAGGGCTCCCAAGGTCACCTTGGAAGCCTCGGAGACGAGACTCAAACTGGAGTCTATCAGAATCCAGGTCATGACCCCCTCACAGGGGGATGGGGTGAGCTCCCACCCACCCCTGCCTGCACCCGCAGCCTGGCTTCGCCGTCTCCCCGGCCTTGGCTTGCCCGGCTCCCGTCACTGGCCCTGAGGCCCGGCTCTCGGGGCCCCAGCACAGAAGGGCAGGAGGCCCCTGCAGGCAGCTGGGGCTCCTGGGCCCCACTCATCATTTCTAAACTTTTGCTCCGGCTCTCAGCAGGCACGGTCAGGGTCAGTAGGAAGTGGCCTCGGCTGCCCGGGAGGGAGCTGCAGCCCAGAGAGCTATGGCCAGGCCTGGAGAGGGAGACCTCGACTCCTCATGTGCGGAAAGCCCAGCTGGTTCATCAGGACCTGTGCCCTTTCTTGGATCGTGTCCTTCAGCAGGCCTGCTGGCCGGGCCAGTAGCTGTCCCAGGCCCGTCCATTCTGCCTCCAGGGCAGAAGGGAGGCTGCCGGAGCAGTCTATTGAGAGCACCCAGGTCCCCACACCCGTGCATTATTAGCACAGACACGTCACCTGGGGCCACACTGGGGCCCTTTGCCTCTGGTGCAGAAAATGGTGGCCACTTAGCAAACAGTTGACATAGGGGCACAGAGGACCACAGAAAAACCTAGACTGAAGGAGGTAACTGCCGGCCTCACCCTGGGAGATGGCAGGGGCCTGCTTGGAAATGTTCTTGCTCAAAGTCAGATTTGCTTAGAAGCAGAGGAGCGAAGTGTCCCGGGCACCCACGGGCTTTGCCCACATGTTTGTGCAGGTCAGGCGCCCAGCAGAGCTGCACGAGGGGGTGCAGGAAACTTGAAGATCTGGAAAGGGCCTGGGAAGAGCCGGGTCAGGCCAGGCTGCGGAAGGGGCAGGCTGGTCCATTAGGAGGTGGTGAGGAGGGGGTAACTGGGTGTTTCATCAGAATGGGTGCTGGACCCAGCAGAGGCCGGGCCATGGCGCGGGGACAGCCTCTGGGGGCCTAGTGCGGGGAGGGAAGGAGGGAGGTGGGAGGCGGCAGAGGTGGGTAGGGGGAGGAGGGCGGGGTGGAGGAGGAATGGAGGAAGGTGAAGAAACGGGAGGGAAGGAGAGGGTGGGGAGAGGAGGAGGGCGGGGAGCTGGGCCGGGAGGAGGCGGAGGGAGGGGCCGGAGAGGGAGGAGGGAGGAGGCGGGAAGGGGAGGAGGGGCGTGGAGGAGGGGCCTGCCCGCCGGCCCCGCGCCCTCGCGCGCCGCAGCATCCCCGCGCCGCGGGCCGAGCCGGGCCTCCGCCGCCCTCCGAGCCGGGCCTCCGCTGCCGCCGCCGCCGCCGCCATTCCTGCGCCCGCGCTCCCGGCCGGGCCCCGCCGGCTCTCCGCCGCCAGGACGCGCCGCGCCAGGTAAGGGCCGGCGGGGAGGGAGAGCGGGCCGGGCAGGTGCGCGGGGGCGCGGGACCCTCCGCAGACCCCTCCTGGAGCCCCCGCTCCGGAGCCCCCGCTCCGGAGCCTCCTCCCCGGACTCCTGGACCCTCCCAGAGCCCCTTCCCCGGATCCCCGGACCTCCAGGTCCCCTCCCCTACCGGCTCCCTCCCGGCCCCCTCCCGGCCCCGGCGCGCAGGTGGCTCGCTGCGGCGCGGGGGGCGCGGGGGCGCGGGGCGCTCGGCAGAGGCGGGCCGGGAGGGGGCGGCGCGCTGGGCCAGGCCCGCCGCGCTCCTGTTGCCCGGCCCCGCTCCAGCCCCTCCGGCCTGGCGGGGCCCCGCGGCTTCTATTTCTGTCGCGGAGGCCGGGGCCCCGCGCGCAGGACCGGAGCCGCGCACTCAGACAGGTGGGGCAGGTCGCGCCGCGGCACAGTGCTGCAGGCCCCGGCTTCCTTTAGGGTTTGGCTGCCTGGTTCTAGAAAGAGCCACGGAGAATCACCAGCTTGGGCTCGGGCTGCACCTGTTGCAGGCGGCTCGTGAGCTGCAGGGGGCTGTGTCCACTGGGGTTTTGCCCGTGTAAACATGGAAGGGAGAGTTGGGTCCTCCTCTTCGTTTCTTTAGTTTCCTATTGGGGGTGGGGGTGCGTGGGAGTCTCTAGGTGGGCAGTTCACTGAGGAGGAGGCCTGTTGTCAAGGGCTGGGCCCGGCCTCTGGAGCATGTGCCGCGCGAAGTTGCTCTGCTTTTGTTTTGAAAACCTCCCCTTTTGCTGAGCACATCCAGGCCGTGGGTGGCCAGGTGCCCGCAGGCCAGGCCAGACCTGGGGCCTGTGGCCAAGGGGCCAGCCCTCCTGTTCTGAGTCTATTCAAATCCACTAGGCGCCACCGAGCGGAAGTTTCCTTTCCAGGGAGTGAGGTGACACTGGTGGCCTGTCACCTCATATCTACCCCAGGCCTAGGGCCTGCCTGCTGGCTGCCTGGGCGCCGTTATTTGGGAATGTTTACTGTGTCCCAGAAACAGGCTGCCTCGGCCAGCGCTGGGGCCAGGATTCTAGAAGATAATGCCCCCTATTGTCACTGAAACGGTTGGTGTCTGTGCACATCGTCTGCAAGAATAAAGAAGAATAAAGAGCGCTGCTCTGAGGAACCCCTGGCACCGCGTCCTACCAGGGACGGAACCTTCAGGAACAAGGGGACTGTGAGGGTCTCAGTGGGACGTTTCACACCCGGGAGCCAGAGCTTCAGACTGAAAGTGTCTTTAGCACACCCAGCAGGTACATCAGATCAAGAAATAAGAACTCAGCCCTGGCACGGAGAGGCCACTGTGCCGGGTCCCTCCCTGGCATGCTGTTGCAGGACCTGGAGCTGGTGTAGGGGGGGACTGGCTTCCCGTGATGGGCTTCGCCATCTGTCCATCTGTCTGCCCTCTGAAATGGTGCCGATGAGTTCCTCTGCCCGCCCTCCTGACCAGCACACGCCTCTGGTAGAAAATGCAGCCTTGCAGAGACCTCTCCTTTGTGACTGGGGAACTCTGGTGGCCTTGCTCGGGGCCTGGCAGGCGGCGCGCCTACCCGGGCTGAGCTGTGGTGCAAGGCCATGCCGCACAGCTGTCCCGTGGATCTGGGGCTGGGGAGATGACCTGATGACATCATCACTTGTGACCCTGTCTGTGTGCGTTAGCCGAGGCTGATTCCATCTCGGTCCCGTCTCCGCACCAGGCAGGGATGTGGAGGGCAGTGCTGGGGGGGGTGCGGGTAGGGATGTGTGCTAATGGCCGGCTCTGAGTGGGGGAGGACCCGCCGCTGCTGCCAGCACACAGCAAAATCAATAATTCTTTGCAAAGATCAATGGTTGTCTCGTCGGTCTTCTGTGCTTCTAGAAGGAGCCTGCATCTCCCACAGTCTCCCTTTGGGTTCCTTTTTCGGGGGGGGATGGAGGGGCTGGAAGGGTGGCTGCAGAGCCTCCTCTGCCCTCTTGTCCTGTGTGGTGAGCCTCCGGCCAGAGCACCTAGGGGGGCAGCTGTGACCCGTGTCCCCCCAGGTGTCCCAGTGTCCTGGCTTGGGCCCCTGATGCTGTAGAAGTGAATTCGCCTCCTGATTGTTTCATCATTTACAGCAGCTTTCCTGTTGTGCTAAGAATTTGCTTGGTTGAAAGAACTGGGAAGGTGAGGTGGCCAGCAGTGCGCCTGTGCCCCCAGTCTCCAGCCATCAAGCTCGTCTGTTGACTGTCCAGCTATAGGGGTGGCTGTGGGGGTGAGGCTGGCCGTGTAGAGATGTACAGATGAATCTGTCATTGGCTGACTGTCGAGGGTGGTCCCTGGGAGAACGGCTGTGGTGCTTGCAGGTCCCACCTGGGGGCTGCTGTTTCTCTCTTGACCTTTCCTGTTGCAGAAGGGAGGGGAGAGGTAGGAAGGAGATGGCAGCGAAGGTGACAGAGGCGTGGTGGGAGGTCTTCCCCCCCTCCCCCTGGGCTTGGCAGGTATAGCTCCCACAGCTCAGTCACATCGCTGGGGCCCATGGCCGTCTGGGGACATCTCTGGGTGTCACCCGAGAGCGGGGCTGGTTTAGCAGGCTCCTCTGTGCTGGAGGCTTGGCACAGCTCACGGCTCGCCTGCCGTCTGGAGGCCACTCGGGAAAGCAGAGATTTATTAGGAGGAAATATCTGCTGATTCAGGCAAGTGGAGATGGCCCGGCGAGTGGGCCTCGCCTGGAGCTGGGTGGTGTTATTCGCTATGCCCATTAAGGTGATCCTGGGGATGAGCGAATTGGCTCATCCGTCTTCCGTGGAGTGGCTCGCTTTACTGCCTGCCTGACCCTCCCCCTGCGCAGACATGTACCTGGCAGCCACGCCGGGCCGGCTCCTTGCTGCTGCTCCTGGAGATCACAGCAAGCCGGGTGCTATCCTCCGAGAGCCCCCTCCACCCCCACCCCATGTGAGCCTCCAAGGTCCATGGGGGCATTCGGTGTAAAAGTCTCCGATGCTGCTCGTGAAAGCAGAGACTGACCCCCTCCCGGGGCACTTCTGCACAGCATCCTGGGGGTGCAGGCTTTGCACAGGATGCAGTCAGACCAGCCTCTGACGCGAGAATCACTCCTTTCAAAACTTACGGTCTTTACGAGACAGTTGGCCATTTGTTGAGTGAGCGATGATTGCAAAGGATGCTTGTAGTGCTTAATAGCAGCACTGTGGTTGTGTTAAAACCATCTTTGCCTTTGAGTGACAGGTCCTGGAGTGCCCCTGGAAGGAACAATGCAGTGTTTGGGATCCATTTGGATCAGCGTGGGGAGGAGGCGGTGGGCTGTGGAGGGCAGGACTGTCCGTGCGGGGTGGTTGTCGGCTCTGGGTGAGGGGGTCTGCGGGTGCATTATTCTCTTCTGTCCATTCTGTGTATTTTTGAAGTTCTTCATAATAAAACGTTGATTATCATCTAAGAACCCCATTCCTCCCCAAAACATCCCCTAGGATCCTTCACTTCATGAAACAGTCAGAGGTTGCCTTTGAAAGCAATGCCAACATATTAAGTAAAAACATCGCCACTCAGCGTGGAGTGGGTAGAGCGGTCCATTCACGTGCATGTGTCGGTGCTTCCTGTGGACACGGTCTGGAAGGATGCACACCGTTCATTGACTGGACGGTGCTGGAGAGCCCACTGGGGACGAGCGGGGCAGGCGGTGCTGCAGGCTCCAGGGACGCAGCCCCGAGCAAAAGTGGCTGTGCAGTTAGTGATGGGCGAGAGGGAAGGGCGGGCGTGTGTGTGTGTGTGTGTGTGTGTGTGTAAGTGTGTGCCTGTGTGTGTTGGAGGAGGTGTGTGAGAGTGAGAGTGTCTGAGTGTGTGAGTTGAGATGTGTGTGAGTACGTGTGAGTGCTGGGCAGGCTGTGAGTGTGAGTGAGTGGTGGGAGGGGCGGTGGGGGAGAGGAAGAGGTAGGAGCGTGTGCTCTTTTTCCGCCATACGTACTTTTGTGCAGTTTGTTCTGTTACAACGGAATTCCTTCTGTAATTCGGAAATTAACCTTCAAGAAAGCGGTCTCCGTTAGGTAATACAGCATCCTATTTTAAATGTGCTAAGTTTCTAAATCTAAATTTACGTTTACTTCAAATGGAGTTTGATTTGTAGAAATTCATTTTCCTCCACAACTTAATAATGGGTGAAATGGCTAAACTGAAGCTCTCAGTGGGTCGATGGTCAGTGTTGCTCTGTGTCTGCTCCGTGGGCCGTGAAAGGATGGAGATGATACCCTGCCCTTGGCATCAGGGGGCACAGGGCCCAGACCCTGACAGTTAACAGCAGCCTGTCCTCCCGCAAGTGGCCCGTGAGCTGAGGCCGTATGCGCCAGCCTAGGCCTGGGCCGTGGGGTGGGCGGCTCTCAGCTCAGACCCCCCTGGGCCTGGTTCAGGTGGAGCAGCATGTCCGGGGAACTTGGCCCAGAAACAAGAGCAAAGATGGTCTGGAGCCTTGGCAGGTGGGTTTCTACTGCCGGGGGGTACCCTGCCTCAGGGGCTGTTCCACTCATTTCTGAGATTTGCTTTGTTTTCTCTTTCATGTAGTCGAGGGTATGCTAAGTACCCTTAATCCACGCTAACAAAAAAGCGTGAAAATGGTAAGCCATGAAGTGAAAAGTACAAGTTGACTGGAATTCTAGGATTTTTCCCTATTTTCCTGTCCTATGGCAAGAAATTGGAGTTGCTGTAACAGCGGGCAGAGCACCTGCCCTGGTCTGGCATTGGGTGCTGATGCTGACCTGTGTTTTCCGTGGCTGTGGGAGGGCTCAGCTGGGTGCTGCCCTGAGCCGGGGTGGTTTCTGTGTGGCCGAAAGTCACCTGTGTGGGAACGCGTGTGGCACACAACCCCCTGCTCTACTCGGCTCGGGTGCATGCCTGCATTCCCGTCCTCTGGGAGGCTTTGGGGGTCCCACCGCAGTCGGGCTGTGCTGGCCATTCAGGGAGCTCAGGAGCTCTGTGTCCTTTGTGGGTGACGTCCCAGCACGCAGCCCATCTTTGTTGGGGTGAAGAAGTTAGCTACCTCTCAGACCCTTCACCTCGCAGATTCGTCCACTTCACAGAGTCTGACCGTGTCCCCAGCAAGTGTTTACTGAGCTCCAGTTACAGCCAGAAACCGAGACAGAGGCCCCGCCCACTTGGACCTCATGGTTGAGCAGAGGGAGCCAGAAAGCAAGCAGAAGAGGAAGTAGACCAGCTTCCGTCCCAGGTGGGGCCATGGTGCTGGGAGAAAGACGGCGGGGGCCACGTGCTCCCGGGAGCAAGGGCTGGGGGCCTCCTGGAGCTGGTGGTGTGGAGGAGGTGAGGAGTGACCTGGGGACATCCAGGCACATGTGAACAAGGCCAGAGCAGAGTGGCTGTCGGCAGGGACAGGAGCAACCCCCGGTAGGTTGGGGCGTCTGGCTGGATTGTGGGTTTGTTGTGAGGATGGAGCCAGCAGGACAGTTGGAGCAATAGAGGAGTCCAAGATGACCCCAAGATTCTTGGTTCAGGCACCTGGAAGGATGGAGTCAACATCATCCTGGGATGGGACGGCTGTGGCAGAGGAGCTGTGGGGAATTCGGGAGGAGTGCTGGCTCTCCAGATGGAACCTGTGAGCTCCATCACCGTCCAGGTGGAGGCGGCGAGGGGCCTGCCTGTCAGACAAACAAGACTAGAGTTTGGAGGAGTGGCCTGGGCTGGGGCAGTGACCCTGGCCACTGCCGGCACAGAGCTGATGGGAGTCAGCACGAGGCAGCAAGTGGGTGGGATGGATGGAGGAGAGGAGTGGTCCAAAAGCTGAGTCTAGGGATGAGAGGAGGAGTGGCCAGCGAGGCAGGAGAAAGCCAGGAGTGTCTTGGGGCGTCTGGAGCCACTGCAGAACACGCATGGTGTCGGGGGACTGCCCGGCTGAGGGGTCCAGGGAGGCGAGGACTGAGAACTGACTTTGGAGAATGACCTTAGCAGCATGGAGGTCACTGGTGACTGGACAAGAAGTCTGAGTGGCCAAGAGTCTACCAGGGGCAGAAGGGAGTTTGAGACAGCAGGAGTCCGTAACTTTTTCGACAGTTTTGCTGTGAGTAGAGCTGAGAAGTACAGGAGGAGCTGAGGGGCACGTGAGGTTGAGAGAAGGCTTCTGTTTCAGGTTTCTGTCCTGAAGGGGAGGATGGGGGTGGGGGGGAATGAAGAAAGTGGGGGGACACTTGCCAGAGTCCTCCCCTGGGATGAGGGAGATGGGGCAGACAGGAGGGGTTCCCATGTCAGGCCAGCTGTCCCCGCGCAAGCTTTTGTTGACCTCTAGTGGCCACTGGGCATCTGCTTGGCCCTGGGGTCCACAGACAGAGGATGGGGGCCAGGGCACAGAGAATGGGCGTGGATGCTCCTGGAAGCCGAGCCTCTGGGCACAGAGGTGGGGCGCTCAGGGGTGATGGAGCACTCAGGGGTGATGGAGTGCTCACGGGTGATGGAGTGCTCATGGGGGTGGGCTGCAGGAGGCCTGGAGAGCAGGGTTGGCTAGGCTCCTGGGCAGAGGTGGATGGGGAGGACAGCTGTGTGGGATGGAGAAGGGCACGGGGGGGTGGGATGGGCAGGGGTGGGCACTCAGGGCGTGACCGGTCTGGCCAGAAACCAAGGCTGAAAGTAGGGCCTCATCCTCTGGTTTGTCTTGTTGCCAGCCAGACCGTGAGCGCTTCCCTCCTGATGTTAGCCTGGCATTTCCTACACCCGGGCCCCACCTTAGCGAGGGCCTGGGTTTTATCTGTAACACTGACTTCATTCTACACCTGCCGAACGCTAGATGAACGAGAGAGCACTTCCCAAGGTGTGGTCCATGCCAGTGGCATCGCATCGCTGTCGGAAGTGCAGGATCTCCACTCCACCCTGCGCCCCTGAGTCAGAAGCTCGGTTAGAACAGGCTGCCCGGTGGATGCTGACTTACTGTGTGGCTTAAGAGCCGCTGTACTAAGACACAGCCCTCCGTGGGTGGGTGCACCCTGCGGGGGCCAGGATGGCAGGGCAGGGCCCCGGTCCTCACTCTGGAGGCACATTAGACTCAGGGTCCTTACCCCTCCAAACAGTGTCTCCTAAGTCAATTTTATTGAGGTTTAAATTGCATTCAATAAAAGGTACTTGTTTTAGGTGTTCCTCAGTGAGCTTGGATAAATGCATAGTTATGCAGCTGCCACGGTAATAACGATACAGGCCAGGGGTGGGTAAACCTGGCCTGCAGGTCAGATGCACCACGCCCATCCATCCATTCACCTGGGGTCGTCTGTGGCTCCCTTTGCGCTGGTGCAACCGTGTTGAGCAGTTGCAACAGAGACCATTGGCCCGTGAGCACTCCCCAAATTGTTGTCCCTTTGTCCTCAGCCCCACGCCCAGGTCATCCCTGATCTGCTGAGATTAGATTATTATAGGTGATTTGTTTCTTTAAGAGTTTCAAAACAGAGACGTATGTTACAGACTCTCGGGTCCAGCGTCTGCTCTCACCGTGGTGTTTTTGAGATTCTTGCTTCGCTGTGCATACTGGTCCTTCGTATCCTTTTATCTCTGAATCCTGTTTCATTGCGTGGGTGTACTGTGGTTTGTTGATTCTTTCACCTGCTGGTGAATGTTTGGATTCCTCCTGTTCTGGGTTGTTGTGAGTATCAGGGCTGTGAGCTACAACTGAACACAAGAGGACAGGCAGCCAGTTAAATATGAGCAAACATTTCCCTAGAGAAGATATACAAATGACAGATGAGCACATGAGAAGATGCTCAGCTCGTTAGTCACTGGCAAGCACAGAGCAAAACCACAGTGAGAGACCACTTCCCACCCGCCAGCATGGCTTTTAGGAAAAAAATGGACAATAGTAAGTGTTGGGGATCAGGTGGAGAATTGGAACCCTCACACATTGCTGGTGGGAACGTAAAATGGTGCAGCAATTTTGGAAAACAGTTTAGAGATTCCTCGAAAAAACTAAACATGGAATTACCATATGACCTAGCAATTCAGCTCCTAGATATCTACCCAGAAGAGTTTAAAACAGATATTCAAACAAAAACTTGTACATGAGTGTTCATAGCAGCACTGTTCACGGTAGCTAAAAGATGGAAACAACCCAAATGGCCATCAGTGGATGAATGGATAAACAAATGTGGTCCATCCAGACAGTGGAATATTACTCAGCCATAAAAAAGAGTGAAGCACTGGCACATGTTACAACATGGATGACTCTTGAAAACGTTATGCTAAGTGAAAATAGTCAGATATACAAAGGCACAAATTGTATGATTCCATTTATAAGAAATGTCCAGAACAAGCAAATCCACAGAGACAGAAAACAGATTAGTGGTCGCCAGGGACTGGGGGAGGGGAGTGAGTGCCTAATATGTATGGGGTTTCCTTTGGAGGTGATGAAAATGTTCTGGAACTAGATAGTGGTGATGGGTGCATAACATTGTGAATGTACTCAATGTTGCTGAATTGTACACTTTAAAATGGTTAAAATAATAAATTTTATGTTATGTGTATTTTACCACCATAAGACATGCTGTAAAAAATGCTCTGTGCATTCGTATGCAGATCTTAGTGTGGATGTGTGTTTTCATTTCTCTCTGGTAACTACCTAGGACTGGAATTGTAGGGTTGTGTAGTAAGTGTATATTTAACTTTGTAAGAAACTGGCAAACTGTTTTCCACGTGGTTGTATCATTTTACATCTCCGATGCTAATGTGTGAGAGTACAGTTGTTCCACATCCTTGCCAAAACTTGCTGTCGTCAGTCTTTTTAATTTTAGCTACTCTACTCGGTATGTTGTGGTCCTGCATTATTAAGGTTTTAGTTCAGTATCTTTTCGTGTGCTTATTAGCTATTCGTATATATTCTTTGAAGTGTTCAGATCTTCTGCCAGCTTTTTAATTGGTCTCTTTGTCTTCATATATTTGAGTTCTAAGAGTCCTTTCCATGTTCTGGATTCAAATCCTCTGTCAGATATTTGAACTGCAAGTATTTTCCCTCAGTCTGGCTTACCTTTTTATTTTATTAATGATGTCTTTCAAAGGGCAGATGCTTTTAGTTCTAAGTCCAGTTTTATCAATCGTGTTGAGTAGTTTGTGCTTTTTGTGTCCTACTTAAGAAATCTTTGCCTAACCCATAATCATAAAGATTTTCTTCTGTGTTTTCTTGCAAAAACGTTATAGTTTTAGCTTTTCAGTTTAGATCTATTATCCATCTTGAATTACATGTTAACTGGAAAGAGCTAAAGATTGAGGTCTATTGTTTGCATATGGCTATCCAGTCGTTCCAGCACCATTTGTTAAAGAAACTATCCTTTCTCCATTGAGTTATGTTGGCGTCAGGTTTGGAAAGGAACTGAGTGCCTCTGTGTGGCTGTGTGTCTGGACTTGGTTCTGGTCTGTCGGGTCTTATTCCTCAGCCCCCACACCACGCTGTCTTCCTCACTGTCACATTACATAACTCTTAGAATCGGGTAACGTGAGCCTTCCAGCTGTGCCTCGTGTTGTCTGTTCTGGATCTTACGCATTTCTATATAAATTTAAAATCAGCTTGTCAATTTCCACCAAAAAAGCCTGCTTGGATTTTCACTGGGATTGCTTTAGATCCAGTCAATTGATCCATTGGTCAATGTGGAGAAAATTGGTGTCTTAACAGTACTGAATCTCTCAGCCAGCGAGTGTGGACGCGCTCCATCTGTTCGTCCGCCTCATGTCTCTTAGCAGTGACTTGTGCTCGGTGTACAGGTCTTCTGTGTAGTGTATCAAATCCATTCATAAGTATTTTGAATGTTTATTATAGAGGGATTTTTAAAAATTTTATTTTGCAATTGTTTATTGCTAATGTATAGAAATACAATTGATTTTTTAAATATTGTTTGTCCTGTGACCTTTCTGAATTGTTTAGCTTTTTTTGTAGTCCCTTAAGATTTTGTGTATAGATAATCTGACTGTTATGAGTAGGACCATTGTACTGCTGTCTTTCCAATTGGAAGGCTTTTTATTTCTTTTCTTCTTTTCTTCTATTGTCTAGGATGTTCAGTACAATGTTTAACAGAAGTGGTGAAAGTGGACATTCTTGCCTGTTCTCGATCTTAGGAAGAAAGAACTGAGTGTTTTTCCTGGACTGTGATGTTAGGTGAAGGTGTCACACACGTGGCTTCTAGGAGGCTGAGGACGTTTTCTGGTTTGTAGAGAAGTTTTATCGTGAATGAATGTTGAATTTCGTCAAATGCTTTTTCTGTATGTATTGAGATGACCGTATGGGTTTTTTTTTGTAAATATGGTGAGTTACATTGATTAATTTAAGAATATTAAACGTCCTTGCATTCTTGGCACAAACCCCAGTTGGTCCTGTTTTTATACATTTCTGCGTACAGTTTGCTACAGTTTGGTTAAGGATATTTGTAACTGTATTCATGAGGGATATTGTATTCTTTTCTTGTAACACCTGTCTGGTTTCAGTATCAGGGTAATACTGGCCCCACACAATGATTTGGGAAGCGTTCGCTCTTCGTTTATTATTTTTATGAGTTTGTGTAAGATTGGTGTTGTTTCTTCCTTAAATATTTGGAGAATTTACTAGTGAAGCCATCTGGGGTTTTCTTTATGGGGAACTTTTGATTATGAGTTCAGCTTCTTGATGTAGGGCTGTTAAGATTTTCTGTTTCTTCTTGAGTTGGTCCTGGTGATTAGTGTGTTTCTAGGAATCTGTCCATTTCATCTAAGTTATCAAACTTGTTGGCATAATGTTGTTCATAACATTCCTTTATTATCCTTTTCATGCCAGTAGGATCTGTATGATGTTCCCTCTTTCATTTCTGGGCCTGGGGTCCTTGAAAAAAACAAATCAAAGCAAAGCAAAACCCCAGTGTCTGGCCCCACCCCTAGTTACGTCAGAATCTGTTCGGGTGGGAAGGAAGGCACGGACTGCTGGTTTTGACACCTGCTCAGGTAATTCTGACGTGCAGCCAGGGTTGAGCACCTTCGAGGTAGAGGCAGGAGGGATAATCTTTACGTACTGGTGGTCCAGGCAGCCTTGGCCGTGGTCGGGCCTGTGGGTGAGGGGGTCTTCAGTAAATGCCGACCCTGGCGTGAGGGAGAGATCGGAAGGAGGGCACCGGGCCAGGTGACGAGGCCTGAAACACCAGACCACATGGTTTAGACTCCTTCTCTGCAGGTTGTGTTTGTTTTTAAGGCAGATTTACGGAGGTGTAATTTGCATACAGCAGAATTCTCTCTTTTTAGTGTCCTGTTCCATGAGTTTGATACCTAGTCATGTGACCACCGCCAAATCAAGATGTGGAAAATTTCGTAACTCTATAAATTCCCTTCTGCCCCTTGAGTAGGTCCTTCCCCCGCCCCCAGCAGAATCTGTTTCCCATCCTTAGAGACCATTCCAGAATGTTGTGCAAGTGGAGTCATACGGTTTGCAGCCTTGCGTTCGGTTTCTTTCACTCAGCCTCATTGTGCAAGAGTTTGAGCAGTAGCTGATGCGGTCAGACGCACGTTTGGGGGTGACTGGCACCTCTGATCAATGAGTGGGAGAGGCAGGGGTGGAGACGGGGAGGCCCTGATGGGAAGCGTGACATGGCGAGACTCACAGTGACCTCATGGTAAGTGACATGCCAAATGCCTCTGTGCCGTCTCGTGGAATCCTGACACAGTCCTGTCGCATGGGGACCATTCTTCCCTCTTCTGCAGGTGAGGATGTAGAGAACAGAGAAGATAGGACACTTACTCACGGGGTCGCTCATCCAGGAAGTGGCGAAGTGTGGAGTGGGCCCAGGAGCTGAGACTGGCAACCACAGGGAGGCGCGCTATCCCTATAGAGAATCTGACGCGCTCCAAGGGACGGCCATGGGTCAGGCGTTTTAAGGGCGCGTGCCCTCGGCCATTGCGGTTCAGCATCTAGAACTTTACCCTGAGGAATCATGGATGTAAACAAGCGTTCATTGGAAAAGGTGTCTCCCAGTGTTTATAACAGAAAACCCAGATAGAAGCTGAAAGCCACTGACAGACGGTCAGATGAGGAGTCTCTGAAAATAATAGTGTGAAACGTGACTAATGCAGTGGAAGACCAACATAACACATAAATGCCAAACCCGTCCCTACCGTGGTGCGTACAGCAAGGACCCAGTTCGCCCAGAGAGCACTCGAGACCGTGTCCAGAGTGCTGGTCGTGTGAGTAGTTGGTGACGTCCCTCTTGTTTTCTCTTTGGTGCTGGTCTGCGTGTCTCTGATTTTCTGTAGTAATATTTGTTATGGAGATTGTAAAGTGGAGATCATAAAGGGAGAATACGAGGAAAAAAAATGGAAAACACGACTCTCTATCACACACACACACACACACACACACTCACACAGCCCGTGTGTTCTGAGAGCCCGACACGCTTTCTTTAGACTTGTTATGCCTGCCCGGCTTAAAAGGCACTGGGAGTTCTGCTGTTTGTTGTCCTTTTAAGTGGAAAACATTGTGTGGGAAGCAGGGCTGCGTGTTGGCCTCCCCCACACCAGCGGGGGCAGCGCCAGCCACAGAGGGGAGGGTGGGGTTGCTCTGTGCCAGCACGGGAGGTGGGCCCACACGCCCTCCCTTCCTGCACGTGGCGCTGTGAGAGCTGCTATGACAGTGGCGTGGGGCTGGCCCGGGGCCTGCCTAGGCCTGTCACCCCGTGGGGGGGGGAGGGTGCATGGACTCAGTAAGTCCTGCCCCTCCTTGTGAGCACAGTCAGCAGCAGTGGTTCCTGGGGGCCTGCGAGATTATGAAATGAGATGACATGTGAAATATCCCTTTTTGGCAAACTTTGAACCAGGATGCCTGTGGAATTCAGTGTTATGTTTAAAACCAAGCTTCCGAGAGATTTCAGTGCATGTATAACATTGCCAAAAACATTCTTTATTAGACTATTAAAACTTCACGGCACTCAGGGAGCCCGGCTGCTTTCAGACCCTGAGGATGACTCACAGTGAGGCATGCATTGTACACTGTGAGGCAGTGCACACGTGCGCACATGTGCACACGTAATACACACATACGGTCCCCACACACACCACTAAAACCAGTTTTCCTCAACAGAGCACTCACCCTTAACTACATATGATGCTCTCTGATATTTTGTTCAATTGCATTTTATTTAAAACTCTGTTTCTACCCCCCAGGTTGAAAAATATCCCCATTTGACATCTGGTCCTCTGTGTGACTGTGCGGACATTTTTAATTTTGGCCTTCTGTCAATATGTGCACATTACATATTTTCATTTATTTCCCACATCAGCGGACTTGTCCCTGTGGGTCCCTTGTCCTTGGTTTCTCCATGTCGCAGGCTGAGCACAGGTCGGAGCCTGGAGCACAGGGGCTGCTGCAGCACTGTGTGCTGAGGAGCCACGGGGCGTGGAAACTGGGTCAACGCAGAGTCCCTGGCAGGCAGAAGTGCATCGCTGGCATGTCTTTGAAATCCTAGGGCATGCCTTGGGTTTCAGTGGTGGGATCCTGTGAGGCCCCTCGGGTTCCCTGGGCCTCCCTGGAAGCAGTGGCCGTTTTGTAAAGATGCAGCCTCTCCGTGTGGGGCCCACGGCCTTGCACTGCATGAACCAGACCTCGCGGGGCAGGGCTTGGTTTTCACCAGCGAAGCCGGGAGACGCTGAGGGCCTGGAGCTCAGGCCTTTGGGGAGACACAGATCCTGTCCATCTTCAGTGACCGCTCGCTCTGCGGCTCCACCAGCACAGAGCCCCGTTCGTTAACCACGTCGGGGGTCAGCCTCCGTGGACGGCCGGGCGGGGGGCAGAGGAGCAGTGGCGTGGCTCCTGTGCGCAGAAGCCGTTTCCTATGGACCACCTTCTGGAAGCCTGGCAGTGCCCATCAGCCGCCGGCTGGGAGGGCTGGGTGCTTCTCCTAGGATGCAGCGTGGCCTGGGCTTGTCTTTGTGCTTTGACAGGGTGGATGCCTGTCTGCTCAGAGACAGAGGGGCCGAGTCTCCTGGAAGGAAGTGTGGTCTTGGGGCTGTGGTGTCGTGGTCGTCTTCCGCCCAGCACAGTGACCCATGTGTGGCCTCTGGCTGGGCCTGCTGTCCTGGGGCGCCCTCTCTGCAGATGCGTTCCAGGAGAGCAGCAGGAGGCAGAAGCAGCCGAGGGACAGGGAAGTGCACCCTTCCAGTGCCGTGGCCGCCTGAGCTGGGGGAGTCACATCCCGCAGCCACCCTCCTCCTGCGGTCCCCTCGCCCCGCTCGGCCGTGCCTCTCAGCTTCCTTCCCCATCTTGAAATTCGAGGGAAGGTCACTAACAACAAAATGACAGTGCCTCCGCCTAGCCTGCCCTCTTGTCTCTCTGTTCTGTCTTCCCATTTCTCTCTTCCTTCCTTGGTGAGACGTGTGATGTGCACACAGCCTCGGTACACAGCTTGCTTTGCTCACAAGTGGAGCCCAAGCTTGTGGCACCTAGGATGCTGCTGGCCCCGCAGCCCTGGGCCGTGTGGCGCTGCTCCCCGAGGGTCCGCTTCCCGCCTCGTTGCTGCAGAGGTGCATCCTGGCCGGCTTTGCTGTGTATGCTGGATTCTGCAGCTTGCATCCATGGGTGTCACTCTGCTCCTGTGTGTGGCACTGTGCCGCTCACTGCTGTCCCGTCGCGTGTGTGCACCGCGGTTCTGGTGCCTCCCTGAACCTCTGTGCTGCCAGCAGGGTTTCTGGCGTGGGCTGTTATGCATGGGCTCTGAGCATCCTCGTCCCTTTGTTCTCCATTCAGGACGCTGGGGGTCCTCGGTTTTGGGCTCCACTTCCCTGGGCAGACAGCTCACCTCTGTCTGAGACGGGGCCCCCTGAGTTCAGGTCTTGGCCTGCTCGCTGGCACCCTGTCTCCTGCCCGGCTTGAACCCTCTCCCTCCACCAGGAGCTGCCCTCTGGGGAGGGCCCTGGGCCTGCTCCTCCTCCACCTCTGCTGCCGGTGGGCCCTCGAGGTCTCTCCAGCTGCACCTGGCTCCTTCCACCTTCTGCATCTCCCCACCTGGCGGGCCCAGGAAGGCTGGGTGGAAGCCCCCATGGTCACTATAACGTGGGTCCTTCCCTGGTCTGCGGTTCTGTCTCTCACTGCATCGACCCCTCTCATTCACCTGTGCCGTGCTTCACTCCACGTGACATGCCCGGTGTGTCCCAGGCTCTGTGTTTGCCATGGGGGGTCGAGATCCGGCAGTTGTGGGCAGAGGGAGAGCAGACAGGACACAGTGCTTCCAGCTGGACGACAGTGTGTAGCCTGCTGATGGGGGTCACGTGCCACCGGGGAGGGAACCTTGAGGGTGGGCATTGACCAATAAGGATGGGCTCAAGTTCTTGAGGTCAGGAACGCTGAGTCGGAACTCGAGAATAATTGGGAAAGATCTGGAAGCTGGGTGGGGAGGACAGCTGTGGCAGGTTAAAAACATGGCTGCAATCTGTTGGCATTGCTGTCACTGAGATGCGTGGGCCAGGGTGGCCTCGGGACAGCGTGGGTCTTGGATCCCTGAGATGCCAAGGAAGGGTTGACACCCTGCGGCCACCATGCTGTGAGGAGGTCTGAGCCTCTGGAGGCCACGGCAGTGGGCAGTCTTGGCCTCCGCACCCTCTGAGCCAGGGCCCGATGTGTGAGGTTCCAGCCCTCACATGGCTGCAGCCCTCACCATTGGGTCCCCTGGCCCAGGCCTCAGACGTCAGAACAGAGAGCAGTGTCCCTGCTGGGGCCTGGTCGAGGACCACAGGACCTGAGCACAGCGGGCTATGTAGGCCACTGAGTCCAGGGTGGTTTGTTGTAAAGAGCAGGATTGACTGTAATGGAAGTGATGGCTCCCCAGGGAGTGGGCAGGGCCTTGGGTGGGGTGTGGGCAGCCCGGGACACGGTGCTGGGTGGGAGGGCGGAGTGCGCACCCTCACTGGGGCGGTAAAAATGACCACCTGAGTTTCATCCTGAGCGTTTTCGTGGTGGGCGCGGCAGGAGGCCTTCCCGCCTTCTCGATAAACTGACGGTGAAGCAGGTGTGCTCCAGCCTCGTAGAACACGTGCACGCACGCCTGTTTCCTGGGCTGCGTACAGAGCTCCACCCACCGGGGGCTTAAACCTCAGGAGTTCCTTCTCCCTCAGTTATGGGGGCCACAAGTCCAAGATCAAGGTGTCCTAGGGCCATGCTCCCTCCGAAGGCTCCAGGGGAGGACCCTTCCTGCCTCTTCCAGCTTTTGGGGGCTCCAGGCACACGTGGCTTGTGGCCACATCGCTCCCACCTCTGCTCTGTCACCACGTGGCCTTCTCCCTTGTGTCTCTCCTCCATGTGTCTCTTATAAGCACACTTGTCATTGGAGTTAGGGTCCACCTGGATGATCCCAGATGATCTCGTCTTAACTTAATGATCTTAACTGAATTTCACCTGCAAAGACCCCATTTCCAAATACGGTGACATCCACAGGCTCCCGGGGGACGTTCTCTGCGACCTGCTGCAGCCCAGGAGAAGGCGACAGAAATACTCTGTGGGGTGGCAGGAGCGGGCGGCCGGGTGGGGCGGGCGGGGTCTGGCAGGCGTTTGCTTTCTCCAGGATGTGCTTCAGCAGCGCTTTATCAGCAGGAAAATGGAAACCGCGGCTGCTCTTTCCTCTGTGGGAAGCGATAGAAGCGAGCAAGCGCGTGGTGGAAACTCGCACTTTCTGAAATAACTGTGCTTTGACTCGGAGGGGAAACAGGAAGCCCTTCTATCTGTTTAGGTGAGTTTTTATCTCTGCCGGTGGGGCCTGTCCTTTTAAGTTATGTTTCTGCAAAAGTACTGGTTGAATCTCTAGTGTGAACAGGAAGTCAGATATGCTGACTAACTTTTCCTTTATTTTAACGGCGTTTTTATTGTTTTGAAAACGAAGGCAGAAAGCAGAGAGGCCGAAGCTGCCGCCTTGAGCCCTGGGGGCCTACCATCCATGCTGTGTTTCTCAGGGCTTGTCCATTCCCTTTCACACACCCAGACGCATGTGCGTGTGTGTGGACACTCACACAGGACATTCATATAGACGGCGCTCTCCCCAAAGGGTGGTCACCCCCTTGGGGGTCGGCAGCTTGCTTTCCTCCCTCAGCTCCGAGGCAGAGACATGTGTGCTCTGTGAGGGCCCTGCACCCCCACTGGCATGTGCCCCGGGTCTCCCAGCCCGTGGGCCATGTGCCCTGTGTCCCGCAGCCTGTGGCGGGAGTTTGGGCATCTCCCCTATCTGCCACATCCTCGGCCATGTTTCTTGGTGAACCTCAGTGAGTGTTTTTATAGGAAAGAGTCTTAGAATGGGAATATTTGAGTCAAAGGCACATCGTATTCAATTTTGACCAGAGTCGCTGAGCTGATGCAGGACAGCTCTGTGCCCCCAGCTCACGAGGGTCTCTCCCACCCCTTGCGCCCGCAGAGCGTTGCTGGTGGGCTTAGTCCTCACCGGACGATCAGGAAAGGGGAGGTCATGATCTCCATCCTTATCGCTCGGTGGTGGTTTGTTGGTTGTTTATATTATCTCCCGAAACACCTGTTGGTGGGCTTCACCCTTTTTAATAGAAATTGGGTTGTTCTTTTATTAGTTGTATTGTTTTGAAGAGTTTTGTTCATTTTAGAGTATTCTGGAAAAGAAAAGCCTATTTGAAATGTTTCGTCTGTAAGTTTGTCAGTAGATGTGAGTGGACTCAGACTGGGGTCCTGTGGGGCCATTGCCGGCTCCCTGTGGCTTGTCTGGGGTGGAGGTACCCTGAGGGGCCAGGCCCTTTTATGTCCGTTGCTCTCAGACAGGCATTGGTCAGCTTTGGCTGTGCCACCCTGGCGCCTACCTGCAGGACATGCAGTGGCCCCTGTGAATGGTGGGGCCCGAGAAAAGGAATTAACAGTGTTTGTAGTAAGCCGTGTGTGTGTGTGTATGTGTGAGTATACGTGTACATGTGCCCATGCATGTGTGTGTGTGCACATGCGTGCACACTCCTGAGAAGCAGGCTGCGGCAGAGCACGAGGTCTGCATTACAGAAGCTTCGTGGACTGAGGCGTCTCTGCCCAGTAGGAAGCTAATAGAACTTATTTTCCTCAAGTCTTAATCGTAATTTCAGCCGAATGGTAAAACTCACCCACCCCACAACGCCCCCTCCTCACCGCTCGTTTGTCTTGAGTGATAATGCGCGGGTGACAATCCACTGGAGGCCACAAGTAATGTGGCCTTTTTTCTGGGGAGTCAGCTCTGCATCCCAGCCAGATGCTGGGCGTTGTGTTCCAGATCATTCACACACGTTGGGACCCTCTATGGGGCACCGTGGGCTCACGGGGGCCTCTCTCCACAGAGAGGTTCTGGTCCCAAGCACCAGGCCAGCTGGCATCTTGGATGCTGTGTGCCTGATTGTATCACTCAGGGTTCTCCAGAGCAACAGAAGTGACGGGGTGTGTGTGTGCATGTGTGTATGTTAGAGAAGAGAGGGAGGGAGGGAGGTTTATTTTAAGGACTCGGCTCATGATTGTGGAGCTGGCAGGTCTGAAATCTGCAGGGCAGGCCACAGGCGCCCTGGAGGGTCATCTGCTTTACTCAGAGTCCATGGACTGAAATGTGAATGTCATTCAGAAAGTACCTTTGCTGAAGCCTCTGGAATAATGTCTGACCGAGTGGGCACTGAAGCCTCTGGAATAATGTCTGACCGAGTGGGCACTGAAGCCTCTGGAATAATGTCTGACCGAGGGGGCACTGAAGACTCTGGAATAATGTCTGACCGAGTGGCCAGGTGGGCAGGTAAAATTAACCACAGCACTGACGAGTGCCCCTGAGTCCCTGGAGCCCCTGTGGCGGGCCGTGGGTATGTGCGTGTGCTTGCTCCAGGTGTATGAGGATGAGGGTGACCTGCGCCCCGAGCAGGCAGGGCTCCTGACTCTTCCCCAGAGGCCACAGGGTGGGCATCGGCGTGGAGGACGGTGCTGGGAGCGGCTCCAGCCTCGTGCAGGCTGAGCCCCATGCCGTCCAGCTCGTGTCCTCACTGGGCTAGGGCTTTGTTCCTGTCGCCTCTGGCCCCGAGCTTAGGCCTAGCGACTCCCCGGGGCCTCTGGGGAAGATGGTTGTCCTCTGCCCTCTGGAGAAGTCTTCAACTCCAGAATGACGCGTGGAGGAGTTTATTACCAGGGGGCCCTGATGGCCCACCTCCCTGGTGTTTTCTTGTGCGAGAAACCCTTCTCCAGCCGCGGTCTGCCATCCTGTCCCTGCCCTCTGAGCCGCTGAAGTTGGCCTCCTGTCTGCCTGGCACGCTCTTAGTCGGCCTCTTGACCATCCTGTTATTTGACGATAAATAGTTATGACGAAGCAGAAGAAAAGCCACGTGGTGTGCCGGGCGAGCTTGGCCTAATGTCTGTGTAGGTTTGGATCCGATCTGCTTGGTGGAGAGGTGGGTGGAGGCAGAGAGGAGCAGGGTCCCAAAAGGTTAAAGGAAGGTGGTGGTTCTCTTTTTTCCCGTCAGGTGTGGTGTTCCAGGTGAGTGAATGAGCAAATGAATGAATGCATGCATGGGCCAGTGGGCTGGTCCCAGAGCTTGGGGGAGTGCAGCATGGCTGGCAGTGTGGTGGGCGGGCGTCTGGGGTCAGGAACGCAGGTCAGCCTCTGGATCTGGCACTGGCATGTGTCGTGGACCCCCGCTGGCCGAGGCTCAGGGAGGTGGCACTAGGCAAAGGCAAGCAGGCCTCTGCTGGCTCCTGGGTGTGCCAGGGCACAGTGCAGATGCTGCCTGGCCCCAGGCTCCGAGGTTTCCTACACAGCCTCTGGTCTCGCTCTTCTTGGAAGAGCAAGGCCTTTCCTGGCACCAGGGCCAGGCCTGAGTGTGCTGCTGCTGTGGTGGTCATGGCTGTCTGTCCGGCCCTGGGGCCTCCTGCAGGGCTGGCGGGGCCTTTGTGGGCACCCTAAGCCTGACCTTCTCCCACTGGGGAGGGCCAGTTGGAATGCCCTGGAGAGCAGCTTCGGGGAGTGGCCTGACACTGGGAAGGATGGAGCCGGGTGACAGCAAGTGCCAGAGCAGTGTGGCAGCTCCAGGCTCACCCCCCAGCTTCTAAAGCACCAGCTGCTCCCCTGCAGGTGCCATCCGGAACTTCCAAGGTGGCCCCGGGGGAGCATCCGGGGCCTCCACTGCCAGGACCCCTGTGGGGCTCCCCGGTGACAGACCTGAAACCAGAATCTGCGCTCTTGACCTGAGCCTGGCCTCTTGCTGCGGAAGGATGTGGCCAGGAGGAACATGAGAGCGGAGTAAGGGTTCCTTGACTCTCTTCTCTTCCGGGAGGGACACGTGCATCAGGAAGAGGCCTCAGAAACAGCAGCTGGATGACTTCCCATGTTTTCATCCCTGTCCTCGGCCGGGATGTCGTGGAATCACAAAACGTGGAAGAGAGAGTGAAGCATGGTAGTTTTATAAAAACGGTCCATGTGTGCTGAAGCTCAGATCCTGCAGGGAAGACGAACAGTTAGAGGGCTGACCACGGAGAAGGAAAGAGAAGCTAATTTAAACAATTTAGGGATTGTTTACGCGGCTCCTTCATCTGTGTATACAATGGAGTATTGCTGGAAATCAAGAGCCTGGAGATGTCAGATCAGTTGATGTTTTATTTGTCCAGCATAATCTTTGTGCTGTTCTTATTTGGATCCAAACGCCAGTGATTTCTTGACTCAGCCACCAACACGGAGTTTACACGAAGGTTAATTACCGTTCAGATCTTAGGATGCACAGAGCTGGGTAGATGCATCAGATTGTGTTTATTTTTGGTGTTTATTGGTGCCAGGTGTCTAGAGCTGCAATTTGCATTTGGACATCATTGGGGTTAAGTGTCTTGGCAACCAGTGGTGGGGGCGAGAGGCCTTGTGCCCAGAAGCTGGTGCCCACGTGTCTGCAAAGTGGCTGGAACTTTTCCGAATGGGGAGCATGGACCATGCACTGCAGCCACCAGGGATCCAGAAATCCTGCTGGGGGGTGTGATTCTTTCTCTGCCCCCTTCCCCGGTGACCTCGAGGAGATGAGTCGAAGTGTCGCTGGCTGATTGGCCTGGAGTCTCTGTAGCCTGCTGTCAACATGTGGCTGTTTAAGGTTCTGGTCACGTGTGACGGAAAATGCAAGCTGCTCCTTCAGCCTTTGGGTGTATTGTACTTATTTTGGGAAGTGAACGCATGATTCTTTGAGAGTCCAAAGGGTTGGACAAATTGACTCTTGGTCTCTGTTTTGTTCTCGATCACAGCATGCACAGACGCTAGCCCCCGTCTAATTAACGAAGCCGTTGTGGACCATAGGTGTGGGGAGAGATGGAGTGACACTTGCCGAGCGGGTCAGTGATGCATCTGCAGGGTGTCTGCGGTTAAAGTCTTGAGCGTCTTGCTTCTAGAATTCCCTTTCATTGCTTTACTCTTAGACAAATACAATTTGCAAATCTACTTTTTTTCCGTACAAATCAATTTGTAAATCTACTTTTCTAATGAAAAATAAAGGTGTTTTTTAAAATTGTGGTAAAATATACCTAACATAAAACTTAGGATTTCAACCATTTTAAGAGTGAGGTTCAGGGGGCCGGCCCCGTGGCTGAGTGGTTAAGTTCACACGCTCCACTGTGGCGGCTCAGGGTTTCGCTGGTTCAGATCCTGGGCGCGGACATGGCACTGCTCGTCAGGCCACATTGAGGCGGCATCCCACATGCCACAACTAGAAGGACCTGCAACTAAGACATACAACTATGTATTGGGGGGGATTTGGGGAGATAAGGCAGGAAAAAAAAACATTGGCAACAGTTGTTAGGTGCCAATCTTTGAAAAAAAAAAAAAAAAGGTGACGTCCAGTGGCATTGAGTACCTTCACACTGCTGTGCAGCCATTGCCGCCATCCGTCCCCAGCTCTCCTTCCGTCTTGCAAAACTGAAGCTCTGTCCCCATTCAACACCGACACCTGCCCAGCTCCTGGCACCCCCTGTGCTACTCTCTGTCTCTGTGAATCTGACGACTCTGGGGATCTCAAATACATGGAATCATACAGCACTTGTCCTTTTGTGTCTGGCTAAAAATAAAAGTGCTTTAAAAAACATTTCAACCAAATTGATGTAGTCCTTCTACTCTTTTTTTTGTATTTTAAATTAATATACAGTAAAAATGATGATATTTTTTGCTATGAGTCCTGTCAATTTTATTACTTATACAGATTTGTGTAACCTCCTCCACAGTCAGGAGACAGAACAGTTTCACCCCCAAAATCTCCCCTGTACTGTCCTTTATGTTCACACCCTCCCCATGCCCCTAACGGCTGTGCCTCCTGGCCTGCTCTGTCCCTGGGGCTTCCGTTCCAGGAATGTCCTGTGCGTGAAGCCACACAGGAGGTGGCCTTTAGATATGGGCTTCTTTCCCGCAGCGTCAGGCCTTTGAGGCTCCTTCCGGTTGTCACATGTGTCAACAGCCGGTTCTTTTTGACTGCTGAGTGGTATTCCTTTGTATGTTTGAACACAGCTGCTGTAAGCATTTGTGTGCAGGCTTTTCTGGGAACATGCAGTTTTATTTCCTTAGGATAAATACCAGGAGTGGGATTGCTGGGTCCTATGGTGGGTGTGTGTTTAACTTTATTAGAAAACACCTGGGTGTTTTCTGGAGCGGCTGACCTGTTCTCCTTTCTCACCAACAATCTGTGAAAGTTCCAGTTGCTCCACACTCGGTATCATTAATTGTGTTTATAGCCATTCTAATATGTGTACGGTGTGCACATTGTGGTTTTAATTTGCATTTCCTGGTGGCTAATGACATTGAACATCTTCAGGTGCTTATAGACTTTGTTTATTTATCATCTTCTCATGAGCTTGTCTGCTTCGCACTTGATAAAGTGCCTGTTCAGGTCTTACTCATAGGATTGGGTTGTTTATTTTCTTCCTGTTGAGTTCTGAGGGTTTTTCATACATTCTGAACACAAATACCTTTTCAGATACGGGATTTGCAAATATTTTCGCCCTGTCTGTAGCTTGTTTTTTAATTCTCTTCACAGGATCCTTCACAGAGCAAAACATTTTAAGTGACGAAGTTCAGTTTATCAATTGACCAAGCATTGATGGAGAAGAACATGGAGAAATGACACGTGTTATGTTACTGATCTTGTATTCTGGGACCGCTAAACTCACTTGTTAGTTCTGAGAGCTTTTTTTGTAGATTCCTTGGAATTTTCGACATAGGTAATCATGCTGTCTTTGAAAAGACCAGTTTATTTCTTCCTTGCTAGGCTGTATGCATTTTATATCTTCTGCCTTGTGCACTAGCCAGGCCTCCAGCGCAGTGTTGAATAGAAGTGGTGGACGGGGACCTCCTGCCTTGTCCCTGGTCTTAGGGCAGCACTGAGTTTACCAACACTGAGGATCGTGTTGGCTGTGGGTTTCTTCGCAGACGTCCTTTATCAGATGTGGGAGTGCCCTTCTGTCCCTCATGTGCTGTGGTTTTTATCGTGAGTGGATGCTGAATTTTTTCAAATGCTTTTTCTACATAATTTGATAGATTTGTTTATTTTTTCTCCCTAGACCACGGTACCATAGGATGGATTACACACATATTGATTTTTGCATATTGACCCAGCCTTGCATTCTGGGATAAATTCCATTGATTGTGGTGTACCGTTTATGTCTATTGCTAGATTCAATTTGCAAATATTTTGTTGAGGATTTTTGCATCTGAGCTCCTGAGGGATGTTGGTCTGCAATCTTCCTGTGCTGTTTCTGTCTGTTTTTGCTATCAGGGTAATGCTGGCCTCATGTAAGTTGGGAAACATTTTTCCCTCTTCTGTTTTCTGAAAGAGATTGTATAGAATTGCTGTTATTTCTTAACTGTTTGCTAGAATTTGCTGGTAAAACCGTCTGGACGTGGAGATGTCTTTTTCAGCAGGTTTTTATCTACAGATTCACTGTCCTCGTTAGATGTAGCATTGTTCAGGTTCTCTTTCTCTCGTCATGGGTGGGTCGTGGTAGTGTGGGTCTTTGAGGCATCAGATGGTCCCCTCTAAGTTGTTGACTGTTGTGTGCACACACGTGTTCCCAGTGGTCCCTTACTGTCTGCTAGCATCTGTGGGGCTGCAGAGGTAGCACCTCTCTTGCCTCGTATTGGGAATGGGACTGTCTTAGACCTAGTGTTTGAAATGCAGCCTTGGGAGCGGAGGAATCATTTTAGCTGAAGGCGTTGCCCCATCTCCCTCAGCTGGGCTCCCGGGTTCACAGGGTGTCCCCAGGGAGCAGCAAATGCGATG
The DNA here is from genome assembly GCF_037783145.1 of Equus przewalskii. Taxonomy (NCBI): domain Eukaryota; kingdom Metazoa; phylum Chordata; class Mammalia; order Perissodactyla; family Equidae; genus Equus; species Equus przewalskii. The sequence goes on from NC_091852.1 coordinate 51,231,455, forward strand.
TGTCAGGAGGAACATTAGGGTTTTAATCCACTGGGGCAGCATTAGGTGCCCAGGGTGGAAACTTAATACGTGCACTCCAGTGACCTGCATGTCTTCCTGTGTTTTCCAGAAGCATCAGGCTGCCATCGGGGAGCAGTTTCACACGGGGAGAGTCTCCCTAAAGAGCGGACGAGATTCCTCCCCTTGTCCGTGACGTTTAACGGGCTGTTCCAAGTGGTGTGTCTGTAGTGCTGATTGCTTTATGTTCTGTCTGTTTCCAGTCAAGGCCACAGCTTGGCTTACTCTTAAAACCCCGGGAACTAAGGCCAAGCGGGGCAGATGGTTTAGCCAGAGGGTCAGAAGAGACAGGTGGTGGTTTATCTGGCGAGGCCAAAGGTGGCTGGGGATGGAGGATAGGAGGCAGTATGTCCTTCATATGGTACGTTGTCTCTATTCATCATGAATCCTAAAGTAGACGTTTTTAGAAGGACAAAAGCATGGATTTGGGTTCCTGTCCCAGTGGGTTCACGCTGCTGTGACAGAACAGCACAGTCTGGGTGGCTTATGAACATCAGACATTCATTTCTCAAGGTTCCGGGGGCTGGAAATCTGAGATCAGGGTGTGAGCATGGTCAGGTGAGGGCCCTCTTCCGGGTTGCCGACTTGTCCCTGTGTCCTCACGTGGGGCGGGGAGGGGGGGAGCTGCCTGGGGTCTCTTTTATAAGGACACCAGTCCCATTCACGAGGCTTCATCCTCATGACCTGCTCACCTCCCAAAGGCCCCACCTCCTGACACCATCGCCTTGGGGGTTAGGTTTCAAGGTGAATTTTGGAGGACCCAAACCTTCCGGGAGTAGCACTTCCTGATGCTGATATTGCAGTCTCTCCCTGTGTGAGAAAAGGTCACAGTTGTTTAGTAATTCTTCAAGCATGATGAATTTTGCTTCATTTAATTAAAAAATCTGTGTCACTCAGGGCTTAAGAATAGGAGAGGGATTTATGAGCAATAGAAGGAAAATAGGTTTTTGCAAATGCAGAGGGCTTGGAGGTACCTGTCACAGGTGGAGCGAAGTGGCGTCCTGTGGGGACCCTGGCGTAGTTGTAGGGCATGGAGTTTCCTCAATGATGACGAGTAGGGTGGATGACCAGTCCCAGAACTGGGATGACCTGGGTCGCTCAGTTTGGCTACTGTCTGTGTCTCTGTCCTTTGGCAACTCAGTGTGTCGTGCTGCTGGTCTGCTGCAGGCTGTGTGTGCAACGAGGCTGGTCAGGAAAGTCCAGTTGAGGAGCCGTGGCTCTGACACCAGGCGATCGGAGGGCTGTTTCCAAAGGTGGGATATGGGATGCGCTCCCTGCGGTTGTAGCCTTGCGACAATTGGTAAGACTTGTAACCTGTCTAGGTGTGATTTCCCCCTTATTATAAAAGTAGCAGGTAGACTGTAGGAAGTACAGAAAGGGGGGAGAGCAGAACTAGCCCCTCCACTGAGAGAGTTTGGTGGCTGAGTGGTGCCTCAAGGGGTGTCCCACGTGGGGTCACGAGACCATCCGGTTGTGAGGTCTCGGCAGCTGGGCAGCCGGCCGTGAGGGTGTGAAGCGCGAGGCACGTGCTCCCAGGAGAGGCTCCTGTGCCCTTGTCCTCACATGGCCACCCCCGGGGAGGCAGGCGTGCATGTGGGCAGGGGTGGGGGGCACGCTGGGAAAGGAACACACACTTCTTTTGGCGGAGAGTTTTCAGCCGCAACCCCCAAGGGGGAGAACCCTAGTAATTCTCATGTGACTCTGCAGATTTCTCATTCAGTTTCTTTCCAGGAGGTTAGTAACATTTTCGTTTCTGTTCTGACTGCTGGTGAAAGAGTAACAAAATCTTGGAACCTTGGCTCTGGAGCTTATGGCTTAGAACCCAGGAGTTACATAGTAACAAGAGGGTGAGAGGGCCATGGAAATGGAGCCGGCATCCTGGCAGAAGGTTACGGTAACGTCAGTTCACGTCTGTCATCAGGGGAACCCAGCAAGGAATCCTTGTGACCTGGCAGTCGCCTCCCTTGGCTTCCCCCGAAAACAGCCTCCCAGGGCAGTAGTTTGTCTCAAAGAAGGAGGAGGCCCGAGGCAGCCCCTCCTTTGACATTAGGAGTTCCTAGAGATGTTCAAGGAGCCCTGGAAAGAATTCTAGACTGTCAAAAAGAAAAGGACTTTCTGAAAGTGAACTGGCCTCACCGTTCCTTATTTTCAAGGCTGTGTGAGCACAGATCTGAGCAATTACCATGGTTTTCTGTTTGAGTAATGGGGAATCTTTCTTTCACCTACATTATTGAGCGTTTTGTGTGGGGGGGTCCCTTGGTGCATGCCCCAGGCAGCTACAGCACATGCTGGGGACGTCCCCCAGCCAGGGAGGGGCTGCTGAGACACCCCGGGCCACTCTCTAGACAGTGATGCTGCGAGACCTCAGTTCTTTATTCTCTGTCCGGGGCAAATGTCCTCCCAGCTCCCCAGCTCTCCCACCATCCCCACTTCCCTCTAGAAACAGGAGCCCTTCTTGACGCCTGTCACTCTTCCTCTCATTCTACCATCACCTGGTCCTGGGCCCCCTTTCCTCCTGAATCTCGTGGCTCCGCCCCTCCCCTCTGTCCCCCTTGGACTTTGGACTGAGCAGCGTTTGACTGGAACCCTGGAGCCTCTGGAGCTTGTCTGTCTTCCTGCGGCTCTGAAAGTTGCATGTAATCCATAGCCGTGCAAATGGTCCTCGTCTGAGACAGGCACCTGGATTCTGTCCAGCAGTGGGGCAAGTTGACTTCCCCTCACGGAAAAAGCCAGTTTTGTGTTTGTTGGAAATTCATTTCAGTATTCCTTTATTCCTTATTGAGCTGAAGTTCACATAACATAAAATTAACCACATGACAGTGAACAATTCAGGGGCACTCAGTACATTTACAGTGTTGTGCAGCCGTTACTTATCCAGTTCCAGAACGTTTTCCTCACCCCGAGAGGAGACTGCCTCCTGAGTTTGTGGAGGTGGGTGTGACTCAGAGCCATGGCAGTTGGCTCCAGGTCAGTATCTGGAGAGACGCTTACCCACCACTTGGCACCCGTCTGGTCCCCATGTGCCCTCGTCTGTGTGGTTCTCTCTTCGGGGAGTTTTGTCTTATACTGTTGGGTCTGCTGGATGAGAACCTTCGTGTGTGAACGCCTGCCCCATTTCCATCATTACCTGTAGGAGCACTGACCTTTGTAAGGTTCTGCATAACCCCTGCCATTTTGCTTCTAGAAAAGTCTTCCCATTGACAGTGGGGACGGGCTCACACCTCCTCACCATCATTGAGCTGTGTCATTTTTTCCATGTTAGTTCTGTAGGGAGAGAATGGCGTCTTGTTTTAATTTGATCTTTCTGGTGACCAGTGACATGAACATTTCATTCCACACGCTCGATCACAGTACTTTTAGAAGGGACAATCTTCGGCGGTCAGGAGAGCAGTGGCCAGGCCAGCCGTGCCCCTCGGGCATGTGCGGGGAGCCCTCCTGGGTGGGGTGGTGTCTTGGGGACTTCTCTCCCTGCAGGGAGGGGCGTGGGGAGCAGGGTGCTGGGCCCTGTACGCACCTGTGTCGCTCGCTGGACGGCCCCGCGGAGCCCACCTCCTGGAGCGAGAGTCCGCCTAGGCAGAACGGCCCGTGTGCTGTGTCTGATGCTCCGAGGGTGGGTCTTCCACGGTGTGTGGGGCGCCGGGCGTGTTGAGCACTGTTTTCTTCTGACGTCGCCCCTTTTCTGTTGCCCGCCGGCCAGCTGTGAGGTGGCTCTCGGACAGGCCCTGAGCCAGCTCTCCAACCAGCCCGAATGTGCCGTGACCCTCCGCTCCTGGGACCTCCTGGAGCCTGTGCGTTGTCAGGCAGCTGGAACCCAAAGGTCTCCTCTGTCCAGCGGGCCCACATGTTTTGGGGCTTCAAGTCATTTGTCATCAGTTGTCAAATGAGGAGCGAACCAGGACTTAGTGGGAAGAGGCCCTATTGGAAGGGGTTGTCGCCAGGGGAGGGGTGTCGGAGTAGGGGGCGTGATGGTGAGATAAGCAAGCGTGTCTGGGCTCAGCAGACTGAGTTTTCCTTGTAGGGAGGTGTAGGCAGGCTGCAGGACCCGGATGTGGGGCAGGGGAGGAAGAGTGGAGCGCGGGGGTGATGGATCAGAAGGTGTGCCTGGAGGCCGGCCTGTTTTGGGGGGGGGGGAGTCGCCCCGAGGCTCAGCCTGTTCTCAGGTCCAGAGGCCTGGGGCCAGGAGAGAAGGCAAAGCAGAGTTTGGGTAACAAGCAGTTTGTTCCGATTGATCCGCGGGGACGAGCTGTTCAGCCTGTCACTGAGGAGGTGCAGGGTGGGTTCGGGGATCTAGGCCTGGCCTTGCCCTGGTGGACAGGGGCTCTGCGAGTCTCATCCACGTCGTGTGCAGTGAGCGCGTTCCGGAACACAAGGGACGAGGGTGTTGGACCCCGATCACAGGGCCAGGTGCGAGAAAGGCCGTCTAGCTGCATGCTACGGGGAGTGGAGCGCAAGCCCCGTGGGTCTGTCTGTGGTTGGCGCATCACTGCCCTGAGTGGGCCTTGTGCTCCAGCCCCCTCGGCCCTGAGCTTCCCCCAGGCCGCCCACCCAGGCCTCTCCCAGGGGACCTGCTTCTGGGGAGGGGGCCTGTGCGCTGGGCTGTGGTGGGTGGGAAGGACGTGCTACACGCAGGGGTGGCTCTGGGGCCAGCAGGGCCGGCAGGGGGCTCTGGCCATTGCAGGCTGTGCACGTGAGCTGCACGGTGGGCCTGGTAGGGGGTGGGGGGCCCAGGGCCCTGCAGGAGCTGGAAGGAGCGCCTGGAGGAAGGCTCCCCGGCTTGTTGCTCGCGTCCCCTCTGCGGCTCTGAGTCCTGTGCGAGACGTGGTCAGCCTGCCCTGCTCTCAGGGTTGTTGGAAACCCTCAGACATCCGGATACGTTTCTGGTTTCTTCCTTTTTTTTTTTGTCTTTGACCCTCCTCCTCCTCCCCCGCTTCCTCTTCCTCTCATTTTGGTTTCTAAGCCCATAATTCGTTTTAAAACTGAAACGTTGAAATGCTAAGCTCGACCACCTGCATTTTCTTACTACCTGCTTCTGAGTCAGGGACGGAGGGTAGGGGAGCTTGGTGCAAACACATCCTTCTTCATTCAGACTTGGTCGTCACTCCCACCCCTGCTGGCGAGGCCTCGCCCGCTGACCCCCTCTGTGCCCCCAGGAGCTCACGCTCAGTGTCGCTTGTCACCTGAACTAGGGTGCAGAGACACCCTCTGCTCCCAGTTCACACCGTGAGGCTGCATCTGGTCTCCTGGCCGGGTGAGCCGTGCCCCGTGGCTGAGCCAGGGGCCTGTGGAGTGGCCACGATGTTGAGTCTGCGTGAACATGTAGGGGGTAAGGGATTCTGCTCATGGCTCCCTGCCAACATGTCGCCTTTGTCTCTCTGTCCCAGACTCTGCCATCACCAGACAGTGGGAGGAAGCCGCATCCCGGCTGCTGGAATGTTTGATGACACCGATCATCAGGTATGGGATGAAAGCCACCTGCAAAGTCTGGTTCTTTCTAGAAGTGGCTCCTGAGCAGGTCTTGGCGTGGGCGTCCAACGCCTGTCAGTCAGCAGCTGCATCTGTCTGTTGCCTCCTGGTGGCAGCCGTGACTTGGGAGCCGAGAGGGAAGGTGGGTCTCAGGAAGCTCAGGTCATTCTGCCCAAGGTCACAGTCCATCCAGGGGCTTTGGCGACAGAGGACATCAGTGCCTCGTGTGACATGGGCAGGAGAAGGGCCCTGCGAGGCTGTGCTGGGGGTGTGGGCCTGAGGGTGGGCGCCAAGTGGTCAGCACCAGCTTCCGTGGGTAGCAGGGAGAGTGCCGGGGGCCGAGGAGGTGCCTGTGAGGCCCACCCCTGCCTGGACCTCCCCACGTCCCCTGGGGGCCGGCTTGGCATGCAGCACTTGCATATCAGGTCCTTGGAGGTGGTCTGTTGTTGCAGTTGGGGTGGCAGAGCGCATGGTCCTCCCTTCTCTTCAGTCTCACTCGTTCACCCCTGGGGGTCAGGATGGTCCTGTGTGGGATGGCAGCCCCGGGGCTGCAGAATGGTCTTGGACGCTTCTTGTGGCTTGGGTGCCTTTGCTTTCTCTGAGTGAGAAGAGGGGTGAGAGGAAGCCATTCTGTTTGTTTGGGTTGGGGGCCGACAGCCTAAGAATAAACTTCCAGAAGAGCCAGGAAAGTGACCAGGACCCATTCCTGGCACCTCTGGATGTGGGGATGGAGGAGGCTGGTGGAAACGTGAGGTGGGGTCCGTCAGTCACACCCCGAGTAGGGAGGGAAAGCGGCCACTTCCGACCCACAGCACCTGCGGCTTGTCCCGAGACCTGGGTTAGAGGTCTGAGCAGACGTGCCTGGTTGGAGGGCGTTTCCAGGAGCGACTTTGTTTTCAGCGTGTGGGGTATTTGAGTACCGCGTCCTCTCCGCAACGCCGTCCTGCTGGCCAAGTTGTTCTCAGGGAGTGAGCGCTCGGAGTTCATCCCTGATGCTGTGCCCTGGGAGCATCCGTCCCTCTCCCTACCCCCGTGTTAGGAATCCCCGTTGGCTCTACCTTCCACGTGTAAATAGTCCTCTTACAAAAGACAGTTTAAAAGGAAATGCTTAAGAAGATTAAACAATATTCTAGAATTTGTGTTGAAGTGGAAAAACACCCCAGTGTGAAGTGATGAACTTTCATGCAGTGGTTCCGACGGAAGCTCTGCGTTGCTGGGCTCTTCATGCGAGGACCAAGCAGTCTGTCCCTCTGATGCTGCTGTGAGCCCGTGGTCTCTGTGATGGGTCCCGGGGACGTGCCGTGAACCAAGGTTGGCCTCTGCGAGGAGCTGACTGCGGAGGTCGTGTGTCCCCCACTGAGAGAGGGGCCAGCGGCCTGGGAGGCCCGGCTCTGAGGTGCAGGATGGTCAGGGGTGCAGGGGATGCCCATCACGAGGCCATCGCCTGCCTGTCTGCTTTCCCGAAACACAGCACGGGGGGCCGCAAGGGGCTCTGCAGCCTCCCAGGCTGGATGGTGTGCACATCCGTCTCGGGAGCTGGAGAACAACAGGGAATGATTTTATGTCTCACCTGTGGGCTCCTGAGGCCTGGACGCGCCTGTGCCGAGACCTGAGTGCAGAGACTGAGTTACTCTGCGTGCAAGTGTTTGGGGCTGCTTGGCCTTTAACAACCCCGTGGGCTTACCAAGCGTGCCGTGTGTGCCAGCAGGCTGCCCGGGTGCCAGGGTGGCCCCCAGAGGCAGGGGCGAGAGGGGAGGCCTGTCCGCAGGAGGGGTGCTTTATCTCTAGCACGTGGCTGTCAGTGTCTGGCAGGGCTGGCAGTGGACCTCGGTAGATGTAATTAAGCGACACTGAAATGGACTTAATTCCTTCCGCATGTGTTGGAAGGCCTTGGAGGGTCTCCTGGGTCCTCTGTGACGATGGCCCAGGACTGTCCCCCCAGTGCATTAGGGTCTCATGGGCGCTCCTCCAACTAGTTGTGAGCGGTCTGGGCTTCTAGCCTCTGAAAACAGGCAGAGGGCCTTAAAGTTCACGACTCGTTAATGTGGAAACTGCACATGGTAGCCTTACCCTAACGCCGGTCTGTACGCGGTGTTGGCCCAAATGGATCATCTCAAGGCCTGCAGTATAGACTGTGTTATAGGACAGCAGGCTACTGACAAGGCACGTGTGGAGCAGTGAGTCCAAGAGGACAGAGAGCCGAGCGCCGTCCGGCCGCCTCACGCCAGCTCGGGCCAGCCCTGGGAGCCGTCTCGAGAGAGAGACCACCCGCGGGCGCTGCTGCCTTATCTGTCCTGGGAACGGGTCTCCAAGGAGCCAGGCCTGAGGCGAGCGGAGGGCTGCTGTCCGGGACCTCCGTCCATAATAGTCACTCAGCACTGCCCTTGTCGGGCCCATTTATACTGACCAGAAGCTTCCACACCTGGCCCCGCCCTGGCTCCTACAGCAGAGCCCCACGTGGGCGATGCTGCTCCTTCCTGCTCTGGACCCGTGCTGTCCAGCGCTGTGGCCGACACCGTGCAGAGTGCTGGGCGCTCCTCGTGTGGCTGGTTGGAGCCCAGTGAGCTGGGAGCATAAATACACGAGACGAGCTGGACGCAGAGGGAGGCAGAGCATCCGTTCATGGCTCTGTGTTATTTACGAGGGGACATGATCGATCGTACTTTGGATGTGTATCGGGGTAAATAGAACATACTATTAAACTGACTTCTCCTGTTTGTTTTCCCAACTCACCGTGGCTTCTGGGCACATCTGAAATCTCACGTGTGGCTCACCTGGGCGCGTGCCCGCTGTTCTGTGGGAAGCACAGCTCTAGGCTGTTCTTTGGTGCCCTCTGCATTTGAGGTCCCCCACCCCCGGCAAGGCCCAGCCCGTGGGGTTGGGAGGCACTGATGAGTAATAGTACCTTGAAACCAGCTTGACGTGCTAGTGTTTTTGCATTTCTGTGGACAGTTTACCAATGGGCTGCTGGGCCCTGTGGAAGAAATGGGTTTCCTGCTCAGATCGCGTTTCTCCCAAACAGAAACCCAGAGCTCTCCTGTGGGGAGCACGTGCTGCCCTCAAAGGCCAGCCAGGCGTCCCACTGCCCAGGCTCCCCGTTATCCAGGCTCCTCATTGTCCAGGCTCCCTGTCTTCCATGCTCCCTGTTATCTGGGCTCTCCATTATCCAGGCTGCGTGTTCTCTGGGCTCCCCATTCTCCAGGCTCCCCAGTATCTAGTCTCCCCGTTGTCTGGACTCCCTGTTGTCCAGGCTCCCAGTTGTCTGGGCTTCTGCCTCCCTGTTGCTGTGCATAAGAAAGCGTGCATGCGTCTGCAGCCTGATTTTCCTCTTAGGACTGGATCCTGCCCATGTTGGTTGTGAGTGGGGCCGCACGCCAGCGCCGGCTTCAATGAACCGCTGCGTGTTCCGGTGGGCGGAGGGATCCCCGTTTAACCCTCTCTTGCTCCTGGGAGTCCCGCTGACACGCTGCTGGATGGGGCTGCCGTTTGAGCAGCTGCAGGGCACATGGCCCAAGTCCGCAGGGAGACCCACAGGGCCCCCACATCTGGCCAGGCTATTTATATCCCACAGAGGCCCGTTTTTCTCTGAGAAGAGTGGGCACGTGGCAATGCTGTCACGCTGCTGGGTGACACCAGTGAAACGAGCCTTTCATTAGATGACTTGCTGGTGCGTCCCACACTTTTCCATGCCCATGCACGGGCCTTGGGGTTTTGCATCTGCCCTGCTCTGCTGTGCAAACGCACACAGGGAGCGCGTGCAGAGCCATGGCCCCTGGTGGCTGTGCTCCTGGCGACGGGATGGCTGGGCCCAGGTCAGCAAGCCCTGGCTCTACCACAACCTCCAGGGGAGGGCAGGTCCCTCTGGGGCCCATCACTCCACAGTGTACTGAACTCCCAAGCTGGGCCTGACACATTCTAGGCACCAGGGCCTCCATGGGGAAGAAGTATTCTGGTGCCCTGGAAGATGGTCTGCAAATGGGATCAGTAAGTTAGATGTAAGGGGGTGAGGTGGTGATGGCTGCAGAGAACAGAAATCAAGTGGAGAAGGGGCCCCAGGAGGCCTTGCCGAGAAGGACAGTTGGTTGAAAAGACAGGAGCTGTGCCTGGGTTTGGGGAGGATGGTTCTAAGCACAGGGAACAGCATATGCAAAGGCCCTGTGTCAGGAGTATGCCTCCATTGTTGGGGGGAGGTGAGAGCAGATAAGGTAGATGGTGAGCTTCTTGGTGCTCGGGGACACCGAGATGGGAGCCCTGAAAGCTGAGGGTTCAGACAGGACTGCTGGTTTCTGAGGAGAATTGATCATGGAGGACAGGACAGGGCATCCCACTAGGAGTCTGTGAGGTGATCCAGGAGAGAGGTGGTGGCTTGGGCTAGGGTGCAGCAGTGGGGGTGGGAGGATGGCCTGATGGGCATGTATTTGGAGGTGGGGCCGAGGGGACTTGCTGCCTGGCTGCATCTGGAGTGGGGTGGGGGCCGAGGACGCACCCAGGTTTTGGCTAAGCAACTGGAAGGATGGAGGGTCGACTTAGGGGTCAGCTCCACTGGGAGGCATCCCAACCTTGGGAGGCAGGGAGCATGGTTTGGGGACGTGAAATTTGGAGGGGAGGAGGCCCTGGGAGCCATGCCTGGAGTCAGGGAGGGCCTGAGGACAGCCCCGAGGGCTGGGTCCTGGCTGGAGACAGAGCGCTGAGTCCTCCCGGGGGTTGGGCCTCCTTGCCGGGGAACCTCCCTCATTCATGCGTCCGTCAGATGAGGCAGGCCCGTGCGGGCCATGAGGATGGGCCCGTGGGGGTGAGGTGGCCCTTGACAGATGGGAGACCTGGCCGAGTGGCTGCGTGGGAAGGGAGAGGCTGTGGGCAGCATCTGGGGATGCGAGTCTGGGGGTACACCCCAGCTGAGCCCTGTGTGGTGCTCCCAGGGGCTGGGCACTAAGGCGTCTGGAGGCGGGGCTTGGGAGTGTGGGCAAGGCAGAGCCCGCTCCCTGGCCTGGACTGTGCCTTGCGTCTCAGGGCGGTGTGTGTGGGGGGTGGGTTGAAGAAGGAGGCACCGCCCTCCTCCGGGTGAGCCTCGGAGGGACTCTCTCCACACCTTCATCAGCACCTTTCGCCGCCCTGTTGGAAGGCGTGAGCCCAGGGCGTGGACGGCCCACACCTGTGGGTCAAAGGGGCACTCGCTTTTGCAGGAAAACTCCGTGGGTAGCGGAGTTGCCCGCTGTCCTCTCTAGACCCCGAGCGAGGCCCGGTCGAGTTCATTATGGAGATGAGATTGTGCATCTCGTCTTCTTGCCCTGTTGGGGGCGTTGGTTACTGACCGGCTCATGTTCCATTATGAACTTGGACCAAGCCCACCCGGAGCCACTCACTCAGGCTCCAGGGTTGGTCTTCCGGTCCCTTGTAATAGGCCGAAGAACGGCCCCAGCGAGGTCAGCTTCTAATCCCTGGGACCGCTGAGTGTTACCTTCTCTAGAAGCAGCGACTCTGCAGGTGGGTTCAGTTAAGGCTCTTGAGATGGGGAGGTGACCTGGGTTGTCTGGTGGGCCCTGAACGCCATCACAAGTGTCATTGCGTGAGAGAGGCAGCAGGGATTTGAAAGACAAGAGGAGAAGGTGACAGGAAGATGGAAGCCGCGATTTGAGTGCTGTGGGCATGACGCTAATTTTATGTGCCAGCTTGACTGGGCCACCGGTGCCAAGATGCTTGGTCAAACCTGATTCTGGGTGTGCGTCGGAGGGTGTTTCTAGGTGAGATTAGCATTTGAATCTGCAGACTGAGTAAGCAGCTGGCCCTCCCCCATGTGGGTGGGCCTCAACCGATCAGTTGAGGGCCTGAAAGGAGCAGAAAGGCAGACGAAGGGAGAATTCCCTCTCTTGGCGTGGCTGTCTTTGAGCTGGGACGTCGGTCTTCTCCTGCCTTCAGACTTGGACCTGGACTGGATCTTGCGCCGTCAGCTCCCTTGGGTCTCCAGCCTGCTGACTGCAGACCTGGGGCTCCTCAGCCTCCGTGCTCGTGTGATCTGATTCACTGTCATAAATCTCTTTCTCTCTCTACACATGCTATTGATTCTGGTTCTCTGGGGACCCTGACTAATACAGTGGCCACAAACCCGGGGATGCCAGCAGCCACCAGGAGCCGGAAGAGGCAAGGAAGCTCTCCCAGAGCCTCTGAGGATCACAGCCCTGCTGCCACCGTGATTTCAGTGCCATGAAACTGGCTTCAGACCTGGCCTCCAGCACTGCAAGAGAGCAGATTTCTGTTGTTCTCAGCCACCCGTCGTGTGGTCGTTTGTTAGAGCTGCCGCAGGAAAAGAGTGCAGCCAGTATAAACAGCGCTGCGTACACGGCCGGCCACGCGCACGGGGCTGTAAGTGGGTGCATGGATTTCAGGGAGCCGCCCCGCTGGGTCAGGGCATGTCTCTCTCTGTTTTATACATCTTGCCAGATCAGTCTCCACAAAGGTCTAACAGTTTGTCTTGCCCGGTGAGGAAGAGTACGTACCTGGTCCCAGCATGCTTTCAGTTGAGGGCGTGAGGGGTCCTCCCAACTGTGTGGGTCTGGGAGGGCACAGCTACGTGCTGTTATGGGACGCGGGTCCCCCTGGGTCCCCGTGACTGTGGGTCTTCGCTCACAGAGCCCTTGTGGTTGCATCTCTCCGTCCGTGAACCGCCTGTTGGTGCTCGTTGCTCATGTTTCTCTGAGATGTTTCCCTCTCCTTGCCCGTTGGTAGGGGCTGTTCATTTGTTCCCGACATCGGTGACCGTCTCCTGTGCTCCTTGAGAACGTGCATTCCCAGTTCTGTGGCTTGCTAGCTGCTTCTGCTACGGTGTCACTTGCTGTTGAGATGAAATCAGGTTGCATCGACCGTGTCTCTCGCGCGCGACTTTGGGCAGCCGTGTCTGTCGGGAAGATAAAGGGCTGTCTCCCGATTTCCTGGCAGGGTTTTATTGCTTGTGTTCTGGAGCTCAGCTCCTCAGCGTGTTGGGAACGCGCGTGCATCACGTGGAATGAGAAGTTTGAGGGGGGCGTCCAGCTTTCTTTCCTCCCAGTGCACCAGCGCTGGTTATTCAATAGTCTGTCCTTTGACTGACGGGTTGGACTTCACCTTGTGGTACTTTGGTCTCGTGTAAACTGCTTTCCTTCGGGGAGTCTCCTGTTGGGCCTGCTGGCCTGTTCTTGTGCACGATGACATGCAGCAGGAGCGCTCCCGTATGCGCCCCTGTGGCTGTGTGTGTGTGTGTGTGTTACGCGTTTCTCGTGGCCCCCGGGCAGAGGAAGACTGGGTGGACGCTTGGGGGCTGTGCTGCCCGGGGCAGCGGGCGGGAGGGTGGTGGAGGTGCGAGGGAGGGCCGGGTGAGAAAGGACACAAGGCCGTCGAGCTGTGTGCCAGTGCCCCTGTGTGCATGCAGAATTTCAAAAGGTTGTTCAGCAAGTGACATCACCATGTCCAAGGGATAAGGCGCTAAAGGGAGAGCGAGTCTGCCGAGGGGGTGGCAAGATAACACGTGACTGGCCCGTGCATGTGCCCTTGGCGTGTGTGTGTGCTGCTGTATCCAGGTTCCCCATGTCTGACCTTGGCTGCCCTCAGTAGCTCACACCTGGGCACTGACTCAGGCCCTATTGGAGGCAGCGCCCCAGATGCCCTCTCTGTCCCCAAATGCTGTCTGTGTCCCCTGGGCATCCTCTCTGTCCCCCAGACACTCTCTGTGTCCCTCAGATGCCCTTGGTGCCCAGCTCCGGTTGTGCTGCCCCAGCTGGGCCGGCCACACCCACCTGGGCCCTTGAGGCCAGGGCCAGTGCCTCTGGTGGCCCTGGTCCCACCCACTCTGCAGGTAGAGATGTGCCTTGAGCTTCCCACACCTGACCCCACACAGGAGTGACAACTAGCAGACTCGCCTGAGGAGGTCGCCTCAGCAGAGGTGGGCGTGGGTAGGATGGGGTGAGTGGGCGTCGGTGCTGCGGGCTGGGACTGTCCACACTCTGTACCCCAGCAGGTTCTCCTTGGCAGCTGCTGGTGGCCCAGCCTGATCTACAGGTGGCAGTCATGGCAGGTGGGGTCCAGATGCGTTTCACGGGGCGGGCTCCTTTGTCCTAGACACCTGTGTGACTGGAGGCTGTGCAGGAATAACCAGACCAGAGTGCAGCCCGTCTGGGCCGAGGTCAGAGGAAGGTGAACTGGGAGCCTTCCTGTGGGCGGAGGACGATGAGCCGGCCTCGTGGCTGGGGGGGAGGGTGGGGTGGGGAGAATGGAGAACAGGCCCCATGGGGGGGAGGAGGAGGAGCCATTCCCGTGGGGAGGACGGAGAGCAGCTGACGCTGGGTGGGAGGCGACACCCCGCTGTGAGAAGTGCTCCTGGGGCTCTGGGCTTATGCACACGGGGGAGTGGCCTGGGGGAGTGGCCTGTGTGATGCACTGTCCTCGGGAGTTTGCAGACAGTACCTGGCACCCCCGACTGGGGGTTTGCCTGGGGCATGTGAACCCGGCCCAGCGCTGTGCCGTTTGTGCCCGGTGGTCTGGTCTGTTCCCTCACTGGGCGGGTGCAAGGAGGGCTGTCTGGTGTGAATCTCCTGCAGGGCTGCATGCATCGTAACCCCCTGGGCTGTTGGGCTCCTAACAGGAGAGCTCACAGGGGCGGGGGTCCCGATTCTTCGCCAGCTGTTGGGTGGCTGTGGAAATGAACCTCATCTGTTTCCAGATTTCCCCGTGGACTCTGTTTCTAGTCAGTGGAGGACGGTGACCCCGGGCAGACAGGCAGTTTGTTCTGATCTTTCAGATTGTGAGCACCACCCTCCTCTGAGATCCTGCGGGCGCCCGGTTCCTCTCCTCTGGGGTCCTGTGGGCGCCCGGCTCCCTTATCATTCCTCTCTGCTGCCCAGCCCCAGCGATGAGCGCTGGGCAGCCCCTCCCCTGCCCCCTTCGTCCCCGAGGCTTGTGTCCAGCGGAGCCTGTCCCATTGCACTCGTGCTGATGTGACCTGGGCCACGTGGGGGAAGTGAACCGAGTCGGGGGCCAGAGGCCACGGCCAGCAGGGGAGGGAGGCCACGTGGCATGCTCCTGGTGCCCTGGCTGGGGAGGGTCTCGCCAGCCTCACATGTGAGGGTCTGTGCGTCCATCACCTACATGATTTGGGCATGTGCACACAGAGCCGCACATCCAGGGGGAAGAGAGACGTGTAAACACAGCCGTGGAGTGGTGCCCCGGGAGGCGCTGTCAATCCCCTGGCATCCGCCTCCTCCCTGCCCTCTGGGTGGTGACCCCTGCGTGAGGGGGTCGCAGCCTGCGCCTTGGGCCAGCTGCAGCCCTCTGTCCTCGCAGTGGAGCCTGGGGTGGCGCTGCTGAGCAGAGGCCGAAGTTTGACAGGGTTTTAGTGCCTGCTTGGGTGGGAAAGCTGGAAGCAGAAATTGTAGGCCTGGTGTAGGGGCTGAAATGGAGGGAGGAACCAGGGTCCGTGTGGACAGGAAGCAGCCACAGCCATGTGGACAGAGGGCACCGGGCGCTTGGGACCCTACAGCCCCCGGAGGAGACCCCAGGGCTGAGGGGGTTGGTGGATCTGTCTTCCTACCTCTGGCTCCCTGTGCCCCTTTCTTGTGGCCAGGGCAGCCTAACACAGCATGGCCCAGGTGCTGTGGCCAGAGCCCAGGGTCACCCTCTGTATCAGCACAACTGCCACATCACTCCTCTGGATGTGTCTTAATGTGCTGCACTGTCTTGCCTCAGGGCCTTGGGGTTGTCTGCCTGGGAAATGCACAATTCCTCCAGCCAGACGATGGCCCATCTACCAAGCAGACCCCAGAGAGCCCCACGATCGCCTGTCCACCACGCACACCCCTGAGAGGCTCATTTTTCTGGGAGATGAAGGGCACTTTTCCCAGAAGGGCCTGGGCTGCATTTGAAGGCTGTGGAGGCCCCCCTGGGTGCCTGAGCAGAGGGCAGGGCCAGTGGGGTCAGTGTGGCTGGGAACATCAGTGCCTAGTACGTGTGCAGGTGAGGAGTCTGCGGGAGAGAAGCCTGTATCCTGGTTGCCCGCCCGACAAGGGTCATGTTGAGAGGGAGCTGATGAACCCCTGGGCCTCCGTCGTCTGTCTGGACCGTTCCTGGTAAGCTGCAGGCTGGCTGGTCCGTGTCGCTGGTGCTTCTCCTCGCCCTAGCTGGTGCGTGTGCTTTGTGGCTGTGACCAAGGCCGTCACTCAGGGCAGAATTACTCTGTAGTGTGTTCTTGGGCTAACAAGGATTGCGTTAATGCTTAAAATTGATACTAAGGTTTGGTGATCTTGAACATGGGTTGGTTGGTGTTCATTTGGCCAAAATTGGTGCGTTGCGTTCACTGCTAACTTTTTTGTAAATGGAAAATACGGGACCTGTAAATAGGTTTTTAAAAATAGACACTTCTCTTGCTTTTTACTGTAAGTCAAGTTGACCCATCGATGCACCTTGGGGCCTGGGGTCTGTGGGCTGCGATGATCTTGATGTCTCTCTCTCTTGAGGTCTGTCTCTCTTGAGGTCTGTCTCTCGGGCTGAGCCAGTGCTGAGGGAGGAACACTTTGAAATGGAAGTGGAACCAAACTTCGCATCTCATTATTTGTGGATGGTGAGGCTGTTCTTGGAAACCCATAGCTTCTCTTTGGCACCTTAACTTTTTTGTGAAATCTTTAATCACTGAAGAAATATGTTACCCAGGTGCAAGTGTTTCTTTTAATATCACAGCTGCTTTACGAGAATTGCCTTCAGAGCTAGTTGTCCTCAGAGGGGCAGACCAGAGTGGTTTCCACCCTCAGCAGCTAGATCTTAAAGAGAAAGAGGATTCAAAAAATCCGATTTTTTAAAACAGATGACCTGTGTATTATAAATCCATGAGAATATCCTAAAATTCTCAACCATATTGCAGACTTGGTAAAAGTCTTAAACTTCATAAATTATTTATAATTGTATTTGAAGGATATAAGGAATTCTTGAGCTCATTGCACGAGAATACCTTTAAAGCCAGAAATGTTAGTCTCTCACAACGGCCAGAATAAGCCTTTTCTTCATGCTGGTTTGACGGGAGCAGCTTTACACTCACGATGGATGGATTAATATTTTCTCTAATTTGGTGACCCAGCTCTGACACTGGTGAGGGGCGCAGTCATGCGGCTTCCTCGGCAGATGTCCTTGAGTGTGCCTTCTTGGGCTTCCGATGAGCATCACGAGGCCCTGGGAGCCTCTGAAGGTCGTCCCCCAGCCAGGCTGGGGCGTGACATTCCTACCGAGCCCCCTGAGCACCAGCCGCATCCGTCCTGCCTCTCCTGCCTCTTGTCTCTGAGCTGACGCTCAAGGCGTTGTCACCAAAGGCTCCTTGCAGGGGAAGGAGGTACAAGAGGTCACTGGGCCAGGTGCCTGGAGTCCATGGGTCCGTCCTCCGCAGGGTGTGCATCTGTCACTCCTCCTTGTCACAGTCTTACCGCACCTCGAGTAGATTCACCCGCTCCCACGGCCTCTGTGGATTATGAGAAACTGTCCACTTGGAAGGGACAAGGCCCGTCGTGCTGGCAGCCACCTGGGCGCTGTTGCCGCAGGTGGGATGGACTCGCACCTTGGTTGCTGGGCTGAAGGGATTTTAGACTTGGGGTCTGGGACCAAGCGGGTTTCCGTCCTGCCGGGGCGGGGCGTGGACCTCTTCTACAGCGTCCGTCCATCAGACAGGTACGGCCAGTCCCCGTCTCGCTTATGACCGAGGCTCAAACACTCAGTGTGTGGCAGTTACCTGTGTCCCCCCACCCAGGTCACCTTCCTGCTTTCTTCCGCCCTAGACACGTCAGCCAGACCTCTGTCCTGGTGACAGCCATGAGCACCTGGAGCCTGTGCCCATTTCGGGCGGCAGACGTGGGTTGGTGCCCACCATCACCAAGGGCCGCCATGTCCCAGGACAGTGTCCTCCCCTCAAGGAGGATGGGGTTGCTGGTGGCAGCAGTGACTGCAGAGGCTCAGCCTGTGGGCAGGGGTGTGCTGGGGGGTCAGTGCTGGGTGCGGGGCTGGAGGCCGTGGTCTGGGAGGCTGGGCCTGCCTGCTGCCTCACAGTGTGCCTCCTTCCAGGCCCTGCAGGGTAATGGGACGGCCCGGCCCCACCCACCCCTCAGACACCATGCGACAGTCCCTGGAGAGGTGCTGATGGGCTGTGGTCAGGAGGCGGCCAGGCCTGCAGCCCGGGACAGTGGGTGCTTCTCTGCCAGCACTTGTCCTGGGTTGGTGTCACTCCACCCAGCTGTGCCGTGGCTAGGGGTCGGGAACGCCTTGCACACATCACACCCTCATTCACTCTCACCACCCCACCAGGCACCTCGACTCCCCGCTTTCACGGCTGGACTCTGACCTCGGGGGGAAGTGGGGGTGCTGAGCACTTGCCCAGGCTCTACAGGGGAGCCCGGGAGAGGGGTGGCTCGCTTGTCCTTGCCCTGGAGCCGGAGGCGCTCGGGGACTGCCATGGCCAGGCCTGCGTGGTCCTCAAGCACTGAGGGGCTGGCCCTTGGCGAGACCCCTTCTCCCTCCCCCAGGGTACCGAAGGGCCTTTCTCCCAGGGACAAGAGCGCCTTCCTTCTTCCTCTGCCAGGGCCCTGAATGAGCCCACAGAGGGGAACAATCGGGCCCACATCGCGCACAGCCCGCCATTCAAAGGGAGAGAATGGGGCGAGCGTGTTCCACGCCCGAGGGAAGCTCACTGGGGCCTTGTCCCCTGCTGAAGGGTGCCTTGTGGCCGGCCCCGTGGCCCCTCCCCACCTGTGCCCCTGGACCCCATGGCGTCGGGACAGACACCCTGGGCAGCAGAGGACCCTGTGAGGATGGGGCGGCCGGCCAGCCTGTGTCCTGAGCGCCGTCCTGCCCGTGGCCGGCACAGGGTCAGGGAGCTGTCTGCGAGCCCAGCCCCGGGAGAGGTGAGGCCACCGGGCGGGCCGCAGGGCTTGGCTCTTTAGGGTTTGCTGCCAGGGGCTTGGGGTTTCCCTCTTTCTTTACAGATGGTGTATTTTCTCTTAGGAAAACTCCAAGGACCTGCAAACTACTGGGCACAGGAGTGTGTAGAAATCAGAGTTCGAGTTTTTCTCTGAGTGCTTGCCGTGTGTGAGCATGCTGAATCCCCCTCATAATGGGGGGACGTCCGGCCATGCCCACTTTGTGGACACGGAGGTTGTGCACAGAGGGGCCAAGCGCCGAGCACATCCTGCATTTCTTATCTGTGTAGACATGCTTTCGTTTTCCCAAGGCTCACAGCTCGGTTGAGTGGAAGGGAGCTGAGCAAGCAAGCAGGTGTCCTTCTGTCCCCAGCCTGAGTGACCGGGGCCCGGATGACTGGCCACCCTTTTGAGGACCAGAGGAGTCCTTCTGTCCGTCCAGCTGGTCAACGAGCATCCGGGGCTGAGGCTGTGGTCGGCTGGGTGCTCTGCTGGCCTGGGGATGCTCCTGGTTCCTCTTCTTGGAGGCTGGTTCTGGGCACCGGGCTGGAGTGTTCTCCACCTTCCTTTATCGTTAGGATCGCCTCCGTCTCTTGGTTTCTCCATTTCACCTGCACTCTGTAAGGAAGCGGGTGGAGGCTGTGGGCACCAACTGACCTGCCACCTGTGGGTGTGGCCCTGGCAGATGCCCAAGTGGGGCCATCCAGGGGCTGGTGGTGGGCTGGGCGGGACACAGTGGTCCCCGGGACCCCTCCAGGCCCTGGCGGCTCTACACGAAGGACCAGGTGTGGCTGCCGTCCAGGTCTTCCTTGAAACGTGGTCTGTACAGTGAGCCATGCATGCCACCATGTCCAGCAGCCCCAAGCGTGTGGAAGTCTGAGATCTGGGGAGAGTGTCGTCCCGGGGGGGGGGGTGGGGGTCGAGCCCTGGAGGGGGTGACAACCACACCAGAAACTCGGGCAGTGCCTGCTTGAAAAGGCCGCCCGTGTTTAGAGGGCCCATGAAAAGAAACAGTGGCAGCAAGTGCGGGGCTGGGGGCTGTGCAGGGAGAGGCTGCGGTTGGTATTTACATAGGAATGGGCTCTGAATGGGGGCACTTGTAATCCTTCCAAAATTGGGGTAAAATTTGCATCTGAATGACTCCTCAAGTCCAGATTGCTGTGGAATGTGCTGGTTTCCTTGTTATTTTCCAGTTTCTCTTAATAGTCATTTGCATTTTTATTCAACCAGCATTCTTAAAATCCATGCTGCCTGACCGGTGCCTTTATCCTGACTTTTCCTAGCCTGGATTTCTGCCTCGACACCTCCCACCCTGTCCTCAAGGTGGGAAGACGCCCCCAGCTGCCCCCCATCCTGCATGGCACCCAGGAGGGCTCTGGGCTCTCAGGCTGCTGGCTCAGCCCTCAGGAGGCAGACAGGTTCTGTTTGGACTTTGCAGAATTACGGAGTATATATTAATTACTTCGCAGCATCAAGAAATTGGGAGATCCCTAAAAACATAGTTTTTTTCTAGAAAAAAAGAAATCAGAAGTTGTGCTTATCCTGGGTCTCATTACCAAATGGCAGCAGAGGTCAGATAGGGTCTGCAGGCGGCAGAATACTGGCCTCTAAAGACATCCACATGCCAATCCCTGGACCCTGGGAAGATATTACTTTAGCTGGTAAAGGAAATTTGCAGGTGTGACTGAGTTACGGGTTTTGAGATGAGGAGATGATCCTGGATTATCTGGGTGGACCCTAAATGTAATCACAAGATTCCTAATGAGAGAGCGTGAGGAGGGCAGGGAGGAGCGAAGATGCTGTGCTACTGGTGTAGGGGAGGAAAAACCGTCCCTCTGTTCTCTTAGGTTTGGTCAGTGGGGCCTGCGAATTAAATGGACAAATGACAGATTAACAGGAGAAAAGGCATACGCATTTTAGTATTGTTACGTGCACAGGGCTTCACAGGAAAGAAGAAAACGTAAAGAAGCAGATAGACTTGGGGCTTATATGTCACTTTAACAAAGGCTGATAAACTGTGAAGTGACGAGACAAAGGAAAGGGACTTTGGGCTCCTAGGGGCAGTAAACTGTGGGGAGATGACTAGGAAATGTATGGTAGATACGGGATGCTCAGTAAGGTTTGTTATGCAGACCCATCTTGGTATTGTCTCTGGTAGATGTTACAAGGGGAAATTTTTGTCCTGCTTTTAGCACGATGGGGAGGATGGGAAGCTCTTCCTGTTTCTCAACTGCTTTCAACTCAAAATAATCCTTAGGCCAAAGTATTGATACCGGCTCAAGACAAGGTTGACGTGAGGGAAGCCATATTGTAGAAAAGAAACCATACTGTAACTTTGAATGACCTCTGACTAACCCAGCTGGATCTGCACCCTCCAGGAGATCCACCTGCTCTGTGGATTTTATGACCCCTGCTTGTGTATGTACCTCCCAGCTATGATAAGATGGTAAGTTTGTTCTTTTGAGTTTCTCAGGAATGTGATGACCTCCCGGACACTGTCTATGCTGATAGCCATCATCAATGACAACTGAAAGATCTGGTGTGGCAACTCCCAGTCTGTAGCACCAGAGGGTCAACATTCCTAACCCCTTCCCCTACTGCCCACTGGCCTGTATAACTGCTGCAGGATTCTGTGCCCCCTTAAGATGGTTCTTTAGGACACCACTCCCCCCATCTTCCAATTTGCTGGTTTATTGCTTGATAAAATGCCCCTTCTCTGCCACCATCTTGCCTGCTGACAATTGGTTTTTGTCTCGTGGGAAGCTGGTGGTGCCCTGTGTCCAGTAACAGTGGTCTATCTGGGGGTGGTGTGTTCTGATCCCCTTCACTGGCTTTGAAGAAGGAGGGAGGGGCCGTGTGCCAAGGAATGCAGGAGGCCCCTGGAAGCTGGAAAAGACAAAGGAACGGGCTCTCCCTACAGCTTGCAGAAGGCACAGCCACCCCCTGGGTTTCAGCTCAGTGAGTCCCGTGTCTGACTTCTGACCTCCAGAACTGTTGAGATAGTAAATTTATGTTGTTTTAAGCCACTGAGTTCGTGGTGGTTTTTGACAGCTGCCGTAGGAAGCCAGGACAGGTCCCTTAAGACGTGTTCTTGTGTCCGGGGGACTTCACAGCCACTTGTAGAGACAAGCTCAGTGAACCCTTACCCAGCAGCGAGGAACGTGCCGGATCCAGTGTGACACTGCGTCATCCTGGCCGGTGGTGGTCAAGCTTCTGCGTGTGTAATAATCACCCAGAGGGCTTGCACAGACTGAGTGTGCCCGCGGGCAGGACAGCCAGCTGCTCCTGCTGCTGGTCGGGGGCGGGGGGGGGGGGCCAGAGCTTCGCGGGTGCGGTGGCCATGGGGATTTAAGGCAGAGAGCATCTGTGGAGGAGCTGGAGTCCCGCTGGCCCCAAAGGACAGGTGGGATTTAACAACAGGAGGGAGGAGGCGGGTGTGTGTCTCGGGATGCATAAGGTGGGAGCAGGAGGGTGCCGGGTCTGCCCTGGCCCAGCTTCACCGCACGGCGCCCTGCAAGGGCAGGAGCAGCCAGCGGTGGCTGGGCCTAGCCGGCCACACTTCTTCCTCGTCCAGCATCCCTCCTGGCCCGGGGACCTGACTGGGCATGCGCCATGCACGGGCATCTGCACTCTCAAGGCCGCTTGAGTGACCGCAGGCCCCGGGCATGCACGGTGGCCAGGGCGGTGTGAGCGGGGCTCAGGGAGTGCCTTCGCTGGGCGGGCTGGGAGGCAGGAGCGACAGCGGGTGGCTCTGAGCGGCCCGCAGCCCCACCCTGGGCGCTGTGCTGCCCCATGTCCGGCCCGGCCTTGCCTCTGTTGGATGGGGCCTGTGCATGTGTCCTCGCCCGTGACACAGGTGAGCTTCCGCGTTGGCCGACCGACCTTTGAATTCAGCCCCCCACCCGGGAGCCCTCAGCCTCAAAGCCTCCCCTCGCCAGGGCGGAGGCCTTGGGCACATCTTTTCCGGTGTCCGTGTCGTGGGTCGTCGTCCTTGCCCTTTGGTGGTGCTGTGGGTTCCAGAAGCGTCTGTAAGCTGTAGATTAGCTTTGTGGCATTGAGGCAGCGGGTTTACTTCCTTTACGGATGTTTCTGGCTTGTTCTGTGTCATGTCCTGAAAGTTAGGTGGCCCGAGGGCTGCGCCAGCCCCTGCCTGCACCACCCCCCCGCCCCGTGCTTATTGGGGGTCTGCAGGATGCCGGTCCCCAAACTCTGGGGACATGACGTGGTTTGTGGTGGAAGTGCCGTGTCTGTGGTGGGAGCCGACACGGTGCCTCAGCTGGGGGGGTGTGTGTGTGGGTACATGCGTGTCGGGGGGAGAGGCAGGTTAATGTAGGAACAAGCTTTTGGAAATCGTCACATTTTCGGCCAGAGGTGCTGCTGGTGGTGTCCCCGTATGAGCCTCTCAGGGCGAGAGCACATCAGAAACTGTCCTAGGTCCTGCGTGGAGGAAGAGTCTCTCTCCCAACAAGCCGTAGGGACCGCGGCTGGTCAGCCTCCTCCTCTGACCGACAGCGTGCGTGTGTCACTCGGCGCTCACCTGGTCTCGCCATAGTTCTCCATCAGCTCTTATTTTATGTCAGAACACGCACGCGCAAATGCACACACCCCAGACGAATGCATGCACGCGCAAAGGCACACACCACACACATGAACACACACGCACCTGCCAGCGAAAATAATCCATAACCAATCTATAAATCAAAATCAGGGTGAGTTTATTCTAAGCCACATCTGCAGGCTAGCTTACCCTGGGGCCTTCTTCCCCAAGGAAGGAAGGGCCCCAAAGAAGTGGGGTGTACAGAGTGGTTATATACCCTCAAAGAACATGTTTTACATGTGATTGAAATATCCCTTTTACAATAGTCACAAGATTGCCCTGTCAGCACAGCGATTGATGGACACGGCAGGTAGGTGTACTGTCTCGGTGGACACAGCAGGGTGGCGGGTCTGTTGTCTCTAGCTGGGTGGTCACAGATGAGCACAGCAGTCAGTTCCTAACCTAGGGAGTGACGTTTATCCTTAGGGGAATGCCAATGTGGGGGGAAATTGTATCTTTACCTTAAGGCCATTTGTTGTTGTCTTTGGGACACAGCAAATACTTAAAGCAGACGTGCAATGCATGCTCAGGCCCTTTTGGAGAAACAAGGTCGGGCTGAATTAGGTTTACACCAAATGGCTTCCTCGTAGACTCCAGTATATCCTACTGCTTGCCATTTGTTTGTCACACCACATGACCCCACACAGCGCACACAGAGACACACCCCCTGTATTCTCGCCAACCTCAGGTCTCTTCTGGATGTCAGCCTGGAGTGTGTGTCCAGGAGATCGTGGTGGGGAGACCGAGCCTCAGCCTAGAAGACAGCCAGCACCCTCCTGCTGACATCCTGTCTTCTAGAAGTTTCCTGGAGCCTGGCTCACACCAGGACCGTGACTCCTGACAGCCCCCCCCCCCCCCCCCCGGCTTCCCCAGACATGCGGTGGGGGTGGGGCAGCCACGATGGGTGTGTCCTGGGCCTGGGTGGCATGGGGGGGATCCCAGTCCACCTTCCAGAAGCATTATTGCATCTCTTGGCCAAGTTCTGGCCCATCTTGACACTTAGACGCCTGGAGACGGTTGTCAGCTCCGCTCCCATGTGAAGTACTGCATGTATCCTCCACTTGCAGGGGTCCACCCTGGGGCATTGGCCCTGGCAGAAGGGCCAAGTCAGCAGAGGCAGAAGATTCTAGAAAGGGAGTGAGCTACTGGCACTCCAGCACTTTCTGATGCTCCCAGATGCTGCCCACCCTCCACCTCTCGCCATGTGCAGGGGAGCTGTGCCACTTCTGTCACTCCTGTGTCACATAGAGACGACCCGTGGAAAGGTCAAGGGCCAAGTGTCCCCACGCGCTGGTCCTCGTTAGTGGCAGTCTGCGCTCCTTGCAGTGACTGCCCTGTGGGCTCCTGGTGCCCTCAGGTGCCAGGCACAGTGCCGGGTGGCGATGGTGAAGCTGGCCGGCCACCTTGGAGGGGCGGAGGGCAGAGGTGTCTGCAGAGTGACTGAATGCCCTCTTCCCCACCAGGGAATGGAGTAACACCCTGTTGTGTGGATGGAGCACGGTTTTTATCCACTCATCCGTCCATGGGCATTTGGGATACTTCCACCTTTGGGCCGTTGTGGATGATGCTGCCCTGAACATGAGTGTGCAGATATCTGTTCAAGATCCTGCCCGTGGTTCTAGGTCTCAGCTAGTGAGGGAGCTCCGCTCCGTTTCCCACGGCGGCTGCACCAGCACCAGCTCACGCTCCCACCCCAGCGCGCCGGGCTCCAGCTTCTCTGCATCGTCCTGGCGCGTGTTGCTCTCTGCTGTCTGGTGGCGGCCGTCCTGCAGAGTACGAGGTGTTGCTTCTGTGTTTGAGGAAAGCCTCAGGTGGAAACTCCTTTGCTTTCTCCCGCTTCTCAAGCATCATCTGCAGCACCAAATCGTGTCTGTTTTTCGGGATCTGCAAGTCCCGAGTGGGCATCTTACCCTGCGCTGGGTCAGAACCGGCCGCCGGCTGCCGTGGACACTGCTCCAGGATGCAGTGCAAGGGACACTGTGTGGACCCTCCAGGGACCTTCTGGGTTGAGAAGGAATCAGGCCGGCCCACATTTCAGGGTTCCCTCTCTCTCTCCCTCCGGGGACCTCAGCTCTTGTTGCCCCTGTGTCACCTTCCGCAGTCTCTGTGAGAGGCAGGTGTGTGGGACCCATGAGGGACTCCGCCTCCGCCTGCACTCTTCTGCACTTCCTTGGTCTCCATGTGTGTGTGTTCAAGCATGTATGGTTGGTGCAGGTGTGTGAGCACGATGCATGTGCACGTGATATATGTGTGCATGTGTGTGTGATGTGTTCGTGTGCACGTGTATGTGAGATCCTTTTGTCCCTGCCCCGTCAGCCCGAGCCTTACACTCCCCTTGGATGAGCAGGCAGGTTCCGAGTGATCTCTGTGGAGGGTTCTCAGGCTCTCGTCCTCGAGGCAGCTCAGGGCTCCCCGGGAAGGGAAACGGGCCCTGGAAGCTTGGGGAGATCTGGTGTGGACGGAACTGCACCCCTCATTTCCTGAGGTCCTTCCTCCACTCATCTGAGCAGGGATCAAACTCATCGACTGAACCCCGGACCGGAACTCATCGTGGGAGGGCACGGTCCTTGGGAGCCCGAAGGACTGCAGAGGTGAGGTCAAGCTGTGAACCATGGCAACCCCTGAGCCCCAGGCCTCTGGAGAATTCACCAGGCAGGGAATGTGGGGGTGAGGCGGCCGCCAGGCTGTGTGCGGATTTGGGGGCGCAAGGCGAAGGGCAGAGCCTGGCCCGGCTCTCATTGTGCCTCGAGCACCAGCATGGGGACAGGTCCTGTGGAGAGGAAGCCCCCAGGCTGTGGTCCTGGGGTGGGCCTGGTGAGGTGCGGGGCGTGCATTCCACAGTCTGCACTTCCAGGCTCTGTGCCAGCTGCTCTCACTTCCTGGCCTGGTGTGGCTCTCCATCTCTTTGGAGAGAGGCTTGTCCTCCTCCCGCTTACAGGTGGGCCAGTGCGGCCACACCCAAATTGGGGAGGGCCGTTTGATTTCTTTTCTCCGAGAGACAGCTGTCTCGTTGACAGCCACAGCTGAGTCATCCCAGTTACTAAACATTTTAGAGAGTTAAACCAATAAAGGGATCACCGAGCAAATGCGGGTGTCCAGGGAGGCTGGCACCCATGGGCATGACCCCCGCTATCCCTGCCATGGGCCTCACTCCCTGGGCGCCAGAGACGATGAGTGGGGATGGGGACACAGGGTGGCCCAGCCGTGGTGCCGGCGCTTGGAAGGCAGCGCAGTTCGTGCCCAGTGTGCTGGCAGGGGACGCCCCGCCCGGCCTGGCTCTCACAGGCTGCTCTGCATGAGCCCTTCCTCTTCTCCCTCCCCCACCCCCCGGTGGATCTTCTTACACGTTCTGCTTTGGAATCTGAGTGTCAGGTCGCTGCATGAGTCAGTATCCACGTCAGCAACACCTGTGCTCGGCTGCCCTCCGGTTGAGCAGGTGCCGCTCTGCAGGTGACGTCTTTTAGGACAGGCTGTGAGAGTCAGAGGCTGAGACTGGAGCCGCCTGGAGGTGCGTAGATGAGGTGGGTGTCCTTGGGCACCAAGGACAAGCTCTTCCTCTCTATGACCAGTGTCTCTGGGGAAGAGTCATTGTAGAAAGAGCAAAATGTGAAACTTGGCACAGTTGGTTTTTTACGGCCGCTGTTGTTATCCAGTTAGATGCAGCTGCAGTTGGATGATCGCCTTAAAGGCTTAGCAGACGGCCCTGGCCGTTCCGTGGGAGATGTCAGTAATGTCATTAGAAGTTACGGTCTGTTGTGCCAAGTGGTGTTATAAATAGCCTGCGCACTTTTTGAGGCCAGCTCCGTCTTACAGCTCAGAATCCCAGGGCAGGGGGTTCGGTTGCTGGCCCTGGTCACATGCTGGCGAGGGGCCCAGAGCTCGAACCCAGGCAGCCAGGCTCTGGTGTCTCTTGGGGGATCAACAGACGAGTCAGACCTCGACGGGCAGGGAGCACAGATGTGGAGGTGAAGGAGGTGCGACACCAGGGAGATGAAGGCGTGAGGAAGCCAAGTCCTGCTGGGGACGCCAGAGTGTGGCCCTGGTCCAGCTGAGGGATGGAAGGACTGGAATGTGTCCCTGAGGGTGGCAGGAATGGGTCCTGGGAGAATTCAGGGCCACCTTCCCCTTCATATAGGGTGGCCGGGGAAGGGGCTGAAAGAGAGAATCTGGGGAAACCGCTCTTGTTTGGAGACAACAGGGTTTTGTGAGAAAAATACTGAAAAATAGATTTTCTAACATAAAGAAATTTAGAAGACACAGTGGAGTCCAAAGAAGATATTTACGGATGCCCCTGAAGTCCCCCGCCCAGAAGCGAGCACTGCTCACACCTGGCGCCCCTCCTCCGCCTGTGACAGGTGGTCCCGCCAGCCTGCCTGGGGCTCGGGCTCTGAGAGCAGGTGCGCCCAGCCCGACGCGCTCGCCCGCGGAAGCAGGTAGTGCCGCCCTGCCAGGATCCAGATCCCGGAGTCAGCGCAGGCGAGGGCCTGGGACTCCGAGGGTGTGCTGCCCACGGCCCTTCTGGGCGTGAGCTCCCCTGGCTGTTCTTTTACACGAATAAGCGTCCATTTAAGTGCTGTTTTATGGGCTCCTCTTTGCATTTAATAATACGCTGTGTTCCTCTGTGCTCATCAGTGAGCACTGCCTGGATGGATGTGCTGCCTGCATAGCGTGCTCTCATGTTGTTGTTTATTTAGCCGGTTCCTGACGGGTGCACACCGAGATCGTAAATCTCTGTTGTTAAAGTGACGAGAAGGTAAACATTCCTGGGCTGGCATCCTTTTGAACTTGGGGGATTTCGGAGGCTGCGGAAGTGAGTGTGGCAGAGCTGGTCAGGCTCCTTCACAAAGCCAGGCGTTTCTTCGCCCTCCCCAGGGAGCAATCACCTTTGCAGGTCCTCTTCTCCATCCTGGGCCCTGCCGCCCGCCAAGTGCCGGCTCTTGTCCCAGGTGGGAGCTTTACTGCCGGGGGGGCAGGTACCCCCAGAGAGGCAGTGAATTGTTTCTGCTGACGATTGAGGGGCCTCTCACCTGCGGACTGTGGGGTCCACGCAGGTATGTGTGTGAGGGGGCTGCTTGGTATGGCGTGCCTCAGCCGTTCCAGCCTAGAAGAGAGGTGGCCCCAGGGATCTTGTGGGGTGGGGGGCACGGGGCTGGGGCAGCCTGGGTGAGCTGGGGCAGGCACTCTGAGTTTCCAGCTGCAAGTTGGGAGAGGATCATGAAAAAGTCCTTCCAGTTCTAAAATTTTGTGATGTGTGTTCTCGCCTCTGAGTAATCTTCCCTCCCCATGGCTGAAATGTTTCTAGAACCTTCTGTCGCCTGAGGATGCTTTGGGTGTGATTGGCATCCCAGGCCTGGAGCCTGTCCTGAGCAGCCAGGCTGGTGATCATCTCCGCCTGCAAAGCCGCCGCCCCGTGCCCCCCTGTGACCACAGGCCGGGGTGAAGCTGCAGCTTTGGAAACTGCGATACGAGTTTTGTAGTTTTTAATGAGGTTTTACCGTCATCTGAGTTTTCAGATGCCCCGTCTAAGACAGCTTGACATTGAACAGAAACCTGGCAGCCACATTCTTCTGAGCATGAAACTGGTCTCTCTTCATTCACCCCTGGACTTCAGTTTGCGTGAGTGATTTCGTCTCACTTTTAAAGCTAGCCAGAGTGAGTGGAGCACTCTTGACTGCCCTGGGTAGCAGCGTGCATCTCTCTGGAAGGCATCGCCCCAGACCTCCCTGAGAGCAGCGTCTCCCGGAGGCCGAGACACATCTGACAGCCTAGAGATTCCAAGGCGGCCGCTGTTGGTCAGAACCTGTCCTTTGCAAAGGGCCGCTGGACTCTAACTTGGAGCAAGTTTGTGATTTTGATAAGACACTAGACGTGAGGAGTGCCGTTATGCCCAGCTGTGTTTACTGACTTGATGGGGTCCACCTGGGTCAGGGTCTCCTCCATCGGAGGGGAAATTTAGCTTTCTGGCCCTGAGGAGCCTCCAGGTGGTGGTGGGGGCAGGCTGGCATCAGTTGCTGACCCCACTGCTCTATACTGGCGTGGCTTCTGGCAGCTTCCAAGCCTGGGTGTTCTCTGCAGAACAGGGATGATGATGATGATGATGGTGGTGATGGTGGTGATGATGGCGGCAATGGTGGTGGTGGCAGTGATGGTGGCGGTGGCGGTGGCAGCTCCTGGCACATCCTGGTACTGGAAGGTTCCCGTGAGAGGTCAACACAGCCGTGGTGTCTTTGGGTGGCTTGGCTCACTCCTTCCCAGCTGTGAAGGCTCTTGCTGGGATGATGGGGAAGTCGATGCCCCCAGGTGTGTGTCCTTGGCCTCCCACAGGTGAGGAGCAAGGCTAAGACGAGGCAGCCAGATGGTAAGGGGGTGGCTGCTGGCAAGGAGGGAGGATGGGGAGCCTGCCCGCAGGGGGCTGCCTGCCTCCAGAGGGGTGTCTGGTGGTCAGTGTCTGGTGGGTGAATGTCCTGGGGGAAGGAGCCGGCCGCCCTCGCTGTCAGTGCTCTGGGACATGGTGCTTCCTGGGCCTGAGATGGGCGACTTCCCCACAGGGGCCCTGCACTTCCCCTCCCCGCCCCTCTCTCGGGCGTGCATCAGCTTCCGGACCAGAGTGGGTGACTGGAGGGTCCCCGGAGGCTGAAGGGGATGTGGAGAGGAGGTAGGCGGGGCGGGGCCCAGGCAGCACTGAGGGACGACACGTGGGCTGCCCACAAGGTCTGAGAGAAGGAGGATGTGCCTTCTGCTTTTACTGGTACCTGTGGCCACCCCGGGGCGACCTCATTTTCTGCTCTTCTGAGAGGCACTTCCTCTCCGGGGTGCCCACCGCCCCACGCCTGGAGGTAGGGCTGCGGGAGCCTTGTCGGGATCAGGGCCCGGTGTGGGGGAGGGCCAGGCAGGGGCTGGGAGCCATCTGTGCCTCACTTTCCTGCAGTCTGAAGTGAAGGGGTGCTGAGGATTCTCCGAGGTGTGGTCTGTGCAGCACTGAGAGCCACCCATGGCTCAGGACACCTACCCTCTCCTCAGCTGCCCCCTGCCCACCTGGGCGGCCACAGGCCTAGCCCGTGTCCCTCGCTGCGTCTGGCACGCAGTGGCTCAAGTGTCCCTGGCAGGGACATGACGGGTGGTACTGGGCCACACGGGGTGTGGGGCCCAGAGGAAAGCAGGGTGACACTATCCTGAACCTGGGGTGCCCAGAGGGTAGGGAACAACTTCGCAGGAAATGGTGTCCGTGCCACCCTGGGTGGCTGTCTAGACTGCATCCCTCTGTGTGGTCACAGGGAAAGCAGAAGTGCTCGTGGGAGGCCTGGCCGGCGGTGGGCTTTGCAGGCAGGGGAGGGGCCCATTCCCAGGACCGGAGCTCAGAGCCGAGGCCGCATTTGTCTGAGATCAGCCCGCGGCACTCCCTGGCCCCACAGGGCAGCACCCACCCCACGAGACCTGATGGATCGGCCAGCTGACCCTCCACAGGTGCTCATTTGCCCCTAAGGGTTCTTGCTTCAAGTCCCCAGCATGAGGAAAGGCAGGAGTTGGGATGGAGACGCCCCAGTGCTCTCCTTGGGGGCGGTGGTCATTAGGGACCTGTGGGATGCCAGAGGCCTGACCTGCATTGCCAGTGGACCGTGAGCTCGGGGAGGCCCAGCCTCCTTGGGGCCATGGCTGGTGTTAGAAGGGAGTGCCTAGACGGGAGGGTCAGTTATGTTTCTGCGGCTGGAACACGCCCATGGCACTCCAGCTACAGGGAGAGGGTGCCCGGGAGCCGGTGGTGGGTCCTGCCTGGTGGGGTGGCATGACCACCTGGCTATGCGCCAGGTCCAGTTCTGCAGGAAACGAGGCCCCAGTGGGGCTGTTTGATCTGTGTCCACACATATCCGTTTTTCTGTTGGCTGAGCAATTCCAGAAAAGAGATTAGCGACACACCATTACTCCCATTTCCTCGGTCTTGGAAATGCCCATGTCCTGTGAGAAGGGTCCTAAAATGTGGGAACACTGAGCGCTTTCCTCTGGCTGGCACAGTTCCAGGACCCATGTTTGGGCTCCCCTCTGTTCTGTCTCTGCGTCCTTTCCCCAACGTCTCCTGCTGTTGGGTGAGGGCGCCAATGTGCACAAGGCGGTGAATGTGTGCCGAGCCCAAGGCCTTTCCCTGGCACCACCATGACCCAGTGGAGGAACGCGCCTTCCTCTGCCATTGCGAGCCAAGCCGAGTCGTTCTGGGCCATGATACATCCTCCACAGGGACAGGGTGGCAGGGCCCTAGTGGGACGGAGAGGGCAGCCCAGCTTGTCATGGTGTGAGAATGTTCTAGAACCTCTTACATGTTTCAGTTGATTTTGGTTCCCGTGAACTGTGAGGGTCGACCTCCAGGCAGGCACTGAAGAGCCCGCTCCCTCTGCCTCATTCATGCTCCGTTCTGCATCTGTGCCTTCCTGGTGGTCCCGTGAGGACACGCCTCTCAGGGGCAGCAGGAGACAGAGGGGGTGGCGGCTCACCCCTCTGTAGAGCCCTCCCACTTGGGAGATGCTGCGTGATGGTGACACGCCAGCTGCCTCC
The DNA here is from genome assembly GCF_037783145.1 of Equus przewalskii. Classification (NCBI taxonomy): domain Eukaryota; kingdom Metazoa; phylum Chordata; class Mammalia; order Perissodactyla; family Equidae; genus Equus; species Equus przewalskii. The sequence goes on from NC_091852.1 coordinate 51,263,030, forward strand.
GTTCCGTGTCCCACGCATCCTGAATCATCTAAAAGGTGACTCAGGGCTTGGAGCGGGTAAGCCCATCCCCGTGGGACTGTCTGCCCCGCTGGAAGGACAGGCCTTCTCGGGCCCTAGGCCCCCTGGGCCAGGCTCCAGGAGCAGGTCCTAGGTTGACAGGATCAGGTCCCACTAGCAGTGGCTTGTGAAGGCAGAAGATCTCCTCCCCGTGTGGAGACTGCAGAGTGAGTCCCTGGAACTGGGGGTGCGCTGTGTTACTTCTGAGGGTCCCTGCGACTCCGGCTTCACTTCGCCTGGGGAGGGCAGCAAGGGTTCCTCCAGGTACCTTCCCGCCGTCTGGAGGGGCGCTGGCACTTGGTTTTCAGTACCGCCTGGATTACGTGCCCTCCTGAGATGGCGTGCTTTCCGTCTGACCTTGGCAGCTTTGGCCGCACCTGGAGGTCTGGGACTCGAGGCCCCTCGGTGCCGACACTGCCTCGTTTTAGGTCCTGCCCTCTCCCGTCACTCTGGAGGGGAGTGGGGGAGCACAGCAGCTTCGCCTGGAAGCATCTGGAAGGCTGGAGAAGAACCGCAGGGGAGGCTGCTCCGGTCCAGCACTGGGTTCACGGCATTCCAGTCAGAGTCACTTGGTGGTGGTCTCATGTTGGGTCGCACCTCTGCTGGCTGTTTGGAAAGTAGAGATGATAGGAATTCTGGCCGTGAACCCGCATGTGGATGGCAGGACCGTGTCAGCAGCAGAGGAAGTCCTGGAGCCCCCAGGCCAGGGGGAGGCTGGGACCTTCCCGGCATACGTGCAGCCCTCGGCTCTGCTTCTCCTCTTCCTCACACCAGGCGTGTGGTTGTCCTTCGTCCCCTTCTGAGTGCTCCTGGGAGGCCGGTCCACCCGCCCAGTGGCCGCTTGGTCCTCTGTTGACCGGGCGTGGGTTGAACGTGGCTTGGAGGCAGCAGAGTCTAGAAATAACAGGTTTGCTGCAAAGTGCTCAGCCAATCCCGGGGGCTGAGTTGGCACTCCTGGAGGTGCCCTGGGAGGGGTGTGGAAGCTGGGGAATCAGAACAAAAGGTTTGTGTGTGTGGTTGTGTGCACAAGAGAGTGAGCAGAGGTCTAGAGTCATTCCCGCCGTGGGGATTGGCGGCCCGAGGTGATGGAATGGTGAAAATTCCATGTGTCCTGCCGGGAGCGAGGTGATCTGTGGACTTGCAGTGCTTTTCCCGGAGCATATGGATTCTCCAGTGGGCCTTGCCTTGCCCAAGCCGGAGCGAAGGCCGCATCCCAGGAGGGCTGATTGCAGGGGCTGGGCCTCGTGTTGGCTTCGGCCCTTGTCGACGCGAGCTGGATGGCGGCCTGTGGTCAAGCTGGCCTAACTTTGTAATTCTGCTGTATATTTTAAGGAGTCACTAAAAATGAAGGCAGAGAGAGTGGCATTTTGTGGTTTTGAGACTTAAAAAAGACATCCCCGCTCTGGCCTGGGCTTGTCGAGGCTCCTAGGTCATCCCTCTGGCAGCTGCTGAGGGGAGAGGCTTCCTCGACTCCTGCAGCTGGCTGGGTCTGGGGGCCACGGCCGGGGCAGGAGAAGGCTGGGCCCCTGGTGAAACCGCACATACTCCCTGCAGACACTTGGAGGGGGCTGTGGGCATATGGGGGTGCAGGACCCTGCCCCAGGCAGCTCGGAGCAGAGTCCTGAGCCAGCCCCAGATCCCAGCTGGTTCTGGTCAGATTCTTCTCCACCAGGCAAAAGGCAAAAAGGGGAAACCCCTGTTTCTGAAGCTCCTCCAGTGGGGCCGAGATGCCCTCGTCTCTGCTGAGTTCCTGGGCTAGGGGCTGAAGGTCGGTGGCAGAAGGGACATCACTTCAGACCTGGAGACAGAATGCTTCTGCAGAGAGCCATTTCTAGCCCCACCCCAGTGCGGTGGGCAGTTCCGGAGCCCAGGGTGGGCCGACAAGGCCTGTGGGCAGTGCACGACCCTGGAGGGAGGGAGAGCCAGCTCTGGTCTTGGCTCGGGATGGTTGTTGCGTTTTGTGGTCTGCTTCTCCTCTGCAACAGTGGTGCAGAAAACCTGTCTCACTGGGCGTGCGCTGGGGGCGGGGGGCGGGGGTGTTTTCACTGCTGCTCCTGGAGGCAGCAAGGGAGCCCACGGCTGGTACCCCCGTTGTCGGGGCAGCAGGGCTGAGCCCCTGGTGGCTGAGGCTCTTGCCCCACGAGGGATTCTTTCAGATACCCGGCATTTACAGGCACGCCCTGTGGCCCGGGGAGTGGGACGTGTGTGACATGAGCAACCTCCCGTCTTGCGGCCGTGACGCCCTGGGTCACTGGCTGTGCGGGCCGAGTGCAGCACAGCCTGGCAGGAAGCCGGGTCGTGAGCGAGGCGGGCAGCATCCAGGAGGACCGCCTCTTTGCTCTAGCGAGTGGTCACCTTCTCGCCCTCGTCTGTGGTGGCACAGTCGGTATTCTTCTTGCCTGAGTTTTTCACGAGACCCAGCACGTGGAGCTGGCCGACTCCAGGCCCCGGGCTCTGCGGGCGGTTTCGAGGCTGCCCTGGCCTGCGAGCTGAGGGCAGTGATGACCAGATTTCGGTGGGTGGGTGACGAGGATGTCCTGGTGGAAGCACAGCCAGGCTGTGTGGAGCAGGAAGGCAGGGTGACCCTGAGACAGGTGAGCAGTCTCATGGGGCGTCTGCTGGTTCTCAGTCCTGGCTGCCCAGCTGTGGGGCCCCGACATCACACAGACTCAGGGTGCATGGGGAGCTCTGCCCAGGAGGTCTGGGCAGCCATGAGCTCAAAGCTCCACAGGGAGGGCAGGTAGCAGGGGTGGGAGAGGGCTGCAGACTGGGGGAGCCGAGGGGCAGCCCTGCCCACCACACACTTTGGGAAGAGAGGGCTGAGGTTGCTCTGAGGCGGCCGAGTCCGGGCTCTGAACGAATGGGTTTGAGCGAGTTTGGGGTCAGAGGACACACCCCAGTCCAAGCCGTTTCAGGCTCATGGACCAGGGGGTGGTAGTAGAAGCTGATGGTCGTGGTCATGGGTTTAGAGAGAGGGGCTTGGAATCTAGGCGTTAGTCAGAGGGAGAGCCAGCATGGGGGCTGATGTGGGCCTGAGAAAACCTGCTTCTCTCCCCGTACTTGTTTCTGTTGGGATGTGGCCAGTGTGGCCGTGAGAGTCTGGCTGGACCCTTCCCTGTGCTGGGGTGTGTCCTAGCTGCACCAATAGGGCAAAGGGCTATTTTGTGTTACTGTGTTGACATTTTATTTAAGTTCACTTTGGTAGCACACATATGTGCTTTACAAGTCCTCATCCATGCAGCTTCATTCCCAGAGGTGAGGCAGCATCTTATTCTGTCCCAAGGGAGTGGCTGACAGAAGTGGATTAGCTGAGGGAGGTGGAGGTACTGAGGGAGCAGCTGAGGGAGATGGAGGGGCTGAGAGAGTTGGAGGTACTGAGGGAGTAGTTGAAAGAGATGGAGATGCTGAGGGAGGTGGAGGGGCTGAGGGAGTAACTGAGGGAGCTGGAGGAGCTGAGGGAGGCAGAGGTGCTGAGGGAGTAGCTGAAGGAGGTGGAGGGTCTGAGGAGTAGCTGAAGGAGGTGGAGGGTCTGAGGAGTAGCTGAAGGAGGTAGAGGGGCTGAGGGAGGTGGAGGTACTGAGAGAGTGGCTGAGGCAGGTGGAGGGTCTGCGGGAGTAGCTGAGGGAAGTGGATGAGCTGAGGGAGGAGCTGAGGGAGGTGGAGGGACTGGAGGAGTTAGCCAGGAGGTGGAGGGGCAGTGACCTGTTCTAGGTCACAGCTGGGAAGTGGCAGCACTGGATCTGAACCCCGCAGGCTGGCCTTGGAGCCTGCACTCAGGCTATCACACCCTGCTGCCTCCACTGTTAGGAGGAGAATAAATACCAGCGAAATTAAGACGTCTCCTTGGCTTGAAAGAAGTATAAAAATGTGCTAGATGACTTGACAGTGTTTAATAGCAGGGAACGTATGCCTTTTAAAGCACAGCTCAACTAACTGGAAAAACTCAGAGGAGAGTTGAATGAAAGTAAATCATGGAAATGATGTACGGTATTTCCCAGTAGAGGGAAGTGCGCCTGTCAGTGTGACAAGTCAGTGTCCTGAGCCTGTTTCCTGCCCCCAGAGAGGGAAGGACAGAGCCTGTGACCGTCTCACGGTGCCCTTTTTTGGCACCCAGACCTCTGCAAGGAGGCTGTGCGTTCTAGATAGAAGAGTTCTTGGTCAGGTTTTGCTGGTGGTTAAAATCAGTCTTTGAAAGTGAATTTTAAGTGGGAAGTTGGCAATGTTCTGAATGGCCAATGTTACTGTGTTTAGTTATGGAACATCGCAGAGCCCTGAAACGACGCTTAGGCCATGGGCTGCAGGCAGATGAAGTCACGTGCACAGACTCCTGGGAAACCCAGTCCTCCTGCCCTCCGGCCAGCCCACAGGCGACGGGTTCTTCCCTCTTTCTGGCACTTGCAGGTTTCTGTTCCTGCTGCAGCACTGTGGCTGCAAGGCTGCCTCCCCCCCCACAACCCCCCCCCACTGGGGCGCTGTGGGTCCTGGCGGCCGGCCCTCCCCTGCCCCGAGTGGGCTGAGGGTCTGTGACGCTCACCTGCACCTGCCCCGGAAGGCTGTCCTCTTTGTCAGGGTTTCTTAGAAGAAGGCGGCCAACGAGATGTTGGGATGACTGGAAATGAGGTGGTCTGTCTGCTGTCCTGAAAACTTCTGTTTTGATGAAATCCACTCAGCCGACTTCAAAAAGGGGATCATGTTTTAACAGTTATTAGAACCTGTTTTTTGAAATTGTCTGAAATATTTTCTTCTCTGGCCTTTTTCTGTTTTCCAAGTTTTTAATTTAATATCTTACTTTAAATGTCAGGTTAGAAAATATTTTAATTAGGAAACCACATGCTTAAGGTAAGAGTTTGAATAGTGCTAAAGAATACAAATAGTAAACAGTGAAGTACACTCCTACCCCGGACCAATGCCACTCTCTGGTCGCTTACTGCCCGCGGGTCCTTGCTTAAATCCTGATTTTTTTCTTTTTTTTTGAGGAAGATTAGCCCTGAGCTAACATCTGCTGCCAATCCCCCTCTTTTTGCTGAGGAAGACTGGCCCTGAGCTAACATCCGTGCCCATCTTCCTCTGCTTTATATGTGGGACGCCTACCACAGCATGGCTTTTGCCAAGTGGTGCCATATCCGCGCCCGGGATCCAAACCACCGAACCCTGGGCCGCTGAAGTGGAACGTGCGAACTTAAGTGCTGCGCCACTGGGCCAGCCCCCAGATAGCCTTTTTTCATTGAATTTTCTACACACAAGTGGCCACATGCCTGTGCCCACACATGGGAATGTACTGTCCATGCTGTTGGGAACCTTAATTTTTACTGTATCCAGCTGAACTCCCGGCAGAGACCTACTGGGTTGTAAGTTCTTGGCAGGTGTCACCCCGTGGCCCCAAGAGGTTGCCCAGGGCATGTGACTGCCGCCGGGCTCCCTCGCTGCCCCAACAGCCTGCCTGTCTCATGGCTGCCCTCTCAGGTGGGAAATGGCATTCTTGCTTTAATGTGCAAACCCACCCCAGACAGGGCGCACGGGTTGGAGGGCTGTTTGCCGTTGAGGGTCCTCATTTCACTCTGCCGTGGATGCCTCGGGGGGATTCTGGGCCAAGGTGAGGAGGTTGAGCAGGAGGGGCTGGAGGCCCCCTCCCTGTCCACAACCGCGGCTCCCAGGAGAGTGTGGATGTGGCCGCAGCCTGGAGCTGCCCTGGGCAGGAGGAGGCTGGTGGGGCCCCGGTCAGTTTTAGGGGCGGGCTGGGACACGCAGTGGAACCCTGCTTTATACCCCGCAAGGTAGGATGTCGTTAGCAAGGCAGGTAATTAGCAAGCGTGGGTATAATTGGCTCTGCTTCACAGGTGGGGAGAGTCGTGGCCCATACTTGTGCAGTGTGTCCTGGGTGCCAGGCACTGTTCTAAGCTCTTCACATGGGTTCCTCACGGCAACCAGATGAGATCGGTGCTCCTCTTAGGATGCCCACTTTCTGGATGAGGAAACTGAGGCCCAGTGACTTCCCCAAGACACAGCTGGCAGGTGGAGAAGCCAGGCCTGGGACCAGGTCGTTCTGACCACAGAACCCTGTGCCTAGCCCCATCCCACCCGGGGCGAGGGACCTTTGGAAGGTGGGGTCACATTTGCAGAACGTAGGCAAGATGAAGGCCCACTTCCCTTGGCTCTGTGCTGTTGTCCTCAGAGGCCCTGAGACAGCTGCCCTCAGGGCCTGGTGGGGGCTCCCACACACTCCTGTGTGATTGGGCGGGGGGTGGGGGAAGGCCGGGTTTCTGGTGAGTGGGAGAGCTGATGGATGTCATTCCTTTATTTTGCAAATGGACCACTGTGTCTTTCTCCCTGCGTGCCTCCTGAGAGCAGAGGATGGGCGATGACTCCAGGAGCAGGTCTTCTGTCTCCTTCAGTATGACGACAACTAATTATAGCTCGTGGGTTTTTCTGTCGAGAATGGAGAAATTGCCGCGGTGAAGGGTGCAGACGGCCGGCCGTGGCCGGGGCCTCGCGGTGACAGAGGGCGGAAGTGTGTATTTATACCCAGGGACCTCGAGCTTGAAGCTGGGTGGCGGAAGGCAGATATGAAGGCAGGAGGCGAGGATGCCACCGTGCCAGCGCGTCGTGCAAGTTGTTGAGAATAGACGTCATGCGGATGCCCTGAGCTGCTGTCCCTGTTGGTCAACACCGTGGAATTAGGGGGAATGGGATACGCGCCCGTCCAGCCTCAGAACAAGCAGCTCTGGGCTTTTACTTGTTAAAGTGACAAAGCCTTCTTGCATTTCCAGAGCAAAGAAGTTTTTCGGTTTTAAAATCCTTGGCCTTCGCGTTGTGTGTGTAACACTCTCACGCAGGCGTGAAGCACTTTCTCTCTCCCTTCTGTTTTGCAGTCTCCAGGTGTCGCTGGGCCACCTGCCTGGGAGAGGACAGCCCCGTGTGCACGGTTCCTGGGGTTGCCGTCCCCTGCCCATGGCTGGTGCCACTCCTCCCCCCGTGTTTAAACAGGAGACGTGGGGTCCGTGTCCTGGGTGGACGTGGCCTTGTCCAGGACATGTCTGCCTGCTCGTGTGTGAGATGTTTTTGATACAAGTTGGCTGTCAGAAGCAGCCGCTGCCGTGGGAAGGCCCCAGCATCAGCGTCAGGGCCCCGCCGTGGTGGGACCCGTTGAATCCTGGCCACTTCTGCCTGCTAGTATGGAGTCTCGTCTAACTCAGCTGTTTGCTCAGGATTCAGGGGACGTGGTGGGCACTGAGGGGCCCCAGTGACTGGAAATCGTGTCCCGTGGGTAGACATGCAGACCGGGTGCAAACTATTCGCTGTGCTGCGGGCGTGACTGGCCCCACTCCTGGGGGGCTGCGTGGGAGGGATGGGGTGTCAACAGAATTTCCGTGGAGCCCCTCCTGCCTCTCAGCAGTCTTCAGAAAATGGCGAAAACTATGTAAGCTCTTTAAGTAAAAGAAAAACAAAAATACCTCAACCACGAAAGATGCTAGAGTTTGATTCTAAGGTTTAAAAAATACATTGGGTTGTTCACAGTCACAGAAGGGTCAGCGTGGGTTCACCAGCCCTGGTGCCCTCCTTGACCCTGCGTCTGTGACCTCTGGGTGTGCAGCTCTGATTCCCTTTGTCTGAAAGTTTACTGCAACAGAATAACAGACACACTACAGCAACTCGCTGCTCCTCTGTGGGAATTCTGTTTGGCGTAAAAACAATCAAAGACAAAGAAAAACGTGAATCTAAATGGGTTCATCAGGAACTCATTTTCTTGGACGTGTTGTGTGTATCTCTGCCTTTTCCTTCGTCGCCTCCCACCTGTGGACTTCAGCGCAGTTAGTGGACGGGTGGGTGATCCTTTTCTGATCAGTGGCCTCTCGCTCGCTGTGACCCTGGCTCGCATTTGAAGGGTGTGTTTTCAGGGAAGTGGCAACAGTCAGGGGTTGGGGACCAGCTCTTGCACCTGGTGACTGGTGGGTTGCACTTCCTCCATTCAGGGGTGAGCGATTGCACACTCACTCTCTCCCGCTGTTGCACAAGCGCATGAAGGCCCGGCAGATCCTGGGTCAGGGGTTCGGCTGCCCGGCCCAGAAGTTAAGCGCCTCAGCAGGAGCTTCTTTCCAGCGCCTTCCCAGAAGTGATGCCAAGATTCTGCGAACACAGTTGAAGTGTTTAAATGTTCTTGTTTCCCGGTATTTTCAGAGCAGAGGTTTCTGAAGACTCCTTCCCAGAAACGATCAGGAAGTATCGAGAGGCAGAAGCACCTTCTGTCTCCGTCTGTATCCCATCTTAGCAAAGTGGAGGCTTTGTCGAGGCCTCAGCGGGATCCAGCAGAAGGCGGGTCCTTGTCCCTGTGTGCTCTTGGAGGCGAAGATCTGGACTTGGCTGCCGTCCCTTGGGGCTGGCTTGAGGAGGAGCCCTCGGGGAGTGGGTGCTGGGTGCCTGGAGGCCCACGCATCACCTGGTTTTCTTCTTCCCTCCGCCTCTCCCGCCCACCCGCCTGTGCTTCCTCCCCTGCTCTCTGGGCTGACAGCCCTGCTCTAGGCACCAACATGCTCCATCTTCTCTTGTGGGCTGTAGGGGCCTCATCATGAGGTCTGATGTAAAGAGAGGGCTCTCAATTTTGCTCAGTACACGGTCAGCCATGTATTTCCAGTTTTAGAGGAAAGAGAAATGCCAGTTTAACTTGTACGAACAAGAAGGCAAGCCCCCATCTCTCCTGCACCTCCTGTACCGCGGGCGGCCTGCAGGATCATCGCTTCTCAGCAGTCTCTCGGCGTGGTCTGTGGTGTCGGCATGTGTGGCCCCATCTCGAGGACCTGCTTCGCCCGGTCGGTGGGGCACTTTTAATGAACACAGCTCTACTTCCAGGGTACGCAGCACTCTCTGAGTTTATTGGCTGGTTATGTACGTATGTAATTCTAATTCCCTGGTGTGTTGGGCTTGGGGCCCAGGTTGGTTAGGTCTCTGCGTTTATTAGGAATTCCAGGTCCAGGCATTTGTGTCACAAGTATTTTTCCTAGTTTATTTTGTTGAGCCTGTTACTACAAAGACCTCTTTTGGCATCTGTGGTGTGAGGGGGTTGCAGGCAAGGGCAGCGTCTCTGTTCAGTCCTGCATCAGTGCTGGGCTGTGTGGGATTAGAGGGTCCCTGGGGGGAGGCCGGGAGGGAGGCGCCCCGCTGTTCCTGCCGTGTGGTCACAGGAAGTGTGAGAGAGACCGCCTCTCCTCGTAAGTAAACACAGAAAGGGCAGGGACGTGCAAGAGGGCACACTGACCCGGGCCCACATCTGAGCCCACACGGCGCACCACACCTCTGTGCGGATGTGACGTCGTTCCCTGACTTGAGGGCAGCATGGGGGCGTGAGGTTCTAGTGTATGAATGTTTTCACAGAGAAATATGAAGTGTAATTCACTGTTTAAAAAACACGTAGAAGGTGAGTTCCCTGGTCACTCTCCCCTCTCTCCAAAGGTGACGACTGTTAACAGTTGGATATGTGTCCCTGTGTGTGTCCTGTGTATATGTGTCCATGTGTGAATCCATGTATGTGCCCGTGTATATTTGTCTGTCCATATGTGTTCATATGTGTCAGTGTGTAAATGCATGTCTGTGTCCATGTGTGTCCACGTGTATATGCATGCCTGTGTGTCTGTGTCCATGTGTGTTCATGTGTGTCCACGTGTATATGCATGCCTGTGTGTCTGTGTCCCTGTATGTTCATTTACGTCCACGTGTATATGCATGTCCGTATGTCTGTTCATGTGCGACCATGTGTATATGCATGTCTGTGTATGTGTGTGTGTGTGTCTCTGTGTGTGTGTCCCTGTGTGTGGAGACTGGCACTGCTCCCTGGACACGATGGGGGTCATCAGCCTGCTGCCCTCTGCCTTTGTGTGGGTCGCGGGTGCAGTGAGCTCAGGGCCGTCCAGCCGCGCTGCCTCACCCTCCTGCACGTGTCTGACCACCAGCCCTCAGTGCAGGCCGTCACTCTCGGTGCACTTGTGTCCGAGGGCCGTGCTCACCCACGTGGTTCTGCACACTGGCCTTGTCCATGGATTGCTGCCCAGGGATCGCATGCGCTCCGCTTGAGATTCAGACTCACCCTCAGAAATCCTCTTCCTGCTCCACCAGCACCGGTGGCAGCAATCTTCTGAATTTCCGTTAATTAGGTACTTTTTCATTGACGTTTCTTTATTACTGGAGTTAAGCACCTTGGAGCTGTTTTTGAAGGCAGGAAAGTTTATGAGGTGGTGGGGAAATTAAAAATGCAAATAAATTCAGTTAAAGCAAAACTTTTGAGCAGGGTATTTTACCTAAATTTGCCCTCTGTACAGGTCACCCTGACCTGGACGGAAGCACCAGTTTTAGTGGCATTTCAGTGTCCCCTGGTGTCAACGGTGTCCTCTGGGCCTCTGGAAACATCTGGGGGTTGAGCTCCCCATGGCACCCGCAGCCCCTGGTCAAGTCATGGTTGAAAGACACACATTCCCCCCAGGGGTGGGCCAGCCATTTCCTGGTACAGCCACATTGTCCCCGGGAGCCAGCGTCCAGCCTGGAGAGTCCAATGGCCACCCTGGAGGGGTCAACAGGAAGTCAGGCCAGTGGAGGAAGGTTATTTTATTTCCCTGCTGCTGAGCTGTCCGGGCCCAGGGACACATGCACACACCACACACAGGTCCACACTCCCTCCAGAACAAGTCAGTGTTGTGTGTTTCCATGTGTGCAGGGCTGGTGAGGTCTCACAGGTGGTGGCCCCCTCCTCCTCCGGCCCCTGCACCCACCAGCTTCTGCCCTCCCAGCGCCTGCTCGTCGTTGCTGTTATGGAGGATGGGTTGGTTGGTGTGTGTGTCTGTCACCGCGCCATTCTCTGTCCCCTTTCCGGCTCCCGCCAGCACACTTGTGGCACACGCGTGCCCGGTCTGGGTGCAGGAATGAGGGTCAAGCAGTGTCAGGATGTCCTCACAGCCTCGTTTGCCCCTGGAGGTGTGGCTGGAGCAGGAAGCGGGCGCCCAGGGATGGTGTCCTGCGGGCTTTTCCGCTGGGCGGGTCCAGCCGGACCCAACTCCAGGGCTGAGCATGTCCTGTGCAGCTGGAGTGTGGCTCCGAGGATGCATCCTAAGATCTGGGGAAACTGAAGTAGAAACAAACTGCTGTGTGACACAGAGAGCTCCTGAAACCTATCCCTGATTCCTGGGGGGACAAGGCCTTTTTTGCGAGGTCGTGACAGCACCACAGCCAGGGGGGAGGCCTGGGGTGGGGGACAGCCTGGGGTGACACCAGCAGGGCATGGTCTCGGGGTGGCTGTCGCGTCTCTGCTCCCAGCTGGGAGGGGAAAGTGTGGGCAGTGCGTGTCCTCCGCTGTCCTGGCTGTAGGGCCTTAGTGGGGAGCGGGCTCAGCCGCGCTGTCTGGGCAAACCCCGTAGACAGAAGCCAGACAGGCTCCGCAGCAGCCTCTCAGCCGTCACCTGGATCCCTGCCCCGGACACCGGTGAGGGCACGTCAGCGTTGGTTGAGCATCCTGTTGCCCGTGGGAGCACTGCCGCCTCATGTGTGGTGGCGAGTGGTGTCCCCTCTGTGACCTGTCCCCGCTCACAGCCATCCAGTTCCAGGAGGGAGCCAACGCCTCAGGTGCATGTGGCAGACCCCAGACAGCACTCCCCCCCCCGCCCCCGGTCCATGGTCCTGCCGTTCAGGCCCCCAGCCGCAGTGACTGATCACATCTGGGATTACAACACTAGAGAGGGGCTTTGTGCTGCAACAGAGAGCACACACCGCACACCCATGCGTATGCGTGCACACACATGCACGTGAACATGCACGGTGCACACATGCATAGATGTGCTGTGCACACAGCACACGTGTGTACACAGGGATCCACATGACACGCGGCTTCACATATGTGGATGCACATCCATACGTGGATGCACACATACACACATCTGTGCGTGCATGTACATGTGTGCACCGACGCATGTGGGTATATGCATGCACGTATGCAACACATGGCACAACTTCATGAAACAGCCATTATCTTGCCAGTTGCTGGGCACGCCTGTTTTTTCCACCTGACTTGATTCAAGGCTACTCGGGTGGAAAGCTGTGTGTGACAGGCACTGACAGGCCGCTGAGTGACGGGCTCAGAGCCCCCTGTGGGTTCCATTCTCCTGACATGTAAAGTGGGATCGTGCCCTCCTCGTGAACCAGTGCAATTATGTGAGGATAGAGGGGGCGACGTTGTGGGACCCTGTCTTCCTAATGGGTCCTGTCTCTGTGACAGGCAGCCCTTTGCACAGGGAGGTGGGCTCCTGACACCCGGCTCCCTCCCTCCACTTGTCAGAAATGCGGAGAAGAATAGCATTTTCCTTGGGTGTTTCCAATGTGCATTCCTCGGCGATGGCGCAGCAGTGTTTCTGGAGGAGCATCGTGGCAGCCTCGGTGGTGTGATGTGCGCTCTGCTTAGCAGTGTTTAAATTATACAAAACAATGAGTACTTGTCAAAAAAGAAAGCAGCGAATGCTGCTGACCTTTGCTATTCATGTGGATTGTTTTGTTTTGAGGAAGTTTAGCCCTGAGCTAACATCTGCCACCAGTCCTTCTCTTTTTCTTTTTGTTTTGCTGAGGAAGACTGGCCCTGAGCTAACATCTGGGCCATCTTCCTCTATTTTATATGGGACTCCTGCCACAGCATGGCTTGCCAAGCAGTGCGTATGTCCACACCCAGGATCCGAACTAGTGAACCCCGGGCCGCCAAGGTGGAACGTGTGAACTTAACCACTGCACCACCAGGCCGGTCCCTCATGTGGATTATTTTGAAGACCATTTGGGAACGAGAGGTAGGGTCTAGTGGAGGTGACCGGGAATCTGGCGTGTGCCGATGAAGTGAACAAGGCATGGAGCCGGATGAGGCCCGTGCTGAAAGCCTGCACGTGCGTCTGCAGACAGAACTGGGTCTCGTCCTCCAATCGCCTCGGCAGCGTGGTGGGGAACAGCCGGGAGTGAGGGGCCGCCTGGCTGGGTCCACACCCGCCCAGCTCCTGAATGGTGGTGTCTGGGTTGGTCCAGGCTCAAGGCGGTTAAGAGAAATGTTTTCTCTTCTCACCTGAACCATTCAGAGCAGCCTGCGTGGACAGCAGCCGTTCCTGCAGGTCCCCGTCCTCGCTTTCCCTGGGGTTGGAAACGGCTTTGTTTTGAGTGTGTGCCCCTCTTTTGTCCGTGTGTGTGTTCCTAAGTCATCCTCACAGTCTGCCAGACCCCTAACCTCGCGTTTCAGCGCACAGACCTCCGGCAGCTCTGAGCCATCTCCCGCTCCCTCTGGCCTCTCTCTCTCGCTCCCTCTGCCCCTCCTCCTGTCGCAACACGGGGCTCCTGTTCCCGGCCGTCCTTCCTTCTCAGGAAGACCTGGGAACCGGCTCCCTTGTTTTGGTGGAGCGAATCCTTCAGTAGCTTTCTGAGAAAGGATGTAAGGGAGGTGTGAGCTCTGAGCACTGATGTTTGAAACCTGTTTCTGTTTTTCCCTCGTGTGTTTGATAATTTGGCTCTGGGTAGGATTATAGGTGAGAAATCGTCCTGCTTTGGGATTTTAAAGGCATTTTGCTGCCTCCTAGCTGGCGGGTGGCCTGGTTTCTGAGGGGTGATGGTGGGGCCTGTTTTCTGGAAGCTGTCAGTACTCCCCTGGTCCTAGGCCTTCAGATCTCACCACCCGGGGCCTGGTGTGGCCGTCTTTGCATTCCTTGCGCTGCTGGGCACCTCATTCTGTGAATGTGGGTCCTTCTGTTCTGGAATTTTCTTTGTATTGTTTCTCTGATAATTCTTCATTTTTTGCTCTCACCTGGAACTCCCGTCGGTTAGGTGTGGGCCCCTGAATCGATCCCCCGGCTTTCCTGTCTTTTCTCTCCCTTTCTTCCTCTGTCACATTGTCCAACTTTTACGGAACCTCCTCAGTTTCATCTTCCATCCTCGACTGAGCATTGTATTTCTTTAATCACCGTGTCAGTCTCTGCACTTGCTCCCACTTTCCCAGCTTGTGTTTCCCTGTGACTTCTCCCCTCCCGGGCTCTGGTTTCACTCTATCTGTCCTCAGAGTCGGTTAGTTACCATCATTGGTGGCACACCAGCGCTGGTGGTGACACAGCCATTGTCAGAAACCGAATCACGTAGACTTCAATAAACCATGTTAAGAGCAGAGGTGCAGATACACGTACTCAGAACTCACCACTTCCTGAGCATCTCACTGTCACCTGCTCTCGGGGCCACATGCCCCTTGTGTCCGTGTGGTGGAAAAACCATCACTGGTGCGCTGCCGTGCAGCTTATCCGTCCCTCGTTCACAGCATCACATTGGGAGCTTGAAAGCAGCATTTACACCCTAGAAATCAGCGTATGCTGCAGAGAAGGGCGCCCCACCCCGACCCCCGCCCCAGGAGAGCCAGGTGTTAGGGTTCGCCAGCACGGCCCGGGTCAGCTCGTCTGCTGTCTGTCTAGCTTCCAGGGCTTGTTCACGTCCTCACCCTGGTTCATCCTTTTGTCCTTTTAGACTGTCACTTAGCCAGTTGGAGGAGAGAGTTGAGATAAATCTCTGTCCTGGGTGACGGATTCCAAGGAGGGACTCTGGTGTCTCCTGCGCCTGGGTTCTGAGCCTGGCTGCGGTGGACGCGTGGCTGCCCCAGAGGAGTGGCCTCTGTGCCGAGTAGGGGCTCGGTCTTGTCGTGGGCCCTTCAGACCTTTCCCCCCAGCAGAGACACGGCCCCCACTGCTGTTGGAGAGCAAGAGAGACCTCCTGTGGGCCTCCTGTCCCTGCCCGCAGCCAGGGGCACATGGCACCAGACCCCAGGCACGCTCCTTCTGTGCCTGGTAGGGACTTCTCTGAGCCCGAGTGTTTTTTAAATAAACTTTATTTTCAAGAGCAGTTTCAGATTCACGGTGAAATTGAGTAGAAATCACGTGGAGTTCCCTTTTACCTCATCCCCTAATGTGCGCAGCCTCCCCTGTGTCATGATCCCACTGCAGAGCTGGTGGGGGTGGTGGGCCCGTGGCGGGGAGGGAGGGGGCACCCTCTGAGCTCCACCTGTTCATCCCTCCCTCCCCTCTGACCCCGGCAGCCACTGCCCTTCTCACTGCCCTGACGTGGAGCTTTCTGGAAACCCTTAGCTGTCAGGGAGCTCAGAGCGCGGGAGCCACTGCCAGTTACTCTCAGTCACTTGGAGAAACCATCTTCTCGGGTAAACCAAGGAGACTGTGAAGTGGCATTTACACAGACGTGCTTGGACAGGTTCTGAATGGTGCTGACAGGCAGCACACGCACAGCCTTGCAGACGGGCTGAGCTCTGTGTGTCCAGATACGGCCCGGGCGGAAACGTGGAGGGACGTGAGACGGGAGAGGCTGGATAGAAGGTGGACCAGGGTCGTCCACTCGGGTTTAATCTGAGTGAGAAACATTTCACCTGGGGAAATATGCTCGGATTTACATTAAAAACATAATTCTGGCTGCTGCTACTCTTTGGTAAATGTGCTATAGGGAGGTTGAATCTGTTTGGAATTGTATTTGACTGCTGGTAACAAAAATCTGAACAACAGTAATCTCTTTAATAGTTTATTAGCAAGTCTAGAAGTAGGCAGAAGAAAGCAGGTGTAACGTCTCCAGCATGTCTGCCTGGTTCTTGTGGATGTCTACCTGGTTGTTCTTAGAATGAGACCTTTATCTTTCATGTTCACAAGGTGGCTGCCAGAGCTCTGGCCATCAAACTTGAGTTCCAGGCAGCAAAAGGAGGAAAGGCTGAAGGCAATAATGCGAACACTAGCTGAGTCAGCCTCCTTTAAAGAGCTCTCCTGAAATTCCTACCTAATAACTTCTCTTCACAGTTCTTTGGCCAGAACTGCCACCAGGGAAGCTGGGAGATGTGGTTAACCGGCCACACTGCCGTCCCAGGTAAAATCAAGATGCTGTTAGTGACAGTGAAGGGATGTGGATTCTGGGGCAGAAACACAGGGATCTGTGCCATGCCGAGTGGTGGTGGTAGAGATGGACCTCCCCGAGATGGACCTGCGGACGTGCTGGGCAGGCTCCCGGCACTCCTCCCCGAGTGGGGCATCATCTGCACAGACAGCTCTTCCCGCGGCCTCATCCTGTGCTGCAGGCTTCTGCAGGAGCGCTCGGCCTTCGCTGGATGCTCCGTGGGGTTGCCTCATGGGTGGAGCACGGTGGGCACGTGGCACAGTTTGAGGCCTCGCCTGGCATCTGGAGCCGCCTCGTGCCTCATTCCCCCAGTGAGGGCAGGAGAGCAGAGTCTCCCCCCTGCCCCCGGGCCCGGGGTGAGGGCGTCGTGCGTCTGCTCTGAGGAGAGTGAGCGCTCGCGGCCCTCTCTTCCTCCCCTCCCGGCCTGCGTCCTGGCTTCCTGGCCCATCTGCTACTGCACTTAGAGTGGGGGTCGCCCTTGCCGCGGGGCGTCGGAGCCGGCCGTCCCTCTGGGTCTGCAGCGTGGGGTTCAGCTTGCAGATTGGCGCCTGTTTCTGTAAGTAGTTGTGTTAGTGCGCGGCCAGGCTCGTCCACTGACGCGGCACCTGTGGCTGCTTTCGATCTCCCACGGACTCGAGTGGCTGGGACAGAGGCTGCAGGGCCTGCAGAGCTGGATGCCCGTCGGCCTCTGCAGAAGAGGAGAGCCGGCCTGCGCCCGGGATGCGCCGCCCCCGGGGAAAACGGGGGGCTCAGATGTTCCCTGACTTTAGGATGGAGGACGGACACTGGGAGGATGGGAGCCTGGCTGGGCACGCGTTCAGGCTGGGAAGAGGAACCGAGGAGGGGCTGCCCGAGCGAGGAGGGCGGGCGAGCAGATGAGGCCTGGCCATGCCTGGTGTCCGGCCTTCACCCGGCGGCCCCAGTGGGCAAGTGCTCTCAGGGAGAGGCCCCTGGGAGTCTTTCCTTACAGGGTGGAGCAGGGCGGTGGCAGTGCCCCATGCCCACATAAAAAATAAATCCAAGAAAAAGAAAGAAGGCCTTGCTGACCCTCGACACCAGGGTGTGAGAGGCAACTTCCCAGGTGGGATGAAGAAGGGAGCCAGGAGGGCTTCTTGGAGGCAACAACTTGACCAGCAAACAGGAAGCCAGAACTTCTCCCAGAACCCTCTTGGGGGGTTCGGTGTGGCCTGAGGTGTTGGGGAGCCGCAGGGCAGGTGGCTGGACACACACGGGTGTGTGGCAGGTTGTGGGCCCAGGGAGGCGGAGCCGGGAGAGGACTGTCGGGGAGGGAGTGAGGCTGCCCCTCAGACGTCCCTGAGACGGTGAAGTCAGGAGGCTGAGGGCGATGACAGGGTGAGGAGAATGTTCTGGAGAGGGCCTTGGCGTGTCAGTTGGACTCACAGACCTGGAGGCAGGTTGGCTGGTGGGGCAGAAGGAAGGGAAGGAGGTGAGGATGGCTGACTCCCAGGGCCTCCTGGGGAGCAGGGGCGAAGGGGCATGGAGGGAGGGGCAGGGGTGTGGAGGGAGGCCGCCACCTTGCAGAAGAGGAAAGTCAGGGTGAGGTGGGGCTCCCGGGACGGCACGTCCGTGAGGTGCAGGTTCTGCTGTGACTTCGCTGTGCTCCCCAAGTGTGGTCAGCGAGAGTCCTGCCTCTGCCTGGCCGGTGTTTCCGTTTAAGCTCCTTCCTGAGAAGAAGACTGCCTCACAGTCTCGCTGGGATCCTGGCCGGGCCCTCAGGCTGGGGCCAAACCCTGGCCCTTGATGGCCCCGATTCACTGGTCTGGAGCAGGGTCATCCCGCAGCTTCCGGCAGGGAACCTTCCCGACGGCGTGTGGGGCTGAGCAGGTACGGGGCCAGGCCTCCCTGAAACCGGGCCGAGTGTGGGTGCCAGAGCCCTGTGCACCCTGGCCCTCGATGTCTGCTCAGCACAGGCCTGTTCTGCAGTGAGGGGCTTCTCCTCGGTGACGAGTCACAGCCGGTGACCACTGTTTCCGTGGCATGCTGGCTTCTTCATGCAAGGCTGGAGTAGGGGGCCACAGGGGTGGCCCTGTCCCCTGCAGCCCAGCCACTCCTGCATGGACAGGTCATGCGTGTGTGCACATACGTGTGAGCTTGCACATGTGTGTGTGTGTCAGCCCCTGTGTGGCCCTCTTTGGTCTTCTGCTCTGGCCGTTTTCCCTGATGAGCAGTGCAGGCATGGGGAAGCCGGGGTCTCCAAGGGAAACTGAAAGCCTGGTTTCCCTCTCTTCCTCTCCATCACATTACCCATTGGACGGGGGGACGCTGGGCAGCCAGGCGGGCGTCCGTCCCCAGTCTGGGTCCGATGTCTGTCCTGCATTCCTGGCCAGCCTGAGGGGCGAGACACACTGACTCCTGTAGCCCGGCTTCGCTCCCGGGCTCCGGGGTGTGGTGTCTGTGTGGGGCTGTCCCTCTTGCCCCCAGCAGATGGAGTGCGGTGGGGATGTGGTGAGAGGGGGGTTGGGGGGTGTTGTTGCCACAGGTCCTGATGGTAAACCCCTCCTTCTCACTTTCTTCCAGAGTTTCTTCGGAAGGCCGTAGAGAAGCACACCGTTTAAGAACCAGGTGGCCTTGGGTGTTTGCGGTGGCCGGAGTGGCCGGACCTTGCCCAGCGTGCTGGGAAATGCTGGTCCTCGGACACACGTCGCCCTCCCTCCAGGCTGTGCTGCGGGTCAGGGCCCCGAGGCTCTGAACAGCGTCCACCCTGACACCCCCCGCGGCCTCCGCTGCCGACGAGCGCTTGCTGCAGACGCCCCCGCTGCGGCGCCTGCTGAGGAGGATGTGGCTGCCCGTCGGGGGGCTGCTGGCCACCCTCGCCGTGGTGGTTGGAACAGCAGTGGCGTTCGCACCCAGCCCTAGGATCACCTGGGAGCACCGAGGTGAGGGCAGTGCTGAGTCAGGCCTGGGGCCCCTGAGGGCGTCTCCCTGCTTGTGATGCGCAGATGCACATGCGTCCTTTGCTCTGCTGGGGCCGTGCTGCTGGCCCAGGTGTGAGCACATGGCCTGCACCGCTGCTGCCGCGGAGGCTGCTGGTGAGGCTGCGGTGCTAGGAGCACGGCAGGGCCTGCTCGGGGCTGCTGGTTTCTAAATCAGGGCGAGGGGACCCCTGAAGGGAAGCTTGTCTCCCTTGTGCCTGACCACACTGGTGCTCGCTGCCCAGGCACGGACCACACCGAGGGGTATGTTTTGAGGACGTTTAATGACGTGAAGCTGAGCTTGGGGCCAGTTGTTTTCATTTGCTGTTCATAAGTTGTTTCGTTGCTCCCTCTCTTGGGAACTGTGTCTTGGGACCCCCTCTCCTCCAGGCTCGGTGGGCGGAGAGCTCGAGCGCTGGTCCCCATGGAGGTGCGCTGGCAGGGCTGCGCTGTCTCGGCAGACGTGCTGGGAGAGCCTTCGTCCTGTGTGCATCTCTCCTAACTGGGAAATTGGAGCGAAAGTGTGAGCACAAATCCTGGAACAAAACCAGAGCTTGGTGATGCTTGGAAAGCCAAGCGCAGAACACTCACGACGCTCTGAGTCTTGGATGCTGGGTGGTCGGAAAGAGGAACAGCCCCTCAAGACAGAAAGCCAACATGCCTAAACACCTCGTCCTTAAATTCCTCATGTTCCTGAATAGCTATTGATGCAATTAACAGAGCAGTGGAAAAATGCTTGGGTTAAGGGATAGATTTACTGAAATAGATTTTCTTTCAAAGTTTTAAAGTCAGTCATTTTTTTCCTAAATGAGAAAATCCTAAATAGTTATATTTTTGATACACCTAATCTGTGGATAATTAAGCACATAGACAAGAGTTTGATGAGAGGCAGAGGGAGCCACAGCAGTCAGCGGCTTGAGGGGTCTGGCCTGCGGTCTAGTGGGAGGTCACAAGGTCAGACTGCCAGGAGCTCGTGCTCCAGAAAGGTCACACTGCTGGGATGTCACACTGCTAGGAGGTCATGTTGCTAAGAGGTCATGCTCCTGAGAGGCCATACTGCCAGGAGGTCACATGCTAGGAGGTCATGCTCTGGGAGATCACGCTGCCAGGAGGCCACACTGAGTGCAGGGTTTGGAAGTGCTGGATGGAGGGAGCAGGAAGGGAAATCGGGCCCCAGCACTGGTTGAGCCCAGTGCTCTGGGGCCTCACAGGGTCCCACGTACTTGGTGGCGGCCTTGCTGAGTCTGCTCCACCCAGAGGTGCCTGAGTTCTAGCCTCTGCTGGGGGCTGGCCACTGTGGAAGCAAATCCCTGCCTGGCCCTTGGGACATGTCGGTGCACTAAAGGGAGGTCAGACACTGGGGTGTGTCCAGGCTCAGCAATGCCTGATGCACCTGTGTTGCCCGCCCCCCACCGCCCTTTTCTCCCCTAGAGGTGCAGCTGATGCAGTTTCACCAGCCAGGCATCTTCAACTACTCGGCCTTGCTGCTGAGTGAGGACAAGGACACCCTGTACGTGGGCGCCCGGGAAGCCGTGTTTGCACTGAATGCGCTCAACATCTCCCAGAAGCAGCACGAGGTATGGCGTGGGCTCCCACTCCCCTGCTGTCTGGGCCGCAGACCTGCCCGGTGTGTTCTGGAATCTGCACACTGGGCTGTACCCGGGGCGTCAGGCCCTTTCCTGGCCGTGTGGCCTGCTCACCGTGCATGTCCTGTGCCTCTAGCGAGCAGCCTCCCACCCTCAGCAGACCAAGGGCCCTGTCATCCCGAAGCTTCCTTTGCCCCCTGTGTCCGTTCAGCCTCATCCCAGGATGCCCCCTGGCAGCCTGTCCTCGCTGGGCTGGCGGCTCACCCACACTCCTTTCATCTTGGATTTTGAACTTTTTATTACAGAGAATCTCAAGCATAACAGGAGCAGAGGGAGTGATGTTAGAGCCGCCTGGCCACGGTGGCTCCTGCAGGCCAGGGGCTCCACCCCGTGCTCCCTCCTGCCTCCCTCCCATGGCCACGTCCTCTGCTCCCTCCAGGAGGCTGGGGAGCAAATCCAGACACACGTTCTTCATCCTTCATCTGTAAATGTTTTCCTGGGCATCTCCTAAAGGAGAGGACTCCTTTTTTTCAAACTAACCGAAATACCTTTATCGCATCCAAAAATTTAATGTCGTCACATAGTGAATGTTCAAATTCCACAGGCTCTCTCATAAATGATGTTTGTTCAGTTTGAATCGGGTTGAAATCAGGCCGTCTGTGTGGCCAGGCACTCTGTCCGCTGGGGGTCCCCCCCATCCTCCCTGAGAGGCAGGATCATCCCCCTGGCCGGGCGTTCCCTCTCCGGGCCCTTGACCATCGCAGCCTGGAGCCACGTGTGCAGATGGCACGATGGGACAGCCGGCTCCACCTTCCCTTCTCCATTTGGAAGCCAGAAATTGTCTCTAAAGGGGAAATTCTCGTTCCCCGAGGCCAGTTCCTTTGGAAACGGCAGGATCAGCACATGAAATCTCTGCCTTTATTCACCAGTTTTCAAAATAGTGTGACTTCTCTGCAGAGGGAGACAGTGAGTTTTTGACTGTTTAGTTTTCCGTATGGCCATGGACTCGCGCATTTAAAGATGTCTGAAGTGCCTTGATCCGCTCCAGCCACTTCCTCCCTTGATGCTCCGGTTGTCCCTTCCCTGGCCCGTGGCAGCCTCCCCATGCCTCCTGAGTCCTCAGACAGACCCTGGTGGTTGGCATAGTTCCTTGTTCTCTCGAGCCAAGATGGTCCAGGCTCATCGTGTGCATTTTCTGCCCCAGACCTCTTATTTTTTTTGGATTTGTTTTGTCTTAATCTCCAGAGTCTAGCCTAGTACTTAATTTCTGTTTCACACATAAATGAGATTCTCGTCACTACCCTTTGAAAATAAAGTGCGTGTGCCAGCCCTGTGGGCGCTCAGTCAGAGTGGCCATTGCTCTGTTAATGGCCTCGTGTATGTAAAAGAGAAGAAAAAGTGAAAGGACCACGGCTGAGCTTCAGTGAAAAGCCCGTGACCGTGATGGAGGGCCTGGCAGAGTTCGTGGTCCTTGTGCTGGTGCATTCCATGTGGACGGTGATGACATCGTCTGCATTTAACTTCTGAAGAAGTTGCTCTGTGAAATGGGCCTTGGTTCTGCATTCATGTGGCCTGGTTAGGACTTCCAGTTCTCTGAAAGCGTTCTCGTCAGCGTGTCTGCTGTTGGGGCCTTTGCGGGAAGCCAAGCTAGTGTAGAAGGACACACCCAGGGCTTCGGCCCACTGCCATCAGGAAGCT
The DNA here is from genome assembly GCF_037783145.1 of Equus przewalskii. Taxonomy (NCBI): domain Eukaryota; kingdom Metazoa; phylum Chordata; class Mammalia; order Perissodactyla; family Equidae; genus Equus; species Equus przewalskii. The sequence goes on from NC_091852.1 coordinate 51,285,228, forward strand.
CCCTGTGCCTCCTGAGTTCTGAGCTCCCAGTGCCCAGCAGCTGGCTTTGATTCTCTGGGTGTAAAAAGATATATACCTGAGTTTGCATCAGTCACAGGATGTCAAGGAAGTGTGGGGAATCTGGGGGAGGGGAGGCAGGAGTATGGGGGCCTTCCATTATGCAGGCTGGGTGTTTTCTATCCTCTGGAGGGCCAGGGGCCAGGCACCTGCTGGCCTGACGGGTTCTGGTGGCCTGTGCACCTGCCGTGAAAGGAGCAGGGGCTCAGATCTCTATAGGAAGGTGCTGGACCTGAGGGGCCGTGCCAGTCCATCACTTTCAGCAGCTGCTCTTAGAAAAAATTGAAAGCATTGCCATCCAGCCATCCCACTGGTACTCAGAGTCAATGTCAAAATGTCAGGGCTTTTTTTCACTAGCCTCTGGAGTCCCTTTTGAACGAATGAAAAGCCCCACTTTGGTGTTTGCGAATACCTACATTTAGCTTTCTGATGGATAATTGAATCCGCCCCACTGTCCGTGGCGTAGTTTTGCTGCTGTTTTGCAGCGAGTAGCAGGGACCTGGCATGGCTTCCTGGCCCTGCGGCTTCTGGAGGAGGACGGCGCAGGAGGACAGCGGCTTCGCGAAGCCCGTTGCTCGTGGGCCTCAGCGTTGTCGCCTCAGCCTCGCTTTGCGGTCTCTGGTTTCGCCGTCCCGGGGGACGTCTGTGCTCTGAACGCCCGCGTGTGCTTTGTAAGCTATATGTCTGTACCCAGCTCTCTGTGCACTGAAACGACTCCCCTTCCCCAACAGGCATACTGGAGGGCTTCCGAAGATAAAAAAGCAAAATGTGCGGAAAAGGGGAAGTCAAAGCAGGTAATTTCTTCTGCCAGCTACAGACCATGCCATGCTCGTTTCCAGGTGGTTGAATCTCCTGTGGAAGCCCCTGCAGCTCCTGGATGTGCCAGCGCGGGGCCAGGCCCCAGGTCCCTGCGGGCGTGGCTCTGTTACCACGACCCCTCTTCAGCTCCTTCTGTTCCCAAACGCTGAGATTGGCTCTCAGAGCAAGTGCCAGACAGAGAAATGCTTCTTAAGGTTTAACTGAATTGAATTTATTCAGATGGCCTAAAACTCGGACCACAGAGGACAGTGTCTGTGCGTGCTGGCTAATGGGGTCAAATGCAGGGTTGCTGTCTCCCTGCACCGCGGCCTGGAGGGGTTGCTCTGGGAACTCTGGATTTTTGGAAACACCCATCCCTTGAGAACCTGCTCCTTCTCTAGGAGGTATTGGTCACCTCAGCGTGGTGGCCATCCGGGGAGCACTGGGCCAAGTGTCCACCCACCTTGGGAGCGCTGGGTCGCCCCCACCCCCGGGCTGCCCTACCCCTAACTGGTGCCGGGCCGATATCGGGGTCTCTGAGCATAAGAGCCCCGTCTTTCCTGACGGTGGGTCAAGACAGCTGAGTGACGGGAAATTTCAGCGGTGGTTGGCTATTTCAAAACAATTTAAAATCCTAAAAAAACGTTTTTTGCCAAACTTTTTTAGTAAAATGCTAAACACTGTCACTGAAGTCACTAGATCTGAAGTTGCTGCAGGAGATGAGAGAAAGCGCAGGTGTTGTGATGGCGTCACTGGGGGAGCTGGCTCAGAGCGAATTAGAGCGAGCGCTGGCCTGGCCCCGGGGAGGGCATGGAGTGGACGGGGTCCCTCCCAGTTCTCGCGGGGGAGGATGAGTTACTTCCAGCCAGTTTAAGAACAGTCATAGCAAAAAAGCTCCCCTGAGCAGAGATGACTTCAGACAATAGCACATATAATCCAGTACATTTCAGCCTGAAATAGTGAGCGGCTTCTTAAGTGGCATCTGGTTTTCCTGTGGGGCTTTCTGACGTGGAGCCAAGCCGGAGCCCCTCATTAGTTCAGCCTCTCCCCTGAGTGGGGCGGGCCAGATGCCCCCCCCCCGAGAAACGCTGTCCCCAGGTCTGTGCATTGGAACGTGGAGGGGGACCCCAGAGAAGAGGCGGGCAGAGGGCTTTTGCCCAGTGTACACCTGTGGCAGTGCCGCGAACCATCTATGTGTTCAGTGAAGTAAACACGTTTTTTCTGTGTCCCAGTCCGATTTGAGGTTTTGGTCAGCACGTCTTTTCAGAGTATAAATTAGTGACTGAAGTGACATCTGTTTGGCACCTGCCAGCTGGCCTGTGGACGCTGCAGGGGTGAAGGTTCTCGGGCCCACTGCAGATTTGAGTTTGTCCGGACGGAGCTGGGTCTCGGCCGCTGCTCCCGCCGTCCTGGGCAGGGCAGAGCCCCCGGAGCTGCAGAGCCTGGAGACGGGAGGCTGGCAGCGAATGCAGCCGGGGCTGGCGTCCTGAGCTGTGACGAGCTGGTGTCGGCTTGTGCTCTGCTGGTCTCTGCTCTGAGGGAGTGGGGTGCACGGTTCACACCGTGGGGGGCATCTGCTGGGAGCTGGATGGTGCTGACCGTGCATTTCTCTCCTGTAGACAGAATGTCTCAACTACATCCGGGTGCTGCAGCCGCTCAGCGCCACCGCCCTCTACGTGTGCGGGACCAACGCGTTCCAGCCGACCTGTGACCACCTGGTAAGGCCGTGGCACCTCCCTGGTCAGTGGCTAGAGCACAGTGGGGCTCCAGGTGGCATGCAGTGGTGTCCACTCGGCTAAACGTAGGATTTTCTGATTGCCAGCTGCGTGGGGATGGGGCAGCTCATGGCTTCTTGGAGCGCTGGTGTCCGATCTGTAAAGCACTGTGACCGAGGGTGTGGCCGCGGTTTGGAGCTGGCAGTGGGAGGACCTTCTGAGAAGTGTGTTGTTGACAGACAGGAGCCCCGCTGTGCTGTGATCCAGCATCTGGCCTCTCCTGTCACAAGGGAGGGTGGCCTGGCTGTGACACAGGTCCTGTCAAGTGGAAAAGTCAGGACTTCTGCTCCTCGATTGCGTGTTCTTGGTTCACGCATGTTATGGACTGAATGTTTGTGTCCCCCCAAAGTCCATGTGTTGAAGCCCTTATCCTCCTGAGCGACGATATTTGGAGCTGGGGCCTGTGAGGCGGTAATTAAGGTTACCTGAGGTCATGAGGCTGGGGTCCTGATCTGATGGGATGATGGCCTTACAAGGAGAGGAGGAGACAGCAGAGCTCTCTCTCCCCCATGTGAGGACACAGCAAGAAGGTGACGGCCATCTGGAAGCCAGGAGGGGGTTCCTCACCTGGACTGACCGTGCCGGTACCCTGGTCTCAGACTTCACCCGCAGAGCGTGAGGAGTGAACGTGTGTGCTCGAAGCTGCCCGTCGGGGTGCTGTGTGGCAGCCCGAGCTCGCTAGCACGGGTGTCTGCTGCTCTGGTCTTGGGGCGTCTCCATCCGCTGTCTGCTGTTGGGTGCGCGTTGCCCCCTGATCCACAGTTCTGTGACCTGCCCTTCTGAGTGGCGACAACACGACACGAGTGTGCTGAGCTCTTTTAGAAGCAGGCCCATCTCTCTCCCTCCCCTGCGTCACAGCCTGGACTCTCCCTGAGCCATGTCAGTTGCATCTCACCACGTTGGGGTCCTTTGGAGTGGGACCCCGGTCTACACCGCCCTCCGGCACTCCCCATTCCCTCGCTGACACGTACCTGGAAGGAGAGAGGGAAGACGGCAGTGTTTCTTGGAGAGGAACTCCTTTTTCCCCAATACCTGAGAGCGTTTGATAACAACCACAGAGACAGGGAGAAGGCCGTTTGAATGCACGTGAGGATTGAGAATGAGGCACGTTTTCTAGTGACTGCCCCTGGTTCAGTGTGCCGGTCGGGTGTCAGGTGTGCCGGAGTGGGAAGCTTAGTTTGCTAGAAGCCAAAAGTAACTGAGACTTAAAAGAACCTTTCCCAGCCTCGAGTCAGAGATCGATGATAGGACGGAGCACGAGCGGATTAAGGGCTTGCTTAGGAGTCCTTGTATCCACACACAGACCCCCGGGTGGGGTCCACACGCAGCGTGGGTCTCCCGGGCTGTCTGTACCCACAGATGCAGGTGACAGAGGTTAGTATGGGGGTGGGAGTGCCCCCAGGTGCTGAGATCCTCAGTCCTCAAAGCCAGACTTCGTTTCTTTGTGCTTAAGGGAAAAAAAGCATCCAAAGGCCTATTAGAAACATTTTGCACATCAAAGGATTTCCTGGCTAAACTCTAGTTAATCAGAAGCTTAAAGCACTGAAATTTAAACTTTAATTCCACGCACATGTCAGTTGTTGAGATAAAGGAATTGTCTGTTTTGTTTAAATCTGACCTATGATTTTTCCCAGTACTTTGAGTAAAAGTTTTCAAGCTGCCAGAAAAGTTGGTCAGACGCGTGTATCCTGACCTCCTAGACGGCACAATGGGGAACGTCTCTGTGCACACGTGTGTGTATGTGCACACGTGTGGACGTGCTGAACCGTGACCTGTAAACGCCATCATGAGCCTAAGAATGATGACATTTTCCTGTAAAACGCCAAGTTTGTCATTTTATCTCAGAAGATTTACAGTAATTCCCTGGTGCTATCTCCAGCCCCTCAGATTTCCCGCTGGCCCCCAGACGGACTCTGGAGATGGGATCCAGGAATCCCATCAGGCGGGGTGCACTGCCGCCCCATTCATAATCCTAACCTAAGAGGTGAAGTCGCGTATCGTGTTACCCAGCCTGTTAGAAATGTAGCCGGCGCTGTTCACATCCCGGGAGCCCTCTCTGCTCCTGTGTTTGTGACGGGGTTCCCATCTCGTCCGCCGGCCCACCGGGGCGCCCAGCTGGCCCGGGGGAACGGTTCCCACCTTGATTGCCGTGCTTCCTGGGTTCCGCAACCCACGAATCCTTTCTCGCGTCCGCTGCCCCGATGGGTTTCTCCTTCTCTAACTTGCTGTTTGGGACCGTTTTCATCTTCCTCCTGGGATGCTCCCTCACCCCTTCTTCTACCGATGCTTCTCATATGCGCAGGGACGCAGCACTGCGTTGGTCATTTTGCAGGCATTTTCCCCGTTTGTCCCTTCTCATTGAACTCTGTCTCCTGTTTTCTGTGGACAAGAGCTTTCCAGTTCTTTGAATGGTGGCTCTGTCCGCGTTGTCCCGACTGGGTTGGGGCCATCTCGTCAGCGGGAGAGAGACTGTCCCGAGACGGAAGTCGCTGCCCGTACTTTGAGTTAATGCAGCATCGTCCCATTTCCAACATCCACACCACTGAGCCGCCTGGACTGGGTCTGCTGGGGGGAATGAGAAGAGATTCTGCTGCTCTTCCCATCATCTGTTTACTGGATAGTCTGGTCTCCACTGCTGTGAACGCCATCTCTGTTGATGTTAAAATTCTGCAAGTAGGGGCTGGCCCGGTGGCACAGCAGTTAAGTTTGCACATCCCTCTTTGGGGTGGCCCAGGGTTTGGTGGTTCGGATCCTGGGCGCAGACCTGCACACTGCTTATCAAGCCATCCTGTGGCAGCATCCCGCCTGTAAAGTGGAGGAAGGTGGGCATGGATGTTAGCTCAGAGCCAGTCTTCCTCAGCAAAAAGAGAAGATTGGCAGCAGATGTTAGCTCAGGGCTAATCTTCCTCAAAAAAAAAAAATTGCGCACATGGCCTTCTGGTCGCTTCCCAGGTGCATCCTGTGTTTGGTCTGCTCTGGCGGCTTGATGCCCCGAGACCCGTCAGCACTGCCATCTCTCTCTTACAGCTGAGCAAACTGAGGCTCAAGATCTTGAGTGGTCCTCAGGGGGCATCAAAGCAAGGGTCCACGGCGCCCGTATCCAGACCCGGGACTTGGGGGCTGGCCACACAGGCACCGCTCCCGCCGTCCCCCCGGATAGTGAGTGTGTGAGAGCGAGTGGTGCGGTGGCAATGTGTGTACTGTCTGCCGAAACGCAGACAGTGGATGATACGCTTTCTTCCCGTTCAATTGTAGGACTTAACATCCTTTCAATTTCTGGGGAGAAATGAAGATGGCAAAGGAAGGTGTCCCTTTGACCCGGCACAAAGCTACACGTCGGTCATGGTCGGTGAGTCCAGTCCTTGGACCTCCTCGCTGGGGTAGCTCTGCTGTCATGCTGAGGCCACAGCACAGGGCGCCTGGTTCCTCCTCCGCTCCGTAGTCCCCCTCTGCCCCGTTCCCATATTTGTTAGTCCTCACAAAAGGTGGGGGAGCCTATCCAGAGCCCCCAATATGGGCTGAGTTCATTGTTCAGAGGGATACCCAGGCACTCCCCTGGTCCACAGATAGATCATTTTATATCCGTCGTTGGTACAAATCATCTGGGTTATTCAGTTCTGTGGGGTCGTTGTTCCTGTTGGGGGGGTTTGTGACCAAGCCACCGGCTGCCTCGTAACAGTCTTGCACGCCGAGGCGAGGGGGCCACATGCCCCGTGTTTACCCACTGTCACATTTATTTTCTGGGATGTGGGAATTACCCACTGGTGTTAGTTTTTGCCCTTAACTCTCACAAAAGACAGCTGACCCCGGAGCATAAAATTACCCCTGTCAGAGAAACGAAAGGGAAGACTCCGGAAACAGGCGCAGGAGCTGGGCAGTGGCTGCTCCACCTGCCAGGAGGGGCGTGCATTAGGTGGTAAAGGAGAGCGTGGTGGTGGGCACCTGTCCCTGGCGTTGACTCCCTTTTCCTCTTTCCTCCTGGTCCACTGCAGATGGAGAGCTCTACTCCGGGACATCCTATAACTTCCTGGGAAGCGAACCAATCATCTCCCGGAATTCTTCGCACAGCCCTCTGAGGACAGAGTACGCCATCCCTTGGCTTAATGGTAAGAAGCAGGTGGGTCACGGTGGGGGTTCCCCCTTGGGTTGCCTCCTGGCAGGGGAGCCCCACTAGATTTCTCCTCTTGCTGGCTCCGGCTGAGCCTCCTGGGCGGCGTCTGCAGCTGCTGTCAGCCCCATGCGGGGTGGGGGGGGCGTGGGGCGCCTGCAGAACGGCCCGGAGCTGCACGGCAGCATCTGGGGGCGGCCTACTTTCTTCTCCGCTGAGAGAGCCTGTTTTAAGGGTGCTCTGGCCCCTTCCTGAAAGTGGATCTGGGAGGCTCACACGCAATGAGAATCTGATGGCCAGCCGTGAATTCAGGCTGGTCAGATCGGTGTGTGATGTCATATTGTTACCTCTGGACGTTGAGCATCCATGTTGGACTTGTGCTGTGGGTGGCTCATAGCTGCTCACACCAGGCTTTTCTTGTGGGCGCTGGCCAGCGGGCCCTAGACTCTCGGAGGGGCTGATCTGGGAGACTACAAATGCGCATCTTCTGGGAGTCTCCAGGTGCTGGGATGTGGCTCCCTGGGATCCCCAGGCTGCTTGCCTGTCGGGAGACCCAGCCCTGGGTTCTCGGGGTGGACCAGGAGGGTATTCTTCAGAACCCCCATCATGGGCACCTCTGTAGCCCAAGGAGGGCGATGTGGGCACTGTCATCACCCCTGGACCCTGGATTTCGGGGCATGGCATACACACCCTCCCTCGTCCTTGCGCGGAGGTGCCTGGGCCCCTCTGTGTGTGCGAGGGTAACCGGGGGTCTTCTGCAGAGCCCAGCTTCGTCTTTTCTGACGTGATCCGGGAGAGCACAGACGGCGCCGAGGGCGAGGATGACAGGGTCTACTTCTTCTTCACGGAGGTGTCTGTGGAGTACGAGTTCATCTTCAAGTTGATGATCCCCCGGGTGGCGAGGGTGTGCAAGGTGAGCCGTTCCCCCAGGTTCTTTGGTCCCGGCGGTGGTGATAGCACGTCTGGAGGGTCGGTCACTTCGCCCAGGCTCCGTGCTTCTTGGAAATGTCAGTTTACCTACTGCTATCTTCTCCTGTGCCGCAGGCGTTGGTGCGGAGGGGGTCGGCGGTGCACGGTGGCCTGGAGGTCTCCCTGGGGGCCGAGGGAGCGTTGGCGCCCGTGTGTGATGAGTGATGGGCTTCCTGTCCTCAGGTGGTCTGCTTTAGACACGCCTCCGTCCAACCCCCCCCCCCCCCGCCCCGACCCCCGGTTATAGGAAGTTCGTTTTTGGTTACTGTGTTAACCAAATCCAGTTGGAATTGGGGTTCCACCATCCCAACGTAAAGAAGGGAAGGGGGCATTTTCATTGTGTCCAGAATGAATAAGGTCGCTTCCATTTTATGTTCCTCTGCACCAGATGTCCGAGTTTCCGTGTTTCTCCCCAGAGCAGGTCGTACGGGGTGTGTTTTATGTATCTCTTGGTGGTTGTCTCACTAAGCCGTGTTTATGGAGAACCTGGCAGGTCCTAAGCACTGAGCAGGTGACTGGGGGGTGGGAAGGAAGTGAAGACCTCATCTCCCAGGAGGAAGGTCTTAGGGGAGACCAGACCCACACGCATCGCCTGGGAGAGATGGGGAGCCAAGGCGTCTAGCCCCTGCCTCCAGGGTCCCTCACAGACGGTCCTGAGTTTGGAGATGCACTCGGCCAAGGGCCGAAGCAGGAAAGTGCACAAGGGGCATCTGCTGCCGTGAGATGCGTGTATGCAGAATCCAGTGGTGGGTCTGGCTGCAGGTGGGCGGCTCCATCGAGGAGGCATGTTGGTTGGTTGGCGTTTGGATCCTCGGTCTGGTCTGGCGTGGAAGGGGGGCCGCGGCCGCGGGCTGGTGTGCAGCCTGCTTTCCTTGCAGCCTTGGCCTGGTTCCTTTCAGGCAGAGCCGTTCTGGGCCTGGTACCTCATTTACCACCTGCTCACAAGGGAGCGTCCCCTCCTACCACACACGTCTTTGGGGTTTCAGGGGGACCTGGGCGGCCTCAGGACCTTGCAGAAGAAGTGGACATCCTTCCTGAAGGCCAGGCTGATCTGCTCCAGACCTGAGAGCAACCTCATCTTCAACGTGCTGCAGGACATCTTCGTCCTCAGGTCCCCAGACCTGAAGGAGCCTGTGTTCTACGGGGTCTTCACCCCGCAGCTGTGAGTGCCCGGGGAGGGCGGGCAGGCAGGTGGGGGCTGTGTTTCCTCCACATGGCAGTCACATTGTCCCCTCCTCCCAGGAACAACATGGGGCTGTCGGCCGTGTGCGCCTACAACCTGTCCACGGCCGAGGCGGTCTTTTCCCGTGGGAAGTACATGCAGAGTGCCACGGTGGAGCAGTCCCACACCAAGTGGGTGAGCTACAACGGGGCCGTGCCCACGCCGAGGCCCGGGGCGGTGAGTGGGGCCCGGGCTGTGGGAGGGCCTGGGGCGCCAGACCGGCGGCTTTGGTGAGGGCCACGTGCCGCTCCAGACCTGGGGTTGTCTTCCCGGGGAGCGGGCGTCCCCCGGGACTGGGAAGGGCAATGGGCACACTCCTTGTCCTGTGTTCTCACTGGCATGTTGTGTAACAGCTCTTGCAACATACTTCCCCAACCAGAGGCTGGAGTGGCTGGCACAGGCATTTTGTGGAAGTAACATTGCATAATAGAATACGGTCTGTTTCATTTTCTGTTTCCTGTAGAGAAATGATTTCTTGGCAAAGAGAGGAATTCTGCTCTCCACTCATTAATAGGAGTCACATTTTTTCTCCTAAAGATAGTGACTTATGTGGAAATTAGTGTGGGTTTCTAGGCTGATTTGGCTGCATCCGTTCATTATGTGGCTGGGGTCCTGGGGCGTGTGCATGACCCATGGGTGGGGCTGTGACCTGGGAGAGTGGACTGCTTTCTGGAACTCACCCCAGGCCTGTCTCCCCTCCTGGGGCACACCTCCTTCGCTGACACTGGCCGTCGCTCCTTCTGTGCATGTCATTAAGTAAAATGTGTTCATTTGGGGGTCACAAATTTTGGGTGACACACGTTAGGAGCTGGGACAGGAAAAAGAACCCTTCAGGCTCTTGCCCTTTATGCTGTTTAGAACTGGACTGTGCTTAGCGATTTTACCAGTCTTCTCCTGGGAGAGCTTTTGGATGTAAGTGTTTATGTTTTAATTTCCAAAGCTTGATACTTCTTTTCGCTTATAAACAGATCAATTATGTCACTGACTGTGTCATGAAACACAATTATATCTTGTGGGTAAAATGACAGTTGCAGGGCTAGCCTGGTGGCGTAGTGGTTGGGTTGGCGCACTTGGCTTTGGAGGCCTGGGATTTGCAGGTTCAGATCCTGGGCTTGGACCTAGCACCGCTTGTCAAGCCATGCTGTGGTGGCATCCCACGTAAAGTGGAGGAAGATGGGCACAGATGTTAGCTCAGCCACAATCTTCCTCCAGCAAAAAGAGGAGGATTGGCAACAGATATTAGCTCAGGGCCAGTCTTCCTCCCTGACCAAAACAAAGACAGTTGCATTTCCTACATGCTTTATAACTGTGTCTTCAGATTCCCGGGGAAGGTCGCCTCGGTTTTTCCCCTTTTTCAAAAATCCACTGTTAGTCCCCAAGTTTTGCACCTCGCGGGAGCCCACATTCCCGTTCGAAGCATGGGCTGGGCTGTCCGCGTGCCTTAATGGGATGGTCTGCTCCCTCAGTGCATCAACCGGGAAGCACGGGCGGCCAACTTCTCCAGCTCCCTCAACCTGCCTGACAAGACCCTGCAGTTTGTCAAGGACCACCCTCTGATGGACGACTCCGTGACCCCGATAGACAACAGGCCCAAGCTGGTCATAAGCGACGTGAACTACACGCAAATCGTGGTGGACAGGACGCAGGCCCTGGATGGGGCCGTCTACGACGTCATGTTTATCGGCACAGGTGGGTAGGAGCATCAAGAGTCTGCGTGGAGCCAGCATCTCCCCGCTGACCCCAGTGGTTTGTTAGAGCATGGACGGATTTCTGAGAAGTCCCCACGCCTGTGTGGCTACAGATCTCTGTGACCATCAGAGCACCGGGGCATTGGTTAGAAATGCAGGTCCTGGCTCAGATCTGGAAATTCAGGTCTGGCGGGTCTGGCCTGGTGCAGAGGGAGCCCTCATGGTGCCCTGCAGGCTGGGCGAGAGCCACAAACAGCACGTCCCGCCTCCCTGCGCCAGCAGCCAGGTTCAAGACCTGTCCTGACCTGCTGTGGACTCTGAAGCAGGCGCTTCTGGCATGGGGACCGTGGCCAGGCACAGCAGCAGCTGGCAGGGCCCTGTGGTCAGTCCCGGGTGATTTCCAGCCGTGCCTGTGAGCAAGTGGAAGGCTCTGCCCTCACCTGCCTGGGACCCCTGGTGGGACAGCACCCCCAGAGGCCAGCAGAGCCCAGGAACCGTCTCTCGTTTGATCTGATGGCACCATGTCCCCTGTGCTGATAAAGGATCTTACTTAGAGTCCATGGTGGAACGCTAGTTCATTTTTCATAGAAAAATGAGAATAACCCACATCTCTTGTTTATGATAATTAATTTTGCCAGTGGGTTTTCCTTTTTCATTTTTAATGCAAAAACATCCGTTTCTAAGTCTCTTGTTGAGGGAACAAGTTGAGAGGAAGGAGAGTGACTGCTGGCCGCTGTGTCTGACAGTCCAGCATCATCCCCTCTGGGCACATCGCTGACCTCTGCTTTGACCTTCCAGACCGGGGCGCCCTGCACAAAGCTGTCAGCCTCAAGAGCGGCGTCCACATCATCGAGGAGACGCAGCTCTTCCCAGACCTCAAGCCGGTCCAGACTCTGCTGCTGTCTTCCAAGAAGGTAGAGTCACCTGGGCAGGGGACCTCGTGCCTCAGGATCCCCGGGCTGGGGCCAGGGCTGGGCCAGGCAGCCCCGTCGTCCTTCTGGCCCAGCCAAGCCAACCTTCGGGCTCTTAGAGAAAGGCCTTCTGTGAGCCGTGCGATTTGGGGCAGAGGGATGGTGAGCTGGGGAGACGGAACTGTCCCCTAAGAGTCGGCAGAACCTCACTGAGTTGCTGGGCCGACTTCTGATGCTGTGGGGTGCGCCCTGGACCGTGAAAATATTCCTGTACCCTGACCTGGTGAGGCTGAGACCCCATCAGCGGGTCCGTGTGCTGGCGACGCAGCTCACCGGTCAGCACACTCAACTCCTACTCTGAGAAATGATGCGTTGTATCTGCCAAGCCCCCTCCCCTTCGACAGGGCTTCCTCCTGCACCAGGGTAGGCAGGCTCACCCCAGAAAGGGCCACGGGTGAGTCCGAGGCTCTGAGGGCTGTCCCGTCTCCATCTCTGCCATTGCAGTGTGAGCGCGACCGTGGACGTGCGTAAAGGAGTGAGCCTGGCTGTGTCCCAGCAGAGCCTTGTTGATGGACGCTGAGCTTTGCAGTTCGCGTAATTTCATATGTCACAAAATATTATTCTTTGGTTTTTCCTCAGACATTAAAAAACATGAATCCCGTTGTTAGTTGGGCTGTGTACAAACAGCCGGGCCGTGGGCTGCAGCCCGTCTCCGGCCGTACGTCCATGGTGGCCGTGGGGAATATGCCGCCCTATTGACAGCTGAGGTGAAGCAGTGAAGAGCAGAGCGCAGGCTGGACACCAGGCCACCTCATCCAAGTCCTGGGTCCATGGCACAAGACTGGACAGGCCAGTCGTGCCTCAGTTTCCCCATCTGTACCCTGGGGGATGATGGACTGAGGAGGGTCCCGGCCCAGTCCTGTGGCTGTGGTAAGGACCTCACTTCTCCTTGTAGCGTCCCCCAGTGGGGCCTTGTGGGTGTCCCCCCACTGTGACCCCTGAGCTGACAGGCTCTGGGGCCTTGGCCGTGCCGGGCGTAGTGCCAGAAATGGAAGCGTGGCCGTGGGTCGCGGTCCCCTCGCTGCAGGCCCACCACTTGGCCCCTCCACCTGCGCCCCGTTTGTGCAGCCCTGCTCAGGGCCCAGGCCCGGCGCCCCTGCGCAGGAGGGCATCACTCTGTTGCTCAGGGTTTCTGGTGTGACCCATGGTAGTCTGAGGCCCCTTCCTGTGCTGGTTCTGGTGGGGTCTCTGGCCAGCTTGTAGGGCCCAGGCCCGAGCAGTGGGCAGCAGGAAGGGTCCCCCATCGGATGTCACTGAGCCCGAGAGCCGGGCAGGAGGGAACAGGCCTCCGGGTCCGGCGTGTTCGCAGCCGTCGCCCACGTGCGTCCCTCCTTCCCGCTTCTCCTAGGCTTAGGGAGCTGGATCTGGTCTCCAGGCTCGTGTTACACGGTCACCTCCCTCCCACCCTTCTGCTTTCTGTCTCCATGAATTTGACCCCTCTAGGGACCTCATATAAGAGGAATCACACAGTATTTGTCCTTTTTTGATGGGCTTGTTTCATTTAGCATAATGTCCTCAAGGTTCATTCGTGTTGTGATACTGTGTCAGAGTTCCTTCAGGGCTGAATAGTATTCCATTGCATGTATATACCGCATTTGGTTTATCCATTCAGCCATCAGTGGACACTTGGGTTGCTTCTTCCCCTAGGCTACTGTGAATAGTGCTGCCAGGCACGTGGGTGTGCAAATATCTCTTTGCATCCTGCTTTCAGTCCTTTGGGGAGTACATGGCAGACGTGCTTTGTGTGGTCGTCTTTGAGCGCATGGAGCAGGCCGTCTGGTTTTCACGGGGACCCTCTTTAATGGTGAGACCAGCCTGCCTGGCACGGGAGGGTGAACATGGGCTTCAGCAGCTCCTTCAACTCTGGCCACGTCTGCCAATCACCTGCCGCGGGCTGGACACGGCCTGTGTGCACAGAGACCAAGACACGACAGCGTGAGCCCAGTGCCGCAGCAGAGGGCGCAGTCACCCGGGGGGTGGGGACCAGCGAGGGCCCAGGCACACGCTTCTCAACAAATCTCACGAGTGCTGGGTGGCACCTGGTCAGGTGGGGCTTTTTTCTTCTTTAAAATATTTTATTTTGAAATAGTGTTAGGCTCCTGGGAGAGTCGGGGTGACAGTGCACGGAGTCCTTGTGGGTCCTGCCCCAGTGCCCGTCTAAGCCGAGGGCTTCCGCTGGCCCACGCCCTCACCAACCTCTGACGTCGGATGCTCACGTTCTCACAACGTCCTTTTTGGCTTCAGGGCCCCATGAGGCCTCGGGCGTCTGGTCTCTTCGGTCTCCTATGGTTTGGATGGCCCCCTGTCTGTCCTCATCTTGGTGGCCGTGACACTTTTGGAGAAGACTGGTCGGGGTTTTGGGGAATGCTCCTCGGTTTGGGCGTGTCTGATGTTTTCTCGTGTTTAGATCAGGGTTCAGGGTTTTTGGGAGACGACCTTGGGGGGCATGTCTCGGGGACATGGAATCAACGTGTCTTCTGAGTTACTTGACTTCTTTATCCACGCTGTCCCCACGCCCTGGGGTCAGTGGTCTGGCCCCCAACGGGGGGCTGTGTGTGTGGGTTAAGCCCACTCCTGGAAGGAGGAGTGTCGACAAGTTTGGGTGTGTATGTTCCACCCCGCAGTGGCTGACGCTTGTGTGTGGGGGGTCTGGAGACACACAGTCACCCGGGGCCCGCTTGCCCACTGACTAATGAGTCCACCAGCGGCCCTGTCTGCAGCCATCCCTGAGCCTGTTTCGGTGTGCTGTTCTGTCCCCTCCCTGCCACATTTGTTCATTGGAATCGGCAAGACACCGTCACTTCTGCTTCACGTGCGCTCAGCCCAGCCCTTAGGGGAGCGAGGGCTGGGGGCTGCGTGGCCTGAGGGACAGGGATGGGGGCCAGTGGGCCGGGCCCGCCCTCCTTGGCGAGGTGTCAGGCAGGGCTCCCTCGGCAGCGCCGGCTGCCTGTTCTGCTCTGCGTGAGTGTCGGCACCCTCACTAGGGACCTTCTGTGGCCCTGCTGGCCCTTCGAAGTGGCCCACTTGGCCTTTCGCCCCCGGAAATTGTTCCTCACCTCTGTGAGCCACGTGATGCTCGGCTGTGATCTGGGACAGCATCCCCCTCCCTCCTTACGGATGCGGCGGGCACGTGGCCTCATCCGCTCAGGTCTCCACCGACGTGGACAGGCCACCCCTGCGCCTGGTTCTCTCTGCCACTTGTTGTCACAGTTTCAATCCACTGCAGAGGGGGACTTCCCTTTCTCTTGGCTGTGCTCGCATACGGTGTGTCTGCGACTTCTGGCCTTCGATGCGTCCCTGGCCAGGAGATCTGCACTGACCCCGGGGACTTTGAGCCCCAGCCAGACTCTGAAGTTAATCCCGGATGTGTCCTCTGCGGATGAAGGCTGTGTCCTCTGAGTCTAAAACACTGACTTCTGGGTAAACTTGGGAAGCGTCGGATTTAGCAGAAAGGTCTTTCTAGGACGTCAAGGTGGGCCAGGGGCTCCCAGGCAGAGAGGGTGAACGCCCAGTGCCCGGATTGCCCGCGACCCCCTCTGCCTCAGCACTTCTGGGGACGTCTGCGGGAGAGCTCGTTGCAGCTATCAGTGAAGAAGTCGCCCAGCGCTGACCACCAGGCACCAGCTCTCTGCCAAGGGAGCCAGTGGAGGGAGGGGCGCCCGCCCCAGCCTTCCGGGACCCTAGGAGGAGGCTGCTTTGCTCTTTGCTGCTGAGCATGGCTCCGTTTCCCGGTGTATCTTCCTCCCTTGTAGATGTGCACGGGTGATAAGCGAATGCTCCTCACCTCTCTGACTCTGTCTACCGGTATTCTGTTCCCTCTCCACGCTCTTCCCTCTGGGCCCAAGCTGGATTCAGACAGTGACACAGGCTATGTACATCCTAGAGCTCACGTCTGGTGGGCACAGGGTTGGGGTCGGAGGCTGTGCCCTTTGGCCCCTGGCCGGGAGGACAGCTGGGAGTGTCAGGGTAGTGGTCTCTCTCCACATGGAATTGGGCTAAATAGCTCCACCCCCAAAGAAGGCGCAGAGACACATGCTGGACGCGGATGGGGCAAGTGACAGACAGAGGCCCAGGGCTGCTCAGAGTTGGCGTGCGGGTTCTGTGTGGAGACGGTGCCCTGCCTGTGTTGTGACTGTGCTGTGGTGCAGACTTGGCTTGGGTCTGACCCGGCCTCGCTCCAGTCCTGAGCGAGGGAGGCTTGTCCCCCTCCAGGGCGCAGGGGAAGATGCTCGTCCCGCTCTCTGTGAGTGGAGAAGCAGCCCCTGGGGCCCATCCCCACCGTTCTCTGTCTCACACCCACAGGGCAGGAGGTTTGTCTATGCGGGTTCCAGCTCGGGCGTGGTGCAGGCCCCCCTGGCGTTTTGCGGAGAGCTTCACACCTGCGTGGACTGCGTGCTTGCCCGGGACCCTTACTGCGCCTGGAGCCCAGCCACTGCGGCCTGTGTGGCCCTACCTGAGACTGACAGCCCCAGGAGGTACTGGCCTGGGGTTGGGGGGAGGCGCCGCTCTCGGGGGCCCCCGCCCACCCTGCAGTGAAAGCGTGTGTATGTGCGTGATCCATGCTCCATTGTCTTGCAGGGATCTCGTTCAGGAGATGAGTGGAGACACGTCCGTCTGCCCCGGTGAGTTGCTCCCTCTCGCTGCACCCCCTTCAGGAACGGCCGGGTCTTGTAACCATTTCACGGTGCTTTGGTGTTGTGGCATTGTGCACATTTTCTTTCTTTCTCTCCTCGGAGCAGAGGTCAGGTATCTCGTGGCAGACCCCGTGATGTTTCTCTGTCCCTTTTGTTGCAGAAAAGGATGTTGGAAGCCACACAGAGTGTGTTTGTTTCCTGGAAAGCACTGTCCCTCCCAAGCTGTGACGTCCACTCTTGGGACACTGGTCTCGTCTGCTTAGCTTGGGCTCCTTAGACAAACCCAGACCTCTGTGAATGGGAGGGATCAGTCCCCCTTCCCCTTGGGTGACCCCACGCCCGCCGGGAGGTCAGGCACATCCCAGCTGAAGGTGGACGTGCCCTGGGCTCCTGCCCTCCCGTCCTGACCCCACAGCTGTCATCAGTTAAGACAGTTGAGGAGGACGGTGCCGAGGGCCACCCAAAGGCTGGCGTGCCCGGTCGCGGCCAGCAGAAGCGTGCAGCGTCTGACTTGGTGCCGCCCCGGAGTGCGCAGTGGGTGGCTGGCTGCTCAACCGCCCTGGCCTGGCGGGTTTTCTCCCGGGAAACCAGGGTGCAAAATGGGATTTCTGCCGCTCAGAGTTGCCTCCGATTTCTTTGTCCCGTGGGCTGCCATCCGGGGCTCATCTTTGCTTTTCGGTCACGCATGTCTTTATTTCCTTAGTTGTTCTGGAAGATTCCATGTTGCTCCAGTGGGTGAAACTCTTGTGTCCTCTTGTGCCTATTAATCTATTTTTAAAGGAAGTTACGTAGCGAGCAGGGTTGTTGACACTGTGCACGTTTATTTTGATGTTCCAGATAAAATTAAAGAAAGTTACCGGCAGCATTTTTTCAAGCACGGCGACACAGCAGAACTCAAATGCTCCCAAAAGTCCAACCTGGCCCGGGTGGTGTGGAAGTTCCAGAACAGTGGGCTCAAGGCCGAGAGCCCGAAGTATGGCCTGGTGGGCAGGAAGAACTTGCTCATCTTCAACCTGTCGGAGGGAGACAGCGGGGTGTACCGGTGCCTGTCGGAGGAGCGAGTCAGGGACAAGACCGTCTTGCAGGTGATGGCCAAGCACGTGCTGGAGGTCAAGGTGGTCCCTCGGACCCCAGTGCCCTTCACCTCACCGGCCGTCCGGACCGAGGGTGGTAGGATCACCCCCAAAGTGTCAGCGGGGCCCACCCAAGGCTCCTCTCCCCAGACCCCAGCTGTGCGGGCCACTACACCCCGTGCCATCATCCCGTCCTCCAGCGCTGTGCCCACCAGCCTGTCCCGCAAACCAAAGACGGTCAGCAGCGTGGTGTCCGAGGTCCACTCAGAGAAGACGGTGTATCTCAAGTCTGGCGACAACCGCCTCCTCATGTCGCTCTTCGTCTTCTTCTTCGTCCTCTGTCTCTGCCTCTTCGCCTATAACTGCTACAAGGGCTACCTGCCCGGACAGTGCCTCAAGTTCCGCTCGGCCGTGCTGCTCGCCAAGAAGCAGCCGGTGTCCGACCTGTCCGACTGCGAGCCGAGCGCGAAGGAGACGCTGGTGGAGCAGGGCAGCTTCTCGCAGCAGAACGGGGGGCAGCCCAAGCCGGCCCTGGACACTGGCTATGAGACCGAGCAGGACACCATGGCCAGCAGGTTGCCCACCGACAGGGAGGACTCGCAGAGGATCGACGACCTGCCGGTCAGGGACAGGCCGTTTGACGTCAAGTGTGAGCTGAAGTTCGCCGACTCAGACGCGGACGGGGACTGAGGCCCGCTCGGGGAGGTCCGTGTGTCGCCGTGCAGTAGCCTCGTCCAATGCCTGTCCTGTGCGTAGGCAGCCCGTCGTCAGCCAACCTCAGTCTTCTGTGTCTTTTCTCTCGGGTCGAGCTTGTGACTTGGTTCTCTTTGTCCTTTCGGAAAACGGCGAGCGTCGTGCCGCGGCGTCCCTCGGTGGGTCGGAGCAGCTCGGGCCATCCCTGCAGGTGGCCGTGGGGCAGTTGGCAGACGGTCCTGGCCCAGGAGGAGTTGTTCTTGAGTGCCCCTCTCCCAGCAGCCACTGAAAGATAATTTAATTCCAGATTGGAAATGATGTTTTAGTTTATCAGATTGGTAACTTATCGCCTGTCGTCCAGATTGGCACAGACCTTTCCTTCTGCAACGTTATTTTTTAGGATTTTGCTTTAATTGTGTCGGTGCGTTAGGCCATTTGTTTGAATTACTAAAGCAGATGTTTTAATATTTAGAAGATGTACATCTTCTAGGTTTTGTTGTATATTAGGGTAAGATATGGCTTATGTTGCTTACGATTCTCAGGGATAAACTTACTTTTGCTGAATACATTCTTTCTGCTTTTAGAAACGTAGACAAAAGCATCTCTTGAGCACACTTGCTTTTTTTTTTTTTAATTTTATTCCTTGAGGGAAGCATCATTTTCAGAGAGAGTTTCTTTCTGTACTTTTTTTCTCTTGTTTTAACTTTTTCAAAGAAGCGAGGGCAGTGGAGGACTGGCCCACGACGCGGGGCAGGGCTGAGTGAGAGACAGTGCGCAGGCTGGCCCAGAGCCGGGGGCACAAGCGTCGTACCATCTGATGCCCACAGCCCTGGTGGAAACCTCCTGTCCAGACAGATGGAGCGCTCGCCAAGACTCTCTGGTCATCCGAAGGTCTCCTTCTCTTTGCTTCCATCTTGCACCCAGTGCTGCCCAGATGTTCTGCCTGGCCTAACAGCCGTCCACAACTGGAAGAGAACTGGGCAGCGGTGGACAGATGGGCCTGTGACCACCACACCCCCACGGACGCCACCATCGCAGACCTGCTGGGCCTGACGCTGTCCTCGAGGTGCGCACAGGCGGTGAGGTCCACCATCACGGACTTCACACTCCACCTCCCCTTTCTGGAAACCCACAAGAGGAGACTTTTTTCCGTGGCAAGGAGCAATAAACTCTGGATTTTTGTGTGCCTATGTGGACGGTCTCGTCTTCCAGCATGATCAGATTCAAATGCTTTGGTGTAAACATTTGTGTTTTATAAGATTTACTTTGTTTTTATTTTTCTACTTTGAATTGTATACATTTGGAAAGTAATCAAATAAATGAGAAGCTTATATCCTTGATGTGGGCATGTGCTTTGCTGAGGCCACATGGCCTCCCTCTCTCCGAGAGGGGCTGACAGGCAGGCCGGGTCCCCCACACCCCACGCACGTCCCGGGCGGCGCTGGGCCCCTCTCTCCCCCCGTGCTTGGTCTCCGCTCTCTGCATGCAGCGTGTTCTGACGACTCCTGCCTCAGTGCCTCTTTCTTTTCTGTCCTCTGTCTCGCAGCCTCATCTCCTCTGCCCCTCCCTTCTCCGGGGTCCTCCTCCCTGTCCTGTCTGGGCCCCGACTCATCTTCCTCTCCCCGAAGCCCCTGGCCAGCCGTGGGCTCAGGGCCTGACAGCCACCCGCGGGTCACCTTGCTGCCGCCCTTCCTCAGCGACCAGGCCCAGCACGTGCATGCCCTGGGGACCTTCCACCTCTTCTGCCAGGCCACAGGTGAGCAGGGCACCGTCCGTCCGGGGTTGGGGGGGGCTGGGGGCGGACCTCCTCCTCAAGCACCGCCTTCCTGGCTGCATCCCTCAGAAGTTTCCTTTCACTTCCTACAGACTGCGGGCTAACCAGCTGTTCCTCAGAGGGCCAGACGTTAGCGGTGTCAGGCTTTGTGAGCCACAGGGTGGCCTCTGTCGCAAGTCCTCGGCTCTGCCTTCAGAGCCTGGAAGCCAGCCACGCGTGGGCCTGGCCAGGCGCCAGTCACCCTTGATTCCCACACCCCAGGCGGCCAGCTGGGCGCAGCGGCGGCTCACCAGTTCTGGTGTGTAGGGTTACCTCTGTGTCTGCGAACAGTTTGGGGTTGACGTGGCATTTGGAGATTGGAAAAATTAACTTCAAGCCTCCAGAATGGGAGCCAGTCTCTTGCTTTGTGATGTTTAAACCCAAAAAAGATTGAGAGTCTAGGGCAACCCTAGCTGGGACTTGGGGGGCGTTGGCCCCATGTCACATCGTACTGGATCAGGAGTCAGCCAAACACACGTTTCCAGAGCACACGGGCTGCAGGCAGCGCCCCAGTGGCCTGGGTCCCCCCGGGTGTGGGCGGTGTGTGGCTGATCGGTAGTTAACAAAGAGAAACCAGGTGCCGGTTGGTGCCCCGGCTGCATCCTCTGCCCGGAGCAGAGGAGTGGAGTTGAGGAGGAGGATGAGCACCTTCTGTGCTCTTCTTTTTTTGAGATTTTAGACAGACTGAGAAGCTGCTCAGAGGGCTAAGCTGTTGCCCATCCCTCTGTCGAGTCAGCTCATGGTCCTGGGATTGGCCTGGGTTGCTGGGAACCAGCCCATGTGACTGCGGTGGCTCTGCCATGGGCCTGGTGGGCCGCAGGTGGTGGGCCATGGGTGGGGGGCAGGGAAGTTGCCTGAGAACAGGGCGCTGTGCAGCCAGACCTTCAAGGGGGTCCGTGTGGCCCCGGTCGCTGCTCCATGCCGGGGGCCGGGCCGGTGTTGGGCCTCCGGGTGCTGCTCCTCAGCTGGCCTGTCTTCCTGGGGACAGGCATCTAGAACCTGCGTCTGCCCCCTAAGCCCTCCTGTGCTGGTGGCGGTGGCCTCCCAGGCACACTTGGAGCCTCCTGGTCACTGGGAAAGTGGGGACGCCCAGTGCTGGTCACACGACCACCCCACGGCTCAGGGCCCTTGCTGGGGGTCCAGGCAGGCCTTGTGGCCAGGCGTGCATGTGGTCAGGATCTATATGCCCTTAAATGTGGGCTGCTCAGGGGTGTGTGGCCCATTAGCTGGGTGGGTGTGCATCCACACGCATTTGTGCACGCGGCCCCTGGGACTGGGACAGCACCCACAGGCTGGATCGGGGCAGCACCACTCCAGGTGTTTCAGACACGGGGAATGCAGTGCAGGGTTAAGTTCCAGAGATGACAGCGGGTGGGGACAAGGTCAGGTAAGGCCCCGAGACATAGTGACCACAGAAGCCAGTGCCGGACTCGGGGCAGGAGAAGCAGGGTGCTACTTAGAGCCACCCTGGCCACCAGCGCAGCCCCGCTGCCAGTGCTGCCGTCGGGGCTGCTGAGGGGCTTCAAGAAGCCAAGAGACCTTTCTTCCTGCCGACGGCCATCTCCTGTGGTCTGGCAACCTGGCCGGAGAGGGGACGGGGCCCGAGGAGCTGGGATCATAGGAGCCCGCGTAGCAGAGCCTGGAGAGCAGGGGGAGCAGCGTCTCATGGGGCTCAGGCTGCGCAAACGGAGGGAAACTGAGGCCCGGCCACCCCACCCTCCTCGTGTGCGCTGTGTTCTCTCTGAGTCGGCTGCCCATCCGGGACCGTTCCACTGAGGCCACAGCCCGAGGCTCGGAGGCACCCCCAGGCAGGACCGGCCTCTCCAGGTAGCCTGACGTGGCCTGTGCCACCAGGAGGGGGGCCGCCCAAGGCAATGTCAGCGAGGCCACCCTGAGGGCCAACCAGAGGGCCACCCAGAGGGCCCTGTCTCCAGGGCTACAGACAGAACGCCTCACACACACATCACACGTACCACATACCATATGCCACATACACATGCCCATATACACACTCCACAAACCACACCACACACATGCACCACACAGTCACACACCACATGGTCACACACCACACTCACTCGCCCCAGGGGGGCCTCCTGCATCCTGGAGGCGGGTGTGGTGTGCTGGGCCCCTTGAGGGAGACAGCAGGCAGCGGGGTGACAGGTGGGCGCCCTGGAGACAGCTGGGGGGCAGAGCCCAGGGGCCAAGGAGCCTCCTGTCTCCCTGAAGGCGCGCTCCCACGCCACCCTCTCAGCCAGGAAAGCAGGAGGTGGTCCTCAGGGACCCAATGATGGCCCTTCAAAGACCCTCTCAGCCACGTGGTATTACGTCTGCCCCCAGGAAGCCTGCTGGTCCTAGAGGCAGCCTGCTGTGGTGGCCTAGCGGCTCAAGCCTGTCCCTTCTCTCCGAGGGCCCGTCCTGGCACAGCTCGCAGGCTGACGTCAGGGACCCCAATGACACATGCGAATCTAGGCGTATGGTGTCCTTCCCCCAGACTGAGCCGCGAGCCCATGTGGCTCTCCGTGCCGGTGAATGGCGGTTCAAGTGCAGCATCTCTGGCCGTCCCCTGCCCCGAGTCCCAGAAGGTGCTGGAACCAAAGGCCGAGTTTCTTTTCAAGCCTGGGCTCTGTGGAAGTGTTGGTTCCTGCCGCTGTGGCTGAGGGTGCCTCCCTTTCCAGGGTACTCCAGTGTCGTCCCCGTGGGCTCGGGCCAGGGGTCCCCGCAGAGCTGGCTGTGCAGCCGTGTCGCAGTGGCTCCGGCTCAGGCCAGACCAAGGCCAACCGGCCTCTTACTGCGAGCGTAGCCTCGGAGCTCAGGGACTCAGAGGGGCGCCCTAGCCCCCGTCCTCTCTCCGTCTCCTCATCTGCCCAGTGGAGTGTGTGCACCTGTGTGTGCATTCACACGTGTATGTGTGTGCCTGTTTCTTTGGGTCCAAAGCACACTGCATGCTGGGATCTGTGGCCGCACCTCCTTCCAGGACCTCCTTCCAGGATCGGAGTGCCAGAGGCGGAGTGCCTGACCTGGCATGGTTCTCCAAACTGCTGGCCAGCTTCCGGGCAAAAGGGGTGCACGTGGCTTCTGGAGAGTTAGGAAAATGCTGACATGTACAGGAGAGGTCCTGAGCTGGACAAGTCAATGAGGCACGTGGTTGTGTTTCACTTTTCTGAAATAGTGAGTCCACGCTCCTCATGGCAAAATTAGCATAGTATAGATGAGGAAAGAAGTCACACCCTGCCACACGTAGGCACACTCGCTCTGTGTTGGCGTGTATGAGTACGGATGCAGACAAGGGCCACCGACAACGTCGTGTCCGTACACAAGCACATACAAATCATGCATTTGCACATGCAGGCGTACACACACACAGAAATAGATCTGTCTAGTCTTTTACCCAAAGTGGAGTCTTTCTCTACCCTGTGGGCTCTGCCTCTAGCCCTCATGTGACTGTCTTTCTATGTCAAAGTTAGAGCCATGTCATTTTTAAAACTGGGGAGCCTCTCTATTTTAGGTAACATTGGGATGTTCAGGTTTTGGGGGGCCTTTTATGTTTTAACTGCAACATTAGAAATCAGAGCCCTTTAAGCCACTGGGGTGAGAGGAGGCAGCAGAATGGGCAGCAGAAAGGCGGCCTGGGGCTCAGAGGGTCCCCGTCTCCGAGCTCCTGCAGTGACCGTTGGTGTGAGGAGCTCGTGTCCGGGCTCCTGAAAGGCCGAGGCCGAGCCTGGGGGCAGGGGACCCATGGATCCCGCACTGTGCCAGAGTCTCGATCCTGAGTGTGTCTGACGACCTAGTTTTGTCAGAAGCTGTGTCTCTCATTCTACTCGTGATAATCCACATGCCTTTACAACGGAGCGGTCCTGTTCCTTGGTTTCTGGAGGACTCCTTGTGGGCAGGAGTGTCATCCACAGAGGGCATCCCTCTAGCGCCCCCATGAAGCTGGGCACCGTGCCAGTCCCTCCTGCGCCTCCCACCGCGTGGTCTCTAAAGCGCCTTCTTGCCGCATAAGCTTCCAGAGTTTAGGACCTGGGTATTTTAGGGGTCACGCTTCAGCCGACCACAGAGTCTGGCAGCTTTGTGACGGGCTTGGGACACCCCGAGGAGGAAAGCCGATAAAGCTGGGGTGGCAGAGACCCAGGAGAACCCCTTTCCCTCCCAACCAGGTCCTCCTGATTTCTGGGCCGTGCAGGGGAACGCCCTGTCCTGGGGATCCGGTGTGAGCATCCTTGGTGCGTGCAGCCTCTGGGTGCTCAGAAAACGGCTCCCCAGGGGATGTGCCCAGGCAGCCGGTAGCTGGCAGGAGGACCCTGGGCGTGAGCATGGGAGGTGGGCCAGCCCCATGGTAACTGGCCCCAGGGTCAGAGTAGACCACAGGCACCAGGATGCCTGGAGAAAGGCTTGCCTGCGTGGAGCTGCACAGACAGCAGTGGGGGCACCGGTCTGGGATGTGGTCAGAGCACTTGGGTTGGACCCCATCACATCCCCCTCCAGCTTGGGGCTCTCAGGCCCCACCTCTAGGATGGGTCGGTCTCCCTTGATGAGAGGCTGTTGCTCCAAGGGGCTCTGGTTTTGTTGCAAAGTAGAATCAGCTGTGCACCAGCGGATCCCTTAGACAGCCTGGGGCAGGTTGGGGCAGGACAGAGCCAACAGCCCCTACAGAGCGTCACCCGCAAGCTGGGTGCTGGAACCTGAGGCTGTAGGAGCCTTCCCAGGGCCCAGAGGAGCGGATGCACCTTCCAGGTTGGCGATGGCTCAGCTGCGCTAGGGATGCACGAGACTCCTGCCAGCGCCCCACAGAGGCGGCTGGGAGGGTTGCCTGGCATTCTGATGTTCCCAAGCAGGCCCTGTCGGGTGGGTGGGTTTGGCCTGCTGCCCTAGGTCCCCACGGGTGTCGCAGTGAGGTGACCCCGCCGACCGGTTTTAACTTTCCCTCTCTTTTTAATCTCCTCTGCCTTCGGAATGAGTCGGATAGTTTTAAAAAAGAATTAATGGAACGTAAGTAATTCTTTAACATTTTTCATGTTTTGGTACAGTTAAATACACATTTAAAGAATATTTAGTGGTGCTTAAGAATGCCCTCATGATGGAGGTGCACGGTAAGTGTTTTCCGTACTGTCCGTGCTGCAGGAGCTCTGGGTGTTCACGGAATTTCGCTCCTGAAAGGTCTTGGCCCCTGTTGTTCGGGGTGACAATTTGGCCCCAGCTCAGGCCACCCAAATTCTTTGTCCCAGGCCTGGCCATGAGAACCTTCCAAAAAGCTCCTGGGTCCCATCTTGGTGACTCTAGTTCAGGAGGGGCCTCGGTGCACCAAGGGTCACCGCTGGGCAGTGCTAGGCATGAGGGAGGAGGCTGGGCCTTTTTAGAGCTGACTTCAGCGTCCGTTCAAAGAAAAGTTCATGTTCTCGATCATAATGCCTCGTGAGGATCAGTTTTCCTAAAGTTAGATTCCACCAAGATGCCCATCAGCCAGGAATGGCTAACGGGATGTGGTCACATGGTGCGCTCAGCAGTGAAAGTGCTCCATTCTGTGTTCCAATCGATGGGCACCTGGGTAGCTGTGTACGGATGTGGACATGTGTATACGTGCACGTATGGACGTGCAAATATAGGTAAGTGCGTGGATTTAGATGTGCTTGTGTGCGTATGTATGTGTATGTGTGTATATACATATAGAGAGAGTTGCCTAGGGGTAAAGTATAAAACACTTTAGTGGGAAAAACAAATTATAGGGAATCAAAAACAAAAATCCTGCAGAGCAAACAGTAAACAGACCTGGGAGGTCTTGTCCACCAGGCCAGGGTGGCCAGCGAGCTGCTGGGCCAACTACTTTTGAATATCTTTCAGAATTTCCTTCAGAGTCTATGGCGCATTTCTTTCTTTCAGCACAGCATTTTATTTTTATAATGAAAGCAATATTTGTTTCTTGTAGTGGATTTGGAAACTCCAGGAAGGTATAAAGAGCAAAATTTAAATGATCTAAATTAACCCCCTGAAGGCAGCTGCCACCAGTACTGTGGCCATTTGTCGGCCTTATCTCTATGTGTGTACATGAATGTGTCCACATACACATGTATGTGTGTACACAAATGTTTACACACATGCACTTGTTTTTCTGTTTAACATAACATTAGTATTTTTCTGTGTTATTCTTCTTAAACGTGATTCCTAACGAAGGATGGACAACACAGGTGGCTGCCACACTCCCCGACTTCTCACTGACGGACCTGGCTTCAGTGACTCCTCCATGTTCCCACCATTGGCTTGGAGTCATTCCTAAGATTGTCCAGCTCAAGGGTCTGACTTTCTCTTGGGAGGAAGGTTCTCTGAGGATCCTGAATGTAGTGGATCCCTGATGAAGGGACCAGATGGGGTGAAGAGGTGCCAAGTTGGTCACATGGGGACGTGATTGTGCTGGGAATGTATTGAAAGTAACCTTACTTGAATTAGAAATCTCTGCTCCTTCTGAGACACCCAGCTCGTGACAGAGAACTCTGCCCAACACCTCGCCCCCCTTTCCCCACCTGCGTCTGGCTGTGCACATGCCCCACGTGCTCGCACAGCCACATGCCCATTGCTTGGGTGCTGGTTTTTAACCTCCTTGGCCCTGTCACTTGTTGGGCCTCCTCAGTGAACCCAGCCACAGGCAGACAGACATAGTCCTTCCACTGCTGACCATCCTCCACGAAACCACTTTTTATTTCCCATTCCCCAGCTGGGGGGCATTAGGGAGAATCCAGCTTTTAAAAACCGAGTCTTGGGTGGTGTTGTGATCAGGTAGGGGCTGCTGTGTTCTAGGTTGGCCTCACAGCACGCCCCTTGAGCGTTGGTGTGGTCCACGCAGAATAGCAGACATCTGTCAGGGAGTCAGGTCCCTAAGCAAGGAGGCTGGAAGGCACTTGTCGTCCATGCTGTTAGGGTGCCCGCCTGGCACAGGCAGAGGTGAGAGGGGGCAGCATGGGCTAGCGGGGCCTGGCCCCAGCCCCCACCGCCATGGCTGGGAGCAGCAGGGGCAGAGGGGCCGACACAGGGTTTGTGTGTCCCCCAGGGCCTGCAGGAGGAGGGCCTGTGTCACCTCTCCTGCCCAGCTCTCAGGGGCCAGGGCTCCAGGGCAGACGCCATCTAGCGCCTTGCCCAGCCTTTGCTGCTGTCCCAGCTCAGCTGGCAGTCTGCACACACGGGGACAGGAGCCCAGGTGCTCAGCTGGGCAGTTTCAACCTGACCTCAGTCCTTCCTTCCACTGACTCGAATGAAGCCAGCATGAGAGCAGATCCAAGTGGGGCTGCCCTGGCTTGTTTGTTCCTGAGTAGGGGATAGGAGGTGGGCCTGACTCAGCACGGCCCCCAGGCCCCAGGGTGAAGTCTGAAACCCACAAGCTCATCCAGCAGCATCCTACAGATGGGGAAGGCGGCCCCAACCGGCTGCTTCTCATGCTGGACCAGAGCCCAGATCTTGCTCCTGGCTCCCCGCACACTGGTCTTGACGGCCCACCGCCCTTTCCCGTTAGTGTTGGGCTGGAAACTGGTCCCACGTCCTGTGTGAGAGGCAGGAAGCCCAGGTGTGTGCTGTGCTCCTGGCCCAAACCTGGCTCAAACCTGGCTCCTCAGAGCTCAGACCCCAGCCAGGGCCCAGTGCCTAGAGCAGGAGAAAGGTACCCCGTTCTCCAGTCTGCAGTGTCCACTCTCCTCCAAGTCCTTATTGCAATAGGACAGGCCCTCAGCACTTCTCAGTGCCCCTGCCCACCCAGGAGCTCCCGGTGGCAATCCCCACCCCAACAGCCTCAGTGTGTGTCCTGGGGACACAGCTGTGCATGCATGCTTTGGAAAAGGCGACTGAGCAAGGGCAAGGATCAGGAAGCCCATGGGTCAGTGTTTGTACCCCCTTTCTCCCAGGGGTCACTGGGGACCACAGCAAGAACCACATGGAGGCCTCCTCCAGGGGAGGGGCAAGGACTGAGCTGAAGGCTGCTCTGTCACCTCAGGTCCACCAGGGACAAGAGAACCCCTAATCTGGGTAGCCCCCGTCCCTGTGCCGGGGCAGTTCCTGTGGGTCCTAGTGGGCTTTAGGGGACAGGGGTGGAGACGGTCTGTGTGCCTCCAGGTCCTGCGGACATTCGCTTCGTCTGGGAGAAGAACGGGCGTGAACTGGAGATGTGTGTCCCTGTACAGACCCACGCGCTACCCAACGGCAGGACCCACGTGCTCAGCTGGCTGCGGGATGCCATCAGCGAGAGTGCCGACTACCGCTGCTCCGCACTCTCCTCAGCGGGGAACAGCACCTCCGGAGTGCGCGTCTCCGTGCTGAGACCCGGTGAGTGAGTGAGTGGCCCTGCGACCAGAGGCCTGGCCTGCCCCTCCCATCTCACAGCAGGCTGCAGCAGCCCAGGAGTGCCACTGGCCCTCACCAAGAACCATGAGTGAGCACGTGCACGTGCCCACACATGCACACACAGACATCATACACCAAACCCTGGCTGCCAGCCCCCATGCCGGGGGCACGTGTGACGGAGGGTGCTGAGGCCCGGCTCCCATGCGGGTAACTCTTCTTGGCTGTCGTTAACCCTGCAGCAGCCCCTGCAGCCGTCTGTCACCCTGACCGGCAGCCTCCCCACACCCTCTGCACGGTGCACAGTGTCGCCCTGCCCGGGGCTGCCCTGCACCTACCTGGAGGCCGCAGAAGCCACTCCCCTCATGCTGGCCGCAGCTCCCATCACCTGGGCACTCCTTCCAGATTCTCACCTCGGCCCTCCTAGTGGGGCATCGGGGCAGGCAGTGTCGTAAGCACCTGTCCTTCCTCTCTCTTCATCCTTGGACAAGAGCCCACAGGTTGCACAACCCCAGCCTGACACCACTCCCCGTGTGGAGGCGTGCCCCCGTCCTCTGGCTCCCCACCGCCCGTGGCCGCACGTGACTGCTGGCTGAGCTCTGTGCAAGCACACGGTCTTCTCCTGCCTGCTGGGCTGGTCACTGTGGACGCCCGGCCCTCCACCTCTGGGAACTTGCCTCGAACGTTTATTCGCTCTTCTCCACTCGGTTTCCTGTGCTTCCAGAACTGTTTCCCGAGACGCTGGGCTGCCTGGCCTGGCCCTCAGCTCGCCTTCTGCTCTTCCCTCTGCCTCCTCCCTTGCCCGCTCCGTGAGCTCTCCTCAGCCCCTCGCACACGATACTACAGTTCATCTCACTCGCACGTTTTTACTGCTTGCAGCTTCTGTTCTTGTCACGAGGCTGCACTGTCCCCTTCACTGAGCGGGGTGACTGCAAGGGTGTTCTGAGCCCTCTTCCCCCTCCCGCTGGCCTTTTCTGTCTGTGTCATCCTTCTGTTTCCCTCAGAACTCTCGGCAGCCTGCAGTATCCCCTTACATTTAGGACAGGGGCACAAAGAGCCCTCCTGTCGGGGCCCCTTCTCCCCAGGGTGCCGTCTCTGCACTGACAGCATTTGAGTTACCTGGGGCTCGTCAGAAACGCAGTCAGGCCCTGCCTGAGCTACTGGATCAGAAGTCTTGGGGGGACCTCGTGGGCTAACACCAGAGGAACTGGGCTGCCTGGCACCTCTCCGCTTCCCTGTGGGCTGCAGTCCCGGGGGGCCTGCTAAGCTGCAGATGGACTCAGTGGGTCCCCCGTGGTCCACACTGGGAGCAGCCAGCCCTCCAGGTTGACGGTGGGCCAGAGGATGGGATCTCACCATTTAGTGTGTGCATGCCCTCTGCTCCTGTCTGCTGTCAGTGCCGTCTGCCCTCGGTGGTACCCAGGCCCCAAGCCCGGCCTGTGCCCTCTGAGATGACCAGTCTCTCCTGCAGCGATGGAGGGTAGAGCAGGGAAGGGCCTGGGGCCAGGCTTCAGCCTCTGACGTGACCCGCCTCGTGGCGGCCTGGCGCAGAGCCGCACTCCTGCCTGTGAGGCGGCTCCACGTCCGTGCTGCCGGCCCGCGTCTCAGCTCTTCTGGGTCTGTGCTTCCACTCGCCCCCTTGCTTCTCAACTTCCAGGTTTTTGTTGTTTCCTCTCCTATTCTCTGCTCATTTTCAAGAGTTTATATATATATGTATGTATTTTTTAAAAAAGCTTTTTTTGTCATCTTAATAGAGATTTGGGAGAAAAAAAATAATTGGAAATAGACGCTCCCACCCAGAACCTCCTTTCTTTTCATTTTTGTAAACTGCCTGTACTGTCAGGACAGTGAATCGTCATGTGCACATTACGTCCCATCCAGAGGCCAGGTGGGCAGTGCTGTGGGCACAGGGCTAGGCAGCGACCGGAGAAGCAGCGGGCACTTTGAAGCCCGCGATGTGTGACCTCGTCTGATTCAGGGGTCTTAGGGGGTGGGGACTGCTGTCATCCCCAGTGCACAGATGACGACAGACACACAACTCACCGAGCAGTGAGCAGGACCTGACTTTGATGGCGGCCAGTTTTAGCCCTGAGTCACTACAGGCAGTAGACACAAAAGACAGAAGGCCAGGGAAGACATGGCTGCGCCCGAGACCGGGCTGCTCGGTTCTGCTCGGGGTGTGAGGTGTGCTTCCTCTCGCGGGGGCTCGGGTTCTTGGAACCCATTTCTGAAACGAGTGACAAGAGCTGTCATCCAAAGCAACGACATAGTTCCTTTCTGTGTCTCCAAAGGAAGACCACGGCAGTAAAGCTCATGCCATTTGACAGCCCTGCATGTAACTCGTGTCCAAAATGCAGGATCACACACACACACACACGGCAGGCCACGCAGAACAGGTAGCAAATGACATCATGGGATGCCAGCCCTGGTTGGCTGGGCTGGGTTCTGAGCCTCGGCTCCAGGCTCCCTCAAGGGGAGAGGAGCAGGAGGAGCCCCAGGGTCTCTGCATCGTCCCATGAGGTGTTGGCTTAGCCCTCTCCTGCCTGGACCCTGTGGCCCTGGGAAGTAGCTGCCACGGGAGCTGGTGGTCTGGGGAAGGGCGGGTAGGGATGCTGGCTGTGGAGGCCCCCTGGGCCAGGAAGGGGAGGCTGTGGGTACCCAAGGTACCATGAAGGCCTGTGAAGCTGAGACCTGGAGCCCCGCTTGTCTTGCAGAGGCGACCCACCAGAAGTGGACCCGAGAGCTCACCGCCTGGAGGGCTGTGGCCGGGGAGCACGACCGAATGATGCAGAGCTGGAGGAAGGCATGGGTACGTGGCCAAAGGTGGGCCTGCGGGTGGGCAAGGGGCCGGCAGGGCGGCCACTACTTCCAGGGGCATCTTGTGGGGTCCATTCTGCCAGTGGGCTCCACAAGCTTCCTCTTGCCCACAAAACACTTCCACTCTCTCAAGTCTGCAGCTCTCCAGCCCAGGCTGAATCCCTATGGGGTGGGATTCAAACCTGGAGGTGGCTTAGTCTCGGCTGGGTGCTGCTTGGGGAGCAGACCAGGAGTGGTGGGCATGTGGGCCACCAGCGCACCGTGTCCCAGCACTGGGGTGGCAGGACAGGCATTCCCACGTAGGCAGAGGCATCCCCGGGCTCCCGAGTCACTGGTACAGGCTTCTCAGTGGCCAGCACAAAGCAAGGCCAGAAACTTTCCACAGTATGTGCTGCCGCACTGAGGAGGGGCCGCAACAGCTCCCATCCGGGGCCTTAACGCGTCCTGTGTCCACTGGCTGCCCAAGGCCCCTCCTTGTTGCCACACAGGCGGAGCCTTTGTGACTGCTCCCTTCCAGGCTTAGCTGCGCAGGCTGCCTCCCGCAGGCCCTCCAGGACCCCCCAGGGGAGGGCACATGAGACGGGAGACTTGAGGCCTCCGACCACGTCTAAGACAGTGCATGGGAGAAGCGAGGTGGAGACAGGGACGGGTCGTGTGCTCTGCCAGGAATTGAGACCTCACTCTTCTTTCAGGAAAGCTGTAACCAGGACAACTTTTAGCCACCAGGAGGCAGTGCCAACCCCACTGCCACCTGCCATGCACTCCTGCACTGGCCCCAGGACAGTGAGCTGTCACCTTGCCTGCCTGGAGGTGGCCATTGGCCTGTGCCTAACTGGCCCCTCCACAGGGTAGGCACTGGAGAATGCAGAGCCCCACTGGACCTGTGACTGCGCCTGGAACTTTTTCTTTGATTAGGTGCTTACATGGAACGTAGGGTCTGTCTTGGCAGAAGCGGGAAACCAAGACGGTTAAGAGGCTGCACAGAAAAGGTGGCTGTGCTAAGACAGCAGTGTGTGTGACGGAGCCTTCTCCAGAAGCACTGCTGTCACGCTCCACCGATGGCTCTCACATGATCTGAGTATGTCACGCTATACGAGTGGGCCACCCCCAGCACAGCACACAGTGTGAACACGGCCCCTCCTGACTGCTGGTGTCAACGGGCTGTGACCCACACCTGCTGCCTGTCCCCACCTTCGACCTTAGCCACTTAACCGAGGCACACCACAGGGAGAGGGAAGCGAGGCTCCCAACGAAGAGCATCTGCCCGAACCTCGAATGATGATGAAGCCCTAACTGGGAGCTGATGTGGATCCGGAGTATCTTTGTGTCACTCCTCACTCATCTCCGAGTATCGGACTGCTCACAAAGCTCTGAGTGTGTGCCTGTCTGCTTGCAGCTTCGCTCTGGACCCTGAGGTTGTCTGAGGCAGAAAAGTCCGTCGTGCACTCCTGGTGCCACGTCTGATATTCCCCCGACGGTGCGCATCTGAGGAGGGCTCTGTTACACCTGCTCCTGAGTCTCTCGGTTTCCAAGCTGTACCTTCTAGACTCCGCTGTGTGCGTGCATGTGACGGCCCAGGCCCACCACTGCTCGGCCCGGAGCCTGACAGGCGTTTCTTCTTGATTGAGGAAGGAGAGTTTTTGATGGAATGCCAGTCCGTCGTAAAACCAAAACCTCTGTTACAAATAAAGCCGTGCTTCTCTCGTGCCCCTCGCAGATAACACATGCGCGCCCAGCCTCGTGACCGCAGCCTGTGCCCGGAGCCCGCATTCTGAAGCTGGGTGCCTGCCTGTGAGAGCAGCACGTGTTTCCCGCCAGTCACTTCCAGCACCCACCGAGAACGAGGCTCCCCGAGGACGCTGACCTCAGGGTTGAAGTTGCCCTCGTCATCCGCCAGGGTGCCTGCCCATCTTGCCAAAGGACCGGCTCTGGCTCACAGGCCATCCGCACTGTGATGCAGTTTTCTGTAAAACGTGGCTCAGCTCCCGTGCGGTACTAGCAGCTGCTGAGTGAACTGCTCGACGGTTGGGGCCTTCCCCTTGGTGCTGTTTTCCGTCTATAAAGCCCCACTGCAGTCTGGATACAGTCAGAGCACGTTCACGCTCAACAGAACATGCAGACACTTCCGGTTCCCACAGTGGTGTTCTGTTGGAAAATGTGCTTATGAGGATGAGTTCTGATTCTTTGCACTGTTGAAAAAAATAAAGGCAAAGAGTTCCACATTTGCTCAGTGAGGTGAGTCTGTACTGGGAGGTCCCAGCGCTGTCGGCTTCCTCTAGCACCGTCTGCACAGCATAGGTCACTGTGTCACTTGCAGGGGTGGCCTCACCAGGAAAGTGACAGTGAGACTAGGGCAGCCCAGGGTTAAGTCACATGAGAAGCAAGCTCTCTGGGTAGCTGGTCACCTGCTCTGCTTCAGCTTCTCTTCTCGCACGCTTAGCTGAGCACGGCCCAGACCCAGAGACCCGCGCCCGGGGAGAGGACCTGGACCTCCAGCAGAGGTTTTTAGATGGTTCTTTGGTTTATCAGTTTTATACTTCTAGGCTGCTGACTACAGCTGACAAGCTATTTAGTTTTACCCCCAAAATTTAATTTTGGAATCTATTCTCAAATAATCTCCTATTTTCAAACCTATACATTCAACTTGCTACCTGTTGACAAGAGGGCAGGAAAGGCCTCTGTTCCTCCTGGTGGCCAGAGGGAGGAGCCCGCGAACAGGACCCAGGGTTAGGGACTAGGACCTGGGTGACCAGACAGTATGTCCCCTATGTAAACACCCAGAAAGTGTACGGAGAAGCAGGGCGCACACCAGGACTAACCAGTGTCACAGACAGCAGGACAGACAGGTGCCTCACACACCTCTGGCCACACTGCCAGCCCTGTGCACACAGTGGTTGTTCCCGACTCGTTATTCCACTTTCACTCGCTCACCACAGGCCACCTATGTCTCAGAGGCACGAAAGACGTTTGGCCCGACTGAACTCAACTAATGTTATGTTCACAGCCAACACAATCCCCACCGCCTGCTGAGCAGAGAGCAGCGCAACTCCGCTCCCGCCACGTCCTCTGCGACGAGCGCGCGGGCGGCGGCACTGAGGAGGCCCCATGACAGCGTCTCTTGGACTGAGACTCTAGCAGGTCCAGGCACAGCAAGCCTCTCCCTGCTCAGCCCCTTCAGTTCAGAGCAGAGTGCTGAAAGGCACTGAGCAGGACGTGGGACAACCACTGAGATGGAGACCCAAGAAGCCTCAGGTGACCAGGGTCTCCAGTGAAATTAAATCATCACTCTTTATTCAAAATAAATAAGGCCTCTTACTTACAGGAAAGTACGAAAGTAGACTTCTATCCTCCTGACCTTGGAGACAGAAACCACATTCAGAACATGTTCATTTACAAAAGAAAGAAAAGATTTCTACATTATCAAAACTCAAAGTTGGGAACTTCAACATACATAGTTTCTTTGAAAAAGAGAGATGGAGAGGAATAATTCATGAAAGAGGTCACAGGTTAGAGAACCGATTTTCATTCTGAGGCTCATTTTAGCAAATGCTCCAAATACCCCCCAATCTTTGGCCCAAAGGCCATGTCCTGAGAAGGGGCCCACTCCTGCTCCACCATGGCTGTGCAGGGCTGGGCTGGCTCACCCACGGAGAGGACACCCCCGACACACACCCTGGGCGCCTTCCGCTAACAGACCTGGCTCAGCTTCCTGCAGGACAGAGGAAGTACCCTTAGCAGCAGAGTACTCTGAGTAGTATGTTTCCAGTATTTTCCAGACTCTCGGTCTGCTCAGAGAGGCAAAACTGTACCTTCAAGGCTTAGGGAAGGTTTCCGCCAGCACAGCCGAGTGCCCGCTCAGGGGACCTGCAGCCCGGGATGCCTACGAAGGCTGCCACGTGCCTGCATGATGCCTCTCCCAACGAAACAGCCAGTCAGACACAGAAGAAATGAGAGAAGAAAAGGTCCCAGAGTCTTCTTCACACCTCCCTCCTGACTCCCACACGCAAACACACGTGAAGGCACGCTCCTTATAAATTCAAGTCCCTCATCTGAGAGGTTGAGGCCTCCAGCGACTCTTCCAGCTCCAGCGCACATCGACTGTACGCTTCCAGGTGTCTTCTCCAGATTTCAACTGGAAACGAGAAAGCACAGCTGATGAGCAGGCAGGGACAGCCGGCACAGTACCAACAGGAAAGCATGCGGCCCAGCAGCTCGTTTCCTGCACAGGGCCTGGCCAGGACTGAACCCTGCCGTCCCCAACTGCAACGCCCCTTTGTGAACAGCATCATTACACCTCAGCACACACTGGCCTTGACACACTCCCGCCGGGGACACCATTGTCCTCAAGGCCACCCTCTGTCCAGGTGCCGTCTGAGACACTCACTGACAAGCCCTTCCAAGTCCCCAAGTCTGAGGTCACCTCTCAGACAATGGCCAGGATGCAGCCGGGCCTGCCCCAAGCGGCCTGCTCTCCTGCCCACCCTGACCCTTAAATCAGTCCGTGAAGACACCGAGGGCACTCGGCCCGACCCCAGACCCTCCCCAGCACTCACTGTAGTGCGGCTCTTCTTTTCCAGTGGGTGCCGGGGGGGCACCTTCTGTGGAGCAGCTGGGGCCCTGCGCGGGCGGGCTGGCAGGTGCCTGGGGCCCAGGCTCCCCCGCTAGCTCCTGGTGCACGTTCTCCAGCATGGCCTTGTACGCCTGTCGGGCCGCCTTCGTCAGCTCAACCATCTTGTGGAACTGGTCCTTGGGCAGAAGTGAGAGCACAGATAACACCCCCTGACCACAAAGGACATGGGTCCCCTGCAAACCAGTGACAGCGCCCTCCACAGGGAACAAGAGTCACCTCCACCTGGGTGCTGGGATTCCACCCAGGGGAAGAACAGGCTCCTGGCTGTGGGCCTGTCTGCGGCAGCTGCTCTGTGGCAGCCGTAGGAAACCAAGGCCACCGTTCCGCAAGGATTCTGCCTTGAATGGCGCCAGCCTTGAGGCTCGGGGCTGCTCTGCCAGGGACCGCAGACAACCAGCAGCTCTCCAGTTCCCTCCCACGAGCACGCTGGACAGGCTGGAGCCTCTCACCATGGTCTCACCTGGGCTCCGTCGTAGCTGAAGATGCCCACCACGCTGACGGGAACGGCCTTGTTCAGACTGCGCCCCAGAGCTTTGCGGTTGAGTGCAAACACACAGGGAATGTTCTGCTCACAGGCGTAATCAATGATGGTGTGTAGGGTGTCATCCAGGCCACCTGGTCAAAGGACAAGAAAACAACAGGGACCACATCACGGGAGCGTGGATGTGACACTGGTCGCAAAGGGCTGCTTTCTACAGGCAGAAGGCTCCCCAGCTCCTTTCTTCAGTCAAGTAGGTGGCCCAAGCCAGGTTCTACCACGAGAGAGAAGTCAGTCACTGCAGTGCAAGCTCCTGTTGCCCTCAGCCACAGGGCAGGACTCAGCTCTCCAAGAGACCTTCCTTAGCGTAACGAAACATGTCTACGCAGAGCCAGAAGTGGCATCAGTGCCTAATGGGAAATGAAGTCTTAGGTGAACTTTTACTGAAGACACTATGTGCGAGGCCCCCCGGTCTACTTGCTTCGTGTGCGTAAGCTCCTGCAGCCTCACAGAAGACCCTGAGGGGGAGGCTGCAGCCCACTTACAGATGGCAATCTGGAGCACAGGGTCACTGAGCATCCCTCTCCATGTCTCCGGCCCTAATGACACGACCTTGCCACAGACCCACTGCCCTCCAGTGCCTCCCAGAGAGGTGCCAGCCAGGCCGGTACTCAGGAAGAGCAGAGGGAAAAGGGGCAGCTGTGTGTGGCGTGCTGTGCCGCCAGACCAGAAGCCAGCAGCACTGAAGAATTCCTACCAACAGAGAGAACTACGTACTGGTGTCTGTGCACGAGTGATGCAGAAATCAGCACTCTTCAGACGTCCAAGCAGCAGCCGGCTAGAATGTGTAATGGGAGAGATGACCCACGAACACCACCACTGAGGGTTACAGCCGGGAGGAATGAATTTATCAAGAAGCATGGCAGACTTACAGCGCAACGTCCACATGCTACTAAAACACAACAGAAAATCCCAACAAAAGGCATCTATGCTCCCAGACAGAAGGATCCAATGTCGCAAAACATCAATTCCACGTTCACTAAAACTCTGAAATACTGTAACTTACTGCAAACGGGATATTTTGAGAAACAAAAAAAAAAAGTGAGACCAGTCTTTTGAAAAAGGAAAATAACATCTGGCTGGCATCACCAGGCATTAAGTCTTGCTATCAAGCTACGAGAACATAAATAAGGGGACGCAAAGTGACAGGTGGAGGCTCCAGAAATGATCTGAATGTGTGGAACCCGAGCAAGTCAGGAAGAGCAAAATTTGGAAGCTGGAGGAGAGGTGGAAAAGGGACAACCGTGTCAGCCTCTGGAAAGATCCATCTTAGACTGAAATACAGTCTACCCAAACAAAAGTGGAAACACAGAAGAACCAGAAAAGACCAATTAAAAAAAACTTTAATAACCTTGGCGTGGGAAGGCTGAGGAATAACATAAAATATAGATGCAATAAAAAAAAATAAAAAATACCAATATATATATTGGGGGCTGGCCCCATGGCTGAGTGGTTAAGTTCGCGCACTCCACTGCAGGCGGCCCAGTGTTTCGTCGGTTCGAATCCTGGGTGCGGACATGGCACTGCTCATCAAACCACGCTGAGGCGGCGTCCCACATGCCACAACTAGAAGGACCCACAACTAAGAATATGCAACTATGTACCAGGTGGCTTTGGGGAGAAAAAGGAAAAAAAATCTTAAAAAAAAAAAAAAACAATATATACAACACCTAAAGTCTCTGCATGGCCCAAAAAAGGTTAAAAAAATAGGCTAATGACGAACCAGAAAAATATTTACAATTCTTACCCAAAGGGCTAGTAACTTTCTTATAAAAAACATGCACCTTAATATAAAGATCCACACCCAGGAGACAGACGGGCAAAGAAGATGAGCCCAGAGTTCAGAGAAAACATCACGCTCTGGACAAGCGGAAAGAGGCTCAAGCTCCCTCACAAGGAAAGCTTGAATGAGACCTGCCCGAGAGGGCGGGGGGCCAGGAGCGGCGGCACCCTCTGCTCTCACACACAACCTCACACACAGACACGCCCTTTCAATTGTAGGTCCAGAACCTACAGAGGTGTTCACAAGAGTAGGAAACAACAGTGTGTGAGGTGCGGCCTGTTGACAGTTGTGGAACCTGGGAACATCTGACACATCCATCAGTACCGACTGTGCGGCCCTTCAGGAGCAACACAAGTCTAGGTGCAGCGCGATGGAAGGTCCTGAGGTAGACTGTGAAGCTAAAGACACAGCCACAAATGGGGCCCCGGATGCCACAGGTCACACACGGACTATCGAGGACGCATCAATCTGGCAACAGTGGTTGCCTGTGGGTGGCCGGAGGAATCTGGGGAGCCTGCCCCCAGCGTGGTGCACTGCTTTAACCTGGCATGTGCAATGAGGCCACAGCGGGGCCCTGCCCAGGACCCACCCGGGCCCCCTGCATACAGACCAACTCCATACAGAACACACAACATCTGCACGGGAAGACAAGAGCTTCCAGCATCTCCATCAGCTGGAACCTGACTATGTAGGATTGTCTCATTTTCTTCCAGGAAAAGAACTTCTCAAATGCACATCCTCCCACTCTGTGGAAACTGGGAATTTGTTCTGCAGCCAGTCTGATTGGGGATTAAGGTTTAAGACCCACATCCCTTAATTCTGCCCACCCCTGCCACAGATCTACCTGAAAAATATGGAAAGTGGTAAGGAGGCCACTTCTGGGGACATAAACAAACTTCAAAGAAAAACACCAGCTGTGGGGGTAGTCTGGGAAAAGGGGGGATGGGGCAGCAGTGGGGCGAAGGGTGTGTTCCTGAGATATATTTTCACCTGTCACAGGAGACTGACCAAGTGCCCCAAACACTGGCTGCATCGCCTCTCACTAAGGGGTCTCTCAGCCTCATGTCCACCCCAACCCCAGAGCTGACCACAACGCTAGGAAAGCAGCGTGCAGGAAAGAGCAAACTTGGTTGGCCCAGCCCTGTCCTCAGAAAGGCCTCATGCTGGAACATGGGTTCATGGGGGGGCGCCTGCTGCCCCACCTGTGAAGAGTGGCCACGGTGCCTACCCTACTAGTGGTGAGGCCTGCACTGAGACCGGCTTGCCTGCCAGGAGTCTGCAACTGTGGTGCATGCTGGGCCAAGGCTGCCCACGTGATCAGCCCCCAATAAAATCCCTGGGCGATGCCCTCTAACGCATTTGCCTGGCAGACGACAGTCCACAAGTGCTGTCACAGTGTGTCCTGTGTGACTCTGCCAGGAGAGGACTCGACATGTGTGCCTGGATCCCCCCACTCCACCCCACATGCCTTCCCCCTGGCGGATCCTGCTCCATCTCTTTCCACTGCAATAAGTCACAGCTGTGAGGGCTCTCCTGGAGTCCTGGAATACTCCCAGGGCACTTCTGAACCGGGCGGGGGCTTGGGCACCCCGACACAGCAGCAAAGTCCAACTGCTTTGCTAACTGACCGCCTAGCCAGTGTCACTGGTGAGAGCTGAAAGCACCTCCAAGTGCCAACTTCTCAACATGCCACGATGAGACAACCTGCAACGGGCAGAAGGCTCCACCCGATCAACTCCCACTGAAAGCTGACCCTCAGAAGGAGCAGGTCAAACGCCACGTGGAGCAAGTGGAGTACTGTAACACAACCCAAGACCGTGATCTGAAGCTCACCTTTAAGGTGACAGTAAGCCACAGGCTATCTCTGCTGAGGAAGAAACATTTCTAAGACATGTAATCAAGTTCCTGATGCCTTAAAGTAAAAACCTGTAGGAAGCGTTGATTAAACAACGTATTTAAACACAAGAAATCCTGCAGACGCCTGTGGTTAAATCGCAGCTCCATTCTCTGGCACAGCCAGGGAAGAGGAAGCTGGACCGTCACCTGAATACACGCATGCCCATTTGTTTGTTTTCTAAAGATACAAATCCACAGGAAAATGCGAGATGAGAGCAAAAACATTTCTGGAAGCTAAAATGCAAACAGACAAGTGACCTAGCCGACCTAAGGCAACAGTGGGGAGAAGGCTAGAACCAGCCATCTGCACCCTAGGATCGATTCCCCAAAGCTCAGCAACCGGCCGCACTGGGCACCTTCGGAAATGGGGTGAGGTGCTGATGAGGTGACATTAAGTCGGCATCCAGACCCACTTCACCCAGTGACGCAGGGCACTGGACCCCAAAGAGGCAGGCGCAGCTCACTGCAGGACACCGGTCCCCACATGCTCCCAGGGTGGAGGTCAAGGCCCCGCCCTTCTCCCATCCCACAGGACGGGGCAGAGTCCTCCCCTGGGAACGTGACCAGCCCAAGGGGAGTCAGAGACATGGCCCTCGGGGTGCTCTCCAAAGTGGCAGCAGCCCAACCAGCCAGGCTCCAGCAGAGGCGCTTAGACTGGGGTCCCAGGAGCAGCAGCATCCCCAAGAACTCGCTGGAAATGCAAGGTCTGGGGCGCACTGGACCTATCCAGCAGAAACTCTGGCATCTGTCTTCAGCAGCCTTCTGGGCAGCCTGACACTCGCTGCAGTGTGAGCACCCCTCCTGTACAATGAAGCTCCGGCCTAAACGGCAGCCACACGTCCAGGCTCCAAGTCAGCTTCTCAGGAGCTGCTGAGGTCAGCAGACAGCCCAGAGCACGAGACGAGGCGGAGGCCTCGGGCTCCACGGGGAGCAGGAAGCTGCTCGTCAAGCCTGTGCTCAGAGCCCGCTCCCTCCACGCGGCAACAGCAGCTGCGGCAAGCGCGCAATCTTCAGAACAACAAAGACAGTGCCCAGAATCTAACAACAGGCGCAGGGAGGAAAAATTCTCTAAGAAGTTTACAAGACATGGCTGGGAAATCCGTACAGGAAACAGAACCAAAAGAAAGAGGTGAGAAGAAGACAAGGAACGAGAGGCCACGGCGCAGGAGGCCCAGCAGCGAGCACAGGGGCCTGGAGGCTGACGGAGGGCGACTGCAGGGGCTCAACGCACAGACCCAGCAGCTGGGGACAGGCCTGAGAGCATCGGACACAAAGTGCCCCCTCCTGGAACCCTGGGCACAAGGAAGCTCCCACAGCTTCCAGGGAGGAGGAAACAAAGGGAACAAGGCGGAAAGTCAGAAAGACTGGATTTCTAGCACCATCTCCCAAACGGGCCCCCACAGCCCTGTTTTGTCTCAGCCACTGAAGAACGTGTGCACCCCAAGATGAGGGATCGAGCGGGAGCCAACAGCACGCCCCACGGGAGCTGAGGGAGGGCACCCCCAGGACGACAGCTGCACAGGAGGCACAGGGAGCCCAGAACCAGCACAGAGGGCAAAGCTGCACAGTGCCTGATGCACCAACTGCCGACAGGAGGTTCCGGTGGCTGGCCATGAGCTTGAGGGGTGACTCACATTAAGCCCAGCATCGATCATGGTGGGGGATGCTGCCAGCACACAACCAAACAGGCAGGTCCCCTGAAACTCCTTTCTATCCTATCCAATCAGCAGGGACTGGACCTGCCCTGAGTGAGGATGACGGGGATGAGCCAGCTGGGCTGGCAATGAGCAGGTCCAGCTGCTTGGCCCCTGGGTGCCACAGATGAGTCAGGACCCCTCAAGTCTTCAGATGTAAAATGGCAGCTGGAAAAGCTCAGTGCAGGATCTGGACTGGTTCACTGAAGGTGCAAGTCCAGCCGAGTTGATTGACATGGCCCGAGAGGACTCAGAGTGTTTGGATGAAGAGGAGGGCCGGTGTCTGAGTGCTGGCCCCTGACCACCTGACCACCAGTCCCCCGACTGCACAGCCCAGGCCGACATCGAATGGGCAAGCTGAGGGCCCCTGGGAGACATTACAGAAGGGAGTTCACTGTCGATCCCCCATCCAACCTATCACATCCCACAAAATAACCAACCTTCCAGCATCAGGAAGACGGCCTAGCGCTCGGACAAACCCACGGCTTTACTTAGTGGACACAGACTGAACAAGGAAATCTGAAATGGACAAGAGCCCAATGCAGGGACTACCTGGCTGCCAGTCACAAAGACCCTGTGGCGTGAGTGACCAGTGACCCGCCCCAGCTCTGAGCAAACTGGCTCTGCGCCCAGCACACAGCGTTACAGAACACACCCTGTCCTGCTGCCGAGGCCCGCACCGCCGGCTGGAACCACGTCGTGGAGACCACGGGGCCTGGCTGCCTCAGTGAGGCACTTGGTGATCAGATCAACTCTGGAAACAAGATACTCAACAGAGAACAAAACAAGCCGCCTGCTGGGGCCCCGGGGGCGCCCTGACAGCTGGAGGGCGCGCGCTGCGGGACCCCGGGCACCTTACCTTTCGACTGGATCTTCTCGCAGTTGGGAGAGATGATGATGCACTTCAGCTTCCTGAGCTTCAGGTGCTTGAGGACCTCCCTCAGCCCCAACACGAGCCGGCGCTTCGTCTTGGCCTTGACTGGATCCTTCTGGTACATGCGGTCTTGGAAACGGACCAGCTCTTTCAGCAGCTCCGTGACACAGGCGTCAACTTCTTTACTGAGAATCTGGCTACAGTAACTGAAAGGAACACCAGACATCGTCAGCTCCCATTGGCTGTGATGCTGCAGACGGGAGGGTGGACAGCACGGCCCCTCTCAAGAGCGCGCACCTCAACACCCCCACTGGTCAAAAAGGCGGGATTCCTGCCTGACTGGATTTTACGGCAGGTAAGGATGGGGGTACCCTCCCCCGCTCCCAGCTACAAGGGACAAACACCTCCACACCCGCCCTCCACCACGGCTTGCCACGCGTCCCCCTCTTGGCCATCTGCTGTGTGCCTCTCCTCATGAACACAAACATCCAGAGAGTCTACCCTGGGAGAAAGAGGGAGAACACAGGAGGGGAGGGGAGGATGCAGAGCTCCCCAAAAAATTACAGAGAAATTAAACCACGAGAGGGAACACAGATGTCATGCACCGTCACCTGACCACCCATTTCCCCAACCACAAACCTGGATTTAAGGGCACCTCTGACTCCCGTCAGGAAGACAGAGCCCTCACAGCAGCAGATCAGGCAACCCTGACATGTACTATCACTAGGGACCCGGAGTCTCCCACCAAGAGGATGAAAACCCGGGGGCCCAGCCTCTCAGCTTTCTGGGAGCAAGCACGTCCAGGCGGGAGAACCCAGTGCTCAACACCAGCAGGAGCACAGCCCGCCCCCAGTCGCGCAGCAGGCTCAGCGCCACGGCTCACTCACTCCCTGAACCTCCGGCTGTGGATCTTGGGGCAGGCAGTGCTGTCGGGGGCCAGGTGGCAGGCCTCCACCTCCTGGAGCCCAGCTCCCAGCGGCTCTTCTGACTTGCTCTCCAGCACAGGAGCGGAGGACCCCGACTCTTCCATCCCCGCTGGAGCTTCAGAGAAAGAGGTCATGACACAGCAGCTGTGGGCTCAGCGCAGATGGGGAGGGGTCCACGGCGGGGTTGCCTGGTGGCGCCTCCCAGGGTGGTGTCATGGGAGCAGCCAGCCTGGGCACACACCCGTCACAGTCAGACATCGCTGCTGAGTGTCACAGCCGGCAGCAGAAT
This sequence comes from Equus przewalskii, assembly GCF_037783145.1. NCBI lineage: Eukaryota > Metazoa > Chordata > Mammalia > Perissodactyla > Equidae > Equus > Equus przewalskii. The sequence goes on from NC_091852.1 coordinate 51,328,795, forward strand.
GACAGGAATGGCTTGGGAAAAACAGAAGAACCCAGCAACTTCCTGCTCTGCCTGGAGATGCCTCCCCAACCCCAATTTAGTTACTTTTACTGTGGCAAAATATCTATAAAATTGACCATTTTAACAATTTTTTAGTATGCAGTTCAGTAGCAAAATTTACTTTCCAATTTTGAAATTTAACCAGAACAAGTTCCTATCAGGAAGTTTTAAAATCAGGTTGTTAGTTCTGAATTTCTGCACTGAAACGCTTGAGACCGTTCCTGTAGCAAGTAAGAGCTGAACTCAAACCCCTGAACTACAGGGGTGCCTCAACCTGTTTACACACCAGACGGGACTTGGTAATAGCCTACAGTTACAAACGGTTACTTCCAGAGACTTCCAAGTGCAAGTGAGGTAAGAGACCTCCAGGAGAAGGAATTCACCCGCCAGGATGGCCAACAGCACAAAGACAACAGCCCGTGGGCCAGCCTCCACCCCGGGCGGAGCTGTACAACCCCTGGAAGGCTGTGTGGCAGGAGCCGCCAAGGCTGGACGGCAGCGGACCAGGCCCTCAGTGTGCCTGGGAAATGCCAGGCAGGAGAGGGTGCTCACATCCCACATCCTGCTTCCAAAGGCCCCCATGGAAGCTCCCCGAACGCCCCCCACCACTTGGCATGCTCTGCAGCAATGACGATCTGGAACTACCCCTACAGGCCAAAGACATACTCCTGGCCAGAGGGGCACACGCTGCCAGATTCCACTGGAACAACACCCAAAGGCTCGTTGGTGGGGCTGCGGTCGGGGCCAGGCCTCAGGCCGGGGGTGCGGGGACCGTGGAGCCGTTCTGCTCCTCAACTGGGCGCAGAACTCACTTTGTAAAAGTCCTCAAACTGTACCCTTGCGACCTGTGATTTGTGGATTGTCCCGAACGTATTCTTAAATAAAAAGCTTACTTCAAGGTAAACAGGTACTTTTCTATGACACCGTGTCTCGCACACTCGTGGGAACGCAGCTCTGCAGCCAATGGTGTTAAATCTCACAGCTGCTTCAAGTTTCGAGGACCATCCAATGACACACAGATCTATCTCTGGAGCCTCACTCCTGTCCCTCAGACTCCCACAAGCAGAGGCACCAGCAGCTCCGCCCACCCACGGGGACTCCTCTCACTGTCAAGCTGGGAGCCTGAACACTTCTGCATTCCTGAGCCTCGACGCCGCGTGCTTTCCCCACACAGGAGCCAGGGGCTGGCAAAGCTCCAGGCAGGCTGCTGCACGTACGGCTGCCCCCAATGAAGAATTCTTTAAGAAGCAACCCTCAACGGGTACCTGAGGGGTCTGCCTGCTCAAGGGCACGGTCATCACCGCCGCTCTCTGCATCCTGAGTGCCATCACTGCCGAAAGCTGGGCTCACAGCATTTTCCCGGAGACGCTGCTGCTTTCTCTCCTGACGTTCTTTCAAAATAATCTTTAAAATTAAATAAACGATTAAAACACTTAAATCCTTGTACTTTATAAGCTTTTCTGCAAAATAAGCCACCCAAGTTCAGCTTGTCAGCAGTGTGCCTGTTTGTGCCCTTACTCCCTAATCCCCCGGGGGCTGGTCCAGCCCTCTTACCTGCCACCCAGGAGCAGAAAGTCCCCCTGGTGCACAGAGCAGGGCACCCAAGACCTGGGCACTGATGCAAGTGTGCAGCTCGGCAGCCACTTGGCCCCAGGCAAGACACTCATTCCCCAGCTGAGACCAACCACACCCCCAGGCTGCTGAGAAGTGAATGAAGGATGTGTGTGACCATCCTAACAGAAGGCCCACCAGAAGCGCCCACTATTCGCCCAATCTAAACTACAGATCACTGAGGGAGCGTGAGGGTGGACAGTGTGAATGAGGAAAACCAGACTCCTATTTCTGGTTTCCTGTCCATGTCACTGCAGAGCACAGGACAGAAGGGTTTCCCTGTCCAGCAGCCGAGGCCACCCTGCTTCACACACTCCACCACATCACGTGGGGAGAGCGAGGCACCATTCTGCAGAGAGGCGTGCACGCATCTTGACGCGGCACATTCAAATACGGCGAACGTTAAACTCGAACAGCCTAAGAGCTGAAAGGAGGCCAGGGCCAGGGAGAGTGAGCCGGCCTCCCAGCGCCCCGTTTCAATGAACGCCACACACCTTCTTCAACGAGGTGGGCTTCTTGGCTTTGGGGACCTCTCTCTGCTTCCCCTTCTTCATCAGGGGGGCGCTGGAGTCCAGGGGGTTGTGCGGGGTCTTCACCTGGCTGAAGCGGTGGCCCTTCTGGGACATGGCGTCTTTGGAGAGGACCGGCACCGCTCCGACTGCAACACAGCAGGACACAGGCCTCAGGCCGCGCCTGTGGGCCGCCCGCCTCAGGGCCCCATGCCGCCCACCTTCCTCATCCTCACCAAACTGTCCCTAGACCTTCTTCCAATTGGCAATGGTTCTCAATAAAATCTAGTACCTTTTGGTAGAGATCTAAAACATTTATTGCTTAACTGTAGTCGAATCTCCTGGTTCCCAGTAGTCTGCTGAGGTGTGGATCTCACTTTTGGACAAGGATATTTTCAGGTAGTTCGTATTTAGGCCAGCTCTCCTGAGTAAGTCTCCGCCACCACCTTCAGCGACAGTGCCTTTGCCGAAGTCGGCCACTAGTTTCGCATGTTTATCTTCTATCTAGCTACCTTATAAATTTAGCCCTTACAAGACTCTCATACTACTTCTGGTTGATTCTCTTGAGTTTTCCAGACATAAACATACTTTCCAAATCCCCTCACATGCAGCAGGTGGCAATCCCCGCACACAGTCGACACAGCGTCACCACTACTACCCGAGACTTCCACTGCACCTTCCGGATCTGCTCCACTTCCCACCTTGTTCCTGCTCCAAGGAAACAGTTCACTTGTGCATGTGTTTCCCACTCTTCAGGAAAACTTCCAAGCACACACCAAAGAAAATACAACAGTACAACAACAAACCCCACGTACCTACTGTCCACCTTGAACAACCATCAATATTTTTCCTAACATTCTTTAGCCTGCATTCCCTAATTCTGGCATAGCCCGTTTAAGTTGCTGGTGTTCTGTCAGTTGCCTATGTCCAGTAAGTCTCACCTGCCCAGTTCCCTGCTTCAGAGCACGCAGGCCCTCTACACCCTGCTCCAGGCTGCTTCTAGCGGTGGCCATGGCACAGGAGCTCATCTTTGGAGCCTTGCTCCCATGCTATGCTTGAAAAGTACAGGTGACTGTCTCTGTTCTTCTCATCAGCTCTGCTTGACAGGCAGCCCTGTACATCTGCTCACTCACCCCAACTCCAATGCCACCTCCAAGATCAGAACCTCAACTGGCCTCCTGCAACACCTGCCGCCCAGGCCCTCCAGCCCTGGTCCCTCCTATCTGCACCCCACTGCCAGGCAACTCTTCACAGAGCGTTAACAGTGGGTCTTGGGGAGTCCCTTCCCAAGGCAGAGTGAGGAGTCAACCAATCTTCCCCCAAAAGCAGCCACCAAGCTGGACAAAACTGCCAAAACAATCATGTCGGCCCTCCAGAAAGTGACCAAAGGCCCACCACAAACTGAGGAGCGTCCACTAACTCCAGGTGAGGAGAGCCTGGTCAGGGGTCTGGCCTGGGCTGCTCTCATCCTATCCCTGCTCTGCTAATTCGACCCAGGCAGAAAGGCGGGGAAAACCAGCAGCTCCACTGTTTCTGCCTTTAGAAGGGGCTTGCTGGATTTAGAGTGTGGTCACTCAGAGAGGTATCTTGGCAAACAGGGAGGGCGCAGCAGCTCAGCCAGCCTGGGGTGCCATCCTCTGTGGGCAAGCACAGAGCCGCAGACCAGCTGGAGCCTTCCAGGATTCCCAGGAGGAGAGCAGCCTCAGGGAGATGCACACCCCATACATCTGGGCTGGCTCTGTGCGTGTGCAGCAAGGCAAGAGCCAGGCCACCCACACACTCCTAGGCAATGTCAGAGCCCACGTGCATGTATAGGAGACACGAGGCCCAGCAGAAACTGCGCCAGGCAGACCTGACCATGGCGTGAGGGCCGAACGAGCTCTGAGCCCACTCAGACCTGTGAACACACAGTGGAGGTTGTGTAGACTCAAGATGTTTGAGCACAACCTCTGACCCATCTGTGCTCTGTAGACACAGGGGTGATGCCTGGCAAGGCAAGCCAAAAACAAAACAAAAACAAGAAAACATAAGCAGAGACATCATCAACCACATACCACGGGGAAGACAGCCTGCAGATTCAGATCAGGGCAGTTACTTAAAAGGAAGAAAACCATCACCATCACTACTCTCAGAAAGAAAAAATCATAATCCAGAGTTGCTATATTAATCAAAACATTCAGTATTAAACAAAAAATTTTGAGACTTTCAAAGAAACAAGAAATTGTGATCCATAGTAAGGAAAAAAGAACTTAACAGAAACTGTCGTTGAGTGTCCCCAGCTGCAGGATGCAGCAGACCAAGACTTCAAGGCAACTACAAGAACAGATTTAAACAAAGGATTTCAATAAATAGAAATTATAAAGCATGGTGGCTGAACAGATTTGAGATGGTAGAAAAATCAGGGAACTCAAAGATAAATCAATAGAAAATATTCCATTTAAAGAAAGACTTAAAAAGACTGAAAACAATGAGCAGAGCCTCAGAGACCTGTGGGGCAGCATCAGGCTGTCAATACACAATCATGCATCACTTAACGACGGGAACGCCCTCTGAGAATGCATCATTAGGCACCTTCACCGTGTGAACATCAGAGTGTAATTACACAAACCTAGACGGTAGAGCCCACTACACACCTAACAGCCACACAGCAATCATCTCATAGGACCACCATCATACATGCGGTCCATCACTGACTAAAACATCATTATGCGGCACGTGACTGTACATAGAATGGGAGTATCAGGAGAGGAGAGAGGGAACAACAAAAATTCTTTGAAGAAATAATGGCCCTAAACTTCCCAAATTTGATTAAAACATTTATCTACAGAGCCAAAAACTACAACCAATCAAAAGTAGGATAAATACAGAGCTCCACACCTGGACACATCACAGTCAAACTGCAGATGGTCAAAACAAAGAGAAACTATGGAAAAGCAGGAAGAGACTGAACAACGTGTCACAGAAAGGGGAACAATTCAAGTCATACTTGACTTCTCACTGCAAACAGTGGAAACCAGAGGGCAGTGGAATGACATTCAGTCTTGGAGAAAACTGTCAATGAGGAATTCTATACTCAGCAAAACTAGCCTTCAAAAAATGGAAGCAAAATAAAGATGTTCCTAAATAAACAAAGACAGAGAGTCTGCTTCTTAGAGAGCTTCCAGACAATACGAAAGGAAATGCTTCAGAAGAAGGACCGGAAGAAGTGACACCAGATGGCAACTGAATCCACAGGAACAAAAACACTAAAATCACAAATATAAAACTGGTAAATGTGAGCTTTCTCCTCATTTCTTCTCTCAACTTCTTTAAAAGATATGACTGCATAAAGCACTAATTACAACGCTGTATGTTTGCTGCAACCTATGACAACAGCAGCCCAAAGGAGGAGGAAGGAAACAGTCATACTGGAGTAAAGGCTCTCCAACACATCAACTAAGACTTACAATGTAATTCCTAGAGAAACAAAGAAAATAATTTTTAAAACTAAAGAAAAAAATCAACAAAGGAATCAAAATGATACTCTAAAAATATTTATTCAACATAAAAGAAGGCAGTTAAGGAGCAACAGAGGAACAAATAAGACAGAATCGGAATAAAATAGCAAAAGCATAATAAATCCAACCACAGTAACAATTACATTAAATGTGAATGGACAAAACACCCCACTCAAAAGGCAGAGACTGCCAGACTGCATAAAGGAAAGATATGACCCTTTGCTGTCTACAAGAAGCATATCTCAGGTTTAATGACAATGTCAGCTAAGTGGCCAGGGCTACTCTTCCCCACACTGCTGGTAAACGTGTGCCTCTCCCCCTCCTCAACCCAGCCAGCCAGCTTGGAAGACCTGATCCAGGCTCCAGAACATACGTGAGACCCCAAAGACCTGTGAGTTAATTGTGTTCTAGCCACAAAGCCTGCAGAGGGGTATTTGGCATTGTCAGCTAAAAATAAAGAGGAATTTTGAATTCCATTTGGTTAATTTTTACTTCTGACGGTTCCACTAGTGATGTCAAAAGGGAAGGTAATAGGATTTGGGCATTCCTGGAATCTCTGGTCAAAATATCATTTCAATACTGTCAAGATCCCAGCCTCACAATCCAGCTGCCTCAAACTACTTAAAAATATGATGTGAGGGAACTCCTCGCCCACGCTTCACTAAACTGTTTACTTCATACATGATTTCACCCAAAATGTCCAACTTGAACCTAGTTGCAAAAGAGCCACCTCCTACCCCCTCAGAGGCAGTTCCTCCCCTTTTCCTGCTTTCACCTTTGACTGGAGGTCTGGAACATTCAGTCCATAGTTTACATGTGGAATAAACAGGTGTCAGACATAGTTATTCCACTTCATACTGTTACAGACTTCATGGATCCCTCTGCCTGACACGACCACCTGGTTGCCTCCATCCACCACTGCAGTCCCTGCGAGCTGACCTGCTGGGCTCTGAAGAGGGGTGTGCTGAACTGTGCACACTGTAGTGCAATACTGGTACACTGCAACACTCAAGAGAGCACACAAGAATGGATATGGGACAAGACGTAAGCTGAATGGTGTGAGACCAGGCTCCGCTTTAGCACCCTTTCCTGTTCTCACATGCATTCGCGATGAAGTCCTATCACAACAGGGGACCTCAAACCGCTGACTGCTGGCACTGCCCTCTCCTCCTCCAGTTACGATTCAACACCAACAATGACAGAACTATCGCCACTGAGTGTGGCCGCCCCTCCTCAATTTCCAACTAGTCAACACCACATACTTCTATGAAGTATGGAGAGACCCTCATGCAACAAAAGACTTCCCGGCAGGCTCCCCGGGTTGCTATACTCCAGAATCAGAGGCTGGGCAGGGCACTGTGCAGATTCCTCTGGGGGTGATACAGGGTACACACGAAACACTTGCTCTGAAACACGTCCAGGCTATGCTAATGTCTGCTGGGAAATGAGTGAAGCCCTGCAGTGTGCATGGATATGTATGTGTGTGTGTGTGTGTGTATATACTTATTTTCTACACATTATGACATTCTGACATCCTAAAACCTTTCTAGCTAGGGAGAGTCTGCCCCGAATGAGGCAGCCACTCTGAGAGACAGCAACAGCACGCCTGTGACATGCAAACCAAACAAGCCAGAGCCAGACCTCCGCTACATGACCAGTGCCCAGGAGGCAGTACCCTCTGTCTTAATCACCCCAGCGCCAGGTACCAGACAACTGGGGACCACCCTGAAACCTAGAACTCACCAAGATTATTCAAACTGGCCAATCCCAAACCATTTGCCCTGCCCTGCCTCACCTTTCCAGTGGAAACCCCAAAAAAGGCCCTGGCCTAAACCCAGGGGTAAAATAAGCTTTTTCTTTTTTCTTGAGTCCCTCCCATGTCCTCTCATGACTACACCTGACCATCTCACCAAAAAGTACAAAATAAGCCCAATGCTAACTGTTGAGGACAAGCTGAGTTGGCCCATAGACAATCCATAAATTATCAACTTCCACCAAAGCACCTGGATTGGTCTGAAAACAGTGATACACAGCAAGAGCACTCCAGGCTTTTGCCAAGACAAGACAAGTTGAGAAAACCAAGTCGGAGGGAACGCTATCTAAGGGGGCAGTGGTCTCAAGCTCTGGTGCATCTAAGAATTACTCAGACACGTGATGTGAAACTGGATCCTGATATAAAATGACCAAAATTGTTGAGACAATAAAAAATTTTAAATAGAGACTGGAAACAAGATGATGACAAGAAATAATCATTAATATTATTAGATGGGAGGATGGCAGGGTAATTCAGTTAAAGATAAACTCACCATCAGTTAGAGATGCTGAGTGAGGTGCTTATAGATGAAATGACCTACAAGTTTCTTTAAAATACTTCAGGGGAAAAAAAGTAGGGTTACAGATGCAACAAGACTGGCAAAATGCTGATAATCGTTGGAGCTGGGGAAGGTGCACATGGTGGCAGAGTTCATCATATTCTCTCCACTTTTAATGATGTTTTAAATTTTCCATAATAAGAAGTAAAAAACAAAGACAAAAGAAAAGAAAAACTCCCATTCCCAGATCCTGTGCCTGGCGCGTCTAACATACCGCATCTGAGGCGTGCCCAAAACCTGCATTTTCAGCCTGCTCACAGGTAAGGCCATTGCAGGCGGTCCTGGGAAGACAGCGCGACAACACAACACTGGGTTCAGGAATACACTGTCCACTGGTGCCTCAGCCACCGCACTCCAGCTGACATTAACTACATCCAGACATTTTAAGATTGTACTCCAGGCTTTTAATAAAGATCACTATGACAGTGTCACATAAAACTTGCTTCTGCTGTAGCCCCTTAAGGCTATTTAGGAAATTGCTCACTATATCATTCAGCAACCCATATAAAATGATCCAAGGGAGAAACAGCATTTAGAATCTTCAGCTTCAAAAATATCCCACCTCCACCCCCACCACAATAGCTAAAATTAAGAAGACCAACAGTTATACCAAACATTGGTGAGGATGTGGAACCACCAGAACTTCCCATACATTATTAGTGAGTGTAAAACAGTACACAAGCAGTTTGCAAGAAGATCTGGCAAATTTATAAACTAGATATATACCTACCACGTGGCCGAGCAATTCCACTCCCAAGAGAATTGAAAACAGCTACTCAAACACACACGTGTACACGAATATCCATAGCATTATTATTCAAAACAGCCCAAAGGTGGAAACAACCCAAATGTCCATCCACCAATGAATGGACAAACAAATTGTGGTCAATGGACTATGACTCAGCCATAAAAACTAGGGAAACACTATACATGAAGACGGACGAGAATCTAAGACATGCTAAGTGAAAGATCGACATGAAAGGTCACATGTTGTATGATTCCATTCATACAAAATGTCACAGGCAAATCCACAGGGAAAACACAGACCAGTTGTTACCAGGGGCTGATAGGATGGGGAAAATGGGAGCTTAATGGGTACAGGGTTTCCTTTTGGGGTGATGAACATGTTTTGGAACTAGACAGAGGTGGTGGTGATGTGTTAAATGCCACTGAATTGTATACTTTAAAAATAGTTAATTTTATGTTATATGAATTTCACCTAATAAAAAACAAAAAGCAACTACTGACACACATACACAGCAGGAGCAAATCTCAAAAATACTGTGCTGAGTCAAAGAAGCCTTACACCAAGGGGCGTACACTGTAAGATTCCATTTCTATGAGCTTCTAGAACAGGAAAAACTAACCTATGGCAGAAAAAAATCAGAGCCAAGGGTGCTTAGGGCAGCAGCCGGGATGGGCTAGAAAAGGCCTGAGGAAACTGTCAAGGGCACTGATGGGCTCTACGTGGCTGGGAGCTCGGGTTACACAGAGTTATCTGTTTGCCAAAACTCTTCAAATGGTGCACTTAAGATCCATGCATTTCATCATTTGCATATTTTACCTCTGAGGGAAAAGATAAGAGAACCATAGATAAATATTGAACTCTAGTTAATGCATGCTGCAACACACAGGATATAAAATATACTGAAGTGTGCAACTTACTTTGAAACGAGAACTGAAACATACTGATGGATGGCTAGATCACAGTCAGCCTACTTTTCCTTAAAGGGCCAGACAGTACCTATCTTAGGCTTATAAACACATGCGTGCTGCAATACTTGACTGCCGTTACCGCTCCCAAACAGCCACAGATAATCAGATGAAGAGGTACCGGCTGTGTTCTAATAAAACTTCTATTTACAAGAGGTGGCCAGTGGGCCATAGTTTGCTGACCCCTGGGATGCTTATGTGACAGAAAGAAACAGCTAGCAATCGTACAGCGTAGGTGGTGAGTACAGAGTTCACTATACATTTACTCGGCTTTTCTGGATGTTTGAAAACTTTCGAGAGAAAAAAGATCCCACCTCCCCTGAAGAGACAGATCACGCTCAGCAGTCCTGAGACTAAAGCCATAGTAAACACCACCAGTTAGGGAGGCAGACTTAGCTACTTACAGGCGAAATGATAGGACGCCTACAAGTTGCTTTAAAATGCTTCAGAAAAAGAATAAAGTAAGCTTCTTTACCATTTCCCTGGGTACTTGTATTTTTTTTAAAAAAATGCAGTTATATTTCAAATAAATAAATAAACTGCCTCAGAAGGAGGAAACATACTTAAAAGACTATACTGGCGAATGTGCATGTTTCTTTCTATGACACACTGCCAATTTCACCTGTCTTGGCTCTAAGGCAAGCTGTTTCAGAAGAGAGGATGATGGCATCAGCATTGAGCCTACGCAATGAGCTGCGTCCCCGTGCACAAGGAGGTCATTCGTTTCTATGAGATGCAGCTTCCTAAACTATACAGGACACTTATATACCCTAAGATTTTTAGGTACACAATGTCATCATATAAATGAGGAACTCATCTTTTAATAAGATCTATTTCTTAAAGTCATCATATTTAAATAACTTTTAAAACATTTGTGGTAGGGGCCAGCCCCGTGGCTGAGTGGTTAAGTTCGCGCACTCCGCAGCAGCGGCCCAGGGTTTTGCTGGTTCGGATCCTGGGTAAAGACATGGCAGGGCTCATCAGGCCACGTTGAGGCAGCATCCCACATACCACAACTAAAAGGACCTACAACTAAAACATACAACTATGTACTGGGGGGATTCGGGGAGAAAAAGCAGGAAAAAAAAAAAAAAGAAGATTGGCAACAGTTGTTAGCTCAGGTGCCAATCTTTAAGGAAAAAAAAACCCACAAACATTTGTGGCAAAATATTCCTAACATCAAATGTACTATTCTGTTCTTAAGTGCACAATTCGGTGCGATTAATTACATTCACAATGTTGTGCAACCACTGCCACTATCCATTTCCAAAACTTTCTCATGCTCCAAACTGAACATCTGTCCCCATTAAAGAGTAACTCCCCATTTCCCCTCCCCTTAGCCCCTGTAACCTCTAAGCTATTCTCTATCTACAAATTCACCTATTCTAGATACTTCATGTAAGTGGAATCATACAGTATTTTTCCTTTTATGACTGGCTAATTTCACTAAGCACAATGTTTTCAAGGTTCATCCATGTTGTAACATGTGTCAGAATTTCCCTCCTTTTTAAGGCTGAATAATATCCCATTGTATGCATATACCACATTCTGTTTATTTATACATGTGTTGATGGACACTTGAGGTGTTTCCACCTTCTGGCTATTGTGAAGATGCTGCTATAAACACTGGCATACGAGAATCTGAGTCTGGTTTTAATTCTTTAGGGTAAAGACAGAGGAGTGGAACTGCTGGGCCATATGATAACTCTGTACATAGTATGCTGAGGAACTGCCAGACTGCTTTCCAAAGTGGCTGCCCCATTGTACATTTCCACTACACAGTACAAGGGTTCCAACTTCTCCACATGCTTGCCAATGCTTGCTGTTTTGTTTTTGATCATAGTCATCATAGCAGATGTGAAGTAGTGTCTCACTGTGGTTCCGACCTGCATTTCTCTAATGACTAACGTTGAGGATTTAACACGTGTTATTGGGTACCTTCTTTGGAGAAATGTATTTTCAAGTCCTTTGCCCATTTTGTAATGGGGGGGGTTTGTCTTTGTTGTTGAGTTGCAGATGTTATTATATATTTGGATATTAAACCTTTAGCAGATATATGATTTGCAATATTTTGCAAAATTATTGTGCTTTCAGCATCCTACCTAAAAGTTCACTGTCTAATCCCAAGTAATGAAGATTTACCCCTGTTTTCTCCTAAGAGTTTTATGGTTTTAGCTCTTATGTTTAGACCATTGATGCATTTTGAGTTACTTTTTGCATATGGTGTGAGGCAGGGGTCCAGCTTCATTCTTTAGCACGTGAAATACAGTTGTCCCTGCACCACTTTTGAAGAGGTTGTTCTTTGTTCTTTTAATGAACTTAGCACCCTTGTCAAAAGTCCACTGGCCATAGACATGTGAGTTTATTTCTGGATTCTTACTTCTATTCCTTTGGTCTATATCTATCTTTATGCCAGTACCAGACTGTTTTGATTACATGTAAATGACTTTTGATGACAAGAGAAAATAGTGTATCTGAAAAGAACTTGCAACCACTTGTCCGAGAAGAAAGGACTCTTACCTGAGAACACCACTGGCTTGGAGGACTGCTTTGCATTCTGGGAGTGCTGCTTCTTTTCCAGTGCTGTCAGCATTCCCCCCAAATCCAACTGCACTGGAGTTTGGCTCTTCTTTCCACTATTTTTAAAATTATTCTAAAAAGTTCAAAAATTAGTTTATTTACAATACTGTATTTTACAAACTGTGCCTTTCACTTTATGACAAAAAGTCATTACTAAAGATAAAATGAAACAAACTTAGAGACTATAAAAATCTTAAAATAAAAAAAATTAAAGTAATTAAAGAAAAAACCCAATCAATCCTGTATTATCTGCCAATATTACCACCATGGTTATTTCTTCCTCCTCCTTTCGTAAGTCTACGTTTATATTAAACCACCTACGAGTCTGTCTACACCTCCAATGTGAATAACAGTGTACACTACAGACAAGAAACCAAGGTTATATCAAGTCTTTGGCTATAAAAGTCTGTGTGTGAGGCTAAGTGGTTGGTATTATTGCCTCCTTAGCACCATTCACTCTCCAACTGCCAAGTGAGACAGCAGCCTACCAGGAAATCATGCGGAGGTGGCCAAAAATTTACACAGGTCCAAAGCACACCCAGCAGATGAGTACTAAATTTAGGTACGAAGTGTGATGTGCTCTAAACATTATTCCTGTAAGAGCTGTGACTTGGGTTTTGAGACGGTACAGAGGGTCGTACGGGCACGCTGTCTCAGCTCTTCAGCACCTCCAATCCTGCTCTCCTCCCCCTGCTCTCTTCCCTGACACCAAAGCCCCACTGGCTGAGAGCTCACGTCAAGGCCGAGCCTACGTGCAGCAAGGCGGACAACAGAGACCTCTGCAGGGATGGAGGACGACTAAATTATAACATGCGAACACAAAGTTAATTCGCCCAAGGGTTTGGAATTTTACTTTCCACCAATGTGAAAATAATTACCCCACTTTGAAAGGGAACATGACAATCCACATGCTCGAGAGGAAACAGCCAGAAGTATGTGGGTTCTCCATCTAGACATGAACCACAAGTCATTCCTGAACCCACAGTGGGGCTGGAGCACAAGGAGAATCCCCTCTTCACCCTGTTTGACCACTTACAGAGTGAAATTTTGGTGACTCTTATTTTCCTTCTGTCAGATATAACTGCCTCACAAAGGAATTCTTCTGTTTCCTGAATAAACTAACTCAACGTTTTTTCTTTAAATCAAAGTTCCAGAGGCAGTTTGTGTCCCCCTCCTTTCTGATACAGCAGTGGCAGTTACCAACAGTCTTATTAGAAAAGTGACGAAACATTTTAGCTTAAGAGCAATTCTGTTTCAGCAGACTGGACGTGTTCTCCAGTGAAGGAATGAATCAAAACAAAACCACGTGTCTCGGTACACAAACAGGGCTGGAAAGCAGTTTTTCTCAAGAGTTTAGTTCAGCAAGAAAAGTTAAGCCCAAAGCAATTGTGTTTCCAATCTAAAAATTACCTGTGGCTGCGGTTTAGACTGAAATTTCGGAGACTCTACTCTGTCTCTTCTTTCAGATGCAACTGCCAGATTGGGAAACTCCTCGGCATCCTAAGTAAACCACACACCCTTTAGCTCTGTGAATCAGAGAAGCAAATACGCCCAAAGGCGCCTTTTCCTCACTCATATTTTCTTTCTGTACTAAGTCCCATAAAAGTTCTCAAGGTGATGTACGATAGCCCAAACACCTGTAACACTGGTCTTCGGCTTTATTTTACTCTTAGAACAAATTTAAAGACGACAGTGCTAATCCCCCTGCCCCCGAGAGCCAGCAGGGGCCCCAGGGTGTGGGCACACCAAGCAGTCCACAGAACTGCCCCGAGCACCCTGGCACGAGTGCTCAAGCACACATCCTTCAGCAACTGTGTTGACTTAGGGAAACTGTCAACCTAGACTCAGAAAATGGAAGCATCCTGTCATGTATGCTAACCCCAGGCTGAAGAAGGGCAAGGGCAGCAGGTTCTACACAACAATGTTAAAATCACTTAAAAATGCCTCTGTCAACATTTTAGGTGCCTTACAGAAGTTGTGTGGGAAACAGGGGCAGAAATATCAATTATGTGCACTGTCCCAACCGTAACACTCTGCCACAGTTGTTCATCTTCAAACACACAATCCCGCTATTCTCAAGGCAATGTTCCAAGAGCCTCGGAAGGCCCCAGGTTTGCAGGAATGCCCTGAGGTTGACCCTAAGCTGGGCCCAGGAAGCAGCCCTAAGAACTCTTCTACGGGCACTAGGAGCCAGTCTGCTGAGTCTGGCACTGCAGACCCAGGAGAAACGTTGTCAGAACCCAGGACGGCTCCTTGAAGGACAGGGAACGTTCCTGGAGTCCCATGGGACAACAATCTAAAGAGCCCTCTCAGAGTTCATGACAGTCCCTTGGCCAGGGCCCACGATGTATCTACAGTGCTCTAAATTTCCCTCTCTATTGAAGCTCATTACAGTAAGATTTCTGGATAGAAAAGGAGGCCGTGCACAAGCCAGCATGCCAAAGCAAGGAAGAAACAGGTGATGACGATGCTGAGGGGTAACTATTAGTACCAGGGCACACAAATGATTAGATGGCAGGACAAGTGGTTTTGTCTGTAGACCATTCATTCACTCACATGTCCACCATGTGCCCGCTAGGAGACAGGCACTGTGCTGGGACCCAAAATGAAGAAGAGATGAAGAAAACGGGTGACAGCTATTTTCTCTAACCTTGGGAAATAGTTATTAAACTGTTTTTGAGGTGCTCACTTAGGAAACCAGTGCGAACCCAAATTTCTATTCAGACAGCCCCATTTATGATGTCACAGAAGGGGAGTAATGAATGTAAATGTACTTCAATCCTTGGTGGCTCTTGCACAGTCAGGACTTCATATTTCGATTTAGACTTTTCTTTTTTTTTCTTATTCTTTCTTGAGGCTTCATTTTGTTCAGGATTGCCACCTTGTGATGCTTTGGACTAGGAAAAAAACAAAGCAAAAATCATGGATTTTTAGGACACTGAATAGAGTGTTTAATTCCATGGATGTTTAA
The DNA here is from genome assembly GCF_037783145.1 of Equus przewalskii. Classification (NCBI taxonomy): domain Eukaryota; kingdom Metazoa; phylum Chordata; class Mammalia; order Perissodactyla; family Equidae; genus Equus; species Equus przewalskii. The sequence goes on from NC_091852.1 coordinate 51,344,087, forward strand.
TTCCATTTTCTACAATAAACTTTTCTTATACCTGTAATTTAAAAATAATTTTTTTTTTTTTTTTTTAAAGATTTTATTTTTTCCTTTTTCTCCCCAAAGCCCCCCGGTACATAGTTGTGTATTCTTCGTTGTGGGTTCTTCTAGTTGTGGCATGTGGGACGCTGCCTCAGCGTGGTCTGATGAGCAGTGCCATGTCCGCGCCCAGGATTCGAACTAACGAAACACTGGGCCGCCTGCAGCGGAGCGCGCGAACTTAACCACTCGGCCACAGGGCCAGCCCCTTAAAAATAATTTTTAAAAGGATTCTGAGAAAATAAAGCAAAATCTATTAACTCAGAGTGTTAAACGCACATTAGAAAAACTGGTTCCGATGGCAACTTAGCAGCCACAGCACAGAACCAGCCAGCAGCTTGCTGTGCAGCCAGCGCCCAGATGCTGGCAGGGTCTCAGAGCTGGCGGTCTCCACATGACTCGAAAGGGGTCTCACTACCACCTCCTGTGTTCCTCAAATGCATGCATAAAGCTGTGGGAAACAGGAACGCAGGCCTGACTTCACTGTAATTGTCACCAGCACACTCTCCCTCAATCAATGCAGAGTAAAGACACAGCTCCCATTTGTGTGGAATGGACTATGACACTATGGATATCAAAAAGGATCCTCACACTCAAAAAGATAGGCAACAACTGCAGTAGACAAATACGACCATATTTCAACCTAAAATAACCTATCAGTACACAATGCAAATCAAAGACAAAAAAAGGTTCTTCAAGAAACAAATCTAGGGATCGATAAGAATGACAGCTTAAATAATTTGAACTGAAAGACAAAAATGGATTTTGAAATGCTATCTTATAATAAGTAAATTGCAATTAACCAAGAATCAGTAACATATGCAAGATGATCACAAAATGTGGAATTCAGTATTTCGCTAAACGTACCCTTGTAGGTAAGAGCAACGTAAATTCAACAGGTAAAAGACGGGGGGGAGGGGTGATTTAAATAATGTTATAAACCAATGTTATCTCAATTAAAAAAAAGACATGAAAAAAAAAAGACGGGGGGGGGGGAAATGCAGCACTTTACACAGCAGAGCATAAGCTTTCCCAGCATCTCTCCTTTAAAGAACTCCAAGTGGCCCACAGAAGTCTTAAGACCACAGGGCTACAATGTATGTCCTCATTCACGTATGAAAGCCGCTCCTTGTGTTCTGAGGTCCTGTTCTTTTTTCAAGGTGCAAGTACAACCAACTCAGATTAGTGACTACAGTACAGAATGAAACACTTTCAGTTAGGATTTCAGAAAAAATAAAAAGGTTATATGGTGGTAGAGAAGATCAACATAAAGTGTGATGAGTACCTTTCTGGTATGATGGACAACGTGTTTCTCTTTGTAGGAAGGATCCGAAGGTAAAACTTCAGAAGATGACCCACTAAGATTTTTAGGGTCCGCTGACGAAGCAACCATCTTTAGATTTATCATGGAAGTAACATTCTTAGGGGCTGGTGATGGTTCTGTAGATAATGTCTGCCGAACAACATAACCCATCGGTGTCCAAGATAACTCTGCTCAAAGACAACCAAAAGTGTTGAACAATCTCAACAGTTAAATAGAAATTCCTCAAAAAATTCCAAACATGCATCACATGAGGTAATTACTTAGAGCATAATTAAATTTAGGCTATTGTTCAAAACATTCTCTTGGAAACTACAATATTCACTAAATCTGCTTTTCTTCTTAGGACATGCATGCTGAATTAACTTCTAAGGGTAATTGATTTTCCAGAAAACTAGTCTTTTAACTTTGGGGTGCAGGTGGGCAGACAAACAATAGTTTTAGTTGAAAAACAACAATCCACAATTACATCCGTGGCATACACACAGAATTAATGAGCTCAAGATCAAATTTTAGCCCTACTGACCTTGATGTGTCCCTTTGACATGAGAAGTCAGAGGTCAATAGACTGCAGCTACCACATAACTGGTAAAGCATTCTTTTCAGAACACAGCCTTAAGCACAGCAGCACTACTCCTTAGATGCCCGAGAAACTCTATGTACAGACAAAAGGAAAGGACGTCTGCCAGGACCCGGGCAGGTCATGTCAGCAGCCTGTAGCTATCCCACAGGGTCAGGTGCACCGTCCTTGTCACCAGAGCTGCACATCCTTAGCGCCGTCTCTACACTGACGATCTTTACTGAGCCACGTATAGGCCAAACATGGGAACACACGAGAAAACACACTCTGAATGTATTTGGAATAATTTTGTAAAAATGTCTTTCGTTAGGACAAGCTACTTATAAAAATTTCAAAAGCAGAATCTACTGAACTCTCTCTGAATATATTACTTCTGGGCCAGGCCAAGACACATCAGCAGTTCTCAAAGTGGGCTATGAGGCTCCCAGGACCGTTTCTGGGGTCCTCAGGGTCAAAACTGTGCTCCTGATAGAAGGAACGCGCCATCTGCCTTGCCCACTCTCAGGCTCCTGAGCGTACAGTGGGGTTTTCCAGAGGCTGTGTGACGCAGGACAGTGAAACAGCCAAATGCTGAGGCAAACCTTTAAGAGTTGCAAAAAAGTGAAACAAGACTGCCCCCCTTGCTATAGATTTTTAATTTTGGAAAATAGTTATTTTTCATGAAAATATGCTATGTTAACATGTAATGGATTTATTATTGTCACTTTTTTTTTTTAAAAAGATTTTTTTCCTTTTCCTCCCGAAAGCCCCTCGGTACATAGTTGTATACTCTTCGTTGTGGGTCCTTCTAGTTGTGGCATGTGGGACACTGCCTCAGTGTGGTTTGATGAGCAGTGCCATGTCCACGCCCAGGATTCGAACCAACGAAACACTGGGCCGCCTGCAGCGGAGCGTGCGAACTTAACCACTCGGCCACAGGGCCAGCCCCTATTATTGTTACTTTTAAGCAAATTAGTATTTTTCAAATTTCTTAGTTTTAATTTCAAATATTGATAGCTATAATGCAAATAAACAGCTCTTTGGGGCTTGTTTCTTTTGGTGAGGAAGAATGTCCCTGAGCTAACATCTACGGTAATCTTCCTCTATTTTATATGTGGGACACAGCCACAGCATGGCTTGATGAGCGGTGTCTAGGTGCGTGCCAGGGATCCAAACCTGCAAACCCTGGACCACCGAAGTGGAGTGTGTAAACTTAACCACTGTGCCACCAGGCCAGCCCCAATCTCTGGGGCTTTTTAAAGAGTACTGGGGTCCTGACACCAAAACCTCTGAGGACTTCTGGTACAGGCACTACTGAAGGCAGTCCATCAAAGCTCTTGCTTAGTCGGACAGGCCATCTCATTTAGCCCCTCTGCTCCTCTCTTACACCCCGTGCTCACAGGTGGGATGGCGTTTATGGTTAGTGTATCAACAACCCATCAGCTGTCTTAAGGCAGGCTTCAAGACAGAAACATTTCAGTTGCACTGGACAGAAAATGAACATGGGAAATAGATGACTGATTTTTAAACTAAGATTTGGTAGCCACGCTTACCTCTTGTACATGAAGATGGACTGGCGGCAGCATCAATTACAGACTTAGTCAGATTAGTATTCGTCACCACTATTTCACCCTAAAAAGCAAACCAGTTATGTTCTTACTACTTCAAATTGACAGTAATCATTTAATTTTTAAATATAGTTTCCCTTGCCATCCTTAAAACCTGCAAAACATATACTAATCAAACTTCCAAATGTGTAAGTACATAACATGAGAAGTTACCTTACTCCCTTCTGCCCAATCTCACTCTCTAGAGGAAAAACCACCCACTGTCTATAGCTTGGCAAGCATCCCCCCACTTCTTTGCCTACAAGACAAACATCTGTGGATCGGTCTCATACAGATTCCAATAATGCAATCACGCCACACATAGCATGCAACTTGTAAAAGATCAATCTATCAGGCAACATTCGTGTCAGCACAGGTGTGCCTACACCATTCTTACAGCTGCACTGCCTCCTGAGTGAGTGTGAAAGCCCTTGTTCACCATGCCCACACACCACAGTTCCAAAAAATCCATCCAAAGGTCCACAAAGGTAATAAACATCAGCATCATAAGGTGTGTGCCCTTTCAAAGGCACAGAAAGGTGCCAGATGCATGGAGCACAAGGCATGGAACAGCACTGGGGGCCGTGGGGACATCAGGAGAGACCTCAAAGTGACCAGCAGCACCCACGGTAAAAGAAAACTGAAAACTTCTAATTTGAATGGATTTAACATAAACTCTAAAGCTCATTTGCTTCTTAAATTTACTCACTTTGCCATTTCATTTGAGCCCAGTAATAAAAAATAAAACTATTTAAACACAGCCCATTCTTTTTGTAAATATACCCATGCTCACCAAGGCCAATGAAACATTAGAAATGGCTTACTATTCAGGAACAGTTAAGTCAATGATAGATACCAATGGCAAAGATTCAATGTAACAGTTACGTTTTCAAAAAATATTTAATGACATGGAAAAAATGCCAAAAAAGCTTTTAAAAACTTAAACACAAGCCCTTAGATATGCATAATTCCAAACTGAGGGAAATCCCCCTCAATTCCAACAATGTATCAATACAAAAAAAGATTAACCAGGGGCCGGCCCGGTGGCGCAGTGGCTGAGTTCACGCGCTCCGATCCGGCAGCACAGGGCTCAGTGGTTTGGAGCCGGAGAGCGGACCTACACCACCACTTACCAAGCCATGCTGTGGCAGGCGCCCCATATATGAAAAAACTGGAGGGAGATGGGCACAGACGTTAGTTCAGGGCTAACCTTCCTCAAAAAAACAAAAAAAGATTGCTAATAAGCATGGTTTTCTCTTTGTTGTACAATTTCAGACAACTACGTTTTCTTTTCTTTCCTTAATATTTTTCGGATGTTTCAAGACACTACTGATATAATTAGGAAAAAAGGTTTCTTTTAGACAGAAAATTTAAAAAAAGAAACTCCACACAATTCAAGAGTGTGAACGTACATTAAGGCAACATGTATGTAAGTCTCCCGCCACGGCACAACAGGCCTGACTTCGTGTCCACATACGACGACACAGTTTAACAGGGGGCCACATCAAGTGTGTCAGTCACACCCCAACCTGCCCTGGCTCCCACTTCGGTGCAGCACTCAGGGGCTGGGAATTATCCAGTGACCACCTGTGATGAAGACATGGAGCCCAGCCGGGGACCAGAAGGGTCACACATCTGCCAAATGAAACCGTGATTCTTCCGGATCAGTCAGCCTCACTCGTCACAGCCATGGAACAGGAAAACACTGTGGCGGAACTGTAGAAGGGTCCATGCACGGGGATGGCGTACCTGCACGAGGAGCCCTGCCACTGGGCCTTCCGGCCACAGCGTCCAGGCACCCAAAAGTGCTAGGACAGAAAACGGAAATCCTTCAAGAGGCAGGCAGATGGTGAGCTCTGTTCTCTTCACTGGCTCCTTCTCCTTGCCTTCCCATCCTCACTTTAGCAGAAATTTGTCAGAAGCCATTTTAGGGACTACTAATCTGATTACATTTTTTCCTGAAAAGCTCAAATCAACCTGAGAGGAAAATGCCTAAATCTGATGGACTAAACTTTGACCAAATACTGAATATAGCATAATTTTAAAATTATTAAACAGCAAACGATGTATTTACTGCAATTACTTTTTGCTGAATTTGCTATATCATTAACAAGTGAGAGGTGCAGATAAAAAGCCTGAAAAAACAGGAAGTTACACTATGCAGTTTTAAATATTACTATTTGATAAAAATAGTATTTTCTCTGTATTGGAAAAAGTGTTGTCAGAACGCAATGCTAGATGTGAGATGTTCACAACGGGCTAAGCAGCTGGACTCAGACAGAATCTTCTCCCCAAGGCACTATAGTACCTTCTAGTTACTGGATAAAAAGATGATCCTTTAGGACACTAGCTGTACTAGGTGCTGCAGCCTCGCTGTGAACAGTTCAGACAACACAGGAGGTCCTGTAAGTGCAGAGAGGACTCTCCCGCACCAAGACATCAGGTGTCATGCCTAAAGCGATGCCCGTGAAAGGGCATATGCCGACGAGGAAGGAAGAAGAGAAAGGACACGGAGAGGAGGAAGCTGCACTCACCTCTGATACCACTGGAGTGGGCTTCCCCCCTTCTCTTAGCAGAGAAACACTGGCTGAGGCGGAGCGCAAAGGCCCCCAAGTGGGCTGCTTTTGTGTCTGCGACATCTCACGGTTCTCTGGACTCGGCAGTTCAGGAAAATCCAACCTGGTAAATTCAAACTCAGCTTTGGAGGCAGATCCACTGTCTTCAACGATTCTGGATTTCCTGTCTGTCTGTTTATGACACCCGTCTGTATTTACAGAATTAAAAGTAGGGGTGAAAATTTAGAGTGTGCTGACCTGTACTCACACTTAAATTGCAGAGCAGAAAGTCCACTGCTATTGATGCAACAACACGCTATTGTCCAAACAGCCCAGCTTTGCTAGTGTTGTCAACCTGCTGCGTAACAGTGGAAAACATAAATGACCACAAGTACCAATTGCCCTGGTTGGGCCATCAAGCAGAAAAACCAAAGCACATGCAAATTTTATGAGTAATTCTAAAGCTGATAAAATAGTTACCTTAACCTGATTGTGTAGCTGGGTATCTTAATATATATTTTAGAGTTTTGTAAATTTAAAGGTACTCCAACAAATTTCCTTTAAGTAATAAATTTTCCATATTTTAGAAGAATTTTGGAGGAAATCAAGTAGAATTAAACTTATAGACTCTTTCCCATCTTTCTCCTTCAAATGCAAACGAATAAGAAGTAGGTTACAACGCCATAAAGCCTCTGCATTTGAGTCTAAGTCCAGAGTTATTACAGTTAGCTGTTCGACCTTCCTTTCACATTTCTATGTACCAGATGGTTTATGGGTGAAGTCAATGCAAAGAGGAAACTTTATAGACCAAGTAACATAAATTATCCATGTTAGTGAATTTAGAGACCACTCTCAGTAAGTACACTATTACAAGGTTTTAAGTCATTACATAAATAGGTGATGTCTGTGATCAAACCGTGCTAGTAAATAAATTATTTCAAAAACGACACCACCAGGCAGACTCACTAACTGTCAACCACAGACTGAATGAGTTTCCAAGCCCAGAGCAGACACGTCTTCTGAGTAACTATCTGCCCCAGCTTTGGTCTTGTTTAGGGCGAGATTCACGCCACAGTCAGACAACCTCACCTCTAAGAAGTATCCCAACAGAATATCACAGAAGCAACTTCAGGAATGAACATGGTCAACTACAGTACCAGGGACCTTACACAAGTTCTTGTGTAAAACAAGTTAGCAACGCGTTGAGGGCCCATCACAGAGCCCACAGGCAGCAGGTCCCTTCCGGGAGGAAAGGCCTCCAGGATCCCACGGGAAGGCTGACAGTGTCAGCTCTGCATGATGAACGAGCCCACAGAGACAACTGTACAGAGCGGTGACACTTCTGGGGTGGACAGGGCAGACTGACACAACACTACAGAGTCTGTTATCTTTACCTGATTTCAAAGCGGTGGCAGCATGAGTGGACACCTGATGTGGACCTTTAACTGATTTTATATCAGATGACATAGTTCCCTCCACCTTCTTACGGTCAAACTTTTGCTCATCATACGATTTTTTCTGCAGGAAAGATAAAAAAGTAATACATATTGAGAAAACTACCACTATAAAAAAGATTTAAAATTGAAAATTCATTAGTATTCACAATTTGACCATTTTAAAAAGGTTAGACCAAATCAATGAACACAAAAAAGATAAGCAGTGCTTATACATCATGCAAGAACTGACCAGTCCTGTGCATTCTAAACACTAAAGCGACCAACCAAACCACAGCATTTGCTAACCTTAAGCGGAGCTTTTGTGTCTTGTGGAAGAGGGCACACGTGCTCCTTCCGTGGCCTCATGGTCTGAAAACCTTGGTAACAACCGGGCTGGTGGTAATCATACTGGGAGCCAGGCACTGGGCAGACACTCCGTGCAGACTCCAGGGTGTAAGGAGGATAGGAATACGGGTGAAGAGCCATCTCGGAAGATAAATACTGAGGGGCAAAAGTTGATGCTCCAAAGGCCATATCTTCAGTATAGAATTTCTGCCTAAATAAAAAGTGTAAATTTTAGTCACAGATTTCATACCACATACCAAGGAGCTTAATATTTTGTAATAAATAAATTAAAGCTTTTTATTATTTTTGAGTTCATTCATTTTCACATTGAAATATCTCTAATTAAAAGCCAATAGGGGTCGGTCCGGTGGCACAGCAGTTAAGTTCTCACGTTCCCCTTCTGGGCAGCCTGGGGTTCGCCGGTTCAGATCCCGGGTGCAGACATGGCACAACTTGGCAAGCCATGCTGTGGTAGGCGTCCCACATATAAAGTAGAGGAAGATGGGCATGGATGTGAGCTCAGGGCCAGTCTTCCTCAGCGAAAAGAGGAGGACTGGCAGCAGTTAGCTCAGGGCCGATCTTCCTCAAGAAAAAAAAAAGCCAATAAAACCTCTGAGTATTTCTCTCTCAACCTGCAAAGAAAGATGCTGACCTAGTTCTACTTTTTCATTACTAAGCCAGAACATCCACAATAGGACTGGATCACAGTGAGCATCAGGCGAACCTGAAGATGCCCCAACAGCTTTCCACTCTCACGCTGTCCAATACGTGGGGAAGCCTCTCTCAGCCACCCTGGTCAAAAGGGCCATGCAGACCATTCCTTCTGCAGAGGGGGCTCTGTAAAAGCCCAAATCCAACCTCCACCCCAACAATCTGCAGGGCCGCCGTCCCAGGGCCTCTGGGACCTGCAGACGGCCTACCCAGCCCTTTCCTTGCTCCAAGCCCACTGCCACATCCTGTGCTCTGCTGACTCACAGGGCCAGAGCTGCAACAGGGATGCTGTGCAAATGGTGGCCCAGGAACTGCACACGCTGCTGACAAGAGGAACACCATATGTTAACACTGCTATTGCCTCCATTTGCTCAAGCTGCTAGGCTAAACCAAAATATAATTTAACAATGACTTTTTTAGCAAATTTAGTATATGGCCAGAGGTTTCAACCATTTTACGATGAAAGCTGATACAATGACAAATGCTAAGCAGCGGAGTTAAAACACAAATCTTTCATTTGTGTACATAAAATACAATCTTTTCATGCCCACAAATAAGCACCAGCAGATGTTTCTGCGCATTTCCAGTGCGGAAAATTTTCTTGTAGCAAATCAATGAAATCCCAAAGTGAGCTGGTCCACTGAAAGACAGGGAAATCCAAAGCCAATGACGAGACCTCCTATATGATCTACCAACCGTTCAGCTGTCGGGAGATCCAGGCAGAGGCCCCACTGACTAGAAGTCATACTTCTCCTCTGCTGCAGGTAGGAGCCTGCGCCGAAGGAGACAGGGAGCCGTCTACAGGCCTGACTGCTAACACTCATGGGCATGCTCGCTGCTCGCTGCTCTCGCTTCGAGGCCGCATATAATCCTAGACTGCCTGCCATCACTGTCTGTTAATTTGTAACATTTTACATTTATAAATTATGTTTATGTAAGTTTAGATCTGGTAAGAGCTTTTACTTTTAGGCAATTAGGAATAACAATGACATATTCCTAATGAAAAGGCAAACAAAACCCCCTTTATCAACCTTTTTCTGCCCCTCAGAACACCTGCCCTAGTGCTGCTCTTTGTAGAGAAAAGGAAGCTTCAAAGCTTCGTCCATTCCCTGTGAATCCCTGCTTTACTGTGTGATACTCAGAAAACTCAATGGGGGGCAGATGATGGTGAAGAACCTGTTCCTCACAAGAGAAGATGGGCAAGGAAGATGGGTTGACAGCAAAAAGCAGTAAAAAAAGATTATCCCAAGTCCAAAATATGGATAAATGAACAGACCAATGAAATCCAAGTAAAGAGAAAAGGGGGCAGGACCGAGTGGTGATTTTGGAGGCTGTTATCGTCCAGAAAACTTTCCTCCGTGAGTCCAGAGACCTTGGTTTGGGTCGCGGCTCTATCACAATCTAGTTGTCCACTTTGGACAAGTCATCTCGGTCCTTCTTCCTCTGGAAGAACTTCCTCTGGAGAGTTTCCTCTCCATCCAAGGCGAATATAATTATACGCAGAGAACAACACACAACACAAAATGTCACAGGGACGCCCCACAGCATCTATAGGGGATTCAAATGGCTTGTCTGTAAAGTTCCAGTTGCCATGAACAGCAGATAGCTCTCAAGCACAGTAACACACCTCCTTCGTGCCCAGCACCTCGTCCTGCCCCTCCCTGTGATATCAGCAGCTCACCTCCTAAAGCTAACCTCCCTGGGGTACCTGTGCCGTATCCACTGCTCTCGCTGCTCCACCTCCCCTTGCCCCATCCCTACCAAAGGCCCCTGAGTCTATGGGGACCTCCTTCCTGCCCAGATCAGCCACCTCTTCTGCATGGCGTCTGCAGAGTTCGCCCCTTCTGTCACATCACTTGGAAAGCTCCGCTGGCCTGCATATGCAACCCCTGCCCTCTCCCTGCTCTCACCACCTTCCAAAGGCTCCTCCAGGCCACGGCCTCCTCTGCACTCTCCCTATCTCACCTGTCAGACTCGTTCTGAGTGCAAACCTCTCGTTGTCCTCCTCAAGACTTCACATATGCACTTGCAATCGAGCACTTTCACCACCTCCAGGCCTCTATCTCCACTTAATAGTTCGCTTTTCCCCCATCTGGCACACATAAGTCCAAAATGGAACATCTGGCCCCCAAACCAGCCCCACTTCCCACCTGTGTTCTCATGAATGATGCCACAATTCTTCCCAGGTATTCAGCTGGACACCACGATAGCATCTTTCCCACTGAGACCCATACGGACAACCAAGGAGCCTTCCTGCAGCTGGTCTCCACATATTTTGTTCTCTATTTCGAAGGCCAGGAAGCCAGTCAAAGCCTTCAAGCCCCTCTCCCTTAAAGGTGAACCAGCGTCACTAGCGTGATGATCATGACCCCACTCAAAACACCACCAAAAGCTCCCATTTCCTACCCAGCAAACCTAACTTTTCAGCTGTACCAATAGGCTTTCAATAGGCTAACAGCTTCCCTCCAGCAAGTGCACCTTCCTTACTCCTCTACTGTCTCCCTTCCATCAGGCCAAGCCCTGTCGGGGATCCAGCCACTCCTCCACCCACACAGACCTGCGCCACATTGTGTTAGGACTGCTAGTTCTCACAGCTGAGAGGTTTTAACAGCATCCATTGGTGCACTGTGACATTTCACAATATATTGCAAGATGCTGAAAATACTCAGCAAACTCTTGCCAACGGCAATAGTTGCTTTGGGGAATAAGACTGAACTCAGGTCAGAAGAAATGAATGCTAATTCTGGTTCTGCACCACCTATCTGAGTGACTTTGAACAAACATTTCCAGCCTCAGTTCCTCATGTGTAAAAATAACATTACACCTCCCTGCCAACCTAATGGACTGTGGCATGAAAGAAATGAACGTATACAATAATACTCAAACAAAATGAACACATCCTCATGCATGTGTTGCAAAGGATTTGTCACAAAGCATGTACTATGACAATCAACAAAGTCATTGTCCAGGGACATCACTGGGAACAGAGAACTTATTTTGTTGGCATAGCTTGTATTTGTTCATTACACCAGTAAATACACTTTCAAAACACGGCCAATTCTCTATGTCAGAATACTTCTATTAATACTTGTCTAAAAGATGAATTTGGAGGAGACTGGTACATTTTCTTCTATCTCCATCAGTTCAAGCCTATATACAACTGACAAAAAGAGGAACACAGCTCGTGAGAATAGCCTTTCAATCCCCCTTAGCATCTAGTGCTTTCCATATAGTAGCCTTTCAATGATCAACTGCAGGTGAATAAATGAAGTCCTCTGGCGTGCACTGTTGGAGGTACTGCAGGTCCACAGAGGCTGGAAAAGGCTGCCTCCTCCTTTAGGGGAAGAGGAGGGAAGGGGACACACAGAAGGAGGGAGCTAGAGTGGAAGGAGCAGGGAAGAGGAGCTACATTTGTTATGGAAAATGCTACTCCTATTTTTCATGGCGGCAAGAGGGCTCCATTTCAACAAAATCTGACTACAGCAATGCAATTCTTAACTTACATTAGGACTCACTAGCCGATAGGTTCTCAACGGTGTAAAGTCGCACCATTTCATCCCTACTTCTAAGGCTCTTGTCCCTTCTAACCTTGCCCCTCTGTTTCATGCCTCCTTTATCCTTAATTGTTTTCTTGTCAGACAGGAATACTGTCGCCAATCTTTTCCTTGTTTATAAACAGTTTTAAAAAATCAAAGCTAAAAAAGGATCAAGAGTTAAGAAACGTAATTTTTACAGTCACATCCTTGAGGCTCTGCTTAGTAGTCTCCATCCATATTACTGCCAGAATATTGCTTTAGCTATAGCAACGTGTTCCACCTTTACTTTGGGTAACTGGAATCCCACCCAGTAGACAGCTCAGAGTCCTTGTCACTGAGTGAGGTGTATTCTGTGTTTTATTACGTGAACCACCCAAGGTTGGGAACCACCTAAATGAGACCCATGCCAAGCTCCCTGTTACAAAAGATGAAATTACAGTGGGAGACTTGGGTATGCTTACCAAAGACCTCCAGCATATACAGGCAAGACTTCAACTTCTGTCAAAAAATACAACTTTCAATAATCTCTAAATACACCAGACAACTCAATGATTTTCTTATTCTTTCCAATTTTCATTCTTTTGAATACAGTTCTAGGCTTTATATGAAGTATAAACTATTTTCAATCACACCACACAGGCATAAGAAAAATGAAACAAGTTTGACCCACATCAAAGAAACATCAATAATGACAAGAATTCTTACACAGCGTAAAGGTGATTCATGCCTTAAAAATAAATCCACAAGTAATCTACACAACTGTGTAAAAGGTTTAACATTTATTTTTCTAAATTCAACTAATAATGGAAACCATTTTGCAATTACCTAGAGAATGAATTTTGAGAAAAAAAAAATTTAAAGGACAACAAAAACCTTCTTTCAACTCAAATTCAGAAAAATTTATAATCAAAACTTGTAGAATCCATCTCCACAGGAAATAGGGTGAAAGCAAACCCAGCCATTTCCAAATTATTATCCACACACAGTGGCAGCTGTGGCCGCCAGCCCCACTCCTTCCCGGAGCAAGACTGTACATGCCACACCCTAAGACCCAAGGGCATGTTTGCTTATTGGGCTGTCCTTTGCCCCACTTCCTCCCCACACCCTTCTTACCATTCCAGCTCCTGTTAGATCCTACATAGTTTTAAACCGTATCCACAAATGAACCCGGAAACTGTATTTCCTACTAATAAACTCAACGCAGTCTCCGTACTTTCCTTGCCCAAAATAACTGCAAGATTTCGGAGAAAGAAAAGGTTTCGGAGAAAGAAAAGGAGAGCTGAAGCTCCAGTTTTGGTCCATGACACAGTTAAGTTGTGCTACTGGCTCAGACTCTTCTTGACTGAGGAGCATCTTCTCTAATCGCTCTGAGAACTTTAATGTGCTGGCTGCAGCACATTTCAAAGTCTAATCACCACTGAAGCCAAGAAACAAAGTCCCCAGGTAGGGCGGGACACGTGGACGGATACATACTCAGGCACTGGTAGCTCCTGAACGCACGGATAGTACGTGGCTGCACAGCTGGGGAACACGCGTGCTTCTGAAGACTCTGACCATGCCACGCTGAGCCCAGCAAATTTGGGGACAAACGGTTTGACATCTGCGGACAACTTGATGCCCTGAGGGAAAAAAGCGGGTTGTGGATACACACATTCTGAGATTGACCAAATGTAAACAAACAAAAAACCTAGAGTCGCTCCCTTCTAGCAGCTTCAGAAAGGCTAATCACGGTGCTGTTGTTCAAACGCTTCGCCTCATAAAGACAAGAACCTGTTTGCTGACAGTCTCTCCCCCAGTGAATTTTGTTTTACTAGGAAAAGCGGTCTACCAAATTTTGGAAGTGAGAAATAAGGAGGACTAGTTACAGTGGAAGTAAATTCCCAGCCAGAAGACAGTCGGGAGCACAGCGGAGAGCGCTCCCTTGCGTTGACTCGGAACACGGGCATGTCACCTCTCGGGCAGCGGTTCGGGATAACTGGGACCCGCGGAGCTGCCGGAAGTCAATACACAGAGACACCCGCGCAAGGCTCAGCGGGGGCGCTCACCGCACACTGCGGAAGTCTGTTTCCACTCGATTTCTCGAAAAACTTACAGAACGTTTGCTTTTCACTCACTGACCCACTAAGAATCTTGTTGAAAGCAAAAGCTAGCTTTGCCGGAAAATAATTCTATCGCCAGGAGCTCTTGGAACTTTAACTTAAAATTGTGTTTTTGTGTTCCTGTTTCCTTTAGATCCGTGCTAAGAGATTTGCTCCCACTGGCCGTCTCACACGCGCGGCAGTTAATTCACGTGGACGCCCGTTTACGCGCTCGCCAGGGCTCCTCCGCGGGGGACCGAGCCCGTCCGGCGGACCCGCCGCCTCACAGCACCGCAACGAGCGACTTCAGACAAGCCTCCCGTCCCGTGACAGCGGCGACCGGCCCGGCGGAGAGCCCCCCGCAGCCTGGGGACCGGAGCGGCCCCCTCGACCGCGGCCTCCGCCGCCCGTTTAACCGCGGGGGGTGGGCGCGCCGGGGCCAGTCCGCGCCGCCCGCCCCCGCCTGCGCCCGCGCCCCGTGCCGCCCCCCACCACTCCGGGCTCCGGTCCTCACCTCGCCCGCCGGCTCCCGCGGCCCCTCCGAGGCCATGGCAGCGGCTCGGACGAAGCCCAGCCCGGGAGGCCAGCAGCCCCGGTCGGCTGGCGGCGCAGACGCGCGGAGCGCCGCCTCCCCGCACCTCCCCCCCGGGTTTTCCGCCTTCGGAGCGGACGCCAGGAAGTGCGTCACACACCCGCGCCCCGGCCCGCCCCGCTTCCGGCCGGAAGTGCGCGCAGCGGCCGCTCTGGGCCCACGTGGGCGGGGGGTGGGGGCGCCGGTGTGCTGAGCGCGGGTTCTCCGGGACTGTCGGGAAGGGCGGCACGCTGGCCTGGACGAAAGCCCGTGCGCACGGTGGCGGGCACCTGGAGCCGGGGCGGGGCTGGGGCGGCTTGGCGACGTGGAGGACTGCGTACCCTCTGGTCCTGCGACCTGGCAAGCCAGCCAGACAGGGAGCGCTCAGCTTGCGGGAACGCGAAGCCCAGGAAACCTTCAGCGCTGCGCGGTCCTCTCAGCGGACAGCTGGACAGCATGTGCCGGGAAAGGGAGATGGACAGTGGTGGGGCTTCGCGCTGCAGGGAAGCAGCGCACAGGGCAGGAGGCGTGGTAACGGCAGGGTGAGAAGGCACAGGGACGCGAGCACTCTGAGTAGGGGAGGGGCGGCGGCGACGATCCTCTGGCTGGTGGGTCTGCGGGAAGGTGCGGGCAGTGTAGGCTGTTTGACCCACGGGGCTAATTGTAGGTTTCCTCGGTCTCTTGCCGGGAGACTTGGTTAGAGTGACTACCAGGTATTTCAAACGGAATGCAGGCAGCTCCAGTTATCCAAGTTTCCTTCTGTGCGGGTCGCACAGGTCGATTAAACACACCTCGAAGCACCCACCTCCAGGGTGGGGAGAGGCCTGGAGTCTGGCAGTAATCAATGCTGAAGATTGAGGGGGGACGTCACCCCTCCCTCTCAACACTCTCCGGTGTACCCTAAAGGATGACGTTTACTTAACAATTCAGGCACCTTTCTGTGGGCTTGCTAACCCTAGACCTCTAGCTGATGGGTCCCCGGGGCAGGGATAAGTTCTAGGCCGCTGCTCATCCCCTTAAGTATTTATCCCCTTAAGTATTTATCGTGCTCAGTATGTGTAAAGGCATCCCTTTCTAAAGAGAGGGGCATACAAAGGACCACCAGACCGAGGCGCTGGCGGGTGCTTATGTTTACTGGCAGCTCATTTAAAAGGTTTCTCCAGCATAGCAATGAGGATAAATTGCCTGTGTTTGCATTAACTCTAAAATATTTCCCCAGCAGCTAAAAAGGCTATTTAACAGACAAAATATACATGGCATGAAGGGTGCTTTACAGTGCTTTTGGACTTCTAAAAATGCTGTGATGTTTTATAAGAAACATTATCCCCACTTGGTTCATGGAGAAAAGGAGAAACAGGGTTAAGTGGTTTCTTCCAAGGCCCTAGATGTGGCAGTTTTTAGATAAGTGGAAGCAGCCCAGAGAGTATTAAGTTCAGCTTTCATTCAAGTGGAGATTCTAGACAATTCTCTAGGAACTAGACTAACAACAGAGCTATAAAATCAACTTTGGTTCTATTAAACTTATCCCTGGTTCTTAGTTTCTTCATAAGTGAATTTAAATGGTACCCTCATCACACCAAGCTATTTTAAACCCAATTAATAACATTTCTTTACCGTAAGTTTCCTTCTGAGTAAAACTGTAAAACTGAAACCAACCAACAACCTCAGCAGTCACAAATTATCCTTAATAAACCTCAATAACTTCAAACAGGGATAAATGCAACATACAAACTTTATTTAAACAGAAGTAACAGGTAAAGTCAAACAGGCACTTACATTAAGAGAAACACCGACCAGAAGAAATTTAAACACCTTACAGTAACCTACTTGCAGTTGCATTTAACTGAGCTCTGTTGCTGTGAAGAATACAGCTCATGCACAGGTATGGATGAACAATTTGTACATTTTTCAAGTATTCACTGAATACTACCTTATATACACATATACATTAAATTTGAAAAAGATTTAATTGACAATGCCCAGATATACTTCATTTTTGTTGATCTTTTGGAAGAGGTCGTCTAAAGAGAAGAATATGTGGTTCTGTGGAAAGAAAATATTTTATATCATTTTAAAGTATGTTAATTTTCATTCATTCAACAAAGATTTCTCAATTGGACCAAAATAAAATAAAATAAATCTATGGTCAATGTTACTTATTGAGGTGTTTGAAATGAATATTGCTTCAAAGTCACTGTCAACAGTGAACAAAAGAAAGCAACCTAAGGATGAAACTATGCCCCCAGTGCTTTAAGTTTTATTCACCTGGAGAAAAGAGATGCTAAGTAGAGAGGCTACTTTGGGGAGAATGGTTTCTACCTTTAGAACCTCAATTCCAGTGAAAAGCAAAGAGAAGGGTAACTGTGGAGAAAAGACACCTAACATCTCATTCCAAAACCACCAGCTTATAAAAATGCAGGTCCCAGAGGTCCACCCCCATAGTTTCTGTTTCAGCAGGTTGGGGCCAGGAACCTACAGTTAAGTTCCTCAAGTTGCTTTTGTGTTATCTAGAGAAAGACCTCTTGAACTCTAATACAATTACTGACCCAATCCCAAGGAAGTTAGGAGTTTTCTGCTGCTGCTACTTTTTTCAACAAGAGCAGAAAGCAAAATAGCTTTAGTTCCACCTAGTTTGGCTTCTACAGTTCTCATTTTGTTCTAAGCATTATAAATCCTCTAAGTTAGATGTAATGATAACCCAGAAGTAGAATTTAAGCCCACAAAGTTTAGTCTAGTTTACTATTTAGTACCTGGTAAAACTCTCTGGTAAATACCACCTAACAGCATAAGCACTCATAAAGCATAACAGTAGCACATTTGAGTTCACTCACATGTCATCTCATTTAAACTTAACGTGGTAGATACCAATTATCCTTCAATAGAAAGCCAAAGGAAAAGACAAACCACTTCAAATTGCATCAATTTCTACACATAGAACTTAAGAACACTTAAGTTGTCTTAAAATAAATTTATAGTTTTCAAAGAGGGGACACCAGAATTCTAAATATACTTATGGTAAAATACTTAAGATACTATGAACAATGATACATTTTAAACTTCAACAAAATAGCCTATATTTTGACTTGCTATTTTTGCAGGTAGAATAATGCACTATTTTCAGTTTTGGTATTTTATTTACTATAAAATTGGAACCGAACCCTCTCTAAAGAAAGGAATCAGACATTCAAAGATAGTCAACCTTATCAGTTACTTTGAGATTTTATTCAATGTCAGTACTACTAAAACTCTTCAACAACCACAACCACTACTATTGAATTCAGTTGACCGTACCTGGCTCATGAATCATGTAATGAACCCAGCCTAGACTCTGTTGGACACCAAGTCTCCTCCACTCCTCTTCAGACATCAGATGGGTTTTGGGTACTTGTTTGGAAAGTTCTCTGGGTAACATGACATGCCTGTTAAAAGAGTGAAATATTAGTGCTCTATGTAAATATGCCTTTCCTAAAATTATAATCACTTTACATATGCATCTTTAGGATACTTAAAATTGACAGTTTTTGTCCTCAAAACAAAGTTCTTTAAAGCAACTCCGTTACATTACCATTGGTGTCAGTCTTGAAGACTATCCTCTATACCTTTACTTCTGATTTTTGATGGCCTATGTTCAAATTAGAGAAGAATATGAAGTCCAAAAGCAGAAGGCCTTTTACTTAGGATTAACTTTTTTCCCCTAGCAGAGGCTCCTTGCTATTTGTCTCAATCTTCTTCAGGAATAGAACCCCAAAAATGAATTGGGGCACATGGAATCTAAATCACAGCCTCCCCTGCAGCTCCCTCTGGTCACAGGACTAAATCCTGACCAATAGGACATAAACAAAAATATGCAACTTAAAGAAAGTATACTCAAAAGAACACGCCCAACTCTTCTTTTTTTCTCCTTTCTGTTGGTTACGAGGCAGACTAACGTGATCAGGGAGACAGAGAAGCCATCTAAGACCACAGACACAATTATTAAATTCAGATGGGCTCTGACTGTAGAGCTGTCATCCCAAGCCCATGTAGCCTTTTTCAGGAGGGGGCAAAAACCCAATCTGTTACAATTAATTTGGGCTTCCTATTACTCAACATACATTTGTAGTAGATACAAGTCCTTGTGTACTCCAGAAGTTGCTTTATACTTTGTTTAAAAATAAAAGCAAACACTAATTGCACATATACATGTACCTGCAACCTTACACACAGACTTTCAGCTTTCCAGTAAGTTACTGACCTATCTCTAACACTTTATCCAGATTTTTAGGAAGGCATGCAATATTCTTCAATGTCAAACCATCAAAAATATGTACAATTGCAGGTTTGTGAAATTCCTGAAATCTGCACCCTCCGCTTCTTAAAAAAAATCATCTTTATAAAATCACAATTCCCAGCCCCATTTTCATCGTTATCAGTAGCAGTAATAGTTTACGCAGAGTCCTCCATAACCAGCAACTGAATTTTGTGACCAGTATAGTATCGACCTCTGAGTCTCTCCGGGGAGTGGGGGAGAATGGTGTAATCTGCTCACACTTCCTGGCACACAGGAAAACTGCACCCATAACTCATTGTAAGCACTAAGCTGTCATCAACTTAGGTTCTAGTCAGTGGCTGGTTAGTTAAGTACTAATTCGCAGGACAAAAGTGACCCTTAGAACAACATTTACTATGTCACTAGATTGCCAGGAGGCCACCACGTCAAATTATGCTTACTATCATAGCTGGCAAAAATCATTTGAACCAATTCTTGAAGTCCATTCACGAAGGAACCTCAGCATAAGCAAAAGGAATAGGAAATTAAGTTTCTACAAAAGAGAAATCAAAGATGTAGATAATGCCTACTGGCAAAAACAAATACTAATTTTTGCCATTTACAGTGCACGCCGCACCACTATATACGAACCACCCTAGAGTCACCGCCGGCGGGGTCTGTCGCTTACGAGCGCCTCTGGACATCAACCGCTGTCCTGCTTGACGGCGGGGGGCTTGGGCAGGAAAGACCAGCTCTACCCAAGACTGGATTCCAACATGCGACTTCAGACATGACGGGATTCCCGTCCACACACCGCCACACTCAAGCCACCCAGTCCCGCAGGCTGCAGCTCCCACGGCGCAGGCGGCACGGCCAGGGCTTATCAACGACGCCGTCAGGGCGTCTCAGTCCGCCTGGAGCCAGACGCGCTTCCGAGCGGCCCTCCAGTCTGGAGAGCCGTGACGTCCACTGCGTCCGATACGCGGTGCCCCCAGCCGGGCTCGGGGTCGAAACCACATGACTGCACATCACCCCGATGTGACCGGCCTAGGACCGTGCAGTGCGCAGTGACCACACACAAGAAGATGGACTGCACGTCTACCCACAGCCAGAAAAGCACGGCGCTTCTCCGGCCAGGAACATGACAACCAGGCAGATAACACTAACTTACTACTAATCTTTACTTTTTCTCCTGCGAACGTGGGCCTTCAAGGTACCAGGGGACGAAAGCAAACCGGGCAGGCCGCCCGCCGTCACGTCCTCGCCCCACCAGCCTCCTGGAGGCCGGACCCCAGGGCCGGGCAGCAAACCGGCGCCGCGGCCGCCCCCCCCGGACGCCACGCCCCCGCCGCCCCCGCGCTCCCCAGCTCAGCGGCCTCGGCTCGCCCCGCCGCTCGGCGTCACGTGACGTCGGCACCCAGACCACCCCCCCGACCCCATGCCAGGGGTCCGCGGCCAACACACCCCGGCGGGGAAGGACCCGGGCCGCGACCCGCCTCACCGGACACCGCGCCACACCACCCCGCCCGTCGGGCCCTCCGGCACCCCAGCTCCCCCGACGGCCGCCGCAGCACGGGAGCGCTCCCGCCCCGCCCGCCGAGGACCCGGCCCCGGCCGCCCTGTCCCCGTCCCCCGAGACAAAGGGCGGCGGCGGCGGCGGCGGCCGGCGCTCCCCGACCCCCGGCCTGTGACCCCGGCCCAGCGCGCCGAGCCCTCGGCCCCAGGCGCCGGCCGGCCGCTCACCGGTACTCGTAGTGTTCGTCGAAGTACTTGTCCGAGTAGTAGATCTGTTTGTGGGCCATCCTGCGGGCGGGGCGCGGCGCGGCGCGGCGCGGGACACGGGGCGCGAAAAGCGGGGCAGCAGGCCGCACGTCGACGTCCGGCCAAGGCAACGGCTCGACTGCGACAAACCGACCGCAGGCCCAACGAGTGCCGTTTGAATCCGACATCCCGCCGCTGATTGGACGGCGGCGCCGACCAATCACCTTCCGCGCACACTGCGGGGCGGCCGGGGCCGGCTTCCAGCCTATCGTCGCCGCCCCTCCCCGGCGTTCGCTCCCAAGGTCAGCCAATCAGAGGCCTGTTGCGAGGTTGCCCGAGGGAAGAAATGGATGATTGGCACGGCGTGGAGGCGGGGAGCCTCCTGAGGGGAAGGGGCGTGGCCAGGGAGGAGCGGAGGGAGGAGCGGAGCCAGGATCCTGAGGGCCTCAGGGAGCGTGCGCGGGGCTTTAGAACTTTCCAGTTCGGCGGAGCCGTTGGGGCGGTAGACCTGCGGGAGGGGCGAGGTATCGCGGGGTCTGGCCCCTTGCCGAACAGTCGCCTTTGCGCAGGCGCAGCTTCCCCGGCCCAGGGTCTGTGGAGCTTGAGGGAAGCTGGCCTGCCGCCCCAAACCGGGGAAAGTGGGTGAGGCGAGTGTGAGGGCCGGCCGCAGGGAAGCTTCCAGAAGGCGGGCCCGAAGGTCGTGCCCGGGACCCCCGTAGTGGGTGTCCCCCGTGCGTCTGCTCCCAGTTGCGGCCCAGCGCGGAGGCGAGGGGCTCTGGTGTGTGCGGGCGCGGTGACGGGCAGAGGGGCTCCCAGACGGCCCTGCGCGCTCGGTGTTGCCGCAGTGACCCGGGCCGAGAGCACGTGCGCGCAGGCGCGGTGCGGGCGGGCGCGCGGGCCGGGCCGGGGTGGCCGCGGTGACCGCTGAAGGTGACTTTTGGCGGTGCCGCGTTCCCCGACGAGCCCGCCTCTTAGCGCGTACGCCGGCGCTGCGCCCAGGCTGCCCCCGGACGGCTCGCTGTCTGCCCTCCGCGCCCTAGCCCGTCAGCGGCAGCGCGGGCGCTACACAGGATGAGCGCTCGGTGACAGTTTTTAAGTGATCGGTTGTAGTGTGTCTGTAGGGGCGCTCCCCAGTGCCCTCGGACAGCCATGTGTCCTTAGGAGCAGGAACCACCCGGGGCTCCGCATCCTGGATCTTAGCTTGCCTCCGAGAACGTCCCTCTGCGGGGGACGCGGGGCCCTTCTGCGTGAGCTGCCGTCTGGGAAGGCGGCTCTACCAGGGACAGCCCCTCCTGCCCGGCACGCAGCGCCCGGCCGCCGGGACACCCCTGTCCCCGAGTCCCGGCCACCTGTGCGCCTCCCCCGCCGCCCGCCCCGCTCCTGTCCGGTCCCGCCGCCCGCCCAGCTCCTCTCCCGTCCCCCCACCCCACGCCCCACGCCCCACGCCCCGCTCCTGGCCCGTCCCCCGCCTCCCGCCCCGGTCTTGTCCGGTCTGCACCCGCCCCGCTCCTGGCCCGTCCCCCCGCTGGGCGCGCGGGCAGACGGCCGGCCGGAATGGTAAGCCATGATGATGTGCTGCGAGCTGAAGACGTGAACGGGCAGTTAGGGAGCTGGGAAAGGAATCCCTCATCACTTTTCTGGCAAAACTGGGAAAGAAAAGCTTCCCAGGAGACGTATTTTCAAAGGCGTTTTGTGGAAGGTTTCAAACAGAAAAGTAGAGCAGCGTCATTGATGCGGGGTCGGTGAGCCGAGGAGTCGAAAGAAAGATTTCTTAGATTCTCAAGATCTGGCAGTAGTGCTCTTTCATTTAGAGAATAGAATAGCATGGGGACAGGACCCACGGGAAGTCAGAGCTGCTGCTGCTGCCCCCACTGGCATGGGGACAGGACCCACGGGCAGGCAGAGCCGCTGCTGCTGCCCCCACTGGCATGGGGACAGGACCCATGGGCAGGCAGAGCTGGTACGTGGGGACAGGACCCACGGGCAGTCAGAGCTCCTGCTGCTGCCACTGCTGCCCCCGCTGGCATGGGGACAGGACCCATGGGCAGGCAGAGCCGCTGCTGCTGCCCCAAGTTGAGGGTTAGGGCTAATTTTATAAGGCATGGGTATGTGAATCATTTCTTTACAAGACAAAGGAAAGAACATGAAAAAAAGTTAAAATGGGGTCTGGTCATTGGGTGATCCCATGACTTTTAGACAAGAATCAAATCGGATTAAGCAAAGGTTAGAAAGGTCAGAAGCCACCACCCTAAATCAGTTACATGAGATTGCCAGACAGCAACCAACTTAAGTTCTTGCCTTCCCCATTAAGAGTTTCTAGGGACAAGGTCATCTCTCTTCTTCTTCTTCCTGGTACAGAGAGGGAGGCACCTTTTACAGATAGAGATTTACCTTACAAATGTAAATGTGTCCCAACAAGGGCAAGTTCCATTCCCCAGAGCCTCCTTCCCTGTCCCAGTTTATCAAAAGCTATCAGCCCAAAACAATCCCGATGCCAAAGAGTCATATCTTGGGGTGGCCAATTTCAGGTCCCTACAAGGTCATCCCCCCTTCCTTCACAAACGCAAATGTCTCAAAAGGGCAAGCAAAATTCCAGTCCTCGGAGCCTGCTTCTCATCTGTAGTTTTAAAAATAACCAGCCTAAAATCCTCATCAGTCATGAACGCCCGTGTACCGGTCAGCTTCAGCGGATCGTGTGGGGGGCCCATCGTGTTTCATCTGTTCCCCTCTTCCTTTTCCTCCCACAGTGTCTTTAAAGAGTCCCAAGTGTGTCGTGTCGCTCTGAAATAATACTTGTGTGTCAGTCTGTACGCATGGTGTACTTCTCAAGAAACGTTTTAAAATACTGAGCACCGTGTGGTTGTTAGACTTGTGGTTCCTCATCTTTCCCTGGTAGCTAGTTTAGACTCGGATTTCCCCGCTTGTCTCACAGGCACCTTTCTATGCTTGGTTGCTTTGAATCCACACCCAAACTTAGGCCTACACGTGTAATTTGGTTGTTGCCTCTTTTAGTCTTTAAACGACCCCCATCCCATGCCACCTTTTAAAATATGGGTTTATTAGAGAAACCACATTTCACAGTCTGGATTTGGGTATTTATTTGCTTGTGTAATTTAATTTGTTTTTCCTGTAATCTGATTATTTAGATCTAGGTTTATAAAAAAAGTTGTCCAGGTGATGAGGATTTTAGGCTGGTTACTTTTAAAACTGCAGATGAGAAGCAGGCTCCGAGGACTGGAATTTTGCTTGCCCTTTTGAGAGATATTTGCATTTGTGAAGGAAAGGGGGATGACCTTGTAGGGACCTGAAATTGGCCACCCCAAGATATGACTCTTTGGCATCGGGATTGTTTTGGGCTGATAGCTTTTGATAAACTGGGACAGGGAAGGAGGCTCTGGGGAATGGAACTTGCCCTTGTTGGGACACATTTACATTTGTAAGGTAAATCTCTATCTGTAAAAGGTGCCTCCCTCTCTGTACCAGGAAGAAGAAGAAGAGAGATGACCTTGTCCCTAGAAACTCTTAATGGGGAAGGCAAGAACTTAAGTTGGTTGCTGTCTGGCAATCTCATGTAACTGATTTAGGGTGGTGGCTTCTGACCTTTCTAACCTTTGCTTAATCCGATTTGATTCTTGTCTAAAAGTCATGGGATCACCCAATGACCAGACCCCACCGGCACTGATACCATTTTAACTTTTTTCATATTCTTTCCTTTGTCTTGTAAAGAGATAACTCACATACCTATGCCTTAAATTTAGCTCTAACCCTCAACTTGGGGCAGCAGAAGCTCTGACTGCCCATGGGTCCTGTGCCCATGCTACACTATTCTCTAAATAAAAGAGCACTACTGCCAGATCTTGAGAGTCCAAGAAATCTTTCTTTCGACTCCTCGGCTCACCGACCCCGCATCACAGGGGCCGGCCTCCTGGTGCAGTGGTTAAGTTCGCACATTCTGCTTCGGCAGCCCGGGGTTCACCGGTTCAGGTCCCGAGTGTGGACATGGCACCCCTCAGGGGGCCATGCTGTGGCAGGCATCCCACATATAAAGTAGAGGAAGATGGGCACGGATGTTAACTCAGGGCCAGTCTTCCTCAGCAAAAAGAGGAGGATTGGTGGCAGATGTTAGCTCACAGCTAATCTTCCTCAAATAAATACATAAATAAAGAAATAAAAATGGTCCAAATCCGTATAGCAAGGGAAGACAGGTTTGAGCCCAAGCAGTCTGACTCCAGAATCAGACCTCTGAACTGCTAGTGTATATTCTCTTTTCCAGTAGAGGGATTGGTGTCTGCAAAGGTGTGAGGACACGTGGTATGTGCAAAGGACGCTGAATGGGTTTGGTTTAGAGTGGAGATCCTGGAAAGGAAAGTTATGGGAAGTGACTCGAGGAAGGTTGATGTGGTATACAGAAAAATGTCCCCGAAGATGTCCATGTCCTAATCTCTGGAACCACAAATAGGTTACCTTATGTAGTGAAAGGAACTTTGCAAATGTAATTAATGACCTTGAGATAGGGAGGTTATCCTAGATTGTGAGGCTGGGCCCCCTGGTATTACAAAGGTTTGTATAAGAGCGAAACAGGAGGGTCAGAGAAGGTGCTGTGACAGCAGCGGAAGTGGGAACGGCATGATCATAAGCCGAGGAATGCAGGCAGCCTCTAGAAGCTGGAGAAGGTAGGAATGGATGCGTCCCTGGAGTCCCCAGAAGGAACACAGCTCTGCCAACACTTTGGTTTTAGCCTAATGACCTAGTTCGGCCTCCCCAAACTCACAGCACACTTGCTAGTATGTTTAATTCAATTTATGTTTGAAAATTACAAAGTTCAATAAAAATTACTCTTAATAATTTAAAAGAAAGGTACAACTTTAGAAGTAAGACGTCTGGTCGCTCCTTTCCCAACAACCCCATATCGCAGATTTAACCATTGATAACACTGTGGTGCGTTATCCACATAGACGTTTTCCTGTACTTGATACTGAGGGATCACTATCAGAACTAGGGGTTCACATGTATATTCTTACTTTCTAAAATATTCTACAGCTCGCTTTTTTCTCTTTCCTCCTGGTACTCCCATGACGTGAATGATCATTTTCTACATCTCATTGAGGTGTTTAGTGTTTTGTTGAAAGGATATTCAAGATTGTCCCCTGATGTGGTTAATGGGCCCTTCTTGGGTCTCTTGTTGATTCTTCTAAATGTGGTAATACCATGGGGTTTGGTCCTCAGACTGCTTCTCCTCTTACTTCTCTCAGTTTTTGCTTCATGAATGTTACAGCTCTGTTATTTGGTGCATGAAGGATTGCTATGTCTTTTTGGTGAATAGACCATTTTATCATTATGTAATGTCCCTCTTTGTCCTGGTTATTTTATTTGCTTCGAAGTCTACTCTGTCTAATATTAATATAATCACTCCGGCTTTCTTTAGACCATTTAATGTAATTATTGATGTCAGGATTTAAGTCTGCCATTTTATTATCTGTTTTCTCCTTGGTCTTTCTGTTTGTCCTTCATCTGCTTCCCCTTGCCTGTATTCCTGTGCCAGTTCAAGAAGCCAGAGAAAGTCTGGAGAGTCCTATAACTATTAAATTGAAACAGTAATTAGAAGTCTTCTCCTAAAGACACCACTAGACCCAATGGCTTTACAGAAGAGTTACCAACCTTTCAAGTTTTACCAAGAGTTTATTTCTTAGATAAACTCTTCCAAAGCAGAGGAGTTTATTCTAAGAGAAGAATAATGTTGATTCAGAAACCAAGTAAGGGCAATATGAGAAAAGAAGGTACACATCCTTTCACTCATACAGATACTTGTGAACATCCTAAAGAGCCAGCCCTGATGGCCTGGTGGTTAAAGTCCAGTGTGCTCTGCTTTGGCAGCCTGGGCTCAGTTCCCAGGAGTAGAACCACACCACCCGTCTGTCAGTAGCCATGCTGTGGCAGCGGCTCACATAGGAGAACTAGAAGGACTCACAACTAGAATAAACAACTATGTACTGGGGTTTGGGGGAGGGGAAAGAAAAGAGTGGAAGATTGGCAACAGATGTTAGCTCAAAGCAAATCTTTCCTGGCCAAAAAGAAAAAAAATCCTAAATAAAACTTGGTCACCTGAATCCCATTGTGCTTTTAAAAAGGATAATATACTACCTTACAAATGCAAAGATAGTTTAATATTAGAACATCTGTTAATGTAATTCACCACACTAACAGTATAAAGGAGAAAAATTGATCCTCTCAACAGATGCAGAAAAAAATTTTTATAAACTTCCCCACTCTTGTAATACAAACTCTTAGTAAACCAACCACTCACTGGTGATACCACTCTTAGTAATTAGGAGTAGGAGGAAACTTTGTTAACCTCTAAAGGATCTATTAAAAAATGTAGTTAATAGAATTCTTATGGGGAAACGTTAGAAACATTCTCTTTAAAATCTTGTATTATCTCCGATTCTATTGAACAATGTACTGGAAGCCACATGCAACACAATTAAGAAATTTAAGGCATAAAAGTTGGAAAGGGAGAAATAAAACTCATTTGCAACTGATATAATTATATATCTGAGTATAAGATCAATATACAAAAGTCAGTTGTATCCCTATACACCATAAACAACTGGAAAACATAAAAAGAAATATTGCATTAGCATCATATGTGAGGTACTTAGGAATAAGCCTAACAAAAGATACATAAAGCCCTGATAAGCAAAATTATGAAACTTCAAGAGAAAAGAAGACTTGAATAAACAGAGATACTGTGTTCATGCTTAGGAAGACTCAGTATGGTAAAGACATAAATTATCTCCAAATTGACCATAGAGTCAGTCTAATTCCAATAAGATAGCATATTCAAGGAACTTACTTGTTTCTAAAATATGTATGCATGAGGAAGGGGCCAAGAACACCAAAGACACTTCAGTGGACTCTAATAGATCATGATTTACTAAGAAGCTATGGTATTTAAGACAGTGCAGCAGTGGCTTGTAAAAATCAAGATAACGTGGTACTAGATAGACAACCTGACTTTGGGATGTAATAGCCAGACTGATATAATGTTCACTGCAGCTTTGTTCTTTTTTTTTTTTTTTTAAAGATTTTATTTTCTTTCCTTTTTCTCCCCAAAGCCCCCCAGTACGTAGTTGTATGTTCTTAGTTGTGGGTCCTTCTAGTTGTAGCATGTGGGACACCGCCTCAGCGTGGCTTGATGAGCGATGCCATGTCCACTCTCAGGACTCAAACAGGCGAAACCCTGGGCTGCCGCAGCCAGGCGCGCAAACTTAACCACTTGGCCATGAGATCCGCCCCGGCCCCTGCCGCTTTGTTCTTGTACATACCCTTTATCATTTGGAGGATGTACTCTACTCCTAGTTTGCTAAATTTTTATCATAAGTAGAAATTGTATTTCATCAAATACTTTAAAAGTTTTTATTTCTTATATTTAATTTTTTAGGATTATGAATATAAGTTGTAAATGAGATGAGAATACGTTAGTAACTGCAGTCTTAAGGATGAGTCAAATGGCAATAGTCTTGAGAACTAAACAGTTGAAATGTAAACTGAAAGCATTCTGAATGAAATGAAGAACAAATTAGTGAGCTAGATGGTATGATTAACAGTTCCAGAAAGCATCAGGAAGGGAGAAAGAGATGGAAAATGTGAAGTAAGAAGACATGAGACTAGAAAGAGAAGTGATAACTGTTGTTGCAAAAGATTCCCAAAGGGAGAGAAAAAGTAAAGAAAGGACATACTTGTACAAGTAATGGCTCTGAAGTCCCCAGTTTTAAAACAAGTAAAAGATTTCAGATGGAAGGGGCTTGTAGAGTGCTGAATAGTATAGGTAAGAAAAATCTCACCATAGAGAGATTATAGTGCAATTCAACAACATGAAAAACAAAGGAAAGTTCTAAAAGCTTCCGGGGAGAAATTGCAGATCACCCCTACAAAGCAACAAGAATAGATTGACAATGGCAATCTGAAAAGCAGCACTGGATTCAAGTAGAAAATGAGTTAGTGTTCACAAAATGTTGAATGAAAGAATACAAATAGATTGAAAACAATGATTCACAACATATTGGATATAAAGCAAAGTGACTTTGAACATTTATTGTTCTCTAGAAAAGCGAGGATTTAAACAAGTGTTTATTGTTAACAATTTAGAACAAACATGACTAGAATAGGGAGGATCAGAGGGAATGGAGTGCACGCTGAGGTACTTATCTTTGCAGCTGTTGATAAGTTTAGGAAGTTGAGAGGTTAGGGATCCATCACCAGAACTGTCGGCTACAATCACTTTGTTCTTGCTACTATCTGCAGTAGCAAAATAAAACGCTTCAAGTACCACATCCCTCCTTGGGGTAAGTTTTAACTTGTCACAAATACCTCCCATCCTCCTATGTGTGCCCTTTGCAAAGTGAAGTCACAAGTCCTTCCATCAATAGATGAAGTCTGTTTCTCCACCCTTGGTCTGGTCTTGTGACTTGCTTTGACAGACAAAATATACTGAAGTGACACTACACAATTGCAGTTTCTGCTTTCTCCCTCTAGGAATGCTTCCCTGGAACGTGGTCACAAGGTAGAGAGGCCATGGAGGGGAGAGCTAAGTTCCCTAGCCATCAGTTAGCACCAAACATGTGCTAAAGTGCTAAGGTGCTGAAGTGAGACCAAGAAATATGAGGAAAAGAACTGCCCAGCCAGCCCTCAGAGTCATGAGAAAGGATAAATGGTTGTTCTGAGTCACTAATTTGGGGAGGGGGTAGTTTACCATGCAGCAATAGACAACTGATACACCCCTCTTTTATTTTTGATCTAAATTCAAGTCTCAGAGAAGTATATCTGATTGGGGAAAACTTAATCACATTCAGAATCATAGCTGCAATGAAATCCATGAAATGCTTTCAGTTTTCCAGCCTCTGTTGCAGTGGAAGGGCTTTGGAATCGATCATGAACGAGACACAATTTTGATCTATATACTAATTTGAAAACCTACGTAAGAGAGATCTTTAAGCAAGTTGGTCTAGATACTAGAAAAGGAGGAAAAACAGTCTAACTCATTTCATGAGACTAACAACTTTTACACCAGAATGAGAGAAGGGGAATAAGAGAAAAAGAAAAGCAAAATTAGAGTCATTTCCATTTTAAATGCAGATGTGAATTTAGCTAAGTGAGCCTGTCTATCAATGTAATTCAAGCGTAATGGACAAAAGGAAAAAGAAATACCATGTCAATACATGCAGAAAAAGCATCTCATAAAGTTGAACTATGGTCTATAATAAACATGATCAGACTAGAGGAGAATTTTCTTCCTTGATAGAGGCTGCATACCAAAATCCTAAAGCAAAAACGTATTGAAGAGAAGCTTTAACACATCATGGCTCTGTAAGATTGGAAAGAGTACAAAGATGCCTGCAGTCAGCATGTGCAAAGTCTTTTCCTATGTGTACCAAGATTTGAACAAGAGTGCAGGCACTGCTATGAAGTATCTAAGACGACCTCACAGTGAATGCACGGGATCTTTCTGAAGGCCACAAAAGAAGGTCTATACAAATGGAAAGATAGGACACATTTATGGTACTGCCAATGTAATGTTGTGAGGTGTTAGTACTCCCCAGATAAAATTACAACTTCACTGCAATCTCAATAAAAACTCCAGGGACCTTTTGAAGTTGAAAAACTTATTCTAAAATTTATATGGAGGAATAAAGATCCACAAATAGGGACCGGCCCGGTGGCGCAGCGGTTAAGTGCATACGTTCTGCTTCTCAGCGGCCTGGGGTCCGCCGGTCCGGATCCCGGGTGCGGACATGGCACAGCTTGGCACACCATGCTGTGGTAGGCATCCCACATATAAAGTAGAGGAAGATGGGCACAGATGTTAGCTCAGGGCCAGGCTTCCTCAGCAAAAAAAGAGGAGGCCTGGCAGTAGTTAGCTCAGGGCTAATCTTCCTCGAAAAAAAAAATAAAAAATAAAAAATAAAAAAAAAAGATCCACAAATAGCTACATCAATTTTGGAAATGATGAGGGAACGTGGGGAAAACAAACAGAACAATGGAACAGAATGAGGAATGTAGAAGTAGATCGATGTATATGTGGGGAACAGACATCTAATAAGCATGGCACCATCCATCAGTGGAGAAAGTATATAGTTGAGAAAATTTTCTCCAATATATGGAGGAAATGTGAAAAAATTAAACTATGAGGCTGATAAAAATGTTGGAGAATATCTTTGTGACCTTGGGATCATAAGAGGCAGAATCTATACATGACAGTAACCATTAGGCAAGCAATTGATGGATTTGACTACAAGAAATGCAAATATTTCTGTTCAACAGGGACCACCATAGAGTAGACTATATCAGTTGGAAGACAAAATATATTTGCAGTCAACATTATCAGGTGCCTGATCCAAGATATTTGCAATATAATTCCAACACAGAATTAATATCAAGATTTTACTGAGAACTTCTAGAAAATCTTAAGAAAACCAGAAATCCAACAGGAATTTGGCAAAAGATATAGTGCAGTTCACAGAAGGTAAAAATGTGAAAGGCCAACAGTATATGAAGAGATGACCAAATTCATTGGTAATCAGAGAAATACAAATCAAAACAACTACGAGCTGCTTTTTTACACCCATCAGCTTGGGAAAAATTAGTAAGTCAGATATTATCAAGTGTTAGTGAGGACATTAGGGGTGGGAACCCTCATGGTCTGTTGGTGGAGTCCATATAGGCTGATACATCCCTCTGGAAGCAATCTGGCAGTACGTACTTAATAATTGAAATTAAGTACCATGCACCCTTCATATCTTCTGGCTTCACATCTGAGGATTCAGCCAACCTTGGATTGAAAGGCCAACAATGGTTATGTCTGTACTGAACATGTACAAATGTTTTTTCTTGTCGTTATTCCCTAAATAATACAGTATAACAACTATTTACATAGCATTAGGTATTATAAGTAATCTAAAGATGATTTAAACTATACAGGAGGATGTGCATGGGTTATATGCAAATACTGTGCCATTATTATATGCAAATACTGAGCATCCTTGGATTTTGATGTCTGCGGGGTCCTGAAACCAATCCCTCAAGGATACCAAGGGATGACTATGTGTGTGCCCTACGACACAGCAACCCCACCAGTGGTTCTATGTCCCCCAAAATAGCTCACACAGATTCATAAGGTTCATATATAAATAGTCATATATCTCTATTTATGTCCATGTTATCTCTGTCGACATGATTAGATCTAGAAACTGTTAAGCAAAAAAGTTAAAAAGTAGAGTTAAATTCATAACTCAATATCATTTACATAAATGAAACAAGCAGAATTTCCATACAGGAAGTATATGGAAAATAACTATATATTTTTAAAATGTGATGTACATTCATATCCCCAGGATCTATATCAAACATGACCATTGGTACTATATGAAGGATGCAGTGGGAATAGAGACAGTGGATGACAGAGAACAAATACAATGAAGGGGATTTACCTGGGCCAATGATAACACTGTTCCATGAACTGAGAAGTGTGGTTAACTCAATTCTCTACCCGTCTGGTCCATACAAATTTTTTTTCCCCATAAACGGAAGGTCTGACTATATAACATTCTGAATTTACTTGAGCAGATTGTTACGATTCTTATTGAAACATTTTCTGCTAATTTTTCATAGGTATGAAATTGGATTCTGCTAAAGATTTTTATTAATTATGACAAATAAAAATGGCAAGCAATAGGATATATTGGAGAATATGAGGAAGCCATTTGGTATAAACCTAATTCGGCCTGACCTTGTCTTTCCAAAAGGGCCTGACCGTGGCTGTTGAGCATGCATTGTATATCTGCTTTAGATATTCCCTATGGCAAGAGCAAAGGCCCTTGAGATAAAGGTGCAACTTCCCTCCCCCTCCCAACGTTGGCGTCTCCTTAAGGATTAAGTATCTTTCCTTAGGCTAGAAGCTGATTGCTGCGCACACCTGTGACCGCCCAGCTCGAGACAATAGACTTGCCTCCTGCTAAGCCCACCGAGATAGCAGACCCACTACCTGCTGTGTCCATCAAGTGCTGTGCCGACAGGGCAATCTTGTGACTATTGTGGGAGGGACATTTCAATCATATGTGAAACACCCTCTTTGAGGGTATATAACCACCCTTATACCCCCACTTCTTTGGAGTGCTCTGTTCCTTTGTGGAAAGACTCTCCCAGGTTATAACCCTAAGATTTAAGCTCAGAATAAACTCACCCAAATTTTCATTTATAGATTGGCTATGGATTATTTTCATCGACAGGGGTATATAACCACTCTGTACACCTCACTTCTTTGGTGCCCTTTCTTCCTTTGGGAAGAAAGGCCCCGGGCCATGGTCCTCAGATTTCAGCTCAGAGTAAACTCACCCAAATTTTCATTTATAGATTGGTTATGGATTATTTTCGTTGACGATTCCTTATCTGACTATGGAATCTTCCTTAGAACAGTTACCAAAAGATGTGAATGGAAGAAGAGAAGCAGCTGTGAAAGAAAATAGCTTATAAGAGCAGTGTTCCTCAGATTAGGTTCCACAGATCTGAAGAGTCCTCAAGTTCACCGCCAGATGGTTTAAATTTTGTGTTTTAAGTCCATGAACAAATTAATTCTGCGTCATCTGTATGAGTTCTTAATTGCAGGTCCCAATCTTGTTTTTTGTTCCTATTGGTCCTCCTTTAATTGTTGTGGGCCAATGAGAAACAAACAGGGTTAGACTTAATATGTCAAATGAAAACAAAAGGTGCACCATAGGAAGGTTTGCAGTCGTTAGAATAAAGTAGTAAAGGATTTGTCTTTCGCCCCTAATCACCAATTCCAGCGTGTGTGCATTTGGGGAGGGGAGTATCCCCCGACATCCAAGCAGTTCTCAGAACACCAGCTGGGTGTCCTACAATTCAACTCAATTCTGACATTATTTACTGGGAGATAGCATCAGAGCCCAAAGTTAAGGGTTCAGTCCTGCAGGATGGCCCCCTGCCCCAAGCAATCAAAAGCTCAGGTTGCTGCCTGTGCTTCTGACCCACTGGAAGCAAATTGGGGGTTCCAATGACCGCCTCCAACTTGGGATGCCAATCAAAAATCCAGGTTGTTACCTATACTTCTAAGCAAATCTAGCTATAGATCAGAGGTTCCCACAACCCCCTCCTCCAGCTCAATTAATTTGCTAGAGCGGCTCACAAAACTCAGAGAAAGATTTTGCTTACTAGATTACCTGTTTATTACAAAGGATATAACTCAAGAACAGCCACATGGAAGAGATGCATAGGGCAAGGTGTGAGGAAGGTCATGAGCATCCGTGCTCTCTCCTAGTACACTACTCTCCAAATCTCCATGTGTTCACCAACCTGGAAGCTCTCTGAACTCTGTCCATTTTTGGGTTTTCATGGAGAATTCATTACATAGGCATGATTGATTAAGCCATTGGCCACTAGCAACTGAGTCAACCTCCAGCCCCTCTCCCCTCCCCAGAGGTCAAGGGGTGGGACTGAAACTTCCAACCCTCTAATCACATGGTTGGTTCCCCTGGCAACCAGCCCCTCCTTAGGTGACCCAGGGGATTTCCAAAAGTCACCTCATTAACACAAGAGACGCCTTTGTCATTCTTAAACTTAGGAAATTCCGAGGGTCTTTGGAGCTCTGTGCCAGAAACAGGCACTAAGATCAAATATATCTCTTATTATAAATCATAATATCACAAATTGAAGTATCAAAAAGCCCATCTTTAAGCTGGCTTCTCTACCATTTATGTTGACAGTCATGATTGGTTTCAGCAAAACATTATCCATCACATTAAATTTAAGTCTATTTGTATTTAAACTGAAGTTAATTTAGTTTGTATGTAATTAGTATTTTTGCTGTTTTTGTTTAAAAGATATAAACCTTATTCTATTTTTGTATTATTGATGTAAAATAAACAATAACCATTCTATAGATGAGAGAAGATGAGTTTTACTCGAGCCAGGCTGAGGACTATAATTGGGGAAGGCATTCTCCACAAAGAAAGAAAGTGTTCTGGAGAAGCGTGGTTTTCAGTACACTTTTTACCTTTTTTAGAACAAAGAACGTACATTAAACACACCCAGGATACATATTCATCAACCACCCTCCACAACCACGTATCCGGTTTGCCAGCAGCATAATCCAATGTGTAGTTCCAACTCGGCACCGTATCTTGCTGCTGTTTGCAGCTGCTAGATGTCGTCTTGGTTGGATTCCGTTGGAGAACAAGTGAATGTGTTGGTGGTATTTGCAAAATGTCAGAGGCTTCTTGGGCATGTCAGTATGGATGTGATTTCTGGGCTGCAACCCATGGGACTTTGTCCCCCTGACCACAGGGCTTGATAACACAAGTTAGAACAAAGACATCTTTTCTCGCAGGAAAGTGATTCTTGAGCAGAGATGCCCAGAGATGGCAGGCAGTTGGAATGACAGCAACCTTAGGTGACAGTGTAGGAATTTTGTCGCTGAGATCTTTGGGGTTGCTTTGGTTTCTGTCCCTCTTGAGACTTGATTGTCCAGATTGACCAAGAGTTTCATGAGTCACCCAACACCATTCCAGCAAATGCCATTTTCACTGAAGTTAGGACTAGTCTGATACCTGTACCAAATAACTGTAATTGATACTTTGTTTTCATTATATTAAAGTTAAACCTTTACGTATTAGTCTCAACACACAGATTGTGTATAACATGAGGGAAGATCAGAGTCTTACTCATTTTTGTTTCTTCAGGGCCAACACCATGCCTGGTTTGTAGCAGGTCCTGAGTAGTTCCTAGCTGGTTTTTTTGTCTGATCGTTGGCAAATTCACTTGTCTGTTACTTCAGTGGTTGCCTCTGTTCCCATCGCTGCCTTTCCTTCTACTGGTGCTTGTGATGGGCAAGGGCCACAGAAGACCAGGCGACCAGTGAGTGTGCTCCGAGGAAGGTTTTGAGGGACTCTTAGGAGATTAAGTACAAGAATTTTGTGGTTTTTATTTTCACTGGCCAGATACCTTTTGCTCTGAATTTCTACCAGCATGCTGGTTAATTCGGATTTGCAAGACTAGAACCTTCTGGGAGGATGGAATATTGTTAGGGCTGATCTAGAGCTGGGGGAGCTGGTTTGGGTACTGAGCAGCTGGTGGGAGAGGTGCCATGTGGGCAGGACGGCCCTCTCCTTGGAGTGACCCTGGAAGATCAACGACTTTTCCCAGGTGGTGTCAATGGGAAATCAATTCCAGGTGGGCAGCCTCCGATTTCAGCCTGGGGCTGATTTCTACCCCGGGCAGTGATGCTTGCCTTACAGTTAAAGTTGGTAGCGCTTTTCAGGTAGAAGCAGTGGCATTTAGAGTAGTCCAAAACGGGCTGAACCAAAACGTGATTCTGGTAACCAGGAAAAAGAGAAAGTAGAAACTGTTTATAAAGAAATACCTTATTCCTATTTGTAATTATTATATAGTATTTTATTTTTCTTTCTAGATACTTTACTCTTTTTGATGTAATTGTAAATGGTATTGTATTCTTAATTTCTTTCTCTGCTACTTCATCGTTAGTGATACATATATAGTATTTTAAATTACATATATTTAGAAATGTATTTGCACTTAGGCAGTGTTTTTATCTGAATTTGTATTTGTGTTTTCAAGTCCACTGCTATATAATATTCCAACACATGAGGCATTATTCTGTGCCACAGTTACGCAGACTAGCTTAGTTATTGCTAACTTAGTTCTGCTCTAATGGTTTGCTCTTTTTGAATAGCCAGTGAAACTTTACTTCTAAAAACGCCTCCCGGAGCGTGGCGAGCCGAAGACGGCAGCAAGGGCAGGAGAGCGAGGCGCCCGTGGGCAGCTCCAAGTCTGGCTCGTCGCCTGGAGGGGAGTTTGTGGGGAGACTCAGATCCCACACCTGCCGGGTGGCTCACTGTCTGCCTGCCCGACAAAACGCGGCTCAAAGACAGGCGAGTGTGAGTTTGGCCTCTAGGGTCCGCCTGACACCCAAGTTGTACGAGGAGGACTGAGCGTGCTCTTGTACACGGGACTTTTCTCAGGAGAAGGGCCGTTCTTTGCTTTTCAGGAGATGAGGCCAGGGGGCACTTCTGTGTGTGCTGAATTCCAAGTCCTCAGGACCCAGGGATATTTTCCATAGAGAAGGGTGTTGGGAACGGGCCTCCCCATGGGCACGACCAGGATGGCAGTTTGCCTCGAGAGATGTCTTTTGGGGAGGAATGACCTGAAGACTAAGAGTCACCAAGACTCAGCCCTGGTGTGCACCAGAACCCCTGGAGGATTTGCTACAAATGCAGGTTCCTGGGCCCACCCCAGGGCTTCTGATTCAGCAGAGCCCAGGAACCTGCGTTCTTAAGGAGCACCCCCTGTGATTTTGGAGCATGTGTTCACTGGATCACACGGTGAGAAATGCTGTGGGTGTGACCGAAGGGAGAGACCTAACAGATTTGTACTCAGGACTTTTGTCCACCGAACCTCTTGTTGGCCTTGGAGTACGATCGACAGTAGGTGGGGAAGGGAGTGGAGAGCCACAACCCCTTCTGCAAGGTCAGCAGGCAGTGTAGACTGGCAGAGCTCATGTGCCACCTCGACACCGTCTCCCCTCTGCTGGCTCTTCCTGATTTCAGAGGGCAGGTGAGTCCTGATAAGGGCGAGAGCGAGGATTGGAAAGGGGGAGGGTGATGTTTATCCCCGTCACTGCCCCATGTCCCCACGGCCCCTGGCCTCCGCTCTCTCTCTGCCAGCCGTCTTCTCAACAACAGAATAATACAAACAGCAGTCAGAAATATATTGCTGGCCTCTAACACGTTTTCAGCAACATGTTAGAGATCAGAAGCTCTTCTGTACACTGTGGGTGGTTTCAGGTTGCACGTGGATGCATTTTAATTCAGAGAATAGAGATTTAAAATTTAGCTTGGAAGTGTTTGGTGCCATTCTGGTACAGGTAAACAGGAGGCCAGCCAATCCCTTCCCAGCTTCGATGACTTAGATGGCTTAGCCCATGTCAGCAGCATAATTACGTCTAACAGTGGTCTTTCCTCCAATGTCAGGGAGAAATAGAAATGCCGAAGAATATTCCTTTTGAAACTAAAACGTGAAAAACTCAATATTTTGAATTCTCATCAGGAAGATGTAATGTAAAAGAAACACATAATAAACTTATTTTAGGAATCAAAGTGACTTCAAGTGGGAAGTCTCGAACCCCACCACCAATGAGTCATGCATGCAGTTTGTAACACATTGTTTCTGCAGTGACATTTAAAATTAAAAACACTACCTGCGAAATGCAATAGGATCCTATTTTTTTTAACAATGTGTTGCTTATATATTTTAAGTGTAAGGCAAATACAAATGGATATGCTCAGAGAGGTTAATTCTCCTAATGCTACTTACTTTTCAGAGTGTTAGGGATAATGTGCAAGTTTAATTCAGAGGAAGCTTTTATATATACAGAAATATTTTAGGGGCATTTATTCTTCACAATCATTCCAGAAGGTGATTCTAGGTAACATATATAACCCCGGTGATAGGCTGATCAGGGCTACGGGGTTTCCCAGGATGAGGGCTTTCGGTGCCAAAACAGGGACAGCCCCCGGCAAACAGGGCCAAGTCCATCACCCTACACCCAAGTGGGAGGCTGGTGGGTGCTGAGCTCTCAGTACTTTGTCTATGGACATCTGTCATCTTCCCAAGGATTCACACCAGGGGCCTGCCACGGGGGAAACGTTGTGAGTAAGACAGACAAAGGCCTTATTCACACTGAGCTCCCGCTTCCATCCTACTGGGTGGCCAGATGGTAAACACAGAAACAGTCAGGATGGTTCTGAGTAGAGATAGGTGGTCAGAGGAAAACCAACCTGGTGAGGTAACCGATGGACAGCTGGGTGGGCATTGGTTCACAGCAGGCCCCCAGAAAAAGCCCCACTGAGGAGTGGCCTTTGAGCTGACACCTGCATAACAGAAAGGGGCAGCTGGGGGAGAGGGACGGTGGAAGCAGAGCTGGGGAAACTGTGGGACCGAGGTGGCCCCCGGGCCAGGCCAGCTGTGGGACTTTGTGAGGAATTGAGGTTTTATTGTAGATACAATAGGAAGCCAGTGGGGGGCGTTAAGGAGGGAGGTGGCCCAGTGGGGTTTGTGTTTTAGAGGCAGTGTTGACTGGTTTGCATTCCTCACGTGGATTCATTGGATGGCTAAGGGACTCAGACAGCTTCAAGGCACACCCCCTTCCCTGAGACAGGCCCACAGTAGCCCATGGAAAACGCATGTTCTGGAAAAGAAAGAATGTAGTCCTTCTGTACTAACGCAAAGAAAAGCCTGCTCTTCCTAAGAAGGTATTTTCGACTCTTGAGAAAGAGATATTTGCGTGGCGTCCTCGGGTGGTTTGAGGAAAGTGTGCTCCGAGGCAGAAGCCCTCGAACTAAGCAATCAACACTCTCCTAGAGCCCCTTGCCAAAGGTTTGGCATGGAGTCTTGATCTTGTTACCACCTCCGGTCATCCTCTGCAATTCTGGCCGCAGCCACGAGAGGGCCTGCTGCTTCTGTTGTTAGAAGCGGTCGTTTTGGAGACCCGACTCCTGGTTTGCTGTTGTAGGTTTGTAGGCAGCAGTGTTAGGTAAATGTCAACAACCGGCTCTGGAGTAGAGGAAGCTCTAGCAGCGTCTGCCCATTTCCTCCGTGTAAATACTCCCCCGGTGCCAGAGTTCAAGCTCCAACTGCTTAGCAACGGGTTCACAGAATTCCTAATAACCAAGCACGGGGCCAGCTCCAGCACGTGGCCGCTGTAGGGTGCAGCGAGCGGCTGGGGCGGGGGACTGGCCACTCAGGGAGAGAGGCAGGACGAGGAGCAGGTCGCTGGAAAGGGGTTTCCTGAAAGACGGGCTTTTCTCATTACTACCTTTTAAACTAGAAAATAAAATAGAAAAAAGATAGGTAACAGGAAGCAGGAAAGAAGAAAATAAGAGAACGCCTTTCCTGAACGCAGTATGAAAAACACTTACCGGGAAATGATGTGTCCTTCCTGGGAGCAAGCACTACTGACAGCCTGCATCGTGGGCACCTAACACTGACTTCTGATGAGATACAACACTGTTTTAACTTGTCATAATTAGGCTTATTTCAGTCTTTGTGTTAGTAGTTCAATACGTAGCTGAATCCATGGAAGAACTACAGAGAATGAATGTCTAATTTTGGTATGTTACATATATTTTTTATTGCAGGATGAATAAAAGATCTTCAGTTTGCTGGGAGAAAAGGAAAATCTCTTAATTCTTTGATTTTTCAGTGATTTGACCCTGTTAAGTAGGTGCCTGTGAAACTTAAAAATGAAAACGAAAATAAAGGGAAGAATATTGGAACAAAAGGAAAATCAAGTTATTAATTTCATAGTTCACAAAACAGCGTACTGCTTTAGAAAGTAGAAGTCAACCTCTGTGGCCCCTGACAGTGTGACCTGCGTAACGACAGAGTGCAACACGTGCAGGCAGTGGGGCAGAATGTCGTCAGAATGAATGGTTCGGCCGGAGCTCAGGTTCCCGAGTGGCCCAGAGCAGCAGCCAGCTGCAGCACTTGTCAGAAATGCAGATTCTGAGGCCCACCCAGACCTGCTGGGTCAGGAACTCTGGGGTGGGCCCAGCACCCAGTGTTTTAACAAGGTCTCTGGTGAGTCTGAGAGCCATGGAATCTCACAGGGTTTTTTTTCCTTTGAGCTGCAACTTTTATTCTCCTCTCCTCTAGATTGGCCTGAGACACAGGCCTGATGATTTGAAAGGGGGGCTTCTTCTCCTACCTATTTTTTTATATAAAATTTCATTATCAAATAAATTTTAGATGCAAAAGATGATATTTAGTGTATGTAAAATTAAAATAAGAATAATAAAATCAACACTCAATTTAGGAATTAGAACATTACTTATACTTAAAACTTCCAGATGCATCTCGAAGCAATTGGTTTTTGAGATAGAGGGCACTGGGCAATAAGGTACTAGTTTTCTAATGTCATTTCTTTTTTTTTTATTACTTCAGTGTCCGTGGTATTAGTTAGACAAACCGTTTCAAGGATGAAACTAATTTAATGCATAACTTCTAATTTGTGTTCTCATTTCTAGTATCCTCATTAATGTTCTGTGTGAGTCAGTTCCTTAAAAATTTTTTGTTTTTGTAAACTTCAGAGTCTACATTATTGACGAGTTTCAAGGTTGAAACATATTAGTTTTAATTATCCACAGCTTCCAATTTTTGTTGTAATTCATAATATCCTCATTAAAATTTTATGATTCAGTCCTTCTTTCCTTTTTTTTTGGTAAAAATATCTGGTGCTCAGGCAAAGACTAATTAAACTAGCTATAGGGGCATTAAAAGTTAATGCCTTTTTGTTTCTTTTTTGCCCATGTATCAGTAGTTACCATGGTTACTGAGGGGGTCCAGGTAGTGCCAACTGGCAGAGGATCTGGCACGCTTTCCCTGGCTCGGTCTCTCAGTTAGTACAGCATTACAGTAACTAGTTTTCAGGGAAAGCATTTTTTTCCATCCTAGATGAATTTGGAGAGCTTGTTATCTCCTATTTCGCATCCTTGATTCAACCAACTCACCATGCACAAAGGTGCTGCTGGAGCTGCGGTGGGGCAGACAAAGGCGAGCGACACAGAGGACTTCGAACAATGATGATCTTTCTTCCCTCTCTGTCTATATATTTATTAGTTTTCATCAGTAGTCTTCTCATTTCAGTAGTGAGGTAGGACCACGTTCTCCAAGTCCTTATCATCTCAGAGTGGGTCTTAGAATTACTTTGGTTTCAAGCAACAGAAACCAACTAGCGAAACCAGTGTGCAACCTGGGGGTCAGGATGCAGCTGGAACCAAGGATTTGAATGCTTCAGAACTTCATCTTCTCTTTGTTGTTTCCTGTAACTCCTTGTTTTGGTTGTTATAGAAAAATGTACATGACATAAAATTTACCATTTTAACCATCTTAAGTATGCCGTTGCGTAGCGTTAAGTACATTCAGGTTGTTACGCAACCATCACCACCATCCGTCTCCAGACTTTTTTCATCATGCCAGACTGAAATGCTGTATCCAGTACATGCCAACTCCCCGTTCCCCTCCCCCCAGCCCCTTCAACCACTATTCTACTTTCTGTCTCTATGAATTTCACCACTCTAGCAACTTCCTGTAAGTGGACAATATTTGTCTGTTTGTGACTGGGTTATCTCACTGAACATAATGTCCTCGGGTTCATCCACATTGTAGCAGGTGTCAGAATGTCCTTCCTTTTTCAGGCTGAATACTATTCTTTTGGATGGATAGACCACCTTTTGTTTATCCAGTTCTTCCACTGATGGACACTTGGGTTGCTTCCACCTTTTGGCTATTGTGAATTATGCCTCCATGAACATGGGTGTACAAATATCTATTTGAGTCCCTGCTTTCAGTTCTTTTGTGCATATACCCTGAAGTGGAATTGCTGGATCATAGGGTAATTCTATGTTTAATTATTTTGAGAAATCATCATACTGTTTTCCATAGCACCTGCACTATTTTACATTCCCACAAGCAGTGCACAGGTGTTCTGTTTTTTTTTTTTTTTTTAAAGATTTTATTTTTTCCTTTTTCTCCCCAAAGCCCCCCAGTACATAGTTGTATATTTCTCGTTGTGGGTTCTTCTAGTTGTGGCATGTGGGATGCTGCCTCAGCGTGGCCCGATGAGCAGTGCCATGTCCGCGCCCAGGATTCGAACCAACGAAACACTGGGACGCCTGCAGCGGAGCGCGCGAACTTAACCGCTCAGCCACGGGGCCAGCCCCAGGGGGTTCTGTTTTTTCCATGTTCTTGCCAACATTTTGTTACTTCCTGTTTTTTTTTTTTATAATAGTCGTTCTAATGGGTATGAAGTGATATCTCGTGTGGTTTTAATTTGCCACTTGCATACCTTCTTTGGAGATGTCTAGTCAAGTCCTTTGC
Source organism: Equus przewalskii (assembly GCF_037783145.1). Taxonomy (NCBI): domain Eukaryota; kingdom Metazoa; phylum Chordata; class Mammalia; order Perissodactyla; family Equidae; genus Equus; species Equus przewalskii. The sequence continues at coordinate 51,386,851 of NC_091852.1, forward strand.
CCGTTTTTCCACTGAGTTGTTAGTTTTCTTGTTGGTGGGTGGTACGAGTTCTCTGTATATTCTGGATATTTATCCCTTATTAGATATATGTTTGGGAAATATGTTCTCCCATTCTGTAGGTTACCTTTCATTCTGTTGATAGTGTCCTTTTTTTACAAAAGGTTTTAATTTTGATGAAGTCAAATTTATCAATTTTTTTCTTTTGTTGCTTGTGCTTTTGGTGTTGTATTCAAGAAACATTGTCAAGTCCAGTGTCATGAATTTTACTGTATGTTTTCTTCTATGAGTTTTATAGTTTTAACTCCTGCATTTCAATCTTTGATCCAGGTTGAGTTAATTTTTGTGTGTGGTATAAGGTGAGGGTCCACCTTGGTTGTTTTTGCACATGGATATGCAGTTTTCCCAGCACCATTCATTGAAAAGACTGTCCTTTTCCTGTGATATTTGTCTTCTTTGAAGACAAGCTTCCTCTGCATCTTGGGTCCACATGACAGAAAAGAGGGCTCCTGAGGGTACATATTACGGGTCTAGTCAATAGGACAGGGACAACCATTCTTTCTTGTTCCAGTCCCAAATATTGACACCTTAATGGACCACTTATTGACTGAATAGCCAGAGGATTGAGATCACTTGACTACTGAGGGCTCGCTGCTAAAATCATTAATTCAACAAATGTTTCCAAAGCATTTCCCAGGAACCTAGTACGGTTCTAGGCACAGAGATACAGCAGTGGGCAAAGCGATGTCCCTGTCCTTAGAGAACTTTCATTCTAAAAGTCATGAGAATGGAGAAGAAAGGGTAGATTCCTAGAGTAGGGGTTGGAAAGACAGTCCCACAGGTGTTCACTCCAACAGGTAAACAACCAGCTATACTAAACAACATGCCGCTCGTATATACACCAAGACCTTTGGTAGGAGCTGTCATATTCTAATGATGAACTTCTTTTAAAAAGAGCATTTATTTGACAGACAAATTAATCCAGATTTTTTTTTTTTTTAAAGATTAGCACCTGAGCTAACAACTGTTGCCATCTTTTTTTTTTTTTTTGCTTTTTCTCCCCAAATCCCCCCAGTACATACTTGTATATCTTAGTTGTGGGTCCTTCTAGTTGTCGCATGTGGGATGCCACCTCAACGTGGCCTCATGAGTGGTGCCATGTCCGCGCCCAGGATCCGAACCGCCGAAACCCTGGGCCGCTGAAGCAGAGCGCACAAACTTAACCACTCAGCCACGGGGCCGGCCCCTCCAGATTATATTTTAATTATCAAATATCATAAACACTACTTCTAAATGAGAAGAACAACCTTTATGAGGCAGGATGAGATAAGTTTTAGTAAAGGTACAGGCAAAATGATTGGGTACCACAGAACAATTAATTTTGAGACAAATCGATTTTGGCTGGAGAAAAGTCACAAAAATAAGGGCATTTCAGTAGGACTCTGGGTGATCTGTGGGGCTCTGAAGGGCAAGGAGGAGCGGGAGACACTCCTGCCTGAGAACACCCTGGGCAGAGGGAGGGCTGGCGACTTGGAGGTGGATGGTGAGTTTGGGGCATGTGTGTCTTCGCCCAGTGCAGTTGCACACACTTGTCTGGACATCGTTGAAGGACCTGCAGGATGGCTCAGTAGGAACCCGAAGCACACCCTTTCCCTGAAGAGCTGGTGCTCTCCTGAGCACGGTGTATGGGGGGACAGTGACATGTCAGATAGTGTGGTATCACACACTCAGCACACGGGCTGCAGTAAGACTGGGTGGGAATTTTAGTTCCACCACCATATGTGACCGTAGGTAAGTTATTTAGTGTTTCTGAGTCTTAGTTTCTTTGTCGGAGAAATGGATATTAGAATCAATCTTCTAAAGTTCCAGGGAGGTGTTTCATTTTTCCTTTAAAAATACCAATCATTTATTTTGCTCCCAGATCAGAAATTGGGCAAGACTTTGCCATCTCTGTTCCGGCAATGTCGGCTAGAGCCGGGTGACTGCGTACACTCAGTGGTTGGCACTGTGGTGCTGGCTGTTGGCTGGTAGCTCATATGGCACTTACTGGGGGCTTGGCTCCTCCCCAGTTGGGCCTCCACGGTGCTGTTTTGGATTCCCTGTATCATGGTGGCTGGATTCCAAGAGCAAGTGTCCGGAGCAAGAGGACGTTTGTCTCTCTCCCTGACCCCACCCCCCACCAGGCCATCCTTCCTCTGTGGCTTTCCTACGCCCCTGACCCTGGGTGCACAATCATATTTGATATAGCGGGGTGCTTGGTGTCTTACAGAGGAGTGGGCCCCTGGAGGATGGGAGGAAAGGACCATGGTGGGGGAGGTGCCCGATGGGTGACTCCTGGAAGTCAGCCTGGCGTGAGTGAGTCTAGGAGAAACAGGCTCTGCTCAGGAGGCAAAGAATGGTTCTGCTAAAGTAGTCGTAGGATTGTGGCCCTTGAACAAGAACAGCCCTCTATGGGGTGTTGAGGACACGGGGAGCCATCCTGAATAGACATCTGGGGCACTCAGCTACTGTGCAGGTGCCCAGGCCGGGAAGAAACTGCAGTGTGTACATAGGCCTTATCAAAGAAGGCCTTAGATCTCACAGGAGGACTGTTGGGGTTCTTGACCTAGTCCTGCTCTTGTCCTTTGTGCCCCTGTTCTTTGAACATGGCTGCCCCCTCCTCACCCTGTGACTCAGCTGGCAGGTGGGGCCCTTAGAGTATAACTGCCTCCTTGCCTGTGCCTCCCTGCTCTCGCCAGCCCTCTGCTCTTGTCTCTGTGCCTGGGCTTTCAGCACCAGCTTCCGGGCCTCCCTGCTTCTGCAGCCTTTGTGCAAGGTGTTGGGGGGGCCCGAGCTGTCAGGAGGAAAAGTGCGCCCTCGCTGTCAACTATCATGTGTGTTAGAGCCAAGGGCTACGGGGCTGGGGCTCAAAGGGAGGATGTTCCCATTTTACCTGCAATGGCATGAACCCTGTTATCCTGTCATCAAGTATTTGTCAGTTTTGAAGTCAAGTACTTGATGTGCTGTCCTGGAGGGCTAGCACAACGTTATCTTTTCCATTTTTCCATTAAAAAAAATTCAAATATGATTCACATCCTATAAAATTCATCCTTTTGAAATGTACAATTCAGTGCTTTTTAGTATTTTCACAGGTTGTGCAACCATTCCCACTGTGTGATTCCAAAACATTTTCATCACCCAAAAAAGAAACCCCAGGCCCATTAGCAGTCATTCTGCATCCTCTTCCCCCAGCCCTTGGCAACCACTGATCTGCTTTCTGTCTCTGTGGATTTGCCTATCCCAAACACTTCACATAAACGGAATCGTAAAATATGTGGCCTTTTCTGTCTGGCTTCTTTTACTCAATGTAATTTTTTCAAGGTTTGTCCATATTGCAACAGGAGTCAGTACTTTATTCCTTTTTATGGCTGAATACTATTCCATTGTGAAGATATACCACATTTTGTTTATCCATTCATCAGTTGGTAGATATCTGGTTTGTTCCCATTTTCTGGTTATTATGAATAATTCTACTGTGAACATTTATGTATAAGTTTCTGTGTGAACGTATGTTTCAGTTCTCTTGGATATATAACTAGGAGTAGAATTACTGGGTCACATATTGACTTTATGTTCAATTTTTTAGGAACTTTCAAACAATTTCCCAAAGCAGCAGTACCATTTTACACTCCCACCTCCTAGTCAACACTTATCTGACTTTTGATGCTAGCTGTCCTAGTGGGTGTAAAGTAGCATCTCATTTGTGTTTTGATTTGCGTTTTCTTAATGACTATGTCATCTTTGGGAGAATTATCTCTTCAGATCTTTTCCCCATTTGTTAAATTGCGTTTTTGGTCTTTTTATTGTTGAGTTATAAGAGTTCTTGCAATATCTTCTGGATACCAGACCCTCATCAGATACGTGAACTGAAAATATTTGCTTCCCTTCTGTGAGTTGTCTTTTCACTTTGTTGATGGTGTCTTTGAAGCATGGAAATTTTTAATTTTGGCAAACGTCAATTTTGTTTATTTTTTTCTTTGGTTGCTTTTGCTTTTGGTGTCACATTTAAGAAGCTATCTCCTAATCCAAGATCACAAAGATTTGCACCCGTGTTTTCCTCTAAGAGTTTCATAGTTTAGCTCTTACATTTAGGTCTTTGATCCATTTTAAATAAATTTTTGTGTATAGTGTGAGCACGAGTCCAACTTTATTCTTTTACATGTGGCAATCCAGTTGTCCCAGCACATTTGTTGAAAAGACTATTCTATCCCTCATTGAATTGTCTTGGTACCCCTGCTGAAAATTAATTGACCGTAAACATGTGGGTTTATTTCTGGACTCTCAATTGTATTCCATTGATCTATATATCTATCTTTATTCCAGTATCACACAGTCTTGATTACTGTAGCTTTATAGTAAATTTTGAAATTGAGAGTGTGAGTCCTCCAACTTTCTTCTTTTTCAAGATTATTTTGGCTATTTTGAGTACTTTTCATTTTCATATGAATTCTAGGATTAGCGTCTCAATTTCTGAAAAAAAAAATAAGCTGGAATTTTGATAGGGATTGTGTTGAATCTGTGGACCTATTTGGGAAGTATTACTATCTTCACAATATTAAGTCTCCCTGGGGTTTTTTTTTTGCTGAAGAAGATTCACCCTGAGCTAACATCTATGCCAATCTTCCTTTATTTTGTATGTGAGTTGCTGCCACAACATGGCCACCAACAGGTGGTGTAGGTTCGTGCCTAGGAACCGAACCCAGGCTGCTGAAGGAGAGAGCACCAAACTTAACCCCTCGGCCACAGGACCAGCCTCAATATTAAGTCTTTCAATCCATGAACATAAGATAGCTCCCTGTTTTTTCAGGTCTTCTTTATTTTTTTTCAGTGGTGTTTTGTAGTTTTCAGTGTACAAGTCTTATACTCTCTTGTTAAATTTATTCCTAAGTATTTTATTCTTTTGATGCTGTTATAAATGTTATGGTTTTCTTAATTTTATTTTTGGCTTCTTCATTGCAAGTATATAGAATACAACTGAGTTTTATATATTGATCTTGTATCCTGCAACCTTGCTGAACTTTAATAACTTTTTTGTGGATGCTTAGCATTTTCTATATACAAAATCATGTCATCTGGGAATAGAGATAGTTTTGCCTCTTCTTTTCCAATTTGGTTGCCTTTTTATTTATTTTTCTTGCCTTATTGCTCTGGCTAGAACCTACCGTACAATGTTAAATAGGCGTGACAAGACCAGACATCCTCCTCTTGTTGATCTTACCCTTTCTGCTCATTAGTTTTTCTCACTTCATTGTATCACTGATTTTCCCATTTCCCAATAAAACCATGTAGCAAGCAGGGGATTGGAGATTAGGTGTGGGGGCTTAGGAAGGGCAGCTTGAAATATGGCTGAGCCCCAAATGACTCACCAGCTCCAAGGTAAAAGATGCCATTTTAGAGGCAGCATCGTGAATTGCATCCAGGGCGATGATGGGAATTGCAGGATTGGGTGCAAGAAGGGTACATTGAACTGGCTCAAATCAGAGCCTTCCGTGAAGGCCATGTAGCTTCTGCTACGGGATTATGAGTTATTTTAAAGTGAGGTTGTTTTTATATATTTTTCCCAGGCAACACATCTACCAGGAAGTTAAAACAGACTTCTGATCAAGACAGCTAGACCCAATAGACGACAGAGCCGTGTCCAGAATTGGCCAAGCACATGGATGTAAGAACTAACTCTTGGACCCCTCAGCCTGTCAAAGATATAAAAGGCAGAAGAGGGAGGAGGACAGGAGAGTTTGTGAAGAAAACCCTTTGATGAGTGCTGATGTTAACTGTGAGTCACCCCCTTCCACTCCTACAAACTGGAGTGGGAGGGACACCTCACCACATGCTTCCTGAGGTTGGGAGACACGGGCCTGGGGCTTCCCTGGGAACTCTCAGGAGGCTGTGGGAGCAGGATAGAGGGGCTGGTGGGATGGGTCCTCACTCTCAGGGTTTATCAGAGCCAGAGAGGGTCCCCCAGGTAAGAGCCAGTGTGGGGTCATCTTGGGCTTTACCCACCTGGAGGTAGAGGGGAGCTCTCTCCTAGAAGCTGGAGGTGAGTGCTGGATTTCTCCAGCCCCAGGAAGAGGTAGAAAGGAATCACAAGATTAGAAATTCATCTGCCCAGATCAGTGCAATGTTAGGAGAGAGGTCCCCAGTGGTGGGGTCACCCAGGAGGCCTCCAGGTCCTTGAGAAAAGATGGCAGTTCCAGTCACAGCCAGGCCAGGGAGCCCGCTTCCACCATCAACAGCATGGGTCCACCCCCCTCACCTCCCACCACTCATCTTGCCCTCCCCTTCTCCATCCCCAGGGCCTGAAAATGAGCTGAAAGGTGGGGCTGGGGCCGGGAGGAGGAGAGCGCAAGGCAGCTAGCCAGGATGCTTTCCCGCTGTGGGCACAGCAGGCCTGAAGTTGAGCGAGGGAGGTCAGCACGGGGCAAGTCTGTGTTCTTGGAGTGGACGTTCAACTTCCAAATTGAGATCATGTCTGCCGCCTCGAGTGACAGCAGGAAATGCCCAGCAGTGAAGGATGAGTGGAGGAGCCAGGCGCTCTTGAGGCAGAGGCGGATTGCCCAGGTGGAAGAAATTGTGATGAGAGGCAAAATCACAGGAAATAACGTTGTATTCTTGTTGCACCCTGAGTTGTGCTTGCTCAGTGTTCTGGAAGGTCCAAAAGCGTATAGAATGAAAAACGAGCCCCCTCTGGTACCCTGCCCCGCCCCACTCCCCATCGCAGTCTTGTCCCCAGAGGTGGCCGCAGCCACGGGCTCCTTGTGAGTCCTCCTGAGACAGAGCTGCGGATCCCACCAGCGGTAAGACTTTCACCTGACTTTCTCGATGACTCCTAGGGTGCCCCCAGGTGTGAGCTCATGTGACTCTTCATCACTTTGCATCTCACCTTTTAGACTCTCAAAGAGCAGATCCAAACCTGAGGCAAATTTCTCAACCATCAACCCGTGCATCCGTGTGTCAGATATGAAAATGTCGTGCCCTCCTTGTGTGGCCTGAAATTTCAAAATAAAGAAACTGGTATTTATGGTAGGGAACTTTCTAAAGCAGTGAAATTCTACTGCTGGAGTTTTCAAACTCCACCCAGCAGGTTGCCTCCATCCTTTGAGGAAACAAGAGAAGACAAGCCATGGGGTCTGCTAGGTAGACAAGAAAATACCCTACGGGTGAAGAAGGAAGTAAGAGGAATGGATCTTGTTTGTTTTTAAATTTTGTTTGTTTTTATTTTGTTTAATTTAACGACTTAATTTTTTACCCTTCCCAATGACTGATGCCTGAAGTGATAGCTGGGCTCTTTGTCGTGGTGCTCTGCGGGTGACCCAGGAAGAGAGCTGGGGCTGCTGATGGTGGGGCCATAAGGGTCTCCTGGGGAGGGCCCCACATGGGCCTGAAGTTAGACTCTGGACCTGAGGAGCTCCAGGCCATCTGACTTCTCAGCGTCCACAGGCACGCAGTGCCCTGTTCACAAAGGCTGCTCCCCAGGGCCGGAACTGGAACCTCCTGCCCACCCCATCAGGAGAACCAGGGTGGGGCTTGAACTGGTGCTGGCACCCAGTCCCCCCTCCAGGACTGCTTGGCCGGGGGACCCTCAGCAAGTTACTTAACTGCCTCTGAGCCTCAGTTTCCCAGTCTGTAAGATGGGGGAATGATAACAATGTGTGTCCCATTAAGGCGGTCGTGAGATAAATGGTGGGAGCCCTGAGGCAGGAGCCAAACAGGGATGGAGCTCAGTGGCGCCAGCTGCTGGCTGCCGGTGCGTGGAAAGAATTCCTAACGTGGGTCCTGAGCGCCCACGCTCCTCTGTCTGCCCATCATGCTCTCCGTCATTGCCAGCACTTGGTTCCGGGGACGAGAACTGTCTTTAGCGCCTGTTCATGGGAAAGACCATGCAAGGGTGAACTGGCTTCTGAGGTTAAGCTGGTTAACTCCGTGGCAGCTTCTGCCTGTGCATTGTTCCTATGGCGGCTGTCACAAGTCACCCAGGCTTGTTGGCTTAACAAATACAAACGCTTTCTTTCCCTTATGGTCGTGCAGGTCAGGATTCCACATGGGTCCCACAGGCTGGAACGGGGCGGGGGGGTGCTGCGGGGGAGGGCTGCAATCCTTTCTGGGAGCTCTCGGGCACGTTCGTTTCCTGATCTTCCGGCTTCTAGAGGCACCCCCATTCTTTGGCGCCGACCTCCTTCCTCCACCTTCAAAGCCAGCGAAGGCAGGTCCTTCTCATGTCGCATCTGCCCCACGCTCTTCCATCCTCGCATCCCTCTCTCTCAGCCAGAAATGTTCTCTTTGAAGGACCCATGTGGCGAGACGGGCCCCACTGGAGAAGGCAGACTGCTCTCCCTGTCTCACGGCCCATGCCCTGATCATACTTGCCATGGAGGCCAGAAGGCCCCGGTTCTGGGCATCAGGGGGTGGACATCTTTGAGGCGTTGGGAAGCACATGGCTTGGCCTGGGACGTTCTGGACTCCGGTACAGCCTTGGCATGAGATGGGACCTCAGGCCAAGGCATTGAAGTCACTCTTCGTGCTTTCCTCAGTCGTAAGATGCTAACAGTGGCTGCATCTCAGTGAGGTTGGGAGAATTAGAAAGAGCGAGTCTGAGAAGGCCTGTGGCCTGTGCACGGCCCAGGTTGCGTGCTCCATGAATGCTCCCCCAGACTGCATGCAGTGACACAGGCCAGAGCACGGAGACCCGTGAACGCCACACGGATCTGAGGTATTCTGGTGAACATGGACCTGTGCAGCTGGTAGAGGAGAATCTTGATTTAGGCTTTTTAAAAGCATCTTTGTTTTAAGAATAATTTGATTTAGCTGAAATGCAGAGTTCAAAAAGTTCCAGTGAATAATCTCACTTTAGAAAACTCATTAAAACTGTTTAAGGTAATGAATTTCAGTTTTGGATCCAGTCTGTTGCCTCCACGGGGGACAAGTGCTCCTGGAGGTAGGAGCCATGTGGAGGTTTGGCGCTGCGCCACATTCCTAATTGGACACCTTGATGAACAGTAATTGATAACGTCTCCGCTCCCCACTGGGCGAGTCCCGGAGGCTTCTCTGTAGGGGCAGCAATGGCTCGCCAGCCGAGGGTGCCTGGGGTTTCAGGCCACACATTGGCCACATGGCCACATCTCTCCTCTCTTCACTCTGGAGCTGGATTCTCTCATCTGCAGCTGATTTGATGTGGGAGAAGAGCCGAAATGAGAGGGGTTGTTAAGCGCCAGGTGCTGCGGCTGCCACGGTCTCCCTTCCTTCTGTCCTCATTCTTCTCCAGGTGGCCTGTGATGGTAATTCAGTGCCACTGAACACTTCTAGAAATTGCATATTTTTTCCTTTGAGATTTAAAGATGAACCCATACATGTACACACATGCATGTGTGCATACACATGTGCACACATGCAAACACATTCATGTGCACACAGGCTCACACACATATCACACACTCACACGCAACCATGCCAGGCCTCAGCCCCAGAGATTCTAATTTCATTGGTCTGGAGTGGAGCCTCAGTATGATTAAGTTTTTAGACTAAACACAGATGAAAAACAAAAAACCCTTCAAAACCATGAACACGGATTCATGGCACACCCCTACGACAAGCAACATTTTACATCGTTTACAAACGTTTTTCAGAATCGGATTGACAGGGAAGTATCTTCTGGCTGTGGAGCTGTAAATGTTAAATGGTGACCCTACAACTTATAAAAATTTGTCTTCAGTGGCAGTGGCCTCCCAGGAGCCCACTTGGTTGTGTGTGTGTATTATACATTTTGGTGAAGTGAATTTGTCATGATAGGATTTACTACAGGTAGGACACGGCTGTGCCACCCTCTTCCATTGGCTCCCCGATGGGTCCCTACCTTTGCATATGGGGGCTACACAGCTGCCTGCGGGGGTCCTGCCCTCTAACTCCTGCCCTCTGCCCTGTGGGGGGTTCCAGTGGGGAGCTCTGAGGGGTAGGAGGCAGGTGAGGGGCATCAGGCTGCCTGGGTCCCTCTGCTGGTGGTCATGCTCCTGTTAAGATGGCCTTCTCCGCAGGACTCCTTCCCCTGGAACCACAGGCCAGAGGGGTGGTCACAGCTCCACTGTCACTAGCCCGTGTGATCCCCTGTGCCATATTTTCACAGAATCTCTTTATTAAACCCTCCTCCAATTACCCTAGTGGATAACTTTTCGTCTGCTTCCTGCTGGGACTCTGATGGATACTAATGAAATGAGGATGTAGCCGGCTTTGTCTCTGAGACCCACCTCGAGTTGTGTGTCCCCGGGAATCCCCATGCAGGCTGACAGGAACGTACACCACAATACTCATGGTGGTGGGGTGTGGCAGGGAGTGGGGGCGGCCAACATGCTGATCTGGGGGAGAATGCATAATTAAAAGGAGACGGGTGCATGCTCAGAGATGCATGGATAGAGCTAAAAACCCATGGTGTTGAAGGGAGAAAACGAGAGGGAGAAAGTGCAGAACCATTTGTGTGACCTATGACACGCACACACACAAAACAACACTCCAACGGGGCCAGCTCTTCGAAGCCTGATACACACCACCTCAAGAGGGTGCGATGCTGGGGAAGGCAGGAAGAAACGGAGAGGCGAGGGGCTCTGAAGGGAGAGCAGAACAAAACAAGAGAAGCTTCTTGCACAGGATGATGCTAATTGTATTCTACAAATGAATGTGATGAACTCTGCTGCTTTCCCCGAGGTTAAAAGTGCGTTTATAAAGGTGCAGTAGCTGCTTGCTGCTGTTCTGTGGTGGTGCACAAAATCTCTGAATGGAGCTCTTAAGACATATCTCTCCCAGCAATTTTGTTGCCTTTGTGTTTTGCAGGAAGCTTGATTTTGCCCAAGGACCTGGAATTAATTCCTTCACTCTGTGTTATGGCAAAACATGTGTTACCATGGTTTCTTAAAACAAAATTTCAATTAGCAGATGGAGCTACTGAGAGGAAACTGTCTTATTGGTGTAGAAACTTGGAGCAGAATTGAGGCTAAAATAAACACGTTTCCAAAAGTCCTACCATCTAGAATCATCATGAATTACTGCCAATGGTATGGTGGTGTATTAATTGTTGTGTTAAACATTCTTAATTGATATATATATCGTGAAAATTAGCAAATTCAGTACCAACGTTTAGTTTACAATATTCTTTATTTTATCAATAATATTTTTAAACTCGGAGAATGTTGGATAGAGGTAGATGAAATACAGGAACTTATTTAGAATTCACTGTGGATAATTATAAACTATTGAAACATTTTGAAAATGTTGAAGTGAAACAACGGAGATCATCTAAATCATCACCAGAATTTAAATTATGTTATCTTTGTGGAGTATTTTAAACATTGGGAAATTACGAGGCGCGATATAAAGTCAGGGGTTTGTTTTGCTCACAATCTGTCCTCCACATGGCAGTATAAGTTTAGATGAGATCACGGCTGCTCAGAATAAAGATTTCACTTCCCAGCATCCCTTGCAGCTGCACGTGGTCACATGACTGTGTCTCAACACGGCTAAGACTGTCTTGGTCTCCTGGAGCCTTCCTTAAGATTCAGCAACCAGGACCCTCCACTTTCTTTGTTTCTCCTCCTTGCTTTCTGGAATACGGATGCTGCCAAAGCGTCCAGGCTTGGTTTATCCGTGTGTGAGAGAAATCACCTTCTACTCAGGGCAAGTGGGAACATTCTGCAGTCTGTCGCTCGCAGAGGTGCCTAATTCTCACTATTGCAAGTTCTTTCATAAACTCAGTAGGTTTGAGATTTTGAAGGAGCAGCTGGCGTACTTGACAAGTTCTCACGGAAGAGAACATTTCCTATTGTGGCCCTAAGTGTCAACGTGACACTCAAGACGCCTAGTTGGCACTGTATCCTATTCTCCCGCCATCTCACGATACCACTGTGGGGCTACAGAGTGTGGCACCAAGAGCCTGGAGGAGGCCACCAGCTCATGTTTCATGTGGTTGTGTTTGGGGTCAGGACCATGATCAAGATGCATCTGTGTCATAGTGGATCCATTTAGAAAAGGAATCTTCTGCATTCGACGGACTTCATCGACACCCGCCTTACTCTGTCATCGCAGAATCCTTGTTTCACTGCAGTGCTGCAGCCAGGCTTAACGCATCCCGAACCCAAGCATCATCTTCCACCTGGTCCTCTCCAGAGCTGCCTCTCTGATGCAGCCACGGCCATTCATCTGGGGAGGCAAGCCAGAAATCCAGGTGCCACTCTCAGTCACAAGTCCTCCCATTCCGCGCCACGACTACCCTCTGAACCCAACCCCTTCTCTCCATTTCCGCGTCACACCCTGGTCAGAGGCACCAGAAACCTGCCTGGTCTAGGGCACTGGCCTCCTGCCAGGCTCCTCGCATCCTCTCTTGTCCATCTCTATCTGTCTCCACATAGTGCAAGGTGACCATGTCACTCCTTGCTCAAATGCTTCCAGAGGTTTCCATGGAGGACCAAGGCCCAAATCCTCCCATGTCCAAGAAGGACTTGTGTGGCTTATCTACTGGCCTCTGGGATCTGTTGGCCCTTCTCTCCCCCTCCTCTCTCCTCTCCAGCCACACTGGCCTCTTTCAGTTCTCTCTGTGCTCCTGGCACCCCCTGCTGCAGGGCCTTTGCACATGCTGCTCCCTCTTCCAGGAGCCTGCCTCCCCACTGTCATGTCTTTCAGGTCTCAACGCCCACATGGCTCCCTCAGGGAGCCTCGTCCATCCCTGCAGATGAGGTGCGGTCCCAATGCTCATTTGCTTTCGGGGAGGGGCTGTGTCAGTCTTTGCTCATTTTATTCCTGGTACATAGCACAGAGCCAGGCACTTAGTGCTCAGAGAGATGTTTGTCTGAGAAATGTGGAATGACACCAATCACTAAAATCATCATTGCCCTCCGTATTTGCAGTGTCAGGGAGCTAGACGATGCCATGTCAGGCCCAAACTGTACCAAGCTGGTAAACTGTGAAAATACAATTTGGTATATCCAGTGGGTATATATCTGCAGCTTATAATAAAAAGCTCCATTTAATATCAGAATTTTACTACAGGTAAATATTGGGAGGAGCCATTGGAAACGGGAATTATTGTTGAAAGCGCCTTTGAAGATACTTTCCCACCCCATTTTGGTAGCACAGATGTCCCTGCACTTACTAACCTCAGTGGCGCTATTGGAGATGCAACTTATTTGCTGGACTGGTGAAGGATGCCCCCCACCAGACCAAGTGCCTCTGAAGAGCAGGCCCCCTTTACTTTCCCTAGATTTCTGGCATCTGCATGGTGCTGGCCCCACATCAGATATGCATCAGGTATTTGTGAATCAATGGAACGATTGAAAGAATGAGACTATAAATTCTATCTATCTATCTATCTATCTATCTTTCTATCTTTCTGTCTTTCTCCGCCTCTCTCTCTCTTTCCCTCCCCCCATCTGTCTTTCCATCTTTCCATCTCTGTCTCTTTCTGTATTGAAGTGTGTTACACGTACAGAGAAGTACACATGTCACACGGAGCAGCTCACAGCATCTTCACAAATGGAAATTCATGCCATGAGCACCAGGTAAAGAACTAGAATTTGGGGCCGGCCCACAGCTGAGTGGTTAAGTTTGTGCACTCCACTTCGCCAGCCTGGGGTTTGCTGGTTCAGATCCTGGGCACAGACCTACACACCGCTCATCAAGCCTTGCTGAGGTGGCATTCCACGTAGAAGAACTAGAATGACCTACAACTAGGATATACAACTATGTACTGGGGATTTGGGGAGGAAAAAAAAAAGAGGAAGATTGGCAACAGATGTTAGCTCAGGGCCAATCTTCCTCACCAAAAAGAAGAAAGAACTAGAACTTGACCAGCCCCCTGGAGACCCCAGGCATCTTTCATGCTTCATCAGCGTCCCTGACCTTCTAACAGCATCGATTGTTTTCGCCTGTTAGGAATTTTGTGCACACCTTCTGAGGGTCTCAGACCTGGCTTCAGCCGGATGCCCCCCGAACTTAAGCAGGGTGACCACCTGTCCTGGTTTCTGGGACTGAGGGGATACCAGGGACATGGGACTTTTGGTTTTACAATAGGGACAATCCCAGGCACATGGGACCCGTTACTCACCAGAGGCCTAGCCCAGATGACCACGTGTTCAAGTGAAGGAGAGAGCTGCCTGAGGTCACAGTGGGCTTGTCAGAAGTGCATGTGAGCGAGCGCGTTCCACTTGTTCCACAGCTGGCTCAGCTCGCTGAGGACGTGCAGCTCTAGGCCTTGATGGCCACCCTGTGAAGATGCAGACGTTTCTGGAAGGCATGGTGTATGAGACCATGGGCCTCTCTCAGAGGGCTTGACGGGATGCACCTCCAGGCTGGGCCCTGACCAGGGCTCAGCCTGAGCCCAGGGAGCCCCTACCTCAGAGCCTCAGCACGCCACCCCCAGGGGATTTTGGGGAAAGGACGCAGGATCTGGGACACAGCCCCTGCCCCTCATGTTTTCTCTCCCGGGAAAACGGGTTTCCTCCATGCAGGCGCCCGGGGTGCAGACTCCCACCAGAACATCACTGAATTGTTCTGCAGACACCCTTCCTCCGCCTGCTGGAAACAGGAGCAAATTTAGAAAGGGTCTCAGCTAGGAGAAGAACAAGGAGCGTAATTAACATGCACGAATCATGTGAATTAGCTTCCAAATGAGGAAAATTTAAAACACTTAAAAGAGGTAACTATTCACAGAAAGAGAAAGCGAACGTGAGAGCTTTTCCTGACGGAATCTGTCAGAACGAGATTGTTCTTCCAGCTTTTTGTCTCTGCGTTGTAAGGAAGCGATCCGATGTCTTTAGACCGTGTGCCGAGAGGGACCTTGTGGTGTTGGGAATATTTGGGGGAATGCTGGAGTGTGGGTGCCTTGTGGAGCGCATGCAGCCCTCCCCTGGAGACACCAGTGTCGGGTGGTGAAGCCTCCGATGGGAGCGAAGGAGACAACAGTGGCTTCAAAAATGGGCCGCGACTCGCAGTTTCCGTTGGGGCTGGGGGCTGATGGAAGGCCCTGCCTTGGGTCCCGCCGCTGCCCCTAAGGTCCAGCCCTAGCGGGAGCGCCACAGGCTGCCCCTGATGCTCCTGCATCGCAGAGGAGGAGGCCCTGAGGCGTCCGTTCACCCAGCATCAGGAAGGGGTGTGTCCGGGCTGGGAAAGCAGGTGCCCACTGCTGGCGTGTGTCACCGAGCCGCACAGTCGGGCACATGGGAGCACACCTGCTCATCTTCTCATGAACCCGGGCACCCCAAATCCCCGGGGGCGGGGAGCACGGCTGCCGGACACTGACCCTGCGAGGCCGTTGACCAGCTGCACCTTCCCGTCCCCTCGATGGGCGGGAGGAATGGCTGTTGTCTTCTCTGGCCATCGCCCTGTGCTGACACCATGAATGGTCTCTTCAGCTACGCCATAACATAGCCTCATAAATTATGTGGGTCTGTGAAAACATGCATGTTGTTAAAGACGAGCAGTGAGTCAGGATGCTGTGAGCTCACACAAGTTAGGACCCTGTCCTCCAGAGCCGGCGGCTGACAGCTCAGGCGGGCAGATCGCTTCCTCCCGGGAGAAGGTGATGACTTTGGGCACTTTATGCCTTGTTTTAGCCACCCGAGGGTCCAGCGACAAGAGTGTCTATTCCTGCAAGTGGGTAGAACACTAGGACTGTTGGTCTATGGAGATAACTTTAGTATTAAATTTAGTATTTAGGTTTTACTATTGATATTTAGCATTTTACTGTTCTTAATTATAGTTTCTTAATTTTAGTGTTTTTAATTTTAATTTCTTAAAAAGTTTTCTGAGGGGCCGGCCTGGTGGCACAGCGGTAAATTGAGCACGTTCTGCTTCAGCGGCCCTGGGTTCACCGGTTCGGATCCTGGGAGTGGACATGGCACCTCTTGTCAAGCCATGCTGTGGCAGGCGTCCCCACACATAAAGTAGAGGAAGATGGGCACAGATGTTAGCTCAGGGCCAGTCTTCCTCAGCAAAAAGAGGAGGATTGGCAACAGAAGTTAGCTCAGGGCTAATCCTCCTCCAAAAAAAAAAAGTTTTCTGACAGGATGGAATAGGAGAGAAGTGAACACAGGTGTGTTAAGAGCAGATTGACATTTTCTCCAGCTTCCTCTTGGGGGTTCTTTGGACTCTTAAAGAGGCGAGGGTACCCCACCAGTGAAGGGCCCTGAGTGCCCCGTGGGGAGTTGGGACTTCATCGGATGTCAGTTCCTGCTCCTGTTCCACGTCTTCAAGGCGAGGTGTGCATTCTGGAGCCTGGGTCTTTCATTCCATGCAGCTCTTTATCGCTTACCCTTTGAGAACAGCGCTCTCTCCCCCCAGTTCTTAAGAAAACTGTGGGCCTTCCAACATTGTACTGTTATTCGAGGTGGGCACAGAAGCCACTTGAGTGGGTTTAAGCAAAAAGAGATTCATTCTTAAGCAAGAAGGATGTTAATTGCCTTCAAGAAATTCCTGGAGGAACTGAGGGGAACCGGAAGCGTTTAGGACTGTTATAACGGGAGTCCTATGCCAGTGTCACCGCTCACCTGCCTGCTTCTAGAGCCTCCGCGGCAGCTGTTCCAGCAGTTCATTCTCCCCATGCCACTTGTCCCCACTCATGTCTCCCTTCTGCCTGGACGAACGCAGAGTCTTGGTGTCAGGGCTGTCTGGGACACGCAGGTTTAGCTGTCCAGTCGTGGCAGTGCCGGAGAACCTGCTGGAAGGAAGCTGGCGTTGAGTGACCTGCCTGCAGCGCCCCTCGATGCCCACCTTCAGCCCCCTCAACCGCACCTCCCAGTGTGTGAACCTGGCAGCAGCACGCTCCTGCTCAGCCTGGCACAAGGACCCCTCGTGGACTAGAAACCCTCGCCCGGGGAAGAGACAGTGGCTCATCCCTCGCTGCCCCCACCTTCCTTCTCCAGTTTGTTGATAATCCTCAGGGGCCACACGGAAATGTTAGTAACTCTATGGCAACGGCAACGGCCGTTCAGAAAGTCAGACAGAGAGCTGAGTGGAGCCCCCCTGAGTCCCTCCTTCACCTGCTGGACCCAGAGAGCTCTGGGGTCTCTGTGGAGGGTCGGGGGGCGTTCAGGTGGCAGGGAGGGAACTGGCGGGCTCTGGAGAGTGGCCTGGAAGTGTTGCCATGTCTGGTCACCAGCATGCCATTCTCCTGCCGGCTGACCCGGGGCCCCACTCGGCCTGCCAACACCTGCTAGGGACCTCGCTCCAGGTGGCCTAAGGTGATCACAACGTTTCAATTTGTGGTGATTGTGGAGCTTTTCAAACACACGCAAATGCAGAGACAAGAGCATAGTAAGCCCGCCCATCTCCATCGCCAGCTGCACAGTTACCAACATTCTACTGTTTTAACATTCCCTTCTTTTTTTTTTTTTTTTGGGTAGACTGTTTTAAAAGCAGATTCCAGAAAACGGTCATTCTACATGTAGATGCTTCGGACTGTATGTCTAAGGGTAACTTCAGTAATGTTTTGCCCCAGGGCCCCCTCCTGATGCTGCCTTCCGCAACCAGGCCGTGAATCCGGACCCTCGAGGGTCTGTTGCCTCTTGCAGACAGGGGAGCCACTCGAGTGAGTGTAAATTCAGGGTATTAGGTAGAGTTCGCGGAGGCAGGGCAGGCCGTGACTGCTGCCGCACGGCAAGGACAAGGGCAGCTACAGAATGAGCCCAGGGTACCAGGCGCAGACGTGAACTGCCCGCTCGCCTTCTGGGACACGCACCCTGCACCGCGCTCACTCCACACCCTGGACGGGAGGGCAGGATGCAAGGGCAGGGGAGCTGCAAGGGAGCCGAGCCACTGCACCAGCCGCCTGGGCTCCTCCGCCTGTCTCAGAGTCAGCCAAAGCCACCATCACCGTCCCTGGTTCTGCCTTCGTCTCTACACTCAACACACAAGCCCTGCAAATGCCTGCTCAACTCGAGTCCTTTCTTGGAAAAGAAGTGCTGAAGTTGCACTCAGAAAGTCGAATAAAGACGGTGTCACATTGTGTGTCCCCTGGGTCCTAGCCCAGCAATCCCTGCAGATAGCTTCAAGGAGGCCTTCTAGAAAAACTGAAAGGAGAATCTTAATAGAAACGAAGCTTCCTGCCAAACACAGCAGATATATGCACTATTATAGCTCAGAAAACTTCTGTTGCTAATTCTAAGCCGCTTTCCTTATCTCCACTGATTATAAGTTCTCATGTTCTTCACAATATAAAATCTTAATACTGCATAATCCTAGTGGTTTAGTTATCATCAGAGAATTGTTTCTATAAATTTGTCCCCTTTTGCCATTTTTGTGTCTAGACGCTCCAGGATTTTTGTACTCTGGGAGAAGTCTCTTGAGACTAAGATGCCATCACATTGAGGTACAATTTCAATGTCACAAATTTTGTGTCCTCACTGTGGTGAGTGCGCCTGCAGATGGTCCTTCTGGAAACGGACCCCCGATGCATTCCAGGTGACACTGGGCAGGGAACGTCAATCACGGGCCCTTCCTTTCCCGCCCCTGGGGCGCCTGAGGCCTGGGCCGGCCAAGCCAAGTCCTTTTCAGAAATCGACGTGGCTGTTGGGAGAGACAGGGTTCCACTCTTCTCTCTGGATGTCATTAATTGTAAGCAGTATCAGCCTAGACTTGCCGTCAGCCATCTTTGCTCTCAAGTGAAGACAGCTGGCCTGAGACAGATGTGACAGAGAGGGCACTGACCCAGCGATGGAGCAGACGGTCCTGATGCCCCGTCTGAAGCCCTGGGACCGACTACGGTCGGACCCAGACCCGAGCCTTGAGTTCTCAGCTACCTGAGCCAGTGAATCACTTCTGGTTTTCCTTTACTTGAGCTGGTTGTCTTTTTCATTTTTTTAGTAAAAATTTTAATTGTGATAAAAATACAAATAACATAAAATTTATCATTTTTAAGTGTGCAATTCAGTGGCATTAAGTACATTCACAGTGTTGTGCAGCCATCACCACCATCCACGTCCAGAACTTTCTCATCCTCCCCAACTAAAACTCTGTGGCCATTAAACACTAATTCCCCAGTCACATTCCCCAGCCCCTGGGACCCACCGTCCTACTTTCTGTCTCTGTGAATTTGACTTCCTGGGCCCTCATATAAATGGAATCATATACTATTTGTCCTTTTGTGTCTGGCTTATTTCACTGAGCGTAATGTCTTCAAGGTTCATCCATTTTGTAGCAGGTGTCAGAATTTCCTTCCTTGTTAAGGCTGAATAATGTTCCATTGTATGTATTTACCACATTTTGTTTATCCATTCATCTGTCAATGGGTGCTTGGGTTGTTTCAATGTTGCTGTGCATATGGGTGTTATTACTAAACTTTTTATTTTAAGATAATTGTAGATTCTCATTCAATTGAGAGACTAATACAAAGTGATCCCACATACCCTTTACCCAGTTTCTCTCAGTGGTAACGTCTTGCAAACTGTAGTACAATATCACAGCCCGGATGTTGACATTGATATAATCCACTGAACTTATTCAGATTTCCTGTTTGACATGCACTCATTTGTGAGTGTATGTGTGTGTGTGGTTAGTTTTAGTTCTAGGCAGTTTTATCACATGTGTAGATTTGTGTATCCACATCACAGTCACGGGACAGAACAGTTCCATCACCACAGGGACACTTCCTATTGTCTCGTCACACTCTCTTCCCTCTGGCCGCCTCCCCCCGCCAGCTGTCCTTGATGCACGACAACCACTAATCTGTTCTTCATTTCTGTAATCCTGTCATTTCAAAAATGTTATATAAATGGAATCATACAATAGGTAGCCTTTTAGGATTGGCTTTTTCATTTAGCATAATTCTCTGGAGATTCATCCTGGTTGTTGCTTGCATCAATAATTCATTTTTTAAAAATTACTGGGTAATGTTCTATGGTATACCACAAATGCCATGTCTTAAGGATACTTGGGTTGTTTCCAGATCCTGGCTGTTAGTAGCAAAGCTGTTTTAAACATTTGTGTGCTGGTTTTGATGTGAACACAAGTTTTCATTTCTCTGAAAAGTGTCCAAGAATACAAGGTTGTGGGTCATGTGGTAATTACGATGAGGACCAAGGCTGCCCCAGGGAGAAGCCCAAGGCTTCCTGTCCTACGTACTGATCTATATCACCCTCCAGGAAGCATAGGACGTCCTGACCTGATCCGATCTCATTCTTATCTAAAGTTATAGGACCACCAGATAACCAGACCCCACCTACACTGATACCATTCTAATGACTTTTTTACATAATCTTTCCTTTGTCTTGCAAAGAGATAACTCACATACCTATACTTTATAAATTTAGCCCTACCCTCAACCCATTTTCACAGTTCTTCGCTGCCCGTGGGTCCTGTCCCCCGTGTGCAGCTCTTACTACGCATGGGTCCTGTCCCCATGCTGCAGCTCTTATTGCCCACGGGTCTTGTCCCCATGTTGCAGCTCTTACTGCCCACGGGTCCTGTCCCCATGCGGCAGCTCTGACTGCCCATGGGTCTTGTCCCCATGCTATTCTGTGACTAAAGGAGTACTATTACCAGAACTTGAGAGTTCAAGAAATCTTTCTTTCAACTCCTCGGCTCGCTGAGCCCCCATCAATTGCAAGTTTAGTTTTCTAAGAAACTGCCAAACTATTTTCCAGAGTGGCTGTACCATTTTATATTCCTACCAGCAAAGGATGAGTGACCCAGCTTCTCTGCCTCTTCACCAGCATTCGTTATTGTCACTAATTTTTATTTTGATAGATGTGTAGCGATATCTCATGGTGGTTTTAATTTGCATTTACCTGATGACTCATGAAATAGAGCATCTTTTCGTGTGCTTATCTGCTATCTTTGTGTCTTCTTCTGTGAGATGTCTCTTCATGTCTTTTGCCCATTTTCTAATGAAATTATTTTATTGTTGATTTTCGAGTTGGGTTATATATTCTACATACTAGTTCTTGGTTGGATATGTGGTTTGCAAATATTTTCTCCTCGTCTGTAGCTAATTATTTCATCCTCCACAGGGTCTTTAATAGGTCAAAAATTTTTGATTGAGATGACATCCAGTTTATCAGTTTCCTTCGATGGACTGTGTGTTTGGTGTCAAGTCTAAGGACTCTTTGTCTAGTCTTGGATCCCAAAGATTTTCTCCTACGTTTTTTCTTAAAAGTTGTATAGTTTTATGTTTTACATTTCAGTTCATGATCCATCTGCCTCGTTTTAACTTAATCCCCTCTTTGAAGACCGTGTCTCCAAATACAGCCACATTCTCGGGTGCTGGGGGTCATGGCTTCCTGGGGTGAATTTTGGAGGACACAGCTCAGCCCATGAGAATCAGGAAGGGTGGTCTTCTCACTTTATTCCTCATTTTCAAATTGTTTTCATTATTCTAGAGTCTTCCCCTTTCCATATAAATTTTAGAATAAGCTTGTCTATGTAGACAAAAGCCCTTGCTGGCATTTTGACAGGGTTGCATTACATCTGAAGATCAATTCAGGGAGAATTCACCTCTTTCCCGTGTGGAGTCTTCCCGCCTTGAACGCGCCATCCCCTCCATTTATTTAGATCTTCTCTGGGTTTTAAGTCAGTTTTGAATTCTGTTTCTGTCACTTGCAGCAGAAAAATTCCTGACAAATTTACTCTCTTTGGTTATAACAGGTTTAGCAATGTGAGTAGCTTAAAAATATGTGTATATCTATGAATGTATGCATGCTATATTTTATTGGTCATTTAAATTTACCAGGCAAAAGGAAAATAAAATGTGTTTTAACTTTTTTCTTAAATATGGAACACATGTCCTATTTAGCAAATGTATTTGCATAATTTAAAGCTATTCCCCTTGACAATCTTATAACCAAGTCAACAAAACTTTAGTTTATCGGATTTTCAAATTCTAGTAAAAAATGTTTTTCCGAATGATAATCCTGACCAAGAAACAGGAGAGACACTTGCACTTCACCAATGTCTTCCCTGCCTGGGGATCTGTGTGCGGTAGGGTGCTCAGGACAAAGGGGGACAGCGTTGGGAGGGCACCCATGACGACTCTGGGCTCTTCCCCGTAGCTCTACCACCAGGTCGACTTGGTGGTAGACCACGAAGGGCGTTTTTGGAGCTCTGCCAGGAGCTGGGGACAGGGGACAAAGACCAAATATATATTTTTATTATACCACAGGAACTCTGGTTGGACTAGTCATTTTAAAGTTTTTTTTTGAGCTTTAAGATTCTCTGATAACTTTTCTCTCCTCCTTCCCCCACTTCCAAATTCTGTTCTCCCGTTCCTGTCTCTGCTTGCTGGCTTCCTCCTGCTGAGATTGGTGGGAGGAGGGAAGGAGCAAGGGAGAAGGAGGAATATAATAAGGGGAGAGACAGAGGGTAGACTGAAAAGGAACGTGGGCCAGGATTCAGATCGCTGTCTGGAGCCCAGTCCGTCCCTGAAGGAACCACAGGGAACTATATGGTAAGAGCTGGTGGCCCTCGGGAGGGGGCTGGGGGACGGGACTCGTAATTCAAGGTGGAATTTTTCAATCCCTGTGGTGTGTTACCTATTTAAAAAAATCTCTCTCTCAGGGCTGGCCCCATGGCAGGGTGGTTAAGTTCGCGCTCTCCGCTGCAGGCGACCCAGTGTTTCGTTGGTTCGAATCCTGGGCGCGGACATGGCACTGCTCATCAAACCACACTGAGGCAGCGTCCCACATGCCACAACTAGGTGGACCCACAACAAAGAATACACAGCTATGTAACGGCGGGGGGCTTTGGGAAAAAATAAAATCTTTAAAAAAAAACATCTCTCTCTCTCTTCTGTCTCTGTCTCAGCAAAAGCAGAATATCACTTCTAAACCAATACAGAGGAAAAACAGCATGAAGAAAATATTATCAACTTAATAGAAAGTAGGGTAAATAGAAAACTAAATCAGGTGGAAGAAATAACCGAATATATCTGTAACAATAATAAACGAAAATGGACTGAACACATCCAGGAAAAGAGAGAAATTTTCCTTAGGAGTAAGAAAAAAATAGAATTCTGTAATTTATAAGAGGGACACCTAAAACATTGTAACCAAGAAATGTCGACAGTGATGTGGTAGAGCAACCAAAAGAAAGATGGCGCAGCTGCACACGTTTCAGAGAAATTAGGTTCTTTGAAGAGAATGTTTAAGAATTAAAAAGGGTCACTGCTTGATGATAAGGGGATAACTACCAGGAAGATAGAATAATCTCAAAGCTGTACGTATGCCCTAACAACCCTCCTTCAACACGTATAGAACAAAAATCTACAGGATAGTGGCAGAACACGTCTCTTCCAGAAATGAACAGATCACTCAGACAAATATTTAGTAAAGATAGGAAATATTTGAAGAACAGAACTAACAGCTGAGAATAAAGCACATTCTTAGGACCCTGTGCCAGATGAATAGCAATAACTGCTAACACGTGTGACGTGCTTACCGTGTGCCAGGCAGTGCTTGGAGCGCTTTAGGTGACCAACTCCTGCTAACTCAGAACAGGGGGAAACTGAGGCAGAGAGGAGGTGGCTCATTGGCCAGGATTACTCTGCTAGAAAGAAGCAGAACTGGCTCTGCGCTTACCTGATACCGGAACGCGAGCTCTTCTCTGCTGACCAGAGGTTGGCAAACTTTCACCCAAGGGGGCCAGAGAGTAACTATTTTGGGTTGTGTGGGCCACATGGTCTCCGTCCCAACTATTGAACTCTGCAGTCGTAGTGGAAACAGACCATACGTCAGTGAGGGGCAGGACTGTGTTCCAGCAGACCTTTGTTTACAAAAAACAGGCAGCTGACTGCACCTGGCCTGTAGGTGACCAGCTCCTGTGCTAAACTCTATTGTAACTGCCATTTTCAGCACATGAAGAAGAATTATGAAAACTGAGCACATGCCAGCCCACAGGAAAGGACTCGACCAGCGCCGTGGGGTCAATGTCAGGAACACCACAGCCCCTGGCCACGAGGTGACATTGTGCTGCGTGTGTGCTCTGGGGACGTCTGCTTCCATTTCTCTCTGTGAATCCCTAGGGAGAGTTGCTGGGTCACATGGCACATGCACGTTGAACTTTTTAATCAAATGCCAAAGTGTTTTCAGGAGGGGCGTCCCATTTTACACCCTGCCAGCAGCAGCATGTGAGGCTCCAGTTTCTCCACTTCCTCACCAGCACTCGGCGAGGCCAGCCTTTTTAAGTTGAGACATTCGAATAGGTGTGTAGTGACATCTTGTAGTTTTAATTTGCGTTTCCCTGATGATCAATAATGTTGAGCATTTTCCTATGTGCTTATCTGCCACTTTTATGTTTCTTGGGTAAAGGATCTGTTCTAATCTTTTGCGCATTTTCTGTAGGATGTTTCTTTCTAACTACAAAATCATGATCATAATAAAGGATAAAATGATGTTGTTTTGTACCGCTAAGCCTTGGCATATTTTCTTATGCAGCAACAGCAGCCATGACAGCTCGCCAGGGAGGGGGTGCAGGGCGATACATTAGGCTGCTGTCGAGAGAGTGTGGGCGCCTGGAGCCCTCGACCCACCTCAGGGAGGCAATGGCCTTCCCCTGGGTGAGGCTGTGAGGGGGAAGCACCAGAAACCAGGCGCCGAGGGGGGGCAGCAGCCTGGGGAGGGGACGCATTGCCCACACCCCACCCTTGGAAGTCACTGTTGAAGGGACCTGGCCAGGGGACTGCCTCCCCGCCGTGAAAGTGCCAAGGGGAGAAGAGCTGGCCTGTGTCAGCTGCCGTCCCGGGAGCCAGAGCAGGCGGGAGTTTCTGTCAGGCAAGGGCTCTGTGTCCCCAGGTCCTTTCTCCCCTGAGCCCAGAGACCACAAAGAGCAGCTAGTCTGCAAGGCGGGGGGGGACAGGCAAGAAAGAGGAATCAGGACGGGTTCTCGCTCCCTGCCGCCCAGCTCGGAGCCCAGCTCAGGGAGAGGTGGACGAGGGAGCCACCAAATGAGACTGTGTCGGTCACTGAAAATGACCTAAGAGTTCTTTTTTTTTTAACTTGGGCAAATTTTAGGCCTACCTGAGCAGGAGTAATGTTGACGAACATCCTCCACTGAGCAGATTTTTAAAGAGGCCACAAGAAAGCAAGATAAAGTTGCATTTGTGTTACATCAGACCTGTTGTGCTTGTTGGGTATATTTTATGCACATGCACAACACATGTGTTTTCCAAGGGTCCCTAGTGTTCCACACACAAAGGACTATTGGAAGGCACTTCCTGTCCACCCAGGGCTGCACAGGAAGGCACAGGAGCGACTGGCTGAGAATATCTTCCTCTGACGATTCTCCACCCCCACTGTTCGTGTGCAGACGGCTTTGACTGTCAGATGATAGGGCATCTCTGTAGGGACGATGCTGGGTCTGTTTCCCATTATCAGGGGGAGGAGGGCGGGGATGTCAGTGGGTCATGTCAACCTACAAAAACAGAAACCAGTTGGAGAGGCAGAGCGTTTATCTGGGTTCGAAGCGTTGCAGCTGGGGGAGCACAGATTCAGGCAGAAACCCAAACAGTCTCCCGATCACAGGAGGGGCTTAGGGTTTGTACTGGAAAAAGGGAGGCAGAGGATGTGAGTTGTGTTGAGGAAAGGTCACTGGGGCTGGATGACGTCAGGCTAGGTTTATGCTTCACGGATTGGTCAGCAATCCAGTCATCAAAGTCCAGCGCCTTCAGTCCTTACAGCCAGGATGTTCTTGTCCTCACTGACTCTTGTAATGTTGGCGGTTTGGTCCAGTTTGGAAGATAAAGAACACAGACGTGCGAGGCAGTTCCTCTGAAATGGCTGCTCCGGCCCTATTTCAATATGGCTCCACTCCTGTCACCTTTCACAGCCACTAGAACCAGGAGAAGATGTCCTCAGAGGTGGACAGGTGATTTGAGGAGGCATCTGAGGAAGGAGAAGGGAGACAGGGAGAAGAACTGCCCAGGTGAGCTCCGAGGAAGACGGCATCCTCCCTGAGAGCATGAACCCAAAACACCGGGTCCAGGCAACCCTGACTGGCACAGCTTAAGCTATGCGGTGTCAATATGCTCTGGGCAAGGTGACTCCAGGGGCCCAGAGCGAGGAACTGTGTTTGAGGCTGGTGAGCCGGGCTGGCCCGCTGTGGAGCTGTTTCCAGAGCTGCACTCAGCTGCTGTATTTCCTGCTCCCTAAGACACCCCTCCTGGGAAAGCCTACTTCTGTCTCGTGAGAATTAAGTTGACAAGGCAATGGTGGGGACCGGGAATCCAAGGAAAACTCCAAGAGGCGAAACGTCGGACAGTGGGGATGGCGTTGTCAACGTGAAACTGGTAAACAGCCGTTGATGACTAGGTAGCTAGTAACCAAGGATTTGTTTCTTCTGTTTTGCAATTACTGATTGCAGCGTCTTAGTTGTTCCCTGCCCATTGCTAACTGGCTGCTTGGGCAATATGCTGTCTGACTCCCACTAGGCTCCTATAGACAACATCTCCCTGGAGCCTGGGTCACCGTGGTAATGGGTGTGTGAGCTGTTTTCCAGGAATTAGCACTCCTTGTCCACTTCAGGCAGTTGAGACCACTAACCCGCCAACTGGGCCTGTGCAGATGCCCAATAAGTGAACTTTTGACATCAAGAGGGTAAAAAATCCGCCTTCAGATCCGGCCCACGCCACCGTTTTGTGCACGTGGGTCCTGTGAAGAGGCGTGGAGTCTGACTACGCTTGCACAGACCATCAATTCCCTCACCTGTCCACCTGCAACCACCTCTCTCCACGTTTCAGACCAGCTTGCCCCTACCCCATAAATGTCCCTGAGCCCCCGTTTTCAAGGAGGCGGACTCGAGACTTGTTTTTCCGCCTCCTTGCTTGGCCACCTTGTGATTAAATGCTTTCTCTGCTGCAATCTCGTCATCTCGGTGATCGCCTTTCTGGACAATGGGCAAAATGAACCTGGTTCAGCAACAAATGCAGCCCTGCCCTCTCTTCCCTCCCCGAGGCTGCATCCTGGCTTGTCTCTCTTCCCCCCACCCCCATTTCCCACCTTTGGGGTTCAAAATCCTGGTGGGAAAAACGATTTGCCTTAGTGTCCACACACTTAGCTTTGTGATGCAGTATTGCTCTGCATTGCCATTTCCTCAAGCATTGAATGTTTGCATATCAAATCCTTACGGTGCTTAGAATTAACAGAACTCATGGTACTGGGGATTCCTGAGATTGTTGTAACAACATTCAAGTGTTTCAAATAACGTCACTGATAAATGAGGATGCAAAACTCATGTCTCCACGGGCGGAAAACTCTGATGGAGGAATTTGCATTTTTTGTCTCTTGCCCTGTGGGCAATCCATGGGGACGAAGCCAAGTATGACGATAAAGGTCTGAGATGGATCTCCCCAAACTTGGCGGGAAGCAGCCTTCCACCTCGTGTTCACTCTACACTGAAGATTCTGCCTTACCGGGTAGAACGCCCTCTCCGTCTAGGTGCCGTCTCTAGGTGTGAACTATTAAGATTGGGGGACTTTTATTTTAGATTTGAAGTACCTGCAACACAATATTTGAAAAAATGAACCACACCATATCAGAGCTGTTAGAAGGGGACGTGAAGTGGAAAAGCCAGCGTGGAACATGGCGCCATCTTTCCCAGGAGGAACATTGAGAATGGAATCCCACTTACAACTTCAGAGGTCTATTTCTGCCTCTCCGCTGGCTCACACCCAAGGGTTGCTCCTCTCCCTTTCCTCCTTAAAAACAGAAAAGGCAGATTTTGATTCCTGCCTCCGGGGCCCTTGCCTGGCTCCTGGATGGAGGAGTGAGTCTTGACCGATGACCTTACTCTTTGGACACGTACTAAGGAGATGACGGGACAGATTCCGCTGTGTCACAGTTCTGGCCATGTTGCATCCGTAACATTTTCTTTCCCTGCGGAGGACGATGAAACTGTTCCTCTGTGCCTTTCCGTTAGAGTACTTCTTAGGATTTCAAGGCTTTCTGTAACCAGTGCTGGGGTTTTGGGCTCAGGTGTGCCTGAGTCCCACATGCTCCCTGTGAGCCCTGGGTGCCACCCTGAGCCCACAGCCACCATGTATGCCCAGCCTCCTCCCTGTGTTCCAAGCAGTTCTCGCCACTCAGCAGGTCAACCCTACCCGGTGGGCTCCATTCCATAACAACCCAAATCAAAGCATACCTGGAGAGGCGGGTGTGTGTGCAAGTGACACACGTTCGCCGTTAAAGTGACAACCACCCAGGGCCGAATTGGAATCGTTTAAATATAGAATGAGGAAATTGATTTAATCCTCTACTAACGTGAACTTGGAAACAATAAATGCTGAAACATTTCCTCGCCTGCTTTGCACAATGACACGAGCAGTGACATTTTGAGAAGATAATGGTGCAGTAATGAGAAAAAAAAACTCAGTCGAATCTCCTCAATGAAATATGGCCTTAATTGGCTACCAGGGATGGTGTGTACGAGCATCGATTAGAAAAAGCAGTGTAGATCTAGAAATTGGCTTATTTTTCATTCCTGTCTTCTTCCAAAATGTAATTAATATACTAAAATCAACGTACATTTACGTATACATACGGTATAAGGCTGCTAAGAGCAGGATGAAACAGTTCAAATTTCCTGCGAGTAATTAAACTTTTTTTTGGTGAGGAAGATTGGCCCTGAACTAACATCTGTGGCCAATTCTCCTCTTTTTTGCTTAAGGAAGATTGTTGCTGAGCTAAAATGTATGCCAAGCTTCCTCTGTTTTGTATGTGGGACACCACTGCAGCATGGCTTGATGAGCAGTGTGTAGGTCTGCACCTGGAATCCAAACCTGCGAACCGCCCCCACTAAAGTGGAGCATGTGAACTTAACCACTATGCCACCGGGCCAGCCTCAAAGCTGAACTATTTTGCAGGCTTGGGTTTTTTATTCCTAATGAGAAGGTTAGTAAACCCATATTCAACAAGGATTTAAAAATATAAGACAAATTGTTGTTTTGTGCATGTATTTCAGAAAGTATGCTCAATGCAACAGTGTTAGAATATATTGCAACAAATAGGTTTTTGAGTTATTTGTAATTTTGAAAAATATTTTCATTATAATCTTGAGGTTAGTTTGTTGGTTTGGAAGAAAATAAGTGATATATTAAAATAAGCAAAATTCACATGAAATTCAATGTCTGGGTAGAATCTGAAAACCACGTGGCTGCCCTAACCTGGTCCCTCAATCTGTGTTTAGAACCAATCTCTATTGAATGGAAATTTTCATTTTTTCCTCTTAATTTCTATGAGTCTCTTTTTTGGGCTCATTTTACAATGTCAGAGGATTTTAAAATTCTTCATCTCACAAAAATCTTTCAAATAAGACAATAGATCGTCTTCTAAAGTGTGGATAAAAACATTTTTTAAAATGTCTTTAAGTATAATATGAGAAAAGTTAAATTTTAGCTAACCGATTTTCTAGGACTTCCCTGGCCTGGCCTCCCCCAGCTGCCCCGCGTCTTTGCCGTCCGCCTCGTGTGTGCAGAAACCTTCTCTTACACATCATCAGCGCATCCTTAAACACAGAGGCACAGCACAGGTTTTAAAAAGTGTTTATTAGAAAATAAACAAGAATTCTTGAAATCCAACACTTGCCTTTCTGGGTTTGGTTTCCACTTTAATTACAGGGCCTTTAGAAACCTGCGCTACCTTATGGAAATGTGGAGGTGTTTCCAGTCCTGCGGTGGCGGGGGTGAGGGGGGGTCCGATGTCCTGTCGTCTGCAGAGAGTGGATCCTACCTCAGAGCAAATGCGTGATTCCCGCTCCCCGAGAAGGTGCTCACATGCGGTGTAAGGCAGGTGGGGGGACATAACTGGCAGATGATCAGGACGGCTGAGAAAACAGGACCACACAGTCACTCTATGAGCGACGGCATGTGAGCGTCTGGTCCACGAGGTTCCTGAGGCTGGGCTTCCCCTTTGCCTTGTCTGTGCTCCTTCCAGCGACGTTTCACGCGGAGCTGCGTACGCTGTGGTCTGTAGAAATGCGGAAGGCTGATACTAAAAACAACTTGGGGGAACACTCACGTGATAGGTGCAAGCTAACACGTTTTAGGTGCTGAGCAGTGCTGAAAGGCCAACGAAGGGTTCCATTACCTACCATAGATTACATGAAGAGGAGGCGGATTCCGTACTGGGGACTCCAGTGGGCCGAAGGGCTTTTCCTTCCTTGAAATTTCATAGAGTGGCAGGTCCTGAATGCAGTAGTTGACAGGGTCTCAAGAGAGCTGCTAGGCACAGGAATTGAACGTGGCCTGCAGGTAGAAGGCAGAAGGCCCTGCAAGGCTATCTTCTGGAGAAGAGAAGGTGAGAAGGCAGGTAGCAGAGGTGGTCCTCACCTCAGGATGCAATCTTTAGCTGTGATTTCTCTGGACATAGAGTGACCATAGAGTGACCCATGGGAGCCTGGGTCTTCCTCTGGACAGAGCCACCACGCTCTGTTGGGTGGGTTGTTCACTGCACAAGAGCACCTGGCTGAAAGAGAGGTGGGGATTGAAATTCAGCCAGCACTCTGTCTGTCGGGCCTTGGGCCCTGGCCACCCAGAGAGTCATTCATTATAAGTGGCCCTGGCCCAGGGTGCTAATGCCTCCCTCCCTAATCACAGGTCATGTGGAAGGAGGAATCAGCCAAGGTACTAAACTAGAGTGGGCCAACTAAGACTCAAGAGAGGAGGGACTCTGGGGTGGGGAAGAGAGCACGGTGGCATCCTGGAGGGGTCCTGGTCCTGCGTCTGGTAGTGGAAGTGTGGCACTGGCTGCAGCCGCAGCTTCCCTCAGGAGCTTCCTGTCCACAGCTCTGTTCACGGCTGGCCGTCAGCCTCAGGCTCCTCATTCTGCGCGTCCCCACCCCGCCCAAGGGAGGAAGGGAGACGCAGCAGAAGTGTTCAAGACAGGATTGAAGCACAGGGGCTGCTGCCAGGGCACCAGCGGGCCATAGCTCACCCTCCTCAATTTCCGAGTGTGATTGTCTTGAGGGTTTCCTCCACACACGTCGAGTCCCACTTCAGACGGTGTGGAACTTTCGCTTCAGCCACAAAACATAAAATCACAGAAACTCATGAGGCAAAGGACAGTCTGTGATGCTTACCTCTCTTTCCAGCTCTTCTGTTGCTCGTTTGTTTGTTTCGGAAGGTCCCAGCCTGCTTCTGTTGTCATTTCCTTTCTTTTTGGAGAGCTTTCCGACCTATTTTTAAAGGATAACTTTGCTGGCAACAAATTATCTTAGTTTTCCTTCATCTGAGAATGTCTTTATTTTCCCTTCATTCCTGAAGGATAATTTTGCCAGATGTTTGATTCATAGTTGACAGTTCTTTTCTTTTAAAATTTGAAAAATGTTGGGACTGGCCCCATTGTGTGCTGCACTTCAGCGGCCTGGAGCTCGTGCATTCGGATCCCAGGCGTGGACCTACACACTGCTTATCAAGCTGTGCTGTGCTGACATCCCACATACAAAATAGGAAAATTGGTGTAGATGTTAGCTCTGTGACAGTCTTCCTCAAGCAAAAAGAGGAAGATTGGCAACAGATGTTAGCTCAGGGCCACTCTTCCTCACCAAAAAAAAAAAAAAGAAGAAGAAGAAAAGAAAAAGAAAAATGTGTCCACTTCCTTCGGGCCTCCATGCTTCCATGTGAGAAAGCTTCCATCATTTGCACTGGTCTTTCTTTACAGGAAATGAGCCATTTCTCTCTGGCTATTTTTAGGAAATTCTTCTTTGTGTTTAGTTTTCAGAAGTTTGATCAGCATGTGTTTCAGTGTGGACTTGTTTGGATTTACCCAGTTGGGGTGTCCTCAGCTTCTTGAATTTGGAGGTATACTTTTTTGCCAGATTTGGGAAGTTGTTCACCATTATGCCTTTGACTGAGCCTCACACTCTCTCTCCCGCCTTCTGAGACTCTGATTCATGAACGCTGGAACTCTCGTTGCTGCCGGCAGATCCCAGAACTCTCTGCATTTGTTTTTCAGTCTGTTTTATCTTGCTGTTCTGATTGAGTAAATTTACTCATTTGTCCTCATTGTCCATTGATTCTATCCTGTCATCTCCAGTAATTGAGCCCATCCAGTGAGATTTTTAAAAATTTCAATTATTGTATTTTTCAGTTGTATAATTTCCATTTGACTTTTTTTCATAACTTCTATTTCTTTGCTGAGATTTTCTACTTTTTAAACTTGTATTGAGATAGTTTGTAACTGTGATTCCTTATTCTTGTGTGATAAGTGAAGGTTGATGGTGTGGGAACCTTTTGGCTACTCTGTCAGGCGGGTCTGAGATTCCTGTTTAGCTGGTGGTTCCCCCTTCAGGCTCATGAGTTGGCTCTTGCCCACCTTGGCGGCTGTGGCTGCAGGGGCTCTTCAGTTTTCAGAGCCCTCGCGATGGCCTTCTGGTCTGCCTTGTGGTGCTGCTGGAGCTCCCACATGCAGCTGTTGTCGCCTGTTGGGGAAGAAGTCTCTTCCACGAGCTCCTGGGGTGGCCGGGCCACTTTGTGGGTCACGGGTGGACTCCACTGGGCCTGGGTCTCCTTGTGCCCATGGGTGGAGGGTTGGGAGACGCCAGGCTCCATTGCTGCTGGCCCTGCAGCTGGAATGGCCCGGCTGCCTGTGCCTGGTTGTGGAACAGGGTTTGGATCACCTGCTGGGACCCCAAGGCTGCCACTCCGTATAGATCAGCCAGCAATGCCACAGGGCTCCCTGCCGGGGCTCTCCACCAGGTCTCTGTTGGGCTTCTCCTTTCCTGGTCCTTTGGCCAGAGAGAGCAGGCTTTCCCTGTTTTTGCTTTAGTCTGTGACTGTTGGTCCAGCTTGCAGGCCATAGAAAGAAAACCCGTGGAACTCACCAGTTTGTCCTTCCTCATGTCCTCAAGTCCAAATAGTCAGTTGCTGTCTTCGTTCCTGCCTTCAGAGTCCTTTTATCATTAGCTGTTCAATTATTTCCAGGGTTTTTAGTTGTATGAGTCTGTGCCATCTTCTTCCTAAACCAGAAGTCTGCAACTGACATTATCAAAACCTGGATTATTAGGGGGCTGGCCTGGTGGTGCAGCAGTTAAGTTCGCACGTTCCACTTCGGCGGCCCAGGGTTCGCTGCTTCACTTGTCAAGCCATGCTGTGGCAGGCATCCTACATATAAAGTAGAGGAAGATGGGCACAGATGTTAGCTCAGGGCCAGTCTTCCTCAGCAAAAAGAGGAGGATTGGAGACAGAAGTGAGCTCAGGGCTAATCTTCCTCAAAAAAAAAAAAAAAAAACCTGGATTATTAGTTTCAGTAATACTTGTCCCATTCTTTTTTAATCATTTAAGGAGTTGGGTTTTTTTTGAGACAAAAGAACTTTAAAAAAATAGTAGATTTTTCTGCATCGCAGCTATTGGCTTTGTCCTGTACTAGGAAAGCAGTTGAAGGCAACACGTCAACAAACGGGCATGGCTGTGTTCCAGAGAAACTTTATTTGTGGACAATGAAATTTGGATTTCATGTAATTTTCACAGGTCATTAAATGGTATTCTTTTGATTTTTTTCCCCAACCATTTAAAAATGTGAAAACCATCCTGTTACAGCCAAGAGGAGCCCAAGGAGACATGACAACTAAACTTAATATGGGAGCCTGGATGGGATCCTGGAACAGAAGAGGAACATCAGGGAAAAAAGCTAAAAATAATGACTATTAATATAAAATATTCTTAAATCCATCAACAATCTGGAAACAAAGTGTGATGGTTAGTTTTATGTCAACTTGGCTAGGCAAGGGGGTACAGATGTTTGGTCAACCATTACTCTAGATGCTATTGTGAGGGCATTCGTACAGATGATTAACATTTACAGGTAGCTAACTTTAAGTAAGGAGGCTACCTTCAATAATGTGGGTGGGCCTCATCCAATCAGTCGAAGGCCTTAAGAGCAAAAGCTGAGGTTTCCTGCGGAAGAATTCTGCCTCAAGGCTGCAGTGTCAACTCCTGTTTGAGTCTGCAGCCTGCCCTGCAGATGTCAGATTTGCCAGCCTCCGCAACTGCAGGAGCCAGTTCCTTAAAATCTCAGGCTATCTATCCATCCAGATGTATTGTGTATCTGTATGTTTGTTGGATATGTATATATCTTGGCTCTGTTTTTCTGGAGAACTGCGAACACAAAGGAAGGAATAGTAAGGAGAAAACTAAGTGCAGACAGGACTCCCAGGAGGTCGGCTGGTTTCCTGTGGAGGGCATTTACTGGACTACGTGTGAGGTCGAATAGGAGAAACTTCTGTGTGGAGCTGGGCACCCAAAGGCTGACTCTGCCAGCAAAGGGGGTGTACAAATAAACCTTCCTACTGTGTGGCAAATACCCAGATAACTGCCTGTAATCCCTTAGTTGAGGAAAAAACCTCCCTGAGCATTTGAACCACAGCTAGTGTTCATCTCGGCATTCAGCTTGAAGTCACACTTGGTGACCCTGAATGCCTGCAATTTATTCTTCACACAGCCTCCAATTGACCGTGCTCTCAGACAGCTTATGGGAATAAACTCACACCCTCTCTGGAGGAAACTAAACATTATCCTAAGCATCAAAACACTCTCACACTTTAGACAACAGGGAGCCGCTCACAGTTAAAATCCACCCACAGAAGGAAATAAGGTGTCTTGAGTGGGAACCAGCAGTTGGCAGAAATAGGTCCCTAAAGTCTTCAAATATTGGAATTTTTAGACACGGGAGATAGAGTAACTACAATTAACATGTTTAAATAAAGTAAATAGAAGTTTGAAAATAGAATAATGACAGGAAACCATAAAGAATGACCAAAGGGCCATGATAGAGAACTAACAGAACTTAAAGAAATGAAAAAATACGTTTACTGACATTAAGTTCTTGCTGGATGTGTGTGGCAGCAGACTGGGAGAAACCGAAGAAAGAATTAGTGACATGGAAGATAGAAATCATGGAATTATTCATATGTGAAGGAACAGAGATGGATGATGGGAAAATGATATCTAATTAGAGGTTAGACTGTGGAGTGAGTGCCAGAATCATCAGAATCACCTGGGGGCCTGTTAAAATGCAGATTGCTGGGCCCACCCCAGAGTTCCCGATTCAGCAGGTCTGGGATGTGGCTGAGAATGTGCTTTCTAACAAGTTGCCTTGATGCTGCTGCTGCTGCTGGGGACCACTTTGAGAACTGTTGCTGTTGGTCTCGGTGAAGAGCCCCCCCTGCGCAGGTTCAAACGCCCGCTCACACTTGCTGGCTGCGTCACCTTGGAAATTTTCGTTCACTGCTCTGTGCCCCTTCTGTAAAATGCGGATGGTAGCAGTTGCTCTGTCACAGGGCTGTCGTGGGGATTATGTGAGTTAACGCACGCAGAGCGCTCACTGCTGAGGTGGCAAAGGGGAGGATTCTGCAAGAGTTCGCCGTCACAGCAGTTGGTACCCGGCACCTCTGACACGCTCTTTCCTGAGCATCCCAGATCACAGAATGCACAGGCCTTCTGAAAGGCACATTAGTGGGGGTCCAATGCTGCCGGTTCTCTGGCGTAAAACAGATCCTGTCGTGTTAAAGTGCTTAAGGCCAATTGTGGGAATTAAATTATGCAATATTTAAAAGAAATTTAATTGTGTTTACATGAACTATGAAATATATTTAATTCATTTTTGATGACATTATTCCAAATAGCATGTTTAGATAAATAGACGAAGCTCACTCGTAATGAGTAGCATGTATTTGAATGTGCTAAAATTCTCAGAAGAGCTCATTCTCTTAGAGTGGATCACCCTGAAGCCACGCATTCTGGCTGTTGGGAGCAATGGACACACGTCTTCCCAACTCTGCCCCCAGCAGTGTCACTTCGGTAGCTTGATATCAGCCATGGTGTCAGTATTTACACGACAGAAAATGGCAAATGCTCAAATTGGGACTCTCCCCTGACTGCCACCCCGAGAGCCAGCTGTTAAAAGCTACCTGGCACACCCCCGGGGTAACATGTGCAATAGTGCGCATACTTCTTTGGTTAGGAATCCTGTTTATAAAGACACATTAAACTTCATGGATGTCCATCCTTATTTAAGTCTTTGTTTGTTTAAACTGATGAGATCCACATCATTAACTTTCTAAAATGTACTTATACTATAATCAAAGTTACGCATACACATGGCTCTAAGCGTCAAGTTGTCCCACAGTGCTTTCTGGGGCAAAGGGTGCTTCTCTGGGCTCTCCTTTCATCTGCTCCCCAGGCCTGGGGGCCTCAGCTCCTGTCTCTCCCACGTGGTCACATTTCTTATACCCATCAACCCAGGATGGTTACTTAATAACTTTTAAAGATCACTACCCAGTGTCCTATTAGTTTAACTATGTAAACATCCTTTACACCTGAGTTACATAGTATACGATGATTACCTTTTCTTTCTTGTGTAATTAAAATTTTTTCTCTAGGTTCTTTCCCCATTTGCTTAATTTTTCTGTGCCCTTATTGCTAATTCAATCTCGAACGCTCTACCGGGTGTTGTAATCTCCGTTAACACGTTTCGCTGCCTTCTAGGCCCCATCAATTTGCTCCCCATTCTGTGCTCTGCTGTCTTCCTGGGGTCTCCACGCATTACCATCCTGGGGTGTCCCCTCCTCCCTCTTGGTTGAGTCCCCCAATTCCTGTGTCCACCCCTTCTTCCCTTCCTGCGATGGGGCACATCCTGTGAGATCTTGCGACTGTAGTGTGGCCCAGGGGACCGAGAGCTTTGACGTCACCTGGGAACTTGTTACAAATGCAGACTCTCGAGCTGTACCTCACACCTACTGAGTTGCAATTCTCTTCTTAAATTTTGAGAAGCACAGTTCTAGGAGCTTTCTGAGAAAGGATGCATGAGCGATAAATTTTTTGAGAACTCAAATGTCTAAAAATATTTTAATTCTCCCCTCACACTTAAACTGTTAACTGTTAGTTACAGGACAGTGGAAGTAGTTCCTCAGAATCTTGGAGGCGTTTTTCTGTTGTCTTCTCTCCTTATGGTCTCCTTACCCTTCCCCTCTTTGTCATCTTGTAGGAACTTCTCTTTGCTCCCCATCATTTCATTTGTGCCCACAGGATTTTAATTGACAGAAGTGACTGAGTGACAGCATGGAGAGAACACTGCCATTGCAAGGAGACTTTTATGATGAGCACTTCCCAAGAGGAGGGCACGCTGCCTCACACGGGGCCACAGGGAAGCACTAGGTTTGCTCAGGAGGCAGAAGGAGCGAGGGGAAAGCATTAGATTTTGGGGTTTCTGTGGGAAAGGCAAGGCAGGGCGGGGTAAATAGTTTAGGACTGATGAGTTGGAATAATTCTGGCAGACTTTAAACTGTAGCGGTGGTCTCTGGTTGCCTAATTCCTGGCCCTGGGCTGGTTTGGGGCAGGGGAGATACTGGCTCATGTGTGAGAGTCAGATAAAGGGCTCAAATGTGAAGGGTACCCCCAAGCAAGTTTATCGTCTTTGGAATTAGCTAGCTCTGGGAGGGCAGTCTCTCCCCGGGTCCCTCGGGCCCCCAAAGCTCAGCACATCTAAAGACATGGAGAATAAAAACACGGTTAACGCATCAATATCCTGGTAGTTTGTGATGCTCTTCTGTGGCTGGGTCTCCCACGTAATTTCCCTGAATTGTTTTACCATGATTTCCCTCCCTCGCTTTTCTCTGATCTCTTTCCAAACCTGCTGTTCCCTCCGTGTTGTGCCTCCTGGAGGGGCGTCTATTGTCCCCCTCTGGTCTCCTCTTGTCGGTCTTTGTCTTCCTGCCCTGCCTCCTGGGGGATCCCTCAACTGTATCTCTTTGTCTTCCCGTCTTTCTGTTGAGTTTTCATTTCTTCTTTGCTATTTGTTGATTCTCAAGAGGCTTTTGTGCTCTCCCCGCCTTTCAATGTAACTTTCTGCCCCTCTCCTGCCCGACTGTGGGAGTTCATGGCATTCGGAGACTTTCTTCCCTTAGTTTTGGTCATTTCCTCCAGGTGGCTTGTTCCTGCTGGTTTTTTCGTCTTTCTTTACTAAGAGGCTTTCCCCAGGTGTCTTGTGGCACATGGTTCCTGCTCACGTGTAAAGGGAGGACACTGGGAGCCCTTGGCCCCCATCTGGCTTGTCAGTTGTGCATTTTGCCGCGTGGGACTCGGTGGCACTTTGTGGGGGGTCCCCAGGGTCGGCATCATTTGGTTTCCTCCTGGGCTTGACGGGCTCCGCACAGTTGGGAGAGTGGATGCCCGTTCCTGAGAGAGACGTGGGAGAAGAGAGCTGGCGGAGTCTCGCATGTAGTGCGCAAACGCAACTCGGATCCTATTTTCCCCGTTACGATTCTGCACCCCCAATTCCAGTGTGTGGGTTTTCCCCACATCCAAGCAATTCTTGGGACACCCTCTGGGTTTCCTACAATTCAGCTCGATTCTGACACTGTCTACCTGGGACGGCATCAGATCCACGGGTCCAGGGCTCAGTCCTACAAGACCGCCCCTCACTCCCAACTTCAGGTGACGATCTCCCGTCCAGGCTGCTGCCTGTGCTTCTGACCCAGGAGCTACAGAGCATGGGGACGAGATTTCACATATGGAGGTATATGGGGTAACTATTCGAGTTCAAAACTGATTTGAAGGGCCGGCCCGGTGGCCCAGGGGTTAAGCGCGCACGTACCGCTTCCGCGGCCCAGGGTTTGCCGGTTCGGATCCCGGGTGCGGACATGGCACTGCTTGGCAAGCCATGCTGTGGTAGGCATCCCACACATAAAGTAGAGGAAGATGGGCATGGATGTTAGCTCAGGGCCAGTCTTCCTCAGTAAAAAGAGGAGGATTGGCAGCAGTTAGCTCAGGGCTAATCTTCCTCAAAAAAAAAAAAAAAAAAAAAAGATTCGACTTGAACCAAAAAACCTGACTTATGACCTATCAAACATATATTGTGTGTCTGCTTAACCTTTAAAGTAAAGAATGCCTCTCTTAAGATAAGAATGCAGACTGCCCCTCCTACGCCCTGTTGGTAATGCCCGGGTTAGTCCCTTTCCCGGCATCAGGGTCAGGTTGACCTGCTTGCAACTGAACACCTCTTTGAAACTTTGATGGAAATGTATCCTGGGTGTGTTCAATGTATGTTCTTTGTCCTAAAAGGATAGAAGACTGCACTGAAACCCATGCTTTTCGGAGTGCCTTCTAAGGCCTTCCCGGATTATAATCCTCACTCTGGCTCATCATAAACTCACCCCAATTTGACTTATAGGTTGGTCACGGATTATTTGCATCTACAGTAGCTTCCCATGATCCCCTCCTTGGGTTTGATTAATTTACTAGAACGGCTTGCAGAACTCAGAGAGACATTTTACTTACTAGATTATTGGTTTATTACAAAGGATGTAACTCAGGAATAGCCAGGTGGAAGAGCCGCATAGGACAAGGGATGTGGGAAGGGACACGGGGCTCCCGTGCTCCCTCTGGGCACACCACTCTGCCCACATCCCCACGTGCTCATCAACCCGGAAGCCCCCTGAACCCTGGCCTTTGGGTTTTTATGGAATTCATTACAGGAGCATGATTGATTAAACCATCAGCCACTGGCACGGGAGATACCGGCTTGTGCGTGAGTCAGATAAATCAACCTCCAGCCCCTTCCCCCCCACCCGCACCCCCGGAGGTCAGGGGTGGACTGAGAGTTCCTCTAATCACATCGTTGGTTCCCCTGGCAACCAGCCCCTCCCTAGAGGACCTGGGGGATTTCTAAAAGTCATCTCATTAACATAACAAGGGACCCCTTTTTTGATTTCTTCACTTAGGGTATTCCGAGGGTTTTAGGAGCTCTGTGCCAGAAACGGGGAGGAAGACCAAATATGTTTCTTATTGTAAATCACGGTGTCACATTATCACACTCTGATGCTCCCGCTCTTGACTGCTTGGCACCCCCAAGTGGAAGCCTGCACTGCCCTGTGCAGACTCACACTCAATCTTTCCCTGGGGTGGGCAGCCGGAGGGGGCAGATAGCTGGGTTCTGCCTGAGTCCCACCCCTGGAGCCACCTTCCTCTCCAAGCCCATCCTTCTCCCACTTCTTTCTTTCTTTCTTTTTTTTGGTGAGGAAGATTGGTCCTGAGCTAACATCTGTTGCCAATCTTCCTCTTTTTGTTTGAGGAAGATGGTCCCTAAGCTAACATCCGTGCCAGTCTGCCTCTTCTTTGTATATGAGACACCACACAACATGGCTTGATGAGTGGTATGTAGGTCTGTTCCCAGGATCCAAACCTGTGAACCCTGGGCTGCTGAAGTGGAGCACTCGAACTTAACCACTATGCCACCAGGCTCCCACTTCTGGTCTCCGGGGCCTCCAACATCTGAGTCTTTCAGGGTCTCCACTGAGAAATCAGGTTGCCACTTAGCTTCTCCACAGCCAGCTCCAAACCAGGCCGTCCCAGGTCTGCAAACGCAGGTGGGGCCCACATTCCAGTCTGGGCGCTGCTGTCTCCTCTCCCATTCTCTGCCGTCTCGTAGGTTTGTGCCTTCAAAAAATCTATTTGCTGTTGTCTTAGCAGGTTTTGGGAGGGGATGAAAGTAAAGGGATGTGTTTACTCTGCCATCTCTCCTCCAAATTTCTGGTAAGTTTTACCAAAATAGTATGTTCACACATGGAAAACCTTTGTAATCAACATATGGCAATAAAGTCATGAGACTGATGCGGCTTGTGAAATCTGCGTTTTTACTTCATAAACATTCATTACTTAAGGAGATTTTTAAATGACCATTGTGTGACAGACAGAGTCAATGGCCTGTTTACCATCTAGTTCCCTTCTTCTTTATGCAGTATTCTCATTCCACCTCAGGCAGCAATGTGCAGCCAGCATGCTGGATTGTCCAGCCTGCCATGTGGCTAGAGGTGGCTTGTGACACAGTGCTGGCCCATGAGACATGAGTCGCTATGGGTTTCTGGGAAAGTTTTTCCATCCTTTCTTCCCTGTTGTTTCCTTCTCCCCCTTTTTTTTTTTTTAGGAAGATTTAGCCCTGAGCTAACACTTGCCAATCCTCCACTTTTTCCTGAGGAAGACTGGCCCTGAGCTAACATCCGTGGCCATCTTCCTCTACTTTATATGTGGGATGCCTACCACAGCATAGCTTGCCACTCAGTGCCATGTCCACACCCGGGTTCCGAACTGGTGAACCCTGGGCCGCGGAAGCGGAACATGCGCACTTAACCTCTGTGCCACCGGGCCGGCCCCTCCTTCTCCATTTTGAGTGGAATGTAGAAGCGATGGCTGGAGCTGTGGCAGTCATCTTTTACCCTGAGGGAAAGGCCAAAATAAGTTTCTTAAACTAATGCCAGGACTACTTGCCTCGGGACTGCTTTTTGTATGAAGAAAAAATAACTCCTAATTAGTTTAAACGTTGGTTTAGGTAGGTTGCCCCTTTCAGCCCTAAATGAATCCCTTGGCGAGATTTTTGGTGTATGGAAGGCAATGTGGAAGTGTGCCCCAGAGTCTGACTGGATTAATATGTTGCCATAACCATCTGTTTCCCTGAAGTCAGATGCTCTCGAGTACTGAGTGTGGAGGTGACCCTGGCAGTCCTAGGGAGCCCAGAAGGATGCTCTACGGCTTGCAGGGTCTTCAGTAGCCCAGAAACACCCCAAAGGACAATGTTTTCCCAGAAAAAGAGTGTGGCGATCGGAAGTTGCAGTGCCCTCTGTATCCTCGTGAGAAGTTAGTATTCTGCAGTGCTGACCTGACGGGGGTGCGTTGAGGTCATTCCCTAAGCCGGAGTAACCGGATGCTGAAATGCCCCTCCAGTGATGGTGGGATCAACAGCGCCTCACGGAGAAGATCTCTCTGTTCTGCAGGTTCAAGTGCAATTTACTGAGGGGGCAACTATTTTACACTGGGAGGCAAGTCCTTATTTCAGGAGAAAAAAAGGAAGTTGCACCAAAAGAAAGCTAATGTACAGGGTTTAAAGAAAAACGAAATTCTGGATAGTCTTGGACAGCATTCAAATTTAATTTCCTATACCACCTACCACACACACCTCATGATGGCCGAGCTCGTTCGTCATCACAAAACACTTCACTATGTTTCATAATTTTTATTTATTAAAGCAAAGGGGTTTGAAACACGTTTCATAAAATTTTTCGTCAGAAAGAACGATGAAAGCTTTTACGGTTTTAAAGCGTGGCTCTGCAAAGAATCGAGCCAGGTGACAGAATTATTATCTGTCAGCTCAGACTGGGTGACAAAGGAACGCAGGCGGGGCGGCTTAAACATCAGAAATTCGTTCTCTCTCAGTCCTGGAGGCCAAGGGCTGGATCCTCCGGAGGCCTCTCCTGCACGTGTAGACGCCGTCTCCTCTGTGTCCTCATAGGTTGTCCCTCAGTGTGTGTCTGTGTCCTCATAGGTCATCCCTCAGTGCGTGTCTGTGTCCTCATAGGTTGTCCCTCAGTGTGTCTGTGTCCTCATAGGTCGTCCCTCAGTGCGTGTCTGTGTCCTCATAGGTCGTCCCTCAGTGCGCGTCTGTGTCCTCATAGGTCGTCCCTCAGTGCGCGTCTGTGTCCTCATAGGTCGTCCCTCAGTGCGCGTCTGTGTCCTCATAGGTCGTCCCTCAGTGCGCGTCTGTGTCCTCATAGGTCGTCCCTCAGTGCGTGTCTGTGTCCTCATAGGTCGTCCCTCAGTGTGTGTCTGTGTCCTCATAGGTCGTCCCTCAGTGCGTGTCTGTGTCCTCATAGGTCGTCCCTCAGTGCGTGTCTGTGTCCTCGTCACCTCTTCTTATAAGGACACCAGTCACACAGGATTAGGATACACACATACGACCTCATTTAACTTTAACCAGGTCTTTAAAGACCCTTCGTCCAAAAGCAGTCACACGCTGAGGTGCTGGGCGTTAGGACCGCAGCATCTCAGCCCGTAGCAGCCCCCTCCGGTCACACTGGACGACCCAGAGGCGATCATGCAGTGGGCATCGTGTTTGCACATGTGTTTCCATGTGAGAGACCCAAATTCAAGCGTGCCACGGCCCGCGGTGTACCCCAGCAGGGCACGCTCACGGTGGGCGCCCAGGCTCCAGGTGTAAAAATGGCTTAATCAGTGTTGATGACTCAGTTAGCATTTTTATAACCTTAGAGCTGGGAGACATGTCACAGTCACGTTTCTCATTTCGCAAAGGGCAATTCTGGGTGCAGAGAGGGTAGAGGCTTTCCTCCTCCAGCTCACTCAGCGCCCAGGCTCCATGCTCCCAGCCCCCCTCCACCCCCCAGGTCTTTCCTCAGGCGTCACCCCGAGGAGGCATTGAGCTTCCAGACTCAGCCAACTGACCGTCGACACCCCTGTATGAGGTCTCCCAGATAGTGGAGAACAGACGCTCTGCCAGCCCCCGTGGTCTCTCCTTCACCCTGAGACTCAACGTAGAGATGCGGTTTCACGGGGACACACGAACGAGTCCGGTGTGACAGGATGCACACGCAAACACAGCGCCAGGAGACTCCCCCAGCAACCACGGTCTCCAGTTTCAAAGGCCATCTGGGCCACGTGCCCTCCCACCCCACGACCTCTTCCCACCTCCCTTTAAACTATCCACAAAGAGGAAGACAATTCAGATCATCGATAAAAAGGAACATTTCTGCACAGCCGTCCGTCCATCCTCCATTCCCTCATTTATCTATTCTGGTGCTTTCGGAGGCAGGTGTGGCATGCAACTTACAGGGGGGCTGGCGTGGAGACGGATGGGGGCGCTGCTTTACAGACGGTGCAAAGGGGAGGAGTCTCAGGAGAGGCAACAAGTGCGGGGGCACTTGGAGGGGAAGAGCCCGCTGTGCAAAGAGAAGGGGCCAGGAC
The DNA here is from genome assembly GCF_037783145.1 of Equus przewalskii. Taxonomy (NCBI): domain Eukaryota; kingdom Metazoa; phylum Chordata; class Mammalia; order Perissodactyla; family Equidae; genus Equus; species Equus przewalskii. The sequence continues at coordinate 51,430,577 of NC_091852.1, forward strand.
TTCCTAGGTTGGGTGGAGAGCATGTCCAGAGGCCCAGACAGAGGAGGGCACAGGCCGAAACAGCTTCTCCGGGGCACATGAGGGTGAGGCGGGTGGAGAAGCGGGTTTTACTCTCCGTCTGATGGGAAAACACTGGAGGGGTCTAAGCTAATACGTTGCTGTGATCTGCTTCACTGTTTTAAAGGACTCATTCTGACTGCCATTTTAAGAAGCTGTGAGAGTGAAAGCTGGGAGGAGCCCTGGAGACAGAGGGGCACAGACCCTGTTCTGGAGGTGTGACCATCAGGACCTGCCCGTGTTGGCCGTGTTAGGTGAGGTGGATGCGCTGGGGTTCCTGCCTGCTACCTGGGCACGTGGCAGTCAGACAGATGGAGTGGACAAGACTGAGGGCCCGCCGTTTGGAGCGGGCAGTGAGCATCTGCGATGGGTGCGTCTTGTTTGGTGGGGATCTCGGTACAGCGGGAGGCACACCCTGGCTGCTGACCAGACGTTCGGGTGCATGGGCCCAGGCTGTGGCATCCTGCTGGGGTGATATGGGGCTCAGTCACGGGAACTGCCCCAGAGACAGCTGTCCAGAGGCCTGGGCCAGGTGTCCCCGTGCGGTGGAGTGTACACAGTGACAGCATCTTAAAGCCGTGGTTCCCATGCACGGTCTTGGCTCCCTTTGCATCCTTCGTGCCTCCCCAAGCCTGGTCCCACTCGCTTCCTTCTCTGCTCCAGTGACCAGAATCAGTCTGTGGTGTTGGCAAACAAACCGGCTAACTGTATCAGTTTTCTGTGGCTGCTGTAACAGATGACCTCAAACTGGGTGGCTTGAAAGAACCAACATTTATCCTCCCACAATTCTGGAGGCCAGAAGTCTGAAATCAAGGTGCTGGGGGGCCGGGCTCCCTCAGAAGCTGTAGGGGAGGACCTGTTCTTGGTCCTGTCCAGCTCCTGGAGGCTGTGGACACTCCCTGACTTGTGGGCACCTTACTCTAGTCTCAGGGCTTGTCTTGCCGTGGCCTCCTCCTCTTCTGCCTGTGTGTCTCTTCTAAGGACACTTGTCATTGCATTTAGGGCACACTGGTATTCCAGGAAGATCTCATCTCAAGATCCTTAACTTTATTACACGTGCCAAGACCCTTTTGTCCAAATAAGGTCACATTCACAGGTTCCAGGAATATGACATGGACACTCTTTTGGGCAGCCACCACCACTCGACCCACAAGAGCTGAACTTTGGACATGTTAAGTGTGCGATGCATGTGGCGATGACGTAGTGAGCAAGTGGAAATACACGTCTGCACCGAAGGGGACAGTTCATCAGCTCAGGAGCGGAATTTAAAGAAGTGGAGAGGGATGGGCTCACCCCAGGGGCAGGGTCGACGGCGATGGGGCCTGAGCAGCTGCTGCCAGTCCGGCAGGGCTCCAGCTGTGTATTGCAGGGTAACGCATTACTGCAAAACACAAGACGACAATTTGCTATTATTAGCTTTCCTGATGCTGAGGGTCAGGAATGTGGATGGGGCTGAAGGGCGGCTTCATCCGCTCCACCATGTCTGGCGCCTCAGCCGGGAGAACGCAAATGGCTGGCAGTTGGCCAGGCCTCTCCTCTGTCCACACCATCTCTGCACACGGCTAACTTGAGCTGCCCACAATATGGCCGCCTCCAGGGGGTCAGACCACACAGATGGTGGCTCGGGGCTCTGAGACATCAAGGCAGAAGCTGCCAGTCTTCGTAAGCCCTGCGCCTGTAACTGTAATTTCCACCATTCTTGATGGACCAAAGCCAGCCTAGAGTTGGGAGGAGAGGCTGGCCCCTCCCAATACAGAAGGGTGCAGGAGTGTTTGCTGCCATCGTTATTCCGCCTTATGCAGATTGAGGGAGCGTGAGGAAGCCTGTCCCGGCTTCACCTCACAACAAAATCTGAGACGAGACTCTGCAACCCCTGCTAATCTTCTTCCTGCAGTCTGGCCCGTCTGACACTGGGTGGTCTGCCTGTACCAACGGGGGAGCGGGTGTTGGGGCAGAGTCTTCCTCTTCTGCACCTGCACCTTCTCTTCGAATCTGTCTGTATCCATTCAGAGGCAGGAACCCCAGAGAATCCCATAGCAAGGTGTGTGTGTGTGTGTGTGTGTGTGTGTGTATGTGGTGTCAGTGTGATGGTGTATGTGGTGTGTGTGTATGTGATGTATATGGTGTGCATGTGTTGTGGTATATGTGGTGTCAGTGTGATGGTGTGTGTGTGTATGTTGTGTGTGTGTGTATGTGGTGTGTGTGTGTTTGTGGTGTGTGTGGTGTCAGTGTGATGGTGTGTGTGTGTATGTGGTGTGTGTGTGTTTGTGGTGTCAGTGTGATGGCGTGCATGTGTATGTGGTGTGTGTGTGTTTGTGGTGTATGTGGTGTCAGTGTGATGGTGTGTGTGTGTTTGTGGTATGTTTGTGTTTGTGGTGTATGTGGTGTCAGTGTGATGGTGTGTGTGTGTGTATGTGGTGTGTGTGTGTTTGTGGTGTATGTGGTGTCAGTGTGATGGCGTGCATGTGTGTGTGGTGTGTGTGTGTTTGTGGTGTATGTGGTGTCAGTGTGATGGTGTGTGTGTGTTTGTGGTATGTTTGTGTTTGCGGTGTATGTGGTGTCAGTGTGATGGCGTGCATGTGTATGTGGTGTGTGTGTGGTGTATGTGGTGTCAGTGTGATGGCGTGCATGTGTATGTGGTGTGTGTGTGTTTGTGGTGTATGTGGTGTCAGTGTGATGGTGTGTGTGTGTTTGTGGTATGTTTGTGTTTGTGGTGTATGTGGTGTCAGTGTGATGGTGTGTGTGTGTGTATGTGGTGTGTGTGTGTTTGTGGTGTATGTGGTGTCAGTGTGATGGCGTGCATGTGTGTGTGGTGTGTGTGTGTTTGTGGTGTATGTGGTGTCAGTGTGATGGTGTGTGTGTGTTTGTGGTATGTTTGTGTTTGCGGTGTATGTGGTGTCAGTGTGATGGCGTGCATGTGTATGTGGTGTGTGTGTGGTGTATGTGGTGTCAGTGTGATGGCGTGCATGTGTATGTGGTGTGTGTGTGTTTGTGGTGTATGTGGTGTCAGTGTGATGGTGTGTGTGTGTATATTGTGTGAGTGTGTATGTGGTGTGTTTGTGTTTGTGGTGTGTGTGGCGTCAGTGTGATGGTGTGTGTGTGTGATGCACGCAGCCGTGTGAGCAGCCTTATGACTCCGTCTCTGGACACAGGAGGTGCTGGGTGCCAGGTTGTCTCTTTTTTGGGAGGACTGATGAGTCGTTTGAACGTGGAATACTTGGGTAACACGTGGTGTTTTCACCTTGTGTCTGTTTTCTGCCTTTGGATGGAAATGGCATCGTGTGGATGACACCTCTTCAGCGTGTCAGAACTTCTGCAGCTGATGTCTTTGTTTCGAAGGAGTTATACTGAGGGTGGTCGGTGGGGCTGGGGTCTCTCTTAGAGCGTGAGTTAGAGTCAGACAGGCCCGGGTTCATGTGCCGGCTCCACTCCCGGCTGCTCCACATTTGGACGGGTCCTTGGCCTCATTGAGCTGGGTTTTGTCAGCCATAAAATGGGGGTGATAAACTGAAAATTCTTTCCTTTCACATATGAAAGTGCCGTGAATTAACAGGGAAATGCACAGGCAATTCCTTGTCACTTCCACCTGGGCTCGCTTCTCGTTTGTAAAATATGTGTCTATCCAGTTGGATCTGCATCCTGAGCTGAGGTCCGGGTGGAACTGAAGGCTGACGGCACAGGAGGAGCAGAAGCTGAGCTCAGAAGGGAGGTTGGCTGCGGTAAAATCGTCGACTCCACCAAGTGCAAGCTCACCAGATGGAAACTGGATTGCCTCCAGGGGCCGGAGGGTCCTGGGCCACGGGGCGCTTGGGCAGACTGGGGTGGTTGGTCCCCCTAAGGGCAAAAACCCTGGCAAGTTCCTCCGTCTCTTCTCCAAACCTTCCTTATCTTGTCAGGTAGTGAGGGTGCGGGCGTGGGTCCCCTATGGACTGAATGCGTGCCCCCAAATTCACATGGTGGAGCCTAACCCCCGTGGAAAGGTGTTTGGAGGTGAGCCCTTGGGAGGGCATTGGGCTCAGATGACGTCCTGAGGGTGGGGCCCTGTGAGGGGATTAATGCCCTGATGAGAAGAGCCACCACAGAGCTTGCTCCCTCTCTCCACCACATGAGGGCATGGCGAGAAGGCGGCATCTGCAAGCCTGAGAAATCCCTCCTCTGACCCCGGCACGCTGGCTCCAGACTGAGGCGTCAACATCTGCGGTGTAAGCCACCCGCCCGGCCTGTGGTGTTTTGTTACTGCAGCTCAAGCTGCCAAGGCAGGTCCTGAAGCTGCTGGGAGGAGCTGGGGAGGAGCCGACCCCAGGAGGCGGGCGCTTCTGGGCCCCATGAAGCCTGGGACTCACACCCTTCTGGGCATTTCCACAGCTGCTCGGCTTGCCCTCCACCAGCACGGCCACCTCTCCTGGCTTCCCCAGCCTGGCTCTTGGCGTTTCCTGTATGGCCCTGGGCTCCCTGGGTGGACGTTTGCCAGCGCATTGCGTGTTGCATCGGGAGTGGGTTAGAGCAGTTGGCTGCTGTCATCTCCCACCTGTCATTGAGCAAGTGGTGGACACTTAGATGCTGGCATCCAGCATGACTGTCCCCAGGCACTAAGTCCCAGGGAAGCCAGCACGGCTCCCCGTCTCCCCATGTGGGCCGGGCCAGGAGCTGCATAATGTTTTCAATGCCCATTTTGGCCAAGGACAATCACCTTGGTGCCGTTGGAAAGGTCCTCCTTCATTGTGCACAGCTCGGGAGCTGACAAAATGGAATCAGGGAACTTGAGCCACTTTAGGTAATGGTCATTCACCATAGTAAAAGGTCTCTCCAACAAATAAAATACTTCATAAAAATTGGCTTGATGGAAGATTTTGGATTCCAATCAGGATTCAGATGAAATGTTACAATCTGTTTGTCAGACTATGATTTTGGAGACATTGAAAGAGAAACTTCAAAAATATTTTGATTTGCTTCATTTGGGACTTTCTAAATATTTAATGTTTAAAATCTTTCAGATTATTGATTCAAAATGATGTTTATTTCTGACAACTTATGTTTGGTTCATATTTGCCATCTATAAACATTCAACAAAAGCAGTCCCATGTGGCATTTAGTACTGTTTGTAATTACTATGATTGTTTTTTCTTAGAATTCTAGCGTTGAAGTCACAGGAGGATGGTGTGAAGCTCCTCAAAGAAAGGCCGATGTAATGCGAAGGGCATGAAGGCTCAGAGGCGATCCCAGGAGGTGTGCACACTTCTCACTCCCACCGGGACGACCTCTAACAGCTTCTGCTGAATTTATTGTGAGGATACGGAGGAAAATGGCTCTCACTTAAGTCTCGGTATTCCAGCCAGCCCGGCCGCTGAGGCTAACAGCATCTCAGAGTGCAGACAACATGCTGATGCTCACGGGTCCCCCTTAGCAACAGGGTTGCCATGGAAACACATTGTAACTCGCTGAGAGGAAGCAAAAGCAGGAGGAGTTCGCAGGAATTTCTCATTGAAATAATTACAGTAGTTCTCAGTGTGTTTAAGGAATGAGTGCACCCTGACTTTTTTTTTTTAATTGTCCTTTTCAAAGCGTGTTTGTGACCGTCTTGCATCCAAAGAGTTTAACTCAAATGCTTACTGTTTTAAATTGAAATAATTTTGTGTTTTTTAAAAACCATGGTAGGGAAGCACTTGGTGGTCAATGATTCCTTTTAGGATACAGAGTGTCATGTGTATTTAAATGTTTGTCGAGACATGGAAATGCCGTGGAGGGTTCTGGTTACGTATATGAGAGGCAGGAAGGACGTGTGCGAAACCCGTTTTTATAATGATTCTTTAGAGACTTGATATGATTTTGTTTTACTAGAATGACTATGTGTCACTCACGCTTTTGCATATTATTTACAATGAATTATCACTTTTGGGGGTTGAATCGTATCAGGACTGTAACCAGTACTGAGCCTTCTGAATATCTGCTCATTAGGGAAATTTTAGGGCTGCTATGAGAGATTTTGTTTCTATTTAGAAACCATTAGGTGTTTCTCTGAATCAGAACTAAAAGAATAATAAAATGCTCTTTAGTAAATTGCTCCTAAAGATTATCTGTAATGAGATTTAAAAAACCTGATTTTTATTTTAAAAAGTAGCCTTTTATTCTGGTGAAAATAGATGTGTTCCTGGTAGAACTTTCAGAAGTTATATAATAGCACAAAGACAAATATAAAGATTCCCCAGAAATCTTGCCTCTGAGAGATACTCATGATCAAGGTTTGGCAGCCTTCCTGGAAGTCCTTATTTTTAGGCATCTGTGTTGTTTTTCGTTTTAGTGATTGCGGTCAGGACAGTATTCAGGAGACGTGCATTCAACACACAAAGCAAAAACGCTAAGTTCTTCAGCTGCGAAGAAAGAGCAAAGCACAAACCGTGCAGGTTATCTGAGGTACAGAGAGGTTAATTCTTAACTCGAGAAAGACGGTACAGAAATTAATTACAGTGCTCACTATGGAAACACTGTTTTAAAATTGATGCTGGCTGTTCCATCAATTTCTGAAGGCGAGTTTCCAGCGACCCGGCCTCTGGAGAGGTGGGTGCAGGATGAGTAGCTCTCAGGCCAGCCGAGGTGGGTTCCCTGCTCTGCTTCCCTGGGCAGCCCCGAGCTAGGAGCCCAGACACATCTCCATTCTTGCTTATTGAGTCATAATTTTCTTGTATTTTGATATAAGCATGTCCAGATTTCTCTAAGGCACAGGACCTTCGAACCAATAAATTATACTGACAGTAATGAGTGAAACCTCTGACAATGTAACCCCCTGAAATAGTAACATTGTTTGCGTACTGTGCAGAAAACACACTTAAATCTCCATCTGCCCACATTCAGGTGTCCCGGGACGGGGACTTCCGGTCACTGTATTAACCACAGCACCTCTTTAGCTGAGCTGAGGACCGTGAGCGTGAGCACCCTGGAGGTCGAGGGTCCTGTGTCCACCAGCTTCTGGGAGCTTCCACAGGCACTGTCATCAGGATTCAGAATACAGAGACCTCATCCTGGAAACCAAAGCCTGGGCTGGAGTCCAGACCTGCAAATCAGGTCGTGATGGAATTCTCCCTAGATTAATCGTGGCTGGATTCCTCTCTCTTCAGAGAGACTTGGGAAGCTGGTCGTGTCACTAAGGACATGTTGTAGGAGCAGGAAGTCAGTGGAACACAGCTCTAGGCAGCAGAGAAAGCCCTTGAGGCAGTTTACTCTTCCTCCAGGTTTACCAGCACCAGGGAAAGGGAGGAATTTTTTAAAACACTTTTTTATTGTGGTAAAATGTACGTAACACAAAATTTGCCATTTTAGCTATTTCTAAGCGTACAATTAAGTGGCAGTAGGTACATTCACAATGTTATGCGCTCATTACCACCATCCACTTCCAGAATGTTTGTTCTCATCCCAAACATAACCTCCAACCCATTCAACACTCACTCCCCCTTCCCCTCCCCCAGCCCCTGGCACCCATCATCCTGCCGTCTGTCTCTATGACCTTGACTCCTCTAGGTCCCTCACGTGTGTGGAATCACACAGTATTTGTCCTGTTACGACTGGCTTACTTCACTGAGCACAGTGTCCTCAAGGCTCATCCATGTGTAGCAGGTGCTAAAATTTCCTTCCTTTTTGAAGCTGAATAATATTGCCCTGTATGTATATACCACACGTTGGTTACCCCTTCATCCATCGATGGACATTAGGGTTGTCCCCACCTTTCGCCTACTGTGAATAATGCTACTATGAACATGAGTGTGCAAATATCGCCTTGGGACTCAGCTTTCAATTCTTTTGGGTCTACACCCGGAAGTGTTATTGCTGCATCCTATCGTAATTCTGTTTAGTTTTTTGAGGAACTGCCTTCTTATTTCCACTGCATTTTACATTCCCACTAGCAATGTGCGAGGGTTTCAATTTCTCTACATCCTCCCCAACACTTGTTATTTTCCTTTCTTTTATTTATTAGTAGCCTTCCTAAAGGGTATGAAGGAGGGAGGAAATGCATTAAGAGGAGGTAGCAGGAGTTGGGGCAGAGAACCAATCACCAAGGTGGCTTCGCCCACAGGACAGCTCTCACTCCTGCTGGAAACTGTGCTCACTGGCGGCACTGAGAGCCCTGCTCTGAGGACGCGGGTCACCTCCCTCCCACCCTCGGCCTCCCCAGGGACGGTCTGGCCACCTTCTCTTGGAGAGCGTCCCTTGACCTTCTCATTTCACTGAACTCAACCAGAGAGAGCAGGGAGACAAATCATAGTTTGCGACACGGTTAATCCACACCGCGAATAAAAACAAGGTGTTTGTATAGAAAAGTGTAACCTTTTGAAGAGGAGAAAGTGAAAAGCCAAAACCAAATGTGGGGCCCCATAGCGTTCCTAGATGGCGACTTTCACGATCCAAGCCCCGCTGTGACTTCATCACCTCACCATCTGCTCCCAAGAACCCAAAGACCTGGGACAAGGCAGACTAGCGACAGTGTTGACTCGGTTCCCGTGAGACTTTTGCCTGGCTCGGGGTCAATGTGGGCCAACATTTCATTTCTAACATCGTAAACTTTGAAAGGAAAGAGTCCCTTGGAGTCTTCCGATAAAGCTCTTGGTTGCCAAGTTCAGACGCTGTCCAAGGGGGACGGTCCTTGGAAATTCCTAAAAGGAATATGTCACCACCTCCAGGACCTCTTGGGCCGCAAAGCACTACTTTGTTTCAGAGAATGAAAACTGCGACGGTTTGTGGGGAGCGGTTACCGCGTACCCAGGACTGTGTGGTCCAGGGTGAGTGGGGAAAGCTCTGACTGAAGTGCTGTCGCGGGATCAGCGAGAATATTATTTTATTTGCACCCTGGAAGAAACGAAGAAGCTTCACAGATTTTGCCAAGGATAAGCGTGTCGGCACGTCCTCCCGCTTCGCGTCTGTGCAGCGCCTCACGTGCAGGCAGAGTGGTCCCTCCTCTGTTGCTGACCTGAGCTGGACTCTACTTCCCCACAGCGTTCTGTAAACGCCAGCTCTGTTTGGACCACTCAGCCTGACCTCTCTTCTGAGTCCCCGTCTCCACTCGGCACCTGCACTTGGGGGCCTCAGAAGAGCTGAAACCCAGCCCTTGGTCTTCTCCCCTAGACTGGCCCTTCTTCCTGCATTCTCCATCTTGGTAAATGGAGCATCTATGCACTGTCTCACACGCCCTGACTGTCCGTTCTAACTCCACAGGACGTAAATGGTCACTTCCTCCATCTCCGCTGCCGAGCCCAGGCCATCGCACCACTCACCCAGCCCCCTCCGGCCCCCTTCAATCCATTCTCTACCCAGCATTCAGAGGGACGCTCCAGAATGCAAATGGAAACTTTGGCAGTCCCATGCTTCAAACACTGTAATTGTTTCAGGCTGTCTTAGAATAAAGTCCAAAATCAGCGCCACGGTCTTCGAGGTCTCATGTGAGCTGGCCCCTGCCCACCTGGCCTCCTCGCCTCCCGACGTTCGCTCTTGCTCCCAGCTGGTCTCTCGGGTCCTGTAGAGCACCACAGGCTTCCTGCCCACGGCTGCTGCCTGGAACGCCTTTCCCTCCACCCCGACCCGACAGCGCTTCGGGACTCCGCTCGTGGATTGAGAGGCGTTTCATCGGAAAGGCTTTCGGACACTCCCACTGGAAGCACGGCACCGCCTGTTGTACGCTAGGCCACCCCTCACCTTTTCGTTGTTCTCCAGAGCTCCCACCACAATTTGTAATCACAGACTTATTTCTAACTTCTTATTTTCTCCCTTTTGTTTATCAAAATCTTGCATGCTAAATACACTCTGCAATACCTTGCACTTTTTGAGGAATTAATCTGTATTTTTGTCTGTATTTAATTTTTAAACTTCTGATTAAACTTTTAGTTTTGTGATAATTGTAGATTCACAGTTGTAAGAAATAACAGTGAGAAATCCCGTGTGCCTTCACCCCCTGCCCTCCGTGGTGAGACCTGCAGAGCTGCGGTGCGCCGGCTCCACCCCTGCTCATGTTGACGCAGAGCACGGCGGCGCTCCCCACGCGGAGCCCTCAGGCGGCTCTGTCACAGCCACGCCCCCATCCCTTGGTGAGCACTAACCTGCTCTCTGTTTCCATAATTTTGTCATTTCAAGGATGTTATATAAATGGAATCATACAGTGTATAACGTTTTGGGATTGGCCTTCTCGCTTAGCACAATTATCTGGAAATCCATCTAGATTGTTGTGTACATCAGTAGTTCGTTCGTTTTCATTGTTGAGTCAAATTTCATGGTGTGGATATACTGAGTTTGTTTAACCATCCACCCATTCAAAGATCTGGGTTGTTTTCAGCTGTGGCCGTTACAAATAAAGCTGCTATCGACACTCATGTACAGGTTTTTGGGTGCACATAAGTCTGCATTTCTCTGGGATAAATGCTCAAGAGTGCAATTCTTGGATCATATGATAGTTACATATGTAGTATTTTAAGAAACTGCCAGGGGCCGGCCCGGTGGCACAGCAGTTAAGTTCACACGTTCCGCTTCTGGGCGGCCTGGTGTTCGCCGGTTTGGATCCTGGGTGCGGACAGGGCAACACTTGGGAAAAGCCATGCTGTGGTAGGCATCCCATGTATAAAGTAGAGGAAGATGGGCATGGATGTTAGCTCAGGGCCAGTCTTCCTCAGCAAAAAGAGGGGGATTGGCAGTAGTTAGCTCAGGGCTCATCTTCCTCAAACCCCCCCCCCCAAAAAAAAGAAACTGCCAAACTATTTTTCAGAATGGCTATACCATTTTACATCCCCACCAGCAATGCATGAGGGGGCCAGTTTCTCGTTGTGGTTGAATTTGCTTTTCCCTGATGGCTAACAGCACTGGCCATCTTCTCATGTGCTCATCTGCCATCTGTACATCCTCTTCCGTGCAACCTCTGTTCTTGTCTTTTGCCTGTTTACTGATTGAATTGTTTGCTTTCTTACTGTCGAGTTTTGCGAGTTCTTTATATGTTGTAGATGCTAGTCCTTTGTGGGATATGTGGTTTGCAAATATTCTCTGCCAAATTTGTCTTTTCATCGCCTGTTTGCGTAAATGTTGGTTTCCCCTCCCTCAAGGTAAATTCTAGGAAGTTCCAGGGGAGTTCCATGAGATGGACCCCATCACCTTACTTACATGGTGTCCTCGGCCTCTGGAGATGATGCCATGTGGAGAGCCATGTGGAGAGTAGGGAGTAAACGTAGAAAACAGCAAGATACATTTAATATAGCTGAAATCACTCTACACCCAGTTTTAAAAGTACATTTATTGCTTTGTTTCTGGTTGCAAATAATAAATGTTAATTATGGAAATTTGGAAAGTGAACATAACACAAAGGAAATGGTCACTCGTGACACTGGAGATAGCCTTGTCTGTTTCTATACATATACTAACATAAGTCCATACAGATGTATATGGATCTATGTCAACTGATTTTACCCGTTAGTCTTTCATGGATCCTGACAGAAGACGTGAGACTCCTGGGTCAGAGACAAAGAGTGGTATTACTCACAGCACAGCAGGCAGCTTGAGCAGCAGCCCGGTTGTGGCATGGAGAGCCCAGATGGCACCAGGCAGGCAGTGAGTTGCACTGCAGGAGAGGAATACAAACTTGGAGAAGCCACTGCTTTCACAACTAGCAGTAAGCAAGCCTGTTCTTTGTCCCAGAGGGGGCATTACCTCATCCTTCAGTGTTGCTTGCTCCAAACACAACCCTAAGAAGTGGTCTGGCAAACAGCAATCAAGGCCTCAAATTCTTGGTATACCCGGAAAGATACACAAGAGCATGAGAGACTCGTGGAGAACTGTCTCTGTCAACACATATATGCCATATGAATTTTACATATTCAGGAGCACAGTTTGCAATGTTTTGTCACATGGAATTTTTTACGTAACAATAATATATTAATATTTTGTGTGAACTTACATTACATATACATGTCTATGTATATATACAGCTTTAAATATTTGAGATCAGAGACTGTAATGTTTGTAACATATAAATAACTGTAGTTTCATTAAATGGATTTCCACTGTTGTATAATTGAATTGGCAATGAGAACTTTATAGAAAAAATTTTTTGACCATAAGAAGATTTTAGAATAGAATCTTTAAGTCAAGGAGAAATTACGGAATCTTTGGAAATCTTAGTCCTTAAAAATCTTTAAAAATAAAACAGCCTGTCCTGGATAACTTAAATAATCACAACTTGGGTCCAGGGTGTTCTCAGTGATTCTAGAATCCTTCTTGCTTTGAGACTCCAAAGAGTTTCCCAGGGGGCCGGCCCTGTGGCCCAGTGGTTAAGTTCACGCTCCGCTTCGGCGGGCAGGGGTTTGGCCAGTTTGGATCCTGGGGGCAGACATGGCACCACTCATCAGGCCATGCTGAGGCAGCGTCCCACATGCCACAACTAGAAGGATCCACAACTGAAAATACACAACTATGTACTGGGGGGCTTTGGGGAGAAAAAGGAAAAACAAAAAAAGAAGACTGGCAACAGATGTTAGCTCAGGTGCCAATCTTTAAATTAAAAAAAGAGAGTTTGCAGGGGCTGGCCCCGTGGCCGAGTGGTTAAGTTTGCGCGCTCTGCTGCCGGCGGCCCAGTGTTTCGTTGGTTCGAATCCTGGGCGCGGACATGGCACTGCTCATCAGACCACGCTGAGGCAGCGTCCCACATGCCACAACTAGAAGAACCCACAACGAAGAATACACAACTATGTACCGGGGGACTTTGGGGAGAAAAAGGAAAAAATAAAATCTTAAAAAAAAAAAAAAGAGAGAGTTTGTCAGTCATATTTCTTTGTGTGTGTCTTTCTATTTTGTCTTGTTTATTTATTCTTTACCTTTTTTTTGTAGTGAGAACACTTAAGATCTACTCTCTTAGCAAATTTCCAGTATCCCACACGACGTTGTTAACTATAGCCACGCTCTTGTACGTTAGATCCTCAGAACTTATCCATCAGCAGAACTGAAACTTTGCACCCTTTGGCCAGCACCTCCCCATTTCCCCCTCCCCCCAGCCTCTGGAGGTCACCATTCTGGTCTCTGTTTCTATGAGTCTGACTATTTTAGATTCCACATGTAAGTGAAATCATGCAGTATTTGTCTTTCTCTGTTTGGGGTATTTCACTTAGCATAATGTCCTCCTGGTCTGTCCATGTTGTTGCAAATAGCAAGATTTCATTGTTCTTTGTGGCTGTAATGATATATCTACACCACATCTCCTTCATCCCTTCATCTATTGATGGACATTTAGGTTGCGTCCATGTCTCCACTATGGTGAATGACGCTGCTGTGAACATGGGGGTCCAGGTGGCTCGTCAACATCCTCATTTCATTTCCTTTGGAGATATACCCAAAAGTGGGAGTGCCAGATCATAAAGCAGTTCTAGTTTTTAGTTTTTTGAGGAATCCCATGCTGTTTTCCATAGTAGCTATACCAATTTACACTCCCGCCAACAGTGCATGAGGGTTCTCTTTTCTCCACATGCTTGACAACACTTGTTATTTCTTGTCTTTTTGATAACAGCCGTTCTAACAGGTGTGAGGTGATGTCTCATTGTGGTTTCGATTTGCATCTTCCTGATGGTTAGTGATGTTGAGCATCTTTGCATGTGTTTATCGGACATTGGTATATCTTCTTTGGAGATGTCAATTCAGGTCCTTTGCCCATTTTTCAATCGAGTTGTTGGTTTTACACTTGGTAAGTGGTAGGAGTTCTCTCTATATTCTGGGTATTAGTCCCTTGTTAGATATACGTTCTCCTATTCTGTAGGGTGCCTTTTCACTCTGTTGCTAGTGTCCTTTGATGTACGAAAGTTTTACTTTTGATGCTGCCCCTGTGCTCTGACCTTAAGGCCCTGCATGGAAGGAGCCCTCAAGTTCCACTTGGAGATTTCCAGGGCCACTCAGCCCACATTTGCCAAGAACCCAGGAAGTGGAAGGAGGGCTCTAACTTCTGCGCTTTCTACTCTCCCTGTGGCTTTCCCTGACATTCCTTGTGGAGGAAAGAGTGGGAACTCTATAATCCTCAGCTTAAATCTAAAACTAGTGGTATGAACACCAAGAAAAAAAATAATGAAAGAAAGGTTGAAGCAAAATTTCTGGCATCCATGAGGCACGGGCAGACAGGTACGTCCTTGTACGTTTTAAGGACTCGGGGATGAGGATGAAAAACCTATAGTCATTTGACCATTGCTTTGTAATTTACAAAGCACGTTCACGCACATCGTTCTCATTTAGAAAAAATGGTTTTGTGGGGTAGGAATTATGATTTCTATGTTATGAATGAGGAAAGATAGGGTTTGGAATGGTGAAGAAACTAGAAGCCCACCTGGGAGGTGGCAGGTGAGGGCTGGGATGCTGGTACATGTTGAACAGTCAGTTTCCTGGACAACCAACCAACCAACCAACCAACCCTGGTCAGGAGTATTAGCCACTTCTGTGGTGTCGGTGCTCCACCTTGGCCAATTTCAAGCTACTAACAATTCTGCATCAGGCTCACGAAATCCCTGACAATTTGGCAACTTGCTCTCGTGAACCAGCACCAGCTGGCTCCAGCATACTGCTTGGTAAAGAACCTGAGTCCACGCCCAGCTCTCCTTTTGTCCGGAACGCTTCCTCACTCCAGGGGAAATTTAGGAGTAACAAGTTGCATCCTGAGGATGCAATGGGGAGATGCTTGAAGTTGATAGGAAATGTTGCATTAAACCTAACACCGTGTGGGGCTGGTCCCGGGCCGAGTGGTTAGGTTCGGCACACTCGCTTTTGATTTGTGGGTTTGGATCCAGGCATGAACCTTCACCATTCGTCAGCCACACTGTGGCAGCGACCCACATATAAAATAGAGGAAGATTGGTGTGGATATTAGCTCAGGGACGATCTTCCTCAAGTGAAAAAAGTCAGAGGAAGATGAGCAACAGATGTTAGCTCAGGGCTACTCTTCCTCAGAAGAAAAAAATATATGACATTGCATGGATTAGTATGTCTTGAGCCTTTGGATGCTAATTCCTACTCACGTGCTGAGGTCAGGATGGGTTCATTTCCTTGAGTTGTGTTGCCCCTCCCTCGAGGGCTGCCAATAACACGTTTGCCATATCTGCTGGCTTTTGTGGGAGATACTGGCTTCCGTCGGCCCAGCTGTGTTTCTGCAGTTTCCCTGAGTGCCCTCGCAGCCTTGGGAGGTGGAAGGAGAGTGGCCGGACTCTTGGCGAGGCCCTCGTGCAGATTTCCTGTCTGCCCGGAGCTGTGACTGTCCGCGTTTGGGGTTGATGGGCCGCGTGGGGAGCATGTTGCCAGGAGACGGGCAGACTGGAAGGGAGGCAGCGGGAGTCCTCCCACAGAGGCTCGTGGGCTGGGGCTGCTTCCGCTCCTGTGAATTCGAGGCTTCTGCCACACGAAGCTGCAGCCAGACGTCTTGGCCGACGAGAGGGGCAAGTGGCCCCGGGATGGCAGCCACCCTGCTGCCCAGATGAGAGCAGGCTGCCCTGGCTGCTGTGCCAGGAGAGGCTCCAGTCCCCCAGGGAATGGCAGCGTGCTGCTTCCTCATGGCTTCCCACCTCCAGCACTCTCCTGGTGTTTAAAGCCTTTCTCAATCCCCCCTCTGTTGTTGCAGCAGGAGCA
The DNA here is from genome assembly GCF_037783145.1 of Equus przewalskii. Classification (NCBI taxonomy): domain Eukaryota; kingdom Metazoa; phylum Chordata; class Mammalia; order Perissodactyla; family Equidae; genus Equus; species Equus przewalskii. The sequence goes on from NC_091852.1 coordinate 51,446,246, forward strand.
CAGAGGTGTCGATCCCCACCGTCTACACTTCAGGTAACCTGACTCGGAGTCTGGCTTCCAGACTGGAGGTGACACAACTGCATGCGATCTTTTGAAAAGATAAACAGTTGTTTCAGGGCTTCTCACTGACACTACCGAGCAGATTGAGCCCCAGAGGCAGAGCACTGAGGGAACTCAGGGGTCCCGAGGTCCCCATGCCCCATTGCTGCTTCCAGGGTGCCCAGCTTCTCTCTTCTCATTTCCTCATCTGCTAAAGTGCACATGATACTTCCAGTCTTGTAGGGTTTTATTGTGGAACTTAAATGAGTTGCTCCAGTAAAATTCTTCTCGTGGTCCCTGTCACATGGTGAGCACTTTACAAACCCCGGTCCAGCCTCCTGACCAAATGGCCAATGGCGGTTGGCCTGTGGACCCACTGTAAGTGCTCAATCCCCACACTCGTCCCCTGTCTTGTCGGCTTGACCCAGCCCACACTCCCTATTCCCCGCCTCTGGAACAGAGGGACCCCCGTCAGCCTTTTCGAAATATTTCAGTCGATTAAAATCCATTGTTCTTACATTCCTCACATGATTCATGCATTTTACAAACTGAAGTCATTTAAATTAATTTAGTTGATTTGAGAATTTGATGGCATCCCTGGAGGGACATGGAAGCATGTTGGGCTGCACAAACACAATCGTCATCAAAGCAGCTGCAAGAAGAGTGCTGCTGTGGACAAAACATTGGCTAAACACACCAGAGGCAGCATTAATGTCAAAGCGAGACCACATGTCACCTGAGAAATACGAACACGGGGGGCCCAGCCCCGGGGCATGAAGAGGCTCTCGGCACCTGTTCTGGGCTTGGAAGACACGATTTAAGGACCTGTCCACAATGCAGGGGCACTGCTTCAGCGAGCCCACGTGGAAAGCGAGCATTCCAGGTCACCGAGAAGACGCCACTTGGAACGAGGGTATTTCTAGGGCAAAATTTGCTCTCCCAGGCCGTGTCCTGCATGTTTGCCCAAACCATCAGAACTCACAGGAGATAGAAAGTTTTACGTGGGTCCCTACTTTCGACCTGGGGCACAAAGAAGGGTCAAGTCACAGTGGCTCCCTGAGCAGGCTGTCTGGAGACCCCCGGCTGCATGGGAGCAGGGCCATTTCCTGTCATTCTTTACACGTTCACAAAGTGAGCCTGAGTTTGGGGCCCAAGGACAGGCTGAGAATTCAGTGGGACTTAAAATCTGCAGGTTCAATTATAGGCAGCAGGTCTGGCACGGATTGTGGAGGAAACTGAACACATTTCTCCAGCCTGGCCTTCACCTCCGAGAGCGAGGCCCCCAGCACGCCACTTACTGCCCGTCTCACAGGAGCTGGGGGGGCTTGGATAGATGAGGACCCACCGCCATCCTGTCGCCAGTCCCTATCCTCCCCACCTGGGCAACGGCAGGGGGACAGACGTCTCCCAGGAGGTCATCCTGCTCTCACTGCCCAGTCCATTCTCCATCCTTCTCCTAAGCTCTGAACCCAGGCCTGTGACAAGATGGTTAACACACTTCTAGAAGTTCCTGTTAACCAAAGAACTAACACAGACCCCTAGCCCCACTGGACGGAGCTCCGCTGCCCACCCCAGCACGCAGCCAGGCAACCACTCCCACTCGAAGTCTGGCTCACAGGGGAGGCTTGGTGAACCTCGAATCCTTGATTTTCTTATCATCCTTTTGAGGCCTCTGCTGGGCCTGCCCTCGCCCCGCCAGCACCGTGCCACTCCCTTCCTCTCCTCTGGGTCCCCTGTGCTCTAGAAACCTCCATGCTGACGCCCAGCCCCCTGCAGTGCCCTAACCCATCCTCCTGTCTGTGCCCCAGGCTCCCTGTGTGAGGCGGGCTGTGCGGTTTCCCCCACACACAGCACAGTGCCTGACCCAGACCGAAGGAAAGGGCGTCGTGTGTGGAATTGGGATGGGGTAATTTATAGGGAACTGTGACTCCCACGTCCACCAGCATGGGTTTCCCCAGGCCAGCATGTCCTCCTCCTGTAGGAAAACAGCACGGGTATCCAAATGGAGAGGAGAACGCGCTCAGTGAGCTGGCAGTTAGGCTGAGGCCCACGGCCCATGGGGTGGGCTCTGAAAACAGACATCCGGATGAAATAACGCAGGGTCCGGGTCAGGGCCCCCCTTTAAGGTTCACCTCACTAATAAAATGCAAGACACCCAGGCAAATATGAATCTCCGATAAACAACGAATAATTTCTTGGTATAATTATGACCTATATAAGGCATAGGATATACTTGTATTAAAAAGTTAAAAATTGTTTATCTGAGGTTCAAATTTCACTGGGTGTTCTGTATCTTTTCTTTTTCTCCCCAAAATAGCAACTCTATACCTAAGCCTTTTTTCCGTTCTTCTGCAGAGTCTCCCTATTCTGATGGCCACACAGTTGGTTTTTCAAAAAATTATTTATTTGTTAAAAATTGTGGTAAAATACACACAACATAAAATTTACCATTTACTTTTGTCTTAATTTCCTTCAGTACCATTTTCTAGTTTTCAGCCCACAAGTCTTTTATCTCCTTGGTTAAGTTTATCCCTACGTATTTTATTCTTTTTCATGTTATCAGAAATGAAATCATTTTCTTAAACTCTTTTTCAGATTGTTTGTTGTTAGTGTATAGAAATGAAATTGATTTTTGTGTGTTGATTTTGCATCCTGGAACTTTGCTGATTTTAATGGTTCTAACAGATTTTTTCGTGAGTGTAATCTTTAGAATCATGTCATCTGCAAACACAAATAATTTTATTGCTTCCTTTCCAATTTGGATGCCTTTTATTTTTTTTCTTGCCTAATTGCTTTGGCTTCAGGTACTATACTGGATAGAAATAGTGAAAGCAGGGATCCTGTCTTGTTCCAGATTTTAGAGGAAGAGCTTCAGTCTCTCACCGTTGGCTATGACGTTGGCTGTGGACTTTTCACATATGGACTTTATCATATGAGATACTTTCCTTCTATTTTTAGTTTGTTAAATATTTTTATTATGAAAGGGTGTTGAATTCTTCATTCTTTTAGTGTGATGTATTACATTGATTGGTTTTCGTATGTTGAGCCATCCTTGCATTCTAGGCATAACCCTCACTTGGTCATGGCTTATAATCCTTTAATGTGCTGTTAAATTCTGTTTGCTAGTATTTTGCTGAGGAATTTTGCATCCATATTTATTAGGGTTATTTATCTGTATTTTCCTTTTCTTGTAATGTCTTTAGCTCTGGTGATGCTGGCCTCAAAGAATGAGTTTGAAAATATTCCCTCCTCGTCAATATTTTGGAGAGTTTGAGGAATATTGGTGCTAATCCTTTAAGTGTTTGGTAGAATTCATCAAGGGTGGGATCTCATCCTGAGCTTTTCTTTGTTGAGAGAGTTTTAATTACTGATTCCATCTCTTTACTAGTTATAAGTCTGTTCAGGTTTTCTATTTCTTCATGATTCTGTATATGTAGATTATGCGTTTCTAGGAATTTATCTATTTCATCTAGGTTATCCAATTTGTTGGTGTATAGTTGTCCACAGTATTCTCTTATAATTATTTTTATTTCTGTAAAATTGGATGAAATGTCTTCTCTTTCATTTCTGATTTTAGTTGTTAGAATCTTCTGTCTTTTTCTTAGTCAATCTAGCTAAAGGTTTGTCTGTTTTGTTGATCATTTTGAAGAACAAAATCTTGATTTTGTTCATCTTCTATATTCTCTATTCTATTTATCTCTGCTCTGATCTTTGTTATTGCCTTCCTCCTGCTAGTTTTGGGTTTAGTTTTTTGTTCTTTTTCTATTTCATTAAAGTGTAAAGTTAGAGTGTTGACTTGAGATCTTCCTTCTTTTTTAATGTAATCATTTACAGCTATAAACTTCCCTGTTAGTACTGTTTTCTTCATATTCCATAAGTTGTGGTATGCTGTGTTTTCATTTTCATTTAACTCAAGATATTTTCTAATTTTTCTTGTGATTTCTTCCTTGGCTGATTGTTTGTCAAAGAGTGTGTGCTTAATTTCCACTTATTTGTGGATTTTCCAGTTTTCCTTCTGCTATTCATTTCTGGTTTCATTCAATTATAATCAGAAAAGATACTTTGTATGATTTCAATCTTTCAAAATTTACTAAAATTTGTTTAGTTGGCTAACACATGGTCTATCCTGGAGAATGTTCCATGTGCCCTTGAGAAAAATGTGTATTCTGCTGTTGTTGGATGGAGTGTCTCTATATGTCTGTTACACCCAGTCAGTTCATAGTGTTGTTCAAGTCCTCTATTTCTTTATTGATCTTCTGTCTGGCTGTTCAATGCATTATTGAAAGTGGAGTACTGAAGTCTCATACTATTTTTGTAAAGCTGTCTATTTCTTGCTTTAATTCTGTCAATGTTTCATTTATTCAGAAGCTCTGATGTTTGGTGCATATATGTTTATACTTAGTATGCTTTATTGGTGAATTGACCCTTTAATCAAGTATAGTGTCCCTCTTGGTCTCTTGTAACAGTTTCTGACTTAAAGTCTAATTATGCTGATATTAGTATAGTCATATCTGTCTCCTTTTGGTTATTATTTGTACAGAATATCTTTTTCCATCCTTTCACTTTCAACTTATGCTTGTCCTTAAGCTTAAAGTGAGTCTCTTATAGACAGCATATATTTGGACAGAATAATGTTTTTAAATGAACAAAATAAAATTTATAGAATTACAAAGAAAATCAATTATTTTAAAATGCAATTATCAATATGCTAAAAAACACATTTGACAATGCTAATATAAATGATTGTTTATTAATTCATAAGATATCCAGATATAGTTGTGATAGTTATTATCACTATAATTTTTAGGTAGTGAGGAATATAAATGATATTTTAAAGCAGATGTAACAACGGTACTGTGATAATTAACTACAGTGGCCGTCACCTACATCTATACATTATTACAATGTTAGGTTCCAATTACAGACTTGTTTTCTCTGCTATTGGAGTTTCATGGGACCAGGTAAGAACTCTGCTTTCTTAGAACTATATCCATTGGTAAGAACAGATGTTCACAACATCATTAAGTGAAAGAAATAGGAGATGAAGCAATATGATTTTACTTATGTGGAAAAATATGGACAGAGAATGAAAGAGTGGACTGAATGTTAGCAGTGGTTTGATTTTCTTCTTTATGAATGTCTGTGTTTTAGGTGCCCAGTTAAATGCTCCAAGAAGCCTGTTCTTCCTGCTTCATAAACACTTGTGATTACCTGTTCCCCATTTGCTTTCTCACTAGTTGTGGGGCCATGTGGGCAGGCCTTGTCACTCTTGAGTGTGGTGGGTGGCATTCCTTCATGGTGATGGTTCTGGGTCTTTCTCTACTCAAGCCCTACACTATGTGACTTTTGTATTTGCTCACTCTTCATCCACCCAGTCATCCAACCATTCATTGCGTGGTCTTTCCTGAAAGGTGAATGAGCATAGAATTCGTGCCAGACAGAGTTGAGATGCTGAAGGTACACGGATGCTTGGGGCAGCCTTTGCCCTTGGGGACATTGCAGGCTCCTCAGTAGAGGAAAGCATGGCTGTGGGACACTGCATTCCTACTCACTAATCATTGCTCCACTTTCCCCAGGAGGATTGAACAGCCTCACACTGCTGAACTCGAGCAGGGCCATATGACTTGCTCTGGCTAGTGAAATGTGAGCAGCAGTGACGTGTGTCACCTCCTCGTGGAAACTTGGAGGGCCAATGTGAGCACTGTCAGCACTCTTCAGTCTACACTTGATCATGGGCACAAAGAGGCTGCTCTGCCAGCTGAGCCCCTGGGAGAAGACAACAGGGAGCAGAGCCCAGCCGACCCAGGGTGGATGCATAGAGACAGCAATAAATGTGCCAGGGTGATGGTGGCTCTTTTGTTACCACCGTTTAGCCTAGTCCATCCTGACAATACTGTGCCAATCACATGAATCTACATAGTAACAAAGGCAAAATTTCTGAGTCTTTTGGAACTGAAATATTGTTCATTTTTGTGTTCTTGGCTTGACTTTTTGATATATCAAGACTGGTGTGTCTAAATGCACAGACTCCTTTTATTAAGGTGTAGATATCACTCAGATACCTAACGCAAACTTTTTAGCGTTTTCAATTTTATGTATTCTAGTCTCGTGTCAGTTAACATCACTGTTATAGGAGGTGTTAATGCTCAGCAGCGTCAAATAATGGTTGTTCCACACTCTCATTTGGAGAATCTGGATTTGAAAACCAGTTTCCTCTGGGCGGCACCTCTAAGTAAGTGTCTGATTCAGGGAAGGAAATAGGGAGCGAAGTAGCTTCTAATCACAGCTACACAGTAGTAATTGGCAGCTCATAGGGAAATGTTCACATGTGGATTACAGGTTATTGTATGTTACTCACATATAGCATCACCAATTACTATAGCATTGCAGGTTATTATGGTTGAGTCCTCTGTCTTTCTCTGTCCTTGAAAGGGAGGTCTTAGGTCAAGCTAGAGGCAGTCAGACTGTCCCTAAGTCAGTACTAACTCTTTAAACATAGTATGTCTTGGAGTTTTGATAGATCTTGCAAGGAAAGCCAAATGGAATGAGGGAAGCCTGCAATTCTGAAAAATTCACACAAAAATGATTCAGCTTTTTAAACAAATTTTAAGGAGTGACTTTCTATGGTAGGTCATAGTAGATTAATACTGGACACCAGTTATCACTAACCACTGGGTGAATTACCTCTCTCAACTTTGCACCTTTGTGAATACCATCCTATGTTTGTAGATTCCAACCCCCCCCTCTAGATGGGGCTCAGGAGCACCACCAGTGCCTGACCTTTGATGGTGAGAAGTGCCCCAGGAGAAGATCTTTTACTGCGGAATGTAATGTCATGGGCACAGCTCCTCAGAGAGAACTCCGAGTATAGGATGCCCCATTTTTAGAGCTGGCAATAATTCTCTCTGCTTTGCTAAAACTGCAGCTCTTAACTTTGCTGGATATCTCTCTCCTCATCTCAGCTCATCCCACCCCAGACAGCTTTGCTGTTAGCAAGGTGCAGGGCAGCTGGCTTCGTATAACTTCTTGTATGAGGAACAAACGATTTTAAGACTGAGCCTATAATGTCACTGGGAGAATCTGAATGGAATCGTTTTACACGAAATTGTGTCTTAGTTTCTAGTTTTTGTAAAAAAGTAATTCTAAATATTTTTCTTAAAACAGATTTTTCAGGCATAATTTGCATGCCATAAAATCCACCCATTCGAATATTCCATAATTTTCAGTAAATAATCTTCACAATTCAATAATTTTCAGTAAATATACAGGATTATTTAGCCATCACCACAATACAGTTCTAAAACATTTCTATCACCCAAAAAGTTCCCTGTGCCCTTTTATTTTATCGTCAATCCCCAGTCCCTCCCCGCCACCCAAGCCCCAGGCGTCCGGTGATCTGCTTTCTGCCTCAATTGATTTGCTGTGTCAGAACATTTCATATAAATGGAATCATACTAGTGGTCTGCTGTGTCTGACTTCTGTCTCTCAGCATAACGGTTTTGGGTTCATCCATTTTGCAACATGTGTCAATAGCTTGTTCCTTTTTATTGCAGAGTAGTATTCCACCCACCAGTTGATGGACACTGGGTTGTTTCCACTGTTTGGCTGTGATGAATAATGATGCTGTGAACACTTGTGCACAAGTCTTTTGTGGACATATGTTTTCCTTTTTCTTGGGTAGGTACCAAGGAGTGGAATTGCTGGGTGCATGAGAAAGTCTACGTTTAACCTTTGAGAAACTGCCAAACTGTTTCCCAAAGTGACTGTCCTGTTCTGCATTCCCACTGGATGAAATTTTCGTTTGAGTGAGCTGCATGCCCTCTTGCTTAGCAGATGGATAGGCTTCCATCGCTGCCAGCAGAAGTGGCCAAAGATCAGTCAAACTGAAGGTCTGCGGACTGGCAGGACCACTCAGTGTGAAGGGGTGAGACCAGCTGTCAATCATGGCAGTTTCCCACCATGCAGACCAACAACCTTAAGAAATTTAATCCAGCAGGTCAATCCACTTAGATACCTGAAATACATTTTGCAGCCAGTTCCTCCTGGTGGAACCACAAAGATACAAAATTGTCAAAAATCAGAGGCTTAAGGGAGAATAAAATGTTTTCCTGGTGGGGTTTCTGATTGCAACGCTCGATCTACACACCTCAGGCTGAAGTTCCGTGTGCACATCATCTGGAGGGTCCCCCAGTTCTCCGAGGCACATCAGGAGACAGGCAACATCCCCTCCCGGCCTTTCTCTTCCTATGTCCCACAGCCCAGCAGCAATGAGTTTCGATTATTCCTTGGAATCAATTGGCTCTTAGGAGTCTATAATACATCCATGCCACCATGCGCCTCCGAGCCGTCAATTCTCCCAGCACGTTAGAGTATGTTTGGGTTAGATTAACATTCAGTATTTACATTATTCTGATTGAGCAAATGTCACAGAGAACTGAGCCACATAGTGTGCTGAATTCATTCTTCCTGTCCTGCCCCAATTCCTTATAGTCCTTGGAGTTGGAAGGTTGCCTTTTTCTTTGCTTAGTATCCTTTGGACTTATAAGTAGAACCTGTCGGGCCCACCAGGAGTCCAATGTCACATTCCTGAGATGTCCTCTCTGCCTGCTCCTGCAGGGCCATCTTGGGACCACCATCCTGAACTTTCCTCTTCCCTCGATCTTGGGTTGGGTCCAGTTTCCTGCAGCCCATGCCATCCTCTTTTAGGTGTACGCCCTGTAGGGTAGGGGGAGCACATCTCACAGTAGCTCCTGAGAAAAGATGAGAAGTTTTTGAGACTGTGAATATCTCAAGCCATCTTTGTTCTGCCTTCACCCTTAGTTGACTGTTTGGCTGAGTATAAAAGTCTAGGTTGGAAATCCTTTCCCGTCACAATTTTGAGGGCATTGCTCTGGAGAAGTCTAGCTTCCAGTGTTCCTGGCTCCTGACCCTTTATATGTGACCTGCTTCTCACTCTCTCTCTTTCCTGCTGAGGTTTTCCCACACAAAATGGCCTCTTGATCTCCAAATCTTCAAGTGCCTTCTCTGACTGTGTTGGGCACCTGGTCAGTCTGGGACACTTTGCTGCATTGTTTCATTGATTGCTTCCTCCCCTCCTCCCTTCCTCTTTCCTTCCTGCAGCTCCTATAATTTGGATGATGGATCCTCTGGTCTGGTCGTCTAATGTCTTATTTTTTCCCTCCTATTTTCCATAACTTTGCAATTTTGCTTTGATGTCTAGATTTCCTCAATTTTCTTGTCCAATAAATCATTCATACCCTTCTATGGAATTGATTTTTAAATTCCTCTCAGGTTTTATTTATCAAAAGTTTCTTTTTATTCTTTTAATGTTATTTTCTTTTCCTTTCCTCCCTCCCTTTCTTTCTTTTTTGGCATCTTGTCTTGTTTCGCAGATGCAAATTGTATCTTTCTGAGCCAATTTTTAGTAGTTTTTGTCTTTTGTGTTTTCTTCTCTCTTCATAGTCTCTTTCCTCCAAGTGGCTTTTTTTCTGCTTGTTTCGATCTCTATAGTTCACGTTAGAAGTTTCCCCAGGTGTCTTGTGCTCTCTGCCTGTCTGCCTGTGTCCAGCACCCAGTGGGGTGGTGCACTGCAGGTGTCAGTGTTCAGCCCGCCACACAGTGACCTGTCAGCATTGTGTGCTTGGGCTGCTCAGTTCCCAGGGAAGAAGCCAGCGCCATCCAGCCAGGATGGGGCAGGGTGGGGAGGAGCAGCAGGCCTTTGTGGTGGACTCATTACGGGCGCCTTTGCCAGACCCTTCTCCCAGGGTGCCCTCACTCTTAGTGGTGCTGGGGTCCCAGGACAGATGCCTCCCTCCCACCTACTCCAGAACAAAACCAGCCTGTTTTCTGCAGGCAGGCAGCAAACTGTAGCTTGGACGTGCAGGCTTGGGAAGGGGATCTGGGGCCCTACTACATTTTGTTATTGTTGTTGAGGAAGATGGGCCCTGAGCTAACATCTGTCGCCAATCCTCCTCTTTTTGCTGAGGAAGATTAGCCGTGATCTGTCATCTGTGCCAGTCTTCCTCCATTTTGTATGTGGGTTGACACCATAACATGGCTGATGAGTGGTGTAGGTCTGCGCCTGGGATCCAAACCTGCGAACCTGGGCTGCCGAAGTGGAGAGTGCCAAACTTAACCATCACACCACGGGGCCAGCCCCTGGGGTCCCACAACTTTTAAACAGATGTTCAAGCAAGACTCCTATGCCAGCCCCTGACCTTCACTCCTTCGTCCTTGGGTTCCTGTAGGGTCAGTCGTCAACAGCCTGGCCGGTGAGTGGGGCTGAAGGCAAAGCCTGGCTCTGTCCTAACTAGCCTGTGACTGTGAACCTATTACTTAACCCCTCTGTGCCTCAGTTTCCCCACCTATAAAACAGAGGCAATGATAGTGCCTACATCGTTAGGGCACTTATGAAGGTGAAAGCACATTTAAAGGACTTAGAAAACTACCTGACACGTCTTTTTAGCCACTATTATTATTTTGGGGTTCTTGGTTTAAACGTCCGACTTCCTTGAGTAGGAGGTTCTTGGGGTTTCCAGTGTCTGCAGCCAGCATCGGGAACTCCACTGAAAAGGGATGTCATGCTGTGAAGTTCTCCAAGGCTTCTCCTGAGCCCCACGAAGACACTGTGCTGGGAATTTGCCAGGATTTTGTCTCCCAGCCCTCTCACCTCTTGAGGTCAACCATCTGGCTGTCCCCAGGTAGCAGCAGATGGAACCATTTCAGTCTGTTGTGTCTTGCAGTGGGAGCGTGTCCAGCGTTTAGTTTTCAGGGTGGGATCATCAGCTGGCACAGCTGCCGAGTGGTCAGCAGGCTGTGTCTACAACTGGGCAGCATCGTGGCCACCCGGGAGCCGCCCACATCCACTGAGTCAGAAACTCCAGGTGGAGCCAGCGATCTGTGTTATGACAAGTCCGCCAGGGGTCCTCGAATCTGAGAACCACTGCGCACAGCATGGCTGCTGGTAGCTGCATTCGAAAACATACAGGTTTTGTGGTCTCAGCCTCGCTAAGTGCCTCTGAGACAGCAAAGGCCCTTCTGGGTACCAGCCGCCTGCATATTGATGCCTCTGTGCTGTTGAGTTTCCACATGAAGGAGAAATAATACATATAATTAACGTGTATAAATATTATACAAACATTGGTTGTATAAACATGTTAGTATATATGTTATGCATAAATCATAAGACATAATGCATCCATGTGAAAGAGCGATAATACATATAATTAATATATAAACATTATACAAATATAGGCTATATAAGTATATTAGTATATAGGATTATGTATAAATCATAACACATATCTATATAAAAGAGAATAGTACTTATAATTTATATATATCAATATTATGCCAACATAGGTTATATAAGTATATTAGCATATATAATTATGTGTAAATCATAATTCACAATATAGTAGATAATACGTAAATAATTACATAACATAAGGTAACTATATGATACACAATTGTATATAGACTCAAATATTTTTTGTAAAAAAATGTTTTGTAAAAGGTAAAAATGGTAAACATTTGACAAGTCTAGTGAAAACTCATGCAGAATCTGGCAGAAATGACCTAAATTAAAAATAGCCAAAACAGTACTGTGAGTCCAGCAGGACGAGTGTGAGCCTCAGTACGGGGTCTCCGTCTGACACAAAGGCGGGGGTGAAGGTCTCATAGGTTCAAGCCCACAGGCAGACGCCCGCATCGAGTTGGCGGAAATCTCACCACTTTTGGTTTGGAGCCAGTCAGTGAGAATGAAGGCAGAAGTACAGGCCCCCAGCCAGCCAAAAGTCCAGGCCCTTGAGTGACCATCCTGCAACCATTAAATATGAGGAACCATTGGCAACTACGAAACCACAAAAACAGCAAAAGCCCAGGCTGGTGAGGTTGCAGCACCCGGGTCTGCTCCTGCTGGTTGCCGCCGGCAGTGAAAACTGACGCAGGACTTTGGACAGCCGCTCAGCAGCACCAACCAAGAGCTACAGGAGTTTCCACTTCCTGTAACTTATGCGGAGAAATAAGTCAGTGATACAAAATGAGCTGCATGTGCAAAGGCTCTCACTATGGCGATGTTTACGGTCCTGATAAATTAGAAACAATCGAAGTGTCCAGGGATGGGGAGGCCTAAGGAAATTACATTTTCTAGACTCCATGGAACATTATTCAGCCATGAAACATATTTGTGGAGATTATACTATAAAATCCAATGTCTCTAAAAATAGAGGAAAAATGAGGAAAGGAAATTGTTTCCACATAAAACTAGACATGCACACGGTCAAGGAGTTGACGGGAATACAGAATCCACTAAAATTCTTCTAAATTAATTCTTCTTCAGGAAAAGATTTAATTTCTTTTACAAGTGAAATAAGGTTCTTGCGCATTTTAATCAAGCAATTATTTCGGCGCGCACAGCCTCCCTGCTGTTTCTTAGTGTGCAAGTCCTGCGGCTCCCTCCCCTCTCTGGGGCTTCTCCCCGGAACTCCTCTTTTTGAGACAAGAACCGTTTCCCCAGCGCTTTGTGTTTCTGATGTGCCCGTTGTCAGAGCACGTTAAAGCCTCCCCCTTCCTTCTCCACTTCCTCCCTGAGGCTGGCACGTCCATGGCTCGCCCAGGGTTAACTTTGACTCCTGCGTGTACAGTAGGCGATGACCTGCCTGTCTCCCCCAGGAATGATCAAATACCTCATGCTGAGCCTGCGAGGCTCCTGTGTTCACATGGCACGAGTGTAAGGAGGTAGCAGTTATGTTCCTATCCTTCCACAGAGGTGGGACTGAGCAGTGGCAGGGCTGCATGAGGATCCCCCATTTGCAGGTTGTTCTGGTGGGTGCTAGAGTCAGGCTGGCCGTGGTGTGAACTCCTGCTCTACCACCTGCTAGCTGGGTCACCATAGAAAGTCACTAAACCTCTCCTACCTTGGTGTACTCATCTGTAGAGTGGGGTCATAAGGATCGGACAGGCCTGCGAGAAGATCAGCTCAGGGCCCGGCCCAGGGAGGAGCTGCCCAGTGGCCCCCACTGAGGACTCCAGGCTAATGACCCCATCCTGTCGCTCAAGTGGGCCTGCGAGGCCGCAGCTGCCTGGAGGTAGGGACAATACTTAAACCTTGGAAATAAACAGACGCAGCACTCGTGGAGAGGCGCAGGGGCCGGGACCTTTCCCTGGAGCTCGCCAAGGCTCAAGGGTGCCTCTGGGGACAGGAGCCTGGTCTAGGGCCGAGGTTCCCGGGAACTGTCCTCGGTGCTGAACTGTTGGCGCACGCGCAGTTTCAGCACCCAGGCTTCCCACCGTCGGGGGACCTGTTACAAAGTATTCTTTATACCACAGATATTACTGCACCCAGGAGGTGGGCGGTGCACACCCGAGGTGGACGTCCTTGGTCTCGGGAGCCTCCCCCATGGTTGGCACTCACCTCTCTCTCCACATCAGCTGTAGGGTGTGGCTCCTGTTTCTTCCCTTCTAAATGTCCTGTGCTCTCATTCTCTCTTTTTCTATGCCCGGCTAGCTCACTCCTTCCCACGTTGTCGTGGCTAATGAGCTCCCTTCCATCCCCAGCCTCCTGCTAGGATGACCCAATCTCTGGCTTCAGTGAAACTGAGGCCCCCCTCCCCACCTATGCCTCGGGGACACCATCAGGGGCCTTCCCTGCCATTTCCCTTGAATGTGCATCCCAAACGATTCAGGCTGCCACCTCCCCAGGACCTCAAGACCTCCACGCCCACATCTGATCCTCCTTCAGCAGCCACTTCCATCTCTGCCGTTCCTCTCCCCACAGCCCATCACCTGCTCCTGTTGGGCCCCTTCTCCTCTTCCCTCCCCTGCCTGCAGCCTCCCATGAACCCTCCACCTAATAATTCACTTTCCGCCAGCTCATAAGTAGTCTGATGAACACTCTTAGAGAAACACACCTGTGCTCTCCAGGGCCGCACAGAGTCGTGGTGGGTTCATAATGCCAATGCCTTTGCACTTCCTTGCTCGTCAGCAGCATCCTCTTTTCCCCTTGGCAGGCATTCTAAACATTCCCCCTCAACTCAAATTCCTTACTTAAGTGGACCCCTCTCACTTTTTAAGCACAACCTTGCCCAACCGGCTCTGTGCCTGGGAGGCTGCCCCCTCCCTCCTCATCACCAGGCTCCCTGGACCTCTGGCTTCCCATCGGTTTGGCCCATGGGAGGCACAAGTAGGAGATCAGAGAGCGGGGAGAGAGAAGCTGGGGTATTTCTTCCCTTTCCCTCTTCATCACTGGTTCTACTTCTCTGTCAGCAACTTTGTTCCTCCCAGACTACAGCTGTCCCTGGCAGCCCCCATTCCAAGACTCCAGCTGGAATTCCACCGGCTCCCCAGATTCAACTGCCTTCAGCCCTAAGTGTGGGAATGGCTTCTGGCTGTTAGGAATCCCTGTGTGTCACCAGCCTTTGGAATCCCTTAACCCCATCTCTGAACGTGTTTGTTCATTAAGGTCTCTTTCCTGGAACCGCCTGTTTCCTGTCCAACCCCAAATGATCTGCTCCCCAATTCCTCCCTGTCTCCACCTCGCTCCAGGGCAGTAGCTCCACCCATACTCGACCCTCCCTCTTTCCTGGATCTCTGTTTCTCCCGTTCTGTTCTCCGTCTTACCCTAAACACCCTCGCCTTCCATCACCTGCTCTCTCCTGTGCTGTGCTTCCAGCCATCACCCTGCATCTTCTCTTTCATTTCATTCCAACTTCTGGAAAGCATGACTTTTTCATCCATTTTCTCATTTGGTTGAGGCCATCCTGTGACCTAAGTGGTTCCCTCTCCATTCTCGCTGCTAAGGTGTAGTGATGGATAATCACCGCCTCCAAAGGTGATTCTCAGTGTGTTCCTGACTTAAGCTCTCTGAGCTGGGTGATGCCGTGGTCATAAACGTGGATTCGGAGTCAGACAGCCCAGCCAGTTACTAACCCTGTGTGGCCCTGGCACCTTTTGTAAGCCCTCTGATCCTTGGTTTCTTTCTGGGCAGAACGGGCTGTAAACTCCATCTCCCAGGTCATGGGATCTGCGGGAATGATGGGTGTGCATTGTTTGGCACATGAAGATGGTCAATCAAAGTATTATGATTGCCACCACTGCCCTTGTTAACTGTCACTGACTTTCTCTTGAAACAAACGTTTGTCCCCCAAAATTCTTATGCTGAAACCTAACCCCCAATGTGTTGGTATTTGGAGGGGGGTCCTTTAGGAGGTGAGCAGGTCATGAAGATGAGCATTCATAAATGGGATTAAGACCCTTATAAAAGGGACCCCAGAGAGCTCCCCACTCCTTCAACCATGTGAGGCCACATCCATGAACTAGGAAGTCAGTTCTCACCAGACATCAAATCTTCTGGAGCCTTGATCAAGGACTTCCAGTCTCCAGCACTGTGAGAAATAGTTGTCTGTTGTTAAAGCTGCCCATTGTGGTGTCGTGTTAAAGCTGCCTGAGCTGACTAAGACACACGGCATCCACCAGACCAGGTTTCCGTATGTGTCCTCCCACTCCTGACCAGCTCTTCTTAGCTCCCGTCTGGGAGGTCTGGCGTGTCCTAGGGATCCGTCCCTGTTGCTGGCTCTTCCTTCCTAAGTGTGCACCAGCCACTGAATGGCTCAACGTCACAGGCACCCGATGACTTTCAGGTTCCAAACTCCAGCCCTGCCTGCCCCTCAGCACTGGACAGCTCTCCGTGGATGTGCCAGCGCTCACCTGCCTTCAGAACCCTCCTCTCCCCTCCGGCCACCTATGCTCCTCATCCTGACGGATGAGACTCACTCAGCCTCACCGTCCAAGTCAGAAGAGGGCCTTTGCTCTGCACCCCTCTACGCGGGAGATGCAGAGGGCCCTGCCTGAGCTCCTCCACAGAGGCCTCCTGCCCCTGCGGAGTGCGGCTGCAGGCCCTCTCCATGGCCCACTCCTTTGGCTGAGCTGCAGGGGCTGCTTGGCTGGAGGCCATGCTTCTGGGGCAGCTGAGAGAGTGAGGAGAGAGGGACGAGGGAACAAGGGGGACACTGAAGGGGGGCTCCCCCCAGGCTGGGGTGTGTGAGGCTTCACACAGTCCCACTTCTCCCCTCTGGCCATCCTGCAGCCTCCCTCAGCTTTCCACAGAGGTTGGCCCCTAACAAGCATCTTGCACCCCAAACTCCTTCTGAGTTCTGCCTCCAGAAAAGCCCCCCTCTCCACTGCCCCATCCATCTGTCATCCAGGTCAGCTCGCCTTCTCAGTGCTTCCTGAACCCACCCTTCCTTTTCCTCCAGCCCCCTTGCCTGCCTTCACGACCCCATCAGTTCTCACCTGTACTGTGACCTCTTCCTCTCTCAACCCCCCAGAGCCGCCCCACGTCCACACAAAATGTGAACCTGACTTCCCCACCCCTCTCGAGCCCCTGCAGGACCCCTCCCCCCACCACCCCCTGTGGCATCTCGAGAGGGAGTTTGGTTTATTCCTAGACCCTCCAGGCTGGGCACTCTTAACCTCTGGAAGTGACACTCTCCTGCAACCCAAGCAAGCTACATGGATTCTGGAAGCACTGAGTGGCTCAGGCCCTGAGCTGCTCCCCACACAGCATCTCCTCCTGAGGTGTCTTTTCCCCTCATCTACCTGGAAGACCCCAGCAACCCCTCCAAACTCTGCTGGGGGGCCATCTCCCCACTGAAGTCACCCCGACATCCTTGGGCCAAGCTCAGCACACTCCCTTGGCATAGCTTTTGTGTCACACGTATTTAAAAATTGGTGTAGCATACAGGCTATAATATTAACTTTGTATTTTCTGCCTCTTTTGCTAGAAGGAAACCTTCTACGGGGCAAAGCCACTCCCCCCGCCCCCCCCCCCCCCCCCGAGCGCGTGGGCGGCCTCCGGAAGCAGGAAGAGGCCAGGATAGGGATTCTCCTGTAGACCCCCAGAAGGAGCCCCCGTGCACCTCCTCCACTGTATCCACATGCCACCGGTTTCTGTGACCTACAGCATTGGAGAGAGTAAATTTCTCTCGTTTTAAACCACTGATTTTGTGGTTACAGCAGCAATAGAAAACTAATACTCTTTTAAATTAATAGATTTAAAAAGAAAACCCACAATATTCTGGAAAGACTACCGTCCACGACCCCTGGCTGCCTGCCTTTCTCGAATCTCAGGGCTCTATTTATAATGGCTTCCTTTTGTCTGTTTTCCTGTGTTGCCAGACCATGAAAATTCCCTCTGCCATCCACCTCTGCGTTGTCGCAGTCTGATAAACCAGCTACTCAGGCTTTGGGGACAGTGTCTAAAATAAGCAGTAAAGCCCCGAGGGGCCCGGGGGCTCTCCCGGGAGGGCGGGGCGGGGGATGCCGGCTGGGCTTGCAGCTTCTATTCTGGTCCTGGGGAGCCTTCGGAGGGGGGTTCCTTCCGCTTTTCTCCTACCTTCCAAAATGATGATCCCATCGTCCCGATAAGTAAGCTTTTCTATCGTGTTCTTGGAATATTAATCACTCTCTTTGGTTATGTATCTTCTGACATATAGTACATTTATATTGCTATTTATATTTTGAAAAGCCAATCTCTCTCCATTTGCCTTTTCACTGTAAAAGAAACAGGAGCCCTCCGTCGGTTAAGGGGTTAACTGTGTAGCTGTGGGTTTCTTTCTCCTTAGAGATTCAGAGCGTGCCGCGTGCTCTGTGTTCCTTTCACAAAAAGAATCGAGGGCGAGGCCCCAGGTTTTGAATGCATTCGCTGTACATTCATAATAAGTGCTGAACCGAACGGCACATTCACGGTTGCTCCTTGATGTAAATGAACGGCTGAATGAAAGTTTGGGGGCACAGCTCACCTCCAAGGGGGCAATCCTGTGCACGTTCGGACCTGACCAACGGTTCTCGAATTCCCTTGAAAATTTAGTTTTTCTTCTCTCCATGGCAGTGGTCCCCTTCCGTCCTGCATCTTTGTGATCAGCCTGGCGTTTTTTCCTTTTTCTTTTTCCCACACTGCCGTTGGATGAAAGATCCCGCCTTTGATTGAAATGGAATCTTCCACTATTGAGCAAGCCTTTGTTGAATGAGTCATCGGGGCGGCTGCTCATTGGCTGAGGCCGCTGGAACCAGGGGATTGCTTGGCGCGGCCGCAAGGCCCCGCTTCATTCACAGAAACGCTGGCTCGCTCGCTAGCCCTTTCATTCACACAAACAGCATTTCATTCACATTTGCTGTTTTTGTCTGCTTCTAATGAGGACCACGGTTTGGGAATGATAAGACATTTTTGCTTTAGATTTGGGGGGGCCTTGACAACCGTCACAACCATCTGTGGGGCGTGCATTTGCTGTTGCTATGCAAGCAAGGGGAAGGGAAAAACTGAGAGCCACGCGGCCGCTCTGCTAGGCCTGCGGCCCTGGGAGGGGAGCCGCTGCTCCTCGCCTCCTGCGTGCCGGCAGCTGGCCTCCCCGGCAGCCTGCCGAGAGTGGGCCTCGCCACACCTGCTCCCTAAGCTCGTCAAGCCTCGGTACCTCATGGGTCACACGTCTAGCTGTGGGTGTCAGAAGACTCAGGGCGGCCTGATAATGGGCTAGAGGTAAACGCATTTGCTTGCGCAGAAGCAGCCGGGGAACTTGGAGGGGAGCCTATCCTGGTGTCTGTCGGGCAGGTCATCTCAATGCATGACGCAGAAGAACAGAGCCCACGGCGACCGGGGGCCATTGGGGTTGAGTGTCCGCAGACCTTCTGGGGGCCACCAGTGGCCTGTTCTTCCGTCGGGAGGAAGGAGGCCTGTGCGTTTCACTCACAGCCCGTCTGTCTCCTGAAAAGAAAGCGTCTTTCCTGCGGATTTGATGCGTGACCAGAGCAGCTGCATTTTCTTCATTCTTACTGTGGGGTTGCAAGCAGCGACTGAAGGGACATTGAAATGCATGGGTAGCGTTTCTTAGGCTTTTTTCCAGAGCTGGAACACATTCAGTTGGAAGAAAGCTTCGAGCGCAGCTCCTTTTTTCGGATAGATTTCTGGAGCCTGGTGCCATCCATCACAGAAGCTCTCTTCTTCTTTTTTGGAAGTCGTATTCGACTGAACCCTGACTGAGAAAGGCTGCTGTAAATTAGCGAGGGAGGATGCCCTCATCGGCTCTGTGCAGAAGTTCATATGCAGATTTTTTTTTTTTTTTTGGAGGAACTGCGCTGCCACAAAGACACTTGTCATGGCTGCTCAGTTGATGTGAAAAGAAAAAAGAAAAACCCAGGAAATTAGTATTTCATGTTCACCTGGGAGTGAATAATTCCTTTTTTTCTTTGCTATTTAGCAATTCCTGCCGCTTCCAAATCAGAATTCATGCGGATCTGCTGAAGATTTTATTCTTAAAAAGGCTTCGTCACATTTTAACGCATCACTGTCAGATACTTTGGGCCTCCCACTGATGGGCTGCACAGGGAAGAGAAACCCCCAGCTCAGAATGTCGGGTTTCAGAAAGTTCACCTGCTCATCTGAAGGGACTGGATTCTCCCTGGCACAAAGGCTGCGTGTGTGGGGGAAGGGGAGGTGAAAAACCAAAGGTTGGAAGAAAATATCTGGGAAGGTAGAAGAAGGAAATTTGAGAACTGATTGGTTCCTGTGTGCTGTCAGTGGGTGTATGTGGTTTTTTTTTCCTCTTTTTTTTTTTTTTTTTGCTACAGGAAGTGATTTGCAGCGCTCACCGAGCCTTTGTTGAGAAGGGTCTCCTCTCGGAGTGAGTCATGCTTTTGCTGTGAGCAGCCCCGAGCAGCTGGGCGCTCATCAGAGGAAACTATGACTTTTGCAAAGCTACCGCGCCGCCCTCAGCAGCCGAGCCCGGGCCCGGGGCTGCGTGGCCGCGGCGGCGCGGGCTGTTAGCAGTGGGCGGCCGGCGCCGCTGCCCCGCACCCGCCGGCTGTCCCGGCGCTGCGTCCCGCCCGGGACCGCGGCCCCTGCTATGCGCGGCAGCCCGCGCCGGGGCCGGCTCCTGCAGCGCCCGGGCGGATGCGGCGAGCCCACGGAGGGGCATGCTTCCACGCACCAAGTACAACCGCTTCAGGAATGACTCGGTGACATCGGTCGATGACCTTCTGCACAACCTGTCGGTGAGCGGCGGCGGCAAGGTCTCGGCGGCGCGCGCGGCCCCGGCGGCGGCCCCCTACCTGGTGTCCGGAGACGCGCTGCGCAGGGCGCCCGACGATGGCCCGGGCAGCCTGGGCCACCTGCTCCACAAGGTGTCCCACCTGAAACTCTCCAGCTCGGGCCTCCGCGGCCTGTCGGCGGCCAGGGAGCGGGCGGGCGCGCGGCTCTCGGGCAGCTGCAGCGCGCCCAGCCTGGCCGCCCCGGACGGCAGCGCGCCCCCCGGCCCCCGCGCCCCGGCCATGCGCGCAGCCAGGAAGGGCCGGCCCGGCGACGAGCCGCTGCCCCGCGCCCCGCACGCCAGCGACCAGGTGCTGGGCGCCGGAGTCACCTACGTCGTCAAGGTGGGTGCGGGCGCGGGCCGCCGGGTGGGGAACCCGGGTGCAGGGGCGTCCGCCACGGTGGGTCGCCCTGGAGGCCAGGAGGTGCGCACTCCTTCGCAGTCAGCTCGCCTGGCCGCGGGGACAGGGCACTGCCAACGCGCCCGTTGCGCATCCATTGGGAGAAGGTTTGAAATCGGTGACCTCACTCTGTCCTGATTTCCCTTGGCTGCACTCCTTTGGCATGGCTTTGCCACCTTGCTTGGCTGTGTGTCCTGCCAGTGCCCCTCCAGGAGCAGGCCCCTCTGCCTGGCAACTGTGCACTTGGCCTCCCCTGGGCAGGCACTGGGAAGACCTGGGCAGCCCCTGCGAGGAGAAATGCGGGTGCGTCACCACCTCTGTTTGGTTTGCCCCGGGCGCCAGGTGGGCGCTTGCCTTCCCCACAGCAGCAAGGTCCAGCTCCCTGCAGTGCAGGCCACAGGCGCCTGCTTCATAGAAGAGAAGCTGCACTTTCTTGCCCAGCAAGGCTGTCTGCAGGGTCTGCCCTTCGTGCCATACCTACCAGCTGTGGGTTACAGCAGCAGCAGAATTCCGGGCCGTTTTCCCCAGGAAATGTCATCTTCCATTTAAATAGGCTAAAGGGCCCTGAGGTGCGTGGCCCTGAGCCACAGGCTGGAAAGGAGATGTTTCCTCCAACACAAAGAATTAAAAAATCATGCCCAATGTGCTCCATAAAATTCCTCCCTTATGCAAGTAGTTTATGATATTTAAAGAACAAATACTGAGCAAAGTCCAAATGGCCTGCACCTGCTTGTACCCTGCTGCCTGTTGGGCAGTGGCGGCCAGCACTGCGCTCAGTGGGGCAGACGTCTGCCAGGCTGGGGAGGAGGCTCCGGGGGAGGTTTTCAATCCCGTCATTCCAAGGCTTGGCTTTTTATTTAAAAAGAGATGAGGCACAAACTCCCTGCCCACAGTGTTGCCAACAACACTGACAAGCCTGGCAGCCCAGAGCCTGGTCTGTATATATTGGCTACAGATCCAGTTTAAAAATTTGACAGACCACATCCTCAGGCAAAATGTTGCATCTTGGTAATCTTGGAACTAAAATACTAAAGGAAACAGTTAACTTTGTGGATTATTTTTAACTATCTAAAAAGTGCTGACAAAGGAATGTGATCATCAGTGTTAAAAATGGGGCCTCTTCTCGTGAGGCTGCTTTTTCAGGCAGTCTTCATGTTAGCTTCTGAAAACACGTTAATGTAGTTTATAAAAGGACATCATAAATGTCAGCATAAAATAGGCACATCTGACTGAGTTTATTATAAAAGAAAATGAATATTCTTCTTGTGTTCGTTCTTTAAATTATATAACCATGAGCCAAAGAAGAAAAAAGAGAAAGCCCCTACAACTTTGCGGTGAAGAAGTGACACCAGAGTTTATTACTTCTAGTGTGTTAGTATAATTACTATCTCAAAAAAAAAAAAAAAAGCCTACGCTTAAAATAGGCAAGTAGACCTTGATAAAGCTTTTACACCTGTCACATTGAACGTAGAGGGTAGTTTTCAAATGGAGGGAGAATTCTCAAATTTATGCCTTTAAAGTTTCCCTTAAAAAAAATCATTCACTTTGCTTCGGGCTCTGCTCTTGCTTTGTGGCGAACGGCGGCAGCCGTAGTGCTGACTGTGTGTCGTGGCTGACTCAAGTCTACACTGCTGGGCCACTCCTGAGTCAGGTCGTGACCACCCAGCAGCAGCAGTTCTCAAGTAGGTGGAGGGCTGGGTCTGCCCAGAGCCTTCTGGGTCTTAGGGTTAGTTTGCTGAGGCTCAAATAAAGGGTGGCAGTGACCTAGGGACGCACAGTGTGGCTAATCAGTGCTCGGGGCCGTCGCCTGGTCCATCCTCACCCATGAACGTGGCGTCATGTGAACATAAGCTCAGGCTTCTCGGGAGAAGTTTGAACTCATGTGGCTAAACAGACAAGACACTGAAGGGTTCCCATTATCATATGACCCTCTGTTGGTGTGCATTTCCACATGACCCATGTTGAGTTTAGAACCATGAACTTATTTTCTTGAAAAATCGCAAAACTGAAAAATAATCTTAATTCGGTATTGTGTGCTGATTTGTGAAAGGCGTTATTGGTATCCTTGCTTTAAAAGATGTCTGGTAGATAGAAAGGGGCAATGTTTATTATCTCTCTGTCCATCAGTCGTAAAATCTAAAGCCTTAGGTTTGGGAAAGAACTTATTATTCCTTTTCATTTAAAAATATTTCTGAATTAAGGAAGATCCCCAAATGTTTTCCAGTTTCCTGGAAAATTCATATGCTGTATAATTGTAGATGTCTCCCTCATAGACATACCTACTTCCAGACACTGTCAGGATGTGGCGTGCAATATTCATGTTTCATATGTTTCAACTCAATCTACTCTCAATCTAGTCTCAAATGTTTCAACTTAATCTACTTACATGAAAGTGGAAACTGCAGAATAAAGAAGTCTGGTGGGTTTTGATCATCTAGGAAACATCACACTATTTGAACAGCAGGTTGTGATTTAATTAATGGAGGAAGTAAAATTGGACAATGGGAAAGTTCCTGAGCAACACTGGGGCTCAAAGCTCGGGGCATACGTAGTCAGCCCTCCACTCGGGTCTGCTGCCAGTAACAGCGTGAGGTCTTGCCATCGTGGTGGGCTCCAGGGCCCGCAGCCTCTGGGGTAGTATTTATGTGGGGTGGCATCACTGGCATCACCTTTGTACCCTCCAAATATACCTGTCACCTGTTCTTTTCTTTTGGTGACACAAAAGGGAAAGAACAAGAAAATATGCCCTTGATGGAAAGAAAAGAAAAATCCAACAGCTAGGAACAGTGAATGTTTTCATTACAATTCAACTTTAAAACTGTCTTAAACTTGGAGCCGAGAGGCCGATAGAAATGCAGACAAGTATTGACTACACGCTGCCCACCTTCAAGTTATATTGCTCAAAAGCCCTACCTGGCCAGGACACTGAGTGCCCATGGGGGCTGCTGCTGGTCCTCAGCGGGTTCCAAAGGCCACAATGAGGTGGCCCGCTGAGAGGCGCAGAGAGCCATGACTTCAGGAGGGAAAGACAGATGTGAACAGTTGGGGGTCCGTTCCTAAGGACAGCCACTGGCTGAAGTCGAAGTGCTGTCCGAAGTCCGGCATGGCCTTGAGGGTCAGACTTGACCCCTCCTGATGGCAGGCGATATTGTGTGGGCTGCAGGGGGCTGGCCATTGGCCCCAGGGGTGTCCCAAAGAAGGGGTCCTCCTTACAGCAGGTCACACCACAGACTCAAAAAAGGGTAGGAAGTGACCACGTTTAGGGCCCACCCAGTGCCCATGGCAGGAACAGGCGGCCCAAGTGCACAGGAGTGCCTTCAGATGCTCACCGCTCCCCATCAACACTGGGGGAGCAGGTGACATGGTTCATAAATGCTGGGGACCGTCCCTCAGACCCCCGTATGTCTCAGTCTGCAGAGCGTTGTATCTTTACTGCAATCTAAGTTACAAGCTATTTACAGAAGATTTTAGCAATCAGAAACTACTGAATTATCTCCTGACATGCTAGATTGTTTTTCTTTTGGAAGGAAGTCTTATTTTTAAAAGAATTCTTTAAAAATTATTCTGTTTCTCTCCTTTGTGAATCTGATGATATTTAGGCAGCATAAATTACCCATTTTATTTATGAATATCCTATTGCTCTTTATAGACGGTCTTTATAAATTGCACTTACTCTAAAATTTATTCTTAATCTGTATTTCTTTTTCTTAGCACTTTTTCCCTTTGATAACTACGGGCGAAAGTCACACTGTTCAGTCCTCAGCAACGTTATTTCAAGATGAGCTGTGATGGATTATTCTGATGGGACGGATTGAATTTTGTTTTAATTCTAGATTAAATTTGTTTTAATTATTGATGTGGAGTGAAGCTGATTTTTTTCTTATGATTGTTGAAAAAAATCTCATAATATGGATAGCTTACATGTAAGTATTGTCCAAATGGCTTGAAAAACAGTTCAAGAAAATTTTTTGAGATTAATAGACAAAATTACTAATTTGATCTGGAAAGTGTGTCTTCTCTTTTTTTATGTGATGCAGGTAGAGCAGATGTGTTAAATGTGTGTGCACACGCACGCCACACACACCACATACACACACAAGCAGACAACCTGTGACGACTTTGGACGCGGGCTATTTTCTTTCTTGTTAGAAAATAGCAAATGTCGTATGTCCAGAAATACCTGATTATCTCATTCGTTTCTTTTATATTCATGTTTAAGAGAAAATAATTCTGAAAAATAAGCTGTTGATGAAACTTCAATCCTGTAGAAAGTAGGCTTCTTTCTCCTCTGCCTCCTCACTGTGCTTTATCTTTGAGCATATGCTATATTTTTGAAGAATATGTGAAAAATACCATTTAAGCAAAGTCCTGGTGATGGAAACTGGGGGTAGAAAACGTCCAAACCCTGTAAGAGGCTGTTCCAGCCAACAGGCTCGTCCTGAAGGGCGTGGGAAGCCGGGAGCTCTTGCTTAGTTGTGGTACCCCAGAGCAGGAACGTGGCCTTGTATGGGGTGCCTAGGTGGGAGCAGGACACCCAGAGCCGCGCACCACTCGGCCACCTCAGAGTGTGGGGCTCCAGAGGTGCAACCCCTCTCTGGACCTTTCTGTGCCTGCTACAGGACACAGAGGCTCAGGCTGTGCTGGGCCGGGCTCCTGTGACCCGGGGGCCTGGCCCAGTTGGAAGTGGCGGCATCATGGCTGGGGTAGTGCCTTGTTCCCATACCTTGTGTGACTGGAAGAAAGAGGTCTTTGAGATGCACACAGTGTCTGGGGCGTGCATACCCTGGTCAGGGGCCTGCGGGGTGGCTGCCACAGGAGCAGACCCCACACAGCCACCCAGAAAGTTTGCCGGGGCTCAGAGGGAAGTGTGACAAGGGTTCAGCATTTTAAATGAAAAAAGCCAAGGACAAATGAAGTTAAATGGAATTATTTAATTCAGAAATAAGACGGTTTGGGAACGAGATGACCAGTTGTGCCTATTTCCTGGATTAAGGGCAAGAAAAGATTTTTGAAATTTAGCAGAAAAGAGTTACCATATGTGGTGCATGAGGCATAGGGACAGAGGTTAAGCATAGGACTGGCCTTTTGAATGGAGGGGTGTTGATCTTCTGTGTGTGTGTAAGCACACAACAGGGCAGATGTTGACCATGGTGTGTGTGTGTAACTTCACAACAGGATGGATGTTGAGCATGGAGTGTGTGTGCGGCCACATAACAAACCTTACAACTTGCTTTTGGTCCTGCAAGATCGTAAGTACTGATTTTCAGTTGAAGTAAAAAAGTAAATGGTTCTGTCCCCATTTGGTTTCACCCTGCCCAGCACCAGGGTGGTGACAGTGGCCCACTGATGCATGTCAGTCTGCGCCCGTCAGTACAAAGATTGGTGATGTTTCTCTGATGACCATCTAAGAATTTCAGAGCAGTCCTGAGCGTAAATAAACAGAATGGCGCTAGTTAAACTCGGGGTGGGGGGCCGGGAGTCTCCGCATGTACGCCTGGATCCCAGCGAGATGCCAGGCCAGAGGCTGAGTTTCTAAGGTTCAGGCAGGGTCCTGCTCTTCCTCTTGGTGAGGAGTCGGCAAGCAGGTGCTGCGTGCGCCCCTGACATGCCTGGAAGGAGAGGGCCAGTTTCTGCTCTTCTTGGGGAGCTGGAATCTTCTCGCATCTGCAAGGCACTCTGGCTGGGGTCAGCCTCTGCTCTTGGCTGGGCAGAGAGCGGCAGCTCAGTGCATCTGTGGAGCCTTTGGCCCTCAGATTCTGGGCTCAGACTTCCCTTGCCTGCTCCATGGCTGATCGGGCCAGTTCCACCACTTTCCAGTGGATACCTGGGTTCTAGCCATCATCCCGGGAGCCTGCAGG
The DNA here is from genome assembly GCF_037783145.1 of Equus przewalskii. Lineage (NCBI taxonomy): Eukaryota > Metazoa > Chordata > Mammalia > Perissodactyla > Equidae > Equus > Equus przewalskii. The sequence continues at coordinate 51,472,621 of NC_091852.1, forward strand.
GAACTGTAGAGAAATCTGGAAGCCGGAGGAAGAAGCCACAGAGATGAGAGAGCAAGGAGGGGGAGCGGGGCTCACCTTGTCGCTGGTGTCCCTGGCTTCTAACACCCCTGCAGTGGTGGACTATCTGAAACCACTCAAAGCCAAGGCTTTCTGAGAAAAAAATATTCAAAGAGCTCATTGTTCTGAGCTGCTTATGTTAGACTAGAAGCCGTCCTAGTGCGGCGTCTGAAGTGTGTTGTTTCCTGAAGCGAAAGCCCCTCGGGGGAGCCGCTCCTGTCTTCTGTCTACTGAATGGCAGAAAAAGCAGCGAAGCCTTCATTCCAGATTTTAAGAATTTAAACTTGTGTGACCCCTGCGCACGCTCTGGGGCTCAGCCTTCGCCCAGCCTCATGCCAGCAGTGCTCTCTGCTGAGATGCTCTGACCAACCCGACTTCATCAAATCCTGGGAAATGTGACCGTCTGGCCGTCCAGAGGGACCGACGGACGATGTGGCCAATACTATTGCTTTTTGCTTTGAAATATTAAACATTTCTAATGCCACTTGCCCAAATAGAAACCTTCTGTTTGAGAAACAATTTAAAAATTACAAGGGGGTTCTCGGTCTGTTGACAAAGAACCGGCCCCAACCTGGTTTTCAGTGGAAACACCGTATTATCGGGCCCCTTGTGTTTTCCTCCAAAGAGGGAGTCACGGAACGTGGTGACCTCTTGGAATAAAACAGTGACAGCACGACGGTTCTGAGTGGTCTTCGTGGGGAAGAGCCAGCCCCGCTGAAGGGCCCTCCTGCGGGTGAACTGTGTGTGCACACCGTGTCGTCCCTCCATTCGACTCCGTGGTCCGTGAGGCCGCGCTGTGAGGAGGCGAGGTAGCCTCTGCCATCTCTCCTTCAGAGCTGATGGCCCCTGGCTCCAGGAGATGCCTCTGATGGCAGCCTCAGGTGACACGGTGGAAGCCACACCTTTCAGCCTCCCCTGCTCAGGCACCACTGGACCACCCTGCCTCCCGGCCCGGTGGGGCCTCCTTTAGCAACCGGCAAGGGTTCTCCCAAATTGTTTTTAATAGTAGCGTATTGGTTCTGGTTCTCCAGAGAAACAGCCGATAGGATGTGCATGCGTATGGAAAGAGATCTGTTACAAGGCCTTGTCAAGCATTTGTGGCTGTGATTCGCACACTCGCTCAGAGTGGAGGCTCCGACGGCCTCCTGTGCCTTGAGGAAAGCGGGTGTCACATCTCACGTCATCACCAAGGTAGGAGCCGGATCACTGGGGGCCATGCAGCGTCTTATGCATCTGTGGTACAGAGGCCCCAGAAGGGGACAGAGAAGTTTCTAGAGCAAGGTGTGTCACCACTAAAATGGAGAAACCATGTGATGTGTTTTTTTCTAATTTGCAAACAATAATAACAAAAATAGTAATTTATAGATGCAGTGTTCTCAATTTCAGATTTGCTCTCATGTATTTTTTTTAAAGTATTTGAAATATGCTCCTATTTGTCGGCCTTGAACAAGTTAAAGAGCAAGAGTAAGTGTGGTCAGAAAGTGGAAACGGCCAGGGCCGGGCCCTGCAGGAAGTGGGGCTCTGCGTGGGAGAGCTGGCGTCAGGTGGCCAGCCGGCCAGGGCTCTGGATCCGAGGAGGCACCGTGGGCACCCGAGCCCGTGCTGAGAGCACGTTCTGGAAGCTTCTCTCCTCTATCCACATCCATGTGACTGCAGGAAGCTGGGGCAGGTCCAGAACTGTTGGTCCACACACGGGGCTGCACCCTTGGCGCCCTGGGCTCGTTCTGCCCACCTCATCCCTTGAGGGCCCCTCCAGACCCTCCTCCTGGTCTCTGAGCTGGAGGCGCTGCTTTTTAAACGATTGTCCTTTGTGAAGCGTGGTGGCTGTGCTGCCTAAAGAACTGAGCTGGGATGTTTTCCACTGGAAGTAACAACTCCCATGATAGATAATAGCCTTGTTTGCAGAGTGACTTACTGACTCACGTGAGAGAAGAAAATAAGATCTGTCAAATGATGGCCAGAGGGAGGATTCTGTCGTTCCGTGGTTGCCCACAGACTCCTGTCCTTCTACCGTGCAGGCTCTCTTCCTCCTGCAGTTTACCAACTCGCGTAAGACCCCAGGGCAGGAGTGTGCTGGTAAACAGTTAACACTTAGCTCTCCCGACAAAAAAGTCACCATCTGCAGTGTTTGCCAATCTTTGTGGTGTAAATAGCTACCACCCTGTGCTGCTGGAGGTGGGAGGGGGTGTGCAGTAACACAGCTTTGAAGAGTCTTAACGCCAAGAGAGTAGACATGGTAAAGTGTCATAAAAGAATTAGGAAGGGTCTATTTTTGAGTATTTATTACGTTTACAATAACAATTTATTTCTGTAGACATCCTCCTTCGGCCTCCTCCACCCTAAAACAGCACTCTCCCCTCCCCACCCCCAGCATCCCTTCTTTCCTCTCGAATCTCATCTTTCCTCATTCCCTTCCTCTCGTCTTATTAACGCCGACATGTGACAACCGGCTTCTCCCAATCCACGGACAGTGTCTGCAAGAGGGTCTTTAGTGATCCCCTAATTGTAAAATCTAAAACCCCCCTTTCACTTCTTTCTCCACTTGACCCCCTCCCACAGCACCTGGTGCTGTCAGCCCGCAGCGTGGCTCCTGGGCTCCCGGCGTCTGCCATGGAGAGTCTTCCTCTTCAGTTCTCCCGTGGCCCTCGTTTCTTCTTCCTCTCCCTGGATTGTCTGAGAACAGTCTTACTCTCCCTGTTTATCCATCATTAATTCACTCCTCCATCAATATGCTAACCCATTATTGCATCCCATTGATAATGAGTTCCCATTCTGAGGTAGGCCTGTGCCAGGGCTTGGGAGGCAGAGGTGGATTAAAAAGGCATGCTTCCTGCTCTTTTGATGCCAATGGAGGAGACAGATGAGAGAACATACTGAGGACCACATTGGTGGTGGGGATGTGGAAATCAAAGATGGCTTCTCCGAGGAGATGATAGCAAAATGGAGCCCTAAATGATGGGGGTGGAAATGATCCAGGAAGGTGGGTGGAGTGTGTGTGCAGCTGTGTTGGTGCTGAGTGTGTCAGGGGGGCCCATTCTAGGAGGAGGAGATAGAAACTGAGGATATCCAGTGTAGCTAGAATGTGTCGAGTCAGGGGGAGGGTGATGGGTCCCGAGGGGGAGGCCAGTGCCAGGCAGGTACAGTGGGAAGCCACTGAAGATTTGCTGAAAGATTATTCTATCTTCTGTGTGAAAAGGGGGAATGAAGTAGAGGCAATTAGGAGACAGTTAGGAGGGATGATGACGGCTTGGACCAGCACCATGGGCCAAAGGCCAGTGGCGTCCACTGAGTCCAGATCTATACGGCTCATTGTCCATGCACTGTGTCCATCCACTATTTCTGGGCCTCTTAAGTGAAGCATGTCTCAAAGTGAATTCATGACCTGCATTCTGTTCCTTAGTTAATGGTGTCACTGTTCACCCACTCCCCAAGTTGCAGACTGAGTGCCGTCCTTGAATACCTACCTTTCCTGAACCCATTACATCTGTTCAATCACTGAACCCTTATTTCTACTCAACAGGGTTTCCAGTCTTTCTTCTTTTCTTTTCCTTTTGTCCTGATTCACAGCTTCTCCATTTCTAGCTGTGATCATTGCAATAAACTAGCTGGTCTTCAGATGCTTGCTTCAGGAAAGACTCTTCTTTTTAAATTTGATAAAAAATGTGATATAGTCCACCAAAATGTTTCAAACAAAGTTTCCTACATTCCTTTCCCAAATACTTCTAATTTTCTTCCTCTCAGAGATAATCACCGTCAACTGTTGGCTATTTATATTTCCAGATGCACGCTTACGTGTCTTTTTCTCCATTTCTTTTATCTTTTCTTCTTCCTTTCCCTTACCTTAAGCTAAGTATTCTACATATATTGTTCTGTGACACGTTCTTTTCACTTAGTATTCCTTGGAAATCTTTCAATATTAGTACCTGCAAATCTGCTTCAATCTTTTTGACACTTGCTTAGTACTCAAAAATGTGGATGTTCTAAAATTTGTTCAAACAGTTGCCGGTTGTTAGGCATGTAGATAGTTTCCAGTTTATCACAGATGCTAAAATAATGAACATTCTTCTGCATGCATCTTTCCACTTGGGCAAATATTTTTGCCTGTGTACAATAAATTTTAGGTAATATTAATCCTTTTCTTTTCTTATTGCATTGGTGGGAACTTGAGTAGAATGATTAATGCTGTTGGTGAAGTTCACTTTTTCATTCCTGGCTACAAAGTAAGTCCTTCTGTACTCAGCTTATTAACGAGGACATGTATTGTTATATAGACTTTTACAAATTAAGAAAAACCTCCTATAACCTTAGTTGTTTTTTAAAAAAATCTGAAATGGTTGTTGAATTTTCGTAATGGATTTTTCAGTATCTAGTGAGGTAAATATGTATTTTTCACCTTTTTCCTGTTAATGTGGTGAATCATTTATCTTTGTAAAATACGTGTCTCCCCTTCCTAATTAAAAGCTCTCTGTGCTGCCTTTGTCTACAGAATTCAGTCCGCCTCCTTATTATGAGATATGAATGTTCATAGTTTGGCTTCAGTTTCTCTCCTGAGCTTCCTCTCCTCCTCCTTAACCCCTGATACTCCAGCCCCGTGAAACAACTTGTTTCCCCCAAATCAGTTGCATCTCTGGCCTTAGCTCGACTCTCTCCCTCTGGGCCCCTTTTCTCCACCCCACCTTGACCTAGAATAACACTCTGTTCACTTTCAAGACTCAGCAGCTGTTCCCTCCTGCGTCTCTCGTGAGGGCACAGTCAATGATGGATCCCTACAGCTCTGTGGACTTTCTCTGTATTCATCAGTTCAGTCCAATTAAGTGGGAACTTCCCGGGTCCTACCACTGGGCCCCTGAGATCCCAAGATGAACTAAATGGGCCCTGCTTTCAATGCAATCATTCTCTAGAAGAGGGGTCACATATGTGTGCTGTCAGGTTATCAGTTGTGGGAAAGGCGGTGAACTGGCTCTTCCAAGACTTCCCTGGGGAAAGAGCCTGTGATGCACACTTACCGTGCAAAGGTGGAGGAGCGGAGGTAGCTGCAGGACACTGGGAAGTGTGACAGAGCAAAAGAGACCCATCAGGAGGGTGACCTAAGGGCCTATCTATGTACTATTGGTGATTAAGAATGTCACTCCAGAGAGGCACGTTTTGAACTCTGCTCTATTTAAAAATTTCTTGGTAATTGTTCTTTTTGTGAACTGGCATGAGGGACCCAGCCCACCCGAAGTCTTTACAGGCGGTTCGAGGGGAAGCATTATTAGTAGATCCATGCATTCTGTTTTTTCTGCCCTTTCTCTTTAAAGCTAATTGCAGGAGGGTTTCAGTAAGAGAATCAACTTTAATGAGAGCCCTGAGTGATAGTTATTAAGTTAAAATATTGTATAGCCAAATTCCACCAGGACGTTTCCAAACAGAAAGCAAATCTTCTGAGCACTGCCACGTGCCCCCACCACTAATTGAAGTGCACGGATTTATGAAACAGGATGGGGGAAACGAATGTATCCACAAACATTTTTTGAGGGCTCTCTTGCGTGCCTTGTCCAGTGGAAGGTATTGTGGATTGTGAAAGAGGTGCGGGGCAGTTTTCCAAAAGGACCTTGCAATCCAGCTGAGCAGACAAAGCTGCTCCATTTTAAAAAGGAAAAAAATTCCTGTTGAGCATGGGCTAATGACAGCAGTGGGCTCGAGTTACCAGGAAAGGCTTCCCAGAAGGGGTGGCGTTTTTTCTGGGTCCTGAAAGACTGTCCAGATCTAGTAGGTGGAGGGTGGAGACGGCTCAAGGCAGGAGAATCAGAGTGGGAAGTGCTGTGGAGGCAGCCGTGGGCGTGGCGTTTGCCCGGGGGATGCGAAGAGACTGCTCGCAGACTGGCAGGGTCAGAGCGAAGCCTAGATGTCGGTGCCGTTTGTCAGTTACGCAGGCTGTAGCTTCTTAGAGTCTGAACGCTCCCTATGTACTGGGGGACAGTCCAGTGCGGGCCCTTCTTTGACTGTGCTCGATGACCTCCCTCCACCTGGTGGCATCTGCGGACTGATCTCCCTCTCGCCAGGTGGCAGTCCTTGAGGGAGCTGGGGGTGCGTTTCCTTCAGCCTTCTGCTCTCCAAGCTAAGCATTTCTCACTCGGTCAATGGTCTTGATCTCACAATATCCTGGATTCTCTTTTCTCTTTTCAGCCCAGTTTGTAAATTACGTTTAAGAGATTCCGCTCATGTAGAGAATTTGGTGGAATTGCAGTTCTGGCTTGGGTTGGTATATATTCTATTTTTAGAGTTTTGTCCCATCCTAAGAATAATTTGGGCCTTAGTTCATAGGCCCACACAACTAAGAGAAATTCGTCTTTATGATACAGCTGTTCCTCTTTCCAAGAAAGAACGATTGGGCTTTCTTTATGCCTTGTTTGTTACGATCTACAAGCAGCGTTATTAATGATTTTCAGAGTCACGTTTCCTTTTGTCAAAAGCCTCAATGTAGACTCACCTCTCCTGCCCACCCTCCCACCCCCACTGCCTACTGCAGGCCACTCGGTTACTGTGAGTTTCCACCGTCAGCCTGTCATCGAAACTCAGAATTGCAATTGAGAAGACCAGTGGGATCATCACTGGGAATTATGCCTCCCATCAAACAAAGACGATGTCCCACAGTAGAACAGTGGAATAAGTCCTGGTGCCTTCACACCATGCAATAATATGCAGCTACTTAAAACAGTGAATTAGAGTCCAGTTATGATTGACTGGAAAAGATTTTCACAAGGCGTTGTTGGGCGAGAAAAGCATGATGCAGCAATGTGTGTATAATATGAACACATTCTTGTAACAGGAACAAATACAGAAATGTTTGTATATGTCCACAATTATAGTTGGAGACTTCAAAAGCCCACTCTGAGCAATTTGTAGGATACTATGCAGAAAATCAGCAAGAATATCCGAGCTGAATGACACTATCAACCAAGAGGATTTAGTAGACACACATAGAGTGCTCCAGGAAACCATAGCAGAATGAGCATTCTTATCAAGTGCCTGCGGAACATCCGCCAAAATGGACATCTCGAGCCATAAAACAAGTCCAACCAAATTTAAAATAATTGAAATCATACAGAGTGTATTCTCTTGCCATAGTGAAATCAATTAGAAGTCAAGGAAAGACAACAGGAAAATCTCCAAACACTTGGAAAGTAAACGACAAGCCTATAAATAACCCATGGGACAAAGGGAAAGTTGAAAGGAAATAAAAAAAATACATAGAACTGAAAGAAAATGAAACTACGACATATTGAAATATGTCGGATGCAGCTAGAAGAGTACTGAGAGGGAAATTTACAGCATCGAATGCTGACGTTGGAAAAGAGAAAAGTTCTCCAACCAATAGTCTGAGTGTCTTTCTGAAGACACCAAAAAAGAAGAACAAGATAGAGCCAAAGCAAGCAGCAGGAAGGAAATAACACCAGAAATTAATAAAATCAAAAATAGAAAATCAATAGGAAAAAAAACAAGGAAAAAAATCTGATTTTTTCAAAAAAATCAATAAGATAGGTAAATCCAGCAAGACCGACAGAGATAAAAAGAGAGAAGACGCAAACCACCAATAGCAGGAATGGAACTGGGCTGTCTCAACAAGTAGCCATGACAAGGCCTCCGAGCCAGTGGCCCTCTTCTCAGTCTCTGAGTCCAGACCACAGGCTGATGGCTGCTCTCTGAGGGGAAGGAGTGAGGCAGGCTCCAGCCAAGGGCATCCAGATACAGTTCGGGCCAAGCATATGGAGACCCAGTGTTGAGACTGGGACCCAGGCCCAGTGGGTCCCCAGGAAGGAAGGAAGAGGCTGACCAGGCTAGGAATGTGGCTGTTGGTGACACAGAGGGCAGCTAACAGACCACCAGGGCCATCTCGTCCAATAATCTTTTTTTATTATTTTTTGGTGGGGGTGAAGAAAACCAGTGCTCCAGGGGAGAGAATGCTTTTTTTCTAAGACCCAGCAGCTGGTTTAGTGCCAGAGTGAGGAGGGGAGAGGTGGAAGGAGGCAGGGTGGGGTCAGAGGGCTGGTGCACGTGGCCTCCTTCGCACAGTAGCTGGAACGTGGCTTTAGCTGTAATACCAGCATGTATTTTTGGACCGTTTCTTCCCTCTTTTCTTTTGACTTGGAAGAGCAGATGTGGCCTATTGCGTGGCTGTGGTTTACTTTTAACCAAACCCCAGTCATATTTCCTCTCTCTGACTCAGCTTCCTCGTCGTAAATGAGATGGATGACACACGCCACCAGCTAACATTTACAAAGGCATCCTGGCTCTTTGATGAAAGCCCATATAGCTTTTGTATTAATGCAATTTTCTCTGTGACATGAAAGATTAAAAGAGAATTGTCGCCCAGCTACGGAAACTTAGCATTGGGCTCAGATAGAACCAAATGGCTAATGTTTTCTCTGAATTAACTGTATGGGAGTTGAAAAAAATCTGACAAAAGAGGTCGAAGAATTGGAAGTGGGGTGGCACCTCCTTCCATACCCACCTATTTGTTCCTGTGAGACTGGCCTACAGTGTCCTGTCTTCACATGCCCTTTGTGTCCTGCCACACTGGAAACACATTTCTGGCTCAGAAAGAGTCAGGCTTCACCCTCAACAACAGGGACCCTGGGTTCTCTGGACACATGGACAACTTTGCTTAACTCTCAGTCTTCCCCTCCCCAGAGTAATGCCTGCCGTCTGGAGGCACCTGAGACTCAAGTCCCTTGTCTAAAATAGGGGTGACAATAGCAAAGTCTTTATAGGGTCAGCAGGAGGAGTAGAGTGTAGGGGATTGGCACACTGCCTGGCCGGTGGCAGACGCTTACTGAATGGTCGCTGTTTGAGCCACCCACAGCCACATTGTTGAATCCAGAGCTCACCTCTCTAACGTTCCATGAGTCAGGGCCGGCCTCCGTCTTCAGTCAAAGAGGCTGATTATTCATTCTCTTTATTCAAGAGAGAGTACTGTCATATCACAAGACTGTGACTCCAGCTCTGTGTGAGCTCAGCCTCCCAACTCATGTGAATCTGTTCCACAAGACATGATGGTGCCGTGCCGTCCTCGTCACCACCAAGGTGGACATGAGGTTGGGACTCGATGAGATGAAAGCTGACGTGACTGTGTGCTCTTCCTGGCCCCAATTTTGGGTTCTCAGCTTCATAGCTTCTTCAGACTATTTGCATGGCCGTTGGAAAGAGCCATCACCGGGGGTGGGTGGTGTCTACAAGGCTGCATCTTCCTCAGTTGTGTTGAAGTTGACTGGTGTTAATAAAGAGCTTGCCAGCTGCCCTATAAGCCAGTAAACAGAAGCTGAGCTGTTATAGGGCTTCCAACAACATTTATCATAATGCCAAGTTATTCTGGTGGGTTGATTAGACAGGATATTAATTTTTTGATGCTTGTATTTTCCACATTTTTGTACAATGAACATACATTAGTTATCAGAAAAAGATGAGCACTAAAAATAAAAGTTTCAAGGGCTCTCTTAAAAGCAATGATCTTTTATTCTTTTTATTGAGTACATTGTAGGTCATGTAACCTTGAGTTGAGTGCATCACCTCAAGGAGCACACACACACACCACACTCATGCAAGCACCTGACCGAGATCTAAAGCATGTTTCCAGGTCTCACTAGGCTTCCTCCTGCCCCAGCCGGTCCGCACCCTCCCAGGGGACCCACTGTTCTGACTTCTGCCACCTTTGATTAGTTTTTGTCCACGACCTTTTAAATGAAAAAATACTAACTATATTTGGCAAATTAGTGTTAAGAATGGCCCATTCCTCTAGTGTGGATGGTAACTTTTCAATAAATTCAAGGCTATTTTTAGAGGAAATTTTATAAATACATAACTTCAATGATACAAAATCCTGTATAAAGTAGATTAGGCTAACCAGTTGATGCAATCATGAGTTTTCCTTCTCTCAAATGTATGTAAAGTTCCTAACAAATAATCTTAACTTTAGCATCACTAAGTCAAGTCATTCTGGCCCTTCAGATTGTTTGATAGCAATACCAGACGAAGTACGCTGTGGATGCAAGTGGAGGGTGGACATTGTGAGCTGGTGCTCTCGAACACAGGCATTTGTGGTGGGCTCTCTAAGATGGTTGGGCCACAATTAACTTGAGCAATTCTAAAGGGTTTTTTAAAAAGTTTTATTTATTTATTTATTTTATTGCAGTAACATTGTCTTATAATGTTGTATAACTTTCAGGTGTATGTCATAATATATTTTGAATTCTGTGTAGAATTCTGTGTAGATGTCATGTTCACCACCCAAAGACTAATTACAATCCATGAAGGATTTTTCAAACCTAAAAATTCTGGAAAAGAATTCTTCTTGAAGTTCAAGTTGCTACACATTCTATTAGTTGATGCCACTTGAACTCTGTTTGATGGTATGGGTGGTGGCACTTAGCTGCGTTCAAGCCCCCTGGTCACCCCTGGGGAGAGGAGCAGTCCAGGGATCTGGAGGGAAGAGGTGGCGCTCAGAGCCCGCCCTGGGCCGTGGGTGCTCACAGGTGGTTGGGTGACGATTCCCCAACAGAAGCGAGGCTCGGGCAGGAGCCTGTTCACGGTGCAACTTACACCCCACATCTTAACCCCAGCTTCCCAGAGAACCATTCATCACGTGTGGCCACCTCCCCTGATAGAAACGGAATCTACTCAAGTCACAGGGGGTCGGCTCCACCAACAACAAAATCCTAGGAAGAGAATAGACCATTACTGCAAATGCAGAAGGCTGTGCACAACTTACTGAGGATGGATGCTTTTAGTCAATAACGTTCAGCTTTCTTTAATGAAAGCAATACACGCTAATGACAGAAAAAGTAGAGAGTAGAGAAGAACATTAAAAAAATTAAAATCACAATCTTCCATGATAACTCTATTAAATTTCCATGTTTTTTTTCAGCCCTTATTTTCATTTATGCAAAGTTGAGATTGGGCTCAATGATTCTCCAAATCATTAAATATTATTGAAATACATGGTTTTGAATGGTTGCATAATATTCTATCCCATTAATGTATTATAATCTACTTAAACATTTTTAAAATTTTTGAACATTTAGGCTATTTCCAATATACGTCATTACAAAAACTTGAGTATTCAATCATTTATTCATTTATTCAATAAATTGCATGAGTTTATATAACGTGTCAGGCCCTGTACAGGTGCTGAGGATACAATTGGGAATAAAAAAATAGCCGTGGTCTCTGCCCTCATGGAGTGCACGTTCTGATGAAAAAGTCAGAAACTAACTGAATAATCAAACACACTAATCATATAGAGACTTAATTAAATAATTAATAAATAATTTAAAAATGCCACTGTGCCCAGAATAGCCGAAACAATCTTGATAAAGAAGAACAAAGTTAGAGGACTCAACACTTTCTGATTTCAAAACAGTATGATACTGGCCTAAGTATAGACATACAGATCAATGGAAAAGAGTTGAGAGTCCAGAAATAAAGCCTCATGTTTAGGGTCACTGGATTTTTGTCAGGAGCGCCAAGACCATTCAATGGAGAATTGTCTTTTCAACAGACGGTGCCGGGGCAACTGAATATCCACATAGAAAAGAAGGAAGTTGGACCCCTTCTCACACCATAGATAAAATTAACCCAAAATGGATCACAGACCCAATGTAAGAGCTAAAAGCATAAAACTCACAGAAAACACACAGGAGTAAATCTTTGTGGCCTTGGAGTAAGCAGTGTTTTCTTAGCTATGACACCAAAAGCACAAGCAACAAAACAAAAATAGGTAAACTGAACTTCATCCAAAGGGAAAACTTTTGTCCTTCAAAGGACACCATCAAGAAAGCGAAAAGACGACCACAGAATGGAAGAAAATATTTGCAAATCGTTTGTCTGATAAGGGACTGGCATTCAGAATATATAAAGAAGTATTACAACTCAACAATGAAAAGAAAAATAAACCAATTAAAAAATGAGCAAAGGCTTTGAATAGACATTTTTACAAAAAAGACATACAGATGGCCAGCAATCCCTTGGAAAGATGCTCAACATCTTTAGTCATTAGGGGAATGCAAATCAAAACCTCAGTGAGCACCACTTCCTACCCACTAGGATAGCAAAACAAAAAAGATGGACAGGGGCCAGCCCTGTGGTGCAGTGGCTAAGTTTGCACATTCTGCTTTGACGGTCCAGCATTCTCCGGTTTGGATCCCGGGTACGGACATTGCCCTGCTCGTCAAGCCATGATGTGGCAGGAGTCCCACATATAAAGCAGAGGAAGATGGGCATGTATGTTAGCTCAGGGCGAGTCTTCCTCAGCAAAAAGAGGATGGTTGGCAGCAGATGTTAGCTCAGAGCTAATCTTCCTCGATAAAATTAAAAAAAAGATGGACAGTAGCAAGTGCTGCTGGTGAGGATGTGGAGGAATTAGAACTCATATATTGGTGATGGGAATGTAAAATGCTGCATCTGCTTTGGAAAACGGTGTGTTGGTTCCTCAAAATGTCAAACAGAGCGTTACCCCATAACTCAGCAGCTCTGCTCCTAGGTAGATACTTGAGAGAACTAAAAACACACGTTCACACACAAGCTCATCCATGAATGTTCACAGCAGCAGTCTTCACAGTAGCACAAAAGTGGAAACAACTCGATGTCCATTGACTGCTGAATGGATAGACAGAAAGTGGCAGGATAAGGAAATAGTATTCAGCTGTAAAAAGGAGTGAAGTACTGACCAACGCCAGAACATGGATGAACCTGGAAAAACACTGTGCTAAGTGAAAAAAGCCAGATACAAAAGGGCACGTGTTGTATGATTCCATTTACATAGAATGTCCAGAGTTGGCATCTCTATAGAGACAGAAAGTAGACTAGTGGCTGCCAGGTGCCAGGGGCGGGGAGAGGGTGGGGAGTGACTGCTGCTGGGTCCCTATCCAGGCTTATCTTTGGGGTGATGAAAATGTTCTGGAATTAGATAGTGGTGATGGTTGTACACTATTGTGACTATGCTAAAAATGACTGAATTGTACACTTTAAAAGGATGACTTTTTGGGGCATGTGAATTATATCTCAATAAAAAATAATTACACAAAATGCAGCCGTGTTAAATGAAATGAACCAGAAGTAGGTGGGGACTTGACTTCATCAGGCTCCGAGGTCTGAGTGTGAGCAGCAATTCTCTAGATGAGGAGGGGAGGAAAGTGTTCTCGACATCAGGGGCCCGTGTGCCAGTGCGCCAGGTCTCAGGAGCGGGTGGAGAGGCCGTGCCATTTCTTATTACAACTCTCATTATTTCCGTAAATGAGGTGAAAGAGAGCGGGCATTAAAATGTCAATAAAATCTCATTTCTGAAGCAATAAAGCTCCTTGTAGAAATGACGATATTCAGATAACGAAATGAAAATGAACGACATCCTGCAGAGTTGGCGAGGCGGAGGGGAGAGGTGCTCCCACACACTGTGAGCGGATGTGTCAGTCGGTACAAGTCTCACGGAAAGCCAGTTGGAAACGTTTATCCCAGCGTGCGCTGTGGGTGAACAGTCACTGGCGGGAACACAGATTGTCCCTTTGCACCGATTACGCGCAGCGTCATCCCTGCCGTCTCGTGTATTTCTCACAGTCGCCCCGTGCTACAGATGGGACGAAGGTGCAGGGTACTAACTCCACATTTTGGAAGTGAGGAAACAGAGACTCCCCAAGGCCCGGCGACTTGCTGAGGTTCACACAGGTGTTGGGCCGCGAGGTGGATCTGTAACCTGGGGCTGCATGAATGCGAAACCTGCTCTCGTCTGATTATCGAGCAGAACTAGATGCAAGCTTCACCGGCCTCGTCCTTTGCCAGCCGGGGAAAGCGACACGTGTGTGCCTCTCAGAGAACTCGAGTCTCAGGCTTGTAAAACAATAGAAGGCAGAGGAGCGAGATTTGAAGTCAGTGATTTTTCTTTTTCACTCGTGCATCTGCGTGCTTGGCACAGGGAAGCATAAAGAAACGTTGAATTGTGCAATTATGGTATACTCAGCTTAAAAGTGCACATGCAAGTTAACATTTAGACTTAGAGATGAGATAATTAACTCATAGAATATAAAATTATAATTAACCATTGGGAAACTCTAAGCATGTGATTTAATTGGGAAAATGTCAACTTGCTGATCGTTTAGGAAATGAACCTGTACCCCCAATTGAATGTGACCTGTATCCATTCCCAGGATATTACTCTAGATGAGGAAAAATCGGACCTAGGTAAACTGAGAGAAAATGTTGAAATTTACCACAATAGTATTACAGGCTCCTTTTTTCTTTCCTGAATCTGTTTTTTTTTAAAGCTTTTTATTTTGAAATAATTACAGCCATATTTTTTTGTAAATATAATGCACTTTTTTCTCCCCTCGTCCTTTGCTAAGACTGGTCTTTTTTTTTCTTTTGTCATTGCTCTTTAACTGCAAATTCAGTCTCAGATGCTCATTTGGATTAATATAGCCAAGGGGAAAGCCCTGTTTAACAGCAAAATATCTAAATTCCAGTATAATTTCAGGGAAATGCAGTGAGAGAATGTTCAAGTACATTATAAATCACAAACCAGTACAAATTGGTGCTAATAAGTGAAATAAAAAGTTAATGAAAAAATTATGATTCATGGGATTCCTGCATTATCGAATGAAGTGTTACACTCTTTCCAGTTCAGATGGCTGGAAGGATGTCGAAAGCATCTTTAACTTTGTTAGCCCTCAGTGAATAGATTCAACAGACATTTTCTTTGTACTCATTACAGGTGAGGCATTAGGAATGCAAAGAGGATAAAGACACAGTCCTGCGGATTCCTCTGGGTGACAGACTGTGTAAACGAATGCTGAGCCAGTGCTGGGTTTGGGGACGATGGCGCAGGGTACGAACTCCACGTTTTGGAAGCGAGCTGAGGTGTTAGGAAATTGACAGGGAGGGAGGGAGGGCAATGCAAGAGAACCTTAAAACTTTAAATGTTCTCTATTTTGAATTTCGGCAACATGACCATCTTGCATTCTGTGTGCCAAGCATTGTGATTTGATAAAGGGGTGAAAGGCATCGCACAAACGGACAGAGTCTGTGGCAGCGCAAGACAGAAGATGCTCTCACGAGATAAGCAACGTTATCGTTCGAGAGTGGAGGGGCGCTTTCTTGGTACCTGATATTCAATATGGATCATTAAGGACTGGAAGGGCTCAGAGAAGGGGAAGAAGGGAGGGAAGAAGGGATTGCAAGCAGGAGGAATCACATATGAGGACACAGGACGTGAGACAGGATGGGATTAAGAAGGTGGGGATGAAAATTTGGTTTGGCAGAAGTATAGGTGGGGCATTGGCAAGTGAAGTCCAGAAGGTAGCTGAATCCAATCATTTACCCATGTTTACTATCTACCTTCCCGGCTGGACTGGATCCTTACATGTCCTGTCTGCTGGCATCCTACCCAGTGCCTGGATTAAGGGTTGGCACGGAGTGGGGCTCAGCCAACATTTACCGAATGAATGATGTGGTCGAAGGATCTTCTTGGCCGATTATAGAGATCAGCTGCTGCGTGTAGCTGAGTTCTTCCATGGTTGTTCTCATTGCTGTGTCATCACCATATTTCGTGAATATATCACAGATTATTCATCACACTGCTGACGGACATTTGGTTTCCTTTCCAGTTTGGGGCTCTTATGAATAGTGCTACTATGAATATTTTTGCACATTTCTTTTGGACATATGGATTCATTTCTCTCGGAGTAGAATTGCAGGTCGTAGTGTATGCACAGGTTCAGCTTTGGAAGAACATGCCAAACAGTTTTCCCAAGTGCTTGCCCCAATTTACACTCCTGCCAAGCAGTGAAAGAGAGGTCCTCTTGCTCCACATCCTTCCCACACTCGTGATTGTGTTCCCACTTTACGCCTCTGGTGGGTGTGGGTGCCTGTGTCCCGGTTCACTGTGCATTTACCTGACGACTGATGAAATTGGTCAACGTTTGTGTATTTGCCACTTGAAATTACCTTAAAATGTATTGCACAAGGTTAAACTAGTATTTTCTAAAACAAGCTCTAATATCTGACGATAATCAGAGCTCCAGCCCAAGGGGGATGGGGGCTTCCCCTCCTCTCCTTTCCCTTCATTGCCATCCTCCCTCTCTGTGTTCATTCCGCCTTCTGTGTCAACATGAGACTTCACCCCCAGATTATTCTTCCATTAAAACACAACCTTAAGACTTAGACTTAATTAATTTCATTGATTACCAAATATTGTGTCTTGTTTTCCATTTCTTTTTCTTGGATTTACTTTAATTCTTGCTTGGGTACAACCTCAAGTAATTCTTTCAGAGAGAGTTTCTGTGGGTAAACTTTCTGAATCTATGCAGATTTGAGGATGTTCTATGCTTTTCTCCCATGCCTGCAGTATAGTTTAGCTGGTGTTGAAATCTAGGTTCAAAAATTATTTTCCCTCAGAATTTTGAACACATTGCTCCATTGTCTTTTTGCATCTGCAGTTGCTGATGAGAAGCCTGTTGTCCATCTGCTCATTCTTTTTATCTATGTGTGTATATATATATATATGTATGTATGTATGTATGTATTTTAAATTATAGTAAAGTACACATAACATAGAACTTCCCATTTTAACCAATTTTAAGTATAGTTCAGTGGCATTAAGTACATTCATGTTGTTGTGTGTAATTCTTTCTTAAGTAATCAAATACTCCTCTTCTACCTCTGAACCTTCTAGAATTTTCTCTTTATCATTGTTCTGACATTACACCAAGACATGGGAGTTTTTGTTCATTTGCTCTTGTTTAGCACTTGGTGGAACGTTTCAAAGGAGGATTTGGATCTTCAGTTCTGGGAAAATTTTCTCTATCTCCTCTTCTCTATATTCTCACGTCTGCATCCTGTATTTGACAGGCGTTGGAATGTCTGCATGTATCTTCCATCTCTCTTAAGTTTTCTTCCACTCATCCTGTCTCTTTTTCCTTTTGTGCTGCTGGTGTTTGTGTGGTGGATTTGCAGCATCCATCTGCTCCTTCCACCTGGTAGCAGCAATGTGCTTCAGGAGTGTCTTGATTGCTCTAAGCCCATCATTGTAATCCCTTTCCCTTCTAAGTGGCTGGGTCAGGCACCAGGAGGAGGCTGGCACAAGGCCTTCTCTTTGGCAGCATCCTCCTGGGGCCTTCTGTGCTCCTGTGTCAGTCCTCTGCTGTTGGCATGCTGTTTGTGACATCCTTCTTCAGTCCCATTCTGGTCGCTTTCCTCTTTCAGGGAAACCTCCTGTGGCTGCTCTACAGACATCTGAGCTAATGTCTGTTGCCAATCTTCGCTTTTTCTTCTTCTTCTTCTTCTCCCTGAAGACCCCCGGTACATAGTTGTGTATTTTCAGTTGTGGGTCCTTCTAGTTGTGGTATGTGGGATGCCGCCTCATCATGGCCTGATGAGCGATGCCATGTCCACACCCAGGATCTGAACTGGTGAAAACCTGGGCCACTGAAGCGGAGTGCATGAGCTTAACCACTCGGCCACAGTGCCAGCCCCTTGTTATGCAATTAAAAAAAAATTACCAAAGCTTATGAACTTTGGAAAACACAGAAAGTATAGTTTTAGGATTTTCAGGATGAATTGATATTACATTTAAAAATCCAATAAGTATATTTAAAAAATATATTTTAAAAAAATGGTCAAAAAAGGAATCATCCTTTATCCCACCAAGCAAAGAAAGCTGTGGGCAGCAGGCGATTGAGATCAAGAGCCAGGGTCTGGTCTGAGGGGGTCTGCGTTCAAGTTCTGGCTCCACCTGTGAACTGTAAGCTCAGCATTCCACATCTCGGAGGCACCGGTTCTCCCAGTGCGGCCCCTGAACAGACATCAGCATCAGGCCCCACCCAGACACACCAGTGGGCTCGGGCTGGGGCCCAGCCCTCCAGGCTTAACAAGCTCTCCACGTGCTTCCAGTGCAGGCTCCAGTTGAGAACGCTCGCTCTAAGCAAGAGTTTTTTTATTTGCCCTTTAGTGATGTAACGGTTTTTAATTGCGTAAGTCATACACGGACACGTTCCTGTTGTAAAAATTACCACCATACGACACGTACCAAGTGAAAAGGCGACAGCCTTCTTCACCACCGTCAGGAGTCGGATTCCCTCCCGGTGGTCCTGGCGGTTACACTTTGGTACTGTTCTTGCACCTCTTCTTTCTGTGCGTAGACGTGCATAACGCAGACGTGTGTGCCGCTAGAGGTACGTACTCTGTGGGTTTTCCCTTTTTGGTTTTAACATAGATGGTGTTATAGTATGCATACTTTCCTGAAGTTAGCTTAATTATTATTAGACTATTATTCTTTTATTATTATTTCACTTGCCTTCGAGATCTTTCCAAGATAGATCCATCTTTTTGTTTTTAATTACTGCTTGGATCAACTATGATTTATTTAATTTCTTGCTAATACAAACAACCACATGGTGAAAATCTTTGCACGTCTTCTTTTAAAAGGCGTGAGAATGTCCCTCAAGTAATTTCTCCCAAGAGAAGTTTCTAAGTCAAAAGAGAAGAGCACATATCTCAAGTTTGGAGTTGTGCTCTGAAATGCCTGTACCAATCACGGTTCCACCAGCAGGAAATAAGTACTATTTCATCCCACTTCCGCCAACACTGATGTCATTAAACTTTCCAATTTTTGCCAATGTTCTGTTTCTCATTGTGGTTTGACGTTGCATAGCTTTAAGTACTAATGAAGTTTAGCACATCTTTGCGTGTTTGGTGACCACTGGGTGTTTCTGGAAATTCCGTCTTCCTACTCCGCCTCCATTTCCCATTGTGGAAAGGAGGTGCTCATAGTACCCGTTATGTGGGGCTGTTGCAAGGATCATGTCCCGAAGTGTCAGCACGATGTCAGGCACACAGTGAGTGGTCAACAAGTGTTCGATCACGATGAACATTTTGGTGTAATCCCTTCCATTTTTTCATATGTTAGCTTTTGAAAGGCTTGGTTATAATCATACTGTGTATATAATTTGGTGTCTTTTCATTGACTATATCACATTCTTGTCCCCAATAATTGTATAGTCTTCATAAATATGTGATGATGAGGTGGTCCATCCAGTGGCTTGACCGCACTAACCACCATCCCTTAGGGACACTTAGTTTGTGTCTTTTTTTTTTTTTTTTTTTTTGGTGAGGAAGATGGTCCCTGAGCTAACATCTTGTCTCTCTTCCTCTGTTTTGTATGTGAGATGCTGGCATGCTCATCATGCATGGCTGGATGAGCCATGTGTAGGTCCACACCCAGGATCCAAAGCCATGAACCCTGGGATGCCAAAGCAGACTGTGCGAACTTAACCCCTGCACCACCGGGTCGGCCCCATGTCTGTGTCTCTGTTGTTGTGATAAAGAGTGGCTGATAGAGCGTCTTTGTGCATGAAGCTCTTGGGGGTATGGATACTGAAGATCTGTTCCTTAGAACTTAAGAAATTAAGTTTCTTGAGCAAAAGCACTGTTTTGAGCCTCTCTATATGTACATCCAGATTATTTTCTGTATGGTTATACAAATATTTTTAAAATATTTTTTATTATAAGAGTAAATGCATACTTATTACTAAAAAAACCCAATAGTCCTGAAAAGTGTGAAATAAAAGTATAAAGCCACCTCACTCCCTCAGCATGGTCCCTGTGAACACGCCAGGTGTGGGTCTTGCCTGATCCTTCTTCTATATAATCAAACACACGCACACAGAAGCATGGATGTGTGTTTGGTTAGGTAGAGAAAACATGAGTAAAAAGAAGGAATTTGTCTGTTTGGATTATTATTATTATAAATAAAAGTCAATATTGCCTGTCTTTTTTTTTTTTTTTAGCATTTTCACACATATTTTGTTGTGATATACCCTATGATTTCTCAGGTTTGTAGGATTTCAAACCATAATTTATCTTTCTTTAAATAAAACCCTTGGGAATGGGTCCTCGTTGTGAAAACTCAGGTCCAGCCATGGTCCTGAACAACAGCACTGGGCTCAAGATGCGGCCCAGCCCCCCAGGCCCCAGGAAGAGCACCCCGGGCTCTGACAGGCTGGACCTGAGGGCAAGGCACTCCCTCCCACTCCCTGAGGAGTGAGAGACATATTTGTAATTTGCATATTGATTTGCCATTTACAAAGCACCCTGACATGCTAAGGAACCCTGCAGAAGCTCTGCCCCTTGGGTCCTGGATGTTCCCAGCAGCCAGCAAGAATGGGATTAATTTTGGGGCCTGCCACTGCACTAGGTTCATTTTGCCCACCACCTGGAACACCAAACACTGGGAAGATGAGATCACAGCAGAGAGAGGGTTTAATCACAAGGCAGCCAAGTTAGGAAGTGAGAGCACGAGTCTCAAGTCCACTTCCCTGAAAATGGGGACTCAAGGATATTTATGGGATGGGGGAGGAGGTCTGAAATGTGGAGAGAGGTGATTGGAGGTGAGGAGAGGGGAGGGAATTGATGATCTGCACGAGCGCAGTCAGACTCCACGCCTCCTCACAGGACGCACACCCACAAAGTGGCAGAATTGTCATGATCTGAGGGCGGAGTTTTTAGTTTCTTGATGTCAAAAGGTTGCTTATTGGACATCTGCATGGGTCCACTTGCTGGGTTGGTGGTGTCAACCGGCTTGAAGTGGACAAGGGGTTCTAATTCCTGAAAAACAGCTCACACACCCATTACCATGGTGACCCAGGCTCCAGGGAGACGTTATCTATAGGAGCCTAGTGGGAGTCAGGTAGTGTATTGCCTAAGTAGCACAGTTAACGGTGGGTGGGTTAAAGAGCTAAAAGCTATAAACAGTAATTGCAAAAAGGAAAAAAAGCTTTAGTTCCTAGCTACTTAATCATCAATGGCTAACTGTTTTCCAGTTTCAATCCCCATATTCTTTGGTCATTCCTTATTCTTGAGGAATTTGGGGTGACAACTGATCTAGCTACTTCCTGTTGAATTGGGGCATAGATCTGGGTCAGAGGGATGAAACTGTTTATCGCTCACTTGGAAACATTCTCTTCATGTTGACATTTTGTATTATTAGAATTTTGTACCTTGCTCAACAGTTTTGGAAGAACATCGAAAGTCACATTTTATAATCAAGTATTGGACCAGAAGGATAAGAAGTATAGATGACCCAAATTTTAAAGTCCCTGAAAAATAGACCTAATCCCAGTGGAGCCTCCATCTGATGATCTCCAGGTGGGGACAGACATCTGGTCTGAGTTCCTGATAGTCTTTTGTTTTACTGGATGTGCATCAGAGACAGGAACAACACTCTGATCTCTCAGTTGTCATTGATGATGGCTATCAGCATAGACTCTCTGCCTGGGGGTCATCACATTCCTGAGGAACTCAAAAGAACAAAATTATGGACTTATAGCAGCTTGGAGGAGCCATAAAATCTACAGAGCATGTTGGGGTTAGTTAGTCAGAGGTCATTCAAAGTTACAATATGGTTTCTTTTCTACAATATGGCTTCCCTTATGGCAACCTTGTGTTGAGCTGATGTCAGCCTGGTGTCAGTCTGGGCAAGTCCCCTCTGGGCTCCAGGCTCTCCCATAAGTCTTGAACCCCAGACAATTTTCTGTTGTTCTTCTGTCCCTAACTTCCCGGATCCCATGGGGACCTTCTGCAATCCTGGCTCCAACATTGTGTACCCCTCTCCCCTAGGCCCTCCACCCCCTAAGACTAGGGAGATGGGGGAGGGAAGGACAGACATACTGCCAGAGCCACAGGGACAGTTCCAATGTCACCCTGGCCCTCAGACCACTCATGGCCATGACTACCCCTGTGTCTTAGGTCTCCGCACACCCCTGAGATGGCAACTCACAGCTCTCCAGGGTGAGACAAGGGCCATCTGAGTCTGCAGAGGGTGACATGTCTGTGATGAATTCTTCCCAACTCTGCTTTGTCTTCCTGCCCTTTCCAGGCATTTGCAGCCGGCTCAGACCCATAGTCACAGGGAAGCATCTGTACCAAGACTCTGACAAAACAGTGGCTTTTGTCTTAGGGCTGTTGGCAATTATTGCTCTGTTCTTGCGTGTGGAAGGAGCAACATTTTCCTTTATTTCCTCTTGCTCCGATGAATGGGAATTCTTTCTAAGCTGCAGCTCTTTTTCTGATGGCTCCGGTTTCTTGCCTACACACCCGCATCATTTCTTTGAATTCTTGAACAAGCCAGCTAAGTTTATTCTGTCAGTGACGTCCTCACTTCTGTTATGGGAGCTCGGTCTCCACTCCTCGACATTTTTGCTTTCAATGTTTGTCATTCAAAAAACTAATTTTATTCCTTGTCCTTGAGTTATTATTTTTAATAACAGTGCTGTTTGCCCATATTTCTCTGTTTCCTGAAGACAGCCCTCAGAAACTTGATTGGAATTATTTTATTTTAATACGAACTTCGGTTTTCACAAAGTCCTTCTACCACTGTTATGCCATCAGCTTCCTAAGATCTGGGCTTTCTGATGCCCTGAGAGGGGGTCGTGTGTCCATGGGTTACAGAAGGAAAAGGAGGGTCTTGAAGGGGCTCAGAACAGGCCTCCCCAGGATATGCCACTTTGGTATGTAGAATGTATTGAGCTAAAGGCAGTCAAGACCCTGTGGGACCAGAGAAACTTCTACCTCTCCTTTAAAGAATTTAAACTGGGGGCCCTGACCATAAGAGTTACTACCAGAAATGAATTTTTATGACCTATCTGCATGGCAGGGCAAACCTCTACTGAACATCTGCTCTTATTGTCCCATGAATTACCCTCCTCCCTTCTGAAACCTCAGGCCCCTATCCCATTCCTTAGCTCTAGATGGCGTATACACCTCATTTTACTTTCATGTCTCTGACCCTCTCATGTATGTGGGGTTCCTGTACATATGCAATTAAATTTGATTTTCTCCCATTAATCTGCCTAAATTTAATTCTTAGACTGGCCAGAAGAACATAGAAGGGTAAAGGAACATTGATTCCTCCCTGACAATCTAAAAGCCATGATATTCTGGGACCCTCAATGTAATCTAGAGTTTGAAGAAACAAAGCATACCAAAGTGTATGCCATTTTTAGCTACATGTGAACTGTATCAGAGCCCCGAGCCATGTGTGTGAAGGTGCCTCTAGGAATCTGGACTAACACGTACATATGACAATATGACTGGTATCTCGAGCCACATGGTGTGCCAGGTGTTGTGTGAGACACTTTACAGGTGGGTTTTATACTTACAACAAATCCAAGAGGTAGATAATATCATCCATGTTCTCACGTAGGGAAAGCGAGGCTCAGGGAGATTTTAATTTAAGGAAAAAATTGCTAATTGTCTAACGCTATACTGATTAAATAGAAGAAGTGATATTTGAACTTATGTAGCCTGCATACAACACTGATCAGATAAAAAATCTTGGAAAGTTAGATCAGTCGCTATACAGACCAACCTGAGACCTGAGTGCACATGAGAATCCCTGGGAGTTTGCAAGAGGTTCGGAGCCTGCATGTCTAATAAGCTCCCAGATGATGCCGATGCTCCTTCAGGGGACCCCGCTGAGCTCCACTGCCCCAGACGTACAGTTAGTGTGGACCCTGCTCCATGGTCCCTTCTTTGATTCCCAGCGGTCATTCTTCAGCCCGGCTTTGACACATTTCTTTTGCTGCCCTGTGGTCTTGCTTTCACAGTCGTGACTTGGAAGTCTTCCAAGGCACAATGAGACCTGTTCAATTTCTCCCTCCCTGAGCATCCTAACAGGTGCAGATAAGTGCCTATGAATTGTGACATGAACGATGTAGGATATTTTACAGGTAATTAGCAAACAAGTGCTAATATTATTAATAGCTACAATTTAAGGATTACTCAGGCATTTTAAAGTAATTTAAGAGACACTTTTTTGTCCAGTACCAAAAGGCTAAAGGGCAAATTAGTATGCTAACAATAAATATTCAAGATCTAACAGGTTTTTCTACAGGTCTAGCATGGACGACATTCCCATTTATAGACCATGCTTGACAATAACGAGCCTGTTGCTGTGAGTGCCCACGAGTTGATTCTGACTCCTAGGGACCCTGTGGACAGCAGAGCTGAGCCCTGTTTCGTCTCTCCCCTTCCTGCAGTGTATCAGACGGTGCTCTGCTGCTATTCACAGGGTTTTTATGGCCAATTGTTTTGCAAGTGGCTGGCCAGGTCTTTCTTCCTAGTCTGTCTAGTCTGGAAGCTCTGCTGAAATCCGTCCACCAGTGGTGACACTGCTGGTGTTTGAAATACTGGTGGCACAGCTTTCAGCATCACAGCAACACACAGGCCCCACAGTGTGACAACCAACAGACGGATGGTGTGGTTCCCTGACTGGGAAACCAACTGGGGACATGTCAATGAGAGCACTGAATCTTAACCAGTAGACCACCAGGGCCTGGACACAATAATTTCAAATTAGAATTAGAAGGTACCTCTAATAGTCACTGAGGTAGAAATCACCAAGGTTAATTACTCGTAAGTTCTCCTAAACTCTCTGCCTGGGAAGCTCTGGGGACTGAGGAGCAGTTACCGTTAACTGTGCAGCTCCAGAAGCTGCATTGTACCAGGAGCACCATTGTACTCCTGGACCGTAGATGGTTCAGGCAGTTTCACCAAACTCCAGGACTGCGACTGGCATCACACATTCACCCCCGACGGCTTGCTGAAGCGAGGGGATGGAATTCAGTGACACCACAATAGGAGTAGCCCACCTGAGAGGCGTGGCTGGCCTCACTGACCACTTTGCTCCCCTTGGAAGCTACAGGGCAAGGTCACTCTCCAGAGGATGGACAGGCAGCTCCAGATCCCTCGTAATCAAGAGTCACCAGACGTCCTTGATCACTTTGTGATCAATTCTGCATCCTAGCATGGAGGTCCAATCTTATTAAGCATGATCTTTTTTATGGGTGGAAAATATCTTTAATTTTTCATTATTTTGTACAAGTAATAAATGAACACATTTAGTCACAAAATGTTTAAACAGTACAGAAGTGTTCAGAGATAAGGCCCTTCTTTCCCGTCTCTCCTTCCACTGCTCCACCTGCATCTCCTCTCTGTGCCCTCCTGTCTCCGGCGGTGGACCCAGGGAACCAAGCCCCCCTTGTGTTCACACCCTTGGGTAGTCCCCTCTCCTTGAGTCTGGACCGACCCTATAACCTGCTTTAACCAAAAGAATGTAGAGGAAGTGACAGTGTCTCTCGGAGACTCTAAGCTTAAATCATTTTAAAAATGGCTGCATTGGGAATCCTAGTGTGGATGTGCCCTGAGTGTTTAACCACACGTTTATTGATAGATATTTGAGGAGGGGGCTCAGATCTGCCCTCTTTACAGGCAATGAAGCAGTGAATATTTCGTACACACGGTGTTGTGCACTTATGCATGAATAGGGTCCTGCAAATACCCTTACTGAGTCCAAGGGCACATTTTCCATGTCCACAGGTACTTCCA
This sequence comes from Equus przewalskii, assembly GCF_037783145.1. Classification (NCBI taxonomy): domain Eukaryota; kingdom Metazoa; phylum Chordata; class Mammalia; order Perissodactyla; family Equidae; genus Equus; species Equus przewalskii. The sequence continues at coordinate 51,498,082 of NC_091852.1, forward strand.
AATAGTCATCTAAAAAGGTTTCACCAAATTACACTCTTTACGAGAACGTGTGACAGGCCCATTTTCCTGCTTCTTCACCTAATTTGACCACTCTGCTGGGTGGAAAATTGTGTCTCTTTCTGGTGTTTATTTTAATTTCTCTGCTCACTAGTTTGACAGATGCATGTTGCCAGCTGTCTTTCTTCCTCTGTGAGTCTCCTGTCTGTATCCTTTGCCCACTTTTTCCACTGAGGTGATGAGCTCACTTAATGACTCATAGAAACTCTTTGAGTACCCTGCATGTTACTTTTTTGTTAAATTTATTGCATTTTCAGAGTCTTTCACTTGCCTTTTCCTGTTTTTTTATATAATTTGCCTTTTCCTACAAAAATTATTAATTTTCATGAGCTCACTATGGCCTTTGAGTTTTAGGTCTTGTTACAGAAATATTATTCTCTGTTTTCTTCTAATGTTTCTATAATTTTGTTTCTTAGCTTTAGCTCTTTTATCCTTTTGGGATTTATTTTTGTGCACAGAGTGGGTTGGGCATGTTGGAGAGGGCATGCCATTCACACACCACAGTGTTTGTAACACACACCTTACACAACTGTACGCAACAGCTCTGGGCAGGGCTGTCTCGATCATTCTTTTCCCAACTTACAGCTACTCATATCCACGTGTTTAGTGACTGGCTCATCTTTTCTTCAAGGATTCCCACAGATCCATACTTTTCTTCTGGGCTCATTCTAGTCCCTGCATGATTTGTCTTTTCCCACATCAATATCATATCATTTGCATGAGTTCCTTTTCATTTTTGTGTTATTCACAAATTTGTGTTCTCAGGGATCTTCCTTTATGATATAAACTTTGGAATTAATTTTTCAATTCTGGGGGAAAAAATCCTGTTGCAACTTTCATTGGCATGACAATAAAACTGTAGATTAATTTGAGGAAGAATTGGCATGTTTTTAGTATTACATCTTCCAATCCAGAAATTGTGGTATGCCTTTCCGTTCGTGCAGGCTTGCTTTTCTTTATTCATCCTCCCCTAAGGTTTTCTTCGAGTTGGCCGTAAATTTCTTGTTAAATTTATTTCGTATTTTTTCTTTCTTGCAACTGTCAGTGAGATATTTCCCCCATTATAGCACTGCTTTCTTTTACTAGCCTTTGCCTGATTGAATCGGTTTTATCTTCTTAGTGTTTTCTTTGTCACGTTATTTAACACACATGTATATATATTTAATCCATGTGAAAGTCTTTGAGCTTTCATCGGCTGCTGTGACCCCTTCCTGATCACTGGGATCACTGAGGTGTGTGGACTTGCTACTGGTGTTATGTTTTATTTGTGCATTTTCTGTTTTCCCCCTTCTCTTTGCTGGCTGGGCTGTCTAATTTGAAAGTGGATCATCCTAGTTTTTCTTTTTTTGGTGAGGAAGATTGGCCCTGAGCCAACATTTGTTCCTAATTCTCCTCTTTTTGCTTGAGGAAGACTGGCCCTGAGCTAACATCTGTGCCCATCTTCTTCTACTTTGTATGTGGGCTGCCTCCACAGCATGGCTTGATGAGCAGTGTGTAGTTCTGTCCCCAGGATCTGAACCCACAAACCCTGGGCTGCTGAAACAGAGCACGTGAACTTAACCACTACACCACTGCGCCAGCCCCCTGATCATCCTATTTTTATTTTTACAGTGGTTCATAATTTTATACACACATATGTAGGCTTACGCTTTTCTACCGTTTCCTAGAATTCATCTGTTCTGGACCAACCTTCGCAAAGCGCAGCAGCCTTTGGCACGCATCCCTTCTCTCCAACTGCCCTTTCGTATCTGTCCTCCACCAGCATGTGGAGATTGTCTGGGACTTCAGTTCCCCATCACTGTAAAAGCAAACATACTTGAAGTTATGCGTCAATAGTTGTTAAGGCGTAAGGCGTACTGGAACTTTGTTGGTTCTTTTCTTTTCAGTGTTTCTCGTAGCCCACATCCTCCTCTTTTGTAGTCGCTGTTTCTCCGGAATAATTCTTTCAGAGTGTCTGTAGGCGGTGAGCTCTCTGAATCCTCGCTTTGCCCTCCCACTGAGTGCGAGTTTGGGTGGATGTAAGATTCTTGGCTCAGCACTTCTCCTCCTCAGTCTTCCGATGATGGGCTTTGTCTTCCTGTATTTGGCTCTGAAAGAGAACTTCCTTTGTAAGTAACCTGTTTTCTCTTCCCCTCGTGGAATGCTTTCAGGATGTTCCTCTTTTGAACCTTTTGTGCTGAAATGAAGCTGTCATATGTCCGCAGGCGGATCTTTTTCATGTTTCTTCTGGAACCTTGAAGATATAAACACATCTGACTCCCTAAAACACTAAACCTTTTGCTCTCTTCGTTCTTGAATATTTCCTTTTATTTTTCTTTTCTTTTTTCTGAAATTCCTATGAGGCAGATGCAGAAACTTCTGCATCGAGATTCCAAGACTTGACACTTTCGTATTTCCGTGTCTTTGGTGCTGGGAGATTTTCTTCAGTTCTGGAGGTTTTCTAGGCCCCATTGTCCAAGCTTTCATAATTCTTCAGTTTTGTCCCGTTCTGCAGCCCATCAATTGAGTTTTCTATTTATGTCATAAATCACTAGATTTTCTCTGCTAGCTCCGTGCTAGACATGGATGGAAGAATCAAAACCTCATTCCCAGTGGTGATCAAAACTTTTTAAAAAATGCCTTGGAATGCATTGAAGAACAAAAGTATAGGATGCATAATAGCAACCATAAAGTCTTGGGAAAGGCAATAACTAATATCTGAAATGGAGACAACTCAGGTTTATGGATAAGAAAACTTATAGCAAATATAAGTTCTTCTCAAGGTAGTATGAAATTGTTGATTGGAATCCAAATAGTTTTTTGAGGGGTAAGGGAACTTCAAAAAATGATTTTAAAGTTCTTAAGGAAAAATACACACAGGAGACGCAGGAATTGACAAATGAGGTGCAACAGGATAGAGTTGAGGTAAAGTCCTGTACCGAGTTAGGAATTTAATATGTGTACCACGGAGTTGGCCCATTGGTCCGGGTAGACGTGCATGAATTGTTCCATCAGTGGAGGCTGACCTTATAACTCATGCCATATCCTATATAGACAAATACATTCCTAGTAGATTAAAAGGCTAAATGAAAAACATTAACTAAAACACTTAAATAAGTGAATACATAGAAAAATAAATAATAAATAAATTTGATAAAGTGAAATGGAGGAGACTATTGTAAGAATCTGGGGACAGGCAGACCTTCTCTAACAAGCAGGGTGCTCCGCAGCCACACAGAACACGATGGGCACGTGATTACAATAATTACTACAGCACTACTCCAGTAACAACATGTGTTAGACGAAATGCAGAGCCATCGAAAGAAAAATGGTTCAATGGGAGATTAACGTCCTATTAATCCATAAGAAAAAAGATGAAGAACCTAATAGAAAACTGGGCCAAAGATATGAATAGTCAGTTAACAGAAAAAGAAGTGCACATGGCCAATAAACAAGTGAGAAAAATTACATAACCTTACAAGATATCAGGGAAATGCAAATTTAAACAAAAACAGAAATACTCTTGCCCATGATAGGCAAAGATTCAAAAGGCTGATGCTCTACAGTGTTAGGAAGGAGAGAGAGAAATAAGCTTGCTGAGGCATTGGTGGTGAGAGGACACATTGCTAGAGACCTTTGGGAGGGTAATTCAACTCTGTGACATTGGGGGTGGCATTCACATAGCACTGCAAATGTGACAGTGATGGTAATCATATAACTCCCGGACAGCGGTGATTGTATCCACATAACTCAGTGACAGTAACGGAGGCATTAACATGGCTGTGATGGTGGTGGGGGTGGTAATCACATCACTGCAGCTCTGGTCATGGATTCACATGGCCTGTGTTGTTGTTGGTATTCACATAACTGTGATGGTCATAGCGTTATTCACAGAATTCTGTGTTGGTCATGGTACATACGTAGCTCCGTGATGGTGTTGGTGGTATTCATTTAATTCTGTGACACTGTGGTTTCCACTCAACTGTGTTGGTGGCGGAGGTATTCCTAACACTCTGGTATTGACATAATCATGCAATACAGTGGCAGTATTCACATAACTCTGTGATGTTGGTGGCGGTGTTTATGTAATTCTCACCTGTGGTATTGGTATCCAGATAACTCTGTGAAGTTTGTCGTAGCAGTCATGCAACCCTGCTGTGATGGTGACAATATTCACACAACTGCAGTGGGGTGGTGGTGATGGTATTCAAATGGCACTGCCGTGTTGGTCGTTGTATTTACGTAACCCTGTGGCGTGGGTGGGAGCCGTCACATAACTCATTGGTTGTGTTCGTGGTAGTATTCCCATAACTGCATCGTTGGCTGTCTTTTCACACAGCTCTGTGAGGTCACATAGTCACTTAACTATGAGGCTGGATGTGGCATTTTAGATAATTCTGTGATGGTTGCGATGGTATTACTATAACCTTGATGTTGGTGGTCATGGTACTCGAATATCACTGCAGTGTTGCCAGTGGTAACCACATAACTGTGACGATGTTCGACGTTGGTGTTCTGTGATGGTGGGCATGGTATTAGGATAATCTGCAATGGTTGTTGCAGTCACACATCTGCGATGGTGGTCACGGGATGCTCACATAACACAGTGACTCTGGACATGAAATTTGCATAACTCTGCGATGGTGGTGGGGACAGTATTCACCTGTCTCTGAGAGGTGGAGGTGTTGCTATTGACGTGACTCTGTCACTTTGGTCATAGTCATTACCTCTCATTGTAACATTGCTGGAGGTGGTATTCACATAACTGTAGGATGTTGTTGTGCTGTTCCCATAATTGTGGCCGTGCTGGGTGTGGCAATCCCATAACTCTGCAAAGTGGGTCGTCGTCTTGACATATCTTAGCGACAGTGTAGTGGTTTTCACATAACCCCGCCGTGGTGGTGATGGCATCCACGTAACTCTGTGACAGCAATGGTGGTGTTCACGTAACCCTGCACTCTTGTTCATATAACTTGTGACATCGTCATGGTAGTTACACAATTCTACAATGTTGGTCATGGTGTTCATGTAACTCTGCCATGCTGTTTTTGTGGTATTCTCATAATTCTAAAATGTTGGTGGTGGTATCCACGTAACTCTGGGATGGTGGATGTGCTGTTTGTGTAGCTCTGTGACTTTGGTGGTGGTGGAAGGGACATGGCCCTGTCATGTTGGTCTTGGCCTTCATGTGAATCTGGGATGTTGGTCATTGTAACCACATCACCCTGCTATGTTGGTGGTCGTCTAAGTCATGTATCTCTGTGACATTGGTCAAGATGTCCTCATAGCTGTGATGGTGGGGGTGGCATCCAGATAACTGTGATGTACTGGTGGTTTCACATAGCCGTGCAATGATTGGAGTAATAGTCACATTTTATGGGTGTAGAGACTTGTAGAAAGTTTAAAGTTTTGCTTAAAGTTACACAACAAGACATGACAGAGTCAGGCTCAAATTCTGGTTTTTCGAATAATCCAAATTCAGTCTTTTCTGCACTACACCATGTAGTCTATTCCTGCTAAATCTAAATTTAAAGGCTTTGGAATACAACATTTATATCTTCAAACTCCCCAAGGGCCTTGGAGCACAGATATTGTCTCTTCCGTTCTAGCTGTTTATCCACAACTCCAGCTACGTCCACATATTCACATACACATATACCTTTTCATGTGTGAAACTGATAAAAAATTTAGCTACAAATTCAGATGTATAAATTGAACTTTTGAAAATTTATATTAAATAATGCAGAAGAGGGCTTTCCCATAAACCAAAGTAAAGCATCTTTGAGGGTAATCTAGAGTTTATTCAATTACAGTTTATAAATAATTCAAAATATATTTATTAAAGAATGAATTTGAATGTTGGTGAAAATGTTGGTATTGTAGTGTTTTCGTTCTTTCTTTAAAAATTATAAACCTCTAGAAGTCTGTAAAGGACTAGAAATGTGACGTGAGGATGCTGGAGCCTTGGTGGTGGGTAAATGGCAGGTACATGTTTAAACAATCATTGGATTATGCATTTAAGATTTCTACATTTTACAATATATAAGTTATACCTCAACAAAGTTTTTAAAAAGGAACGTTTTTTTACATCACAACGTCGCACGTTTATATTTTGTATAACTGAAACAAAAACTTCATTAAATAGTATTTGCAGTGACTGTATGGACATTTCATATAAATGGAATCATACAAAGCCTTTCGTGCCTGGATTCTTTCACTTATCACAATATTTTCAAAGTTCGTTTATGTCGTAGCATGTAACAGTACTTCATTCCTTTTTATGGCTGAATAATTTTCCATTGTAAGGATTTACCACATTTTGTTTATCCATTCACCAACTTTTGAGTTGTTTCCGTCTTTCGGCTGTTGTGAACATTGTTGTTATGAACGTTTGTGTACAAGTTTTTGTGTGGACGTGTTTTTATTTCTCTTACGTATATACCTAAGAGTGGAATTGGTGGGTCCAATGGTAACTCTGTGTTTAACTTTTTAAGGCAGCGCCACACTGTTTTCCGAAGTGGCTTCATCGTTTTACCTTCCCTCCAGCAGTGTTATGAAGGTTCCAGTTTTTGCACATCTTCCCCAACACTTGTGATTATCCAGCCTTTTTATGATAGCCATTGTAGTCGGTGTGAAGTGATATCTCACAACAGTAATGCTGTAGTCAATATCTTGCATTTGCATTTCCTGCATTGGCCTTGCACTTTCCTGATGGCTAATATGTTGAGCATCTTTTCACGTGCTTATTGACCATTTCTTTGAAGAAATGTTGCTCAGATCCTTTGCCAATTTTTTATTTTTGCTTATTTTATTGAGTTAACATTGGTTTATAACATTCTAGAAATTTCAGGTGTACATCATTATATTTCTATTTCTGTGTAGACTACATCATGTTGACCACCCAAAGACTAATTACCTTCCATCACTGTACACATGTGATCTGTCACCCCTTGCACCCTCCCCTCCCCTCTTCCCCTCTGGTAACCACCAATCTAATCTCTGTCTCTATGTGTTTGTTTGTTTTTGTTTTTATCTTCTATTTATGAGTGAGATCATACGATATTTGACTTTCTCCATCTGACTTATTTCCCTTAGCATGATACCCTCAAGGTCCATCCATGTTGTCACAAATGGCAAGATTTCATCCTAGAAAGATACTTCTAAATAAAATGAAAATATTATGGGTTTCAGAAAAGTCGAGTGTGGTGCCAACCTAAGCACTCAGGATATTTTCTTATGGGTGTGAGTTATTGCTTTTATAGAAACAAAACAAAGTATCACCGTGAATATGGAGTTGAAGTTTAAGAAACGTGTATGGCTTTCAAAAACGTCCTTGATGTAGTCAGGAATTGTCTCTTCCCCTCGTTTCCCCGGGCTCATGATTTCCGTTTTTTCCCCTTGCAGTACTTGGGGTGCATTGAAGTTCTACGCTCAATGAGGTCTCTCGACTTCAGCACGAGGACGCAGATTACCAGGTAAGCCCTCTTGAAAATGGACTCCTGTGATCTTCTTTCAGCAAGGAATGATTTCAGAGGTTAACAGCCTGGAAATTTCCAGAGGAAAAGGCTGCCCCTTGAGTGCTGGTGACTGGTGACAGGGAGTCAGGACTTACTGTATTTCAAGACTTTTGCCTGTTCATCCATGTTTGTGACGTGTGTCTCTTGACGTGAGTACCCTGGAGACACTCCCCACTTCTAAGCCCTTTCTATCATTAAGCTGCAGACAAATGGAGTGTTTACATTTGTTTCTTTAATATGTGAAACCCTAATACCAGACTGATATTTGAAAAGGTACTGAACTGTGTTGCTTCTTTCTAAAAAAGGAGGTCAAGATGTCAGGAGAGAATTTCTGACAGTTTACACAAAGAATAAAATGCACAGAATTGGAAGTAGAGATATTCGTGGGAGCAGTAGTTTAGAAAGCAGACTAATTCTTTAAGGGGTCAGTGATTTTGAACAGGTTTATAAATTCTCCACCATCAACTAGATTCTAAAGCCATCCTGAAAAGGAGCAGTGGAAGGCTAGGGCTGGGTTTGTGAAACGGCTACGTTTCTGTGGATGATGAGCTTGGCAGTTGCAGAATTGTTTAATCTAAACAATGACCTCAGAAAATGCCTCATATTTATTTCATTCAAATTACCCTATTGTGTATCTTTGGGTTAGCAAGCCAGAGTCTAGAGACTGAGCTTTAAGAAAGCCATTATTTTTAATAATTAGCTGCTAAATAATGTACACACCTCAATTATGTTTTAAGCCCCACAATGATACCTCTTCCTCCTCACCAAAGAAAAATTTGTGTTCAAAAGAGTTGATGATTCTCTCTAAAGTGACTCGAGACACACCTGGTGGGAATGCACTGACATTAGTAATCTACACTAAGGGAGGAATCCATCTTCATATATTTATAGAAAATGGCTTATGAAAATTGCCAAAGCCAGGGAATTGTATTTTGAAGTGAAAGTATTTCGAAGAAAAGTTTGAACATTTACTTAGTCAATCATTCGTTCATCCTACCCATGACAGGTCAGGTGTGGAGCAGCATCTGTGAGTAGGGCACTCCGCCCTGTGCCTGGGGAAATGTGGGAATATATGACAGTATTCACCTTCTTGTGTGTGGTGGCGGTTGTCTTTAAAGAGAATTGTTGGCCATTTCTACTGAATTCCCTTTATAGATACTAGAACTTGAGATAATTTCATGTCATTTTAATTTTCCTGCTGTATTCATTGAGCATTTACTGCTGACAGTGCACGCACAGCGTGCTGGCCAAAGTAGGCTGTCTTGTTTTGCCTGGTCTCCCCGTTTTGGGGAGAAAGATGCATATAAAAATAATAGAGGGGCATGCAAAGGGCACAGACCAATTCCTGCTCCTCAGGAGTCGTGGGGGGTGGGGGACAAGTGGAAAATCCCAGAGTGCCCTTTGATGAGGGTCTTAGCACTCTTTGGGGTAGAACCTAAATGGACAGAAGTAATAACATTGTACAGGAAAGCTGTGGAGCAGACATTAGTGGGTGTGGAGGTCCCACTGTCTTTCTCCAATACTGTTCCATTTTGATTTTAGCAAAGTTGGGCCAGCACAAAGGGCGAAGTGGAGCACCAATCTTGCACTCAGGAAACTTGGTGTTCAGTTCTGGTTATACCAGAATTACCTTGGGTTTATTAGACTTTTTGAAAACTACATTTGCTTATCTCCATGATGCTTTCTGTCTTTTGTTTCATTTTTTATCATGTGACATGTTTCTTATTTTAGTTAATAACCAGAGACCACTTGTGGGAAACAATTTGACAAATCAATGTCAGAAAGCAGTCTCTGCATCCAGGAGAAGAATTCCCAGCAATGTCCTATAGGTGTGGAGCTTTTAAGGCCTCCATGGTAACTGAGTGTTGAACATGTCTGTGGTTGAACTCTACCTCCACGGTTTACTTAATATACTAAAGGCATAGTACATATGCCTTGAAAGGTTGTAGGGAAATCTAATGTTGTAATTAAATTATATTATACAGGCACTGAGAAAACCTGATTCCAAAGACTTCCCAGCCACACCTTTCCTAAAAATATATATATTTTTTATAAGCAAATAACCAATTTCTACCCACCTGTTCTGCTATTCCAAGTTTTGGATATAAGTGTCTTTTGGAGGCTCTGACAGTTGAACTAAGTGTCCTTCTGTTGAGCTCAGTTTAGTTTTATGCTGTTCCTGTGTCTGAGTTCAGGTTGACTGTGTACTTTCAATAGCGCTACCCATGAATCATGGCTCTCTTACTAATAGATAACTTTTAAAACTCCCCAGGAAAGCTGCCATTGAGTCTAGACTTAGTTGCAGTGCTGGCTGTTAAACACCTTGTACGGCCAACACTTCGGGCAGAGGAGCTTGGTGACTCTTTCATACTAATCGCTGCCCCCAGGTGGAGGAGACAGCCTATATGTGGAGCCCAGCTCTGCCGATTTCCACCTCAGTGGTTGTTGTGGGAAATAGAACGTTTCCACATCTGACATCACAGCACAGGTCGTGGCAAAGAAGCAGTGTGGTTGTTTGCTTCATCCTATTGCCCAAGCTGGTATTCAGCACAGTAGCCACAAGACTCCAGTGTTCAAAGAAGTGAGTGTCCGTGAGCATGAGAGCAATTGAGGCCACAGAGATGACGGCCCTCGGCAGCCGCTGCTTCCCTGGGTCAGCCTATTGGTGGGGTACAGAGAGGAGCTGAGAGGTCCAGTACTTGTGAAAGCCTGCCCAGGGGACAGAGATGCATGCCAGAAGAAATAGCTTCTGCAGAAGGAAATAGCTTCCCAACATGCCCTTGGATGCTAAACCCAGCATGGCCTTCCCCCTAATGTGCCCCCTTGTCCAGTACAGTTTTGGAATGTGGCATATGAGACCTCCCCACGCCCTTGGAGGTTCGTGATGACATTGCACTATTAAAGGCTATCAAGAACCCCGCTGCCGAGAACCATGGAACTTGGCTAGTCTAGTGTTTCCCTGCTGTACTTAACTGGCTTGCAGGAAACTGCCTGCCTCTTTGCTGCCCCACCGCCAGCACCGCTTCATAGTCTGCAGAACCCACTGAGAAACCACCATCGTCCCTGCATCGTGCAGCCCATGAGGGGCGTGAGGGAGGGTCTCAGGTTGGTCTCACCCTGGGCAGTTGGGGGCCCCAAGTAGGGATAACCCAGCTCCCCAGCTGGAGGTCAGTCAGAGACCTCTGCTTTCCTCTGACTTAGGCCACTGGGTTTCCACACAAAGTGCTGTGGCCAACAGTGCTGATCAACCATTGCTCCAGTGACTGCCCGTCCTGGCCTGAGCCTGACCGTCAGAGGAGCGCCTGTGTGGGCCACACCATGCGCCTCCCTGAGGATTCCTCTCCTTCGACTGCTCTCATCTCTCGCTGGGGAACTGGAGGAACTGTTACTGTGTTTCCTGTAAGAGTGGGATACGCCACATCAGATAGGAGGATTCTGGGGAGACCATGCTCTCTGGTCTGACACCTAAGGAACACCTGTCTGGCTGGCTCTGCACAGTGACAGAAGCTCCTGACTTGCCCTTGGTCACCGGACCAGCATGGCCTGACCTCCTTTCTTCCTTTCATTTGATTTTCTCATCTCATTTTTGTTTCATTTATTGTGCTAAATTTTATCTATTAGTGGACATCATCTTAAGCTATTTTTAGGACATGGAAGGCTGTACGTATATACACAGCGAAGCCCAGCGCACTCAGCAAGGTGGTCCTTCCCCAACCAGAAGTGCGAACATCTCACATGTATATTTGGTTCAAACGACCCCAGCTGACTTCCTGCACTGCTTGGATTTGTCAGATTATGGCCAAGTTTGCTTCCCACCCAGGGCTGTGTAGACATATGGACTCAGCCACGTGTGGCTTTGCTACAGTTCCAGGGTGAGTTCGGGTAGAGGTACAGTCACGCATCACTTAACGACGGGGATAAGTTCTGAGACGAGCTTCGCCAGGCGATGTTGTTGTTGGAGCAAACATCACAGAGTGCACGTACACAGACCTAATGGGACAGCCTTCTACACAGCCAGGCTGTATGGTGCTGATCTCATGGGACCACCGTCATGTACGCGATCCGTCATTGACTGAAGCCTCGCTATGTGGTGCATGGCTGTATAAAAACATTGTCTGGAAGGCAACATAAACTTGCTTTTTCCAAGTTGTAGAGAGTGAACAATCGAATCCAGGTTAGGGTTTTTGTTTCTCTTATTTTAAAAGTCATCGTTGTTTCAATGGGCCCTGAAGGGCCTGGTGTGGCCCAGACCTTCACCAGCACTGCCCCTTGGATGTGATCCGCTGCCCAGCATTCCACTTTGCATACCCTGGCCCTAGAGTTCTGCTCAGAATTGGGATGTTTTGAAAATTCTCCAGGAACATGCATAAAATTCCTTTGGTTTGAAACCGAAATCAAAATCTTTGAAAGGAAAACATTTTTCTTTTGGGAGAGTGTCTCCCTTTTGTGCTTGTCCAGCATATTGATGGGGTCTTGGGACACTGGTATCAGTGGTATAACATATGTGTTGAAGCTCAGGGTCCCCTGCACGACCTCTTCAATTACTGCAGCACGAGGCAGAGGAGTAAATGAACACAGCATCAGCCGTCCACTAGGGAGTGGGCCGAAAGCTGTGACACTGGCATCTTTTCTGACTGATGGTTCATGGGGGGACTTTGGCTAGAAGGTAGATGTGTGACCATGTGGTATTGGTCTGACAGTGCTGGGCCGTTGGTAGTTATAGGGCCTTGAGTTTGAACAAAGTAGCAAGCATGACCTGGAAATGTGAAGAGGAGGGGAGCCGAGGCCTGGAGACGTGGCATTCTGAGTCGTGATACGGTGAGAATGGCAGCCAGGCTTGCTGCGGTCGTCCGTCTCCACCCTGAAGGAGGGCAAGCTAGATGACCTCAGCTTGGCTGCTAGACTCCGTCCACTCTCTCTGCTCTGAAACGACCTTGAAGGCTTGGAAATGCTGGCTTCTCCAATCGCTTCTGGCTTCCCACGTTCTGTAAATGCTCTCAAAAAGAAGTTCAAGGTAAAAACTTTCACCACATAGTCCTTCAGCTCCGTGAGTGCCCGAGCATCCCTGTCTGTGTGCACCCACCCCGGCTCCAGTGCGTTTCCTCTCGCGTGCGTGAAGGCCTCTCCAAGACCACACGCCCTCGTCGGACTTACTGCAAGAGAAGGGCCGACCAGGCTCCCTGCCTGGCACCCGGACCTCCTCCGTCCACACCACATCCATTGGGATGCTTTACTGTCTTGCCTCATACAGTTCTGTGTCACGTGGCCATTTCATGACAAGCCCACGAGGGATTGGAGCAGTGCACACGGTGGGGCTAACAAGATATCTGTGTTGTTTATGGAGCCTTCCCTATCCTCAGGGCCTGCTCAGGCTGTGAGGAGCTGCGGTGGCAGAGACGGACACTGAGGAAGAAGCGTAGGTGAGGCGCTGGCTCCTCGGCCTCTGGCAGAACCGAGGTAGGTCCTGGCAATGACATGAGGTCTGATGACGCCACCTTGCTCAGCAGAATGGCGGAAACACCCAGGAGGTGGGGATCTGAACAGCTTCTGTTCAGGTTTAGGGTAGCTGCTTCCTTTTGGAAACAGTGACATGACTTCCACATGCTGCACTGAATGGCTGGGACTTTGGTTCTGTCGCTTTCTCCCTTTGCAAGCCCACAGGAAGCAATCTGGAAGGTCCTCTGTTTGAAAATCCATTGTGCCAGTGGTGTTAAGATGGGTGCTTTCACACCTGGCACGTGACGTTGAGAGCGAGGCTGCTTCGCTCAGGTGAACTTGGTGCTGCGCGGATCTGATCTTTCCAATTACACTACTCGATTATGCTGTTCCAGAATTCCTTCTGCAGTACAAAATAAACACCTCTGATGTCAACTTAAGTTCAACGTGCCAGGAAAAGGAGCAGATCTGTAAAAATCTTCCCCGGGGCTAGCTGACTCCGAGTTAGAGCAGAGAGCAGTGGTGGGTATGAACAGTCAGCCTGCCCATCCCTGTGTTCGCTGGTGCTGGATGGCTAACTTGTGGTTCATTCTAAATGTACTTCTTCTAAACGCGCTCCACGGGCTGAGCCTCTGGCAGCCCCGCACTCCCGGAGGGTGAAGCCCAGCAGGGAGGGAGTTAGTGTTTTCTCAGCTTAGAATTCTTCTTGAAAACACCAGCTTGCCTACGTGCCAACGTATCTGGGCTTTGGGATGAAGCGGGCTGAGTCCTTCCACTTCACTTCTCTGTCGTTGCTTGGGTTTTGAAACCAATCAGAATTCTTTTGTGCCCCGTGTCTCCTTCATTTGTGTACGAGAATGTGCTAGACACAGGGGTACGTGGATCGCAGATGCCCAGGGGGTCACGGCCAACAGCCACAAGGCAGTGGGTCAGGTGTTCCGCGCAGGCATGAGAAGAGTACCACAGTGGGATGATGACCTTGAGCAGGGCACAGCACAGTGAGCAGACGACGGGCAGTGTGAGGCGCTCACAGTCCAGCTGGGAAGAATGGGGCAAATGCACGTGAAGGAAAGAGACGGTCATGGGCTCTGCAGACGGTGCTCCTCCCACTCTGCTTGCTCTGTTCACTAGAGGAGCAGTGAGAGCAGAGATGAGATGAGGCTGGCTGAGGGGGGTGTGCTGTGGTGACGGGAAGGGGCCAAGTGGAGAGGACGAGATACCATCTTTCTCTCCAGGGGCCTGTCTTCCTTCTCTCCCCTTGACCATCTGAATAAATCAATCTGGTTGTGATTTCTCCCAACTGGAAAATGCAGACATCATTCTAGTTGCTTGTTCCCCTTTCCTTTCAAGCACTGGGGAACACTACGTCAGGATGCCCTGTCGTCATAATCTCTGACAAGCTGGTTATGGAGTTCAGGTGCAGCCTGTAGTCACTGTCTCTGTGTGATAGCGTAGCCGTCTATACCAGTGACAGCATTTGTTACCCAAGAGCATGAAAACTCCCAACTGCGGGGCCTGCCCCTGAGAACCAGGTGGGAGGTTTTCCTAGTGACTGTCTCCTGGTGGGAGTGCCAGGGTCCACTGGCATGTGTGACGGACAGCAGGCCCAGGGCTTGGCCAGCCACTTCACTGTGCGGGTGAGCCGGGATCTAGCGGCATGCGTGGCAAGGAAGGCAAGTGGCAGGGATAACTTCCAATGTCATTGAAAGGCCCAGAGAGGGGTCGGACCCAGGGTCTAAGAGCATTAGCAGAGCAAGTTGAGGACTTTCAGAGCCTCACATGCAAAGCATCCAGATTTGTTTGTTTGGTTATTTATCTACTTCTTTGGCAGTCTGTTTAGCCCGTGGAGATTCTGCTGCAGCGGACGGGGGCAAGGCCTGGGCCCTCCCCAAGGTGACCCTGCTCCTGTCTCTGGAGGATGGCACCAGGAACAGAAGACTTTTGTCTTTTCTCTACCATGTCACGCCAGAAGGGAAGGACTTCCCTCCCAACCTGGCCTCCACTGTAGTATGAATTCCTTTAAGGATCCAGCAGGGTGGGCGTTAAGGGACCACTGGGATGGTTTGTGTCCTATCAGCTCTCTGACCTGGCATGGGATGCCCAAAAATTTAACGCACACACGTAGATCATTTCACTTTCTTGAGCGTGATTCTCAAACTTGGGCACACAACAGAACCACCTGGAGAACTTGCTACAACAGAGAGCAGAGCCCCACTCCGAGTTTCCATAGGTCTGGCATGGGGGCTGAGAATTTGCATTTCTAACCAGACGCTGATGCTGTCGGTCCAGGTAATGCACTTTGAGGAGCAGTGTTCTGGAGTTCTATTTTTAACCTCTGAACCATTTGCAACTACCATCTACGAAACCACAGCTTTGAAACGAGTCCATTTATTTTTTCAAGTGTTCCCACTCATCCAAAAATTTTAAAAATGAAGAGCAAAGATGACTTGGTGGCTTAGCATGGTTTAAATAGAATCCATAAGATGAATATGTGGCATTCATTCCATACTCTCCTTAAGGACCATCTGGCATGGTGTATATTTTTAATCCTCATGCCAGAAGCACATTTATGTCAGAATGTACCTCTGTGATTGCTCCTTTTCTGTCTCTTTCTCTGAGTTCACTTACTCCCCAAATATATCATTTCATAAGCACCTCTTTGCCCTTGACAGAGGGCAGCCTGGCGTTGCAGGTTCTGGAGCCAGATTGTCTAGGCTTCTGTCCAGGCTGAGCAACTTTCCAGCTGTGTGACCTTGTGCAAGTACCTTATGTTCTCTGTGTCTCAGTTTCCCCACCTTTAAAATGGAAATCATAATGGTACCTCCTTCACAGGGTTGAGAAGTGAGTTAATCTCTGAAAAGTACTTAACAGGCTGTCTAGCACATGGAAGGGCTCTAGACTTGTTAGTGAATATTGATATTTTCACTTTTATTATATCTTCTCCATGTTGGTAATTTCATTGCGTTCAGTAATACTTCCAGGTTATAAGCCACAAGTCTGTATCTGTGTCTCTGAATTTTCTTTTCAGTGCCATCCTGTATTTACAGCGGCCCACTGGGTCTGCGTCTTCTTGGAGATGCTCAGTTTGTGGCAGAATCGTAAGCACCCCATCTCTGCCTCTCTGTTGTGTTTCCTTCCCTCATCCTCGCCTCTGTTGCCACAGTCAGGTCCAGCGCACACCTCCCTGAATGTTGGTCATGACCACAACCCATGCGTTCTCCGGGGTAGAAACTGCGGAGTCGGTCTTATCTCCTCCGTCTCTCTTGTTCAATTACCAGCGCTTCTCGATTCTCCCTGGAAGCTTCCCTCGTAATTTCTTTCCTTTCTTCCAGTCTCTCTCTCCTTCAGTTCCCTTTATATCTGCTAACAGGTCAATGTGCCTGAAACATACTACTCTCTGTCAAGCTTCATTGTTTATCCATTAAGGCAGAATACAATGAAAAATTCTTAACTGATCGCTCAATGTTCCACTTGACCTGCCTCAGCGCACCTTTCCAAATAGATTTCTCCTGATTCCCCTTTATGCTTTCTTTACACAACTGCACTGACCTATTACTGCCCCATTCTCCTGGCCCACTGTCCTTGCCTCACGGCCAAATATTCAGCCCCACGAGCACGTGCTTTTGCCCTGAGCTTTGAGACCACTGTATCTGAGTTGCTGTAGAGGCCTCCACCTCATTGTATTGGGCATTAAGACACAGAGCATGTTTCATCTACTCTAAAATACCATCTCCCATGAAGACACTTCATTATTTTATAACCACTAGGAAAAAAGCACTGCCTATTAAAATATGACACAATGCTTTCATATCACTTAGAATCAATTTATAGATATTGAAAAAGCTATTTGGGATTTTTGCAGACACAGATTGATATAATTATAACACTTGTACATCTGTTAAAAGGAAAATATGAACAATATGAGGAAGGTATTCCTAAAAATTTCTTCTAAATCAGAGTCTAAATATAGTGAATCATTTCTTGACTCAGAATCATTGCTTATCTATATTTTTTCTAAGTTTTATTGCTCTTTAGTCCATTTCAAGAGTATTGGAAATCAATGAAATTGGAATCATAAAAAGAGCAGGGAAAATATTTGAAACCAAAAGGTGGTTTTTAAAAAGCACTAAAGTTGATAAAACTGCTAGTTAGACTGATCAAGGAAAGAAAGAAAATTCAAACTACCAGTAACGGGGGTGAAGGAGGAGACATTCCGTTGGATACTGCAGACACTGAAAGGATAAGGGAATATTATGAGCAACTTCATGCCAATAAATTGAGTGACTTAGATGAAATGGACAAATTCCTTGAAAGATACAACTACAAAAGTGGCTTAAAGAAATAATAGATAATCTGAATGGGCCTATATGTATTAAGGAAACTAAATTCATAGTAAAAGGAAGCAAACAAACTTTCCCATTGAGGAAACTCTAGGGCCACCTGGTTCCCTGGTGAATTCTACCAAACATTTAAGGAAGAAATAACCCAGCTCTCCACAATCTCTTCCAGGAGATAGGAGGGAACACTTCTCAGTTCGTTGTGTGAGGCCAGCATTATCCTGAAAGCAAAACCAGACAAAGACATTACAAAAAAAAAAAACCAACCAAAAACCCCATGAACTCAGACACAGAACTAACAATATAGTAATAAATTGGATCCAACACTGTATCAAAAAGATAATAATACATCATACACTAGAGGGTTGTACAAGGATTTTAAGCTTGATTCAACATTAAAAAAAATCAAAGTAATTCTTCATATCAGCAGACTAAAAAAGAAAAATTATATGAAAATCTCAATAGACACAGAAAAGCCTTTAACAAAATTCAACATGCATTCATGATAAAAACTTTCAGCACGTGAGGAATAGAAGGAAACTTCTTTAACCTGATAATGGGACAGCCACAAAAAACCTACAGCCAACATCATATTTAATCTTGAAAAACTAAATACTTTCCCTCTAGTATTAGGAACAAGGCAAGGAAGTCCACTTTCTCAACTCTAACGTTGTACTAGAGATCCTATCAGTGCAGTAAGGCAAGGAAAAAAAGCAAAAAGCCAGACCATTGGACAGGAAGAAATCAAACTGTCTTTATTTGCAGATGATACAAAATTCTACACAGAAACTCCTGAAGAATCTACATAAAAGCTACTAGAACTGATAAGTGAGTTTAGCAAAGTGCAGGATACAATTGATACACATAGCAATTCTCTTTTTGTGTACTAACAAAGATTAATTGGAAAATGAAATTTGAAAAGGACCATTTACAATAGCGTAAAAATCATGAAATGCTTAGGGTTGAATTTAACAAAATATGTGTAAGATTTATATGCAAAAAACTACTAAACGTTGATGAGAGAAATTAAAGAAGATCTAAATAAATGGAGAATTATGCTGTGCTCATGGGCTAGAAGACTCAGCATGTAAAAATGTTCCAAACTGATGTATAGATTTCATACACTTCCAACTAAAGTCCCAGGAGGCTTTTTGTAGAAATGAACAAGCCGATTCTTCAATGTATACAGAATAATTCAAGACCCAGAATAGCCAAACAATTTTGAAAGAGCGGTACATGGAGAACTCCCACTATAAATTTACAGTAATCAATATAGTGTTATGTGAGCATGAGGACATACGCACAGACGTGCAGAGTCCAGAAACATACCCACACATAACGGTCAATTTATTTTTGACGAAAGTGCCAAGATAACTCAACAGAGAAAGGATAGTCTTTGCAACAAAAGCTGCTTAGACAATTGGATATCTACATGCGGAACCACTACCACCAGACTCCTGTCACCATATCCAACAAACGTCTTCACAGCATACACAAAGGTTAACCTGGAATGGCTCAAATAAACGTATGAGATAGTCTCTGTAATCTTGGGCTGGGCAAAGATTTCTTAGGACACAAAAAACACAAATCGTAAAAGAAAAACAAGGACAGATTGGCTTCATCAAAATTAAAAATTTTCTCTATAAAAGACATTGCTAAAAGAATGAAAGACAAATCACTGACTGGGCAAAAATATTTACAAAATTTACATATCTGATAAAGGATTTGTATCTGGAACGTAGAAGTCTTGCAACAAACAAATTTAAAAACCAGGCAAGTGACGTGAACAGCATTTCACTGCAGAAGAGGCATGGATGGCAAATAAGCATGTGAAAAGATGTTCAGTATCATCAGTCATTAGGGAAATGCAAATTAAAACCATGTGGAGATACCACTACACACCTACTGAAGTGGCAGACAAGACACCTGACGACACCAAGGGCTGGCCGTGGTGTGGGGGAGCAGCCGAAACTCTCAGACACGGCTTTCAGGCATGCAAAATAGCACAGTCACTCTGAAAAGGTTTGCCAATTTCTTATAAAATTGAATAGTCACTTACCATTTGACCCGGCAATCCCACTTCTTTCTTCAAGAGAAATGGAAACATATATGCAACATACAAAACCCTGTATATGAATGTTTATAGCAACTTTCTTCATGATTACCTCAAATTGGAAACGACCCAATATCCATCTCCTGGAGAATAGACAGACCGATTGTTGTATGTCAATACAATGGAATGCTACTAAGCAATAAAGAGGAACAAAATCTTTAAAAAATATTGTTTATGGTCATGATGCTGTGCATTATAGCCTCCAGACTTATTTATCTTATAACTGGAAGTTTGTGCCTTTTGACCCCCTCACCTATTTTCCCCACGCCCCAGCCCCGCCTTTGGCAGCCACCAATCTGTTCTGTTTCTATGAGTTGAATTTTTTTAGATTCTACATAGAAATGATATCATACAGTATTTGTCATTCTCTGTCTGACATTTCACTCAGCACAATGTCCTCAAAGTCCATCCATGTTGTCACAAATTGCAAGATTTCCTTCTTTTTTATGGCTGAAGAGTATTCTGTTATGTATATACCACATTTTCTTTATCCAGTCACCCATCTGTGGACACTTAGGTTGTTTCTAAGTCTTGGCTGTTGTGAGTAATGCTGCAATGAACATGGGGGTGCAGCTATCTCTTTGAGATACTGATTTCATTTTCTTTGGATACATACCCAGAAGTGGGATTGCTGGATCATATCATAATTCTATTTTTAATTTTTTGAGGACCCTCCATACTGTTTTCTGGAGTGGCTGCACCAATTTAAATTCCCACCAACAGTGCACAAGGGTTCCCTTTTCTCCGCATCCTTGCCAGTACTTATCTCTTGTCTTTTTAATGACAAACATTCTAATAGGTGAGAGGTGATATGTTGTTATGGTTTTGATTTGCATTTCTCTGATGATTAATGATATTGAGCACTTTTTCATGTACCCGTTGGCCATTTGTATGTCTTCTCTGGAAAAATAGCTATTCAGATTCTCTGCCCATTTTTTAAATTGGATTGTTTGAGTTTTTGCTATTGAGTTGTTTGAGTTCTTTAAATATTCTGGATATTAATCTCTTAAAGATATATATGATTTTCAATTTTTTTCCCATTATGTAGATTGTGTTTTCATTTTGTTGTTGGTTTCCTTTGCTGTGCAGAAGCTTTTTAGTTTGATGTAGCCCCACTTGTTGATTTTTGCTTTTGTTCCCTTTGTGTTTGGTGTTAAACCCCCAAATGATCTCCGAGCCCAATGTCAAGGAGCTTATCTCCTGTTTTTTCTTCTAGGAGTTTTCTGGTTTCGGGTCTTATGTTCAAGTCTTTAATCCAATTTGAGTTGATTTTTGCGTATGGTGTAAGATAGGGGTCCAGTTTCCTTCTTTGGATGTGGCTGTCCAGTTTTCACAACACTATTTATTGAAGAGACTACACTTTCCCCATTGTATATTCTTGGCTCTTTTGTTGTAAATTAATTGAACATATACAGGTGGGTTTAATTCTGGGCTCTCTAGTCTGTTCCAGTGATTGAGGTGCCTGTTTTTATGCCTATACCATACTGTTTTGATTACTATAGCTTTGGAATATAGTTTGAAATCAGGAAGTGTGATGCCTCCTACTTTGTTCTTCCTCAAGACTGCTTTGGCTATTCAGGGTCTTTTGTGGTTCCATACCAATTTTAGGATTGTTTCTTCTGTTTCTGTGAAAAATGCCATTAGAGTTTTGAGAGAGATTGTATTGACTCTGTAGATGGCTTTGGGCAATACAAACATTTTAACTATGTTAATTCTTCCAATTCATGAAAATTTCCACTTATTTGTATCTTCTTTGATTTCTTTCATCAATGTCTTTTAGTTTTCAGTGTATAGGTCTTTTACCTCCTTGATTAAATTTATTCCTAGGTATTTCATTCTTTTTAACAAAATTGTAAATAGGATTAAAAAAATTTCTCCTTCTGATAGCTCATTCTTAGTATATAGAAACCCAGCTGATTTTTGTATATTGATTTTGTATCCTGCAACTGTACTGAATTTGTTTATTAGCTTTAACAGCTTTTTGGTGGAGTCTTTAGGGTTTTCTATATACAATATGTCATCCACCAATAAAGATTGTTTTACTTTTTCCTTTCAGATTTGGATGCCTTTTATTTTTTCTTCTTACCTAATTGCTCTGGCTAGTACTCCTAGTACTATGTTGAATAAAAGTGGCAAGAGCGGGCATCCTTGTCTTCTTCCTGCTCTTAGAGGAAAAGCTTTCAGCTTTTCACCAGAGAGTATGATGTTAGCTGTGGGCTTGTCATATATGGCTTTTGTTAAGTTGAGTTACGTTCCCTCTATACCCACTTTGTTGAGAGTTGCTGTCATGAATGGGTATTGAATTTTGTTAAATGCTTTTCCTGCATCTATTGAGATGATCATATGATTTTTATCCCTCATTTTGTTAATGTGGTATATCACGTTGATTGATTTTCAGATGTTGAACCATCCCTGAATCCCGGAAATAAATCCCACTTGATCATGGTGTATGATCCTTTCAGTGTATTATTGAATTTGGTTTGCTAATATTTTGTTGAGGATTTTTGCATCTATGTTCATCAGGGATACTGGCCTGTGATTTTCTTTTCTTGTATGGTATCCTTGTCTGGTTTTGGTATCAGGATAATGCTGGACCCATAGTATAAGTTTGGAAGTGTTTCCTCCTCTTTTGTTTTTTGGAAGACTTTGAGAAAGATTGGTATTAATTCTTCTTTAAATGTTTGGTAGAATTCACCAGTGAAGCCATCTGGTCCTTGGGTTTTCTGTGTTGGGAGGTTTTTGATTACTGATTCAATCTCCTTATTAGTAGTTGGCCTGTTCAACAAAATCTTGATACGTGCAACAATATTAATGAATTTCAAAAGCACTGTGTTGGGTGAAAGAAGCCAGACACACAAAAGGCTACATGCTATACGATTCCACTCATATGACATTCTGGAAAAGGCAAAACTAGAGACAGAGATCAGATCACTGGTTGTCAGGGTCTAGAGGTGAGGGGAGGGGATTGACCACAAAGAGGGAATGGGGAAACCATTTGGAGAATAATGGAAATATTCTACATCTTGTTTTAGTGGTGGTTATATGACTATGCATGCTTTTCAAAACTTGTAGAACTGAGTATCTAGAAACAGTGAATTTTACCCTATGTAAATTATATCTCAATAATGTCTTTAAAAAGGTGCTCCACTGTTGTCTCTGGAATTTTCTTTTGAACTAATGATACCCATTCTGCAAGTTGTGGTGCATATATGCGGGAAGTGGTGACCACATCATGACTGTTGCTTGACCCATAGCGGTTTCAAAAATGTTAAAATCTGAGACAATGTAAATCTTAGAATCAATTCAATGTGGTCCCTTCTCTTCCTTAAGGAACCTTTAAGTCTCTGAGACACTTGATGGCACCATCTGAGACAGGCTTTTCCTTACACCTCAGAGATTTTGCTTAATGTTTGTTGGGTCAGTTGATGTATTTTATATCAGAGATGCTTCTTAGACCTGAACCAATAGGCAGAAAATTTTGTGCCCAGGAAAAAGGGAGTGCACAGATAAAAATCAGGCATAAAATTTCAATAAAATAACTATATTCTTTGGATCAAAATGTATTCTTTTGTTCTAATTATAAAAATAACACCAACAAATTAATGTCTGCTTATTGTACAGAAGCAGTGTAACCTCCCACCACAAACCCAACACCATTAAATGTTTTAAAATACCACATTTCAACTCTCAGATGCACTCTTTTCACATTTAAGATCTCTGAAATTTGGGCGCATCTTATGTTTAGTTGTGTCTTAACGTCTTCCCACCAGGCAGGCAGCAGCTGTGTGTTTAATGGTATTGCTGAGCACACAAACAGCTGATTGTTCCTGTTGGCTCAATTAGGTGACTTTGATCCTTGATGATCAGCCACCACCCATTTAAGGGAGCACAAGTCCTCACTGTTGGCCAAAATCCTTCCCCTGACCTCTTCTTGGAAGGCTAAGAATTAAAACTTGCAGAATGGGCTTCAGTGACTTGGGAGAAAGTATTGAAATGATCATGGAGCATTCTTTTGAAAAATTGCTGTGTCACCTACATTTTTGATGACTCAGAGTGTGATATTGCATAGAAATGCACCGACACCAGCAACTGGGTCAAAAAGGGATTCAGAAATGTTGAAACCAGAATACAAAGAATTTGGAGGAATATTTCAACTTGCTTATTTCACTTACCTATTTCTTTTTATGTATGCAGAAGAATGATATGTAATAAAAACCTATGCATTAAGGAGAATATAAGAGCTCTCTCAAAGTATAAAAGAAAAATTCTAAGAGATAAGAAAGTGTCATGTCATAGTTTAATTGGGTATATTTTTTTCTTTAGTTGTGGAACATAAAATATGATCTATTTTACAAAGAGTTGCACCTCCAATTCGACTAAATATGGCATTTCCTTTACTTTTCTATGCATTTTAAAGCATTTTATATGATTTTAAACTAATAGAAAAGGTGTAAGAATAGGACAAAGGATTCCTGCAAATCTCTAACTTTTTCTGAACCGTTTGAGAATAACTTGGAGATATTGTGCCTCTTTAACCCTAACTACATGAGTGTTTTCTTGAGGACAATGACATTTTCTTCCACATCCACAGCACGATGAGCTACACAGGTAGAACACTGTTAACGAGTCTATGGTCCGCGTCCGCGTTTCACCAGTTGCCCCAGTTGCGTCCTCCATGGCTGTTTTGCCCGGGCCGGGATTGCCTCCAGCACCAGCCAGCGATTCAGTCATCACATCTCTTTGGTCTGCTGTAATCTGGAACAGTTCCTCAGCCTTTCTTTGTCTTTCTTGACATTGACATTTAATAAGAATACACACCAGTTATTTTGTAGACTTTCCCTCAATTTTCATTTGTCTGTTGCTTTCTCATGACTCATTTCAGGTTATGTATTTCTGGCAGTAAACCATAGAAATGTTACATCCTTCTCGGGGCATCACATCGGGAGGTACGTGATGTCACTGTGTTTCAGTATTGACATCAGCTTTGGCGAGTTAGTGAAGCTGGTGTGTTTTCCATATGCATTGTTGACATAATAGTGTTCAGACTATATAGAAAAGGTTTGTTCATCTTTCCTCCCTTAGAATCGTAAGCACTTTCTCATTATTGAAAGCTCTTAATGTTTATTATTATTGAGAAAGACCTGAGCCTAGAGTGTCTAAACACGGGGATCGACCCAAGTCATCTTGGAAACCTGGGGCTTTAGTTTCCTTGAGGAACTCTCAGTGGGATGTTCCCGTGGCCCACAGGTGACAGGAGGTCCCTAGAAGAGCCCTCTGGAAACTCGTGGCCCAGCACAAGGTAAGGGGGCAATCCATGTTTGCTGAAATCTTACATTTTCAGGAGTTCAGAGAAATGACTAAAAATGAAGCATCAGAAAAAGCAAATTGCTAATAGAGGCTGCCCAGAAGATGCGCTTAATGAGACAAACTCCATGTGGAAAAGCGACATGAAATAATTCTCCCTCCTTCCTGCCCTGGGGCCTTTTCTCCGAAAATCAGTGCAGCGGCTTCTGAGGAGCAGCACGAAGTCCCTTCTTTTAGAAGACATGGCTTCCTTGGTTTGAGGCTAGTGTTGTGGGTAGGGGCCTCTCTCTTCTTCACATTCTTATTTACTTCTTATAATCTGGAAAAATGAAGACTTGTGGGCTAATTTCAAGATTAGCAGCTTATAACTCCTTTTGGAGTAAAGCCTTTCAGCGCTGGAGAGTTCGAGAAGCCAGCCTGTGATCGCCTGGAAGCTGGTCCAGTGCATTTCAGGAGAGAGACGTTGAACTGCGAGTCCGGTCCTGCATCCTCCTCCAGGGGACATGGCTTGTGACTGGTCTTCTAAGAGAATGAACCCTTCTCCCCTCCCTGGGGTGGGCTGGTGTCCTTGCTCTGGGGCGTCCCCTCAGGACCCAGGGTGGAGATTCTTACTCCACCGTCCCATCTGGCAGGGAGCACCTGTGCCAGAAGGCTGCGCTGCAGAGCTGGGGTCCCTGGCTCGCCACTGCCTCATGCGATTCCCTCGACCCCACTGTGAGGCCCTGGTCATGCTTTCTTGTCTCAGCAAAGCACTCTTCACTTCTTCAGGCCCCAAGTCCAGCAGGACCAGCCTCCTGTAGGTCACTTCTGGACCCTCGTCCCACCTCCACTCTCTCCAGAACCCCAGGGAAGGGCAGTGGGCGGGGTCTTCTGGGGACCTGCTTTTCAGACCCTGTGAGGACGTGTCTGCAGTACCAGCAAGTCCTCCCTGTGACCCAGAGGCCCAGGCTGCCCTCACCCACATTCCTCTGCCATCTCCTTGGGACCTGCAGGTGAGCCAAGTGGGGCCAGGCCATCCCTGCAGTCTGCATGCTAGGCGCCTCCTGAGCGTGCACCGGGAGGGGGACGGGCACCTCGGAGACTTGGACACCGAGCCTGCCCTCGTGGGACCTTTGTCTTGTGTGAATAGTGCATCCCCAGGCTGCTCCTGGGAGAGTGCACACAGCTGTTCCTGTGGTGGCCTGGGGAGCAGAGCCTGGCACTGTGGGCAAGGAAGGGTCCATATGGGACATGGAGAGCAGGCTCCACACAAGGGTCCCTCAACCTCGGTATCGTTGGCATTTGGGACTGGGTCATGCTTTGTTGTGGGGGCTGTTTGTATATTTTAGGGTGTTTAGCACACCCCTGATTCTACTCAGTAGACGTCCCTGCAACATTGTGAGAACCCGAGCTGTCTTCGTACTTTGCCCAACATCCCTGGGTTAAATCCACTGCTCTGCCCTGGTCTGCACTCCTTGATGCTAAATTCTGCTTCATCATAAAGTCATGCGTGCGCGCTCGCTGGAGACATCTTAGAAGGCGAAGCGTGAGAACGCAAAGAGGAAGTTTTCCCTTGGTCTTTCATGTATTTGCAATCACACTTCATGCAAAGTTTTCTTTTTTAAACGTGATACTAAGTAACCAGGTCCTTATGTTAATTTTATGCTGTGTGCGAATGTTATCTCCAGGTTAATCCCCCAATCTCGCCGCTCCTTCTCAAGGGGAGTTCACCCGCCCTTCACATCTGACGGGCTGAGTGAGAAGCAAGTGACCACAACCGGGTTCTCGGGAATCGAGAGTCATCTCGTGCCCACGTAGTAGCGGAACATTTTGTGTGCTTGGCTAAATTCTCGTTTTCATCTGAACATGGCTCTCTCGTCTGAACCCAACATTATTGTGTGTAAGAGAGTAGACCCTGGTCCTCCAAGGTGTGTGCCTAAGTCTGCGTGGTCTGTGGCTTCTCCGCCTCGGTTGGTTTACATCTGAGGCAGCGCATCTGACACGCGGCCAGACGCCCACAAAGCTTTTCCTGGCCGCGGAGCACAGGATGTGCTGACGGGCGTCCCACGGGAAGAATATTAACATTTAGGTTTGAAAGGGCCTTAGCTCGATTATTTATAGCCTCAGGCAGGAGTTCTATCCTCATGGGCATAAAAACACATCGAAAAATGATGATGCATTTGACAGGAAACACTGAAGGTTTAATTACGCCCAGAATAAAGGAAGAGATTAAAGTTGACTTGAGTCTCAGGCGGTCGGTCCAGGGCCCGTGGTGTAGGCTGAAGGAGGGGGACCGGCCGCCCCCAGGCCCTGGTGATGGAGCACACAGTCCGTGGGGTCTGGCTCTGACTTCAGTGGCTGGTTTTTGGCTTCAACTTAATTGCTACTTTTTTTTATTGTGGTAAAATATACGTAACGTAAAACTTACCATTTGAATCATTTTTAAGTGTCCAGTTCAGTGGAATTAAGTACATTCACGCTGTTGTATAACCATCACCATCTCCAGAACTTTTTCATCTTCCCAAACTGAGACTCTGCCCCCATTAAACACTCACTCCTCATTCCCCTCCCCCAGCTGCTGGTGCCCACCATCCTACTGTCTGTCTCTATAAATCTGACTACTCTAGGGATCTCATATACGTGAAATCGTACGGTATTTGTCCTTTTGACTGCCTTATTTCGCTGATAATAATGTCCTCAAAGTTCATCCATGTTGTAGCAGGTGTCGCAATTTCCTTCCTTTTTAAGGCTGAATAGTATTCCATTGTATGTATGTACCACATTTTCTTTATCCATTCCTCTGCTCAACGGGCACTTGGGTTGCCTCCACCTTTTGGCTGTTGTGAATAATTCTGCTATGAATGTGGGTGCACAAATACCTGTTTGAGTCCCTGCTTTCAATTCTTTTGAGTCTATACCCGGAAATGGAATTGCTGGATCGTATGGTCTTCCCATGTTTAATTTTAGGGGGAGCGGCCACACCATTTCCCACAGCAGCTGCATCGTTTTACATTCCCACCAACAGTGCACAAGGGGTCCTATTTCTCCACATCCTTGCCAGCACTTACTGTTTTCTGTTTTCTTGGTTTTTGTCATCCCAGTGGGCTGACGTGGTATCTCACTGCGGCTTTGTCAGGAATGATCCTTTGCCCTTGTCCAGTGCTTCGTGTGTTTATCCCTGAGTCCCTTCACATGTGAGTTCACAGCGATCTCCTCACAGGGAATGGAGAGTTTGCTCTTGACTCTAATGCCAGGTGACCCTGACTGAACTCACCATCTTTCTTCTAGCGCACTGGGCTGATGCTGCAAACCGGATCCCCTCCCCACCCCCACCTCCAGCTGTGTGAGCTCAGACAGGCCGCTGGACCTCTCTGGTGTTAGGTTCTCACCCATAAAATGGGAATCATAACAATTCCCACCGTATTCAAAGATTGAGCCCTCAAAGTCGTAGAACAGGGCCAGACACACAGTAAACGCTCTGTAAACGCTAGTTGTGGCTATTACTATTACTTTTATGATCTTCCTACCTTGTCAATGCTGTAGCCCAGTCGCCAGGCACAGAATCATAATTTTCAGATTGTGTGTGCACTTCTCGGAAATGGCCTCTCGGGTCCCCTCCTTCCTCCCATCCCCCTCAGCCTTCCTCCCGGGATCTTCACCACGGGGATTCATTTTCACGTCAGTCCGCTAGGGAGTTGCCCAGTTGTTCCTTAAAAAATGCCATATTCCTGTTCCAGAATCACTTTCATCATGCTTATCTCTAGCTTCGAAAGCTACGATGGCTCCTAATGACCTGGCAGATCACTTCCCAATCTTTCCAGCTAGTTTTCTTGTTTTTATTTTTGTTCTTGTTTTTGTTTTTAAGAATGAATTTGTTGAGTATAACATAGGTCTGGTAGAGTGCACAAGTCTTTCGTGTCTAGCTCACTAGAATTTTCCATAAGCCTGTGCCAAGTCCAGTCACCCAGATCAAGACTTAGAACATTTCCAGGCCCCAGGAGGCCCTCCCCAGCCAGTGGACCCCACCGGTTCTTGAAGGTCTCGTAAGTGGGGGGATACAGGGACCCCACGCCTGCCTTCTTCCTTTCCCTCGTCCTTGTGTCTGCTGACTCTGTTCGTGCTGTTGCCTGCCCCACCAGTCTGTTCTTTTTCACTGTGAGTTGTGCCCGGTGACTATGATACCACAAAGCCGCTGTGCACGCTCTGTCGTGTCTTCCGGGGAGCGTGTGCACATTCTCTTGGATATATACTGTGGAGTGCGTTGGTGGGTCAAAGGGTAGGCCAAGCTTCTTGTTTCATTTAAAAATATTTTTTGTGACTATAAATTTTCCCTTAGCTTCACTGAGGTCTGATTTACATAAATAAAATCCACCCATTTTAAGCGTACAGTTTGATGAACATTGGCAATTACATAGCCATTTGATTACCACCACAAAGAAGATCTGGAACGTTCCTAGTCCTCCCTCTAAATTCCCTGTGCCTTTTGCAGTTGATAGCCATCCCCAAATCCGCCCCAGGCAACCGTCGTACTTTCTGGCACTATCATGTTGCCTTCTCTAGAATTTCACATAAATGGAATCGTACTCAATGAGGTCTTCTGTGTCTGCCTTCTTTCATTCAGCACAATGCTTTGTGGGTCACCCGTAGGGTCGTGTGTCATTGCTGATAAGGATGCAAAATGGCACAGCACTTTGGAAAACAGCTGGACAGTTTTTAATAAAGTTAAATATAAATTTACCATACCACCCAGGGATAAAAACATATGCCCACCATATGTCAGTGCCCGTAGCAGCATTATTCCTAAGAGACCCGAGCTAGAAACAGCCCAGGCGTCAACCAGCCAGTGAACAGATGGACAGATGCTGTGTGTCCAGGCTGGAAGTACCACTTGGCAATAAAGAATGAATTACGGATGCATGTGCCAACACGGACTAATTTCTTGTTCTGTTTTTAAAATGTTATTTCTTTTTTAAAATTTAATTAAAACAATGGATGCTTAGGGGCTGGCCCCGTGGCCGAGTGGTTAAGTTCACGCGCTCCGCTGCAGGCGGCCCACTGTTTCGTCGGTTCGAATCCTGGGCGCGGACATGGCACTGCTCGTCAGACCACGCTGAGGCAGCGTCCCACATGCCACAACTAGAGGAACCCACAACGAAGAATACACAACTATGTACCGGGGGGCTTTGGGGAGAAAAAGGAAAAAATAAAATCTTAAAAAACAAAAAACAAAAAACAACAATGGATGCTTATTGTAATGAATCAAACAATACAGAAGCAGAGAAAAAAAAGATAAAGTTTATTCCTGTTCCATTCACACCTACTTGAGGTGAGGTAGCAGGTTATCACATATTTTTTGCATTCATGCACACACACACACACACACACAGAGGAGCTCCCCCTCTTTTTGTTAAAAATGGGAATTGTAGCACATCCATCACTCCATAACTTGCTTTCTCCATTAACAGATCCGTTGATTTGGGTCTAACTCCTTATGTTTATATAGCTGCAAATCATATGGCTCTCTGATAGCAGTCGACTGATCCCATTGTCGTCTTGTTTTGCTGGGCGAGGGCGCAGACACACGCGGCCGCCATCTTCCGCGCTGGAGCGCTGGTCTCCGTGGCCCCGCTTGGAGGGGCTGCAGGGCCACTTCTGAAGTTCACAGCATTACGAGGAATCTGTGGAAGCGGCCCTTTCTTCACAACTGTGCAGCACTGGGTCTTAATGTCGTTGATTTGACCAGTGTTATGGTCAGGACCACATCACTGTTGCTTTCCTTTGAGCTTTTTTGTACCAGAAAGGGCCTTTCTCCCCCATCTGCCGCTGGTTTCACCCCCTTAATGGATTACCTGTAACATCATTTGCCCATTTTTCTATTGGGGTCTTTATTTCTTACCAGTTCTTCAGAGCTTTTTGCACATTTTACTTGTGTTGGCAATATTCTGCAATACAATGAAATGGTTTTTATTAGAGGGCATCTATCAGAGGTTCCTTTACGATGCACTTCTCCTGTCTCAACTGTCTCCCTCACTGTGAAATTATACTAGCAGTTTTCTGTTATTTTGTTTCCTTTACTTTTTACATTTGGATTTTTATTTCACCTGTAATAAAATAGCCAACTGTCCCCAAACAGGAGTCCCCCACTGAGTTGAAATGCCACCTTGCCGTCCGTTAGGTTCCCTTGTGTGCGAGGCTGTTCCCGGGCGCTACCTTAGGCCCCACTGCATCTGTTTTCCTCGTGCCAGGACCCATGGCTCTGACCTTGGCGGATGTGGTCATGTTTCTGATATGGTGGGAGATGTCACCTCTTGTTGGTCTTTCTTGTGGTTCTGAAAAATTCCTTCACAATTTTTGAACTGTCTCGTGCATTCTAACATCATATTGTTCAGTGCAAAAAGATTTCACTAGGATTATACTTATAACTGAATTAATTTAGTGTTTTGGGGAGATTCACATTTGATCATATTATTATGTCTTTGTGTCTGGGATGCGGCATGAGTTTCCATTTATCTGGATCTTGCTTTGTCTTTCAGTGACATTCTGTGCTTGTCCCCACGTGGGCTGTGTCCCCTTTGCTACCCCTGCCCCATGTCTTGCACAGTTTTGGCCTTGATATGCGTGGGGCTCCCCACCCTTCACCCTGACGTTTCCATTTCCATGTGTTCACCGCTATTAGGGGGAAGAGATGCTTGTTTCTCACCTCATTACAAAACCCTCATCTTAGTTCCTAATAGTTTTTCCCCCTCATGTCTCTTCCACAACGTAATCTCTGCCAGCGTTCATGACACTACTCGTGT
Source organism: Equus przewalskii (assembly GCF_037783145.1). Classification (NCBI taxonomy): domain Eukaryota; kingdom Metazoa; phylum Chordata; class Mammalia; order Perissodactyla; family Equidae; genus Equus; species Equus przewalskii. The sequence continues at coordinate 51,529,601 of NC_091852.1, forward strand.
GGGTTTCTTGCCTGTTTTCTCGATTCCCAGTCATGGGTCCTGTTCAAGGGCATCCCTCTGTCCCCTGTAGCTGCCCCCAGGCACTTCCTGATCCACTTGGTCCTGCCCTCCCTTCTCACCATTTCTGCATCTCTCCTTCCCTCCCCTTGCCCAAACCTCCCCAGCCTTCAAGGCTCCATGCACCTTGCCTGCTGGGGAAGCCTTCTCCGTCAGGGATGCAGAAACGGGGCAGGTGTGGCCTTGCCAACCCCAGGCTTGGAGCCCCTCAACAGAGAGCCAGCCAAAACTGCTGGGGCGTCAGTGTGCACTCAGGTGCGACTACTGCCCCCCACCCCCATCCTGTGCTTGCAGGCCTGAGATACAAGGCCTTCGCATGTCACATAACGTGGGTGTGGTCCTGCCTCCTCAGCACTCCACACAACTTCTCTGTCAGCCCTGAGCCTATTACCAGACCAAACGTGGGTCCCTCCTTGGGAGCTAAATCAAACTGCACCAGAAGTGGTTGTTTCACAAAGTAGAATTTTTATTTGCAGCATGCAGCAGAGGAAAAATGGAGACCATAGGGAATAATTTCACAAAGCTGTGGCCTCCCCAGCACAGGGAGGTGAGCGTCTTTATTCGGGGTAGGGAATGAATGTTCAAAGGGGAACTTTCAGCATCGTGTGTAGAGATGGGCACAGACTGGCACGTGCATGGTTGGAAATCATGCTTCTACATACACTGCATGACCTAAACTTGTCTGCTTTGCCCCTCCGCAAGGAGGGGGATCCATACTGTTAGTGAGTGCAGGTTACTTTAGTACAACCCTCTGCCCATCTGTGCAGCTGTCAGTCTTGTGGTTGCGGGCTGGGCTGGTCTGGGCCCTTTCAGAGCAGCTGGGTCCAGAGCGGTTGTCGCCTGGAGCTTCTTCCTGCAACACAGCTGGAAACCACGTAAGCTCAAGGCCCCAAGGTGTCAGACAAAGAAATGCTTGCTCCTTGCCGGAAGACAAGAGAATTAGGTCAAACACAGAGGTTAGAGTTTAGGCAGACAAGGAGGCGGGTTAGGGTCCCTATCTAGTGACAAGCCCACTCAGCAGGGGCTGGCTCTTCTGCTTGTCGGTCACCCTGCCCACAGGGTCTGGGCTGCTCTGTGCACATTCCACCCCCCAAGATGGATGGCTGGCCTGGGCCCACCGCAGCGCAGAGCTGGCTTCACATTCCTGGCCGACCTGCTTGGCCTCCCAGTGCCTCTGGAGGACAGTGAAGTAGACAGGAACATGATGCCTCCTCACCTGGGTCTTGTCAGCTAAGTGAGATTCTGCGTCCGCAGGCCCTGCCCTGATCCGGCCTGTCAGCGCTGGCTGCAGCCCGTCACGTGTGTTTGTAGGATTGTGTGAGGACCCAACAATGTGCTTGTGTGGCTTTGATCACACGGCAAGAGTGTTGAACGTTCCCGTGAGAGGAGCTCCAGGGCTGTGCCTGGCGTCACCAGCAGCACTGGGCGGCCCGGCCCCCAGAGCAGTGCTGCCCTGGTCCTTGTGGGCTGTGGTGACGGGGCGAGATCCCACACCCGAGGCTGGGTGCCCAGGCCAGACAAGTGCCCTCATTCCCATGTGATGGTGGGGGTGCCTGCTTCCTCGCTCCTGGGGTGCTGATAGCAGTGGGGCCCCTGGGGCACCATGTGCATTGGATGGGTGAGAGGTCTGGCCTCCTGCCATGGCCCTAAGGAGACTCGGGCTGGGAAAGGCCTGGCTTTGAGCCCGAAGGATCTAATTCAGGTTTGGACTCTTCTGGCGTGATGTCATTCTGGGAAAAGTTAAGTACCTCCTCTGAGCTTAATTCCTCTTGTCTTAGTTCATTTTTTCCCAGACAGGAAGGCTGGTGCCCACATCTCAGGGTTCTGGCTCAGGGAGATGCGGGGTGAGAGGACACTCAGCAGAGGCCAGCTGTCCCTCCCCTCGGGGTGCTGGCTGACCACGGCGTGTGTGAGTGTGTGCACATGAGTGTGAATGTGTGAGTGTGTGAGCTCCCCTCCTGAGCTCAGAGTCCTTGTTCTCAGGGAGCCTGCAGACGCCCCTCTGGGCCCCGGAACCCCTGAGCTGTGCAGCCCTGCCCTGTGGATGAGGATGACCTTCACACACAGCAGCCGCCCACAGGTCACTCCGCAAGTTTACCCTCTGTCGTCTGATGTTCCCCTCAGCCCCCACTCGGCCCTCTTGCCCGTCCTCCTCTGCAACTGCAGTCAGAGGGACTTTTCTTCACAGTCCATGGAAGCTGACCAATACGGAGAGAAAGTCAGGCCTGAGGACGGAGAAGGACGCTCTCCGCCCAGGCAGCCTCTCACGACCAGACCTTGTCCGGTGACGGGAAAGGGAGCGCTGTCTTGTCTAATAACCACCGCTGGACTGTGTGCCTCCCCGCTCCTTCCCCGCAGGGACGCGGGGACCCCGTTCACGTCTGCGGAGGAGGCAGGCCGGCGTTTTCTCTCTTGCCTTGCAGGCGTGTTCTCACGGAAAGGCACTGTCCACAGGACTCCTGGGGGCTGCCTGGAGACCGGGACCCCTGGCCCTTCGTGGGCGTGCCTGGTGCTGACCTGCGCTCCTCCAGACTCCCCTCCGCTGGCTGTCATCCTGCTCTTCCCTCCCACACAGCCCGCATCTCAGTGTCCTCCCGACCTTTTCCCACAGGGCCTGGCGATCCTCCTTCGGACTGATGACGTTGTAGCCCTCTCTGATATTGAACATATTTTTGAAGAAAACAGACACATTGTGTCCATGGAGTATTTCTGTCTGGGGGTTTGTACTTTGGCCTTGTCATGGTTCCGTATGGCTCATCTTCTGGAGTTAGTTTCTATATTACTCTGTGGTTGTCTAATTGTTAATAAAACGATGACAGCAGGAAGGACATTTTTGGACCAGTGATGTGGACTGCCGAGAGAGGGGATAGCCTGCGGAGCTGCCGCTCTCCCTCCCTCCTCTGACGGCGAGGCTCCCTGGGGATCCTCCCCTCTGCCCCAGCAGCTGCCTGGAGGGTGGGAAGGGGAGCTGGCTGAGTCGGCCCCCAGGAAAAGGAAGGCGGGCCGGCTGTTGGCCCCCAAGTTGCTGTGAGGCCGCGTGAGTTCCACTCCGGTCCCTCCCCCACGTGCCGCGTGATGTCGGCGGTGTTTGCCAGGATGCGTCTCAGAGTATCTCCACTTAGCTCCTCCTAGCACGGAGGCCAGTGCTGGAGATGCTTGTGCTGAGGGCAGCTGCTCTCCTGCCTCAGGAATCGGGAATATGGTTTTGCCTCCTTGGGGAGAGAGCCTCTGGCGTTTGCTGTGCGATTGACAACCATTTTCCTGTTACTTGTCTGGCTTTGTCGAAGTCTCCTAGATTGGAAAACAGGATAGTTAGTTTTAATTCTGGTTCTACCATTGACCTCCTGAGGATTTGAGGGTTTGTGCGACACAGCCAAGAATGTCTGGAGCCACTGGATGCACGCACATGTGTCGGTGTGTGTGCACGGGTATGCGTGTGCACACGGAGCACGTGGAGGAGAGGAGCACGAGATATCATCCCCACAGCCCTTAACACAGTCTCTGCACATAAGGATAAAAATAAAACTGTTAATACATATCCAAAAATGGACCGTTCTGTAGCTTATGCTTACACATGAATCTACTTATTTTCCTATAATTTTCTAGAGACCATATGTTTCTTGGGACCATATGTCTGTAAATGAATCAGATTATGGTCAATGTGAATGTAGTCGTGCCTGGAGCCAGAACAAGCTACCAGGACTTCATAGTTCTGTCTGTCTGTCTGTCTCTGTCTCTCCGTCTATGTATACATGTGTGTATATGCATATGTATGTAATTATGTGTATGTAATCATCTTTAGGATGAGTTCATGTGCCTCCACCAGTTAAAGCTCTTCTTCCAGTCCAGAACCAAGATGCATACTTGCAGCTTTGACTTCAACACTGATGACAATCACATTGATGGTCATTGTGCTTGCCCCGTGCCAGGCACTGTCGATGCTGAGAGGCTTTGTGGATGTACAGGTGGTCTTCTTTGATCCTTGGTGAATGCTGAGGAGTAGGTCTGATTGCTCCTCCCTCACACAGACTGAGCTCAGGTGGGCGCAGAATTTACCCAGGTGGCCCTAACACCTGCCCTGTTAGGGCTGGGGATCCCCAGGAAGGAAGGAAGGCGTGTGTCTGTCCTCCCCAGGGCTGCAGGTGTAGGCACGCGGGAGGCAGATCTGTAACCAAAGTCTTGAGGATGGATGGAGCCTGCATCCCTATTTGGGAAAGTCAATGCGTGTCTTTGGGAGATGGGTCCAGACCTCCCTTCCATGGGTTTGAACCTGCGAAAGGCTGTGTGCAGCTGACTTCCACAGAGCAAAGGCCTGCGCCACCCGCCTGCTAGCCAGCCCGTCGTCCTCTACCCAGAGTGCCCTACGTGAGCTGGGCTCCTGGCAGTTTGCTGATTGGGCGATAAACAATAAACGATAAACAATAATCTGTACAGAAGAGGCAGGACACAGGAAAAGGACTTTGAGCTTCTCGGGGCAGCACGTCGTGGGCAGGTAAGTGCACAGGGGAACTGGCGGAAGGTAAGGGCTAGTAACAAGGCTTGTTGTGCAGATTCCTCTGGAGCGTCTCAGGGCTGGTCAGGGTCTTGGATTGTCTCCGGTGATAAACTTCTGTCCTTCCTGGTGGAAAGCGGAGGCAGACGCCTTTACAAATTTATGTCCTGCTTTTAGGCAAATAGGGGAAGGGCAGAGAGCTTTTCTGGTATCTTCTCTACTGTTTCTCACTTGCCTTCAGCTCAAAATAATCCTCATGTCAAAGTGGCCTATTTGTCATGCTCTGATCCCCTTCACCGCGTGTCTCCTGTCTGTTTCTTCATGAGGTCAATCGCAATTTGCCGTTACAAGAGGTTGTCTGTTGCCCTCTCCCATGAGTGCAGAAATCACCCAGATGTCCTTGTTTCTACGGTTTTAGTCTGTAAAATGTGTGCACGTGTGTGGGGAGGTCAGGCGGGCAGCAATGTGATGGATGAGTCGGGAGAAAGATGGTGCTACGTGATTTCAAAGGATCCAGTTCTAAAATCGTACATTCCAACGAAAAAGCTATGAAATGTGAAGGTGCTGGCTGTAACGATGAGAAATTTATCCTGAATAGGGCAAGATGGTGAAGTCGTGAGGAAGTGAGGGCCAGCACTCAGGGCTGGCTTACTTTCAGATGACCGCAGAGGTGCCAAATATTCCATTTTCATATTAGCCGTGCTCTGAGGTCATCGTTTGGCATATTGAAATGGAATCGTACTGAACAGAATGTTAAGACGCAATCTCTATTATTAAAAACAGGGCAAAATTGCTACCTGAGACTCAGTCTAGGATTAAATGGAATTACACAAAGCTAAATAATGATTGCTAAATGAACAAATTGAAGCCACACTGCTCATGAAAATGCACTGTGCTAAATAGTAAGGGGGAACAATGAGAATTGTTACATTTGAAATTAGACTTTGGAGTTAAAGGAAATTTCAGTCATCTAAATATTGCAATTATTATTATTATGTCACATTTCTATTTCAAACAGAAATGGATACCGACAGCCTGGTTGGAATGAGAATTCACACCCGCGTTATCATATGAACATTACAAACAGATTTATGTCAGTGATGAAGAAAAAGCATTTTTCTGAAAAGTAGCTTGATTTGGAAACTCTTTGGGGATACTAAGGCTGGCTCACAGGGGGTCCCTAGGACTTTTCTTGAGTCCATGAGCTCTGAGAAATTTCTGGAATTTCTTGAATTTTCAAATCTTTTTTTGTGAGGAATATTCACCCTGAGCTAACATCCGTTACCAATCTTCCTCTTTTTCTTTTTCCTTCGCTTAAGGAAGATTAGCCCTGAGCTAACATCTGTGCCAGTCTTCCTCTATTTTGTATGTGGGATGCTGCCACAGCGTGGCTTGATGAGTGGAGCTGGTCCCTGCCTGGGATCTGAGCTCGGGAACCTGGGCCGCTGAAGTGGAGCGCATGGACCTGTAACCTCTGGGCCACAGGGCCGGCCCCCTAAATTTGCAAATTTTGAGGACAGAAGGTTGAGTCTCTGAATGTGCCCTGAGATGCCTGCATGCCTTGCTGGGGGAGGACTTATTTGATAAAATGGGTTTATTATTTGCAATGTTTTTGTCACAATCTCTCTCTCTCTTTTTTGGCTTATAAGCAGCAGAAGTTATTGCTTACAGTTTTGGAGGCCGGAAGTCTGAGATTGGTGTGCCAGCATGGTTGGGCGAGCCCTCTTAGGGAAGTGAAAAAATAGTTTAAGCACAATCTCATTCTCAATACTCATTTGCCGTTCCCAATCCCTCTCGCAGAAGTGGCACATGAGTAGGTTTGTGACTGGACAAGATCAGACATGATGGCGTAACCAATGATTACGTAGCTTAGACATTTGACATATCCTTTTGGAAAACTGCCACACAAGACTGATTTTTTTTATCTTCCATGACAGTGGATGGGAAAGAAATCAGATGCTTATTAGGGTGTTTAAGGAATGGCTTACGGGAGACTGTCCACCATGTCATGTCTTTCCAGCCTGCTGGGCCCCCAGAGATTCAGCTGCTTTGCTCAGCTAAATAGACCACTTTACATAACAAGCACGGTGCAGAGATGTGTTGAACTTTTTTTTAATTAAACGGGTCAAAGATAGATACTGAGGTTTATATAGTTCTCTAAAGAGACAGCTTGACCTTCTTCAATAAGGAATTTACTTTTAGGAAGTACTTTGATGATCATTTTGATAGAACCACGGTTGGACTATTATCGTAAAGTAAATGACTAGGCATAAACATCAAAAACATTTATTTCTTTTGCATAAACTTCTCCTGAGTCATGGGGATTCACAGTCTGCAGTTTTCTGGCATCCGAACTTTTGGAAGAGCCTCTCTTCCTCTGCTCTCTACAGCGAATTGAGTGGCAAATGTGAAGCTTATCCTCATTGCCTCTTACCTAATTTGATGAGGCCATATTTCTCTTAAAAGCATTGCATTGTGTTGGTAATTATTTTTCTAGATGATGGAAAATAATTTCAAGATGTATGCGGCTGAGACAGCTTGTGGACTGTTTCTGGAGACCCCTTATCTTCCTTGTTATTCCGCGTGTCTCCAGATCACTGTTTGATTATTTTTTCCATGTTCTCTTATTATTTTGTCCTTCCCCATGCGGGAGCAGGGGAGCCACCCAGCTCCTTTCTGGGCTCCTGACTCTGGAGCCACCTTCAGCTATCTCCCGTCATTTCCCACTGAGGCCAAGTCCCGAAGGTGAGCCATTTCCCTTCAAAGAGCCCGCCCCACTGTGTCCTCTGTGCCCCAGCCAGAGCCTCCAGCATCTGGACCAGGCCGGCCACCCCTGCCCTGGGGCTCTCCTGCCCCCTGCAGACCCATGGGTCAGCCCCTCCGCAGCTGGTCCTCCATTCCTCCCCCTCCATACCTGGGACACCCTTGCCTCCTTTCGGTGCCCAGTACGTCGTAGCCACTCAACAAACTCCTCTCTGTGGGATTATCCTGTGCAGAGCCTCATTTCGGGCTCATTTGTACGCCCCTGGGGCTCCTCTCCTCCTTTACCCTCTTGATTTTATGATATTTACTAACTGCAGGAGCTGGGACTAACACTCAGATGACCAAATTTCTCTTAATTACATCTTGACTCCCTTCAGAAGGATCCTCGTCGATAGCAGGCTTGGTTAAGCTTGGCCTTGTGCCATGACCATGGCCATGAAGACAACCTCCAGAACACCATATTTCAGGGTGTGGATTTTCTGAAATGGAATCCTAACTGAACGTGAAAACAACGAGTGTTGCCTTGATACATATCACACCGTCAGGATACAACCCCAGCCGCAGAAAGAACTAGGCTCTGCCAGTCCCGTCCAAGGGTTAGGAGGGTTCATACTTTCTTAGTTTCGTTTTCTAGAGAAGAAATCGGATGCGGCCTGAACCGGCAGGTCTGCATTCTGTGCTGAAATGACGGTGGTTCTTTTCCCTGGGACATGCACATGGGGAGTCCCCGAGTTAAGTTGTCCTGACTGACGTGACCAAATGGTGCCTCTTCCTGTCCTCTTCAGGGAAGCCATCAGCCGTGTTTGCGAAGCCGTCCCTGGCACCAAGGGAGCCTTCAGGAAGAGAAAGGTAGGTCCTCTCGGCTCTCGGCTCGCTGCGTCTCCTCCACTTCTCCACTCCTCTGTCACCTCCCAGCATCTTCCATCCCATGACTGTTCAGTTTCCTTGCTCCGGGGCCTGGCTCTCATCCCTTTCTTTTTCTTTTGCTGGGGGAACCAAAAGAGGACAACTTGCATTGGCTCCTGTCACTTTCAAAAACAGAAAGAGCTTAGATTCCCTCCCTCTGCCACGTGGTTGACAGAACAGTTAGCTCTTGCTGTCCACCCAAAGAGACCCCTGGTTAGTCACCGTGGGCCTGAACCCAAAGACGACGATAGTGACAAACACGTCAACAGGGCTGGGCGTTCTCCTAAGCCTTGTGGACGCTAACTCGCTCCATCAGAGCATCTCTCCCTGGTAGACACCCCCATGGGGTGCTGGTCACAGTCGAACAACCGGCTCTTGGGGGTGGGGGCAGGGGACTGGGAGACACCAGATTTGTGGTATTTGCCAGTTTCTGTGGCACAAATACTTCCGCCAGGGCCGACTCCAGGCTCTAACGTGATGCCCCTAAAATGAGGTGGGGAAGGATGTGCGGCAGCACGTGGCTGTGTAGCACGTCCAGGTACCACAGATGCAACGAGCCTGAACAACGCAGACGATAGCTAACGTAGCAAAAATTAGGAAGGGGTGAGTTTTGAGTATTTACTATTGGTTTTTAAATATAATTTATTTAATTGTAAGTTTACATAATTTTTAATAGTAGCTGTTTTTAATGGCCAGCTCATAAAATTCCTAAAAGCTTAATAGTTGTCCCTTATGAGCTGGTGCCAGCCAGCTCCAGAACACTGTTGGGTATCCCCCCATTTTACAGATGATAAAAACTGAGGCACAGAGATGAGAACCCCCAATGTGAGGAGGTGAGGGGGCTGAGCTCCAGCCCAGACGCCTGGCTCCAGGGCCTGCCATTCAGCCCACGTACTCGACCTTTCTGTCCTGGAGCTCGTTGGACCAGAAGGAGAAAAAAGCAGGTTAAGAGAAAGCTCAGAAAACTCTTCATTCGAGTGTCTAGTAAACACATCACGGAACCCCCACGCTCAGGCTCTTCTAAGCCTGGACCACCGGTGGGGGAGCATCCCTCTGGGTCTCCCAGTCTGTCCTGAGGCTGAGGTTAGGGGCAGGGTTGGGCTTGTCTCTGCGGCTCCCAGGGTTGCCCGTCGGTTCTGTCTTCGTAGCTTGGGGACATTCACGAACCCGCAGGGCAACTGGGTTTCAGGCAGAGAACTCTGGGTGAAGGCACAGGTGTGAGGCCCATGGTCTGGTCGGCCCTCAAGGGACACAGGGAACCAATAAGGCTCCAGATTCTTGAATACAGGGTGGGGGCAGGTCTCTGAGAACAGAGACAGCGAACCTCCTCTTTCAGAGCCAAGTGGTACCCGACCAGCAAGTTTTGGGGTACCCTCACGGTTAGTCCTCCTGGTGAAGGTGGTGGAAACAATGCCGATTTCTGGGCTCCACCCCAGGTGCACGTCATCAGAATTTCCTGGGGAGTAGGCATCTCTATTTTTAAATAGCTCAGGCAGGACATTCAAAAACAGCACATGTCTGTTAAGAGATGGTGTTGATTGACGTATCACAAGGTGCATGTTCTCATCTGAGGCGGAGGGACAGCAATGGACAGAGGGAGACAGGTGTTGGCAGTGCCCATCCAGGTCCTCGGGGAGAAGGTGCCTGGCTGGAAAAGGCAGCCCATTGGTATCTGGACGAAGGACATTTCTGGGGCTGATGGATGCACCAGTTAGAGCCGAACCGAGTCTGTCCATCCTTGTGCTGGCTCCAGGCCCATCGGATTCTAATTGGACCATCCACATGAACACTGACCTGGGAGGATGTTCCGCCAAAGGGTTTGTGTTCCATCCCTTCATCAATGAGCATTCTCATGGCTCTATGGGGTTGCTCCCCAGCCCTGTGAGCTGGTCCATTTTCGTGTGGCCCTGAGCAGTTTGATTCTTGGTGGGTTGAAACCCGTTTCTGAGTCTGCAGAGCTGTGGACCCTGACCTGCGGCACCTTCCCCAGGTTTACGAGCGACCCCATGAGACACAGCCCACCATGAGCTGCCTGGAACACGGACACCTCTGACTTTCCCTCGAGGGGGCTCATCTCGGTGTGCGCATATTAGCTGTTTTACAGTTTGCATATTGTGTATTCTAGAATTTGTGTGTTGGTGTCGGGTCCCACCGCCAAGCTCATTCCTGGCACAATTGTCTTCACATGTTTAATGCGGGGAGAATGCAGAGGTTTGGGTTGTGGCCTGCAGAGAGGCCCCAACAGTGTGGCCCCAGCGAATGGAAAGCTAACTTAACGCGGCTTGATTTCACAGCCTCCGAGCAAAGTGCTCTCCAGCATCCTGGGCAAGAGCAACCTCCAGTTTGCAGGAATGAGCATCTCTCTGACCATCTCCACCGCCAGCCTCAACCTGCGGACTCCCGACTCGAAGCAGGTCTGTAGGCGCTTGGCCCCTGCCCTGCCCAGAGCCCCCCACACGACGGCTGTTCCAGGCTGCCCGCTTCCAGCTTGTCCCCGTGGAGTGCATTTGTGTAAAATCCTCACTTGGCTATAAACTTTGGCCACTTCCAAGGGTCGCCAACCGAATGATAGATGGAATTGGTGCTCCTTAATTCTGCTATAAATTACCTTTTTTTTGAGGATAATGCATGAACTCATTGGTTTACTTGCAATGTAAAAAGAGGCGTACGCACATGCAGAAGTCTCCTCGTAATGTTCTGGCCTTTATTTTGTTTTCTTTTATGCCATATTTCATTAGTTCCACAGCCCACATCTTATTTTCACGTCCTGTCGTCTTTGAAATGGACGGCACGTCATGGTTTAACGGACAGTGTTTTTTCTTTCTTAGCGGGTCATTATTTTGGAGCCTCCCATAGCTGGTAGTGTCGTAGGGTCGATGCAACGTGATGGATCTGTGGCATGTCCAGTGTGGGAAGAGTTCCTTGCTGACCGAGGTGGTCAATGACAACATTTACTGAGGCTAATTCTGTTTAGGATGGTTTGGTTCCTCTGCAGTGTCTGTCTTTTAGGTTTCTCTGATCGTTAGTCCCTTCAGCTGGAAAAATGGGTATAAGAGTAGCTGTCCTGTGTACCAGCAGGGCCGTTCTGAGAGCTGAGGGAGGTGAAAATGCTCATAAACCACAAAGGGACTGTGGAGTGTAAACTTCCTTCGCCTGCCCTGCTCAGCCTGGGGCTGAGACTTCCTGCACCTGAGCTGGGATTCCGAAGCGTCTACTCAGAGAAAGATGGCAATCCACAGACCTCTGAACGACACCCTTTCTGACTCTGGCAGTGTGTTCCCGGGTTTGCCCAGGGGTTACCTTCTTGTTGCTGTAGATGTTCATAGTTATTGATTTCCATATTCCCAGGTAAGCAAGCAGCATCCTCAGCTTCATTTCTTCCTCCGTCCCCACCGGAGCTGTTGAATCAATTCTGGATCCAGTGTAGACACAAGAGGCAATGTCCCGCCTTTGTTGTGACATACCGGATGCCACTTCCCACCACATTCCTTCGTCCTCACTCGACTGAAGGATGATCCCTGTATTTCTTGTTGGCCCTTCTAAGGGATGGGTTAAGCAGTCATTTAGGTGGTGGATGAAGGATGTTCGACAGGCTTAGCCTCTGCTGGAGCCGTCTGGAGCCTGAGCCCCCTGACGGCTTGGGTTGTACAGGCCCATGCCCCCTCAAGGGAGCTAACAGAGCTGGGCCCCTCAACTCTGTGCTCACATGTGCACATCCGTTCTTGTCCAGTGTGACTTTGCACGTTTCATTTCTAGGAGTCCTCACACTGTAGCCCCCAATTCTATGGAATATATCTCCTAATTCCACACCTTAAAAAAAAAAGGAGAAGCCGATTCAGAAAGAGTGGAAAGGGTGAGACACCAGATTGGCTGTCTCCATCCCGGGCTTTGGGGCTGGCTGGGTGTGTCCAGGTCTCATCGTCCTGCCCTTGGTTTGAGGGGATGGGAGTGAAGGCTGAGCTCAGGGGCACTGGGGAGGCCAGCTCGGACGACACGAGCACAGTCTGAGGAGGATTTGGCGGGAGTCTGGCTGAGCTTGGGGCCTGGCTGTTGCAAATGAGGACCAAGCCCTCCTGGATACTCCCTTCCCAAAGAAGAGAGAGCAGAACGACAGTGCCCACGTCCCTCTGCAGAGCTCTCAAGGAGAAGGAACGAGATACAGCACCCTCAGAGCAAGGGCACATGCTCTCACTTAATCAGCTCTGATTTCTTACTCCCCTTTGCAATGTCTGTCTTACCAGAAAGCCTGAAATACGGTCACACAGTAGTGGTCACGTATCCTGTTGACCAAATCGGATTCCTGTTTTTCCGCAAATCTCAGTGTCCACTTTCATTTCCAAATGCCAGTTTTAAAGCTGCTTTTAAGCAAAAATTAAATAAGCACAAAATCCAATGAGTGAAAATGAACAGCTTTCGAAGCCACTGTTCACTGTCATTTGGGGGTGCCACGTCCTCATCGGTCTCTGGGAGCCTGCTACCCCGCAGAGAAGCAGGATTCCAGAGGGCGGTGGCTGGAGAGCAGCTGCTCGAGGCCGCGGAGCCGGGCCCACTGTTGTCGTTCATTTGTATGCTCGGGTTTTTCTGGATCCCGAGGATTTTCGCAAGTGCCAACAACTGAAGTAGGCATTTAAAAATACCTTATTTTATCTTATAATTCAGTTATAGCTTTGCTTCGACTTCTAGAGGAGCAGGGATGGAAAAATCCCTCGACTGGTAGGATTATGGCTCTGCAGATGCTGACAGCCGGCCGGCGAGGGCCCGAGAGGGCTATGCAGACAGAAACCCAGTTGTGTTGGGTTGGAGACGAGAGCGCTCTCCCCACCCCCGGAAATTTGCTCCAATGTCCTCACATTCTCTTTAAAAAGATAAAAATAGCACAGAAGACTTATGTAGCTCTTTAAATTTAGGGCAGCTTCTAATTTACTCAGCGTCTACTGAGCTCCACTGTACGCGGCAGTTTAGAACGCTAATGGAAATTTCCCATTTTAAAATTAGCTTGGAACGTCCTCGCTGGTTTTTAAATTGATAAATTACAAGAGTGCCTGAGGTGGCAGCGATTTTGAATGTTGAATGGAGGTTTTCTAGTCTATGTGACCCTGACAGGAATGGAGTGACGTGGGGACGGCCCCTCTTGCCTCCACTCTGGCTGCAGGGTCTGGATTAAAGACTTCTCGTGGCTTTGGCAACCGAAGCTGCACAGATGAAATGTTTTGGGGTGTGGGGGAGACGTTTTCCTTCTCCAAGAGGCATGGTTGTGAAGGCCCCTTGTGTTCGGTCCCAGCTCTGCGTGTTACTAGCTGTAGTGCTTTGAACAAGCCACTCGGCTCCTCGTGGCCTCAGGCTTCCCATCTGTAGGACGGGGTTACAGTAGTGCCCACATCCCTGGGCTGCTGTGAGGCCTCAGCGACCTCATTCTGGCAAAGCAGCTGGATGAGCGGCTGGCATGTGGCAAAAGGTGTTATTACTTTTATAATTGTTATTTTCACTGGGTACCAATTTTACCAATTTTCAGGAGAATTTGTTGATTCGTGTTGCCTGCCAACAAACAGTTGGTTTTCCGAGACCTGGGAAGGGTAGTAACAGCACGTCTTGTTTCTTGTTTCGGGCCCGCAGATCATAGCGAACCACCACATGCAGTCCATCTCCTTTGCCTCGGGGGGAGACCCGGTAAGTGCCCTTGGCGTTGCTTTCTCCTGCTCTGCTCAGGGATGCTCCACCGGCATGCCTCCCAGGACACCATAAAGTTCACTGTGATGCCAACCGTTTCCTCCTGGTTTCATAAGCGCTTTTTGACTGCCCTTTTTTTAGGGGTAACCCAGGACAAGGACCTACTGTTAATTTTCATTTCATTAGCCGAAAGCTGTCAGGAATGCTGGAAGCATTGGCCTTCTCAAGGCGTTGTGAAATAGCTCCCGAGTCTTCCAGAGTGGAGGGGCGCTCTTCTCGTGACTCTGCACGCTCTCCTCTGTTCCTGTTTTCCTAGTGGACCCCTGCCGAGGTCCTCCATTTCTGTATTTTAAGTCTGCTGCAAGGCTATGAATTTACTTAGTCTGGTTAATTCATAAATATTTGAAACTGGCATTTTTCTCTCCAAATCTAACACTGTAGGCTTGTAATGGTTTGTTTTGCCCACAGGAAAGGAGTTGCAGGGAGAGAGAGTAGAGAATAGAATGAGAGCATTCTCTTCTTGCATGGCTCCTTTTGTGACGAGGGCGGACCCGCGTGGGAACTCGCTCCCCAAGTCTGGTCAGGAATGCTCTGATACCATGTCAGGGCTGGTTTCAGGGTCACGAGAGGTGGGGCACGGGGCCACACCCACACACTCACTGCTGTCCCCTGCTGACAGCCCGGCCCTTTGCAGGGCAGGGGGTGCAGAGGGCGGCGGGGACAATGTGCCATCAGCCCTGTCCTGCATTGATGGGGACAAAAGGCTCCTCCAGGACTGTCATCACATTATTTTTCACTGGTCTGGGTAAAATTTTCACCAGTCTAGGGAAACATTTAAAAATCAGGGCAAGAGAGTGAGTTTTTCTTGGAGTTAAATATACTCAATTAAAAAAATTATTCTATGTCCTGAGAAGGTGTCCTTTTGCTGTTAAGTAGCCTTTTTATAATAAAAGGATGATGGTTTATGGGTGGGTTTCTGTTCTTGTTGTGGTCTTCCGTAATCAAGCCTTCCACGGGACGTTTCTGGAGGTCATGTCTGGACAGCCGTGCACCCTGGCCCTGATCTGTGCTGTTCCTGCACGCACGTCTCTACTCTCCCTTTGCCTGTATCTGTGTCGGGCTCCACTTAATTTGCAGTGACTGTCTACTTGCCTGCCCAGCGTGACGCTTGGAACCATAGCTTCCTAAATTCGGAAGGTAACCCAGCCTGAAAGAGAAGAGGGAGAGAGACTGCACCCCTGCACCAGGAGCTCCTTTCAGAAACTCGTCTCAGACCTCACCGTCATGAGGACATTAGGAGTGGAGATAAAAAGATCTAGAAAACAGGAAGCCAGATACTTGGCTTGTGTTAAGATTATTTTATTCTCCAGGATGCACACAGCTCTGTGAACTGTCCTCAAATTTCCCCATCATTGAAAAAAAAACAGAGAAAGCATTTGGTCATTCAGAGACCCTTAAAGTAATTCATAACTTTTTATGTTTTTCTGATTTTTTCTGATACAGACAATGTCCTGATACCAGGGGACACTTTCCATTTTAACCAATCCACGGCCTATGGCATTGTGTGTGAGTTCCCATTCCAAATGTGTTTGTAACCGTTACAATTGGTAGATGTTTTAAATAAAACCAACAATTTTAGGCTCTGTTCCTTCTTATGCTGCCAAGTGTGTATCTACTTATCGCTTTGTGCCTCCGTTTACCTAGTAAGAAAATGGTATTTTGAAATGTCAAATAAAATAGACTGGAAAACACTGTTAATTTCTCAAAAAAAACAAGGCACACTATAATTATAATCTACTATTGTTAGCAGCGTTAAAAGGCTACCAAAAGAATGCCAGGATAACGGTCAGACTCGGGAACTCTTGGGAAGTGAGAACAGAGATGGGCTCAACACAGAGCAGGTGCTTGGCAGCCCAGCTTTGGAAGTCAGTGAGCTCCCTGAGAGATATCGAGCACACTGTTCCGAACAGCAGTCCACTCCCCACGTGCTGGAAAAGGATCAATATCGGGCTCAGAAGAGCTCCGTCCTGGCTTGACCATCGACCGTCTGAGCGACAGGGACACATCACATCTCCTTCCCGACCTTCCTCCCTCGGCTTTGAGCCAGAGCAGTGTTTCTCAGGCTGGAGTAAGAATTTAAAAAGAAGGATTTCCTTGTATATGTCACTAGTGTCCACTCAAATTAATTTGTTTATCCAAATGTGTACAAAAATAAATATAGATTCTTTATGTTTATACTTTTTATTCAACGGTAAACCCCTACCACATTTGGAAGTCAGATAATGATAAACACAATAAAGCCAACAGCATTCAAAGTAATGTTAATTTACCGTGATGGATAAAGTTCTGAAACTCTCTATCCGCTCCCAGTGTGGTTCCAGAACGGGCCGCCACGGCGCGTTCCGAATCTCGCGGTCAGCCTCTCTCCACCACCGCGGGCGCCAGAGGACTCAGTCCTTCCACTAATTTCTTCTATTCAAGCAAAACTTCAGTCATACGGCACAGTGTACAAATGCGACATTAATTTGCTTCAGGCAGGGCAAAGGCATCTACTCTGACTGTCCTTTTCTAAGGCTTTAAAAACCAGGCGGCTGTAATGTTGGAAGCCCAATGCAGATCTTGGCACTGAGATGACAGGCAGAACTTGATGACACAGTGATCATTCAGATGATCCTGATATTCTTGTATTAATTTTTAAGATGATCATGGAAATAAGAACACAAAGTTAAAAAGAAATTCTTATGTCATCTCAAACACTGGAGAATATACCTGCCCAAGCAGGGTTCCAGGGATCTCGGTTTGGGAAACACCAGTGCTCCCTAAGGACCCTCCTGACACTGACTTCTCCTGAATCCTGGAAGAGTGGCTATGATTACAAGCTGCAATCTTTACTTTGGCCAATAGCTTCGTAGTCTGACCAGAGCTTCCTTGGCGGAAATGACAGGAATCCAGGTGACTGGTTTCACTGTCTCCCACTCCCTTTCCTGGGTCAGCCTGTGACTATACTGATGGGTAGTGGCCTGAGCAGGAGGAGGAAGCGGCTAGGACGGGCTGCAGGCTGGACAGTGACCCCAGGGTGGCAGCGTGTTGTTTCAGGAGCGGCTGGAAGGCTCTCCCTGCCTGGCCTGCTCTTAGCGGGTCCAGGTGACTTCCGGGCCAGTGCGGCCTGCAGTGGGCGCTCGTAGCGGGTGCACGCCCACCCACACTCACCTTCAACTCCTCCCCTCTCTCGCCGGAGGGTTTTCTGGAGCACTTCAGAGAGAGCGGGGCCGTCTCCGCCGCCCTTGGAGAGCAACAGTGAAGGAGCGACGACAGAGCCTCACGGATGCTGAAGCAGCGGGCGCGAAGCCGTAGCCTGGAGCCTCCGACGCAGCAGCATTTGGGGAAACCTGTGACAACAGGGCAGGCCTGTCCCAGCTGCCCCCCAAGACTACTTTGAGTGTCGAAAATGTCAAGTTAGCAGGGAAATCCTTTCCGCTCTCAAGAACTGAGTGCCTTTGACCTTTTAGTGTGCAGCCATCCTTTGGACATCCACTTCTGACTTTCTCACAGTGTGGCCGCCAGCCCTCCAGCAGCACCTCCTGGGAACTTGTCAGAAACGCACATGTGGGGCCCTACTCAGACCCATCCAATCCATGACCCTGGGCTGGGGCTCAGCCGTCCGTGTTTTAGCAAGCCCTGTGGGGGTCCTGACACCAGCTCAGGTTTGAAGACCGCTGTTGTAGACGGCCGACGGCACTGGTTCTCAACCTGGGTTCATGTTAGGATCATCGGAGGTGCTTTTGAAAATCCCTGATGCCTGGGCCTCACACTCAATCCAGTTGAATCAGAGCATCTGGGAGCCGGGACTCAGGCGTCAGCATTGTTAGAGCTCCTGGGGTGACCCAGCATGCGGGGAGCAGGTGCCCTTTGCATCCTGGCTGCTCAGAGTGTGGGCGAGGAGGGGCAGCATCAGCACCACATGTAAGCTGGCTGCCAAGGCAGAGCTGCGGGCCCTGCGCGGACCTGCCGAGTCAGAATCTGCGTTTCACAAGATGCCTGTGCTTGCTGCCCACGGCACAGGCTGAGAAGTGCCGTCTTCCTGGCTGTGGTCTGGGCGGCGTCTGGTTACTGAGCTGCTGTGTGCGCTGTGTGTCTGGCTGTGCCATCTCTGGCTTGTGACGAGTAATGTGGATGTCTCGTTTTCCTTTGACAGGACACAACAGACTATGTCGCGTACGTGGCTAAGGACCCTGTCAATCGCAGAGGTGAGCAACGCCTGATCCTTGCAATGTGTCACTTGTATCCAGTGGACAGAGCACTGGCTGTTAAATGTCCCTCATGCTCTCTGCCTCCTGCATCAAAATGAGCAGGTCCCTTCTGACAGTCGAGGATAATCGAGGCTTGTGGGCATTGAGTCGGCAGCACACTGGGCCGGGTCAGGAGACGCTGGATGTCTGTGAGCTTCAAGCACACACCTGTGTCCAGACAGCTACAGCAGGTGCACGTGGCTGCACACTGCCGCTCTCACTCCCCCCAAAGGTGGCCTCGGCGACACACAGAAGACTCCACAGCCCGCCTGCCTTCCTGCCTGGCCCCAGCTCTGTGTGCATCCACTGCCCACTAAGCCACCCCGAGATGCCACCACTGCCCTGCCCAGCCCTGAAGGCCAGTGTCCAAGCTCAGGGGCTGTCCCCTGACAGCCCGCAAAGGTGCGAGGGCCTCAGACGGGGCCGGGCGGGGGATCCGAGGCATTCAGGCACTTTCCATCCTCCTGGGCCCTTACTCTGAGACCCTCCCTCCACACCCACTACCTGGTTTCTTTTGTCGCTGATAAGCCAAAGCCCCACCCACTGGGTGCTGACAAGCCTGGTGGGTGGGCCGACCAGGGTGCAGTGCCCTTGAACACCAGCCAGCCACCATGCACTGTGCAACTGCAGGTTAGTCTTGACAGAAGTGACCCGTGGGGTTCATAACAACACAAGACAGCACTTTCCTCCACTACCATCGGCTTCTCTGCACCAGCCCCCCTACCCTCCGCCCCAGGTACCAGCTGTTAAGATTTTCTAGTGTGCTTTGCAGAACTTTTTCATCCACATACATACATGTCTTCTCTTCCCCTTTTAAAATTTCCATACAGGTGAGATCTTAGCATTCTGTGTGCTCCCCACCCCCCAACACTGTGTCTTGGATGTGTCTTCAAGACAGCCTGTGTGGTACAGCTTCACTGATCCGTGACATGGCTTGGTGTGATGAGATGGGTCCCAGGTCCACCGGCCCCAGGGGCCCTGCGTACAGACCCCTGCTTCTTTCCCAGCATGTCACGGGGCTGTCCTAAAGATGTGGGGATGTGGGGTTCTGTGGTTAACATGTCAACAGACTTTGCATTGCTGTCCAGTCTGGCGGTAAAACCTTGTGTCCCCCTGTGAGGGTGTGAGGGGGATTTTCCACCAGGCTTTTGCCGCCCTAGCTAGTGAGCTGGGGGGCTGTCTGTCCCTCCTTTCAGCTGAAGGTCACACAATCCTACAGAGAATGTCACTGTGATCCCAGGTGCGCTGGGGTGGTCGGGGATTCCCCAGGTGAGGTGTTCTGATACAGATAACACCCCCTTTGTAACTGTCACAGTGTCGCTCCTGAAGCCGAGGTGAGTGCCCACGAAGTTCCAAGGGTAGATGAGAAGAGAGCACAAAGCATCCGCTTCTCTCCTTCACCACCCACGGGACCCAGGGGAGCTCAGTCCCGCTCCGTCCCCATCTCCTTTCCTACCATCTCCCCCTGCCCTCCAGCTTCACTGACCCCCTGGCTCTGCCTTCAATCTGCCAAGTAAGCGCCTGCCTCAGGGCTTTTGCACCTGCTGGGCCCCACGCCTGCAACATTCTCACACCAGACTTTCGCGTGCTCGCCCCTGACATCCTTGAGGCTTCTTCTCCAACGTCACTTTCCAGGATGGCCTTCCCTGGTCGTGCTGTATGTCGCCCACGCCACCGTCCTCCTCCATCCCCTTTATTTTGGTATTCCTAGGTATTTTGGTATTGCATTCTTGGTTGTGTTAGTTTCCCGGGGCCCCTGGAGCAGATTACCATAACCAGGCAGTGCGAAACAACGGAAGTCTCTTCTCTCCCAGCTCTGGATGCCGGGGCTCTGAAATCACAGTGTCGCAGGGCCGTGCTCCCTGCAAAGGCTCTGGGGGAGGACCCTTCCTGCCTCTTCCAGTTTCTGGTGGTCCCAGGAGTCTCTTGGCTCTTGGCAACATCAGTCTAGTCTGTTCTGTCTTCATGTCACCTCCGCGTCCTCTGTGTCTGTGTCTTCTCCTCTTCTGTTTCTTATAAGGACACTTGTCATTGGATTTAGGGCCACCCTAATCCAGGATGACTTCATCTCAAGATCCTTAACTACATCTGCAAAGAACCTTTTCCACAGGGTCAGAGGTCAGGATGTGAACATGTCTTTTGAGGGCCACTGTTCAACCCACGATTGTGGTCTATTTTTCTCTCTGTTTTCCGTGTCCACCTTCTAGACGGCAGGCTTGGTGACAGCGGGACTCTGCTGTGGTTCTCGCTCTCTCCCTAGACCCCAGGGCAGGGCCTGGAACACAGTGGGTGCTCAATAAGTGTCTGCTCAGTGAAGTCTTCAGTGGATGTTTTGTACATTTTGTCCTGTGCTCACGTGCAAGAATTTCCCCGGGGCGTGTACCTCAAGGACGAATCACCGTGTCTTTGGCATCTTCAGATTTTCTAGAATGGTTATTTCACTTTACAATTCCGCCAGCGGCGTGGGAGGGCTCCTTTTGCTTCCTACCTTCTTCAACACTTGGCATTTGCAGACTTTTAAATTCCTACAATCTGATGGGTGTGAAATTATCTCCTTACAGTTTTAGTTGACCCCTCTGGGGCTAGGACGCACATTAAACGACTCTTAGCTAACAGCATGGGAGCTGAATCGTGGAGCGCTTGCCTGTCTGATGAAAGAAGCTGGTCACTGAGGAGCAGGTGGATACGCGGAGTGAGCAGACTGGGGTGGGCTGACGACTAGCCCTGAGCTTGGAGAGTCCATTTCTCTGCTAGGAATCCACTGTGTTCAGTGTTCATTGAAGGAGTGAGCGTTGTCAGCCCCCTAGGACGAGAAGGCAGCGCCCCTGTTTCGTAGGATCTTCTCTAATTGGGTGTTGACTCCAGGTGTCTCCAAGGTGCCTCTCCAGTCACCAGTGGGTGGGGGCTGTGGCTGTGAACTTGAGCTCTTGGAGCATCTGTGCATCTAGCTAAGAGGACAGTGGGAGACCCCGAGGTGGGACCCCCCTCGGGGGCTGGACTGCCCTGGGAGGCTGGATGGCAGAGAAGTGTGAGTCGGGGGTGAGCGGGTGGGTGGGGGCATGACTTCTTAAAAGGGGAGCACAGATCCTGGGAGCTTTTCTGCAGAGTCCCTCCATGAAAACAGTGCCCACCGAGGTGGCATGGCCCCCCCACAGGGTGTGGAAGCAGTTCACTGTGGTGGGAAACAGGCTGGAGCCTGTTTACAGTCACTGCCGACCTGAGGTTGAGGGGGGCACTGCCCCATAGTCACATGTCAAGGGCACGTGACTCAGTGACACCCTTTCTGTGTGTCAGCTGCTCCCGACCACAGAGGGCGTGCGGGAAGCAGGGGTTTGCGTTTTCAAAGTTAAAAAAACAACGGTAATCAATCAGATGAGATAAGGAATCAGCCCCTCCAAATTCAAAATGATTAAGAAAAGTATTTCAAAGCTGGAAAGATGAAGTTCCATCCATCGTCATTAACGATGCCGCTCACCCGACACTGACAGGGTGCTGCCCTCAGGGCTAAAGGGCACCTTAAACTTGTGTCCCTTTTATCTTTATCTTATCTTTTTTAACATCTTTTAAAAGATATTTTTGTAACATGTATGCTATTATATTAATGCAGGAACACATGTTAATAATTTGTAAGGGGGTGGACAGATGCTCAGTACGGTAAAGAATTCTTTACCGGTGGGCATGAGTTAGACAAACCTCCATGGCCTCTGATTTGGAGATGTGAGACATTTGGGGGTTTGGTGGGTGTGATGGGCGTTGCTAGTGCTCACCCATGTCCCGTCATCCACTCCTCCCCTGCTCACAGAAGGCTGCCCCTGCCAGCCCTCCTGGGTGGGAGGAGCTGGGGCACAGTTGTGTGTGGTGGGCGAGAGCAGGAGGGATGAGGCGGTTGGTGCGGGTGCAACTCCCCGCTCTCTCTTTCTCCCCTGGGTTGTGAGGAGCCTTTTTGGGTTGAGATTCAGGATGGAAAGATCAATGCAGCCTGGCCCACTGAGTCACTGCCTGGGAGAGTTGCCCAGAAATGAGTGAGCAAGAATGAAATTATGTCCAGCCACTGAGATGTCGGGCTGTTTGTCATTGCGGTGTCACTTGCCTGTGCTGACGAACCGAGCAGCTGCCCCGGGCGGGGTGTCAGAGAGCGGGCTCAGGTGACTGGAGGCCCCAGCTGGCCCGCGGTCCCTTTAGTGGGCAGGCGGCCAGGCAGCCTTGAGCTCCGGTGGATAGGTGCAGCCACTGCCTCTGGACTTATTTGGAGCAATGAGGAAAACGTGACCTGGCACCCTGACGTTGGGGCTGTGGACCCACAGTGTCTCCATGAGTGGGAGATGTGGGTTGACCTTTGGAAGGCTGCCAGTGAAGAAAGACGCTGTGATTACTAGGGCTGTAGCATACTCTGCTCTTAAGGGGCTCATCCCACAGAGGGATCCCAGGCTCATCCTTTGTGGAGTGGCCTGATGAAGTCCCCTCACTGGGCCAGGGCTGAGCTGGCTGCTCTGGGGTCTGAGCCAGCTCTCTTGGAGAGTGACCACAGCCTCGCTTACTAGTCAGGGAGAGAGAGCAACACAAGCAACCGAGCCCCACACTGAGCCCCCCACACTCCTGCACTACTGCTAAAGGGCCAGTTTCCCCAGAAGGGATGGGATGAGGGATGGCCCCATTTTGCTGCCTCTGTGTTGGTTTGGGGACATGTTTTAGGTTTCATGACATCATTTTGAGTCTTGACTTGGCACCACCGTTCTGCACGTGCCTCTCATCGAGTCTTGTCTGTCTTTGCCCGTGAATGACGCCTCTGACTCCATCCTTTCTTCATGGAGGGGTGAAGCAAGCAGACCTGATGGTCACCTCGGCATGGACCTCTCATTCCTCGCACCACCAGGTCATACAGGTCAGGTTAGAAGATGGTAGCTTTTGGCTAAAGACCGTGGCAGTATCTCAGAGCAGTACCCGGCCCAGAGAGACCATCAGCCCAGGCTTAGTTTTGGTTTTGGGGTGAGTTTCTGGAACCTGGAGAGGCCATCCTACAGGAGGCTCCTCAGACCCAGCCACCAGGGGACGCGCCTCAGTCCAGTGAGGGCCGAGCCAGGTCCTGGGGCCTGGGACCCTGCTTTAATTCTGCTTCTGCCGCCCTCTGGGATCTTAGACCGACAGGCTCGACCCTCACCAAGCGAGGTGCTTTGCCCGGGGCCCTGCAACTTCCTGAGGCCCGGGAACTGATTAGAGAGGGCCCTCTTCAGGCCTTGTGTCCTCCGCTGTGCAGGGGATGAGTGGGCCGCGCGGGTGGATCATCCGGCCCCCTCCGGCAACCTTACTCTCCATTCACTCTGTCAAAGGTTTGGGCGCTGCTCTTCTCCTTAGAAGAAAAATAAGCTGCACTTTCTTGACCCGTCTGCCATCTTTATTCTGGTTCTCCAAAGTCTTTGCCAACCAGTTCCCTTGGCTGGTGCCAATGCTGGTGGGCAGCAAGGTGGAGGGCGCGTGCAGCTGGAGACTCAGGCAGGTGGCAGAGCCAGGGTCTCCCCTCGCTCCAGCCCAGACCCTGCTTCCCTACTGGCTGGAAAGACAGGCCCGCCTATCAGTGAACGAACAACTGTGCAACTGTAATGGCTGTAATATGGGCTTGCTTTGTGCCAGCCCGGGTTGACACCTAATAAATACTAATATCAACAATAAAATAAAATTGTATGAATAATCAATAATAAAAATACAGGTGGGCCATCTGTCTCCTTTGGACAAAGCCCTTGGCCACACCTAAGATAGGACAATGTATCTGAGGGATTGCATCACAATCCGAAGCAACAGGAGAGTCACTGCTCTTCCCAGGAGATGATCTCAGACCCGCACACCCTCCTCGAGCCTACGGGGAGGAGCCGGGCACTCTGGGCCTGGCAGCTGCACCGGGGTGAGCTCCCTGTGCTTGGCTGGCTTTGTGCGTAGAGAAGGCAGCCTGGTGATGAGACAGTCGCCAAACTGTGGAGGCGGCGATGTCTCTGTCCCTTCCTGTGTAGTTTCCCATCTCAGTGCATCCTCTTTCCTCTGTGTCCTGGGTTCTCCTGCAGAGAGGGGACAGTCAGTGTCTCCGGTGCTGGAGAACAGCTACCCCTGTAGAAATGGCTCCTCCTCACCCCCAGGCACCCACTGCGCTGCGGGAGGAACCTCCTGGAAACACTGTTGCGTCCTAACTGTAGGAAGAGAAAGGTAGAACGTATACACACACATCTGTCATCTTCTGCAGGGAGAATGCCTTTATCCCGTTAGTAACAAGACCGTGTCATGCTGGTCACGGTGACACGTGGAGGGGCTGTGGCTCTTCCGAGGGATGCCGTGGACATGACCTGGGGGAGACGTTCTACTTTCTTGTAGAGCAGAGGGAGACCTTCTCCCATGGTCCCCCGACTCGACCCTCTTTTCTGAGAAAGTTTCACATGGATTATGCTGCATCCTGGCCACAGGACCGTGTGTCCTCGTGGGACAGTGGGTGCCCGTCCCAAAGCAGTGAAGGGCTGCTCCAGGCCCCCAGGGCCTCTGGTCTGGCCGCCAACACCCCTAACTTTGATCTCCTCTTTAGCACAAGCCGCTTTTCTGAGAACCTACGTGAATATCGAGTCTCAGATTAGAGTAGCTACAGGTGTCGTGTGGAGGGGTGGTCATACTACTTCATTAACCTCCCTTCAAAGTCTTCCTAAAAGGCTGCTCTTCTTCCTGCTTCGAGCTGCTGCGTTTCGTGATGACACTTTCCTCCTCTGGGAAGTAAGTGAACAACATGCTCTGAGTCCATGGAATAGCTCGGGATTCACTCAACAAGAGCTGGGTTAAATCCATTTTTGAAGCCTCATGGGGCCTTAAAGGGACTCAGTTCTTGTTACGATCAGGTTCTTTGTCATGTCGAAGTTTCCTTCCAAACCCTGTTTCCCTATTGCGTTCTGAATTCTAAAGAAATTGAAGAGCGATCCATTTGAAATTTTAAAATGTAAAAGGTACTTACAGGGGCCGGCTCCGTGGCTGAGTGGTTAAGTTCGCGCGCTCCACTGCAGCAGCCCAGGGTTCGGATCCTGGGCGCGGACAGGGCACTGCTCCTCAGGCCACGTTGAGGCAGCGTCCCACATCCCACAACTAGAAGGATGTGCAACTAAGATATACAACTGTGTACAGGGGGGATTTGGGGGGATAAAGCAGGAAAAGCAAAAAAAAGATTGGCAACAGTTGTTAGCCCAGGTGCCAATCTTTGGGGGAAAAAAAAGTACTTACAAATGGAACCTTGAATTTTGGAGATCATGGGCTATTAAGAAATGTGTCCCTACAGTGACACTGTTCGGCTGGGGGTCCCCAGGGATGAAGCTGCAGGTAGACCTGCCAGGACGTATTACGAAGGATACGTGCACCTCCTTGTCACTCTCTTCCTTTCGTGCCTGGTGGACGTCACCCTCAGGAAGGGCTTATGGAGAGGAGCTGGGGAGCGTCAGCATCCGTCTCTAACGGCCTGTGTCCTTTGCTCTCACAGCTTGTCACATTCTGGAATGCTGTGATGGGCTGGCCCAGGACGTCATCGGCTCCATTGGACAAGCCTTTGAGCTCCGGTTTAAGCAATATTTGCAGTGTCCTTCCAAGATGCCCGCTCTCCACGACCGGTGAGTGGCAATGTGACCCCATTTGCAGCTTCCTGCATTTTACGACCTTTCCTCTTAAAAATGCTGCAAAAAGGGAAAGCCGCAAAACCTCCTCCCTGAGGTGTGCTCTGGACAGACACAATTCGTCATGGGGCTTCCTGGGCTCACAGACACCTGGCTGGGGCTGGGCTGGGGCTCAGGAAGCCAGCAGATGGAAGCCGACATATGGGCGACCCTCCCCATGTTTGGGAAAACATTTCCTTGAAACTATAGTGACAGTAGCCAAGGTTACAAAAAAGCGCTGTAACGTGTTTCCATTCTGTTTCCTCTGAAACCATGTGATGTTTCCATATGTCGCCGCCCATGTCTGCATCACCACGGATTCTACATGTCCCGTTGTCCTTGTCGTCATGGTTACCCAAAGTCCTGATTCAGAGCTCCCTCCGGAGGCTCTGTGCTCGGGAGGACCACTGTTGGCCTTTGTCACTTTGAGACTCGATGGCCTGTGTGGCCCTCGGCAAGCTCTTGAACCAGTCTGACTCTCAGGGGCTTTCTCCGTAAAATAGGAATAATAGTGGCTTGACAGTTGTTGTTGTTAAGTGTTAAATGAAATAGTAAATGTGAATAGGAATTGTGCGATATTTCGTTTATTGTAAGAAATGTTCAGGGTCTACCACTGAGTTTCCTTAGGTCTTAAGAATGTTCTATGCAACATAAAGCATTAAAAAAAGTAATATGGGGCATAGTGGTCATACAATGTCTGTCCTTGATTGAATTTGCTTAATGAAAACCTATTACAATGGTGTGTTCACTGTAAATGAAACTTTATTTCTCCTAAATTTACTTTTTACGTTTTTTCCCACGCCTACAGCCACGCTCTGTGACTTAGTCGTGAAGGCAGTGCCTACTTTCCCCTTCATTGTTATGGAGACTCTTTCATCTCTCTTGTCATCACCTTTTTTGAGAGAGACTGTTAATTTTTTTTCCTCATCCACTGGGAAATTTCTTTTAAGAGATTCGTTCGGAGGTGCTTGTGAAGAGCCCACTTTTTGCTGGTTATAGAAGCTTCTGCAGCCTCAGACAAGCATGTGCATGAAGCGTTAGAGTTAGAAGGTGGCAGGGACTGGCTACCCCCCAGAGGGAGAACAGATGTGTCAATTTTATATGTAATGGGACATCGTCGTTAGAAAGAATACATCATACGTGTGTATTACCAGAACAAATCTCAAAAAACTTTAAATGGAATGAAAAAGGATATGATTGATTTATGGAAATTTTAAAAACATACAAACAAGGTATATACATATAAATGTGTGTGTATAAAGAGTATAAAAACATGCAAGAAAACTGGTACAGCCACTATGGAAAACAGTATGGAGATTTCTCAAAAAGTTAAAAATAGAAATACCCTATGACCCAGCCATCCCATTACTGGGTATCTATCCTAAGAACCTGAAATCAGAAATCCCAAGAGTCCTTTGCACCCCTATGTTCATCGCAGCATTATTTACAATAGCCAAGACGTGGAACCAACCTACATGCCCAGAAACTGATGATTGGATAAAGAAGATGTGGTATATATACACAATGGAATACTACTCAGCCATAAAAAAAGACAAAATTGGCCCATTCACAGCAACGTGGATGGACCTCGAGGGTATTATGTTAAGCGAAATAAGCCAGTCAGAGAAAGACGAACTCTATATGACTCCACTCATAGGTGGAAATTAGCATATTGATAAGGAGATTGGATCAGTGGTTACCAGGGAAAAGGGGGGGTGGGGGGAGGGTACGGAGGGGGAAGTGTTGTACCCACAACATGACTAACAATAATGTACAACTGAAATCTCACAAGGTTGTAATCTATCATAACATTAATAAAAAAAAAAAATTGTGAACTATAAAAAAAAAAACATGCAAGAATATTACACACCAACTCTAGGATATCTGGGGCTGGGGCTCTAACTGTGTTTGTCAGGTGTATTTCCTCCCTAGCATTTTATAATACGAATGTTCTGATATACAGAAAGATTTTACAGTGAACGCCTGCAAACCCACCATTTAGATTCGACCATTAACGTTTTGCTGTTAATATCACATATCTATCCATCCAAAGTAAGTTTGACAAATTTTATTTCTTTAAAAACAAAAAAGCAAATATAGCAAAATAGCAAATTTTAAATCTCAGTGGTAGATGTGTAGGTATCTCTTCTATCAATTATTATGTTCTTCTGCTCTTTTGAAATTTTGCGTAGAAGTCAAGTAAATGTACTAAAACAGTACATACAAAATGGGTGGAGGGAGTTAACTGAACTGAGGTCCTCTGGGAATGTATTCAAGGTGTGACGTTCGTGTATGTTTCTATATAACAAAGTTTGAAGAAGTTTTGGAGGAAGACAATGAAGTAGACAGATCTTATCTACTGAGAAAAGCTTCAGCTCCAAATGCAGCTATTGGCATGAAATTTCTAAAGCAGAGCAGTCACGGGGGACTGCCTCTGGCTTCATTTGTGGGGGGTCCCTGACATCCATCTCCCCTCGTCTGACTTCTTGTGTCCACTGAGCAGGTCTGAGAGAGAGGGTGCAGGGGGGACGTGCCTCCCGTCCAGCTGGGACAGCCTGGGCCACAAGAGCACCCCCTTGCCTCCTCCACTGTGCCCCTCCTTGCCTCCCAACTCTGTTCCAGGGACCCTGGACTGTGGAGGGCGCTGGCCAGTTCCTTCCAAGATGCTAGGGCCCAGGAAGACAGGAGCTTCTACTGTGAGGAGATCTCCTTGGGTTTTCTGCTCACTCTCTCAGGCCATTTCTCTCCAACTGGGACATGTGAGCTGGAAGTATGAGAATTTGGGGCAGTCAGCTTCTTTGGCCACAGCGGTCGGAGTGGAGATGGGAACAGGTGAGGGTGGAGTGAGTGTGGCAGTGTTAGGGCCTACCAAGCCGCCCCAGGATATCTGAGTGCCATGTTTCTGGGCGTACCCTCCCCCTTCCTTCCTGTCTTGCTAGGGAGTGGATGGCTTTATTGTTTGTGAATTAGTGTTTCTTCATTGTATTAATTATTGGGGGAGAGACTCTGTGATCTGGATTCATGACCTGTCTCCAACTGGAGATCAAAAATAGTACTTTTAAATGAATGGGTTTTTTGGTTATAGCCTGATTTTCCTTGAAAGACTTTTCCTCTGATTTTTCTTGCAGAAATCCAATGTCAGTTTCAACACAAAACTAGAGAAGACAGTGAAAAACAAATCAAATGTGGGTTGTTTTTGCACTGTCGTGTCTGTTCCGTTGATCTACATAGCCATCCTTATGTCGGTACCTCGTAGCCTTGAATACCGTAGGTTTGTAGTAAGTTTGAAATCAGGAAGTGTGAGTCCTCCACCTTTGTTATTCTTCAAGATTTACTTTGATTCTTCGGGGCCCCTTGCATTTCTAAATAAATTTTAGCGAAAAAAGACGTTGGATTTTGATAGGAATTGTGTTGAATCTGTAGACCAATTTGAGGAGTGTTGCCATCTTAACAACAATAAGTCTTCCAATCCAGGAACACAGGATGTCTTTCCATTTATTGAGATTTTAATTTCTTTTAACAATGTTTTGTAACTTATAGTGTACAAGTCTTGCACTTGTTTTGGTAATTAGTATTGCCAAAATAATAAATATTTTGTTCTTTTTCTTACTATGATAAATAAAATTGTTTCTTAATTTTATTTTTGTTTTTTTCATTGTTAATATATAAAAATACAGTTGATTTTGTATATTGATCTTGTATCCTGCAAACTTGCTGATGTCATTTATTAGCTCTAATCATTTGTGTGTGTGTGTGTGAATTCCTTAGGATTTTCTATATATAAGATTGTGTCGTATGCAGATAGGGACTGTTTTTCTTCTTCCTTTCTAGTCTAGATGCCTTTTATTTCTTTGTATTAACTAATTCCCCTGGCTAGAACCTCCAGTACAATGGTGAATAGAAGTGGAAAGAGGGGACATCCTTGTCATTTTCCTGATCTTAAGGGGAAAGTGTCTAGTCTTTTGCAATTAATTGTCTTGTTAGCTGTGAACTTTTTGTAGATGCCAATTAACAGATTGAGAAAACGCCCTTCTGTTCCTAGTTTGTTTAGTGTTTTTATCATGCAAAGGGGTTGGATTTTGTCAAATGCTTTTTCTGTGTCTATTGAGATGAGTATTTGGTATTTGTTTTATTCTATTGATGTGATATACTATGTTAGTTGATTTTTGGAGGTTGAACCAACCTTGCGTTACTGGGATAAATCCTACTTAGTCATGGTGTATAATTCTTTCTATATGTTGCTGGATTTGGTTTAATAGGATCTTGTTGAGAATTTTTCCATGCACATTCATAAGGGATATTGGTCTACAGTTTTCTTTTCTTGCAGTATCTTTGGTTTTGATAGGGTAATATTGGCCTTATAGACTGAGTTTGGAAGTATTCCCTTCTCTTCTATTTTTTAGAAGAGTTTGTGAAGAATTGTTGTTAATTTCCCTGTAGATGTTTGATAGAATTCACCAGGAAGCCATATGATCCTGGGCTTTTCTTAGAATGTAAGTTTTTTGATTACTAATTCAATATCTTTTACCTGTGACAGATCTATTCAGATTTTCTATTTCTTCTTGATTCAATTTGGTAGTTTGAGTCCTTGTAGGAATTTTTCCGTTTTATTTAGTTTATCTAATTTGTTGGCATGCAATTAGTAATAGCTTCTCTTATAATCCTTTTTTATTTCTGATGGTTGGAAGTAATGTCCCTTTTTCCTTGTTAATTTTGGTAATTCCCTTTTTTCTTGCTCAGTCTAGCTAGAGATTTATCTGTTTTGTTGATTTTTCCAAGAACCAACTCTTGGTTTCATTTATTTTCTCTACTGTTTTTCTGCTATTTCACTTATTTCCACTTTAATATTTATTATTTTCTTCCTCATGCTTGCTTTGGGTTAAGTTTGCTCTTATTATCGTAAGGTAGAAGGTCAGGTCATTGATTTCAGATCTTCTTTTATGTTATAGGCATTTACAGCTACAAATTTTCCTCTGAGCACTGCTTTAGCTTCATCCCAAGTACGTTAGTTATGTTCTTTTTATTTTCATTCGTCTCAAAGTATTTTCCCTTGTGATTTCTTTTTTAACCCATTGGTTATTTAGAAGCAAGTTGTTTAATTTATACATATTGTGAATTTCCCATATTTCTTTCTGGTATTGATTTCTACTTTGATTCCATTATGGTCTCAAAACATGCTTTGTATTATTTCAATCCTTTAAAAATTTTAAAACTTGTTCTATGACTTAATATATGTGGTCTATCTTGGAGAATGTTCCATGTTCACTTGAGAAGAATTTGCATCTTGCTGTTATTGGGTGGCATGTTTTATAGATATCTGTTAGGTCTAATTAGTTTACAGTGTTGTTCTGTGTTCTCTTTCCCAATCTTCTGTCCAGTTGTTCTATCCTTTATTGAAAGTGGGGTATTGATGTCTCCAATTATTAGCATTGAACTGTCTATTTCTCCTGTTGATTCTGTCAGATTTCACTTGATATATTTTAGGATCTGTTGTGAGGAACATATAGGTTTATAATTGTTACGTCTTCTTGATAGATTGTGTTTTTATGATTATAAAATGTCTTTATTTGTCTCCAGTAACAATTTTTGTCTAAACGTCTATTTTATCTGATATTAGTAGAGCTGTAAAGCTCTCTTTTGGTTACTGTTTACATGGAATATCTTTTTACATCCTTTTACTTTCAACCTACTCACATCTTTAAATCAAAAGTGTATCTGTTGTAGAAAGCATATAGTCAGATCATTTTTTTTTTTTAATCCATTCTACCAATCTCTGCCTTTTAATTGGAGTGCTTACTGTATTTACATTTAATGTAATTGTTGGTAAGTTAGGATTTTTGCCTGCCGTTTTGCTATTTTTTTTCCTGTATGACTTATGTCATTTTTGTCCCTTTATTCCTCCATTACTGCTTTCTTTGGTGCTAAATAAATAATTTTTGAGTATACTATTTTAATTTCCTTATTGTTTCTTTTACTACTTTGTAAAGTAATTTTTTTAGTGGTTGCTCTAGAGATTATAGGTAGCATCTTAATTTATAGCAATTTAGTTTCTATTAACACTAGTTTAATTTCAATAGTACACAAAAACCTCTCCTATGTAGGTCCCTTCCTCCGCCCTCCATTGTGCCATTATTGTCATGAAAACGACATCTTTATACACGTGTCCATCAACATAGATTTACGTTCACTGCTGTATTAAGTTGTCTTTTAAATCAAACAGGAGGAAAAAGTAACAGGCAAAGACGATATTTCCACCGTCTTTTATATGTACCTATGTAGTTAACTTTATTGTTCTTCTCTATTTCTTTATGTTGATATGTATTAGTTTAGTGTTCTTTCATTTCAGCCTGGAAGAACTTCCTTTAATATTTCTTGTAGGGCAGATTTGCTAGTCATAAATTTTCTCAGTTTTTATTTATGTGGGAATGTCTTATTTCTGCTTCATTTTAAAAGGATAGTTATACTGGATATAGAGTTCTTGATAGTCTTTTTCTTTCAGTACTTGGAATATGCCATCCTACTACCTTCTGGCGTCTGTTGTTTCTGACAAGAAATCATCTGTGAATATTGAGGATCTCTTGTATATGATGAGTTGCTTCTCTCTTGCTGCTTTCAGGGTTCTCTCTTTCTCTTTGGCTTTAAAAAATTTGATTATGATGTGTCTAGGTGTGAATCTCTTTGAGTTTATCCTACTTGGGTTCTTTTTTGTTTTTATGAGCTTCTTGAATGTGTAATTCAATAATTTTCATCAAATTTGGGGAGTTTTTGGCCATTATTTTTTCAAATGTTCTTTCTGCTCCTTTCTGTCTCTGTTTTCCTTCTGGGACGCCATTATGTGTATGTTGGTTTGCTTAATGGTGTCCCATAGGTCTGTGAGGCTCTGTTTATTTTTCTTAATTCTTTTTTTTCTTTCTATTCTGATTGGATAATCTTAATTGACCTATCTTTAAGCTCTGTCATTCTTTCTCTGCCTGCTCAAACCTGCTGTTGAACCCCAGTAATGGATTTTTTATTTCAATTATTAGACTTCTCAGAGCTAGAATTTCTATTTGGTTATTTTAAAATGTCTGTTTCTATATTGATATTCCCTATTTGGTGAGACAATGTTCTTATGTTTAGTTTTCTGTACATGGTCTCCTTAAGTTCTTTGAACATATTTAAATTAGCTAATTGAAAGTCTTTGTCTAGTTAGTCCAAAATCTGAGTTTCCACAGGGACAGTCTCTATTGATTGCTTTTTGAGTGTGTGAGCCATACACATGTTTCTCTGCATGTCTCATAATTTTTTGTTGAAATTGAAAATTTTAAGTAATATAATGTGGCAAGTCTGGAAATCAGATTTCTCCCCTCAGGATTTGTTGTTGTTGTTTGTTGTGATTGTTTGTTTTAATGTCTTTTCTAAACTAAATCCATAAAGTCTGCATTCTTTGTCATATATGACCACTGACAATTCTGCTCAGTTCACTTATTAGACAGCTAATGATTAGAGAGAGATTTCCTTAAATGCCTGGAAACAGTGAGTCTCCCAGTCTTTGCTGAGCATCTCTGTTTTTGTGTTGGGGTGGTCCTTCAACACTCAGCCGGGCAGTTGACAACTCTGCCTTAGCTTTCATTGCCTGCTTGTACAAAGCTACAAGGTGAGCCAAAGGTGAGAACTAGGGCCTTTTCACATCTTTTGTGAGCAGACACCTCCTTGGACATGAACACATCCCTACACATACATGTGGCCTTCTAGATTTCTGGAAATAGATGGAAACTTATCAAAGCTCGTATGGACATCCCATTTTCTAGCTTTTCCTTTTAAACTTTTGATGAGCCTACTCTGCCCCAAATGTTATCCACTGCCTCAGGGAGCCATGACATTAAACAATTGCCTCTAATTGTTTTTGACAGATGTCCCTGGGGAAGAATTTTTACCTGGGCAAGCTCTGAATCAGGTCAGAGAAAGACAGCCTTGGGAGTGGGGTCTCCTGGGGAGTGATCAGACAGGTCGTATAGTGATTGTCCTCTGAGAATGGGAATGGCACTTTGAAGGAAACTCAAGGCTGTTTTGTCCCCTCGTGTGGCTGTCGGGCTGCTGGTTTTCACTGTGATTATGGGCTGTTGGTTTCCAAGGCTGCCAAGGATATGAAAATAGGGCAAATTAAAATGCCACAGAGCTGCTGTTCTTATAGCTATTGTTTTGGTAAACAACAAGGAGTTTAATAAACACTCCTCAGGTTGCTGCAAGATTCTGGTTAATTTCCAGGGTTCTGAAAAGTTGATCCTGAAAAGTGTTTTTTGCTAGTCTTCTTGTTAACTTTTCTGGAAGAGAAAATTTTGAGAGGTCCCTACTCTGCCATTTTCCCTGATGTCACTAAATCTCCTTTTTTTTCATTGATTTTGTTTTGGGCAAATTTCATGACTTATTGAAATGTGTCTGTGCCTTGAGGATCTGGTTACCCTTAGATATAAATTTTTCTTTCCTAATTAAAATGTACTTTTTAAAAAAGAGTTCTTTCCTATTTCAAATATGCCTGGAATTTTCCAAAGGGTAGAAATGTAAATAAGGCAGAGATATTTGGTCAAACAACTCAGTTGCTTTTCGTATGTGTCTGAGACCTAGAGGCTGAGGGGGCAGTGACTAAACTCTGTTTTCTGGAGTGACAAATACTATCAAATATTAGATTTGTTGTTTTTGACTGCAAGCTCTCCTTTTGGCTAAAGCCCTTAAAAATCCTCTTTTAACAGAATGCAGAGTCTGGATGAGCCCTGGACTGAAGAGGAGGGCGATGGCTCAGACCACCCATACTACAACAGCATCCCAAGCAAGACGGCCCCTCCAGGGGGCTTTGGGGATGCTCGACTGAAAGCCAGACCCCACGCCCCTGACACAGCGCAGGTAGGTCTTATACCTTTTTCCTTGGATGATGGCAAACTGAGCTTGATTTCCTTTTATTTTCTTCAACTTTATTTTCAGGCCGGTGTTCTGTCCAAGCTTTGATGGAGTAACTCACAAGCTTTGTCCCCTCGGATTTCACAAAACAGACCAGTAGGAAAGGCTTTTGTTTGAACATCACCAGGCGTTAGTCAGATGCCTAGGAATCATATGTGATTCCTGAGCTACAAACCTGGGCATCCCTGCTCCAGCCTAGAACAAGCCTTGTTATATGGCAATCTTAACGAGGGGAAGAGAGTCCAATACTTTAAAAAGGCCTAGGGTGCTTTAGGTTCTCTGAAAAGACAGTGGATATAGGCCTTTAAAATGGTGAGAATTTTATGAGTTTTTCTACTTTAGTCATGTCTCTGATTTTCCCTCTAACTCAAAATTCTAGTAAGGCAATGACTAGTTCTAGAGTTATGGGATCTCTAATCTTTATAGGGAATTTTTTGATGTCATCTACTTTATGTGAATGACATTTGACACCAGTAAAAGTGGTAGAATAACATTGAAATTGTGTCAATACCTCTGACACTGAGAGAGGATCGACTGGGTGGACTCGCCCAGGCATGATGATTATGGGTGGGAAGTATATTCTGACTCTCAGAAACCCTCGAATGGGGTTTAGTCGGGGGCTTGATGAGGGACCTGGCTGCATGTGGAGAGCACAGGTTACTGTCGCGCTCAGGGAACGGGGGCGTGAAGACAAGGGGGAGGTTGTGTAGCTTTGATGAGATGCTGCCTCTTCCTCACGCCCACACAAACTTACTTCCTAAATCCTAATGCCAACCATGAGGCACCAAGGGAAAATTGGGTGTAATCGGGGAGGCAGTCGACCCCCAGTGAGGTCACTTCTATCGCACCATGGCTTTCAAAGGTGGGGAAACAAGAAGATAATTTTTTCTCTTTGTGAATTCACACGTGTCTGTAGTTTTCAGGAAAAGAGCAAACTTACTACCAGGGGAGACACTTAGGAGGCCCGACTGCTGAAGACTGGCGGCAAACAGCTGTCAGGCAAGGTGAGAGGCCGGGGGAGGGGACGCGACACCAGGACACACGGAGGCTGTGTGCTCCCCCGTGGCCATCCACCTCCGTGGAGCTGCAGAGTGACCTGCAGGACACACCTGCTGTGGGGCAGGAGCTGCAGGTTCTAGCCGATCACAGGGCCAGAAACGACGGCGCTGGGGGAGGCACTGGCCCACGTCAACTGGTGCCTCCCTGGCACCAGCACCAGCTCACACCCCTTCGTGCACCCCGGACACTTTCCACCGCAGGCTTTTCCCCGGCAGGAGGGCCTGAGGACTCCACCTCCCCAGGGGCACCTGCGCCCATTTCAAGCAGGAGTTGGTTGGGACTCTGTGTGTGTTCTCTGCCCTCCCTAAGCTCCCCAGCAGGGCTGGGCCCCTGGGG
Source organism: Equus przewalskii (assembly GCF_037783145.1). Classification (NCBI taxonomy): domain Eukaryota; kingdom Metazoa; phylum Chordata; class Mammalia; order Perissodactyla; family Equidae; genus Equus; species Equus przewalskii. The sequence continues at coordinate 51,565,768 of NC_091852.1, forward strand.
CTCCAAGGAGGAACCAGTAGCTCCCCTTCCTTGCCTCACCCCCCTCCCCAGTCCAGGGTCAGCTTCAGGAAGAAGGGAGAGACACCTACCCCGTCAGAGGTGGCAGCAGGGGCAGCACAAGTCCCTCACGGGCCCTGGGTACCTATGGGGGACACTCCACATCTTGTCAAAGCGTCAAGCATGCACCTGCATCCCATGTTAAATATCACTCAGACATGACTGTCTAAGGACCTACCGCTAGCTGCTAATAAGTCTCTATTCTCTAGACAGTTATTTCTGTACATGTACATATATGTGTGTATATATATTTTAAGGATTTCTTTTAATTTTAAACTTTTCCCTCCTCCAACATTTTCAAAACTGTTTCAATAGCTCTGAGCCCTTGGTTATTACTAACTCTGAGGGTCTGAAGGAGACAGAGTGGCAAGTGGATGAAGATCCAGTTTGTGCTTCCCTGTATATCAGTGTAACCATTTATTGGTTTACTGTTAAGGCATCTCCCTGGATTATCGTCCTTTGCGTCAGGGAGTAAATGATGACGATTTATTTGAATTGCCCCCTTGTGAGAGAATTCCGTGTCTTGCCTGCCCCAGCTGGCAGATGACCCACCCGTGCTGCCCAGTCAACAAAATGCATGGCTCTACCCCCCACCAGGATGGAAACAGCGAACCAAAGTCAGAACGCTTCCCGAGGTGCTTTTTCACTATGTTCTCTGTACACTGAAGATGTATTTGGATCACTCTCGTGTTCACAGACATATCGTAACTGCTGGTGACCGAAGGAGACACGTTATTTACTTTAAATGTTCACTTTATTGAAAAATATGTCAGATTTATTGAAATAGGAGGTCCTTTTTTGTATTTTCAAGTTATTCCGGCCTGATCAAGGACAGCCACTGTAAGAGATGCACCAGGGCCCCAATGAGCCTCACACACGTTCTTGGCCTAGAACTCGAGACTCATAACTCTCAATAAATTTCAAGTTCTTATTTGAAAGCAAGACATATCTTTTCCATAGAACAAATTAGCATGCCCCTTGTTAATTTGCTAGCGGCTGTTCCCCCAAAATGAAACCTAGCTCTGGGTGCGGCCCTGGGGCGTGTGTCCACCGCCCCGACTTGGTACCTGCGTCGTCTGTCTGGGGAGGGGCCGTCGTCAGGAAGCCATTCTTTGTGCTTTTGGTCGTCTCCTCTTACAACTTAGTTTGTAAAGTTTTTTTCACAGAAGGATTTGTGTGCAATACAGGCACACGCGTGAGCACAGATGGCCATCACCAGGCCAGGACGCGGGACCCAGGAGCGGCCTGGGGAACAAGGAGACCTTGTTCAGCAGCAGCAGACACAGTCAGGGCTTAGTGGGAGGCGCTCCTGGGAGGGACTGTAGCAGGACACTTGCCTTCTCACACTCACAGGCCGGGGACGGTGGTGTGCTGCCGAAAGTCCTGCCACAGGCCCTGGGGAAAGCTGCTTCAAAAACCCTGAGCTAACTACTGGATTGAGCTGGAGTGAGCCAGCTCCAACACCCCACCGCCCATAGGGTGTGAAACATAACCTCGCCCCAGAGGTGTGACGGCCAAGAGGCGATCTTGAGAACATGTCTAAGTGAGTTAGAGACAGGGCTCCCGCAGAGAGAATCCGATAGTGATCTGCAGGGGACCTTGGGCCACACCCCTCACTCACCTCGGGCAACACCGCAGGGACTCCCCAGCCCAGCCTCTGCACACTTGGGCCAGTTGGGAAGCCCCAGGCAGGCACTGCCCTGGGCGGTGTAGGCGGGTCCTCAATCACAGCCCTCCCTGGACCTCCTGTGTTGAGCCAGCAGCAAGGCCGGCTCCACGGGAGGCTCAGGTCATTAAGACCGAACTTCCTAAAACAGGGCACTTGCGTTGCATTGCTGGAATGGAGGTAATTTATGAAGTGTTCACCTTCTCTTGAGAGAAAAAGAGAGAGAGCAACTAAAACAAGGCTTGCCGCTCTCCTGCTGGGGTATTGGCTCCCGGGGCCTCTGTAAAGGGCATGAGGAGACCGAGGCAGCTTCTGCCACAGGTGCGGCCAGCTCGCTCCCGGCCTGCTCAGGTGGCCCGGAGTCTTGGGGAGGCCCCTAACCATCACGAGGGCCCTCTGTCATGGGCTGGCAGGTCCCAGTGTGACAGGAAGGACTGGAAAGTGTCCTAGCCAGAACAGAACAGTGCGTGTGATAGGATCGAAGAGGAGATTTAACAATGGGTATCTGCAAGAAGGATTTTCTCATCCATGGGCTGAAGGAGCTTCTCTATGAAACACTGGGCAGCTCAGCTGTGGATGCACCAACAGCGTTACCGTCAGAAGAGACCAGAGGGCTCCTTTTCTTGTTGCAGGGTCCTTGGATGTCTACAGCACGCCGGAAGGCAAAGGTCCCGCAGCCCTCATGGGAGAGGCCCCCGCCTACGTGAATGCCCCGCCCGGCCCCACCCCGGACAGCAGCGCCGAGAGCAGCCCCAGGAAGGATCTCTTCGACATGAGTGGGTTTCCGTTCACCTCTGGTTTTCTCCTATGCTGAGGTTGCTTTTCACACTGTCTTTGATTTGAAATTTGTGCAATTATTGACTTTTCTGCTAGTGGGGTTTTGATTCACGTGATGACTAGCTGCACTTTCCTGGGTTACGATTGGGCTTTTCAAGGCTCTGAACTTGGCCGACCTCTGCTTTGGGATTACAACCCTCTCTGCAGTCCGGGGCAAAGCAATTCCCCCTTTTGGGAACTGACTTTACTCTTGCAGATCTGCACATGTGTTGAGACAAATGATACACATAAATAAATGCATTTATTTATTTATTTATTTAAATATTAATTGGCTATCGTGTGCCAAATACTGTATCAGGCGCTAAGGATGCCAAGATGAAGTGGCCAGGCCCCCATCTTCACAGAGCCCCCAGTCTGTTGAGCAAGACCAACACATAAGCCAGAAACTGCACCCCACCCCCCCCCCCCCCCGGTGTGCATGCACATGCTCGTTCTCCCTCTCACTTTCTCTCTCTTTCTCACCCTATTCTTCTCCACTGAGTACAGACATTGTGTGTATTCTACTTACTGGGGATACACAGGAAAACTAAATAGACAAAGTCCCCCTTCCCATGGAGCTTAAATAACCACTGGGGGTTACCAGGTGGGACAAGTGCTCTGATGGAAAGTAAATCATGGTAGGAAGAGTGACTCGGAGCTCCTGTGGATAGCAACAGAGAGTGATGTGTATTATGAACCTTCTGCTTGTTGTATAGACTGAGAAAATCAAATCAACCATGAACTGGTTAATGAAAGTGGGAATTGTTCTTCAGGAATTTAGAAGGAGATTCCCGAGCTCAGAAAGACCTTTACATTCCCAAATTTCTTTTTCAAATTCCTTGAGAATTTTACAGGCTGAAGAGGGAGGGGGAGGAGACTAGTGTCTGATGAGTTTCTAGCATGTGCTGGGCACTTCTCGTTTCACGGGATTTTAGCAATGGTCCTGCAGGTGGACACTATTATTATTGTTATTACTGTTACTATTCTCCAGAGGAGGAAGCAGAGACTCCTAGAGCTCAGGGAGTATCCCGCTGGTCCAGCACTCGCTGTTCGTGTTGTTGAGTGCAGTGAGGACAGCGCTGAGCGCTTCGATGGTTAGGCGGCACCACGACAACCAAAGGCCAGTTCTCCTCAGCCACTGTGGCTTCCCAGCCGCTGACTCCCATTCTGACCTACAGAAATCACCGGAGCAGAAAAACTGCAAAATCTCAGTGCCCCGCAGCATCTTAAAGATCATCCAATCCAATCTCTTCTTGTTAAAATAAGTGGAAGTAGCCTACGAGGTAGGAAGTGACTTTCCCAAGATGCAGCGCAAAGTGCTGGCTCTCGGAGCCTCTGCTGCAGTTGTAACGATGGCTCCCAACTGCAGTTCAGTCGCTGTGCTTGTGGTCAATATCCACTGTTTAATTTCGTCAACGTACCAGTGACTCCTGGCCCCAGAGCCTGAGGAGAATTAGATTGGGCTGGGCTTTGAGATGGGAAAACTGAAAACCAGAGCCCCCTTTTCTATTCCATTAAATTTCACCTCCTGCTCCCAAAACCAGAGAAAGGGAGACAGAAAGTCAAAAGGCCCTGGAGAGGCAAGTATCTATTGAAGAATGTGGGAAAAAAAATAAAGCCAGCACTCTGTATTGTTTATCTTAGACCACTGTAGCTAATAATGATGGTGGTAGCGATGCTGACGGTAATGGTAATGGTGCTGATAGTGATGCTGATGGCAATGGTGATGATGATGGTGCTGATGGTGATGGTGGCGCTTATGGTGATGATGATGATAGTGGTGGTGATGATGGTGATGATAATAATGTGGATTATTATGGTGGTGATGATAGTGATGGTGATGGTGATGACAGTGATGATGGTGGTGATGGTGATAGTGGTGACAATGTGGTGAGGATGATGGCAGTGATGGTGATGGTGGTGATTGTGGTGTTGGAGATGATGGTGATAGTAATGGTGGTGATGACGATTATGATGGTGATGACAGTGATGATGGTGATAATGGTGGTGATGATGGTGATGGTGACAGTGATGTGGTTGGTGGTGATGATGGTGGTAATGGTGGTGATGATGGTGATGGTGACACTGATGTTGATGGTGGTGATGTTGATGGTGCAGAAACAGTATAATACAAATTTTCAACTGCTCCAGGTAATCAGGAAAAAATTAGGCTAAAAAGAGAAAATCCACAAACATAATTTTAGCCAATGGTTTTAACCTCCTTTTCTCTCCAGATCTGCAAATGATTTAACAAGTGTCAAAGTGACTTAATTTTGGTTTCATTTATTCACCTCACTTCCGCCCATCTTCTCCTGGCATTTAACAAGCTGGCCTTGTTTTACAGCATTCACTGAATATTCATAGAGTGTGACCTATGTCCCAGGAGTAATGCTGGGCTCTGGGGATGCAGTTGTGCCCAGGAGAGAACTGTCTCTGTTCCTTGGTGCTTGCATTGTCCTAGGTTGGCAGTGTGGTCCCAAACTATCACCACAATACCTTACACTTGCCTAGCACCGTGTGCATTTCTCAGAGTGCTTCTGCACACGTCACCTCGTCTGCAAGTCAAACACTGCGATTTAGTTAGTCATGCCATGCGACTCCTTCTGCCACTGATGTTTGTTGCCGTTCGAGCTGCAGCCTTGGCGTTCCCTGATGCCCTGCAGTGAGAGGCGTGCTCTGAAGGGCATGGAGTCACACTCGACCTCAGATACTCACGCTCCACAGGGAAACGAGCACAGGTCCTTGTCTGGGGTGGGTCACACAGAAGGCACCCAATAAATGTCAGTTTTCTTCTCTTCTAAAAATTCACCTGAGGGGCCAGTCCTGGGGCCAATTGGGTAAAGTTCTGCACACTCTGCTTTGGCAGCCCGGGTTTGGAGGTTCCGATCCCAGGCGTGGACCTACTCCACTCATCAACCACGCTATGGAGGCATCATGCATACAAAGTAGACAAGACTGGCATGAATGTTAGCTGAGGACTAATCTTCCTCAAGTGAAAAAAGAAGAGAAAAGAGGAAGATTGGCAATGGATGTTAGCTCAGGGCAAGTCTTCCTCACCAAAAAAAAAGAAAAAAGAAATTCTCCTGAGGGGCTGGCCCAGTGGCATAGTGGTTGGGTTTGCATGCTCCGCTTTGCCAGCCCAGGGTTTGCGTGTTCAGATCCCAGGCATGGACCTACACACTGCTCACCAAGCTGCACTGTGATGGCGTCCCACATACAAAAGGGAGCAAGATTGGCACAGATGTTAGCTCAGCGACAATCTTCCTCACCACAAATAAATTTTTAAAAATTTGCCTGATACAAAGATTTTGAAATAAACATTTGATGAGTTGGGTTTAGGTTTTGCATGAAATCAAAGCCTTGCAACTTGTCTTTTCTCTGTGTACTTCCTCTGGTCTTGGCAGGTTTTCATTCAGAAGAGAACAGATTTGTTAGAGGCTGGCTGATGTTCCAGAGGAAGTGGGTGGCGTGTCATGTGCATGGCCTCTTGCGGCGTGCAAAAGTGAAGGCATTCTGAGCTGCTAGACGAAGGGTGTGCTTGGATCCGTGGCACAGGGCACCACGCCCAGCTGTCCTGGGAGAGCAGACTCATCAGGAGAGTCATGCCAGGATCTGGGCAGTGTAGGGATGAGTCGTTGTATGAGCAGCCAGTCATTTTCTCCAGCTCTTCTTTCTGATAGAAGTTGCTTTTGTGTTTCCATCTCTCAATTTATGCTGTTTATCATTTGCTCTCCTTGGGACTCACTTGTTGCTGGCAAATTTTCTTGGCAGAACCCTTTGAAGATGCTCTCAAGAACCAGCCCTTGGGGCCCGTGCTGAGCAAGGCAGCCTCGGTGGAGTGCATCAGCCCCGTCTCCCCCAGGGCCCCGGATGCCAAGATGCTGGAAGAGCTGAAAGCGGAGCCTTGGTACCAAGGAGAGATGAGCAGAAAGGAGGCCGAAGGGCTGCTGAAGAGAGATGGAGACTTCCTGGTCAGGAAGAGCACCACCAACCCCGGCTCCTTCGTCCTCACTGGCATGCATGATGGCCACGCCAAGCACCTGCTGCTTGTGGACCCAGAAGGCACGGTGAGCACGGGGTGGGGGGCTCCTGCACTCCAGCCCCCTAGCAGCCTCCCCTGGGTCACCACACGGTCCCCACTGTCCTTCCTCTACCCACACGTGCCTGCTGGGGTCCTGACGGTCACTCCTCAAGGACCCCAGAGCCCCGGCATGGAGGACTCACGCTTCCAGCCCAGAGCCGGGCTACAGAGCCCACGGTCAGGGCCCTGAGTGACTTATACAGGTGGGAAGGTCACCAGGGCCCAGGCCGAAGGCCTTAATTCTCATGTCCTTTAAAATAAATAAATACAGAAACTGAGGATTTCTCTTCCAAATACATTCATAGTGGACGAGGAAGTACGGGGTTCCTGGGCTTTTAGTATTTATCTCAAATCTCTCTGAAGTTGGGTCACTGAGGTTTTCTTTCTTAGGTGATAAAATGTGAAGCGCTCAGTAAAGCCTCTTAATTAGTCTCTGGCTTTCCCACCCAGAGAACTGATGCTGCGTGATGGTGAGTTCACCGTTCGTGGCAGTATGACTATGTCTGAGTAGTTCTGTGGGTTTGACTGAACACACCCTCTTCCCATCAATAAATAGACTCGGCACCGTCCAAGAGCTGCTAAGTTTAATAAGTATAATTACATTTACGTAACCCTTGAATAAATTCCGGGATTGTTGTTTAACCTCTTCACCCGGTGAAACAAAGAGGCATGTGGAGTTATCTCAGTGGTGGTTAAGAACACTGCGTCTTTTGATTGATGGGTCGGATGAAGCCCAGATCTTCAGTTGGACTTGAACTCCATCTGACTGTGTGTGTCTGGGGTGGGACCAGTGTTGCCTGAGGTAATTTGCTGCCTCAGCTGTCTAGGCTCTCCTGACACCCATCTCTGCGCACCCTTGTCCCCTCTCCACTGGGCACCCACTCCCGTGAACTTACGCAGTGTATATCCTTCCGGTCCACCTTCTTTAGTTGTGTGGATTTTTTGCATATATGTACATTGGGGAAAACATGTATTTTGTGTTTGTGCATTTGAGAAATTTACGGACATACTATTGTCCCACAAATCCCATTTCATCTCTTTTTTCCCCGTGGTACCTGTGTTGAGCGCTGTCAGTGGGGCTTTCTGTACGCTGAGTTCTGTTTGCTGTGCGGCCCTTTGATTGCACGTCATCAGCGGGTTCTCCCGTGAATTTTATCTTGTGGTCTTTCCCCGTTGATCTTCTTATGGGGCTTTCTTGCTGAGTTTTTCGGCCTTCAAATTTCCATACGTGCTCTCCCACCTTTTCATCTATTGGATAATTTTGTCTGTGACGTTCTTCATTGAATCAAGTCTCTTTGGGATGTACCTGAATCCATCAGTTTTCCCCTTTATGGTTTATGCCTTTGAGTTTTCAAAGATTCCCTCACCTACAAATCACAGACATACTGAACTCTTCTATATTTTCTCCTGTTAGCATTATAGCTTTGTCTTTCACATGTAGGTTTCAGTTCCAACTGAAAGATGATGATATAAGGCAGGGACCCAACATTTTTTAAATCTCCATATAGTCAGCCACATTTTCTGTCACCGTTTACGAAATACTTTGTCTTTTCTCTGCGGCGCTGATGCCATTGGTTTTACATACCAGGTCCCCTGGACCGTGGGTCTGTTTGGGACTCTCAGTTCTGTTCTGTTGATCTGACGGTTTATTCCTGGTACGAGTCCCACACCGTTGACTCCTTACAGCTTTGAAACGTCCTAATACCTGGTGTGTGACTCCTTCCTCTGATTCTCCTCGTTATAAGTTCTCTTAGCTGTTTTCAGACCTTTATTCTTTGTTCTGACTTTAGATTCAGTTCATCAAGTCACCAAAAGCACATGGTGGGTTTAATAGAACTTGCATTGGATTTACGGTTAACGGGGGGGGAGAGCTGACATTTCAATACTAAATCGTCACATCCATGAACATGGCATAAGTCACCACTCATTTAGTTTTGAGCTGTCCTTTGTTAGAATTTGAAAATTCTCTCCAGAAGGTTCCTGTGTTTCCTCTGCTGGGTTACTTCCTAGAGTGTCTGGTTTTAGTTCTCTTGTAAGTGGCCTATTATTTCTGGTTACTTTTTCTCAACAGTTATTGCTGCAGGGAGAGGAATGTGGGGTGATCGAGTGCCTAGAAATTTTCCTGATTGTGGTGGTTTTCATGGAGGGTCGGCCGGGTCAGACACGGGCAGTCTTGCGTCCTGCCTTCCCATCCCGACCTGGCAGTCCTCGCTGTACTGCCCCGACCAGGGCGCCGTGGAGCACTGGCCAGGAGAGGGCGCACTTGTCTGTTCCCAACCTGAAAGGGACTGAAGTTGTTCCATTAAGGACGATGTACCCTTTTAGCAGACTGTCCTTATCAGCCTAAAGGACTTCATTCATTCATTCATTCATTCATTCATTTGTTTACTCAACAAATGTGTACCACATGACTCCTAAATCCTGGCACCTGTGATGTCTGTGAACCAGTCAAAAGGGCAATCTCTGCTCTAGTGGAATTCGTACATTTTAATTACCAAATTACTTTCATCCTGTATGCATACTGAACTTTATCGAGTGCTTCTTCAGCATCTTTTGAGATAATACTGTGACTTCTTTTTCTTAAGTCCGTTAATGTGGGGAATTACACAGGCAGAATTTCACTGTTGTGTCCTGGCATAAACCCTGCTTGGTCTTGACACAGAAATCCTGAAACACGTTGTTGGGTTTGGGTGCCTAACATTTTCTTTAGGGTTTTTTCAGTCACCGTTCGTAAGTGGAATTCGTCCTTACTGTCGTTGCTGCCATCGCTTGTGGGCGCTCATCTGGTCTGGGCATCAGGATTATGGGGTCGTACTCACCTCTTACAACGAGCTGGGCTTTCTCCAAATCACAGGCGCCTCCCCTCAAACACAACCCCCCAGAGACCTTCTATTTTTTTACTCTGATTTATTTTTACCCCAAAGCACTTATCACAAACTAGCACCTGTTTATTTGCTAATTTGTTTCCTAATTGCTTCCCCCAGACTATAACTTCATGGGGGGAGCAGTCTTTTTCAGTGCAGGACCCCCAGCACCTGGACAGGGCGCGACACACAGTCGGTATTCAAGGAGCATCGACGCGTGAGCGCATAGAGCAACCTGGGCTTTCTCCGGTTGGGAGCTGAGAGCCCGGGAAGGCAGCTGAGGCGACACGGGTTCCGCGCTGCTGGCAGATATAGAATCACAAAGGAGGTTTTTTAAACAGAACCGTGCAGAGTTCTTGTACTTGCAGAGACTGTCTATTAATTCGGTTGTTGTGATCCAGAAGAAAATAGGAGAGAAAAGAGCCACACAATTCTATGAAAATGTAAATATTCTGGTTGAAAATTTTAGGTATTTTTAAAAAATGAAAAGTTAAAATTTACCTAAATTATACCATCCTACAGACAAAAAATGATGAATTTTTTGTTCATTCAGTCCTTTTAGACAAAAGCGGGGTGATTAAGAAAAGATTTGGAGCACTAATAATATATCACACATACATGAGCCTGGATGAAGAGACTGGGGAAGACAAGGACGGAATGAAGCCGTGCTCACGTCGGGGGGCCAGGGGTCCGAGCAGGCCAGACGCCTGCTGTGCTGTCCAGGCAGCTCTCATTCTGGAGGAGAAACTTGTAGGATGGTTGAGAAAACTTCTAAGTCACCCCTCTACTGACTGTTCTTTTTGGGGGCTTTCTGCTGGATCTGATTATCTAGTTTAATTGATCCTGTGGAGGATAGCTTTAGCTGAAAAAGAAAATGGAAATGAAACACTTAATTAAAAATGTAATGTTGCCTCCTTGCTGTGAGGACACCAAAATAGACAATGAACACATTCTCTTCAATATTTATTCATCTGATTTTCATGGTAATTGGTTGGTCCCTGAGTATAACAGAGGAAACTTGGCAGAACGGATCACTCAGGGAAACAAGGATGCAAAACAGTTCTGTGTCTAAATTTACTTCCGAGTAGACCCACCTATGTGCCTTCCCACGGTGCACCCATCAATCAGGACCAGCAGCCTGGGTGGCCGAGACCTGGGGGACAGGGAGACGTGGCAGGGCTCTGGGCACCGGGGGAGCGTTGGAGACGCCGGCCCTGAAGTGGCAGCTGGAAAGGGCTGGGGCGGGGTGGTGGAGCAGCCTTGGAGATGGCGTCTGGAACACTTTTTTTTGTCTTTTCAACATCTTCAGAACCATTTAGTCAGCCCTCTGCATTTAAAATTATCCCCTGAGTCATGGATCGTTGATTCATTCTTTCAGCCTTGAAGGGCCAGCAGAGGGAGGTGGGCCCTGTGCATGTGAAGAAGCTGCTGCCACCCCGTGGCGGGGGTCCCAGTGGCTTCACTCAGGTGGTCTTGGGTTGTGGCACATTGGGGAGCACAGCAGGGGCTTTGCATTCATAACAGTCACAAAACAGTGACAACCGTCCAGCACCCCGCTCTTACTAGGTTTTTATTTTATTCCGAGAGTAATTAAGAAAACAGCAAGTCCCCAATCCCTCTGCTAAATAAGCCTTGTTGTTATTTTAAGATTCCCTTCATATTAGTCAGTCTAGGGCTATGCTGCCACAACAAAGAAAATGTGAATTCTGGTGAAATGTGGTTTGACCCACAGATCTTCAGTGGCTACTCACACGAGCCCATGTGCACCCATGTGCCCCCCAGGCCCCCTGGTCCGTGGTCGGGTGACTCCGGGATCCAGGGGCTTTGAAATTCCATGAATACCCTGTCGCCAATCAAACTTTCAGTCTATTCATTTATCTGTTTTTGTCAGTGTGGAGTTACCATTCCTATTTCACTCAGTGGCTTCTAACTGGTTACTGTATTTATTCTGCACTCCTTCAAGCTACTTCTGTGTCCTTGTGACACATTGTCACTATCCTTTCAGCATCTTCCTCCTTCTGATACAAAACACTATAACAGGGTTATCTCCCCCCTCCCCTCCCCACTCCCCCCGCCACGGTGCTGCCATCTGCCCCTTCCCGAGGGAGCCCTGGCTGGCTCATTTTCATGGCAAGATCAGGATCTGGGCACTACTTGTGCCCATTGCTCGTGGGGAGTTGCACTCCCAGGCCCTCTACGTGGACACACGTGCATGTACATTTATTTCTCTATTTCTATATCTATCGGTATAGATTAGAAACATGAGCTCACGACAGTTCTTCTGCTGCCTCTCTGATACCACGGGGTTCATTTGCTTTTGTCCTTTTCCACATTCATAACCCTCTTCTCCAACAATAGAAACCTGACTCCCGCCATCCTTCGTATTTCTACCTGTTTGAGGAACTCCTCCCCTGTATGTAAGGCATCCACCACTGCGGCCGCTGCGCCCCCTGTCCTCACCCGGCCAGGGCTCCGACTTCTCTGTCCAGCCACTCCTGCCACTGTCTACTCCTCGCCCCATTCCTGCTCTGACCCCACGCCCCTCTGCCCTCCCACATACATGCCCTCCCCTGCTCGGCTCTGACTTCCATGCTGGGCTGCCCACCTTCTCCCTGGCATGGACCCCTCTGATGCCTGGGCCAGCTGTCCAGCCTGTGGGCCCTCGCCTCGCTCTGCCTGCCCTGCAGGCTCCCATCAGGGGCCACTGTGGCTACTACCCCTGCCCCCCACAGCACAGACATCTAGGCTGCCTGGCTTTTGGACTGGTTGTTCGTTTGGGAAGGAAAGGAAGGGGAGGGAGGAGCTTTCCAAAGTATTTTATAGCATTTCCCAGGCCTGCTGCGTTTCTCCTGTAAGTACTTTAGCATGCATCTCTACCAATGAGGACATTAAAAACATCAACATGACATCATTGTTATATCCAATAAAATTTAAAATAACCACTTAACATACTCAAATTTTCCTGATTATCTCAAAGATGTTTTTCTTACGGTACATTTGCTGGAATTAGCCTCCATCACGGCCCGTGTGGTGCATCCTGCCTGTTCCACTGCAGCTCCCCATCGGCCCCCACACCACCGACTTGTCTGAGCACCTAGATCCAGTCTGTAGACTATCTCACACCAGGATTTGGGTCCTTGCTTCCTTGTGGCACTGTTAACCTTGCTCCCTGTCCTCTGGATTTTCTTTGAACTGGTGGACAGAGATTTTTAAAACGGCTTTATTGGGATGTAATTTACATATACACCCATTTAAAGTGTACAATTCACTGGTTTTAGTATATTCACGGATATGTGCATCCATCACCACAGCCAATTCTGGAACATTTTCTTCACCTAAAAAAGAAATGCCGGAACATTTAGCTACCACCCCCCTCTCCTCCCACCCCCCCCCCCACCCCTAGTCCTTAGAAACAACACTCCTATTTTCTCTCTATATAGATTTTTCCATTCTAGACTTTCAGGAATAAAATCATATAATATGTAGACTTTTGTGACAAATTTCTTTCCCTTAGCATAATGTTTTCAAAGTTTATCCATGTAGTAGTGTGTGTCAGGCTGCCACTCCCTTTTATGACTGAATAATAATCCATTGATGGATATACCCCACTTTATTTATGGTTAGTCTGTTAGTGACATTTGGCCATCATGAATGATGCTGCTGTAGACATCACGTCCAAGTTTCTGTATGGACATATGTTTGCATTTCCCTTGGATATATACCTAGGAGTGGAATCGCTGGGTCATATGATAACCCTATAATTAATCACTTGTAAAACTGCCAGACGGTTTTCCAAAGCAGCTGCGCCATTTCACATTCCGACCAGCAGTGGAGGAGGGTTCTGATCTCTCTACGTCTTTACCAACAATTGTTACTGTCGACTTTGATTCCAGCCGTCCTAGTGGGTGTGAAGTGGTGTATCACTGTGGTTTTGATTTGCATTTTCCCTGATGACTAATGATGTCGAGCATCTTTTCATGGGCTTAGTGGCCATTGATATATCTTCTTAGAAGAAATGTCAATTCAGATCATTTACCCATTCTTTTTTCTTTCTTTTCTTTTTTTTTTTCTTTTCACTTTTTTTTTACTGTGGCAAAATACACATAACATAAAATTTACCATCTTAACCATTGGTAAGTGTACAGTTCAGCGGCATTAAATACATTCACATTGTTGTACAACCAACATCACCATCCACCTCCAGAACTATTTTCATCTTGCAAAATTGAAATTCTGTACCAATTAAACACTAACTCCCCATTCACCTCTCCTCCCAGCCCCTGGCACCCACCAGTCTGCTTCTGTCTCTATGGTTTTGACTACTGTAGGTGTCTCATATAAGGGCAATCACACAGTATTCGTACTTTTGTGACTGGCTTATTTCACTTAGCCTAATGTCCTCAGGGTTCAACCATGTTGCAGTATGTATCAGAATTTCCTTCCTTTTTACAGCTGAGTAATATTCCATTGTATGTATAGACCACATTTATTTATCCATCCATCTGCAATGGATACTTAGGTTGCTTCCATCACTCGACTATTGTGAATACCGCTGCTATGAACATGGGTGTACAACTGTCTCTTTCAGACCCTGCTTTTGGGGTCCAGAAGTGGAATTGCTGGATCATATGGTAATTCTATCTTTAACTTTTTGAGAAATCGTCATACTGTTTTCCACAGTGGCTGTACCATTTTACATTCCCACCAATAGTACATAAAGGTTCCAATTTCTCTACATCCTTGCCAATATTTGTTGTTCTCTGTTTTTTCTTTTTTAAAAATACTAGCCATCCGAATATGTGCGAGGTGGTATCTCATCGTAGTTTTGATTTCACTTCCCTAATGATCAGTGATGTTCAGGCTCATTGGCCATTCTCACATCTTCTTTAGAGAACTGCAAGTTCCAGTTCTTTGCCCATTTTTGAATTGGGTTGTTTGATTGTTTTTGTTGTTGAGTTTTAGGAGTTCTCTATATATTCTGAATATTAATCCTTTATCAGATACATGATTTGCAAATATTTTCTCCCATTCTATGGGTTGCTTTTTAATTCTGTTGATAGTGTCCTTTGATATACAAAATTCTAAAATTTTCATGAAGTCCAATTTGTTTATTTATTTTTGTTGTCTGTGCCTTTATGTCACATCCATGAAATCATTGCCAAATCCAATGTCTTGGAGCTTCTGCCCTGTGTTTTCCTCTAAGAGTCTTATAGTTTTAGGTCTTACATTTGGGTCTTTGATCCATTTTGAGTTAGTTTTTGTATATTGTGTTAGCAGGGATCGCAGCTTCATTGTTTTGCATGTGGAGATCCAGTTTTCCCAGGACCATTTGTTGAAGAGACTAGCCTTTCCCCACTGAGTGGTTTTGGCACCCTGGCCAAAAGTCATTTGGCCTCATCTGCGAGGGTTTATCTGTGGACTGTCTATTCCAGTCCATTGGTCTCTATGTCTGTCTTTATGCTAGTACCATGCTGTTTTGATGACTATAACTTTGTAGTAAGTTTTAAACTCAGAAAGCGTGAGTCCTCCAACTTTGTTCTTCTTTTTCAAGATTGTTTTCGTTATTCTGGTCCTTTGAGATTCCTTATGAATGTTAGGATGGATTTTTCTGTTTCTACCAAAAATGTTGGGATTGCGACAGGGATTACGTTGAATCGTAGGTTGCTTTGGGTGGTATTGCCATCTTAATATGGAGTCTTCCAATCCACGAGCACAGGACGTCTTTCCATTTATTATGTTTTCTTTAATTTCTTTCAGCAATGTTTTGTAGTTTTTGGCGTAAAAGTCTTTCACCTCCTTGGTTAAGTTAATTCCTAAGTATTTTATTCTTTTTGATGCTGTTGTGAATGGAGCTGCATTCCTACTGTCCTCTTTGGATTGTTCATGGTTTGTGTGTAGAAATGCAGCTGACCTTGTGTGTTGATTTTGTATGCTGCTGCTTTGCTGAATTCATTTATACTGGGAGACTGCTCCTGGCCAGACCTCCCACTGTCTTCTTCAAGTGTGGTCTGCCCCGTGAGTGTCCTGGCCCAGGGTTGGGGGGTGCTGCTGAACCTCAGCGACCAGGGCAGAGGCCAGCAGGGCGGAGGGAAGCTGTGAACTGCCTCCTGGCACCCCACCCCCACCTCAGGCGTTCATTTATTCAGGAGAAATTCGTGGGCAGCACCATACTAGGCTCTAGAACTGAGTGACCAGGAATGTGCAGCATGGTCCCTCCATCCCAGCCAGGCCCACCCTCCAGTGGGCACTTGGAGCTCCTCTACAGAACTCTGGGCTCCCTCCTGGTGGGAGTGCAGGATTCTGGGGGCTGTCTTGGGGAGGGGTGGTGAGGAAGGGAAGTGGCCTGAGGTGCTGACATGGAGGCCGAGCCGGGTTTCCAGGGGAGAGAAGCACATTCTGGACTGAGGACCACCATGCAAAGGCCTGAAGGTGGGAGGGGCATGGGAGCCTACAGACCCCAGTGGGGCAGTGCAGGACAGCTGGATCCTAAGGGGCAGGGGAGGAGCAGGAGAGAGAAGGCCAGTGTGAGTGGGGGAGCTCACCATGGGCCCTGGTTGCTGAAGGTGGGGGAGGCTGTGGCTCACTTCTGGAGGGGTGAACAGAGGAAGGGACTGAACTGGCGGGCCATCGAAGGTAACTGGGGACTTTGCAGGCACCATCTCTGAAAGCATGGGGTGCCCCGGGGAGGCTGCCCCTCCAGCTCAGATGGCTCGAGTGGGCTATCTGACTCCGAGTGGAGCGTGTACTCTTCCTCCTGCCTGTGGGTCGCGCTAACCCTCCCTCGCGTCCCTCACAGGTCCGGACAAAGGACAGAGTCTTCGACAGCATCAGCCACCTCATCCACCACCACCTGGAGAATAGCTTGCCCATCGTCTCCGCCGGGAGCGAGCTCTGCCTCCAGCAGCCGGTAGAGAGGAACCAGTGACCCGCCAGCCGCCCGATCCCAACGCTGAGCTGCCGTCAGGGGACTCGGCTCTTCCGGGTAGACGGTATCGGGCTCCCGTGCTGGGGCAGCTGCCCACAGGCTCAGAGCCTTGTTCAGCAGCTCCAGGAGGAAGGCTTCTGAAAAGTACAAGTTTCATAAACTTGTTCCGATTTCTCATGTGCATATTGACGGTGTACATACCTATACATCCTGTACAAATTAGCCCTCTATATTTATATTTTCTAAGACTAAGAAAGATGTAAGATTAATGTTCTGTGCTGTATGTTTTTTAATGAAAAAAAGCGTTTGACTGTAGCTGTCCAGGAGAAAATTTAATTCGACTGACCCATTCCACTGGGAAATTCCACTGCGAAGGTGTTACCTGCAGTTTTACCCAATAAGCACAATATGAGGAATAGAAGCAAGCAGGACGGTCGGTAATCATCACGGGATTGTGACAGCATGAGGCAAGACCCTGCCCAGAGAGGCCCGCTCTGCAGGTGGAGCACTGAGTGCGCTGTGCTGACGGCCGCCGCTCCTGCTCCTCCGGGCCGCGGCGCCTCCTCCTCGCCCCTGGGGCTCTGCCGCTCACCTGTCTGCACGGGTGCCCCCCAGCGGATGGCTCTCCGGCATTAAGGAGCAGGCATCATGCCAGCTGTTTCCAGCTGTGCTGACCACAGGTGTGCTGTCCCCCTTGGCCCTAGTTGACCAGGGGTTCTTGGGGATTCACCCTACTGCCAAATATGGCACAAAATAAGCCTCCCTGGTCAGGATCTTGACCGGCAAATAATTCCCTTGTTTTTATCTGTATAATGGCAAAACGAGTATGTGCACTGCGTGGCTGGGGCAGAGTCTTGGTTGTATGTCCTTCTAGCCAACAGGCTGCCGCAGGAGCTGCTAGTCAAATTGTTGCCCCTTACAGCCAATAGAGAAAAAAGCTTGTGTACAAGCTGTGCTGAAGACAGACACAAACACGTGTGCTCAGAGTTCAGTCCTGGAGACGTTTGCACCGGCCGCTCCCCCTGGCTCTACATTTGCCGGAAGCTGGGGACCAGGCTCAGGATTAGGGGGAATCAGCTGGAGGTTCTCCTTCTAGAGCGATCAGTGGGTAAAGTGACTGGTTGTCTCGACAGCACGTTTCCTGTCGCTCCATGGGAAGGGGCTGTGCCCCACACATGGGCTTTATCTTGGCTCCTTCCTTCCTTCGAGACAAAATACTGTGGTTTCCTGCTGGGCATGGGATGTTGGGGAGTTGCACTGTTTAAGATGTTTAACAAATATCTAGTTGAGATGACCATGTGATTTAACAGAGATTGTCTTTTAAAAGATAGAAGCATTCATTCACTGGCACCTTCCAACGGGTGTGACACTAGCCCGCCTCCCGGTGAAATGCCCCGGCGTGCGACACCCCTTGATCAGTGCCACAGAAAGACACTCTGTGCACGCTGAGTCGGACAGTCATAAATTGGATGCTTCAATAGTGAGGAGTTAAGGGTAGATTTAAAAAATTCTGCTGAGTACTCATTCTGCAAAGTTCGAATGCTAACTGCACGAACCCCATTTCTACTTTTGGGGTGTGTGTGGCCAGGATGAAAGGATGGGGTAGAGCTGATGGGTGAGGATGGGTCGGGGCAGGTTGAAGCCTTCACATATAGCCCTCTGTGGGGTTTTTGTCCTTTGAGCATCCAGCGAATCCAAGTGACAGGGGCTTCAATCTTCTAGAATGTTCTGCAGTAGATTGGGGCGGATCTGGACCACACTGCCTCTTCCTGGAATGGTTCTGATTTCAGAAGCAGTGTGGATACACTGCTCCAAGTTATCCAGAAGCAGTGGGTGGCAAACAGGAATTTGGGGCAGCAGCTGGCTCAGGCTCTGGCCCTGTGACATCATAGACTTTGGGGTGGCTGCGAGAACGGCCCAGCACTCTATCTCCTAGAGGCCCACAGCCCTGCAGACGTGCGTAAAGGTCTGACCTCTGTGGGAACACGTGGTCCTTCTCCGTGTGTGAGTGTACACACATATAAAAATGGATGAAACGACTTTTCTTCCAACATCTTGCATGCCCTGCTGTGTAAGGCCGAGATGCTGATGCTAAAGGCAAGAATAAATTAGGAAACGAGACTTAGGAACAGTGAGCACCTGAACGTTTGATCTGCTTTCTTTTTCCTCTTGGGGATGTGAGAAATGGTAATCCGTGGTTTTAGTAGCTCTCTGCTCTGAAGTCGGCGTTTAGCTCAGTGGTGATAAGCAATATATATCATGTTTTCTTGCATGAGAATCAATTTAGAAAATTAAAAGTATTGGGGGATCAAACTTTGTTTCAATATTAACTCAAAATATGTATTTTTAAGCTCATATGGCAAGACTGCTGACAATGGAACGGTGCCGGTGGGAAAATCGGCACTCTTCTGTGGCCACGGGAGCAGATCAAAGACAGGGCAGAGGGCAGTGACTGTCGTGTCTCTGTTCCTGTCATTTGTAAAGCGTGCTAGAGCTGGCATGAATATCTCACCTCTTCCTTCAGGCACCGTGTGATGGGCATTACTGTGAGCCTCACTCACAGACAGGGAAACTGAGGCTCAGATCGGAGGCCTCTTTGCTCCAGGCCATGCAGCTGGCAGGCAGCAGAGCTGTTCCGCTCACGCAGCGTCCCCGACTCTGCTGCCCTTGGAGCTCAGGATTCCCAGGCTGACATGACAGGCTGCTCTCTGCCCAGCCTGGGTCCCCACCCTGTGCTTCCTTGGAGCTCAGGATTCCCAGGCTGACATGACGGGCTGCTCCCTGTCCAGCCTGGGTCCCCACCCTGTGCTTTCTTGGAGCTCAGGATTCCCAGGCTGACATGACGGGCTGCTCCCTGCCCAGCCTGGGTCCCCACCCTGTGCTTTCTTGGACCGCATCCCAGCCTGGGCAGGGCTGTGCACGCCAGGATCTCTGACTCCCATGGCATGGTGGCTGCGCCCTGTGCCGGGTCACCCTGGGCCCACGGAACACTGGGGCCTGCTGCCCCTCTCCTGAGCCCCCCACTCAACCCAGGCCTCCTCTGAGTGTGCTGGGAGCACCGGCAGGTCCTTGTAGAGTGGCCCTGGGGACCCCATCCACCTCTGCTCCCACCCTCACCATCCAACGTGAATTAGCTGTGCTTCCTGTGACGTTCTCGTCCCACTGAGAGCCTGTGGGGCTCTCGGGCTGCTCACCGCTGGTCTCAGTCGGCTTTGACGCTCGACGACCAAGGAGCCTGAATGGCCGTGGGCAGCCTGACAAACAATAGGCATTCACACAGCTCCTAATCCAAATCCCGTGCCGAAGCTTCCACTCTTGGGCATTTTATATTTGAGAGGCCAAAGGACCAGGTGCCCACTCAGCCTTGGCTATTGTTTCATTTGGGCAACAATTCTGTTTAGGGCCGTCTTGGGTGTTGGAGTGGATGGACAGAAGCCCACTTGGGGCACATATGGTGGCCTGAGGGTCTCCTGGTGGAGGAGGGCAGCACGGATAATTTCCAGTGAGGAGAGAAACTGGCAAGCCTTGTGTGGAGAAAAGGCCTGGCTTAGAAGGAGGGACAGGCCGGGGGAGGAGTGGATGGAGCAGCACTTGGTGTGGCCCCCAAAAGAGCCCCCTCGGTGCTCAGGAGTCAACACCTGTCTCCTGGCTCTGTGCCCTCCTGGGGTCCTGACGATGCCCCTGACCAGTCGCCACATGAAGGCCAGTCACATGTTTCCTTGGATTACAGGCTCCCGGACAGTGGGTGGACGCCTTGGTCCATCCTCGGCTCCGGCACGCACAGAGCCAGTTGGCCTTGCGTTAGGTGCTGGGTTTCTCTGAGCAGTGGCTGGTCACCTGCACTGCAGGGCTGTGCAGCCCCCATTGTGAGGAGTGGGGTTGGTGAATATGTGTCAACATGCAGCACGGGTGTTTCCTGGGGTGCTTCACCCACAGAAGTGCGTTGGCTCCCTCTCGCTGGCCTTGTGGGTGCCGCTGCCATCTACACATGCCCTGCTCTGAGTAGGGACAGCTGGCTTGGAAATGGGGGGAAGTGTGGAAAGATTAGAAACAGTAACCACAGGACGCAGACCAATCTTGGCCTTGGGTTTCAGAATAATACCCTGGTTCTGTAGGGAAACCTTTAAAATCGATCCTGAGAAAGAAGCAGCAGAAAAACCCCTTTACTGGGACATGAACTGTCACTGGTCCCAGAGAAGGATACACAAGGGAGCATCATGGGACCTGCAGCTGCAAGGACCCACTTTCCAGCGAGGAAACTGGAGCCAGGTGACTTCTCAGAGGGTAGCAGCGGCCAGTGGCTGAATCTAGGATAGATCGCAGGACTCATTAGGACCCTTGAGGGCTGATACATAAATCTCAGCGCCTGATGGAAAATGGCAAGTAGCTCTTCCGTCCTTGGGCTTACATTTTATCCATCTTCTTTCCAAAATGCACAAAGGTGTGAGTCAGTCCCACCGACGGGGAAGTGTTTCCAGTCCTCTGTGTAGTGCGGGGGCCTTAGGAAACAGACCCCGAGAGAGGATCTGAGTGTGTGTAGTTTCTCCGGGTGATGAGCCAGGGCTGGGGAAGGGGGAGAAACTGATGAGAAGGGCATGATCAGCACGTGGCCAGCATGTGGATAACGCCTGGAGCTGGGGCCCGAGGGGGAGGACTGGACGCGCCTCCAGGCAAGGAGAAAGCCGGGCTCTTCCCCACCTGCCCAGCATGGGTGGAGTGCTGCTTCTGGCCACAATGTCCTGGCCAGCCCCGTGCACACCTGTGCACACCCCCTGAGCCAGGGCATCCTCGGGCAGAGACGGGCCTTCCTGCTAAGCAGGCTTGGGGTGGCGGGCAGCCTCAGAGCCATCGGGGCCTCCCCAGGGTCCCTGACTCGGCAGGTCCGGATGTGGCCTGAGAATTTGCATTTCTAATAAATTGCCAATGATGCTGGTGGGCACCATCAAGTGGTAGCTGCCAGCTCTTCCTGCCCCTTACTGATGGCTTTCCCCCCCTAATTTATGATTGTGTTTTCAGGCCACTTCACGTCATGGGTCCCAGGGTCCATGCTGTGAGTTTAAAAGTGGAGGATTAATAAGCATTTATAACTCCATGCAATCACTGCTGGCAGATAAAATGCCATCTGCCAGCCACAATTTATTTATAATGGGGTTTATACATATTTATAAGTCTGCAGGCAACAAATGCACAGTTTTAAAACTGGCACATTTTATAGGAGCCAGATAAATTGCAACTTTATACCAGGACTGGTGAATATCAGTCACATACGTATGTACATACACACACGTACACATACCTACACTGAGGATGATGGACATGCGGCTGTCTGGACGTGTGCACGTGCAGGCTGGCTGTGCGACCTGCACCTCGGGACTCCTCCTTCGGTATTTTAACTAACAAGGACAATGAAAAATTTGGGGACTGACAGATCCTGGCATCTGCAGACGCGTGGAGGAGGGTCCAGGATGCCGCAGGACGTGGGGCCTGAGTGCAGACAGAGCAGGAACAGAACAGGAGGGCCATGAGGGCCACTGTGGGAAATGACGGAGGGACAGGGGGGAGGAGAAACCAGCGGGGGAAAGCGAGGACAGGAGACGACAGGAGGGCAGAGGAGGATGGAGGTGAGAAGCAGGGCTTGGGGGACAGGCAAGTCCAGACCTATGTCCTGCGTTCATCCAGGAGTGCATAGTGTCTGGGAGGCCAGCAAAGGAGGATGAGGAGCGCAGCATGGTGGAGGCTGTCCCCATCAGGCAGGCCCAGGCGAGCCTTGTCTTCCCCAGCGCAGCTGTGTGTGGGCACCGCTCATCAGCCTTCCTACCCAGCCAGCCTTCCCTCGGCCCCGTCTGTGCGCTGGCTCATGTGCACAGGCGCCGTGCTGGGCTCCTGGGACGCAGAGGTGAACGGGAGAGGTTATATATATAGATATACATAAATGTAACCCAGGAGGAAGTGAACACACACAGGGAGCTGCAGCAAGACAAGGTTGATGACTGGTGTGGTCAAGTTCCATAGGCCCGTGGGAGCCGGCAACCCCGCTGGGTCTGGGGAGTCTGAAGGTTTTGCCGGCTGGGCGGCAGATGGGACGGGGGTAGTGGAGCAGGCAGACAAGGCGTGGGACACACTCGTGCCGCGTGATGGCCTGTGTCAGGAGGGATGCTGGGCGGGTGGTGAGACTGCCCCACGTCACTTCTCTCCCCCTTGCTGCGTTCACAGACACCCTGAATAAGTGACTCCCTGGGGCCCAAACGCAAGGCTGTCTCCTGAGGGCTGGGAGAGTCATTCTCATGGAACGAAAGAGTCAGAAACGAAATCGCACACAAGTTTAAGTTTCTGTTTTGTTGTTTCACCTTAAAATGCTGTAGGTAGAAAACTAGGCCCTTCGGGGACAGGCTGGGGTCCTGAATGTCTGAGGTAATTAATGCACACTCGTCTGGGACACTTACCACAACCAAAGTTCCTGACCACAAAATCAAGTGACAACCAACACAGCAGGAATTCACGGTGGAGTCCATCTTTGAACACTGAATTACCTTCTTCTGTAACAACTGTGTGTCGGTCGCAAATGGAATGTTCTCTGTTCATCTGACTTTTGAATATAACTTGTTCCAGAAAAAAATCTTGTAACATTAAGTATGTGAATGTTTTGTGTATTCAGAATTAAACAGCTGATGTTTCAATCTAAGGGTTAGGAGAGAACTCCATGTGAATTTAATGGGTAACAGTAGGATATTTACTACTTTTTAAAAAGCATTTAGATGGCAAATTATACATATTGATAAATACTATTTGAAAATTTTGTGTTTTGTTTTCCACTAACTTTTGTGAAACAAAAAACAATCGCTGTAAAGCTCTCTGTCCGGCTTTACTGCCAGCTCACCACCTTCTACTTTAATATCAGAACAGGACTGGCCTGTGGACATTCCCGAGGAGAGGAAAGACAAACCGATTTCAAGTTTTCTAATCTCTGTTCTAAGAAAAACAATAAAACCTAAGTTATTTGGCCAACATTTGGGAGATTGGACAATACAGTGGGTGAAAATATGCTAAAATTCCCTCCTCACCTTTGGTGAAGCCACTTCACTCCTTCGGGGATGAGGCAGCTTCCTTGCGAGCCCTCCACGGCACACCTGGCACATCCCCAGGCCTCCGGGGTAGCAGGTGGAGGTGCCGCATGGCGGCCCCACGTGGCCCAGGAGCGGAGGCTGGCACACCCACGCAGACGACGCTGTGCTTGTTCTCACCGCTGGTGAACGGAAAATGTGCCTTCATTTTGGGAACAGTGGTGTGTGCATCTCTGATTATGTAGCAAACCCTTTGATATTTGACTTAGATACTAAAAACATCAGAGCGTTGAGGTTTTGCGCTCGTAGATACAATTTAAAAGCATGGACTTGGTAATTTAATTAGAAGTTTTCTATAAAATATATCTTGTTACATTTCTGTGAAAGGCTCTTTACCAGCACAGACTAACCGTGGGTCGTGGGTCGTGGGTCGGGGCAGAGAGAAACAGCTGTTTCCTATGGAGTTCGTTGTTACAGTGACTGTCATTGTAAGTCTGTGGGCAATAAAGGATTGTGTGAAAAGTCTCTCATTTGGATGGTGGATCTCGTATTGCCTCACCAAGTGGGGGGGGGAGGGGGCGTCTGAAACCTTTGCACAGAAAGCAGATGTCCTGTTATTCCCCCGGAGACTTCTTAAAACCCAGTCACAGCAGAGCCGCCCCCATCCGCCAAGGGTGCAGACGGAATGGCGGCCTTGACGCGGACTGGAGTTGACTTCTGCCTCGGCAGCTGCGCACAGAATCAAAGGTAGGAGGCCTGTGGTCTCCGATCGTGCTGGAGAGATTTCTTCGTGAATGTCACCACCAGACTAACTGTGCCCAACCAGGCCTCTCTGTAGAACACCAGGCAGACACACACACACACACGCGCACGCGCCCCACGCACAGGCTGAAACTTCCCACTGGTGAGGGGGGAGGCTGGGCAAGGGTTGGTTCTGACCTCTTCTCTCCTGCTGCTGATGGAACAGGACCAAACATCCTGCCTCTTTTGGCTCTACTTTGACCATCATGACTCTGATAATCGTCTCCCCATCCAAAGGGCAGTCCATTGACCTTCCTCCAGTCTCATCTACCATATTGGTGGAATAGCGCCCAATGCACATAGCTTCACCAGACAGCAGCTAGGCCGGTAGAGAAGTGAAGGGTGGGAGGATTATTGGGGTTTCCTTCCTGGAGAAACACGGCACCAGGTGGGAAGCCAGGCTGCCCCCTCGCACGCCCCAGGGCTGGTCCTCGTGCAGACAGCCCCCAGCACAGACTGCCAACAATGGGTTTGTACAAAGACTTTTGGTTTTATTTTCTTAACAGACATACATGGGACACAGTACAGGTTCCTAACGGAATGAGGTCTAATGCACAGGTTCTCTGTGGCTCTGAAACACTCAACTTCTAAATGGTCCCCAGCTAGCTAGTTAGGCTGTACACACTGGGATTAAAGTCAATTATTTCTACATATGTCGAACGAACACAATTCCTTTTTTTTGGAGTAGTCTTCATTCAGATTGCCTGACAGTTTTGCGTTATCTCAGAGGGAAGTTGGGGTTATCACTCTGAGTGTTATGAATATTACCGCCAGAGACGCAGGGCCCTGAAAGCAGCTCAGAACCACGATGGAAAGTTCTAAAGGCATTTCATTACCTGTGTGAGAATGTAGTGCCAACATTTGGGCTCTCAGATGCATTTTTTTGTTTTCTTAATCAAGTACCTTAATGCTTAACTTTTCTAGAAACACCCTGGGTTTCTGGTGCTATTTGATAGGAGAAGCAGCTCCTTTTGTGAGTAGAGAAGGCAAGAAAAACGCCACGGATGAGCATCCTTACAAATAGGATTGATCTCGTTGGTACCAAAACTGAGGGAAGTCTTTGGTCAACGCACCGAGGTGACTCAGGACCCACAGAAATGCTCCTTGACAAGAGGCACTCACATCCAATGACAAACAGGACTCGCTTTCTCTCCAAAAAGTTAATGTATTAAAACTACTCTTTTAGTCTTTACTCAGGCAAAATTCTCAGTGAACCTCAAAAACTTCCAGGGGTCTGATGTGAGGTTTACTCAAGTAAGAATCCTTTTGAAGGTCGCTTTGTTTTTGTTTTTACACAGAACTCAACACATCAACTACGGGCTTACGAGAGCTCTGCAGACGTGTGTGTTTCAGGAGTTTGCATTGCGTTAGAATCCTCGGGGTCGTCTCAGGCGTCCCCCGTAAGGCAGACAGGGCCATCCAGGGGCAACCCACGGGAGAAGGGAGAGGACAGTACCATGGACAGATCGTGACATTTCTTTGAAGAAGGCACAGCCCAACACAGGTTAGCTCCTCTTCTGACCACTCCACTGCTTTACCGGTCAGCGTGCCAGTCCACTGTCCAGGAGCCGTGTGGCTGCTGACGGCCCAGCTCGTCGGCTGTGACAACACGGGGCTTATAGACGTGTTGCTTTTCTGATACGGAATCAAACTCAACGCAGGATCAAAGTGCTGGCCGGGAAATTCTCCTAATTCAACAGAGACCTTCCATTACACGGACCACTGCTTCCGTGACACGGAAAGACGCACCGGCCGGGCCGTCCTCTGCTCTCCTGGGCAGGTTCTCCGTTGGTCTCGGGCACAGCTCCCGGAAGACCTTGGGAGGCTTTTCTGTGATTTGGAGAAACCCCTAAACAATCACATAATTTGGCTAATTTGGCTTTTAGATGTGCTTAAAACTGCACAGGGACACAAGGTGGGAGAGGAGCGGGGGCCCCTCAGGAGACCCGCACCCACAGACCTCACTGGTTCTCCCCAGGGTCCTTCAGACACTGACTTGCTCAGGGGCAGGCACGTCTCAGGACTGTTTTCGGTGATTCCCACACATCCGGGGCCAGCCCCGGACAAGGCCTTTTTGGGAATTTGGGTGCTCAAAGCATGCCTAACCTGGGACTTCATGTCCATCTGAGGAGACTGGGACGGCGTGTCCACTCAGCTCCCAGCCGTCTCTGTGCGCCTGGTGGTCCAGGCGGAACACAGCTGCACCATCTGTTACATGACTGTGCCGCCTGCACAGCTTATATGTGCACCGACGGCAGACCTTTGAAACACAAGTGCTGCAAACACAGGCATGATAATGCACAGCAGCCCTTCTTGCACAGTCTGTGTCGTGTAAAGTCACTAAACATCACCCTGCTGTTCTGGGAAACATTGTACACTGTGTGCCCACGACCTCCCCTCTCTGGGAGCAACAGAGGGCGGCCGGTGGGATTCCGGGGAAGGCAGCCACGATGACAGCAGCTCGCTACATTCGGAAGACTCTGGAACAAGTCGAAACATGCATGCTGTCTACACTGAAATGACTCGGCAGTTCCTTGGGTCCCCTCCTTAAGAGACGTCCACACCAGGCAGGCTGTTGGCAAAAGAGATTTCCTGAGCCGCCACGGGTGAGGTGTGCAATAAATAAGATGGCAGCCACAGGGCAGGGGGCCACTCCTCCCGTGGCCGTGGCAGGGTCCCCGTTCCTCGAGGCCAGCGCCCTCACTTGCAGAGGATCCCATTCGGCAGGGTTTTATTTTTGTCGGTTATGCAGGGCGGGGCAGCCAGTGGGGGAGGGTCTTCCTTGCTCTTGGAGGACGGGCTGCTGTTGTTGCTGCCGCTGGATTTGCTCCTGCTGGGATCGAGAGCGGGCTGGACGGGCGAGGAGCTGGTGCCCCGGCCCCGGACCAGGCAGGTGCAGACCAGCCGGAAGAAGGCTCGGCGCATCTCCTTGCTAGCCAGCGTGTAGATGACAGGGTTCATGGCCGAGTTGAGCACCGCCAGCGCAATGAACCACTGGGCCTTGAACAGCACAGCGCACTCCTTCACCTTGCAGGCTACATCGATGAGGAAGAGGATGAACAGCGGGGACCAGCAGGCGATGAATACGCTCACCACGATCACCACGGTCCGCAGCAGGGCCATGGACCGCTCCGAGTTGTGGGGGCTGGCCACCCTGCGGCTGCTGGACTTCACCAGGAAGTAGATGCGCGCATACAGGATCACGATGGTCACCAGGATGGCCATGAAGACGCTGATGCAGAAAGCGATGTACCTCTTGGAATAGAGGGGCAGGATGGTGGAGCATTCGGGGAGGTTGCGAAGGCAGTTCCAGCCCAGGATGGGTAAGGCGCCCAGCGAGAACGCGATGAGCCAGCACATCCCGATCAGGAGGAAGACTCGGTACTTCTTGTTGGCGTCGTACGGCCTCATTTTGATCATGGTCAGGTGCCGCTCGATAGCGATGGCCAGCAAGCTGCAGGTGGACGCCCCGAGGGCCACAAACATGCTGCCCTCCCGTAGGAACCAGACCGTCAGAGACAGGCTCAGCGTCTTCTTGCCTGACATCAGAATGTTGACTGTGTAAGCGACGCCGGCCAGCAGGTCGCAGAGGGCCAGGTTGCCGATGAAAAAGTACATGCGGTTGTGAAATTTATTGTTTTTCCAGATGGCAATGAAGACCATCAGGTTCTCCAGGACGATGAAGCTGCAGACGATTAAGAACAGCACGGTGGTGAGGGTGCCGCCCTCGGGCGTGTCCCTCAGCCTGCCCTCCAGCTTGCCCACGTAGTTGTAGTGTGTGCGCAGGACCTCGTTCCAGGGGGTGGGTCCGGGGTGTGGAGGCGGGACCGTCGCCATCACTTGGAACTCACGGTGGGTTAGCTCCAGAACCCAGCAGAGGGCGCCCTAGGCACGCCCATGTCCCAGGAAACAAAGACTGCGGCCCAGGCTTCAGTGAGGACTGGGCAGACCCCAGCGAGGGTGCTGAGGACAGGCTCCTGCAAAAGACAGAAAGAGGGGCGCCTCGTGGTTAGGTAACACGGCCGGAGAGCAACGGCAGCAGCGAAGCTGGAAGAAGGCAGCAGATACGCTGCTGCACTGGGCCCGGGTGACCACGGAGAGATTCGGCTCTGCAGCTGCCAGGAGGGAAATTTGGTGCAGGGGCCATGGTCATCAACCGTGCGACTGTAACAACGACACAGACCCAGTGAGACTTCCCTCTGGAAATCTCAAGGCACTGCAGCGCGCCACCAGCTCATCCTCCTCTCGCGCACAGGAGCTGCCAAACCATTATTCCCAGTGACCAAGAAACAGGACTGTCTCAGGTCAGAAAAATAGGATGGAACCTGGGAGATGCCCGCCCCACGTCTGAGGCCTCCCTGGGGAGCTTGGGAGCGACATCGTGGAAGCACCCACACTGCCCAGACGGCCTCCCCGGGACCAGGCCAGAAATTGGGTCCAGAGGTCTGCCGGGCAGGAGAGCCCTGGGACAGGACCACATGGCCGCCTCCCCGGTGAACAGCTGAGCTGGGAGGGAATACAAACCCGTGAAAAGTGGAATCACCTTCTCCAGAGATGACGGGACCAGAAAGCAGGGACAAGCACACGGACTTTGAGTGTGGCTTAAAATTCAGCAAACTGCATATTAGATTAACTGTCAAAAACCAAATCTGGGCCGGGAGCTGAGAGAGAGTGAAGGCGGGGACCCCAGGAGCCCGGCCCTCCACCGCCCTGAGTTTTAATGCTTCTCCCTCCCGACCTGGGCCATGTCAGTCGGCAGCCTGTGATGCTGATGCCGAGGCAGACTACCCAGGGAGAAATAGCTTACAGTGGACTCACTCATCTTAAATTTAAATTACTTGAATATTTAAATATCTAATTAAGATCAAATGAGGTTAATTTACAACAGCCCACCATGTGTATCCAGTGGAGATCTTTTTCTTTTACTTCTATAACGTTTAAGTCACAGCCCTAAGTTTGGCTCCCAGGCAAAGGGGCCACGCTCCCCTCATATGGGGCTCTGCATTTTGGGGAGTGGTGGAATCTGAAGGCCTGGTCCATCCCTGGGCTCATCCCCAGAGACGGCCTCAGTCCCTGGAGGACCGGGGTCAGCGTAGGTGGCTGCTCTGCAGGTGAGAAGCAGGTTGACTACCACAGGGTTTCCTGCCCATGGGACCCTCCAGGTAACTGACGTGCTGCCACTCGGGCACTGGTCCGGTGCCCTGCAGATGCTGGCAAACCCTCCCTTCATTTGGGGGGCTCAGGTTCTCTGAGACGGGGCAGAGATGGCCCCACTGCTTCTTGGCAGAGATTTCTTCCAGTGTGCAGGAGCTGTGACGTGCCACTTGTTCCGGAAGCTCCGTGGACCCCAGTGCCCGAGCTGACGCCTGCCCCTGACCCTTCTCGGCCCCTCCATCACGGCTGTCTGATGCCACGGGGACTTGGGGGTCAGCTTGAACGACAAGAGTGGCAGAAACCGTTTCTAACTTCAAAATGAAAAAGCAAGCAGTCCCTGAGGCTGGGCTCATGATAAAGGACCCGGGGGTACCTTCCAAGGTCCCCCCATCTCTGATGAGACCTTGCAGGCAGCACAGGGCCCTGGGGCTCCTCCCCCGACCACAGCACACCCAGGCCTAGGGCACCTTGCTGCCTTGTGCAGAAGGCCAGACCACCACGCCCAGCCCTGCCTGCCTGCTCGCCTGGACTGGGGCCCAGCAAGGATAACGGGCCTTGTCTGCCGATTCTCCCTGGTCGGCTCAGTGGGCAGGTTTCCCACCAGCCCCCTCCTAGTCTTGCTCCACATTTTTATTTAAATCTTGTCTGTCCTCCAAGTCCGAAGTCAAATTCTACCTGCTCTGTAACATTTTCTGGAATCAGTTCAGCCCCTGATGACTTTTCTCAGAGGCTGCACACCATGTTTTAAATCAAATTGCAAGCTGTCATTTTAAGGGCAGAAATAACAGCAGCTGAGCCCCAAGCCCTCTGCCTGGAGCGCCTTCTGGATCTCCCACCGACGCCCTGATGCTCACGGGGTCTCTCGTAGCACCTTGCACAGTAATGGGGCGCATAAACACGTGTGCCCTCTGTTACCGCCTGGCTGTTTCCTCTCATCTGTGAGCCAGGGATGGTGACCCCAGGCCCTCACGTTGCCGGCCCGGCCCTTGCCGCCAGAGGACACCAGGGACAGGACAACTTAGCCCCCAGTTATCCTCCCACCAATTCCCACGCCACAGCACAGCCACTGCACGAGCACCCGGCCTCCCCAGGACGGTGCCAACACGGCGCCACATGTGTCTTTGTCCCCGACAAGGCACAGGACAGGGTGGGGAACAGAAACACACGTGCTGCTCCACTGAGAGTCATGAGGGAGCCTTGTCCCTAGAGCGGCAACTTCTCCAAAGGCAGCGGGTCCACACACCAGCCCGAGAGCCCCTCCTCCCGCCCCGCGCAGGCCGCCTGCTGCCACGTCCCGGTGGCTGCCCCTCAGTCCACTACACTTCCATGCCCGGTTTACCTCCGAGTGTCCCTGGGGCATCTGCTCCCCAGTCAAGGGATTCTGTCCCCAGACCCGACCAGGGCACGTATGTGGTAACGTGACGAGTTATGAGCATCACCAACTTAGCACCTGAATGGTCTGACTTATAAAAATATTTGAGGGATGTGAATTGTGTGTGAAGTCACCGCGCTGGGGAGAAGCGGCTTCGGGCAACCGCATCGGAAACGTTTTTGAAACCACTGTATGTCCGAAGCTGGTCTTCTGTGCCTCAGTTTCCCCATGATAACTCTGCACCTTTTTACATATATTATAAACCTCACGGCTCCCTCTGGGCCCTTGCAATCCCTCTAACCAGAGAGGAGGGAAGTGACCCGCTGTGAACCTGCTGGACCTGGGCTTCTCTGGAGGGAAAGAGCCGCAGCGGGCAGACCACAGGCCCTACAGGCTCACGTCTTCTTTCCTCCCTGTATATGCAGCTTTGATAAAATCAAGCAGAGCAAAAAAAAAAGAAAACAATAAAAACTAATAACAAAAAATAAAATAACCACAATAACAGTAAGGCAAGATGTGCCTGAGGCCCATCAAACCAGGAACCCTGAGGGCAAACATATTTTCCCATTAATGCTGGATGTATCATCTCCCTTAATTAAATATTCATCGCTCAAAGAGTGTGTTTTTTCAGAACTTCTTTTGTTAAGTGCAATTCTCTGAATTTTGCGTAAGTGGGAGCTATCCGGCTCTCTCTGGAATCTAAAAGCTTGTTTTCTTTGGATTATCCACATTAGAAAGCAGACCCATCCCGGGAGTTAAGTGCTGGGCTAAAGGCCAGATTGATTCTAGATGCATCTGTGCGGGGTCAGTCATCAGAAGGCCGAGTTCCGGCCCCCACCCCAGGGGGAGCAGCACTGACCACCCCCACTCCTGGAGCAGAAGCACTGACCCCCTCCACCCCTGGGGCAGTAGTACTGGCCCCCCACCCCTGGGGCAGCAGCACAGATCTCGAGTTTGCTGGAGGAGAGCCCGCCCCTCCCCTGCTCGGAGGGCGAGGGGGACTCAGCCCTTCTTGCACACCACCCTGCCACTCCTGTCACTGCACAAGTGCTGGCACTGCGGAGATGGCGCTCCTGGGAGGCCAGCCTGTCCCACCCACAGAGAAGGGTCCTGACTCCAACACTAAGGCTGCCCTCTCCCCAGAGGGGCCTCTGTCTGGGCTTCTCACCCTGGAGCAGTTTAGCCTGTTCCTGACCTTCATGTAAATGCAGCCCTACGGTACACAGTCCTGCTGGCATCTTCCTCCCAAGGTGATGCTCCTGCGAGTCGTGTAGACATGAGTGGAGATGCGGGTAATTTCTTCCCACTGCTCCCACCATGTGGATGGAGGCAGCACCCTCCACTCATTCTTGTTCGTAGACACGGGGTGGTTTCCACGTGCTCCTGGTCCTAAGCAGGGCTGCTAGGACTGGTTGAGGAGGTCCGTGTGGTGAGCACATGCCCCGTTCCAAGGGGCACATGGATTTCTCAAGTCGTGTTGTGTTGGGGTCCAGGTTGGGCTGTGATGCAGAAGGTCCTTGCAGAGGCTTATGGGGCTTGGCCAGCCGTCCTGCAAATGGCATTTGCGGAGAGTGGGAGAAGTCCCCACAGAGAGCCAGATTTACTTATTACACATGCTCACATTTTGTTTTATTTCAAAAGATAAGTGTCTAGGGCTGGCAGTGACCACTGTCTGCCTTTGCACTGTACAAGTCCAATTACTGCTTAATTTCCACCCAAGCTCTTAAAAATAAAGCCCCATGCTGAGAAATATGGCCACGTGCTGGTTAGTCTTGTGCATCTTCAGAGAGTGGGGCCTATCACAGAAGACACACAGGTACAGAAAAGCTCAGGACAGAGACGCTCCTGCAGATTGGCAGTGGTCCTTCAACAAATCCAGGCCCCGACGGAGCTGCGCCCTTGAGTGGCCTTGCTGTCGCTCCCACGAGCTGCACTCACTGAGTCTAGAGCCCCCAGACCCTCCCTCTCACTGGCTCTGAGATGCGACTGCCTCTCAGGTGAAGGGTGCACTGTCCACACCCGAGGCCCCCTTACATCCACCCAGTGGAGACCAGTTATCTAAGAGATTTCCCTTCCCCTTCATTCAGCTGGGATCTTCAAGTCCACTCAAGGCATTTCAACACCGGGGCGTCTTCTCTTTCCAGAGAAGAAATAAGATGCCTTCTAGACGGTGGTTCCAAGCACGTCACTCACGTTAGGCCCAGCAACACCACGGAAGCTTCCTTGCCTCCATTCCAGAAGGAGCGCCTGCGGGGAGGGGCGAGAACAGGATGGGCCAATGGGTTCCAGATGTGGTTTCTACGACGGCGAGTCACTTTCTCTACATGTCAATTTGAAAAATAAACAAACTATAAAAAGAAGGAAGAAGAAAAAAATAAGGGAAAATATTTCCACAAAGGCTGGGGTCTCTCTCTCTCTTCCTCTCTCTCTGTGATGGCAAAAAAAAACAAGAGTGCAATGAGTTACTGTAGTGAGAAACTTCTGGTTGGAGGCAGGATGCTGCACTTTTAAAAGGTATGTTCTCCCAGGGAAATTAACCAGCTTATTCTCCAAACTGAATTAAAAGACCAAGTACTTGCCCACAGGCAAAATTTCTTTGAAAGCCAGATTTTTTTTTTTTTTTTTCCGTTTAAAAGAATTTAGGAAGGAAATAATGACTTGGCCGTTTCACGGCCCCAGCAAATTCCACTGCTAATGAATATTTTCCCTGGCTCCGGACTTCCTAGGTGACCTCACTGTGCTGTCAGAGGCAGTTCACCGCACGGGGCTTCACACACAGTCTCGGGTGCCTGCGCTTGGCTCTGGGCCCATTCACGGAGCTTCCAGTGAGATAACACCATCCCTGGGGATAACTCATCCCCTGGTGAGGACTCCGCAGCTCCTCTTTCTCCTTTGGAGCATGGAAGCGAATTCATCCCCAGTCAGGCTTCCTTCTTCCCGGTGGATTTTCCACAGCTCGTTCTCTCAGAGACACCAGGCTCAGAAGCTAACTCAACAGATCTGAGTGCCGTCCAGGGAGCTCCAGGCACGCAGTTGGGCTGGGACCAGGCCCAGGCTTCCTCATGCATGCTTTCCCGGCACCAGGACTGTCCATCGGAGGCAATGGCTTTTCTTATGAGAGCTCTTGACCCTCTTTGTTTTCAGCCAGGCTTCTCGCATTTTCTCCTCTTGGAGTGTTCTCAGGAAGGGCCCAGGATTGAGTTCCTACCAAGACCACCACAGGACGAATGAAGGTATTTGGCAATGAGCTCCCCAAGTCATCTGCAAATAGATGTGGTGACATCTGCTTGGTGACATGGCATGGGCACCACACGTTGCACCACGTCTGGTTCCTGCCACAGCATCTGCCTTCTGAATGTACACAGAGGGAAACCAAGCCTGGGGCAGGGTCACTGTCCTTAGGGGCACAGCCTGGAAGAGCCTGCAGTGGGCTAGACGCCTGTGTCGTTGGACTCCAGTGCACCACGTTAGGGACGAGCTCTTCCAGAGGCCACCACCTTTCCACATGTTCTTCACCTGATAGTGACGAGAAGTCACCCACGTGCTTTAGAATCGAATTGCTCCCAGCTACTGG
The DNA here is from genome assembly GCF_037783145.1 of Equus przewalskii. Taxonomy (NCBI): domain Eukaryota; kingdom Metazoa; phylum Chordata; class Mammalia; order Perissodactyla; family Equidae; genus Equus; species Equus przewalskii. Next base: position 51,600,139 of record NC_091852.1, read on the forward strand.
TCGAGCAAAATGCAGGGATGCTAATCGAGGGCTTTACTGAAATATACGGAGAACCTGGACACCAGGGAAACGGAGCAGCATCTTCAGGAGCCTCGTCGACGGACTTGGGGCTCTCACTCCAGCTCACGGTGCCCCTGGGATGCCAGACCACCCACCGGGTACCGCATTCTCCTCCACACAATCTCGGGGCCAACCCACCTGACCTGCCACTTGTAGAGGCAGCTGCAATTCCTCAAAAATAGGAGGAAAACAAGACCAAGGGCGACTTTACGCCCTGTGTCTGTAACCACAATAACTGCAATGTATTATTAACTGAAACAAAATAGGATTCCACTCAGTGCACCACAGTATTTCCAAAAGCTGATGGAGAATCTCTTAGGGCGATTAATTAATTCAACAGAAAACCTATGGCAAAGGAATAATATGAAATAGCTTCAAAACTGACAAGAAAGGAATTACAAAGCCAAATGCGAGGACACAGAAAGGCTCGTGTGACCCACGGCACTGTGGTTCTGGCTAACGTGACAGACGGCCCGAGGGGGTCTCGCCGGCTGCATCAGCCCCCGAGTCATAGTCCAAAGTCCGGGCAGAAAAAAGGGAGCTCTACAGTAGACCCACCCCAAATTCTTCAAGATTATGGCGCGCCCAAATTCTCATGTCTTTGTGATAAAAATATATGCATATGCTCTAGGTATTGCAGCATCTTTAGATGCAAGAGCTACCATGGAATCAAATTAGTGTCAGAATTTCCAGAAAAAGGAAAATCAGTTCCTGAATTCTGAGGAAAAAAGTCAGTAAGCCGATATACAAGTCTTCTTCTACAAGAAATGGGAGCTTCTACTATCCCCATATGGTAGAAAACTAGCAGAGTCACACACTTCACAAAACTCACAAATATGAAGAGGAAAGCAGCATTTTCAAAGGCGAAACCTGGTTGAGAAACCATTCCGTCTAGATCTTAGGGGAGGCTCACAAGGGCTGACTTTGCGTGGCGGATGCCGGGTGTCGGGTGACAGGAGGGACTACACAAGCAGGCCCAGTGTGAACGTTTGTGGACCGAGAAAACCCATCGTGTGGTCCTTCTGTGGCAACAAAATTCTTCACACTGGCATTGAGCTCTGCATCACTTAAGTGAGAAATTGTACAGATCCGGACACCTCAACAACCCCTCAGGCAACACACACACACACAACCAACACCAGCCATGGGCACAACCATCCCTGTTAGTCACGTACCCACAGAACCTAATCCTGCCCTTGTACTTTCCGGGACTATGTTTTTCTTAACTGTAGCTGCAAGATTTTCATCAATGACGAAAAGAATGTTTCCAAAATGATAAATTATGAATGTGATTATATACACCGTCTGCAACCTCTAATATCTAGACTTTAGAAAGACGCCTGATTCTGGAAGTAATCGCAGCTCCAGCCGCGGGGGGTGCTACGTGCAGGGGGGACCTTCCACTTTTGAAATAACCTTCCAGGAGAGCCAGGCTCTGTTCATGCTGCTATCCTTTATCTTCAAAACAAAGTGTGTTCCCTTTAAAAATCCAACAAGACGTCCCTCTCTTACATCTAAATATAAAAAACACCGCAAAGACATATGTCATTGGGAGTGTCCAGCGCCAGAAAGAGAGAGAGAGAGAGAAGAAAAGAGAGAGTGACCATTTGGAGACTGGGTGGTTCAAAGCGGAGAGTTAGCGCAAGTTCCCTGCATCAGGCCACAGAAGGACTGGTCCTGCGCCTTCTCCAAGCTTCATCTCAGTTATGAAGGCAACACACTGCTGTTCCCGGGAAGCCTCAATATTGCAATGTAGGGACTTCATCTTCCACCACTCCCCGCCCCCTCCGCCCCCACCGCCCCGTTCTGACAGCCCTGACTGCCTAATTTGAGAAATAGAAGGAAAAATGGAATTTTGCAGCAAATATAGTTTAAAAGAATGATTTTCCCAGCATAACTGCCACAACCACACACTCCCAGAGTCCCCAGGTCCTCATCCTCATCCTCGGAGGGCGCCTAACTTTCTAATTCTCCAAAGAAAACGATAGATGGAACTTCTCCACGAAGAGCTCTCTCTCTCTTTCATTCAGGTTATTAAGACCAGCTCGGTCTAAACGCTCCATCTGTAGTTAAAGGAACCGTCCCTTCTCCCCCGCCTTGGTCACTGGGGAGGCGGTGATGCTGATGTGGCGAGCTCGCTGCCCAGGTCACCGTCGCGCCCGGGGTCCGCGGGAATCTAGTGAGAAAAGCGAGCCGGACTGCCCCCATCCCGCGCGCCCTCGGCTCACCTCCGTCTGGGAAGGGCGCTTGGGCCACTGGCATCCTCGCGCCCGTGCCTCCGTTCGGGTGGAACACCGGAGAGTCCTGGGGCCCGGAGGTCTCGCTCCGGCTCGTCCTGCCACCGCGCTCGGCTCCGGGACCCCGTCGCGTGTCCCCGGGACCGGCTCCTTTAGCCTCTGCCCGCGCGAGCCACGGCGCAAACTTTTCCAGCGG